>NC_091669.1:2789500-4183000 GCF_042453785.1 Malus domestica | reverse complement strand
AGCTGCTGCTCCATTTGGTTAGCAAGCATTCAGGATCATCCGATAAAATTAGGGGTTTGGTGTGTAGAGATTGTTAGTTGGGTTGTCATGTCAAATCTCGGATTATCAATGTGAGTGATTTATGTAATGTGTCGTAAATTATACTTTTTTTTCTTTTCAAATATATCTATTTCATGTCATGTTGGATTTGTGAAAATTTTTTCTTAATTATTAGTATAGTGATATGCCCAACAGAAAAACACTGTTCATTAACAGTGTTTTGACGTAATTACTCTTCATTTACTAACAATTCTCAACTGTTTTTTTTTGTATTGTATAGTAAAATCATGGATTTACCCTTCTGTACGCGTGTTCGCCATCCTAGAAAGGAAGGGGACGGGTGACACTCTTTTTCTGCTTCTCTAGGGTGGATCTCTAGAATTCTCCATTGGTTTAAAGAACTTTGTGGATCTTTTGACTCAAGAATTGAAGCTTTGGAAAATCAGGAACAAGCTCATATGGCTCTGCTGGAGGCTAAGAAGATTGCATCCCAGTATCAAAAGGAAGCAGACAAGTGCAGTTCAGGGATGGAAACATGTGAAGAAGCAAGGGAGAAAGGAAGGGATGAAAATATTGTCGTCGGTGCTTCCTACCTTTTCCGGTGAGTTTGTTGATTTCCTTGCTTGCTTATTCTTAATTTTTTTTATTTCATTTTGGATTTGTTAGTTTATCTTTGGTGCGTTTGTGTATGTGGTTTGATGTTTTAGATTGGATTTTTTTGGTTTTGAGTTTGTGGGTTTTTTGGGTGCCTAAGAAAATGTTATCTAATGGTTTGATTGAACATTTTTCCTCAATCTGTTGCAACTTTGCTGTCGTTGTGCCCATTTGTGAAACTTTGTTTTGTGTTTGTTATTTATTTTTTGGCTACTTTAATATAGGTTCAATTTTATAAGTCTCTTTTGATATAGGTCCAAAATTGGAGCTAAATCAAAAGTAAGTACACAATTTTAGGCTCCACAATTGGAGCTAAATCAAAAGTAAGTACAAAATTGGACCCATATCAAAAGAGACTTGTAAAATTGGACCTATTTCAAGTTTCTCCTTTATTTTTCTCTGTTGTGCAGCTTTTGTAAAATTGAAGTCACGTGAGTTACTATTTATGAAGAATATAATGAACACGTAAAATGATGATGTAATATGGCAATACGTACATAATGATTTGATATTATCATTGTATTTTTTATAGTGACTAAAATAATATTGACTGACATATTACATATTCTACTCATTGTTGCTCATCCCTCACGTTTTTGTTTTACAGATAAGTTATTTGACAAGATATGGGCTAGACGAGCTGAGATAGGGTTAGACTAGGGATTTATGGGTTTTACGTTCTGAAAGGATTTTGTAATAATTACTTGTTAAGAGAAGTTTTTATTTTTCGTTTTTACTTTTTGGCTTCCTCATCCTTCGGGTGATGGTCATCAAATCGCAATTTGAGTGTTCAGGTGAACATTTTGGATCGAAGGGTGATATCTAATACTATTTACTTTTAACGAAAAATCATATTTTTATCTTTCTCTAATCTCTTTTTCCTTTCTCTTTTTGTTTACACTGTTTAAACAGTTTCGATTACGCCACTTATACATCTTGTTTTGAATTTTATTTTTATATTTATTACCATCTCCAACCGAAGTGCCAAAGAGGCATATGCCAAACATAGCATTGTGATAAAAAACCATCTCGAATCGAGAGAGCCAAAGGCCATAGGCCAAACATAATTTATTATTTTAATTGAATTAATATGGTTACTTAAATTAAACTACTTCAATAATTTTTCGGAATGTAATTTCAATAATTTTTCGGATAGGATTTCGAATGACACGTGTCGATAAGTAACTTTGGAGATTTCTTGTCGATACGGAATCTCAATAATTTTATGTCTCGGATTTCGAGTTTCACGTGTTAATATGTGAGGAACTTTGAAGATTTCTTGTCGATAAGGCATCTCAATAATTTTACGTCTTGGATTTCGAGTGTCACATGTTGGTATGTGAGTAACTTTGTAGATTTCTTGTCGATATGAAATTTCAACAATTTATGTCTGTCACGTGTCGATATGTCAGTAACTTTGCAGATTTCTTGTCGATAAGGAATCTCAATAATTTTAAGTCTCAGATTTCGAGTGACATGTGTCAAGATGTAATTGGTTGTAGGGATTTTAGATATAATTTTTATCTACGTGACATTTCTTATCTTGAGCTTCTAATGTCCATAAATAAGGTAGATATTGGGCTATAATTCACACACCTTCAACTTTGCCCTCTCCAATATCTCTTTCAATTCAATATTTTTCAATTCAAGTTTGCAATGAATTCCAACTTTAGATCCTCTTTGAATTCAAACTTTGGATCCTCTTCAGATTCCAACTGTGGGTCCTCATCCAATTCCGAATTGGAAGAAAAATGGGCACAAATGAAACGAGAAAATGAGGAATCTGATGAAGAAGATGAAGCATGACGTAACACATCATATATGGCAGCCATGGCTGGGGTCATGGCGTGTGAGCCAACTGAGGAACAACCTCAATAGGGTGGCTCTGTTGATAGTCGTTCTTACAATCACAAAATAGAGATGGCTCATGACAATCTGATGAGCAACTACTTCAAACCTAACTCGGTGTACACATAAGAGGATTTCAGACGTCGTTTCCGGATGAGGCATCATGTTTTCGAGCTTTTACTTCATAATGTCTAGCATGTTAATCCATACTTTCGACAAAAGCCGGACAGAGCATTCTGTCTTGGTTTCTCGTCTCATCAAAAAGTTATTATTGCACTCCAAATGCTGGCATATGCCTCATTAGCTGATGTGATGGATGATACATATGATATGTCTAAGTCTACATGCCTTGATACTTTTTTTGAATTCCGTGACACAATTGTTTAACTTTACAAAGAGGAGTATCTCCGTGAACCAAATCAAGAAGATATGGATTGGCTCATTCACAAAGTTGAAGACCGTGGCTTACCGGGCATGATAGGGTCATTAGATTGCATGCATTGACAGTGAAAGAACTGTCCCACCGGATGGCAATGAGGTTTTAGTGAAAGGTCGAGAAAACCAATTATTGTGTTAGAGGCGGTTGCCTCATTTGACACATAGATCTGACATGCTTTCTTTAAAGTGCCTGGATCCTAAAATGACATTACAATTCTTGAACGTTCACCCCTCTTCAATAACCTGACGGAGGGTAAATCACCTCAACTTGACTACTACATCAACGATCGTCAGTACAATATGAGGATGACGCCCAAATGTGGTTTACCTTACACCAAGAGGCATACCAGAAACATGTAAAGAGAGATTTCAGTATTCTACAAGCATGGTGGAAGATCATCAAAGAACTGGCAAAAGGGTGGAGTCGAGGTAAATTGAACTCCATCATGATGTCGTGCATCATATTACATGACATGATTGTGGAGGATGAGTGCGATGAATATATTGATGGAGAATCTGATGACGACCAAGATGATCCAAATAGGTCAAGGAGGGTTCGTGCAAAAATATATAGTGGACCTAATTTGCCTTTCGATTCAAGAATTGGTAATATCTCGTTAAACGATGTGGATGATGCCCAAAGTGGGCGACACTTGTCCAAACAATTCCAAACCATGTGGATGACGCCCAAATGTGGTTTACCTTACACTAAGAGGCATACCAGAAAGATGTTGAAAAAGTTTTCAGTATTCTACAAACACGGTTGAAGATCAAGGAATCGACAAGAGGGTAGAGTTGAGGTAAATTGAACTCCACCATGATGTCGTGCATCATATTACACAACATGATTGTGGAGGATGAGCGCGATGAATATATTGATGGAGAATCTGATGACGATCAAGATGATCCAAATAGGTCAATGAGGGTTCGTGCAAAAATATATGATGGGCCTAATTTGTCTTTCGATTCAAGTACTGGTAATATCTCGTTAAACAAGTATATGAGGCGCAATAGGATGATACATTTGCATGCCACAAACAAATACCTATAACAGAATCTTGTTGCATATCTTTGGGCCAAAAGAAGCATGGAGTAGGCATTTAAGTTTTATGTTGTTAAATATTTTTTTTAATGTTGATTAAGTTTAATGTTATTTAATGTTGTTTAATATTGTTTAATGTTGTTTAATGTTACTTAATGTTATTTAATGTTGTTTAATGTTACTTAATGTTATTTAATGTTGTTTAATGGCTTAGGTAATTATTGGAAAAAAAAATTAGAATTTTTAATTTTTTTTAAATTTGTTAAAGAAAAAAAATTCAAATCTAACGGCTAGCTGATGTCAGCAAATAGCCTTTGGCCTTCAAATTTCTGGACCGGCCAGGTCTGGCTGGCTGCCGGTTGGCTCGATTTTGCATTTGTGGGGTGGATCCCACGAGCCATTTGGCCTAGCCTTCAATTGGAGATGGTTTTCATGTCATTTTAGGTTATTTTTGGCCCTATAACCCTCTGGTCGGATTGGTTGGATATGGCCTTATGTAGTTTACATCCTAAACTTGTTTTTCACAGAGCGCACCACGGGTGAGTTAATTGTATGTTCTTTTAATTGAAGTGTCATTTTTTGGGTCTAATGTGGTTACAAATGTGTCTGCAGTAAAGAAATGACGAAATCAAGTACAATAAAGTATGCTAAATGCCAAAACAATATAGAAGGAGATCCCAAATTAATTCCACAATTGTATTTGTATCTCATGGAATTACAAGAGTTGTGTCTTAACATAAAGGTGCAATTACTTTGTCGAATATTTCTACAGTATAATTTAGCCTGAATATGATAAATTATGGACATATAAAATTAATGCATGTAGAACACATATGAAGTGTTTTGGTAATAAAGATGTTTTTATGTATGTACAAGTGTGCAAAGAAGAAGTCACGGTATTACAATCTAATAATATTACATTTTATTTGTAAGTAAGAAATTTTAAATTCGAATCTTGTTAAGTTGAATTTAAATTACATTATTATTAGTATATTGTAAAATTAAGTTTACTCCACACGGTATAGATTATTTCGTGTTAAAAAAAATTGTGAAAAGAAACAAAAATGCGTAGCACACACTCATGTAAAAAGCTTTTCGCAAGTGTAGGGCACGTGGAGTAGAGTAACCACTGGTCTATACATGTGCATGTAGCCGTCACAATTGAAAAACTCAAAATCGTAGTCAGCACGCAAGTTTATATGTCCCCACTGCTAGTCTATGAGGAGAGAATCTTTCAGGAAAAGACGACGATCATTATCGTTTATCGTATATCGTACGGTTAAAAATTATTTTAAAATTTAAAATATAAAATTAAATATAAATAATATCTAACGATGAATTATCATCGTATGAAAATTGACCGAAAATTGTTATAAATACATTGACTCATATAATAAATATTTTGTGGCCAAGAATCGTCTCATGAGTATAATAAATATATCGACTCATTTAATATCTTGTTGGCATCTTTACTCGGACGCCAAGTTATTTGTCTCATGAGTGTAATAAATATATTGACTCATATAATATCATGATTTTATTATAAAGAATATCTTTGATTTTTAGACACCGGAAGAAAGCTCAAGATGAGTAGAGGGACACGGGTCATCTTTAGACATTTCTCTGTTTTTGTCAAAATCTTATCAGCACAGCACAAGGCGTCCAAACTCAAACACTTGAGTGTACTGAAACTTTGTTTTGTTGTTTAGGAGAGATTTTTCAGTATGATCGTTACATGAGACGATACATCATGTGTCCTTATATAAATAATGAGATATGTTTATTAAAAGGTTAAAATTAATAACTTAAAAATTAAAAATTTTCACTACTTACATAAAAATACGTGGTATATCATTCGTGTTTCCATCACAACAAAAAATTTCTCATCGTTTAAGAGTATACACGGAAAAGATGGCCTTAAACTTTAAAAGTTAATTTGTTGTTTAATAATCTTACAGAAGTCGCACTTTTGTCGTGAAATTAGTTACAATATAAAATTAATACGGACAAGATACCAATTAGGTGACGTACTTACATTAAGAAACAATCAGCCACATCTCTACTAATTAATAAAACACTTATAGTCAATCAAAATCTTATAAAATTACCAGTTTAATCTTCTAATTAAAACAGATATAAAAAATAAATAATAAAAACAAGAAAAAAACTTCCGATTGCCACATTCTCTATCACTATCTTCATCTCTCCTTCTATTTCAAAAATAAAAATAAAAATAAAATAAATAAATTTCTCACACACTTTGTGTGTGCCCATATGCTAGTATAAATAAAGAATAGGGATCTTTAACGAAAAGTTCCCGGTATTATTCACTTTAACGAAAAACCACATTTTTACACTAAAAAATTAATCTTGGTACTATTTACTTTACCCTTTATTTTTACCTTATCGTTAAAACTCAAAGTTTTCAAGCTATTTTTATTAGTTTTCCTTAAAGGATATTAGGTGATACAATGCATAATGTGTAATGTTACATTTATCATCTACTTGTACCATCTGTTTAATAAAAGTAAGGTCCATCGACGTAGGTAAGTTCCATCTCCATTATAGAGTAGTACAAATAGATGATAAAAATAGTATTATACATAATTCTGAATTCTCGACATGAGATTTAATATTAATAATATATTAAATAAATAAAGAAGTAGATGATATATGTTTTGTCCAAAAAAAAAAAAAGTAGATGATACATGTTTGGATAAATTACATAAAACTACTTCAACTATGGATCAAATCACAATCTCATACATCATGTTTTAAAAATTACAATGCCATACCTCATCTTTTGAATTTGTTGCATATCTCCGTCAGTTTTTCTGTCAATTTTTCTGTTAAATGCTGACGTGGCTTGAGACAATACCTATTATCCAACCCAACAAAATTCAAAAATTAAAAATACAATTATTTAAATATTTAGAAAAAAAAACAAGTTAAATATTTAATGTTATTCATACCATGTTTTGGTATCACATTTCCATATCATCTTAGGTGGCATTTGATGTGGACATCCACATTATTTGAATTAATCAGATTTTTAAATTTAGTTCATGACTTAATAATCTAAAAATTAAGAAAAAGTAGTTAATTAAATGATGATTGTGGTATATGAGGAGTCTTTCTCCTTCATTTCCTTGGGTTTTGCAAATTTTTCAAATGATGTGGTTTTCCACATCAGATGCCACCTAAGGTGGTATAGAAATGTGGTATAAAAATATTGTATGAATAACATTACTCCACCCGTCTCCCCAAAACCTTCCTGCCTTCACCCCAAAACCAGAACCCATCTCCACCTCCCTCCCAATGGCGCTCATCTTCCCCAACAACCTTAGAACCAGGTACTACTCCACCGCGACGCACTCTGGGATCTCGACATGGGCCTTTTTATAGGCATCCCAATTCCCAATGTTCTCTACTTTTAAAAAGATAGCTTTGAAATTGGTTTCTGATTTTGAAGAAAGAAAAAAAAGTTTTGGTTTCTGAACAAATGGGGTTTATCATTGATTGTTATAATATGCATTTCAATTTGGGGAATTTCAAGTGTGGATTTTTGCCCAAATTTTCTTGAACAAAATCAGTTTTTTGGATTCGAGATTCCGACCAGAATTCTGCCTATTCTTGTCGTCGTCGAATTTTCTATTCTTCCTCTGCCCATCCTTGCCTTCCACAAGCCTCGAGAAGGTCCTTGAAATACCTGAACCCGGCAAACAGTTTTAGATTGCAGGCAAGGGTTTTTTGGGGTGGTGCTCAAAAAGGTCCTTGATGGAATTGACGTTGGCAAAAAACTGGTATGCGGCTACTTGCTTGAAAAGAATGAGGGGTGCCCCTTTTTTATTTTAACTTTTGCTGGTTGATGATGACTCGGTGGCGGAGATGGAAGAGGAGAGGGGCGGCGGTGGGGGAGTGGGTTATGGTTTTGGTGGTGAAGGAAGGAAGGTTGGGGTAGGGGAGACGGGTGGGCTTGGGAAGTAGGTGAGGGGGATGGTTTTGTAAGGGTGGGTTCTACATTTTTTTATAAAAATATTTAAATAATTTTATTTCTAGTTTTTTAAATATTTAATTAATAATTTAATGGGATACTTTGGATGCAGTCCCTAATTCTTAACATTCTTTAACTAAAACCTTAATGGTATTCAAAGTCCATTGACTTTGTACACCTTATTATATTACAATTAATATTTATATTTTTATAGTTTTGACATTAATTGTTTGATATTTTATGAGATTTATAATCCCATAAATTTAAAATCTCCCATTATAATACTATTAGAAACGGTTACAATAAAAAAATTCAAACATTTTGATTGAATAAATGGATAAAAACTATGTAAAAATAAGAAATAATAAATGGCAAAAGAATGTATCCATAGTGTTAAAAAAATTGGTACATTTTACAAAAAATTGGTACATTTCACATATAACAAAGTGGTACATTAATAAAGAAGAATGGGTACATTATAAGTAAATTAGGGTACAGATAAAAGATTAAAAAATTATGAGTACAAATGAATTTAAAAAAAATATAGGTGCTAAAAGAAATTAATACATGAGTACAAAATAAAAAATAAAAAAAACTACAAATTTAAAAAAATGTTGCAAATTAAAAGTGGGTACAAACTAAAAATATAAATATATGATACAAAGTTTAGGCATAAAACATAAATATACCATATGTAATTTTTCTATCATTGATTAAATATACAATATCACGTGACGGTATACATATGGATACAAACACAAATAAAACTTTAAAAAATATGGGCACAAAAAAGAAACTAATATATGGGTGCAAATTAAAAATGAAAAAAAATGGTACAAATTAAAAATGAAAAAAAAAATGGTACTAATTAAAAATAGGTACAAACTAAAAATAAAAATATATGATAAAAAAAATTTAGTCATAAATATAAATATACTAATTGTAACATTTTTAACACTAAGACCATCTCCACCCTTGGGCTAAAAGCCAAATTTTTTAGCTCGGAAAATTTGGCCTTTAGCCCAGAAACATCTTTTCTGCTCCAACCATTCTGCCCTAAAATTTTAGCCCGGAATTATTAAAGAATAAACTTAGGCTAATTTTTTTCTTAAATCAATTTAAAAATAAATAAATAAATATGTAGATTATTGTAAATTAATTTTATGAACATTTTAATCTAAAAAAATTTAAATTCCGATAAACATTTGACATGTAGCCCGGGGGGAAAGCTGGGGGGTATTTGACCCAGAAATAACATTTGGCATTTAGCCTAAAATTTTAACATGGGTTGGAGAGTGTTTGGGGGGGGGGGTAATTTGGCTTTTAGCCCAGGTTTGGAGATAGTCTAAAGGAATATATTTAAAAATACAAATATTTTATTATTCAAATAATTAATGATGTTATTAATACCTAAGGATCTTGATAAAAAGTTGAAAATGAATAGAATTTTAATCAATGGAGTAGCAAAAAGAAGGATGTGAATTTAATTTCTCCTATTTTAATCCAGGTGGATTAGGGAGTGGACCCATGTCAAGCCATATCAGCATGTAACAGAAAAATTGATAGAAAAATTGATAGATGTATAACATTGCAACAAATTCGTAAGATGAGGTATGACATTGTAATTTTTAAAATATGAAGTATGAAATTATGGTTTGATCCATAATTGAACTAGTTTTTTTGTAATTTACCCTTTTTGTAATTTACCCTATATATTTTGTCCAAAAAAAAAAAGTAGATTGTATATGTTGAGGTCTCCCGTTCGGAAAAAGGGACAGATTTATCAAAATACTATACGACAATTTTTTGTCCATTATCAATCATCAACTAACACCGTCTATCTATCCGTTAACATGCATGCAGAAATTGATTGAAAAGGAACACGCGCTTTTCCTTCGGTAGTTCTCAAACAATTCCTCCATCTCCCCCAACATCTCCCCCAACATCTCCCCCCGAAAATTCTGAACAACTCATATTAGACAGTCGTTATTTGCATCAACACAAGAAGTCATGGACGGCGTCGGCAGAGCTTTGGTCAATCCTCCAGGAATCTCAGCTGGGTTAGTACATTTTATTTTGCTTTCCTTTTCTCTACTTTCTAATTATTTGGTTTTAGTATACTTCTCCACACTATGTACACTCCTCCCTCCAACTCCCCCTCACAAAGTGAGATAGTTGCGGCTGGATCGCCCAAGTTTTTATTCACGACATACGACAGACACTTGGGGGAAGAAAGTATGTTGTTCTCCGAGAAGTCTATGTCGTGGTCATTGCTGACGTCCCACAAGTTCGACGCCTTTGGCGTCTTCAAAGCCGGCGTCCTAAAAGCCTACTTCATTTGTACCACAAGATTCCTACGGCGGCATCTTCGTCGGAGATTTGAGGGAGAGTGTGTGTGAGAGTTGTGGTAGACGTCGTTCTTCAAGAAGTTCGCCACCTTCGGCATCTTCAAACCGAGACGTCCTAAAAACCGTTCTCCTTTATAGCACAAGATGCCTACGGTGGCGTCTTTGTCAGAGACTTGAGGGATAGTGAGGGTTGTGGGGGACATCGTCCTCCGAGAAGTTGGACGCCTTGCTCACCTTCAAAGCCGACGTCATTTGTAGCACAAGATGCCTACGGCGGTGTCTTCGTCCTAGACTTGACGGGTAGAGAGAAAGAGAGTGAGTGTTATTGGGAACGGCGTCGTCCTAGAAGTTCGACGCCTTCGGCATGTTCAAAGCCGACCTCCTAAAAACCAACCTCACATGTAGCAGCATACGAGGCCAACGGCGGCGTCTTCATCGGAGACGTGAGGGAGAGAGAGAAAGAGAGTATGAGTTCTGGGGGACGCCGTCGTCCGAGAAGTTCGACGCCTTCAGCATCTTTGAAGCCGGCGTCCTAACACCCGACCTTGTAGCATACGGCGGTGTCTTCGTCGGAGACTTGGAGGGAGAGAGAGGGAAAGGGAGAGAGAGTTGTGGGGACATGTTGTAGTCTTTCAAAGCGCGGCGGTATCTTCGTCGGAGACTTGAAGGGAGAGAGATTGAAAGGGAGTGAGAGTTGTGGGGACATGTTGTCGTCCTTCAAAGCCGGCGTCCTAAAAGCCTACTTCATTTGTAGCACAGGATGCCTACGGCGGCATCTTCGTCGGAGATTTGAGGGAGAGTGTGTGAAGTTGTGGGAGAAGTCGTCCTAGAAGTTCGCCACCTTCGGCATCTTCAAACCAGGACGTCCTAAAAAGCGTTCTCCTTCACAAGATGCCTACGGTGGCGTCTTCTTGAGAGACTTGAGGGAGAGTGAGAGTTGTCGGGGACATCGTCCTCCGAGAAGTTGGACGCCTTCCTCACCTTCAAAGCCGACGTCCTAAAAACCAACGTCATTTGTAGCACAAGATGCCTACGGCGGCGTCTTCGTGGTAGACTTGAGGGAGAAAGAGAGAGCGTGAGGGTATGCGCAACGTCTTCGTCCTAGAAGTTCGACGCCTTCGGCATATTCAAAGCTGACGTCCTAAAAGCCCACCTCATCTGTAGCCTATAATGCCTGCGGCGGCGTTTCAACGGGGACTCGAGGGGGAGAGAGAGAGAAAGAGAGTATGAGTTATCGGGGACGTCGTTGTTCGAGAAGTTCGACGCCTTCAGCATCTTCGAAGCCGGCCTCCTAACACCCGACCTTGTAGCTACGGTGGTGTCTTCGGCGGAGACTTGGAGAGAGAGAGAGAGAGAGAGAGAGAGAGTTGTGGGGAATGTTGTCATCCCAGAAGTTCGACGTCTGCGGCGTCTTCGAAGCCGGCGTCCTAAAAGCCTACCTCATTTGTAGCACAGGATGCCTACGGCGGAGATTTGAGGGAGAGAGTATGTGAGAGTTGTGGGAAACGTCGTCCTTCGAGAAGTTCGCCACCTTCGTCATCTTCAAACCGGGACGTCCTAAAAACCGTTCTCCTTTATAACGCAAGATGCCTACGGTGGCGTCTGTAAAGATATCAACAGGTATAGAGGAGATGTATTCTTGCAGAAGAAGAAATGAATATTCAGAGAGAGAAATAGAATTTTAGACAGAGAAGATATTTGTTTTTTCTCATTAATCTTTCATCATCTTACAATGATAGTTATATAGTATATAGCTAACTAGATTGCTTACTTTCTAAGCTATCACAATGATTACAAGATGACTACACTTGTCACTATTACAACCACACGATCACAAGCTGTTATGCTTGCTTTATATACTGTTATCAGCGTCTTCGTCAGAGACTTAAGGGAGAGTGAGAGTTGTGGGGTACATCGTCCTCTGAGAAGTTGGACGCCTTCCTCACCTTCAAAGACGACGTCCTAAAAACCGACGTCATTTGCAGCACATGATGCCTACGGCGGCGTCTTCGTCGTAGACTTGAGGGAGAAAGAGAAAGAGAGTGAGGGCTGTGGGTAATGTCGTCGTTCTAGAAGTTCGACGCTTTCGGCATGTTCAAAGCAGACGTCCTAAAAACCCACCTCGTCTGTAGCATGCGATGCCTACGGCGACGGTCTTCTCGGAGACTTGAGGGAGAGAGAGAAAGAGAGTATGAGTTCTTGGGGACTTCTTCGTCCGAGAAGTTCGACGCCTTCAGCATCTTCGAAGCCAGCGTCTTAACACCCAGCTTGTATGCCTACGGCGGTGTCTTCGTCGGAGACTTGGAGGGGGGGAGAGAGAAAGAGAGAGAAAGGGAGTTAGAGTTGTGGGCAATGTTGTTCTCCAAGAAATTCGACGCCTGCGACATATTCAAAGCCGGCGTCCTAAAAGCCTACCACATTTGTATCACAAGATGCCTATGGTGGCGTCTTCGCGTCTTCGTCGGAGACTTGGAGGAAGAGAGAGAGAGAAAGAGAGTTGTGGGGGACATTGTCGTCCAGACGTCAACCTCGTCGGCATTGTCTTCTTTGTTGGCATCGTTAGTCGTCGGGTATATTGTGTCGGCATCAGAGAGAGTTTCATTGGATGACACGTGTATCTCTGAGAGAGAGAGGTCTAACTTGTACATCTCCCATCTTGCTTCTCTCTGCATCTCAGTAGTCTGAAAGTGAGGTTAGGAGTTTTGAAAGGATTCATTCATTTGGATCGATAGTTAAAGTATATATACGATATGGTGAAACTAAGCTGAGACGGCGTCCAGGGGGAAGTTCAAAGGGACGCAGATGAGATTTGGCTTGCGGATTAAGCAATGACAAATTGCCATATTTAGACACTGAGAAGATAGAGAGAGGGCTGCAAGGGAATGTCTAGTTTAGTAGTGATACAGTAGTACCACCACGTGGCAATGTCCAGTGGTGATATCCGCTAAGCATATTTAGAGGCTAAAAAAAAGGCCGAAAACTACACCGGCGATGATGGCAAGGATTTCTTGTCTGAAGTTTTGCGCCTCTAATCTATATTTCGAGGAGTTTTAGGCGGCGGATCGGAGTTGGGTCCGGCGGGATTACGATTCAATCAGTGAGCTTGAAGATCTAGAGTCTGTTCAATATTGCTCTTGTTTCTAGTTTTGTTCCTTCCCATCGTAGGGGTGAAGCTACGGAGGCAAAGGACGGGGCTGGGAATCATCGGAAGGGAGGTGGGGCTGGGAATCATGGGGATGGAGATGGGAGGTGGTTATGGGTCTTCCCGTTTTATACCGTGTCATTATATAAGTGATAAGTTTCTTATGTTAAAAATATAAATAACTTAAAAATAATACTTCCTCCACTTATATATAATGACCGTAATATACCACTGTGTTCTGAACGCAATACAAAATTTCTCCTAAAGAGACCATTTTCCATTCATTAATAGTACAATGTCACTTATTGTCATATCCTTTATGTTGTTTATAATACAGAAGCACTAGGGAGGAGGGTGGTCAATACAATTCTCTACCGGCAGTTCACAACTATATATTCTTTCTCCTCAGTATGCTAGGAGTCCTGCTCCAAGTGAAGTACGCGACCGGAATTTTGCCGTCTCCATTTGTCACAAACCACAACACTGTTGTGGTGTTGATTATTGATTTATTCGCTTACACGGCGGCATTGGCGACTGTCAAGATTCTCCAAGCTTCCAACAGTACAAACATGTATGAATTGATGAACAACATCAGCCTCTTGTGTGGAACTCTTGCGTTGGTTCTACTGGTGCTCCTCCTCGTTCCAGCTTTCGGGTGGTTTACTCTTGCATGTTGGGCCGTATATTTTGTGATAATTGTGACCAAGTCCTACCGAAATCTAAGAAGTCTGTGTAGTGCAGCTGTTTGTTATGTCCGTGGCAAAATGGAGGAGCTGTTGATTAGATTGCAGGGCACCGAAGAAACCCAGAACCAGAACGAAATGCCTTAATTAACTCATGTCTACCACGTAAACTTTAATTAATAAACTACACCTTTGTACTACTTGGCCAGCTTTTTATACTACCTTTTCTGTTGAACAGAGAGTGATCTGTTTTGAGATAGAAGGAAAAAATATCGTTTAAATATTGCTGCGAATTTTTTTAGTTAATTACCGTGTAAAATAGTGCTTGGAAACCCTTTATCTATAGAAGGGTGATATACCCAGCCACCAGTAAAATTTTCCCACTCACCTTTTAATGAAAGTTTTAATGGCAAGTTTATCCCTTTGTAAAATACACAAAGATCTAAACAAAAAAGAAAAAAATCAAAGTATAATTTTTTTTATTCAGAATCCCCAAATTGAAGGCAACACCCCTCAAGAGGAGAAGTAGCACACCGGCGGCCACGATTATCTGGTGAATACTTTTTGTCTCTTTCAGAGGAGAAAAAAGAGAAGCCGATACGGAACGGAAGAGAAAAGAAGAAAGAGAGAGAGATGGGCATAGGCGTTGGAGAGATTTTTTGTCCAAAAAAAATGAATTTGGGGAATATTGAAAAAGCCTGGTGGTACTTGTGAATCAGGGCATTGAGTGGTGGTAGTTGCTGGGTGGAGCCGTGGAGGTGGAGGTGGATAGGTGGAGAGGCTGCTATGTTTTTAAAACAGGGATATTTTAGGAATAAGAGTCGGTGGGAAGAGAGGATTAGTTTTTTTTTTTATTTCTTACTTTTTTTATTCATTTTTTATGGTCTGGTGATATAAGATGAGTAGAGAAATAAGACAAAGTGGTGGGTCTAATAACTATCTATTTATTTTATCTATCTATATATGTAAAGTGAGCATTTTAAAATGGTGAAACATTCAAAAATTCAAAATATCATAAATTACCCTCTTAAGAATTTCAAAAATTATAATAGAACTAAAAGGAGTTAAAGTAATTCACCACATTTTAATTTTCAAAGAATTTAAAATTCAAATATTTAGGAAAAAAACCAAAAAGAAAAGGGGAACTTTAACGAAAAGTTCACAGTACTGTTCACTTGAACGAAAAACCATATTTTTACACTAAAAAGTCAATCATGGTACTATTTATTTTACCATTTATTTTGTCCTTATCGTTAAAACTCGAAGTTTTAAAGTTATTTTCATTAGTTTTCCTAAACCACGTTGGTGGGTTGTTTCATGTTTTTGTTTCTTTTTTTTTAATAATTTTTGTATAAGAATATAAATTAGTTATTTAAATAAAAAATAATATAAAAATGTCAATTGCCACCCACAGAGTTTTTATAACTGTTAACAATTTGTTATTCAAGTTATGAATCAGATAATTAAGTGGCAATACAGAGTACAACTTGTCAAAACATGTGTTTTTTTTTTTTTTTTTTATCCCATGCATAACACTTGCACAAATAAAAAAGAAGAAAGAATATCGTACCTAATCAAATCTAACTGTTACATGGTGATTATATTACGTAAATGCATGTATAAATAAGACTCTATCTCATCAATTTCTATGTAGGCATGTGCTTTTTGATAATGGATGCAGACCTTAATTACTACAAAAAAAAAAAAAATATGGGCACTGCACACAATAAATTATTTGCGCCCCTTGAGGCCAAAGAGTACCAACATAGGTGCCCATAGACCAATAGCAACAATGCAGCAACTATAATTTTAGGGAGTATTTTTGCTCACCATCATTTAATGCGGTGTATGCTCACCACCATATTTATCACAGTTATATGAATTTGAATTTTGAGATTCATGTAGTGGATAGACACAAATCTCAAAATTCAAACTTATCTAATAGTAATAAATAAGGTAGTGAGTATACACCACACTAAATGACGGTGGGAAAAAATGCACTAATAATTTTATGTGTACCCTCTATGTGCGTGTCTTTTGGTCAAGGGCACAATATAGCTATTTGTGTTATTAAGGCAAAACACAATAGGAGAAATTTTTAGTTGTGACGGGAACACGGATGATACATCACGTGTTTTTATGTAAATGATGGAAATTTTTAATTTTTAAGTTATTAACTCTTTAACACACATAATCCACCATTTATATAAGGATACGTGATGTACTATATCGTGTGACAATCACACTAAAAAATTTCTCGCACAATAAAGTTTTATTTGTGCCTTCATTCAATAGGTGTGACAGCCATTCTCAACTGATTGGGCACTATTTATAATCGTGCCCAACACCATATTTATTTAATAAAAATAGAAAATGTTTTTTCACACGAATTACATTCGGGTTCCTGCCCACTCACATACTAATTATATCAATCTATAGTTAACAAACCTTAAATTGCATCAGTTGAGAAGAAAATTGGAGAAAAAGAGAAAAAACCTTAACTCAAATCCACGAATTGGGTGAGGTATTAAGATTAGAGACAAGATCTGGAGAGAAAACTAGGAGTTTAACTAGGTAATATTTATAAAATGGATTGAATATTTCTAATTCATTGTTCTGCTACAATGGCAGCAGAGATTTATATACATATTATTACACACGCATGCAATAAAAAAATATATTGGAAGAGGCATCTTTGCTGTCCACAATGCTGCAGTCAGAGCATGCTGTCCACGACATGATGTCCACGATGCACTGTGAGTGGAGCATCTTCAACAGAAGAAAATGGCTCCCATTAGAATAATCTTTTCAACACTCCCCCTCAAGTTGGAGAGTGTATGTCAAGAACTCCCAACTTGCGTAACATGATTGAGAATGCATCCTTCCCCAACGCTTTTGTGAACACATCTGCTAGTTGCTGTGAGGAAGAGACATGTTTTGTAACAACGGAACCATCTTGCACTTTGTCTCTGACAAAGTGACAATCAATCTCTATATGTCTAGTCCTGTCATGGAAAACTGGGTTAGCAGCTATGTGTAAAGCTGCTTGATTGTCACAATGCAGTGTTGCAGCCCTTGGATGTGATAAGTTCAGGTCTTTGAGAAGATGTCGAAGCCAAGACAATTCACAATAAGCACCCGTCATAGCTCTGTATTCTGCTTCAGCTGAAGATAGGGAAACCGTCTTTTGTCTTTTTGATCTCCAAGAAATCAAAGAAGATCCCAAGAATATGCAATAACCAGTGGTAGACCTTCGGGTGATTAGGCAACCTGCCCAGTCCGAGTCACAATAAGCTGTCAGAGCTAGATTGTGATGTGAGGAAAAGAAAAGGCCCTGACCCGGTGTGCCTTTGATATACCTTAGAACACGAAGTGCTGCCTCCATATGTGGCTTACGTGGTTCATGCATAAAACGGCTCAACACATGCACAGAATAAGTAATGTCGGGGCGAGTGATGGTCAAGTAGATCAAACGCCCAACAATTCTTCTATACTGAGACGGATCTTTAAGCAGTTCCCCTTTGTCTGAAAGCTTCAAATTTTGTTCCATTGGGAAGTCCACTGGCCGTGCTCCCAAGAGGCCAACGTCCTTCAAAATCTCCAAAGCGTATTTCCGTTGTGAGAGGGAAATACCTTTATGTGAACGTGACACTTCAATCCCCAGAAAATATTTCAAATTTCCGAGATCTTTGATTCGAAAACGACTATGTAGGAATCTTTTAAGAGAGGATATGGCAGCCATATTATTTCCAGTAATGACGATGTCGTCCACATAAATTAAAAGGGCTGTGAATGACTTTCCTTTTCGATGAGTAAAAAGGGAGTAATCGGCTTTGGATTGTACAAAACCTGCAGTTTGAATAGCAGTGGAGAACTTGGCAAACCATTGACGAGAAGCTTGCTTTAAACCATACAACGACTTGTTGAGGCGACACACTAAACTCTCCCCCTGTCGCAGAAGACCAGGAGGGGGTGACATATAGATTTCCTCATGAAGATCGCCATGCAGAAATGCGTTATTAACGTCTAGTTGGTGAAGGGACCAATTTTGAGCAAAAGCAAGAGCTAACAGACAGCGAACAATAGTCATTTTAGCTGTAGGTGAAAAAGTATCATGGTAATCAATGCCTTCCATCTGAGTGTAGCCCTTGGCCACCAAACGCACTTTGTAACGCTCAATGGTTCCATCAGAACGCCGTTTGATCTTATAAACCCATCTGCAACCAATAGGAGATTTTCCAGGAGGAAGAGAAGTAAGAGTCCAAGTGTGATTATCTGCCAACGCCTGTAGTTCAGATTGCATTGCGGCCTGCCAGTGGGGGCTAGAAGCGGCCCTTGGATATGTGTCAGGCTCCTCATCATGAGTAACATGAGCAATGTAAGCAAAATGACTTGGTGAGTAACGGTGATAAGATAAGAAATTACGCAATGGATACCGTGTACCTTTACAAAGATTGGACAACGAAGACGACGATGGTTTGGGTGTGGTCAACGTCACTTGGGAGCATACATAATCACCGAGGTAAGCAGGAGCAGTGCGATGGCGTTGGGGTCGCCCAGGAGAGTCTAATGGAGCGATACTGTCATCAGGGGAAATAGGAGGATTTATGGGATTGGGGGGAGGTGTGTCAGAGGTGGTGGGATGGGGTGAAGAAGCGTCTGAAAGGATAGAAGGGGATGAGGCAGGAAGGGATGGTGAAGTAGACGGTTCTAGAGTGGATGGAGAAGGAATGGGATCGAAAATGAGGTAAAAAGGCATGTTTGTAGGTGGTGTTACCGTGGGAGAAGTTGGCAAGGGCTGAAAAGGGTAGGTATTTTCATGAAAAATGACGTCCCGGTTCGTAAAAATCTGTTTTGTTGTTAAATCATAAAGTTTGTATGCCTTTTGGCCGAAAGGATAACCAAGAAATACACAACGCCGAGCTCGGGCATCAAACTTATGAGAAACATGTACATTGGTTGCATAGGCAAGACATCCAAACACACGTATATGAGAAAAGGTAGGAGGTTTGGCATAAAGTAGTTCATAAGGGGTTTTGTAATGGAGAAGGGGAGTTGGGAATCTGTTTATAAGGTGTACAACGGTTAACACACAATCCCCCAAAAAATGTAATGGAAAATTAGCTTGAAAACGCAAAGCACGTGCCATTTCAAGAATATGACGATGCTTGTGTTCTACAACCCCATTTTGTTGAGGCGTATAGACGCATGAATGTTGAAAAACAACCCCAATATCCTTTAAAAAATGACGTAAAGAAAGGAACTCCCCACCATTATCGGTTCGAATTGTTCGGATTTGTGTTTGGAATTGTGTTTGCACAAAGGAAAAAAAAACGTTTGAGTAGGTTTTGTGTTTCACTTTTATGATGCATAAGGAAAACCCATGTAAACCTAGAATAATCATCTACCACTGTTAAAAAATAATTGGCTCCAGAAAGAGAACTTATCTTATAAGGACCCCAAATGTCACAATGGATGAGATCAAAAGGTTTCTTAGTAGTAATTGAACTAATGCCAAAAGGAAGACGATGTTGCTTGGCCAATGGACATATGTCGCAAGCATCATTCAACTGGAAAGGGATATGCAAGATATTTTTTGCCATAAACTCTAATCTAGATGGCGATATGTGACCCAAACGTCGATGCCACAATTCAGTGGAGGAGGTGACAAGGCTGCATGAAGGTTTGACAAAAGGTGTTGGCCTATCTGAAAGCAGCGCCACCAAGTAATACAGTCCTCCATGCTGTTTACCCAAACCAATCGTTTTCTTCGTAGCCAAATCCTGCAAAATGCACCAGTAAGGGAAAAAGGTTACTGAACAAGCCATGGCACTAGTGACCTTGCTTACAGACATTAAATCAACATTGAAAGTTGGCACACATAATACGTCTTGCAAATGAACTGAAGAATTTAAAGATAAATTCCCAATGGATGTGATAGGAGCTGTCTGTCCACTAGGCATTTGAACAGGTGGTAAGTTGACACTTTTGAGACAACGAGTGAGTGAAGTTGGTGAAGATGTAATATGATCCGTCGCACCACTGTCGATTATCCATCGACGTAGGTGCTTCAGAGGTTTTGACAAACCTGATGAGTTTTCAGTGGCATTGACGGCGGCATTGGCTTTGGGAGGATTCTGTGTTGTCTCATTGTTGTTCATGATGGACAGTATCTTCTGGAATTGTTGGTCAAAGAGGCCAGGTACAGCGGAATGCAGTTCTTGCAGAGAAGCCCCATTGGTGGTATTGTTGGCAGAACTTCCATGGCGTTTGTTGCGTCCACCACTGTTGTTCCCACGTCCACCACCTCTGTTGCTACGATGAAGACGATGTTCGGGAGGGTATCCGTGCAGTTTGTAGCATGTATCAATGGTATGGTGGGCGGTGTCACAATAAGTGCAGTGGAGTTGTCTACGGGAAGATGAGCTGTTGCCAGGTTGCGACGACTGCTGCCATGGACGAACTGCCATTGCTGATATCTCTGCAGCTTCACGTGAATCGCTTACATCGCGTTGTTTTTCTTGCTGGACAATCATGGAATACACTGAACGCACAGAGGGCAATGGTTTCATCATCAGAATGTTGCCACGCGCAGCACCATAAGACTCGTTGAGGCCCATGAGGAATTGCATCAATCTGGTTTTCTCCGCTTGATCGCCTTGCTTCTTTAAAGCACCACAGGTGCAAGACTCATGATCATTGTAGGATGCAAGTTCATCCCACAAACTCTTTAGTTTGGTATAGTAAGCAGCAACAGATAATTGGTCCTGAGAAATAGAAGCTATTTCTCGTTGAATTTGATAAATTCTGGGTGCATTACCTTGGCTGAAACGATCTTCAAGATCCTGCCAAATCGCTTGGGGTGTGGTGTAGTAGACAATGCTATCATGGATAGTCTGCTCAACTGAATTCAAGATCCAGGAAACGATCATGTCGTTGCAGCGTTTCCAGGAAGCAAAGTCATTTGGTTTCGTCTTTTCATCAGGAGCTTCCAGTGTACCATCCACAAAACCCAGCTTGTTCTTAGCACTCAGAGAAAGCTTTACAGAACGACACCAAGTGGAGTAGTTGTCTCCATTGAGAAGTTTGGAGACGAGAACCATCGCTGGATGGTCGGAATGGTGAATGAAAAAAGGACTGGAAATGTTGGATTTATTTCCATCCAAAATCTGTTCGTCACCCATGAAAGAACAACGACACAGAAGAAAAAAATTGTAGAAAAAAAATGCAGCGGGAAGAAGCTAGTCTGCTTGAATTAACCTTGCTCTTGATACCATATAAAATGGATTGAATATTTCTAATTCATTGTTCTGCTACAATGGCAGCAGAGATTTATATACATATTATTACACACGCATGCAATAAAAAAATATATTGGAAGAGGCATCTTTGCTGTCCACAATGCTGCAGTCAGAGCATCCATGTGAAGACCCTTGCTGTCCACGACATGCTGTCCACGATGCACTGTGAGTGGAGCATCTTCGACAGAAGAAAATGGCTCCCATTAGAATAATCTTTTCAACAATATTAAGTGACTGAAGTTGTCTAACGTTTTACAAGATAACAGCATCTAAAATCTAACAAAATTGAGGTTTTCCTATCTCAACCTCCACATGAATATCATCCAATATTGGCGCCAACATATTTTTCTGGACAAGCTCCACTGCCACTTTCTGCTAGCATCCGGTGTCATACCTTGGAAAGAACACCCACACAAATCTGAGCTCTCAACATCCTTGGAACATCAAACCTCTAAAATAAAAAACAGCTAGACCCATAATTAATCAAATTAAAATCAGTAAAACCACAATATAAAGAGGACATAAATTCCAAGCATCGCATAACCTCTTATAAATCAATACGGAGAAGAAAAAAAATCATCTGAGTGCACAATTTCATACACTGTTGTTCAAATCAAATCTATCAATTTTAGAAAACATAAAATGCAAAATAAAATCCAATTTTCTCCACTGTGATTTCAGATATAAGATTACAAGCAAGTAATAACAATAACACAACCTGAATTATCAGAAGCATTACCCCAAACATAAAATGTTTCATAGAATAACCTCACCATTGTTTCCGTTGGAGGAACGAACGTACCCGCGGAGTCGTGGACTCAACAGAGGAGAGAGGGATTGACATCTAAAAGGGTAGAGAGTCGACTTCGAGAGGGGGAGAGTCGATTGAGGGCATCTAAGAGGGTGAGGCTTGTTGGTGAAGCTTGTGCTTTTTTCAAAAGAATAAGGTCAGAAATGAGTGTGAAAGAGGGAGAGGGAGAGAGAGAGAGAGAGAGAGAGAGAGAGAGAGATTCGGTGAGAAATGAACAGAGAGATGATGGTGGATTTAATAAGAGAGAGTGGACCAGTGGTTGGTAACTTGGGTTAATAAGCGAGGGTGGTTGGTTAATGAGAGAAAAAAGAAGAAGAGATAACAAATAAATATTCAAAAAATAGTAAGAGAGGGTGGACGGGTTCAGAGGTTGATGTGTGGGTAGGCCACAAGTTATTCAAAAAATAATAAATAATAAAAATTAAAAAATTGAGCCAATGTTCTTAAAAACCGAGAAGAAAAAGCACAAAAATTATTTTTATTTAAATGTACAAAAAAAGGACACAAAAAATGCTTCTCGTGACCTTGTAAATTAATAAAAAATTAGAGTTGCAGAGATCGAGAAGTCACTTGCAAATTTCAATTATAGTGCACACAACTTTTGTGCTCAAATTTTAATAGGCACATTACACTTTCGTTTTATCTTTTTGAACACAAACTAATGTTTTTATTTAGAGGGCACCTTTGAGATAATTTTGTGTTCAAAAAAACTTAAAAGGCACAAATATTTATTTGTGCCATTAAAAATGAAAAGGGCAGAACTCAATTGTGCTCTTAGCCTATTTTTCTTGTTATGAATGTTAACCCTCTCCATGCGGAAACACAAGTTCGGAATAATTGTTTCGTTTCCTTTTTATTAAATTGGAAACCATATAACGAAAAACAAAAAAAAACAAAATACCAAAAAGCTCAATTGAAGGGAAAACCCCTCAACTATCCACTTAACATGTTTTAATTGACTCTTAGTTGCAAAATATTCCTTGTTCCAAGTGTTCTGACGTTGTTCGCTGCACAAGTGTGCATTTGTTGCTTTCACTTTGTTGTAAGTATATCTCAAAAGTACCGCCCATTTTTTTTTCGCTCAAATTCACTGTCGTGCCATCTTCCGTAGTGCTTTAAGCTTCACGGCCACAATTGGCCATATTCCTTGCCACCAAAAGATATTACTAGTCCATACATTTATGTTATAATATGTATATCATGAGTTGAACTTGTAACATTTGATGTGGCAAGTCATATAAAATTCAAAAACTATTGATACATTAAGATGACATGCATGCCTTTGAATATGCATGGCTAATACATATACATTACAAGTTGACAATTCATATGTATTAGCCATGCATATTCATATGTATTTAGCCATACATTACAAGCTAACAATTCAAATGTATTAGCCATACAATTCATTTAAAACTAAAGGAAATATTCTAAATATTGTCTTCCCTAACCAAATTCAAACCTACAAAGGTGGACTGTCTAAAACTCTCTCTAAAACTTTCTCCCACAACCAAATCCTAGGTTTTCGTACAATTTCTACCTTCGACCTCTTGCTTCGGCTTGGGGTCGGCGGCAGTCATTCCTCACCCTCTTTCTAGCCTCTATCCCCTCCTAACCCTCTATCAAGCCATCCACTTATGTTTTTTTTTTCCTTCACTCACTCCCCATTCCCCGCGTCCCCCCTTCCCTCGCGTCTCCCTAACCCTCTATTAGCTTCTATATCACCTCTTCTCTTCCCCCCGTAGGTTTTTCCCAACATTTTGTGAGTAGCTCGTCCATAGTTTTGTGATTCTACCCAGATCTCAATCTTGGTTGTTTCTGTTGAGGATAGTGATCCATTGGCTTACAAGATGCCACTTGTCATTAGATAAGGAAGGAAGTTAGACTGGGTAGTTATAAGGAATGTATAAGCATGTAAACTCTAACAAATTGTAATAATTCAGTGTGTGTAGTTGAATACGAAAAGGTCTTTCTTTCTCTCTATCTTCTTCTGTAAACATTTCCTTCTTTCATCTTCTTTCCATCTTCTTTATCAGAACACAGTAAGGTTTACATGGTATCATCGCCGGAATAGCTTGTCGCTCGGTGATCGATCCTGGTGATACTGCTTTCGCTTCCGCTTTCCATCTCATTTCTTCCTGATCTTCATTAGTTTCTTCTTGAAAACAATTGATTCTGATTTTTGGGGTCTTCATCGTGTTCTTTCTCTCTTTTTGCAAGAAATACATTATTGCACACTAGGTGTTTGTCAAAAGTTTCTTGGTTCTTGTTTGTCGAATTACTTCATAATAGTGACAGCTTCTCAACTACAAATCATTCAGTCCCCGATTACGTCTCCCATCTCCACAGTTTATACTTCTGTAACAGTTAAGCTCGATGAATCCAATTACTTGACTTGGAATTTCTAGGTTCAATTGATGCTCGAAGGTTATGGCATTATGGGGTTTGTTGATGGTTCAATGCCCTGTCCTCCAAGATTTCCCACAGCTGCTTCCAGTGAATCAGAGACTAATTCTGGTACCTCATTAACTAAAGTTGACTTTGAGGCTTACAAGATTTGGAAGATGCATAATCGTGCCATAATGCAATTGATCACTGCTACTCTTTCACCATTTGGAGTGTCGTGTGTTATTGGCAGTACAAGTGCTCAAGATCTCTGGAATCGACTGAAGGAACAATTTTCGATAGTGACTCGTACCAGTATCTTTCAAATGAAATCTGCACTTTAAAACATTAAAAAGGGTAATGATTCGATCTCTCTATATTTGCAAATGATCAAAGAGGCTAGAGATTAATTGTCTGCTGCTAGTGTGAAATTTGATGATGAGGATATAGTAATTCTTACTCTAAATGGCTTATCTGCTGAGTTTAATACCATTCGTTCTATTATTAGAGGAAGAAACAGTGTAATTTCCCTTAAAGATCTTAGGTCTCAACTTCTAGCTGAGGAAGCCATGCTTGAAAATATATTTGCTACTCCCGTTATGTCTGCTATGGTAGCTAGAGACTCTGATGTACAGTCCACGGAAAAAGGGTTCAAAACTGGGAATCATTTCACCTCTGGAGATGGATCCTCTAGTGGTAACTCATCTGGTTATCATCATTCGAGCTACAGGCCTTTCTACAACAAGAATAAGGGAAGGGGAAATTTCAGTATGGTTCCAATTCTAAGTCTTTCAATGGCAAGCAGTTTTATAACAATTCAACTTGAGGGATCCTTGGTACCTCTCTATCAAGCCAATACTCTTCCTCTAATTCTTAGGTGTCACCATGTCAAATTTGTGGGAAATATGGTCACTTTGCTGATACATGCAGATTTAGGAACACAGATTCTAGAATTCCTGATGGTTGTCAAATCTGTGGAAAAAGAAACCACAGTGCTCAGTTCTGTCACTTCAGAAATTCCAATGGTCAAACTCCTCAGTCATCCATGAATGCATATCATGTTAATTCTTCAGCACCACCTTTGGAACAACAATTGAATCCACAAGTATGGCTTACTGATTCAGGTGTTACCAACCATATGACTGCTGATCTAAGCAATCTGTCTCTAGCTACACCATATCCATCCACCGAAATGATTAAGACTGCCAATGGTGAAGGTTTGAGCTTATCTCATGTGGGCTCTTCTGTTTTACAAACTTCTGCTCACAAATTAAAGTTGAACTCTGTGCTTTGTGTGCCTAAACTTACTCAAAACTTACTCTCAGTACATAGACTATGTCTTGACAACAATTGTTGGCTAATTTTTTATGCTTTCTGTTTTTGGATTCAGGACAAAGTCATAGGGAAAGTACTGTTCAAAGGCCTATGCAATAATGGATTGTACCCTATTCCTATGCCTACCAGATCTGCATCATTCACACCAATCTTTCCAGCCGCTGCATTTCTTGGTCATCAAGTCAACTCTAGCTTATGGCATAGCCGACTAGGTCATCCCTCTAATCCCATAACCTCTCTCATTCTTAAAAAAAATCCAACATACATGTGGTACCAGATTCTTCTCCAATGTTGTGTACTACATGCTTAGAGGGAAAATTTAGCAAATTACCTTTTATGCCTGTTTTGTCAAAATCCAATAAACCATTTGAGATTGTTCATAGTGATGTGTGGGGCCCTGCTCCTTGTATGTCTATAGAAGGTTTTAAATACCATGTCACCTTCATAGATGAGTATACAAGGTATTGTTGGATTTTTCCAATCACTAATAAATCAGCTGTTTGTTCTGTCTTTGCTGCCTTTTATCAGTATGTGTTAAATTATTTCTCTGTTTCCATTAAAACCTTACAAAGTGATGGTGGGGGTGAATGCATAGGCAATCAATTTCAGTCATTTCTAGTTCAAAATGGAATAACTCATCACATGTCATGTCCTCACACACTTGAACAAAATGGTCTGGCCAAGAGGAAGCACAAACACATTATTGAAACATCCATCACCCTGTTACCTCCAAGTTTCTGGTCCTTTGCGTGTCGAACCTCAATCTACCTCATTAATAGAATGCCTACTCAAACACTTCATCATAAATCACCATTTGAAGTCCTATTTGGATATGTCCCTGAAGTTAACCATTTAAGAATTTTTGGCTGCTCATGCTACCCACTGTTAAGGCCTTTTAATTCAACCAAGTTGCAACCTAGAACTAGTAAATGTGTCTTTCTTGGTTATGCTTCCAAATACAAGGGTTTCATATGTTATGAAGTGTCCAGAAAGAAAGTCTTTATTTCTCGACATGTCATCTTTGATGAGAAAGAGTTTCCTTACTCATCTTTTGCTGCTCCACATCCATTACCAATGTCTCGAGCATCATCTATATCAGCATCAATACCTATACATGTCCCTAATCTTCAAAATGTGCTTACATCTCCGATTGTAAATACCCCTAGTTCATCCCCATCACACTCTAGTCCTTCTCAGCCTACCTTAATACCACATTCACCATCTCCAGATTCTCCACCACCTGTTTTCATATCACCATCCCTTGATCCTCCAGTAGTGCAACATTCTTCACAATCCATTACTGCAATTAAACAGTCACCCTCTTCCATTATCCTTGTGACACCTGATTTCCAACCAGAGCACTTACAAGTGGTACTCCCCATTCCTCCATTAAATTTGCATCCAATGCAAACTCGGTCAAAAAGTGGGATTTCCAAGAAAAATGCTCTTTTAGCAACAATTCATGAAAATATGAGGGGTAGACTTATCGACTGTTGAACCTGCCACGTATAAGTCAGCATTAAAGAGTGAAGTTTGGGTCAATGCAATGAAGGAAGAACTTTCTGCATTACATTCTCAGGGCACATGGACTTTAGTACCTTTACCTCTAGCTAAAAACTTAGTTGGATGTAAATCGGTATTCAAGATTAAGAAGAATGTTGATGGAACAATTGGGAGGTATAAGGCTAGGCTAGTTGCTAAAGGTTTTAATCAGGAAAAAGGTGTTGATTATGGGGAAACATTTAGTTCCGTAGTCAAACCAACTACTGTAAGACTTGTGTTGGCCTTGGCAGCTACTTTTGGTTGGACACTAAGACAACTAGATGTGAAGAATTCATTTCTTCATGGCACATTGCAGGAGGAGGTTTATATGTCTCAACCACCTGGATTTCTTGATGTTCACAGTTCATATTTTGTTTGCAAACTCCATAAGTCTCTATATAGCCTTAAACAAGCCCTGAGGGCTTGGAATGACAGATTCACCAGTTTTCTACCTACTCTTAGCTTTAATGCAACTTATGCAGATTCATCTCTCTTTATGAAGCAAGGTGGTTCCTCAGTTGTGATCCTCCTATTATACGTGGATGATATAATAATCACTGGAAACATTGCATCTGTTATTGATGATGTCATTGCTGCATTAACCAAGGAATTTGAAATCAATGATTTAGGTCCTTTACATTACTTTCTGGGGATTCAGATCATTCACCATGCAGATGGCTTATTCCTATCACAATCAAAGTATGTTACTGATCTTCTTACAAAGACTGAGATGTTAGAATCAAAATCTTGTGCAACACCTTGTTTACCATATAATAGGTTGCTGTTGGATGATGGGAAACCTTTCAACAATCTTGCACTTTACAGGAGTATAGTTGGAGCTTTACAATATCTCACATTTACACGGCCGGACATTGCGTTTGCAGTACATCAGGTGTGTCAGTTCATGCACAAGCCTATGGAATCACACTATGTTGCAGTAAAAAGGATTCTCCGATACCTTAAGGGTACTATCAAGCTTGGCATTAACTATGTGACAGGTTCTATGGACTTACATGCTTTCTCAGATGCTGATTGGGCTGGTAATCCTAATGACAGGAGATCAACAACTAGTTTTGTAGTATTCCTCGGTCATAACCCCATCTCTTGGTCTTCTAAGAAGTAGCAAACAGTCTCTAGATCATCCACTGAGGCTGAATACAAGGCCTTATCCACCACTGCAGCTGAACTTGACTGGATTAAACAATTACTTGACTTCCTCAAAATTCAAGTAACTACTCCACCTATTCTTTTATGTGACAATATGTCAGCAATAACATTGTCTTGTAATCCAGTTTTGCATCAGCGCACTAAACACATTGAGGTGGACATCCATTTTATGCGAGAACGCGTTGCTAAAAGGTTGCTACATGTTCAATTTGTTACCTCTAGTGATCAGTTTGCTGATATTTTAACTAAGGGATTGTTTGCTCCATTGTTTCAAACACATTGTAACAATCTCAGGTTAGGTTTCTCCTCTCCTGAGCTTGCGGGGGGATGTTGAGGATAGTGATCCAATGGCTTACAAGATGCCACTTGTCATTGGATAAGGAAGGAAGTTAGACTGGGTAGTTATAAGGAATGTATAAGCATGTAAACTCTAACAAATTGTAATAATTCAGTGTGTGTAGTTGAATACAAAAAGGTCTTTTTTTCTCTCTATCTTCTTCTGTAAACATTTCCTTCTTTCATCTTCCTTCCCTCTTCTTTATCAGAACACAGTAAGGTTTACAGTTTCAAGGTCTTTTCCTTGATTTGGAGCTTGATTTGCTGTTAGGGCGGGTTTCGTGGCTGCTGGTGGGTTTGTTCCACTTCCATCAGCTTTTTTATATGGCAGTACGTTCTCCTAAACCGATTTGGTAGCTGTTATCCTTGCATGCTCAGATTCGGTAGACCCCTGGCCTCAGGCATTTAATTTGGTGACGTCGTTGTCTTGGGCAATCACATCAAGTGACTCCCCCCTTGTGGGACTTGATCTACTCATGGACGTCGTGGAGCTTACTCGTGTGGTGAATGTGTGGTCCTGGTTCGTGTCTTGTTCATTGTGATGAATTAATCGGTGGTTCCTTTCTCGGAGTAATGCGTAGTTGATTCTATTACCTCACCCTGGTGCGTGGTCGCGGTGGTTGGATGTTGTCTTTGCTTTAAACTATGAGTTTGTGGTCTCGTCTTTCAACGATGATTTTTTGTGGTCACGATCCATTGCGATGACTTTCTATAGCCTCGCACTTGTGCGATGACCTATGTGGTCGCATGTGTGGGTTTGTTGCATTTATCATGTTTTTGTGACAAATTTGTACTTGTGATGTTTGTAGGGTAGGGCAATGCTTGTGGTAACCATATAGGAGTTTACTGTAATTTGCTTCATTGCATAAATTACTCTAGATCAATTCTTGGTCACTGAAGCTTGTGTACCCAATTGGCAACCTCATTAATTGTTTATGAAGTTCAATGCATACCACTCTATTGCTTATTGTCAAAAGTTAAAAAATGAAAAAAAAGAAGGAAATATTCTAAAAACAGCAACACATGACAGGATACGATCACAATGTTGGCTTGCAGCTCACCCCAAACAAAGTTCCCCATTTTATCATACTATATTATCATTACAAATAATTATTTAATAAAAACAGAAAATCTTTTACATTTCCATTTATATATATATATATATATATATATATATATATATATCATTTTAGAATTATAGAGTTGGTGTTCTAAGTTGCAAAAACTTCTGGATATGTATCCTAAATCTGAACTGAATTCTTTCTGGTTAAAGAATCTCTTTCTAGTTGCTGGGGAACAATTAGGAGATTCTTTAGAAGAAATACTTTGTAAGACTTCAATATACGAGCTTAAGGATGATTTTTCAATACAATCCTATTACTTAGGGGAAAAACCAAACCAAAACTGATTGGTTCGGTTTCGATTTTGGTGGTGTGAAAACCGAACCGATATATGTATTATTAATGATTTAATATATATTAATTATGAAAATGAATGAACATGCTAAACCAAGCCGTCGACGTAGGAAATTAACTTTAAACATATTCTTCCTAGGCCATTTTCTTTTGGTGTAGCCACTTCCAATTTAATTGATGATGAATATTTATATTCCCTTGAGGACTACTACGAAACCATTTATTAGTGTCGTTATGATAGCCGACAAGAACCGTATATTACTGTCGGATTTTAAGCAAAATCTTACAGAAAATGGATGGAATGGCGGATATGATAAGCGACAGAATGACCAGAGTCAGGAAATGAATTTTCCGACAGAAAATACTCTAAAACCGACAGAAATTGTGTCGGATATAACTGACAGAGAATTTATTAATAATGAATAAATAAAAGCATTATCTGTTGGATAAAACCGACAGAAAATATATTAATAATAAAAAAATATAAACCACTTTCTGAATCATTTCTTTCCCTTTCGAGTTGGCCTTCCCTGCATTTTACAGCGAATGGATCTCGAGTATTCCTGCAACAAAACAACCAGCGAACGGATTCGTGAGCACCCTACACAAACTACCCCTAAAATTTATCATTCTTGCAAATCAATAGATCTTCGACATGCAAAACCAACACAGTTAACTGAGGGCATGAATCTTTCATTTGGATTTTGATCCATGTTTTGTCTCTCTTGCGTAATGCCGTATCCAAGCTTTGGAGTTTGCTCTTATGCATACATCAGAACACGGATGGGTGTAAAAATCATAGCACAAAAAAACTTTGAAAATAACATCATAACTGAAGTTTGGGGGTGATTGCGTTTTTACCTAAAGATGGGGTAGTCTTGGATGATCCGCCATGGATATGAAACTTTTGGGTGTTGGTGCGCCTCCCTTGTTATAGATCAATGTACTCTCGCAAAAAAAAATTTGTTGCATGGATGTGTTAGTTTTTTTATTTTTCCATGACAATAAACTCAATGGAACTCCATGGTAGCAAAATGAGATTTTTACCTTTGACTTAGGGGTTTCGCTATCGAGATCTAGTGCAGATGATGGCTTCCATGAACGGGACCAAGAGTCATGGCAGCATGGATTACAGTTTTAGATCGAGAGAAATAGAGGTGAATGGGTTGTCTTGAACAACAATGAAGACTAGATTTTGTGTAGGTCAAGAGTTATGAAGATATTTCTCATGGTTGATGGAGGAGCGACTATGGCTTTTACCTAGGGTTTGTGTTGATTTGAGAAAGGGCTGAGAGAAATGAGAAGACCTCTTTCGGTTTCCAGAGAAAGAATGACCTAGGGTTTCTAATTACACTCAGAAATGAAAGCAATGAGAGAAACATATGGCTTTTCATTTGGAATCCTAGGGAGATCCTTTTCCTTATGCACGACACGTGTGCGCATCCTAAGCTTCTGGGCTTACCAAGGACATCGTGGACATTCGCGGATGGAGAGAGCTGTATGGGGTTTGGGCTCGAGGTCATCAAAAGTTGAAATGAGAATGGGTGTAGCTGCTAGGGTTGTTCGTGTCGGTTATATCCAACAGGGCCATGAGAGGAAAAAAATATTTAAACCATGTGTTTATTTATTTATTTTTAATCAACATAACATTTTAAAATAATAAAATAGTCAATTTCTGTCGGTTATAACCACCACCATTAACTTAAAAACCGCCGGAATATGTTAAAAATATTTATAAAAAAAAAAGAATTCAAAAATACTGGCGCTTATAATAATTTTATGGTGGTTGCATCCGACACTAAATATCCGCCAGGAATTTATGTCGAATATAACCGACAGGATTTCATTGTTATCCGAGACTAACTGAATGATGTGTCGGATATCTTTTATCCGACATAATGGCTTATTAAACTACCACCATCATCCGACACCTAAAGCTAACATTGTAGTAGTGGGAACCTCTCCTAATTTTATTCTTCTTTGTTAGTTATTCCTATTAGCCAAAGCGAATTTTATCTACCAAAAGCAGTTAGAAGGTTGATGACATGCTGTTTAGACCTAAAATTACATCATCGGTCCGTGCAATCAGGGCCATTGGGTGGACAAAACTCCCAACCGTCAAATGAAAAGTGACTTACAGATATTTTTAATAAATTTCACGATAATTATTCTGATTACAGATATCAAGATGTTATCCATCAGAGTGATTATCTTGGAGTTTATGTTAAAATATTTTTACATCAACAAATAGACTTTTTCTCCAACTTGATTATAGTTATATTTCATCTTATCATGTGGTCTACTGCAGTTTGAAGTCTAATTTCACTAATGATAGACTTGATGGGGTTCAACTTGAGGAGGCATATGTAATATTTTCACTTGGCCGATCAAATGGGGATATGCCACATGAGTTATATCATGCATGGGATGAGCAGGAGATAAGGATGGCATACCATGAATTATTGGAATTGTTTCCCAGAGTCATTATCATGCATGCACGTGGTCAAGTATTTGAAATTTTGAGCTTGGCTAGCACCTATTCAGGTTGTGATAATTATTAGCAAGAGGATTGGCTTATCAAGAGAACATTGTGGCGGTGATATCGAGTATTAGCACGGGAAGGAGGTGGTAGAGTTGCAATTGGAGTTCACAAAATTATCAACAGCGTACTCGTCCCTATAAATACAGGACACTGTGCAACATTTCAAGCCTCTCCAACTCAACACACAAACTACCATGCGCAAAACCTCGCTTTACGCGAAACCTCTCAAACACCTTGAGATTTTTATTTTCTTTTTCCGCCAACACATCTTCAGTTTGGATAAATAGCACTATTGTCGTAGAATCAACCGACCCCAAAGCACATTCAGTTTGGAAAAACAGCACTACGTCGAGGCCGACTGGTTATCTATCCAAGTCTCAGTCGAGAAGGATTTTTGAATCCTTATTGGCAGAGGTCATCTCATTAGCCTTCTCGGCAAAGTGAGGTGTTACAGATTCATGAGCTTGGCACATTGAACACCGAGTTATTTCATGAGCTTGCCACATTTACGATTAAGACGTACATCTGCTTTGAGTACTTGTGCCCATATAGTCTGGTGTTGATTTGGCGTGTTTATATTCTTACGAATATAATCATTGTGACCGAATCCGGCGCCGACAATTTGTGAACTTCGCAGAACTAGCAGCCTTGTCTTCAAGCTCTAGAACCCGAAGGCCAAGACGTGTTCTTTACTCAACCGCAATCGTAAGATCAAGAAGTCAGTAGCGCGCCCAACACCACGCAACACATTATACTCCTCGGCTGAGGAGTTGGCACGCCCCGCACATAACCGAAGGACGTAGTTAGCTCATTAGTTACTCGGCCTGCGCGTCACGTTGGCTTGGTAGTTTTTAGGGTCAACACATGCATAAATAATTTGTCCAAGAAATTTTGAGAAACCATGAAACATCCATGGAGCAACCTAATAGAGGGTTGATGACATGCATATAATCTGTCTCTAACCAAATGTGATGCCATTTCTTATCCCAAGCAATCTGTATTACCTCAATCACAACCACAACCTCAACAACAACTGCACTGGGATAAGAATACTGATTTCTCGATTGAAAATAATAAAAACCTGCCCAATCTGACAACAACTAATCACTCTTCCAAAAAAAAAAAAACAACTACTAATCATTAAGAATCCTATTGGTAGCTACCATCCTAACATTCTAGAAAGAAAAAAAAATAGGGAATACTTAGTTAAAATAACAAGGGTATAAACTGCAGTTTTTTTGCATTAAGCATGTTCATTATTTGTAGGCGCATGCAACGAACATAAAACATACAACCATACAAACACATTTTTTTGCAGTAAGCATGTTCATTTTGTAAATATTTAGGCTCATTCAAATTAGGAATACTGATTTTTCGAGTAAAACAAGGAAAAAACAAAAGAATATACATCATCATTCCTACTAAAATAATTAAATTTAAAACCTATATACCGACATTTGCTCGGATGCACCATATAAAAAATCTCAACAGAATCAGACTTTTGACCATGTTTCTTCTCCTAAAATTATAGTACAGCAAAAAGATTGATGAACTTAATTATACCAACAATAGTAAGACCACAATACATACAACAAAAAAGGCATACAACATAAATAAAATGAAATTCAGGTCTGAGTCATCAAACCATAGTTGATTTACATGTCCACAAAACAATAGTTGGTTTTTTTGTTACATACATACGAGGATTTCAAATCTTAGACTTAGCCTACTCCTATCATCTTTACCACTAAGTTAACCTCAATGGCTTAAACAATATCATCACTAATATCTGGTAGTTCCTCAACCCGAAGATCAACTTGACTAGTCAATGTGACTCGACATTGTAATGCTAGCTATATTATTATCAAAACTACTGTTTAAAATTTGAATTCTCAATTGAATAGAAATCCTGTTATACAGAAATATAAATACACTTTGTTTCGGTAAATCAGAGGCTCAAAATGTTGCTTACCAAGGAGGGAAAGTGACGGCAAATAAAAATCTGGGAACTCGTTTGTTTTTGTGCGTTTGTACAATTGCGAACTTATTCCTCTTTTCGACCAGAAAAACCAACTTTTCAACCCTTTTTTTCGGTAATTTTCTCACAATGTTGCACTACTATTTGTGCGTGTTGCAACAGCGACTGGAGCTTTGGGCGAAAAGAAATGAAGGTGGCCGGTGGCTCCCACCCCACGCAGAAATAGCTTTAGGGCTAATTTGAAGAGGTATTATTAAGTGTGGATTTTTTTGTTTCAAATTAATGTGTCCAAACACACCTATGACTTAAAATTTATTCAAACTAATTGAAGTGGGTCATCTACTTATCAGTAAATTACAGTCAAATACATATACAATAATAATTTATTAAATTACAAATTACAACGTCATAATTTTTTATAATTAGATACACCAACAATAGTAAGATCACAATACATACAATCACCTCTTATTTATATTTCAACAAACGAAATAAGATTAAGTAATTTACTTACAAAATCAGCTATGTGTCGTGCGAAGCTCTCTGTGCTACCAGTTACTCTAACAAAGTAATATATGGTTTTATATCATATAATAAATATAAAGTTGATTAAGGATATTCCAATTTCTCATAATCTTAAATCCAACTACATTTCTCAAGGCCCAAATGGCCACATATGAGCAACCTGAAGAGAGCCTTAGAGGGGGGAAGAAGAAAGAAAAAAGAAACAGAAAAAAGTACTGCTCGACTCACACAGTAATGACTTACCTTTTGTTTTAGCAAAACTGTCACGTTTTGTTGGAGGTTAGGCAATGGCAGATGTAGAAAACAAAATAATGGAAATATTAGTATCCAATCCCTAGTTTCTAATGTTCATTGGTTAAGATCTTATCAGTTTTTATATTTTAATCAAAGCCCCTAGCATTAATATATTAATGAATTACATGTAAGTTACATAATTTTCATAATAAAAATTAGTAATTGATTAAGAGTTTTAACACTCACACTCTTATTAAAATCCTAATTAATTTTCAATTCAAACATTTCAAATATATAAAAAATAAAATAAGAATAAGTTTGTACCCATTAATTTTTATAAAAAATTGATATGTACCCATTCTTAAATATACCAATTTGTTATATGAAAAAGTACCCTTTTTTAATATAATATGTACCCATCTTTTATATAAATTTCATTCAATCTTTTCTATAATCCATTTTTAAACTTATATGAGTACATTTTATTTCGTTGATTTGAGAATGTATCCATATTAAGTTTGATAGAAGAAATTAATAATGTTATTAAGCCGAATATCTTTCTTTCTTTTTTTTTTGAAAAATGTACCCATATTTTGGTACAATAATTTTTTGGTTAGTTTTTTATGAACGTACCCGTGTATATACATGTATATACACAATATATTGGAGAGTATAATTTATCTTTAATATTTTTAATCTCATATATTATGGGCTTTAATTTAAATCTCGTTAATATAAATAACTAAGTATTTTATTTTTAATTTAAAAATATAATACCTACATAGAAACACATTATTACATTAATGTCATGGAGTTCGATCAAAAATTAAAAACCATAAAGGTTTCAATCAAAGAACATTGGTAGTTAGGGACCGTATCCAAAGTGTCCCCAAAATAATACACCATTTTCAGTTAGATGCTTATGCTAAGAATACAATAGCAACTGTTAATTCGGTTATAGAAAAAATAGCATCATCAACAGCCCTTTTGCATACGCTAACATTTCAGTCAACCAATTTATGTGATGAAAGGAACCGTAAATTGGCCGTTAGTTCTCGGCTCCTGCCGGACAAATTAATTTGACGTTATAATGATCTATGGATATTCACGGTGAAGAGTGCCTATTGGGTTGCATGAGAACTAACGGTATAAAATCTCCGTTGGTGAGTGCTTCTTTTTCGGATACTGATAGTAGCCCATTTTCTCCATTATAAAAAATTATATGGAGAGCTAAAGTCCAGCCAAAAGTGAGGAAAGGAATGACCGTACTGTGATCTGGCATGTTTGGCAAGAAAGGAATGACCGTACTGTGGAGCCCATCATTAAATAAACATAACGCGTTATCTTATGTTGACTGTTCTGTCACAATCTTAAATAAAAACAATAACGCGTTCATGCAGTGGACGCTTCACGTGAGCGGACGTTTCTGCAATGGATTCTGCAATGGATTCTGATACCCATAAGATAACGCGTCTCATTCTGGAAAGTAGACATAGACACTCTTACTTAACGAAAATCACAATTTAGTATTTTAATGTTGAAAGCATGACTCATAGGAATGCGTGCAACCTTAAACTGAAGTAGAACTTGACGAGCGGGACCCACCCAAGTATATGTCTCTTTTGAGTTTAGATTTTCTGCACCTATTTTTGCCTGTGGCCTCTCTGTGCCTTTGTTAATTGATTAAGGAGTTGGTTTATTTTTTATTATTTTAATTATTGTCAAGTTAACATTAATTATGTTTAGTTCAATTAACAAAGGCACAGAGGGACCATAGGCAAAAATGGGTGCAGAAAATCTCAACTCGTCTACTTTCTTATTTGTAATCGATTGTCATACATAAATAATGTTAGAATGATTAAATTTAAAATTAAACTTGGAAACTAATTATTGTGTAACTAATAGGAAAAATATATTTATCAACATTTAAGTAATAAACCAATCATAAATTTCTATGTCACTTAGTTTTTAAAATTTTATTTACAAATTTAACCTTCTTAGTATTACCTTAGTAAAATCGCAATGTTAGCGTTCGGACATCACCTAATTCGTTGGCAAAAGGGACACGGTCTTTGACCTAACAAAAATATATCTGTCTTGGATTGCATAAATTAATTAACAATAAAGCATACGGATGGATTATCTTATTCCGAGTCTCATGTCAGATTTAATCTTAATATTACAAAATTTTAAGTAAATAAAGAATAAAGTCGATGTCACATTTTTCAAAATCTTAAACAAACAGTAAAGTGGATGATGATATAGTTCAAGTACGGCGTGAGTCGTGACAATGCACTTATTATCTTTTCTGGCCCGGCGGGCAGCTGGCAGTGACTGAAAAATGCCAGGGAATATTTTTGTTGTTAATTTGTAGATCGAAGACAGTTGAAAAGGTATTTTTGTGAGATCCAAGACAGACCCGTACCATCTTACGTAGTGCTAGGGATAGGTAAAATATCTATAGGTTTGGATAACCGCAGTTACCCGCTCATTTAAAATTCACGGTTACGGTTATGGGTAATCGTTTAGACAAATAAATGAGTATTACTCACGGTTATAATGGGTATCCATCGGTTATGGTTATTACTCGCGGTTATACGGGTATCCATTTACCCATTTAATTTAATATATGTAAAAATTAAAAAAAAAATTATCACAGTGATTTTGAGGGTTTTAGAAGCAGGCTTTCTCTCTCTCTCTCTCTCTCTCTCCTCCCTCTAGTCCGAACCCTCTCCTTCCTAACTCCACCGCTCTTCCACTTCGTCTTCTTCTTTCCCAGCGACCTGCGACCATTCTCACATCTCGCCGTCACCGATTTGCAAGTGTCGCCATCTCACTCTCAGTCTCTCACCCCCGTGACCCGTGACTTCCTCTTGCGTTTTCGAGCCTCGACCCACACTTCCTTACTTTGCAAGGTTAGTCTCATGGTAATTTCTCTCATGTTCTACATATTTTGTTTTCAATTTGATGCGTTTTGTAGATTTTATTTTCAATTTCATGGGTTTTGTAGCTTTTCAATTTCATGGGTTTTGCAATTTATTTTGGGTATGCTGGATTTGGTTGGGTAACTTAATTTTTTAGCACTATTGGTTGAGGTTTGATTAATTTGTGAGAAATTTTGGTTTTGCAATTTGTTTTGGGTATGCTGGATTTGGTTATGCAATTTGTTTGGTTCCGTGTTAAATTTTGGCTGCTTTTTCCATTTTGGTTATGTGCTAAAGTTCAGGATTACCATCAATTTCTTGCTTTTGCATTACAAAATTTGACTAACTATTTGGGGACAATTTGTTTCCCATCTTTCGCATTTGGTTCTGTAGCTTTCAGTTTGGTTCTGTGTCAAAATTTGGGGACAATCTGACTATTTGGGGACAATCTGATATATTAGTTGGTGTTTTATATCAGTTGGTTTTGCATAATGCCATTTTGTTAGTAAAGGAACAGTTGATTGAGTGATGTTTTACTTTTATATTAGTTGGTGTTTTATATCAATTGGTTTTGAATTTTCCACCATATGCCATTACCTCTTTTTGTTTCATTTCAACTAGTTCCAAGATGGAGACTCAAAGCGAGAACCAAGATAAAGAACCAATTAATCTTGATCAAGAATTGGACCAAAGTGAATTAAGCTTTGATGACACTGGTAGGAAGAGAAAAAGAACCTCAGTTGTCTGGCAGCATTTAGAGGAAAAAAGTTTTTGTGGGGAGGTGCAAGCTGTCTGTAACCATTGTAAAGCTAGGCTAGCATCGGGCTCCACTGTTGGTACTTCATCTTTACGTTCACATGTTAGAACATGTCCTATATTGATGACAAAGAAAAAGAGTCCAGTTATAACTAGTGATGGGTATGTTAAACATGGTGCATATAGTTTTGATGAAGGTAATGCTAGGAAAGAGATAGCTTATATGATTATCTTACATGAGTATCCTTTATCTATGGTGGACCACTTGGGTTTTAAGAGGTTTTGCAATTCATTGCAACCCTTATTTAAGGCTATTTCTAGAAGTACTATCAAGAGGGATATTATGAAAGTATTTGAATGTGAAAAGGGAGAGACCATGAAGTTGTTGCAAATGAACAAAAGTAAAATTGCAATCACGACTGACATGTGGACTTCAAGTAATCAGAAAAGAGGGTTTATGGCTATCATTTCTCATTTTATTGATGCTTCGTGGACGCTTCAAAGTCGAATTCTAAGGTAAGTTGTTACATGTGCTTGTTGTGTATTTGAAAGCTCATACTCGTTGGAGGAAGACAAGGACTTCCAGTTTTAGTTAATGCTTTGCTCTGAGTCGTTGGAGGAAGATTTTAAATGAGTGTTTCGAATTTAAAAATGTATCTTTGCTCATTTATTCCCGTAGAAACTTATAAACTAAATGCTTAAAATCTGGAATATGTCTTGTTTACTTATGGAATAGATCTTGCTTCTGTGTATTAAATTTTAGTGTTGGATTATTGCTTAGCACATCATGTTACTCTAAGTTATGGTAATTAAGTGGTGTTTTATATCAAGTTTGCATATGTTTCATGCCCACATAATGCCGAGACACTTTCTGCTATAATGATAGATTGCTTATCAGAGTGGAATATTGATGGTAAGTTGTCTGCTCTCACAGTAGATAATTGCTCTACAAATGATGCCATGATTGAGGATATAGTGACATATTGCAAGCTTTCACTTGTGTTAAATGGAGAATTATTTCATATGTGTTGTTGTGCTCACATACTTAATTTGATAGTTAAGGATGGATTGGATGTGATTAAGGATAGTATTGAGACTATTCGGAATAGTGTTGCATATTGGTCTGGGACAGCAAAAAGAGAGGAAAAATTTGTTGAGATAGCTCAACAAATGAAAATTAAGTTCTCTAAGAAGTTAGTCCTTGATTGTAAAACTGGGTGGAACTCGACGTATGTGATGCTGACCACTGCATTGGTATATAAAGATGTATTTCCTCGTTTAACGCAACGTGAGCCCTTATATAAAAATGTTCCAAGTGAAGAAGATTGGGTGAAGACTAACATGATTGCTGAAAAGTTGGAGATCTTTCACCAAGTGACTGAGTTATTTTTTAGGATCAAGTATCCCACATCAAATCTTTATTTTTTAAATGTGTGTCAGATTAGGATTGCAATCTGTAAGTGGCTTGAGTCTGACCATGTTGAAGATAAGTTATTGGCAGCAAAGATGTCAATCAAGTTTGAAAAGTATTGGCATAAAATTCATGGTGCTATTGCAGTTGCAGCTATTATGGATCTAAGGTTCAAGATGAAATTGATCGAGTATTATATTTTTCTCTTATTTATAAAGAGAATGCTCCATCGAAAATTGAGGAAGTCTTTGTCTTGGCTATTATGTTGGTCAAAGAGTATGAATTGAAGCATAAACTTGGGCTTCGGTCTTCTGAATCTTCTTCTTCGACTGATTTTCCATCACAGTCATGTGATTTCAGAGTTGGTGATCCTTTAACATCTTATTACCAGTTTGTTATGGATTCTACCATCGGTAATGAACAATCTTATTTAGACCTATATTTGGGGGAGAAAGTCTTGCCTAGAACTCAAGATTTTGATATATTGTCGTGGTGGAAGACAAATGGGATTAAATATCCTATTTTGCATCAAATAGCTCGTGGTATTTTGGCTATTCATGTATCTACAGTAGCTTCAGAGTCTTCATTTAGTACTGGTGGTAGGATTATCAGTCCACACCGTAGCCGACTTCATTCAAGCACAGTGGAAGCACTCATGTGTTCTCGAGACTGGTTGTGGAGTCAGATGCGAGGTACTTACTGTAAAATTTCATATAAATTATGCATATGTTCAAAAATTTACTATTTTAGCCTAATTTTAATTTTTACTATTGAACCAGATTCAAATTCTACTCCTCGTGTTGAAAATTCCTCATTCGGTATTGATAATGATGTGAATGTGGTAAAAACTAATCTTTATTTTTGTTTTTTACTTTGGAGTTATTGGTGATACTAATTCAATTTATGTATATGGGTGTGTGAAAAATCATGGAATGTAAACCTTCTGTTCATACTAATTGGTGTCGGTGTTCCTAAATGGGATACTAATTCAATTGATACATTTCTTTTGTAGGCCTCTTTTGGTGGCAACGAGTCGATGATACTTTGTGATTGTATGTGTTCGAAAGTATTTGGTTTTGGAATATTTTGGAGTTTTGAATCATCTAGTATTCAAGATAATGACTACTTTTTGTTTTTAGTCATATGGATTATAATTAAAGACTTGCTTGGGTGTAGTAGAAAAATATCGTTCGTAAACTATTATTTCAATTATTGGAATTGTATGAGGACTTAAATGATTAAAATAGGGAAATGCATGCTAAAATGTACCTATAACGGTGTTTAATTGTCAGAAAACGAAAAGTATGACAAATTTTTCTTTTGTAATTTTCAAGTTGTTAAAAAAAAAAAAACATGTAGACGGGTGAAAAAAAGGGTGAATAGGTAAAAAAAGGATAAACGGGTAAATGGTTATGGTTATGGTTAAATGGGCGTCAGGCGTGTGTCGTTCACGTGTGCGTGGGGGCGCGTCACCAACAGCTTTTTAGTTGGAGGGCCCACGGTGCAAAGTTTTGAAATGTTACTGTTGTGGGCCACGTGGCGCAACGTCGTCCGTTGGATTTCAACGGATACCTTATATAGACCGTTGGATTTCCATCGGTAAAAAAAATTCAAACCTTCCGCAAACAACTAGATGACATGGCACAATATCAGCCGTTGGATTCGAGATCAACGGTCCATGTTATTCGCCTTTATAAATTTAAAAAAAAATCACATTAAAAATTTCTGAAATGTTACCGTTGTGTCACGTGGCACAATCTGGAGGGTTGGATTTCAATTTTTTTTTTAATCCAACTGCAGAAATTAATTATGTTAATAAAAAATGTTTAAAATTAATAAAAATGAAAATAAATGATTTTACTTTTCTATAAATAACTTCTCATTATCTTCTACCTTACACCACAATTTCATATTTTCTCAAATACTTTCAACCACATTCCAATTTTTCTCTCAAAGTTTCAATCCAATTGGTTTTTAACAAAATGACTAATGATGCAGGTACGAATTGGACACTTATTGAAGATGTTACGTTGTGTTCTAGCTGGGTTGAAGTTACTCATGATCCGATTACAGGTAATGAGATGCAGTTGTGAGAAATATGGAGTCTTATTCATACCAATTATCTTGAGAAACTTGGTGGGAAAAGAATCAAAGAATCGATGTCCAGTCGTTGGAGAATACTCAATCAATCGTTTAAATCTTTGGAGAGGCGCCTTGGCACAAGCTAGTAGTAATCTTCGAAGTGGGGAAAATTTAGTGGATCAGATAACAATATATTATTTATTTGTTTGTACTATACCCAAATTTACATTAGCTACTTTGACTACAATTATTTCTTCTCCCACATTGTGCAGACACTTCAAACACAAGCTTGGTATAATGCCAAAACCAAAAACCAAAACAAATCATTCACCCGGTGTGAATGTTGGAATATTGTCAAAGATTGTCCTAAATTCAGAGTTATGTCTGTCGGTCCAAAAGTTGTCATGAACAACACCCCTCTACACTCTACGCCTGATCATGCCTCGCATGTTCATGAAACCGACACAGAAGAAGTGCCGAAAACGCCCCTTGAACAATGAAAAATGTTCTAGAAATAGTATGAGTTATTTTGGTTCACTTCCAGAAATAGTGTTGGTTATTTTGCTATAGTTTCATAAGTAGTGTTTATTTTGTTACCTTTTAGACACATTGTGGGTTTTTTGTTCATTTCATAAATAGTATAGGTTTATTTACTGTAGTTTCGGAAATAGTGTGGGTTATTTTGTTGTAGTTCAGAAAATAGTGTCTTAACTATATTCATTGTTGCATATGGAACAATGAAAAATGTTTGGGTGAAGAGTTAATGAAAATCTTGCTGTCCTCTACCATTACATGAATCTATGCGAGTAATCTAGAGAACAAATGATGCCTAAAGATAAATGAGGACATAGAAATAGAATGGTAATAAACACAAACATCTCAGTATGCAACTTTGGGATGGCAAATTAATTCATCCTTCGTATACTTTTTCCTTTTCTATTACAAGTTATTTACTGAAAAGCACTCTAATGGGTAACAAAGAAAAATTGGTCATTCTCGTCATTATGTTTCCTTTAAAGAATAAAATGGTCAAATATGAATTAAAAGAATTTAATAGCAGGCGGAAAACACAAGAATCAAAGATGGAAAATTGAGAGGTATCATAAAACAGCCCAAGTGAGGAAAAGAAATGCACAAAGTAAAAAAAAATAAAAAATTGCACTCAGCATTGTCTTATAACGTTCATAAACCAGTTAGTACAACGCTATGTAGAAGAGCTAAGTATAAATTCTTAGTTAATTTGAAAATACGAAGAACATGCTTGACATACATGACATGCAACAACCGAATCTCCTGCAAATTCGATCAACGTTAATGTTCTGAGATTTAACCATGGATTTGTGATTTTGTATACCCTTAATTAGTACATTTCCGAGAAACGCAATAATGCTCGAGAAAATGGTAATCGATCCCTACGAAAAATACTATGATGGTGCTGGAGTGTGGGTGGAGGCCTTGTATTATGAATCAAATGCACTTTGGAAAGAAAAAGGCAGGGCACTAGTCCATGAAAAGCTAAAGGAAGTAATGACCTATGCTCAAATTATCATTCTGTAAAGATGATAGTTCAAGACTGCCGATTTGTTTGTAAATTTTAGTGTAAATTACTTTACTAAATAATTGTTATTAGAGTATGCTAAATGAACGAGTGATGATGACACAATTTCATATTACTGCTAAACGACAAGATAATTTTTCCTGATTTAGGATACTTGTCGGTTTTTCCATGAGATAAAAAATCATGGTCTTCTTCATGCTTTTAATCCAAGCTCTGTCCGATCACTGCCAAGCGAAGAATCATCGAGACAACAGATAATGTATGTTTCTGCAAGACCACGAAAAGAAAATTCTTGACCCAAATGCGCTTGGTTACTACCTAAGCTCTCATGTCAATCATTGATTTTACACCTAGCTTGGAAAAATTGATACGAAAAAAAGAGAAGAGGGTCGAGGAGCATTTATTTTTAGCAACAAAACTTTACAACAAAGCATCGAGAATCGACATTGACAAGCCTTCTACTTGGGTTAATATTTGGGAAAGGTGTGGATGCCATGCCAGCCACAGAGCCTCGTAACGTTATTATGTACCTGACTGAAGGTTTTATTGCTACGTACCTACTTAGAGCCTGTAATCATTCACAAATGATAAATGAACTTCCCAAGGGCAATGGCTTTCTGATGGATTTTGCATTTAGGGTGTGCTGAGACTAGCTTAGTAGTTGATCGATAGTTTGTCATCCTCGTGTTCTTGTTCCTGTCGCAGTTGTGAAGTAACGAAACTCTTTGTGTTGCAGTTTCATGTTCTGAGACTTGCCGGTTTAAGATCTGTGTGTTTATCATTCTCAATGAGCTAGTATCGCAAGATAAAAAGGCATATCAGAAACAAGTTGGAGGAAACCCTAGTAAAGAAAAGACGTGAATTCATATGAATGAAATTTCATATGCTAGCTATCTCTTAATTTGTAGTTTTAATTCATGGGCGGGGTTTTTGGTGGAGCTGGCTTTGAAATCAATATTGAGATGACATGTGAATTGGCGTGGGGATACGGCATCAAGCGGTTTATTTCTTGGAATTTCGAGAACAATCGAAAATCTTCGTCTTCCTCCTCCGCCGCCTTAGCTTGGAAGAGTCAACTGAGAGAGCTTTTGGAGACTATCATCTCCAATCTACCATTGGAGAACCCTCAGAATTAAGCATGCAAAGCCGGCTTGGAGAAGAACAAGAGGCGTGGATGGGTGTTCAGAATTAATGTAATACCCTTACACAATAGCATACTTAACGCCGTTTTGATGGAATGGATAGAATACCGCTAAAGTTATACAAAATCGAGTTTCAAAGTGTAAAGTGACTATATTTTCGTACCAAGAAGCAAAGGGGAATCAAGTTCGAGTTCAAGAGGGCATTGTGAAAAAATAAACCGTTAATTTAAGTGTGTTTTATTTTCATGATCGGGGTATCCATCGTACGTGTTAATTACATTAAAATTGCTGAACAAGTTCGTATGTAATTAATTACATCAAAATTGTACGTACACGTAAGATGTCTCGTTCACTTGGTGCACCATTTTGAGGAACGCTTCTTCCTATATAACGTAAGAGCCCGGTATCGGGCTTGTGTAAGTAGACATCCTTAGGCATACCAATAAACTCAGGATCATCCATCTGATTAAAGCTAATCTCATCTACACCATCTTCCTGTGTTGGAAGAATAATGTTGTTGGAAGAATAATGCAAGCTTTTGTCTAGTTTTGATGGATAACAGCTCAGCTTAGGGAGCTTTTGGCTAGTCTTAGTGCTAGTGTTAGCTGTTTGCTTTAGTCATGGTGTTTAATGTTTACTTTAGGCATAGTTAAGTGATAATATTCCCTCATCATTGTAAAGCTAGTTAGTGAGAGTGGAGGTCATCATCATACTTGCTTAGCTGCCATTGTCCTCTACCTTTTGTCCTCCATTCTTCTTTCCGGTTTCTTCTTCTATATATGTTTGATCTTGTAACTGTTTTAGACATGAAATATACATCAAAAATTCAATATGGTATCAAAGCAGGAACTCTAAATTCCTGACTCTAGTAATCGTTTCCGCTAAGTTTCTTTTGCTCTAAGCCAAGATGGCTGAAGAACTCTCTGAAACTGAAAGCTCGATGGATGCTCCAGCATTTTCTGACGTTGAGGTCAATCCTAATCAACATCTTAGTTCTATTTTGTTGAATGAATTCAACTACCTTCCCTGGAGTCGTGCAGTATCTCTTGCACTTGGAGGAAGATCAAAGCTTGGCTATGTAAATGGTGCTATTGAAGCTCCAGTAGTCACTTTTTCTACATACGAGTCGTGGCTATGCAAAGATCAGTTGGTCATGTCTTGGTTGCTCAATTCAATGGAGCGAAGGATTGCTGAAATTTTCAGTTATTCCGAGTCATCCATGCATCTTTGGAAGCAAGTAAAAGAGATGTATGGAAATCAAAATAATGCTGCCCATGTCTTCCAGCTTAAGAAGAATCTGGCAAGTCTACAACAAGGAAGCAAAGCATTTGTTCAACACCTTGGCAGTCTTACAAACATGTGGAATGAGCTCAATGTTTATCGTCCTCATACCACTGATGCCACTGTGTTTATCAAGAGAGCTGAAGAAGACAAAAATTTTCAACTCTTGGCAAGCTTAGGTCCAGAGTTCGAAGACCTCAGAAGTCACATCTTAATGAATGCTGAACTCCCTTCCTTCACTGGTGTGTGCCATAATCCAAAGGGAAGAAGTAAGGAGGAAAGTCATGAATCAAGAGACTAAAGACAACGTTTCTGAGACTAGGGCTTATGTCTCTAGCAACAAACGTCCTGAAAGCAAAGTTTACAAGGGAAAAAGACCAGATTTAAAGTGCAGCTACTGTGATTCTCTTGGCCATATAAAAGACAGATGTTGGATTCTTCATCCGGAATTGAAGCCTAAGTTCTTGAAGGAGACAAAAGGTCCAGAGATAAAGGGTACACAAAAATATCTGAACAACAATAGCTATAAGGCCAACCATGCAGCTACCTTGTCGACAGAAGGAATGGTGAATTTCACTACCAATCCTGCTGGATTAATCAATGATTTTGCAGCATATCTCCACAGCAAACAGGTGCTTAACAATAGAGATGAAGCTCTCGTAGCTGAAGAGAAGAATCACACAGCTTTACTTGGAAATTTTGCTGGTTTTCTGGCTAAACATGACCATGTTTCACAGAAAGATATCCCAGGTATTTTTAGTGCCTTCTCTACTGCCCTAAATGCTAGTAATGAACATGATTATTGGATCATTAACTCATGAGCCACGGATCACATGACAAATAAAATTAATAACTTACATGATTTTACAAAAATGACAAATTTTTCTTAAATGTCAGTAGCTAATGGGAAGGGTGCCACAGTTGTCGGCAAAGGAAAAATCAACTTATTATCAAAACACATAGAGTCAGCAGCCCTTTACATACCTTCTTTTCCTTTTCAATTTCTATCAGTATGAGCTATCACCAATTTTCTAAATTGTCTAGTCATTTTCTCCCCTCACAATGTCATTTTTCAGGATATCATCACCAAGAAAACAATTGGTGAAGGTTTCTTGTTGAATGGGCTTTACTACTTGGCTAAAGACACTAAGAATCCCAAGTTTTTTCAAGTCAGTTCAAGTGTTTTTCAAGACCAACAACTTTGGCATCAACATTTGGCACATCCTTCTGATAAAGTAATGTCTTTTTTGTTTCCAAAAATATGTAAGGACAAGTTAAAGTGTGATGTTTGTCACTTGTCTAAGTTTTCTAGGTTGCCTTTTGATTCTTCCACTTCTAGAGCTAGCCATCCTTTCGAAATCATTCATTCAAACATTTGGGGTCCAATACTAAAGTCCTTTGATGACTATAAATACTTTGTAACCTTTGTTGATGATTTTACAAGGATGACTTGGTTGTATCTTTTGAAATTTAAGAGTGAACTTTCAAATGTTTTTCAAGATTTTCACAAACTGGTTGGTACTCAATTTGCATCAAAAATTCATATATTAAGATCCGATAATGGCACTGAATACATGTCCCGTAACATGTCTCAATATCTTAGTATTCATGGCATACTGCACCAAACGACATGTGTTGGCACACCCCAACAAAATGGGATTGCTGAGAGAAAGAATAGAGACCTTCTTGAGAAGACAAGATCAATCATGTTTCATATGAATGTGCCAAAGAAATTTTCGTCACAAGGAGTACTTACAGCTGCCTGCTTAATCAATAGATTGCATAGTAAAGTACTCAGTTTCAAGTCTCCATATGAAGTGTTGAAGGACAGACAAAATGATCTCTCACACTTGAGAGCTTTTGGGTCCACTTGCTTTGTTCACAACCAATCTCTCCACCGTGATAAACTGGATCCTCGAGCAACCAAATGTGTTTTCTTTGGTTACTCATCTACCCAAAAGGGCTACAAGTGTTACAATCCAATCACAAAGAAAATAATGGTTTCAAGGGATGTGAGATATGATGAAAACATGTCCTACTTCTCTAAGAAACTAAGTGATGCAGATCATGGGGAGTTTTTGAGTGACATGTTTCCATTACCTAGTGTTCCTCTCTATCAAGAAAGTCTCATTTCACGTGACCCACCAACTCTATTGCATGAGCTACCTTCATCTCAAACCACAGATATTGAACCTCAAGTTCCAATTCGTCGAAACCCTTCTAGGGTTCGACAGCCTCCACTTCGACTACATGATTATGTTACCTACACTTCTAGGTATCCTCTTACAAACTTTGTTTCCTATAAGCAGTTTTCCTCTTCTCATACTTCTTTTCTTAGTACCTTGGACAATACTCATGAACCACAAACATTTCAAGAAGCAAATGAACTTGAAATTTGGCAAAAAGCGATGAGGGATGAACTGCAAGCTCTTCATGACAATCGAACCTGGAGTGTAGTTAAACTTCCCGAATGGAAGAAATTAGTTGGCAGCCGTTGGGTGTACAAGACTAAGTTCAACTCAGATGGGACGATTGAAAGGCACAAAGCTCGTTTGGTGGCTTATGAATTTACTCAGACTTATGGCTTGGATTACAAGGAAATATTTGCTCCCGTAGCCAAAATGAACATTGTAAGGGTTCTATTATCAGTTGCCGTAAATAAGTCTTGGCCTCTTTATCAAATGGATGTAAAGAATGCTTTTTTGCATGGGGAATTAGAGGAGGAAGTGTACATGAAACTACCACCCGGACATTCTCAATCAGATGACCCCGACATGGTTTGTAAACTGCACAAATCCATTTATGGATTAAAATAGTCTCCACGTTCATGGTATGCAAAACTGAGCTCCATTCTTGAAGAGTTTGGCTTTCAAAGAAGTAGTGATGATTCCTCACTATTTGTTCTTGATGGCTTAGTTGGAAAAGTAATCGTTTTAATCTACGTTGATGATCTTATAGTAACATGTGACAATGCTGAAGAAATTCACTCTCTCAAGCTCGCTCTGCAAAACAAATTTGCCATCAAAGATTTGGGACGTGTCAAATATTTCTTAGGTATTGAGCTTGCAAATTCACAGGAAGGCCTCTTTCTCAATCAAAGGAAATACGTACTTGATCTTTTGAAGGACTCTGGCTTAATAGATAGTAAACCTGCACGTACTCCTTTGGATAGCAAGCTACAACTTAGTACTCACAGTGAAGCTCTCTCTGACATTACTAAGTATCAAAGACTTGTAGGAAAACTTATTTATCTCACAATCACGCGTCCTGATATCTATTATGTCGTGAGTATTGTGAGTCAATTTATGCATGCTCCTACATTAGCTCATATGCAAATTGTGAAGAGAATTCTTCGTTATCTAAAAGGGTCTATTGGTCGAGGACTCCTTATGACAAAAAATGATAGCACTGCCATCATGGGATATACAGATGCTGATTGGGCTGGGAATTCTCTTGATCGCAAGTCAACAACAGGTTTTTGCACCTTTGTAGGTGGCAATTTGGTAACATGGCGCAGCAAGAAGCAAACTGTTGTAGCTCGATCCAGTGCAGAGGCCGAGTATCGAGCTATGGCCTCCACTGCATGTGAACTTATTTGGCTGAAAAGCCTTCTGTTGGATCTAGGCTTTCCCAGCAATGAACCTATGTCTATGTTCTGTGACAATCAAGCTACCATGCACATTGCTTCCAATCCGGTCTTCCACGAGAGAATGAAGCATATTGAAGTGGATTGTCATTATGTTCGAGCACAAGTTCAATCCAAAATCATAACCACCTACTATACTTGCAGTCATGATCAGTTGGCTGACATTTTTACCAAATCTCTTCCTACGGTTCCGTTTCTGTGTATTATGTCCAAGCTTGGCTCAAGGGATCCTCTAGATCCAGCTTGAGGGGGAGTGTTGGAAGAATAATGTTGTTGGAAGAATAATGCAAGCTTTTGTCTAGTTTTGATGGATAACAGCTCAGCTTAGGGAGCTTTCAGCTAGTCTTAGTGCTAGTGTTAGCTGTTTGCTTTAGTCATGGTGTTTAATGTTTACTTTAGGCATAGTTAAGTGATAATATTCCCTCATCATTGTAAAGCTAGTTAGTGAGAGTGAAGGTCATCATCATACTTGCTTAGCTGCCATTATCCTCTACCTTTTGTCCTCCATTCTTCTTTCCCGTTTCTTCTTCTATATATGTTTGATCTTGTAACTGTTTTAGACATGAAATATACATCAAAAATTCAATATCCTGCTGCACAATTATATGCAGTACAAAAATGAGTAGATTGGTAACCCACTCAGTAATATCAACTGCATCGCCATTTGCCGTAAAAAAAGCACATCTCCACGATCCTACAAGTATTCCTTCATCATCATCATCATATACTTCGACATTCATTTCACCATTTGTCCAGCTCTTCACCTTCTCACTAAACAGATAGGGCTCTGGCGGAGGCTGACTGTAGATTTTGTAGGTGAAGTAGACTAATGGAATAGTAACGATGATAATACAAATCCATGTGCATGTACAACCTTGTAGCAATGCGTTTTCGTCTGCAGCATTTACACCAGGAATCCAGCCAAGCAGCAAGATTACGAAGAAAAATGTTAATCCTAACTTGTCCTTCTGGCTCACTCGTGCACCATGCTTAATGGAAAGCCATAAAATTCTGGAACAAGAATAAAATCAAAATTTATTAAGTTGATTACTGCGACTGTGTGTGAGAGAGAACATACTAAGAGGTTTAAGAAAATACACATCCACACGGAAGAACATATTACACAAGAAACAACTTTAAATGCACCTTTTAGTAACAGCGATATCATTTGTAACGATCGGAAGTGCATTGCAGGAGCTTGATAAAATCTTGCGGCCTTGAGAACAAGCAGGGCATTTATGTTGATTGGCGCATGTTATATTGCAAACCAAAAAGTATATGAAATGTGCAATAATTGGTGTAGTTGCTTCAATATCCGTACATACACGTTTTGTAATGCTTTCGATAGAATAAAAGAAAGGGAACATTATAAAAAATGCACTTACTGTTGCTAACACTGGTATGTTTCAATAACATGAAACGCTTATCTTGCGAGTTTGTCAGGTTAATAGTTTCTACATTGTAGTGAACATATTCCGGGTCATCCAATACAAGGACCTGTCAATTAGCTCAAAAGTCGATATTAATCGCTTCCATGAAAACTTAAAGTTGCTAATATAGTTTTGGCTAGAGAAGAACTATGCAGAAGAGAACAAGTCAATTAGCTTCATAGGTGTGTATGGATGGGTGGACTAATAATCCTAAGTAGTTCTGTTTGGGAAGCTAAATTGTTTCTTGAAACTAAAGGAAAGAAACAAGAACAAGCCCACATAGATCAGGAAAAGGCCCAATTGTGAACAACAGAGACAACAAAAGGCCTAAGGCCTAAGGCCCAGACTCCGAACCACTTAACAATCACACTAATCATAATTAAATGGTGTAATCATATTCAGAAAAAAAAGACAACCCACCTTGTTGTCCTCACTGAGAGCAACAGCAAAGAAGCCGTCAACACCGCAACCTTTTGGAGCCCAAATCACAGCCATCCTGCCGAAATCAGAAGGCGAATTAGAAATTTTCATCATTTGGAAATTAATTGGACAGTTAATTCATTAAAATGTTGAAATAAGTATAAAAGGACGAACAATTAATTCTACTACAGAGTTGAAGTAATCATTTAGTATTACGGGTTTAGTGATATTACTTTTCATTCGTAAGTGAGAAGTATTACTAATGAAATCATTAGACAGTTAATTAACAGCAATTGGATTGTTACTTGTTAATTAAGTCATTCTAATAAAATTTGAAAGCAAGGAAGTTCGTTACCGGTCGGCGGAGAGCACAATGTTAATCTGCGTCTGCAGCGCTGATTTCTCTGATTCCTGGAACTCCTCCAACGGCGTTGCTCCGAGCTCTCCGCCGAGCAAAGCCAACGCGCAGTCCTTACGAGCGAGAAAGACCACCACGCACCGCGTCGATTTCTCCAGTTCCAACTCGTACACCAATGGCGTCGACGTTCTGAGCTTAACACCGAACAATACCGACGCGCCGTCCGTACGCTCGTGTTTCTTGAGGAAAAGATTAACGCACGGCGCTGTGTGTAGTGACGCTGTGTGCACCCTCGGATTTTCTGAATCGTCCAACTCGTCCACGAACGGCGTCGCTGAGAACTTTGTTTTGAAGGAGGCCAACGCGCAGTCCTTACAAGCGGGAAATACCGCTACGTGCCCAGTCCAGTCGATATATTTCTCCGGTTCCAACTCGTACAGTACCGTAAGCATTATGACCAAACCTCTAAACCGCAGGAGCAACGGACCAAGCATTACGACCACCTGAAAGTAATCCAGGTTTTGTAACTCTAGATATGCTTCGATTTCCAGAGAGAATTTGTTGTCGCTCTGCCGTTTGTAAGAGAAACAAGGTGGCGTATAGATAGCGAGAAAAGGCGGAGTACGAGAAGAACGGTGGATAATGGTTTATATACAAAATGATAGATTGTTGACGTGTTGAAAGTAGCTACATCACGAATTTTATATTAAGTGTATTAAGGATATTAAGTATAAAATACTGGTTTAGAGTGTTGAAAGTAGCTACATCACGAATTGTATATTAAGTATATTAAGCATATATTAAGTATGGCAACCAGTGTTTGATGAAGCACGCCGATCCCGACTTCCATCTGATTTGTACTTGACGACGGAGAATCTCGGTCTGGATCGACGCCGATCCAGTATTTTATGTTAAGTATGTTGAAAGAGCAGATCGACTACTTTAGAATCAGGAAATGCTTGGCAACAGAGCTTGCTGCTTTGGTGAGTTTCTTAAATGACTCTTTCATTTGTGTTTTATGTCTACGAGTCGATGTGATCGGGTTTCACATTTAAATAATTTTTTTTATTTTTTTATTTTGGTTTGGTTCGAGATTACTGAACGAATGAAAATGTGAGATCGATTCCCGTAGTGAAATTTTGGGATCGGTTCGGGATTGGGTACCGAAATTTTCGGGATTTACGTTTTGGGATTTTTTGGGTTCAGTTTGAAATTTTCGGTATTTTTATCCACCCCTAATTAATTTATCTTAACTAGCCTCAATTGACTCTTATTTATTTTTTTATCTGATAATATATTATTTATTGTTGTTTAAAAAAAAATTACTTGTTTTAGTTATTATTGTTTTTTATGAAATATATTTTAGAAATTCCTTATTTTTGCTCATTATGTGCTCCCCCTTGTTTGGTTCTAGTTCTCTTTTAAGGTCTTTATTTTGAGCATTTGTGAAGACTAAATGCATATTAGTCACAAGATTAAATTAGTTTATATCCAAATGCTTAAATATTGGAAAATTTAATAAAACAAAACAAGAAAATGAGTTTTTAAATGGTTTATGGATTTTAAGTTGATTTTGCTTTATATAATTGTCAAATATTTTAAGCTTTTAAATGTAAACTAATTTTTGTGGCTAATATGCATTTGATCCTCACAAATTCTCAAGGATGTAATTATAATTTCCTCTTTTCCAAGTAAATACATAAATACTTTGTGAGTTTGTTTCTTTTTTGAAAATAAATACATAAATACTTTTATTACAAATGTATGAAATTTTCATCATCTAAGAGAGATCAAATTGGTTTATTCCGAATATTGATAGTTAGTAAATTTTTACGTATTTTCTACACGTATTCCCTAAATCCCAAGTATAAATTTCATTTGAGAAAAACGATTGTCACACAATAAGATTGTCTTTGTACCTCTTAAGAAAGATCTTTCAAATAATCAAATTAATGGTGGAAAAATCACAACTAAACTAGTTGCTTACAAATCATATACAGGATTACAAATTTAAAAGACATGATTAATGGTCACTAATACGAAAGGGGGAATGAACAAGGCTAAGGAGAAAAGGTGCCCAGTCCAGTCGATATATTTCCAGAGAGAAGGTGGCGTATAGTAAATGAGAAAAGGAGGAGTAGAAGAAAAAAGGGTGGAATGAAGAATCTATTGTGTCGTTGTAATTAACAGAAGAGGATCCTCTCTTGAGTTTAGGATGGGAATCCTCTTTATCACAAAATTCGGATCTTTTAAATTTAATCCAACGGTTGCAATTATTATAATTTTTAGAGGGCTCCCTGTTTGAAGCCGTTTGATTAAATTTGAACGGTCTGGATTTCGTGATCAGGAGGATTCTCATCCTGAGCTCAGGAGAGGATCCTCTTCCGTAATTAACATCACGAATAAGGGCAAAATGATAGATTGTTGACGTGTTGAAAGGCAGAAAAGTAACTACATTAGAATGTTGGAAGTACCACGTCACGAATTTTATATTAAGTATATATTAAGGGATTTGGATACTCCCCTTAATGTTGGAAGTACCACATCACGAATTTTATATTAAGTATATATTAAGGGATTTGGATACTCCCCTTAATGTTGGAAGTACCACATCACGAATTTTATATTAACGATATACTTAAGGGAAGTACCACATCACGAATTTTATATTAAGGATATACTTAAGGGATTTGGATCCTCTCCTTAATGTTGGAAGTATCGAATTTTATATTAAAGTATATATTAATGGATTTGGATCCACTTCTGAGCTTAAGGAGAGGATCCTCCTGATCAAAACACGTGGGTCGTTGGATGAAAATCCAACAATTATAATTATTATAACTTTAAAGGACCTTCCTATTTGTAATCGCTGAATTTTCATCCAACGGTCCACGTGTCTTGATCAGGAGGATCCTCTCCATAAGCTCGGGAGATGATCCAAATCCTATATTAAGTAGCAACCAGTATTTGATGTAGCGGAGCGACTACATTAGAATGAGGAAATGCTCGGCAACAGAGCTTGCCGCTTTGGCGAGTCTTCTATATTTTTATTCTTACATAACTCTTTCATTTGTGTTTTATGTCAACGACTACGAATCGATGTGATTGGGTTTCGCATTTAATTAATTTTTTTATTTTTTATTTTGGTTCGGTTCGGGATTATCAAATGAATGAAAATATGAGACCGATTCTCGTACTGAAATTTCGGGATCGGTTCGGGATTCATTTTGAGATTTTTTCGCTTCGGGATATTTTGGGTTCGGTTTGAAATTTTTGGTATTTTTTTCCACCCCTAATCAATTTATCTTAACTAGCCTCAATTGACTCTTATTTATTTTTTTATCTGATAATATATTATTTATTGTTGTTTAAAAAATATTACTTGTTTTAGTTATTATTGTATTTTATGAAATATATTTTAGAAATTCCTTATTTTTGCTCATTATGTGCTCCCCCTTGTTTGGTTTTAGTTCTCTTTTATGGTCTTTGTTTTGAGCATTTGTGAAAACTAAATGCATATTAATCACATGATTAAATTAGTTTATATCCAAATCCTTAAAATATTTGAAAATTTAAAAAACAAAACAAGAAAATGAGTTTTTAAATGGTTTATGGATTTTAAGTTGATTTTGCCTTATCAAATTGTCAAATATTTTAAGCCTTCAAATGTAAACTAATTTTTGTGGCTAACATGCATTTGATCCTCACAAATTCTCAAGGATGTAATTATAATTTCCTCTTTTCCAAGTAAATACATAAATACTTTGTGAGTTTGTTTCTTTTTGGAAAATAAATACATAAATACTTCTATTACAAATGTATGAAATTTTCATCATCTAAGAGAGATCAAATTGGTTTATTCCGAATCTTGATAGTTAATAAAATTTTACGTATTTTCTGCACGTATTCCCTAAATCTCAAATATAAATTTCATTTGAGAAGAACGATTGTCACAACATAAGATTGTCTTTGTACCTCTTAAGAAAAATCTTTCAAAGAATCAAATTAATGGTGGAAAAATCACAACTAAACTAGTTGCTTACAAATCATATACAGGATTAAAAATTTAAAAGACATGATTAATGGTCACTAATACGAAAGGGGGAATGAACAAGGCTAAGGAGAAACAGATTAAGGGTTCTTTCTCGTCTTCTTCTTCAGGCTTCAATGTTCGTAAGTGTAGGAGCTCATATCGTTCCATGACAAGCAGCACTTGATCTTCTTGTTTTGAGGCACATGAAACTTCGGTTCTTTCGGTATAGTTGGATGCTTCATTGACCTAACAACGAGGAAACGTGAGCACGGCGTCAGAAAACTGTATTACGTCCTACTTATAAATACAATTTATATCAGAATATGTCTGGCTCAATATAGAACATTTGACGGGATAGACTACGCTGTTGGAGGAACCGAAACCATATTTAGTCTCCCTTAAAACTTCAAAGCAGAAAGTTAAAGAACCACAGATTACATGATAACTGTAAATCCTACAAAGCCAGAATCAGTGTAAATCAGTGTAACTTTATAAGAGATTTTATCGACCCGCTTTGTAAGGATGGATTCCAAAAATTATCTGCACTTTCTTGTTCTGCATATTACAAAAACGATTTTGGAAACACCCTTGTCATTCCAAAATGAGAGTATTCCAATCATGACATTGTTTTATCTTGACATGCAAGAAACTTCAAGAGGAGAAAGGGTCTATGTATAATCGGTTTACAATCAGATCAATGAAGTGTTACCTTCTGGGAATGAAAGGCCTGTCAAAGTAGGGCATCGGCTGTGCTTTTGGGACAAGCTCCTTTCTCAATCTTCTTATTTCCTCCTCTTCTGCCAACTGCAAGAGAAAAAACAATAACAAAACTCATATTTCAGGTCGAGAATAACTATGATAATAGAAAGCTCATCAAGTGCAATAACTCTTTACCTTCTGCAGTCTCTCTCTTTCCATCTTGTATTGCTCAAACAGGGTCATCTTCTCTGCCACCTGATAGTGCACACAAATACAAAACCAATTTCAGAAAAGGAATTTGTTATCGAGTCTCTTGAAATATCATCACATGCCCAGCATACCAACCGACATCACCCATACAAGTCATTTCTCATATATATCTCCAAAGTGACGTTATGGTCATTTCTCATGTAATAAGAGTAACTTCTTGGAGTCCATAAATCTAGAAGTGTTCCTAAAGGCACCGATAAAACAACTTTGCCACACATAGTTTGCTTGCACTACTGAGCAGAATGACTGAACATATAAGGACAAGCGCATATTCTCAATGCTCAAGTATTTGAAATCACCTGATGATCAAACTCAGCTCGCTCTACTGCCCGCATGTCACTGTGGAGCTTCAGGTCGGTTGGTATTGTAATTTCTTTTACCGGAGGTTTCAGCAAGCACTGAGATGACAAACACCAAAGGTATCACTTAAATAGCAATAAATCACTTAAACACCAAAGGTTTCATACAAGTTAGTGGTTCAGTCTTGTCTTTCTTGCAATAACAATAAATCACTTAAATATAGTCCTCTTCATGTGATTTCGAACACCGAATTTGTATCTATACCTCTGGTTCGTCTGTTGTCCATGGGAGGCCCTGAGCAATTGGTATCCGCTGCCTCTCCTCCTCCATCATCATCTCTTGTAACTTCTTCACGAACTCTTCCTCCTTTTGTCTTCCCCTTTCCTGCATTGAGATCACCAAACAAAGTTAGAAGCAATGCGAATGCAAGTAAACTTTCGAGTACTTTTTGATACCATCCATTTTCCGCACAATTTACCTCTGTTCTTAGCTTGAATGGCTTAGCGCTAGTGGCTCTCTGTTGCCGCTTCTTCTTCCATCTCGTTCCTCCCATTGTGCTAGAAGATTCAGAGCTCTGAAATTCGAACCAAAATACAACCTAACCTAAGTTAGTCAATCATTTTCAATCTCCAAATAATGTAAAAAACAGTTAAAACTAGATCTTACATTTCTTCTGTTTCTTCGCCCCCCGTTAGAAGTCCTGCTTGAACCACTGTTTAATCAAAATAGCAAATCCAAAACTCAGTCAGGACTTACAACAAACAAACACCTGGTGTGCATCCAATTGTAATGCTAACTATAATTAAGTATAATTGCTAACCTTCCCAGACTTCCATCCCAAGAAGAAGAGACTGAAGGCCGCCGATCCAGACCGAGATTCTCCGAAGTCAAGCACAAATCAGACGGGAAAAACGACGACGAAACCTGTGTTTCCGGCGCATTCGGAGGAGGCTGCAATCCAGGCAATGTCCACTTCTCTACCTTCTTCCCAATCTCTTCCGCTGCCTCCTCCTCCCCATTCTGCTCATCCGAATCCTTTGAGCTTGGAATCGAAAGCAGCTTCTCAAATGCCTGAATCAAATGCATCACCTTCCCACGCTCTGGCACACTCTTCCTCGCCTCTTCCAACAACTTGTCCCTTCTTCTCTTGATTGTCGAACAACCCAATTCACTATCCGGGTCCAAATCACCCGACCCATCTTCAATATGAAGGTCCTGAATCCTCAAACCCTCCTCGATTGCTTCCTCCAGTTCACGCTCAGCTCTGTCGCTCTCCTTCAAACTCTCGGATTCGACGTCGTCGTTTCGCTTCTTGAAGAACTCTTCCTGCGACGCCCGTAGATTTTCATACGCAACGCAGAGGCACATTTTCGAATTTCCCTTCTCTTTGCACTTGCAGGCGACATTCGGATTCTCCTTCTTCGATTTCTTCTTCGCGACGACGAACTTTCTCTCCCGGATCTTGTTCCGGGGCGAACGAACAACCGGGTTTGTGTTCTTGGACGCCGATTTCTGGGACTTCGCCGCCGATTTCGACGCAGGGGAAGCAGTGGGTTTGGGGCCAGGGGAAACATTGGGGTTCGAATTCTCAGTGTATCTCGAGTTGTCGTGCTTCTTGGATCGAGACCCATGTTGGTTTTTCACAGGAGTCACCGCTCCGGCGTTCTTGCCGATCAAATCCATCGGAATGTGAAAGAAAAAGAGAGATTATTCGCCGGACACAACTGGGTTCGTTGAGTTTAGATAAGAAAATCAAGGGTTTGCTTTTTTTTTTCTTTTTTTTTTTTTTTTTCTGAAGCGAGGAAAGAATGAGTGAGGATTGATGGATTTGGAGAGAGAAAAAAAGAAACGTTAGAGCTGTTGACGCTCTATGTATAACGGCTATTTTTCTATGATTATATGTGCACCGTCTGATAAAGCTTTTAAAATTTCTGTCTATGTTGAACCGTTGGATTAGGTGTTACTTTAAAAATAAATTATTTTGGGTCGTTTGGATTAAGTGATTAGGAATTTAGGAGAGAGTGGTGGTGATAGAGGATTTCATTTACCAACGGTTGCAGCCGAATAAGGCAAGTCATAATACTGAGATATGTGCACGTAGTTCAATATCTTAGAAGATAAAATGATGATTTTTAATTATGCATCCCTACTTAATAATTTCTTTTTTAAATTATTGTAATAATTTCGAACTCTTCTGCCTTTCCCTTTTAATGTAAATTTAAAAAAAAATATTACGAAAATACTCCTATTATCTTATTTTGTTAAAACCCCTACTTTTTTTTTTATCAAGGAGCATATATACTCAATACGACTATGCAATCCGCAATAAAAATACAAGTATGGGCATTCCAACCAACACCTCAACGTATATAACAGTAATACAAGGTATGTGATTAATAATCAATATTATATTTAAAATTATTGTCAACCATGAGTATGTCTGGGCAAGTATTATATTTAGAGAACTTTACGAAAAGTTTCTGATATTGTTCATTTTAACGAAAAACCACATTTTTTTCACTAAAATGTTAATCCTGGTACTATTCGTTTTACCCTTTATTTTGTCCTTATCGTTAAAACTCAAAGTTTTCAAACTCTTTTCATTAATTTTCTTTTATATTTATTCATGGTTCAATCCCTTTTGGATTCAATCGCGAGTGAGATTAGTTCATATATACAAATGTTGTTTTCTAAATGAGATCAATTGATTTTTAATCATATACACCGTATTATTACTATTACTCACACCTACAAAATTTGCTACTCTTTATTTTTAATAACGTCTCAAGATTCCAATTGAATACAACGGTAATAAAGATTAAGATCAACTTTGTTTTATTTAAAGGAAAACTAATGAAAAATGTTTGAAAACTTTTGAATTTTAACGATAATAACAAAATAAAAGATAAAGTAAATAGTACTAATTTTTTTAATATAAAAATATAACTTTTTATTAAAATGAACGCGAACTTTTTATTAAAATTTCGTGGGACTTCCAAGGTCAATGCCTGGGGTAGAATATTTTCTGAGAATGTTATACTTGGCCGCCACGCTTGAGGAATGGCGCGAATCCTACAAGAAGGAGATGACCACGCAACTCAATTTATCCCCAAAAAAACGGGAGAAGGTCTCGTTGCAATTCCTCGTTTTTTACTGTTTTCAATTCTTCTTCTTTTGCAATTCCATCGGAACCCTAAAAAACCCCAGACTCTGATTATTGTTCTTTTATTTCAATTGGGGGTTTCTGAGGTTTAATTTGGTTAATTCGCAGACAATTCATGGCGCAGAACAGCGCCGGCGGTGCGGAGGCGCGTGCCCGATCACGTGACGAGCTGAGCGGCGAGGGTGAGTCCCTTTGGGGTAAGATTAATCCCAAGAACTTCGGCGACAGGGTTTTCTGGGGAAGGCCGTCGGAGCTTGACGACAAGGTTAAAAAGTCCAGGAAGAAGAAAGAGCGGGACCCAATTGATGCCGAGCCTGCATCCGTGTTTCGCCGGAGCAAAAGGCGTCGCCTTTGTGAAGATAGCGTCCTCAGTGTTTCGGTGGAGGAAGAAGGTGTTTACAGGCCGACGAACAGCGAAACCGGGAAGGCGTACGAGGAAATTATTGAAGTGATTCAGAAACAGTTGGGTGGGCAGCCACTGAGTGTAGTGGGCGCCGCGGATGAGATTTTGGATGTTCTTAAAAACGAGAGCTTTGAGGATTCTGAGAAGAAAAAGGAGATTCAGAAGTTGTGGAACCCGATAGCGGATGAAGTTTTTGATCGGTTGGATTCGATTGGGGGGCGGATCACGGATTACGGAGCTGGGATTGATGCCTTGGATGATGGCGGTGAAGCTGTTGATGACGATGTGGGTGTTGCGGTTCGATTTGAACAGGATGAGGAGGAGGAGGAGAGTAGCGATCTCGATATGGTCATGGAAGATGAGGAACAGGATGGGAATAATGTGGTCATTCCGAGCAAGTCAGGGGCAATGCAAATTGGTGGTGAGATTGATGATGATGATGTGCAGGAAGCGGATAATGATGGTTCGAGCCTTAATGTTCAGGACATTGGTGCTTATTGGCTTCAGAGGAGGATCTTTGAGGCTTATGAGAAAAATATTGATCCAGTTCAATGCCGGAAGCTTTCTGAAGAAGTTCTCCAGATACTTGCCGAAGACAATGACAGGGGAGTTGAAACCAGGCTGTTGATGCACCTTCAGTTTGACAAATTCAACCTTGTTAAGCTTCTAGTGCGAAACCGGTTGAAAATTGTCTGGTGCACCCGTTTAGGGAGAGCCCAAAGCGAAGATGAGAGGAAGAAAATCGAGGAGGATATGTTGCATTCTGGTCCAGATTTGGCTGCAATTTTACAACAGTTGCACAACACGACGGCCAGCGCGAAAGAGAGGCAAAAGAACTTGGAGAAGAGTATTAGAGAAGAGGCTCGGAGGTTGAAGGATGAGACTGCTGGGAACGAGCTTGGGGATAGAGATGGAGGAAGTTATTGGTTCAGAGGCGAGGTGCGGTTGCTTGATCTTGATAGCCTTGCTCAAGAAGAAAGTAGATTCTTGGTGTCTAACAAGTGCGTGTTTCCACTCAGGTCTCGCAAAGAAATGAAAAAGGGATATGAGGAAATTCATGTTCCAGCATTGAAGCCTCAACCATATCCTGATCATGAGCTTGTAAAAGTATCTGCCATGCCTGATTGGGCACAACCGGCTTTCAAAGGGATGAGCCGGTTGAACAGAATACAAAGCAGAGTCTATGGGGCTGCTCTTTTCGAAGCTGACAATATCCTCTTATGTGCTCCCACTGGTGCAGGTAAAACTAATGTTGCAGTGCTTACTATACTTCATCAGATTGGGCTAAACATGAATAAGGAGAACGGTACTATAAACCACAGTGATTATAAGATTGTATATGTTGCTCCTATGAAAGCGCTGGTGGCTGAAGTTGTTAGAAATCTGTCTAATCGTTTGCAGGACTATGGTGTCACGGTGAAGGAGCTTAGTGGTGACCAGACACTCACTCGCCAACAAATTGAAGAGACTCAAATTATTGTCACAACTCCAGAGAAGTGGGATATCATTACCCGAAAGTCAGGTGATCGTACTTACACACAACTTCTAAAACTTTTAATTATTGATGAAATTCATCTACTTCATGACAATAGAGGTCCTGTTCTTGAAAGTATTGTTGCTAGAACTGTTAGGCTGATTGAGACCACAAAAGACCATATCCGGTTGGTGGGATTATCTGCTACACTCCCTAACTATGAAGATGTGGCGAAGTTCTTGCGCGTTACAAAGGGGCTGTTTCATTTTGACAATAGTTTCAGACCTGTACCCCTTTCGCAACAATATATTGGAATCACAATAAGGAAGCCACTGCAGAGGTTGCAGTTGATGAATGATATTTGTTATGAAAAGGTGATTTCTATGGCTGGAAAGCATCAAGTTCTTATCTTTGTGCATTCAAGGAGAGAAACGGCTAAAACAGCTTGTGCTATACGAGACACTGCACTTGATAAGGGCACTCTTGGTAGGTTTCTGAAAGAAGACAGTGCCAGCCATGAGATTCTTAATGTTCATAAAGATTTGGTAAAGAGCAATGATCTCAAAGGTCTTCTGCCATATGGTTTTGCTATTCATCATGCTGGGTTGAACAGGGATGATCGCCAACAGGTTGAGGCTCTTTTTGCTGATGGGTATGTACAAGTTTTAGTTTCCACTGCAACACTTGCTTGGGGTGTGAATCTGCCAGCTCACACCGTGATAATTAAGGGGACTCAGATCTATAATCCAGAAAAGGGAGCATGGACTGAACTAAGTCCTCTTGATATTATGCAGATGTTGGGTCGGGCAGGACGACCTCAGTACGATTCAGAAGGAGAAGGGATAATCATCACTGGCCACAATGAATCACAATACTATCTTTCTTTGATGAATCAACAACTACCTATTGAAAGTCAATTAGTCTCCAAATTGGCTGACCAATTGAATGCTGAAATTGTTCTTGGAACTGTTCAAAATGCTAGAGAAGCCTCTGATTGGTTAACACACACTTACCTGTATGTTCGCATGTTAAAAGAACCAACCCTGTATGGTTTGGAAGCTGATATTCGCACAAGAGATAGTCAGTTGGAGGAGAGGCGTGCGGATCTGATCCATTCTGCTGCAACCATTTTGGACAGGAACAATTTGATCAGGTATGATAGAAAAAGTGGATACTTCCAGGTCACAGACCTGGGGCAAATCGCGAGTTATTATTATATAACTCATGGAACAATATCCACATATAATGAGCTATTAAAGTCCACAATGGGTGATATAGATCTGTTTCGGTTGTTTTCACTAAGTGAGGATTTTATATACGTCACTGTGCGGCAGGATGAAAAGATGGAACTCGCACAACTATTGGATCGTGTTCCTGTCCCGGTCAATGGCAGTCGGGAAGAGCCCAGTGCCAAGATTAATGTTTTGCTGCAAGCTTATATTTCACAACTGAAACTTGAAGGGCTTTCTTTGTCATCTGATATGGTTTTCATTACTCAGAGTGGGGGGCGTCTTCTACGGGCTATTTTTGAGATTGTCTTGAGACGAGGATGGGCTCAGCTAGCAGGAAAGGCATTGAAATTGTGCAAAATGGTTGACAAGAGGATGTGGGGCGTCCAAACACCCCTTCGCCAGTTCAATGGGTTAATAACGAATGATATTTTGATGAAATTGGAGAAGAAGACTTGGCCTGGGAAAGGTATTATGACCTCTCTCCACAGGAGCTGGGGGAGCTTATTCGTATGCCAAAGATGGGAAGAATGCTTCATAAGTTCATCCACCAGTTCCCCAAATTAAACCTTGCAGCCCATGTCCAACCGATTACTCGCACAGTACTAAACGTCGAGCTTGTTATAACACCAGACTTTCAGTGGGAGGACAGAATTCATGGATATGTGGAGCCCTTTTGGGTAATTGTGGAGGATAATGACGGTGAGTGCATTCTTCATCATGAATATTTTCTACGGAAGAAGCTGTATATTGATGAGGATCATACTTTGAACTTCACAGTTCCAATTTGTGAACCACTTCCTCCCCAATACTACATTCGTGTTGTGTCGGATAGGTGGCTTGGGTCGGAGACTGTTTTGCCTGTTTCTTTCAGGCGCCTCATCTTACCTGATAAGTATCCTCCACCTACAGAGTTATTGGACTTGCAACCATTTCCCTTGGCTGCACTAAGGAATCCAGTGTTCGAAGCTCTGTACGATCATGATTTTAAGCATTTTAATCTTATTCAGACTCAGGTCTTCACTGTTCTGTATAATTCAGATGAGAACGTTTTAGTTGCTGCACCAACAGGGAGTGGGAAGACCATATGTGCAGAGTTTGCCATATTGAGGAATCATCAAAAGGGCACTGAAGCTGATAGTCCTGTCATGCGTGTTGTGTATATTGCACCTTTTGAAGCTCTTGCTAATGAGCGTTACAGTGACTGGGAAAGGAAGTTTGGAAAGGGTCTCAATCTGTGCGTTGAAAAATTATCTGGGGAAATAAATACAGACCTGAAACGGCTTGAGAAAAGTCATATTATCATCAGCACTCCAGAGAAATGGGATGCTTTATCTCGCCGCAGGAAAGAGTGGAAACATGTTCAACAGGTTAGTCTTTTTATTGTAGACGAACTCCACTTGATTAGTGGTCAATGTGGTCCAATCTTGGAGGCAATAGTCTCTAGGATGAGATATATATCAACTCAATCCGAGAACATGATTCGTATTGTGGCTCTCTCAACTTCTCTTGGAAATGCAAAGGATCTTGGAGAATGGATAGGGGCTACCTCTCACAGCATTTTCAATTTTCCTCCTGCGGCGCGTCCAGTGCCTCTTGAAATACACATTCAGGGGGTGGATTTTGCTGATTTTGAAGCGAGGATGCAAGCAATGATGAAATTAACATACACTGCCATTGTCCAACATGCCAGGAATGGTGAACCAGCTCTTGTGTATGTTCCTACAAGGAAACACGTCCGACTAACTGCTGAGCATCTGGTGACTTGCTCAAATGTAAATAATGAGACACCACCTTTTTTATTGCGATCTTGGGAAGGTCATATCGAGTCTTTGATTGGAAGCCTTAATGATGAAAGATTGCAATCCACTTTGCGCATTGGAGTGGGCTACTTGCATGAGGGCTTAACTAGTTCAGATCAACAAATTGTGTCACAGCTTTATGAATCTGGTTGGATTCAAGTGCGTGTAGTAAGCAGTTCAATGTGTTGGGGAGTGCCGCTGTCAGCTCATTTGGTGGTTGTGATGGGAACCCAATATTATGACTGCCGGGAAAATGTTCACACCGATTACCATGTTACTGATCTGTTGCAGATGATGGGCGGTGCCAATCGCCCTCTGCTAGATGATTCTGGGAAGTGTTTCATCCTCTGCCACACGCCTCGTAAAGAATACTACAAGAAGTTCTTGTATGAAGCATTGCCTGTTGAAAGCCATTTCCACCATTACCTACATGATAATGTAAATGCGAAAATTGTTGCTGGAATGATTGAGAACAAGCAAGACGCAGTTGATTATCTTACATGGACCTTCTTGTACAGGAGGATCACACAGAATCCCAACTATTATAATCTCCAAGTAGTTAGTCAGCGGCATCTTTCTGAACACTTCTCGGAGCTTGTTGAAACGACACTGAGTGATTTGGAAGCAAGCGAGTGCGTTGCTATCAAGAATGAAAAAAACCTATCTCCTTTGCCTCTTGGCATGATAGCATCGTATTATTACATCAGTTATACAACTGTAGAGCGGTTCAGTTCTTCTTTAACTTCCAAAACAAAGATGAAGGGTCTTCTGGAGATTCTAGCTCAAGCTTCAGAGTATTCACAGCTTCCCATACGATCTGGGGATGAAGAGTTGGTCCGAAGGTTAATTAACCACCAAAGGTTCTCTTTCGAGAATCCCAAATGCACAGACCCTCATGTGAAAGCAAATACGCTGCTTCAGGCTCACTTCTCCAGGCAACCTGTAGGAGGGAACCTAACAATGGATCAGCAAGAGGTGATCCTTTCCGCAACTAGGTTGGTTTATGCAATGATTGATGTAATTTCCAGTAACGGCTGGCTAAGACTTGCTGTCCAAGCGATGGAGTTGAGCCAGATGGTGACTCAGGGTATGTGGGACCGCGATTCTGAGCTTCTACAGCTTCCTCATTTCACATAGGAGCTGGCAAAGAGATGTCAAGATAATCCTGAAAAGAGCGTGGAAACCGTATTTAATTTGAAACAGATGGAAGACGATGAGAGACGCAAGCTACTCGAGATGTCAGATGCACAGTTGCTTGATGTTCAACGGTTTTGCAACCGGTTTCCTGACACTGATGTGAATTATGAGGTCCTGGGTTGCGAAAGTATTAACGCTGGGGAAGATAAGATCACACTGCAAGTCAGTCTTAATCGCGATCTTGATGGGCGGACTGAGGTAGGTCCTGTTGATGCTCCGAGATATCCCAAGGGGAAAGAAGAAGGGTGGTGGCTTGTAGTTGGAGATACCAAGACTGACTCCTTGCTTGACATCAAGAAAGTTTCCGTGCAAAAGAAGTCAAAGATAAAGCTCGAATTCGCTGCTTCTGCAGCCGAAACTGCCGGAAAGAAGACGTACACCCTATATTTCATGTGTGATTCATACATGGGATGTGATCAGGAAATCAGTGTTGATATTAATTGAAGCAGTGGGAGCCTGAAGAGAAGTTTCTTCTTCAATTTATTTTGCTCGCTTCTATTTTTAATTCCTGCATTTTCTACGAACCATTATATATATATATATATATATAAGTTTTTTGTGACGGCTTTGAAGGTGATTCTTACAGTGTAAAGAATCATCCTAACAGTGGATTTTCTTATGTAAAATCGAACGATCGGACTATTTGATTTTACAAGTTTTGGTACTTCCCCAGAAATGCATATCCAAGGGCACATGATCAATATGTACTTAACAAGATTGCAGGTATACCATTTATTGATCAGTTAAGAATTTTCATTCATTTTATTTTATTTGAGAAGACGATCAACATTCTAAACTATGTACGGAAGTAGAACTTGACAAGCATATGATGAGTTTAAGGGAGAAATTAATTTATCTACTTACCCTACTTCTTTACCCCTAACATATCTTTTGACATTCAATCAATTGTATATGTAGACGCTCGTTACCATCTCATGGTTATAAAAAAACAACGTGTGAAAATCATTCCTCTAATATTTTTAGTTTCTTTTGAAACGATAGGGCCGTTTGTTGTTAAAAACTTAATGTTGACTTTCTTTGACATTGTTATTGACTTGAAGCACTTCCTACCAACGCCTTGGAAAGCACTGGTGGCTGAAGAAGGGACTGCAAATTTGACAAAATTCTTACAATCTGAGCTTCACAACATTTAATTACAGGTAAGTCTTCTTTGTGTACGTGTGTGTGTATATATATATATATATATATATATATATATGTTATTTTAGAATAAAATTGAGTAAATATAAGAGTTCGTTTGGAAGTGCCTATAAGTATTTGTATTGATTGGGAGAAAACAATGATTACGTTTAATGTGCAATGTTGGTGAGCTTGACACTCAATAACAAAAAAATGACCGTCTATAAGCCAAATCGTCTGAAAAGTACAACTAAACATTGATTTGGTCTAGTTTAATTTTTTTTTAAATTTTTTTGTGGTATCCAATCCGAGCCAAGGCGTTATATTGTTGTTACTTGTTAGTTTGGTCATGATGTAAGAGTAAAACCGATTCAACTCGGACCATGCCTACCTCTAATTTAAGGATTGATTTCAATTAAAAAAGGTGTGAACACGCCACACCGTTTGATCACTTCCTAAACAAACGACGCGTCGTTGCAAACCGTTCTTTGGACTGGGACGTGGCGAAATGCTAGTAGCTGTCAAAATTCTTACACTGATGATTACCTGACAGAATCTTTTTCGTGCTCATCCATACAAACCAGAATCACAGTGGCATTCGTCGTAATTTTAACGAGGATCCTTACCTCTTTCAGTAATTTTATCAACAAGAAAGTTTCTATTCTTCGGACCCCAAAAAAACCACAAATGGCTATAAAACCCGCCGGCGCCAAAATTTTACCCGATCCCCAATCTCTATCATTCCGATTCAGATTTGATCAAATTTCTATCTCCGATCGTCAATTCGAGATTTTATTCGTTCAATTCAATCTTTTCTCTACCTGTTGATCCCAATTTCTTACCTCGCCGTGCCTCCAATCCGATTCTAGGGTTAGGGTTTTGAAAAATCCGGAAACTTTTTCGATCCGAAAAGGGTTTTTTCTTGACCTGCGAAAAATTGTTCACCCGATAGGGTTTTGTGGTCCGAAAGATCAAAAACTTCCGGAATTATCTGAAAATTTGAGAAATTATTTTGGTTCTTGAAGTTTCCAATTTTATATTATTTTCATCTGTATAAATTGGGGATAAACAGCTTACTGCATGTTTCTTCAATTGCTCGTAAAGTAGTTTTTAAAATTAAAAGTACAATAATTTTTGCGGTTTGACTTTTGAGAAGCTGATTTTTGGGTGCTTTTGTCAGTTGCCGGGACGTCAATATTTTCAGGTAAGGATCAGCTTCTTCAGCTAAAGCCCAGTAGTACTAATCTTTTTTTTAATAAATTTTTAAATTAGATATTTTTTTTCTCTTTTTTTTTATTTTTTATAAATTAATATGCTTTTTAGATAATTGTTTGACTGTTGGACAATAATTGTTTGCTTTTAGTGCCCCTGCGTGTGTTGCAATATGGAAATTGGTATAAAACAATATTCAAAACCTGGGTTTTTGCAAAAGATGATGCAAGGTAGATGTTTTGAAGTTAGCATGTTACATGGTATGTTATTTTTTAAGGAATATGTGTCTCTATCACTTGTCGAAAGGAAAAACGAAAGAATTGAAAACTAAGCGACTAAATAGTCGTTGGAATCATGTGATTCATTTTTGCTGACGTAGTGGATTCAGTTCATTATGCCGATTGTTTGCCTTACCTGATGCGGTTGCTGTTTCAAATTCTGTATTTGCTGTGAAAGGACGAACAATGTTATGTTCATTCTTACGTAGTATGTAATCTGTTTTCATTTGTAGTTAGCGTTGATTAAGTCAAGTCATTCAAAAGGGTTTGTTTCATGTAGAATTGTTATTTTCTTCTCGTTTCTGAGATGTTTGTTTGCGGCTTTCTGCTTTTTGTGGGGGTTTTAGGTATATAAATGCTGTATTGCATATTCAATGCTGCATTTCAAATGTGGCTTTACTTTGCAGGACAAAATGATAAACAAACGACCTTTTGATGTTGAGGATTCTTATGAGGTTGCTTGTAAGCTCCCTAGACGATTGGAACATGCTAATGAGCCTGCTCCAATTGTGGATACTTTTCCTTTGAGTAGCAGTCCCCAGAAAATTCAAATTTCAGGTACCAAATAGTTGCATGGTCAATTGGTCAATAATAATTTTATTTTCAAGTTGTGCGTATAATGATTGGCGGAAAACTTAGAAGATGTAAATGCATAACATGCGCCGTGGATCTGGAATTGCAATTTAGAGTTTAATCTGGACTATTAACACAACCTGACCTTTGAATGGAAATAATGGCATCAGTGTTTGTTATTCTGTTGTAAGTTAGTGTAATCTGGTGTGAGTTAGTATATTGTTTACGAGGACTAATGCATGGTTTTTATTAGCTTAGTGTAATCTGTAGATATTGAGTTTGATCTTATAGCTGATGTAATTACAATATGAAGATGGTGAAGGTGACGGGAGTTTTAGTAAATGTCCAGACGAAGGAAGGTCTGCAAGTGACTTGGGAACTGAATCCTCAAATGAGACCTACAAAGAACTTGAAACTGGTGCTTCTGGAAGCTCCTTCCGATTTTGGTGGGCCAACAACAATATGTTTGAAGCTCATGTAAGACCTGAGGCAGCAGGGCATCTATCATTATTCCCAGAATTTTTTTCACCTGCAAACCATTTGAGGGCTTTTCTTCATTCTGATATGATCTGCTCATCTCCTGTTGATTGTCCTCCTCAAAGGCTAGTTTCTATCGGACCTCAGCATCAAGCTTATGTTCCAGAATGGGGCCACGAGGGTTCACACTCTTCAAATCATCTGGAGAAATTGGATCCTCGGCACGAACTTTCATATGTTTCTGGCCAAGGCCTTGGTGTCAATCAGGAGAAGCTGATGGGTACCTTTATCATTTCTATGCCTGAGCTGGATACATTTGAAAACCATTTATGTGAAGATGTGAGAGCTAGAAACAACTGTAAGTGTGCTGATGCAGGTTCTGTTAGATGCGTGAGACTGCATGTTATGGAAGCAAGAGAGAAATTAAGGGAAGACCTTGGACATCACCTATTTGAAGAGTTGGGCTTTTATGAAATGGGAGAGGAGGTTGCAGAGAAATGGACTAAAGAGGAAGAGCGTGCCTTCCACGATGCCATCTTCTCTAACCCTGCATCATTGGGTAAGAACTTCTGGCACCACCTCTCAGTGGCTTTTCCTTTGCGACCGCACAAAGACCTTGTCAGCTATTATTTCAATGTTTTCATGCTCCATAAGCGTGCTGAGCAGAATAGGTTTGACCCTCTAAACATTGATAGCGACGATGATGAGTGGCAAAAGAGCGAACTTGGAGTGCTCAATGATGACAAGGACGCTTTGGTGGAATCTCCTGTAAATCTAGATGCTCCTGCCTATAACCAGGTAGAACATTTAGGCTGTTTCAATGAGCACATTGAGGATGCTGATGACGTAGATGGTTGTAATGATGGTGCCGATGTGGTTGGTTGTGATGGAATTAAGGACGAGGATGCAGGTGATATAGATGATGGCTCAGGAGCTCATGTTGAGAATCCCCCTGGTGATAGTGGTGGTGCTACTGAAACTCGGCTTTTGGATAAAACTCCTAGCAGTAACAAAGAGAACTATGATATTCAGGATGATTCTTGCACATCATATGAGTATCAGCAAGACAGTTGAGTTATATGCTCCACTTACGGAGGTGAAAGATTCAAGAATTGCAGTGTAGAATGACAACTCGTATATTTAAGTATGCGAAGCATCTTGACTGGCCTGCATCAGCACAATTAGATGTTGAGATGGCAAAGGTCGGAGGTGAACTACAGTACAACTAATAGCTCCTCGCACTGTTGTTCGATTCAAGCCAGCTTTGGGCTGTACAAACTCCTAAAGCCTTTTGTTCATGATTTTGAGAACCCTGAAGGAGGAGCTTCAAGTTGGTGATCGATTATTAACTCTTCAAAGATGAAAGTAGTTTTCCTTCGGTTTTTCAGTTCTTGGAAGAAGGCAGCTACAGATACAGATGTGGGTTTCTAGTACACGATTGATGTCCTCCGTCTGCTAGTCAAAGGGATTACCGTGGCCGGGAAACTCCTTCCTTAAGTGAATAGGGTAGAATTTCATTACCCATGTTCTTCCGTGAGACCAAAATCCTGTTTTTCCTTCTGAGGATGAGTCCCGTGCGAACAGTAACACAAAAGGGATCGTTTTCATCGAAGAAATTGAATCAAAAGTTCGTTACCAAGAATTCACACTGCATCTTTTTGTTTTTGGTAGTGAGGTTAATTCGTTTTATTTTTTGTCTTCGTTTTCCCAGTGTTGTCACTCTTATTTGATACTATTTCTCTCAATCCTTTGGAAATGAATTTTTACATGAATTTAAATACCTATTCAAACTTCTATAGAAAGCTTTTTAATATACTTTTTTTTTTATGGATTCTCTGTTACTTCACTGTTTAACGTCAATTTTCATGTCAACATTATAAAATATTATGCTAAAAATATAAGTTGACAAATAATCCGCGAAGAAACACACTTTTGAGATAGCTTCTTTAGCGTATCTCAAAAGAAGTATGCGAGAATGCTTTTCCGACGAAAAAACAGATCATGGGTTTGAAAAGTAGTGTCAAAGGCTTAAGATCGTCCAACTTGAGCAAGGAAAAATTCTACCATGTCCAGGGAATCCCTTACTTTGTAGAATTAAGGGTCAAGAGTTTGGTCAAATGTCAAAATTCTTTTGACATGACTAAATTATTAACTTTATGCATGCTAATGTACTTCCATCAAAGTTCAAACAAAAAAAAACATTGACCATCCAACTACCTACCCTTTCAAATTTACTGTGCCTTCGAGTGTTTTTTTACCATGTTACCCCTGTCAAATTAACCGTGCATTCGACAGTTGGGGACAGTGAGGTTCGGACCTTGGGATTTGGGAAAGGGATCTTCTGCGGATTCCTTTCATTAAGTTCACATATCCGGACTATTGAAATTTGATTCAACGTTTATAAACAGGATTTCCTTTAAAAGTTATAATAACTTTAGTTGTTTGATCAAATTTCAATGATCCGGATGGGTGAACTTAGTAGAAGGGATCCGGAGAGGATCCCTATCCCAGACTTGTCCCTTGTGTAGGGTTACTTATGAGAACAAAGTGGTAAATGCTAAATAGGCACTTACATTTCCAATCCGTTGGTTGCTATGTCCTTGGAAAGAAAATGTACACAGACCACATGAAGGTAGGATCATCCAATTCTTCAGCCTTGCACCCCAAGCAACGCCATAAATTAGGGTCCTTTTGGGTATTTACATCACTTCTGCCTCAGCATTTGGTCACCCACTTTTTGTCAAGTGATAGTACAGTACAATTTTTTTTATCGGTATGACTTTCGCATTGCCATTTTATTTATGTGTGTTTTCTTATTTTTATCTTTTGACTTTTACCTTATTTGTTCAATCTTAAAGCTTGCTTGATGTCGAATATGAGATAGAAAAGTACGTAAATCATTTCTATTTATAAATAGATCTAGTAGAAAAGCGTTTATCAATATTATAATATTTAAGGAAAAAGTAATTTTCCTTAATAAATTAGAAAATTCATATCCATCTAACTTTTCGAATTTGAGTCCACCCTTTTGAACAACGTTATCCATCCGACCTGGGCCGTGATCCGGCAAGTTGACATAAACACACAATGTCATATATTAATTACAAAAATGCCAAAATGCGAGCTAGCATGGTGGTAGCAATAGCAAAGTTGGTAGCTTGATATAGACGAGCAGGTGGGACAAAAGTCGGAGTCTGGGACTATAGCTTTGCTTTCATGCAAGGATTTGGTTTCTTTTTCTCTCCTTCCAAATGAGGCATAAGCTCCCAACAACAAACATTTAGAGAGAGAAAATCTAGAGAGAGAGAGAGAGAGAGAGAGAGAGAGAGAGAGAGAGAGAGAGAGAGATTAGTGCTAGAAAGATCCCAACATTAAACATTTAATTCGTTTTCGTTGTGTCTAATCTTGCCCGCTACTGGCGAAGCAGTCCTCTCACTCAGTCAGTGCTGCAGGTACAGAGATATTGCTTTGCTTTTTGGCTTCCACATTTACAATTACATGTCTTCAAGCACCACGCGAGAGAGAGAGAGAGAGAGAGAGAGAGGAGAGAGACCCTTCTGCTCAAACCAAAACTCTGAAATCTGAATCGTTTCTTCCCCAAGAGAGACGGAGAGGTTTTGATTAGGGACCCATATCTTGTTCTTGCCCACAGATTCTACAAAACCCAAAAGTGCTTCTTCTCCAGTCACTTGTGAAAAAAGCAAGAAAGCTTCGTCTCTGATCTGGGTTTTCAGCATCCTCTGTTTCTTGAGCTCCTTCAGCAATTTTTCCTCGAATGCGGTGGAAAGATTCAAACTTTCTCGGAAAATTGGATTCCGTCTCGGTTTTGGGATCTGGGTTCGTTTGCTTTTCTGGTTAAGATGATGGAACATGTGTGCAAGCTCTGCAAAAAAAGCTTTGTGAGCGGCAGGGTCTTGGGAGGTCACATGAGGTGCCATGGAGCAAGAAAATCTGCTAAAACAGAGAAAATGATCGAAATGTGCAGGGTGGATTTTGAGGTTGAAGACGATGATCACGCTGGTTATGGATTACGAAGGAACCCGAAAAAGTCCTGGAAGTTTTCAGGGGACTCGAAGTTTAAAGCTTCTGCAGGGGATGAGACCGTCTGCAGGTGCAGGGTTTGTGGCAAAGGGTTTGATTCGATGAGGGCGATGTTCGGGCACATGAGGCATCACTCGGGGAGGGAGAGGAAGGAGACGCGGTCTTGCGAAGTTTGCTGTAAAGGATTTGAATCGTTGAGAGCTTTAGCTACTCATAGCAGATGCCACTCGGAAAGGATGAGGGGAACTGATGGATTGGAGACTGTTTCTTCAAGCAAGAAGCTTCCTGTGGATTCCTGTCAGTGCAGCAGTGAGACAATCGGGCTGATTCGGAGGAAAAGATCGAAAAGATTGAGGTACAAGAATACTAATTCAAGCTGTTCTTTTTCTAGTTTTAGTGTGAATGAATCTAAGTATGTTACTGAATTCGGGGAAGAAGTAGTAGAGGGGGCTATTTGTTTGATGATCATATCTGGTAGTGGAAGCAATTTGGGTCGAATTAGTTCGGTGACCGAGTCTTCGGATAACAATTCGTTGTCATTGGAAGTTCAATCACCAAGTCAAAAGAATTGGATCATGGAAAATAAGGGTGGTGTTTCTGGTTGTGATGTTTGTGATGATACTGTGAAATTGGTTGATTGCATTTCTGATTGTAAGAATGTCTCTGATGAGAAGAAAGTATTTGAATTTAGCGAAAACGGTCCTTGGTTTCTGAGTGATGAGGAAAAGAAGGTCGAAATGGAAGACAGGTTCTCCAGGGGTGCAGGTTATAAGAGGCCTAGACTGGATGGGGAAACTGCATTTGGGCTGTGTGATACTGAAGTGGAAATGAAGGTGGATATTATCGAGGAAGTAGAATCGGATGTAGCTGCATTCGGATCAATGAAGTCAGGTTTGAACAATAAACCCATGTTATATGCTACTGAATCTGAAGTCTTTGCTGATTCCCAGAAGAAAAGAGAGCACAAGTGCAGGATTTGCAACAAGGTTTTCGGGACGTATCAGGCACTTGGAGCTCACCAAAGAGTTCACAAATCGACCAGCAATAGTTCTGCCGTAAAAATTGAGGATCATGAAGATAGAATTCCGATTGCCAAGCTTGAATGCAGTGATAATTCAGCAGCAGAAGGGGAGACGGAAAGAGTAATTGAGAATAAGGGTCACAAGTGCTCCATCTGCTTGAAGGTGTTTGCAACGGGCCAAGCTTTGGGTGGCCACAAGAGAGTTCATTTCGGCAAAGACCCCGAGAGAGGTGCACAAGAGTCCAGAGTGCTGAAGCAGCAGATTTCCAACATCTGCGATGCATTTGATCTTAGCCGTCCAGTCGAAAATGGTGATGTTGAATTCAAGTCCTGGTGGCTTGGAAATGAACATAAGCAAGAGCTGTTGATGGGTCTGATGCCCAACTGAGAAGTGATTCCATCAAAAGCAGCTTTGGGAGTTTCTAGTGTTAAAGCTTCTGTTTACTGCTTTTGACTAAGGTAGCAGCCCAGGACTTGAATCTCAGCGATACATTTCGGTCCTCAGAAATGTTACTTTTTTCCCCTTCTTTTTTCCATTCTTTTGCTTTAAGTCCATAAAGTTTGAACAGAACACCTCATCTGGGGACCTTCTTAAAACTTGTTTAAGATGCCCGTCCATGTCATTTGTAAAGTACTTCTAAAAAAATATGGGAACCCCTTATATTTTGGTTCTACCCGATTTTATAGTCTCACTAGGTATGAATTACTGTAGTCAGACAGTCATACCGAATACATGACAAACCATGACATACATATTGTTTACTTCTTTCCCTCTATGTATCAATCTTCTTTTGCAAGTATGAAAAGATGCCTTTGCCTTGACCCAAAAGAAAACACTCCAACCGCACAACTTTAAAGTGCATTTCAAACTCAAATATCCGTTTACATCCTAGATTCAAGGCTTTAAGAACTCCAATCTTTGACTTGTAAGTTTGGCTTGCAGTAAATTTTACGGGTACGGTTTTTTAGGATATGAACACGTATTAAATACGAACATCTACAAGTGACTCATGACGTCTTCGTATTGTAACGGGAGCTAAAATTTGCTTTAATAAGGGTAACATGTTTTTTTTGCAGTGATGCACACACAGTTATTGAATATGCAAAATAATTTGTGCCATATATATATATATATATATATATGTGCAGAACAAAATTAAACATCATGTGAGCGTAGATGGGATCACTACTTCAATCGATTTCTGTGCTTTTCTGGCCATGTGCTTGTAATGCCCACTAAAAAAAGACATTTTAAGATGTGAGAGTGTGGTTCTCTATACTTGCCCATAATCTTAGAGAGCTGACATCTTTTTTTCTACTTACAAATAATGTATTTTTACCGTATGAATTTTTATAATCGAAACTATTCAGTCTTTAAATTTTCGCTTGAAAATCATCTTTACAATAAATCATTCGAATTGGGTATTGTTTAGTTATCTAAATGTATCAAATAAATCAACAGTGTAAATACAAAGTAGCATATTCACAATGAACAATTGATTTATTTCACACATTTAGATGACTAACGATATCCAATGATTTTTCATAAAGATGATCGAAATTAAGAGACTGAACTGTTCCGATCATGAAAGTTTCACAATGAAGATACGCTGCAAGTAAATGGGGTGGAATGTGATCACACTCATTAATTTGGCTATTTGAGATAAGAAAAAATACATAAAAAAAACTAAAGGTCTGTTTGGTATTCTACTTGAATCCAACTTTTTAAACTCAAAAACAATTTTCAAGTTTTGGGCCTTAAAAACTTGTTTGGTATGACTATTTTTAAAAACTAAACTTAAGACTAACTCAAAACTATAGTTTATTCTCTAACAACACAAAAAATAAGTTTTTAGAGTTTTTAAACTTGAACACTCATTTCTTTTCTCTCTCTCTCTTTTCTTCTCTCTCTCTGCCTTTTCTTTTTTGTTTTATTTTTTACTTTCTCCGTCTCTCCTCCAATTCACTCTTCATTCTCTCGGTTCTTTCTGTCACTCATCTTCCTCTGTATCTTCTCCGATCATCTCTATTCTTTCTCTTTCCTCCAATCACATCTTACTTTCTTTACTTCTCTCTTCTCTTTCTCCCTCGACCCCCTCGTTGTGGATTTCTTTGTCCAATTTAAATTGTAAGATATAAAATTTTTAAATCGCACACTAAACAAGTTTTTGAGTCTTAAAGAAAATTGTTTTCAAGAAATGTTTTGAAAAATAATAAAAAATTTCAAATAAGATACCAAACAAGCTCTAAACTTTTACTGAACCAAACGATACATATAGATGGTCCCTCGCTGCCTTTGTTCGGAATATCCACTATACATACGAGATGGTGGCGCTTATTTCAAATAACCACTTTTTTCCAAGCACTTACTGTACTAGTGTAGCAACCAAACGCTGCCCTTTTATTCCGAGCATTTTATTCACATGAGAAAGAGAGAGGGAGGGGAACAATAAAAGCCTGGGGGTCATCACAACGACGTGGTAAGACCATGTTTGGTTCCAAGAAGAAAACTTCTAATGCAGCTCGACGGGGTTGATGTTCCATATGTCCTTAGCATATTCGTGAATGGTCCTGTCGCTGCTAAACTTGTACGAGCCTGCTGTGTTCAGGATCGACATTCTTGTCCATCTCTGCTCCCAACAAACATCAGGTAAAATCATTAGCTGCGATTAACTCAAAATATTGCTCGGGAATGTAAAGTACGATGAAATTAAGCAGAGGGAATGTATGCCAGCGATGTATCAATATCGAGGAGAAATGTGTAGCATGTAGCAGCAAACAAGGGCTTGCATGCATGGAGAACTAACCTTTTGGTCTCGATATGCTTCATCGACCTTCTCTTGACATTCTATGTAACTGGGGAAGTCCTTGCCCACAAGGAAATAATCTGCCTGGCCAAATCCTTCATTTCCTTCCAGGGATCCAATCAGTTCGTCATAATTGTACGACCCAAAAACACCGCTTTTGACAAATTCCTTGACTTCTTCAAAACGTGGGTCCGGAACAAACTGCATAAAGGATTCAAGAGAGGCATCAAAATTTCATTACAGAAGAAATATTTTCTGTTCTTTGAAGCATTTTCAATGGATCAGTCTTTCGAAGAACTTGAAAGCACGGGCACAAAAGCAATAATTTGGTTATCGAGACTAACCTTTCCCTCAGCTCGTTCCTTTCTCAGCCCAGCAATCTCATGAGCTTTAGCACCAAAGAGGAAAAAGTTGTCTTCCCCAACCTCTTCTCTTATCTCAACATTGGCACCGTCTAGAGTCCCAATGAGGATGCAGCCATTCATTGCAAACTTCATGTTGCTGGTTCCACTGGCTTCCATACCAGCGGTACTACAAATAAATAACAATTAACAAGAGGCCAAGATAACATAAGGGTTGGTTTGTGAGTGTATACATCAGTATATTGTAGCGCCTTGTACGGGTTCCATAAAACATAGATCCCATGATATATTATCCAACACAAGGAAGGCTCACCTAGATTTTTAGTTTAATACACAATGCTCTGAACTCTCTACTCTACAAGTTACTAACATAAGGGTTGGTTTGACCATTCACGAATATGCTAATCTGCTTGAATTTGACCCTTGATTATTCTCGCAAACCAAGCCAAACCCATTCTTTTCTTACTAAAATATCAATTATTGCTAAAAACCTAAGCAGCGGAAAAAGTTTAAAACCAATTCCTGCTTATGTTTCTCCATTTACCACTCACAGACAGAAAAATCATGTGGCCAGCGAAAAAGTGAATCATGACGGATAAGACTGAATTACCTGATGTGCTGTGAGAGCTCACTTGCAGGAATTAACTGTTCAGCAACACTGACATTGTAATCGGGGACGAAGACAACCTAATATAACACTCAATTTTATAAATTAGTGAGTCAGTAATTCAGATGAATTTACAGCCAATCTAAAATACACACACATAAAGATATTGCATGTGTTGGTTCTTTTACAGAGCCAACTTATATTAACTGTAAGTCAATAAAACTGCAAAATCGCTTGTTTTATCAAGTTATCAGTGCAAGAACCCTATTAACATCAAAGATCTCCATACCTTCAGTAGATCACCGATACTAGGATCATGATTAATGGTTGCCCCTACATCTGCGATAAATTTCACAATTCTCTTGGCTTGCACATACGTAGAAAATGCTTTTCCTCCAAACATACAAACACGTGGAACAAACTTTGATTTCCTTCCTGAAGCACTCATTTCTTTCATTTTCTTGTAGCGGTAAACAATTCCCATAATATTCATCAGTTGTCGCTTGTATTCATGAATGCGCTTCACCTGAACAGAAACATTCCAATAAGAAGAGAACTTTGATCGAGGCATGATGAGAAACACAAGGAAATTTTGTGCAGTGAATAGACCAACGATGCGCAAAGTTGGCTTTGCGGGCATTTATCTATTTAATATACATTTGAAGGAGATTTGAATGCATAGAAATTACCTGTATATCAAACATTGCATCAGGGTTGACAGAATAACCCGTTCTTTCTTTGATCAAGGACACAACTTTCAACTTGTTGTTCCTTTTTGCTTCCCTCCATTGGGTTTGGAGATCCTGATTGTCTGCAAACTATCACAAAACCAAATAACTGAGATAAGTATATGGCCATAACAACGATACTCCAAAAATCATATAAAAGTCAACATAATCTCTAAGTCGTTCAGTCTTGTGAGTTTTACCTTTCGTAATTCGGCCAGTTTTTCAGTATTTAAGACCCAGTCTTCCGTGCCAATCCACTTTGTTATAATGTTACTTAAATCTGGATTACAGAAGCGGATCCATCTTCTTGGTGTCACCCCATTTGTTTTGTTTTGAAATTTATCAGGCCACAACTGCCAAAATTGCAGGTTAGAGATCAATAATAAGAGCAATTTTTCAACATTGAAAGAACCTCGTCTTTACTAAAACTGTCAAGGCTTACCTTATAAAATGAATTAAATACTTCATCTTTCACTATTTCACTGTGTATTTCAGCAACGCCATTTACTGCGTGACCACCCACAACACAGAGATTCGCCATACGTACTAACTTCGGTGGTGGTTCCACCACAACCTTTTTCTTTTTTTCCTCTTCGCGTTTCTTCACAGGTACTTTTTCTTCATCAGCAGATTCACCTTCCTCTTCTGACTCTTCAATTTCTTCACTCAGGACAGCAGTGGAACTCTTTTCGGCATCAGCAGATTCATCTTCCTCTTCTGACTCTTCAATTTCTTCACTCTGGACAGCAGTGGAACTCTTTTCGGCATCAGCAGATTCATCTTCCTCTTCTGACTTTTCAATTTCTTCACTCGGGACAGCAGTGGAACTCTTTTCGGGTTTAACAATTAAATCTGAAAATTTGGCAGGCAAGTCAACATTTTCTAATATTCTCATCTCCTTAAGTTTCTTCTCTAATAAATCATAATCTGCTGTGCCATATTCCGAAATTATGGTCTGAATGAGCTGCAGAATATGCAAATGCAAGGAATCAGTAAATTTTATAAACTCCAAAGGTATGAACTGTTTAACTTTTGTACATAATCCAGCATTACCTCCTCATCTATCATCTGTATGATCTGAACATGTCGAGGAAGCAGCTTCTCCATAAGTTCCAGACTCCATTTCTCCAAGGCCTCAGGTAGAACAGTATGGTTTGTATATGCAACCGTCCTAGAACACATGTGACAGGATGTAAGGGAAAAGAAGTTGCTACGGTTAAGAATGAACTAACAAGTATTCCCACAAATCACAAAAGGTGTTACCTTTGAGTAATACTCCAGGCCTCCTTCCAGTCCAAACCCTTCAAATCAATCAAAATTCTCATCAGTTCAGGAATGCAGAGAGTTGGATGAGTATCATTCATCTGCACTGCCACCTTCTCGGGGAACTCTTCCCATTTGACATTTGCTCCAGATCTTCTCTCAAAACGTGCAACAATATCTTGGAGAGAAGCAGAACATAAAGTATATTGTTGCTTCAAACGAAGTGTCTTGCCCTCCATTGATTCATCCCCAGGATAAAGTACGTAGCAAATCTGTTAATCATTAAACAAACAGCTATTTTACCTATTGAACCATATGTGGTTAAAATAGCAACATAACAAAAGAAACCCGAAAGCAGACGATAACTGGTCAATAAGAATATGCCTGATAAGTAGAGATTTCCGCTGGAACACATATATATTAAATATAAGTTCTTTAAAAGAATGCAGCAAGTGCCCCCCTTCACACCAAATAACTAATAAAGGAAAAATAAGACAACAGAAAACCCGAAGTCTGTATTTTCTGATCAAATTGGAAATTGGAAAAGAAAGAAAACAGAAAGGAAAGGAGTACAATAAACAACCTTTTCAGCATTTGCTAAAGCTTCAGATGCTTTCGTGTGCTCTCCAGAATTAAAAGCATATAAATCAAAGTTCTGTGATGAAGCTTTCGTTGACCAAAGCCGCAAGTTGATTGTGGTTTTAGTTTTGTATCCAGGTATTGGAACATCATAAGCAACAGCATCTATGTCTTCTCCTCCAATCCAATGCTGTTTTCCATCCGAACCAGTAACAATCTTGCCATAAAATTTGACAGGATAGGAGACATCATTTCTCACAATCTCCCAGGGATTTCCCATCTGCAAGATTCAACAAATAATAAGGCATAAAGATTTCACCAAAAACGTTTACAGACAATGATGTGGTTGAAACGAAAGATGAACACATAAAGCATGCATACCTCAAGCCAATCCTCAGCAACTTCTTCTTGACCATCTTTAGTAATCAGCTGTTTAAATAAGCCATACTTGTACCGAAGCCCATAACCCCATGCTGGATAATTTAACGTTGCCAAAGAGTCCAAGAAGCAAGAGGCAAGCCGACCAAGACCTCCGTTTCCAAGTGCAGCATCTGGCTCCTATAATCAAATCATCTATATAAGCTAGTTGTACAAGCACACAGACACAAAACATGCCGAGAAAGACAAACACACACACGTTAAGCAAAATTTATAGAAGTGACCAGTTGCTTATAATGCAATATTAAAATTATGAATGTTCATAACTAAATTTTGATGAAAAGGTAAAGACTGGACCCTCACCTGGTTAGCAACATTTTCTAATTTGTGTCCAAGCTTGCTTAAAGCTTCCGCATATGCACCATCAAGCTCTAAATTACCAATGGCATTTAACAGCGCTCTACCCTACAAAAACAGAACACTGTGACATGAAGCATATTGCAAGCTATAAGCGACAGAAGTGTACATCCACACTTGTGGGGAACGAATTCAGGGAGTTCATAACGAACCTGTAGAAATTCCATTGACAAATAATATGCCTGCTTTGCGTTCAATTTTTCATAATGATTATTTGTTGCATTCCAGTTAACAATAAGCGCATCACGAACACTTTGTGCAGTTGCAAAGAAGGCCTTTGGAAGCTCAAACTTCTCCGGAGAAAACAACGGGGTGAATTCTGCGTGGTATTTGATGCTCGAAGCGATGGAGGCAGCATCAGGTACGAATGAGCTGAATTCGCTTGCAGCATCTAAGTAAAAAAATGCAAAGTGCTAAATTGAGTACAACACAATATCTCGAGTCATTACATTAGAACATACAAAAAAAGGCGCAATCTCTCAAATATATATATATATATATATATATATGTGTGTGTGTGTGTGTGTGTGTGTGTGTGTGTAATTACATATATATATATATCAAAATTGAGAATTTGATAAGCATGATCCGAAACCCTTCCAACAACCAACCACATATTTACCATGTCAGCATAAAAAAAGAGGATCCGAACCCATCAGCTAATTCGTGCCATCTATCGATTCAAGATAGCAAAAATCCAGCTTAACCAGATGATTTCAAGCTCTTAGCCATCTAATCAACAAACCCCACTTCCAGAAACTCCTCAAAAGTTGGGTTTGATTGGAAAAACGGATAGCAAATTATGACCATCAGACTAACAAAGAATCGATTTTTAATACATTTTTCCTGTAAATTAATCACAACCAGATGGTGGTTCCCAATCCTTTTCTGAAACTAACGAGGTAAAATGAGAGTGATGAACAATCAAAGCATGAAAGCATGGGTTTTAAAAATAAAAAAAATTTATATATATATCAAAGGACAGAGAAGATAAGGAGGATGACCTTGTTCGATGATCGGATTCTTGAGCTCGTGAGGCTTGTCCAGAACGCTCTTTACCGAGAACGAAAACGGCCGAGTCCGATTCAATGTCCTTGTGAACAAAAGCTTGGATTTGTTCTTCCTGGAACCGAAATCGATCAGTTTGGATTGCGATTTGCAATGCCACGCTGTCTCTGCTCCGCTGCGAGTTGCAGAGAATTGGGAAGCTGCCATTGCTGTAATATGCTCTCTCTCTCTCTCTCTCAGAACAAGAAGAAGACACTCAGTCTCTGTGTTTTTCTGAGTCACTGAGACTCGTTCGTTTGTTTGCCAATGCGATGCGGATACTACCGAGCTTATGAGTATCTTCCTTCTTATCTCTTTTCACAAGACTTCACTCACTCTCTCTCTCACATAAAAGTCCATTTCCAAATTATCATGGGCCCCACTTTGTTTCTGTTATCAAAGGACCCGGCTCATAGTTGTTATACATTCTCATTCTCTTTTATTTTGTGTGGTTAAGCCACATTCATATTTTATATTGATTTTTTATAAAGATAATAAGACAAAAAATAATAGTTAAAATATTGACGTGGCTAACCGTGACCGCATAAATAGAAGGAGATGAAAGTATATGAGAACTGGGAGGGGATAAGCCATATCCGTTATTAAAATGCACTTTCCACTTCTTGATTCATATAATAATTGAGATTTGGTAGATGTGGTTTCATCTTCTGTGAAATGTTTCTCTCTGGAAGAATTTATACGTGACAATACATTATTATACTAAAACTTTTGTGATTATATTTCGTGTAAATTTTACCTCTTAGCTAAGTTATGATGCTTGTTATGATGCTCACTCTTTCGCTCAAAGAATTAAATATTTACACATGCGATCTTATTGTACAATATCTGGATCTAATAAAGCACGATCATGGGAAAAAATGTATACCATACATGATTAATTTCAACAATTAAGTATAGTCATAAAGCTAAGTTTCTTTCCTCTATCCAAATTTGAATCTTCTTATTAAAATGCAAATAGTTAGATATTTGAAGGAAAAAAAATTCAAATGACTTATATTATGACATTGTACCAGACCGTATTGTCGCACAATAAAAAAACTAATGAAAAAGGTTTGAAAACTTTGAGTTTTAACGATTAGAACAAAATAAAGGGTAAAGTGAATAGTACCAGAATTGACTTTTTTGTGTAAAAAATGTGATTTTTCGTTAAATTAAACAGTACCGGAAACTTTTAGTTAAAGTTTCCTAAAAAAATATTCTGTGAAAGGGAACAAGAAAAGTTTAGATTTGAGTAATACTCTACTTTGAACACCAATTTTGATTTGCTTACCACATCCACACAGCATGTCTTTATTTGTTGATTTCGATGAGTCAACTCTTTGACTGTTTGGGATCCAGCTGAGTGCAATATTTGCATGGTTTCTGTAGTCGCGCTTGCACTTGATCTCTACCGTTTATTTTGTATTTATTTTTCATAAATAAAATAGTAAATATGAAGAATTATTTTGGAGCTATTTTTCAGGATAAATTATTATTTTAAATAAATTGACAGTTTCAATATTCTGTTAGGTGATGATTGCGCGGGTTGATAGCTCTGGTTCGTTATATTAGCACCGTGTACTTGTAAGCATGTCATTGGATTAACTAAAATGCACATATAATAATTGATATTTGGTAGATCTGGTTTTATCTTATGTGAAATGTTTCTTTTTTGAAAAATTTATACATGATAATACATTATTAGACTAAAATATATGTGATCATATTTCGTGTAAATTTTACTTCTTAGCTAAGTTACGATGTCCATTCATTCATGCAAAGAATGAAGTATTTACGCATGCGATTTTATTATACAATATCTGAATCTAGTAACGCATGATCATGTGAACCATATGTGATTAATTTCAACAATTAAGTATAGTCATAAAGGTAAGTTTATTTCCTTTCATCCGAATTTGAATCTTCTTATTAAAAATTAATTTAAAGTAATTTAGAAATGTTGATTGTGAAAAGAAGCGATTTAGTGTGTCAGTAACACGACTCGATATATGAAGTGATAATGCAAGTAGTTGGATATTTTTTTAAAAAAAATCAATGATTTATATCATGACACTTTGTATACAGGACGGTGTTACCGACACAATTAAAAAAAAAAACTAATGAAAAATGTTTGAAAATTTTGAGTTTTAACGATAAAAACAAAATAAATGGTCAAGTAAATAGTACAAGAATTGACTTTTTAGTATAAAAATATGATTTTTCGTTAAAATAAACAGTATCGAAATTTTTTCGTAAAAGTTCTTTAAAAAAAAATGTGAAAAGCAACAAAAAAAAAGTTGAGATTTGAGTAATACTCTACTTTAAACAGCAATTTTGAATGCTTACCACATCCACACGGCATGCCTTTATTTGTTGATTACGATGAGTCAACTTTTTGACTGTTTGGGATCCAGCTGAGTGCAATACTTGCATGGTTTCTGTAGTCGCGCTTGCACTGGATCCCTACCATTATCTTTTGTATTTATTTTTCATAAATAAAATAGTAAATACGAAGAATTATTTTGGGGAATTGGATCATAGGGATTAACACACACGGACAGTTGATAAAAAATTATTAGGCCACAATTTTTTTATTTTTTATATTTTTCATGCAAAATAAGACTGTTTTACTTTTAAAAATATAAAAAATATTTAATTGGGACCGTACGATTTTTTATCAACAGTCTGTGTGCTTTGATCCTTAGGATCCCTAGGATAAATTGACAGTTTTAATATTTTATTAGGAGTGTGATTGCGCGGGTTAATAGCTCTGGCTCGTTTTATTTGCACCGCATACTTGTAAGCATATCATTGGATGAACTGAAGAGGTGTTACGAGGTGCCCATGGGTCATGAGCGATGACAACCGTTGGTTCAGATTTTTTGTCATGAGCGATGACAACCGTCGGTTCAGATTTTTTGTCATGAACGATGACAACCGTTGGTCCGAATTTTGGAGAAAGCTAGTAACCAAAACTGCTGACCATATACTTTTGGGTCCCTATAATCTTTTTATAATCAGCGTGACATCTTATTATTAGACTTATAGACTTTAAATGTGTGTCATTTCAGCACATTAACAGAATGATTAACGAAATCGTACATGAATGACTAAATTGATTTGCGACAAACTTCAGAGATGACCTTGATTGATTTTGAAATTAAGAAATTAAGAAATTAAAATGAGAAGTTAGATCCATTTCAACGACTATTTGTAATAAAATCACAATTCTGAATTGCGAAATGAATTTTGTATTCCTTAGTGTTTTATTACGATCTAATGATATTCCTCTTTTTTACTGTAAGTGAGTAATTTTAGGTTAAAATTTTAAAATCACGAGTTCGATACTAATTTATTCCCACCGTGCATCATTGTATCAAAACAAAAAATAAAAAAATTTCTCAAACCAAATTCAATTTGGAATTTTTGGACCTTTGATTGACCCAATGCACTTACTTGTGTCCCAACCATACCAATTCATAATTGACCAAAAAAAAAACCATACCAATTCATAGGGCCCCAATATAAGAGACATATAGGGCCATTTAACCATATGGAATCCAAAACCATTGACCATACAAAGACCAACAAAAGAAAACATCAGCCTGGGCCCATGCCACGTCATACTCACATCACTTTCTGATCAAAAGGTGTAACAATGTCAGTATGTCACATGCTTTTTTTTTTGTCAATAAATAATGTCACATGCTAAGCAATAGGTAAATGAGTAGCTAAACTTATCACGTCAGCCCTTTTAGGCTCCCACAAATGGCCTCCCACCACCACCTCCACCACGCTCACCACCACCAACCTCCACCCCCCACCACCGCCATTTGCTGCACCAGCTCCTACAACACCTGCTGCTGCACCCAAACCCACAACCCCTACCCGCCACAACCACCACCGCCACCAGCCACAGACCCACTTCTCCAAGCCCTCGCTTCTCAGTTTCTCCAATCCACCCCACCAGATCCCTACTCTCCCCACCACAATCTCCGCCCCAAAAACCCTCACCACACCCACAATGCCCACCACCCAAAACACCGTTTCCGCCAACAACCCCCACAAGACCAACTTATCTCCTCCCTCCTTTCCCGCATTGAAGCCCTCGAATCTTCCCTCCACCACCACTCCTCCTCTGCCTCGCACTGCTCTCACTCTCCGTACTCCCGCTCTCTCAGAGACTCCGCCGCCCGAGTGATTCAAACCCACTTCCGTGCGTTCCTCGTTCGCAGATCCCGAACCCTCAGGCAGCTCAAAGACCTCTCATTCATCAAGTCTGCTTTCACCTCTCTCAAATCCTCGATTTCCAGTGAAACCCACTTGGATTTTCACGCCATTTCTCAGAAATCCATCAATTTACTTCTCAAGCTCGACTCGATTCAGGTAAATAATTTTCATGGGTAATTGCAATTTTACTAATTTTTTATAAAGTTACTGCCTTTTTTGTTATTTTCTTTGAGGTTTTTGGTTGTGCATTTTGTTTCCAGGGCGGCGATCCGATTGTTAGGGATGGGAAGAGGTCGATTAGCAGAGATTTGGTGAGGTTTTTGGAGTTCATTGATGGGGTTGTTATGAAAAGGCATGGGCTTTCACTGAAAGCAGTGAAGAATGTGAAAGGGGTGAAGAATGTGAGGTTTGGTCAAAATGTTAACAAACCACGGGTTTTACCCGCCAAGTGCGGTCGCGATATGGGATGGGATCAGAGGGAGAAGATTGAGAATTTGAGGGATAGGATCGAGAAGATTCGCGGGTTTGCTAGAATTGCTGAGAATGATGAGGAAGATGTGGAGCTTGAAGGATTTCAGCATGACAGTGATGAAGATGAAGAAAACCTTAGACTTCGATTTAAAAATGGGGTGTTGGTGAAAGGGCATGGGCTTCAACCTAAGGTCAAGAAAAATGTGAGCTTTGCAGAGAATGGGAATGTGTATCGGGTCTTTAGCAACTCCGATGAACCAGTCTTGGGTTGGGATGGGAGTGATTCTAGTGATGATCATGGAGAGCTTGTTGAGAACCGTTGCAGTGAGGTTGAAGAAGTTAAGGGCATTTCTCAGGAGACCGAGGAGGATGACGAGGAGGCGCACACCGAGAATGGCGAATCACCACAGGCCAGCAGTGATGGAGAAAGAAACCCCAGAGCTAGAATGACTCCGAGAAGAGAAGATATTTATGAAACCAGAGGCCGTGATCAAGTTCAGAATGAGTATTTGCTATTCTCAGCTCCTTTGCCGGTGAAGATGGAGTCGAAATCTGACATCTTAAAGAGAAATAAGGCTGTGAAACTTTGAAATGAAGGGATGTAACCTGAGATTTTGTTTTGTGTCCTACAATATTTGTGCGGCTATCCGGGTGGACATTAGGTCTTCGCCATTCAAATCATTATGTTTTGATCGATTAGTAGAACGCCATGTCGGGTGGGTGTTCGATCAATCCCCTCTGCTGCTGAGAGAGGGAGGCTGCAAACCATTCTGTAAGATGTAACCTTCCACTCTTTACCATTGTCTGCTTGTTCTTACATTTGCAGTGTTTACCTATTGAGTTGTATGGCCTAGTAACACTTATTTTATACCTTAACTTTCTCACAAAAGATGCAAAGACAACGTAACGCAACGTTCATGTTAGAGAAAATGAATGCAGATTACCGAGACTTATTACGCGGGCAAAAATGGAATACAGAAAGCCGAGTACTTCAAAATCTGCAACTGCAGCTCTAAAGAAAGAAAAAACCTTGAACATCTTACAAATTAGAGGACACCCCCCATCCTTTCTTCCATCGACAAATTAGAGGACACCCTTCATCCCTTCATCCCTTCATGCACAAATTAGAGGACACCCTTCATTTCCAGTCCCCTCTTCCCTGTATGGAAAAAATTGTAAGGATCGGTTTCCTTGTCTTTCCTTTTGCATCACTATAAATTCAAGATTATTCATTGACCTAAATCAAATCGTCAATTTAAGTGTATATTTAGAGCAAGTTTCACCACATAAGTAGATTTAAAGAAAAGGTAAACAGGTAAAGCCACGATTTTTAGATGATTTTTCGAGTTTTCTTCTCGTTCGCTACAAGTGACATGAACCAAGAATAAAAGAGATAATCCACAACAACCACATCTCCAATGGTTTCCAGTTTTGCATAATCATTGATGGTTTATGAAATTTGAACAAATCTGTACCAGAAGAAAGGTTCTAAAATTATTCTTTATTGCAAAAAATGCAAACAGATATTCCTCAAGGGTACTCAAAATTCATAACTAATTACACCTTTAAACCCAAAAACTCAAACTTAAAGGCCTAAATACAAATCTGAGGCCCCGAGGAGTCCGATAAGCTACAGCGTTATAAAAGTTCCATGAAATCGCTTGTCAGTAGAAGTGAAGGTCTGGCAAACCTGCACAAATCAAAGAATTGCAGCAACAATATGTCACGACTGCTACAAACATCGAAACTATAACAATTATGCTACATAGAGAGATCCACAAGATATAAGTAGCCATCATCAGGAGGTCACAAGGAGAACAAGTCTCGAATTGGGTTGGTCGTGTGCAATGAACAACAGTGATCAGTATCGATAAACAGTTGGCTCAACCATCACTGAAGGTAAATGAAGTGAGCTGAGAGTTGAGGTTTGAAGCAATACAAATCTTGATTATCAGACTCGTTATGAGTCATGACTCGTGACCAGTAAATAGAACTTGTCTTTTGCAAAATCAAAATCAAATGCTTGTTGCAGTTTATAGACGAATCACACAGCGGAATTTACTCTGATATCCAAGTATCATGTTTTATGATTAGAAGTTCGAGCTTTTCTTAAGAATTGTAAAATAAATTAAAGATAAAACTTGTCTTTACAAAACACTGGCTTGTAAGGATCTCTCAGTAAGTAATGTACTGAACATCTTAGAACTTATTTCAATGATCTTATCAGCAAGGCTTATAGTTCGAACTTGTCTATCCGGCTGGCATGGATTTCTTCTTAACGTGTGTACTGAACATCCTCGAACTTATTTCAGTATAACTTGTCTTTGCAAAACCGATTTTAAGGATACTTCTACAGGGTAAATGTACCGAACCTCTTTGAACTTGTTTTTGCAAATCAAACATTGCTGAGCCAAATCACAAGACGGAGAAAAACAAAAGAATATAAGCCTTGAATATGATTTTTGGGATATTTCCGGCGCTCCCACCTCACATTTCACAACCTCTAACTTCACTAAACAATTTACGATTTGATATCATGGATTAACAATTTATGATTTGTGCATTAAGTTCGATACATAATCTTTCCATGAAAGAAACTAAACACCCAGTGGCTCAGATCATACAGGCTAAGATGGAATTAAGAAATAAAAAAGTTATATGGTTCCCAATAATTCCTATAGCAACTAAGACCAAAAGTTTCAATTTTTATTTCCTTGCCCAAAATTTCTCAGCAAACAAAGAAAGCATCATTCATGCCCATTAATTAACAATTAAAAACCAAATTATGCAGACAAGCCCCATTAATCAGACATAACCAAAAACCCTAATAAAACCCATACTAACAAACACCCAACAAATTGAAGAACTGGGCGCACGCAAGTTAGAATTAGATTAGGATATCGCTCGAATAAAAAGAACAAAAACCCAACAATATTAAGGAAAATTAATCATATTTAGTGTATAAGGAAGGGGCTTTTACCTGGAAAGAATCAAATTCAGTGCTTGATTGGGTTCTGAACCTCCATGACGCTCTTGAGCTTAGGAGCGTAGAGAGAGTAAACGAGAGCCTGCCGATTGGCGACCTCCAGCTGAGCCTTCCCGTCTGAGAAGGCGGAGGAGATGGCAGACGGGTCCGAAAGGTTCCGATTCTGACGAAAACCGTCGACGGTTCGGCGTTTCGTGTACTCCCTGATGTTGTAGTCGGTGAACTTACGAGCCACTCGAAGGAAAGAGCGGAACATCGTGAGCACCTCAGCCCGAGAAGAAGCCCGGGCCACCACAACCATGGTGGTGGTTATCGCGCCTCCTCTGAGCTTTCCCGAGAGCAGAAGAATGTTCGAGAGAGATTGAGAGAGTGAGGGAGAGAAACACTTCGGACCCGATCTGAACTCTGAAACGGAAGTATGCGGCTTTCGTTTATTGGCTTCCCCCCAGCATTTGTGGCACAGAACGCAGCGTTTCACGCTTAAGACCAACCAGCTCCAATGTTTAGACCCAAACCCAAATATTTGAGGGTTTTTTTTTTTTTTTTTTTTTCAAACGATAGAATTTGTTAGATTAAGTGTTAGATCTTATGCTTTTATGTAAGGGTTAAATATATTTTTACTATATTTGAGTTTTTTTTTTTTTTTTGTACATCGATATTTTTACATTATAGAGAGTTCAGCTAAACTACATAACAAGCAACCTAATTTGATATCAAATTCATTATATACTAGATTTGAATTTAAAACCAATTTCTTTCAAATAATTAGTAATACCACAAGAAAGGTCACTCAATGATGAAACTAAACTAAAAATTTTGATTTAAACCCGAACCAAAATTCAAATTTGGGTTTCTATTTATCTAACCCAAATTTTGGAGGACAGGTTTTTATAAAAAAAATAAACGAAAGCAGGCTTTTGAGAAGTGACAGTCAGCTGCGCCCCAAGTTGCAGGCGATCCAGCTGTCCAACGGTAATATTTGAACAATTGTGAACGGTTCGATTTCTAGACCGTTGAACAACAGTCCAGACTAACATTCAATTTTTTTTTTAGCTAATATTTTGATTTTGATTTAAAGGTCCATATTTGACAAATTAAAACTTGGTTACATATTTTTTTGTCAATTTTTTGGTCTTGATGTAACGGTTCATATTTGCTTTTTTCGAATTCCTCTTTATTATTTACTAGCCTTCATGCACGCGCTCACATGCGTGCAGTAGACATTTTTTGAATCACTATGTGTTACGCGCGATTTACATGTTTTAAATGTATTTATTAATGTAGATGGAAATGAATAATAACATTTAATAAAAGCGATCTTTTAACTAATCAAAGCAGCTGAATCCATATTAATAAAAGCGGTCTTTCAATTTCCATCTACATTTTATTGAATTTACATTAAGATTAGAAAAAATAATATTTAATAAACAACTGATTGCTAGCTCATTGTGAGGCTAAGCACACTCCCTTCCCTTAGTGTACAATTAATTTAATCACGTTAATATCCGCGTGCAAAATACTTTTTTTATAAAGAAAATAATATTTAATAAACAACTGATTGAATTACATTATTGCTAACTTATTGTAAGGTACTAATTAAAAAAAGGGAGTTTTAACGAAAAGCACACGGTACTGTTCACTTTAACGAAAAACCACATTTTTACACTAAAAAGTCAAATATGGTACTATTCACTTTACCCTTTATTTTGTCCTTATCATTAAAGCTCAAAGTTTTCAAACCCTTTTCATTAGTTTTCTTTTAAAAAAAACTTTACTAATTTATCACCGGCACTACGTGCCTTTTAAGATGTTTTGAACACAATATTCATGATTTTCCTTATTTTTTTTATTATATTTTTCTTTACCCTTCACGTGGGCACCATCAACTTTTCACTCATCGGTCTATTTTTTTATACTTTTCTCTCTTCCCACTTATATTTATATTTTATTTTATGATGATTAAATTACCAAATTACCCTTACATTATTTGATATATTATATTTGACTGCTTTTGGAGTTTTTTTTGTTGAGGGGCAATTTTATCTTAATATTTTTGTCAAATGCGTGAACCTAAAGTTTTTGTCGCATGCATGACACCAAATTGGGGCTCTCGCTTTCTATTATATAGATTTCTTTTCCAACAATGATATAAAAAGAGGTTCACAGATCCTAAATCATACAAATCAAATTTCAAAACCAAATCGAACCCCTAATTAAAATTGACGAAGCAAGGTGAAATTCATTACCTTCTGTGCACTACAGCAGTCCGAGGTGGTGGAAAGACAAAGAAGTCGAGAGAGAGAGTTCTTGACGGGTCCCATATATGTAAAACTACCAAACAGGCAGAATAGCCTCTTCAACATAAAACTTAATTTCTTCGCCGGTCGACGACACCCAAATTGAACATGCACAAGTAAATGGTGGATTGTCATGGTACGGATTAGGCCTTCCTCTTCATCCTATTGAGTCTCGAATTCAAACCATCATTCTTCTCTTTTTCTTAGTCTAGTATAGAGTAAAAATATCATTTGTAACGATGAACACGCATAAGTATTTTGAAAAAACAATATATTTATCCATCGAATAAGAAGATGGGTGCACAAAGAAAATTAATTTGATCAAGTAAAAGGAGGGAACTATTTCGATATTAACAAATTATTTCGAGCATTCAGAGAATGATGATAAAGTAAAATATATAAGTGTCGAGAAAAATAATTTAGATCCTTGCCCTGGGCTTTAGAAAACTCAGGACCGGCCCGGAATGGCAAGTGATGCTAGGGTTGACGGAAGCAAATTCAAGAAGCTCCTGATCAGACTCAAATATGGCCATTTCTTGTTCATCAAGGGTCACCCAAGCTTCGATACCATCTTGCTGTTTTGTGTCCAGCAACCGAATTACGTTCTTTTGGACGATATGGTTGGTGACCCACGCAGGTTTTCCCCATCCAAAATCCATTTCATATACAGGAAGTTTGCACAAGCTTGTGGTCCTGTAAAAGTTTACGCCTTCGTTCCTCTTAAAAGGATCAGCATGCTTTCTCATAAACTCGGACACCACCAAGAATCCTTCCTCACATTTAAATATTTTCCAGAAATCTGCCGCTGATTGCCTCATATTGCTCACTAACTCGTGTAACTCGGTCTCATTTGCTCTGAATACCACTTGTAGTGGCCAAAACCAGTTCCCCATGACATTTTCTGATATCTCGGGGACCATTCTTTTGCGGAAGCTCATCATCTGGGACAGCTCCGTTGCCCTCGTCGAACTCTCAGGCTGGCATTGACGGGAAGCAGCAACAGAACATTTCAATATGATAGCCAGAACTAGGTTTACATGTGATGGGATGAAGGTTTGGACTGCACTCCCAATTTTGGCCTTCAGACCGGCTATCTTTGAGACATCGAACACAAACCTTCTTGTAACTAAATTTTGACTTTGGATTTTCGATGCGGCGTTGATGGACACCAAGGGTAAATCTCTTCTAGGGGGTAACAAAGACCCTCCAGTAAACTCCGGTTGTACCAATTTCACTCCAAGGATTCCATCGTTGCGGTTTATTGCTGCCCATGTTCGCGCGAATGTGAGGAGTGATGCTGCATCTGCAATCTTGTGTGAAGGGGATATAGCAACAACGATTCCTCCACACTTGAAAAAGCTAATCTGAACAAACAAGAGTACATATCCCAAACCTACTTGGCCTGTTTCGGGATCATTTTCGGCAATAAAGTGGTTGATCAACTCGGGATTGGGTTGCTTGAGAAAGTCCGAAAGTTGGCAGTTAACTTGGGCTTCAAGAAAATGAGCCCCTTCATCGTTGCACTCAACCAACGCCGAGCTTTTGAGCCGGCCAGCCAGTGGATAGAAGTGAACTAAAGCTTCAGATAGAGACTCTTGCAAGCGCTGAGATTTTCTGGTCTCTGAAGTTTCGGAAGCAAAACCAGAATCGCTATGGTTTTCGTAGAACCATAGGATGGTTGGATATAGAGTCGAAGGAAAAAATTGGTCGTAAAGAGAGAGGTTAAGAATTCTGTTGAGATGAGGAGTGGGAGATGATGGTTTGATGATCTTTCTTGAGGTGATTTCCACCAGTGAATTGATATCAGTATTACAAATTCCGAATGTCATGGTGCTCTAGATTGGAAAGGTAGAAAATTAATTAGGATGAAGCAGTATGTCTGAAACTGAAAGAGATATTTGGGGAGAGAAACTACTTCGCGTATAAAATTCCCATCCCATGTTAGGTTACAATTATTTTATGGAAACGTTCGTTGTCCTTGTTACCTAATCAATGAACCCTTATATAAAACTATGTATATAAATACATAACATGTGAACGGTAATGATTCCCACGTGGGATATCAAACGGCCGTACAGGGTTCACGTCATCTCGCTGTGTTGTTTATGTGTTATGTTTGAAAATTTTTTATATATGAAAGAGCGTGTTTTCCCTATTGCATGGATCTTTAAGTAAATTAAGTTACTCTTCATGTTATCAATTATCGATTGGTTTTATAATGAAATCTTAACTTTGTATCGTACGGTCGCTGTTATGAGTCAACGGCGGTGTTGTAGCATATGGCGCATCTAGGGATGAAGGTTGTGCAGGTCACAGGTCACATCTATGCTGGTCACATGTCACATCCACGTGCGCTATGGTGCTGGTAATACCGAATATTTTTCCAATTTTTCGATTCGGGATCGGGAATGGGCCCACAGGAAAATCCGTGGGCTTTCTGATTTGATCAGGATTTCGCGCTCAAAATTGTCAGCCCAAATTTGTTGGGCCTCTGAATGTGCAATTTTTTTTATTTCGGCCTATCAATACAGCCTTAGTTTTGGGCCCATTTCATACCAATTCATATTTATCACTACAATTTTTAACACAGCTTATTATTTTATACTAAATTATCATGTTTAATGGTAGAAGTTAGAGCTTGTCATAAGAATTGTACAATAAATTATAGATAGAACTTGTCTCTTACAAAACAAAGGCTTTTAAGGATCTCTCGGAAAGTAACGAACTGAACATTTACAACTTATTTCAATGATCTTTTTTCCTCTTTTTTTTTGGTCGAAATATTTCGATGATCTTATTACGAAGGCTTAGGGTCTGTTTGGTATTCTATTTGAATTTTTTTATCATTTCTCAAAACATTTCTTAAGAACATTTCTTGAAAACAATTTTCTTTATGACTCAAAAAATTAATTGGTTTGCGATTTAAAATTTTTAAATCTTACGACTTAAACTAGACAAAGAGATCTAAAAAGAGGGGGCCACAGGAGAGGGAGAAAGATGAGAGAGGAGGAAAAAAAGTAAGAGATAATTGAAGGAAAGAGAAAGCAGAGAGAGAGGGAGGATCCGACGAGATAGAAAGGAGGATGAGTGAAAGTAAGAACCGAGAGAATTAAGAGTGGATTTGAGGAGAGACGGAAAATGTAAAAATAAAATAAAAAAAGATGAGAGAGAAAGAAGAAAAGAAAGAGATAGATTTGGAGTGAGCAGAGAGGAGGGAGAGAAAAGAAATGAGTTAGTTTAAGTTTAAAAACTCTAAAAACTCACTTTTTATGTTTTTAGAGAATATACTATATTTTTTAGTTAATTTTAAGTTCAGATTTTAAAAATAGTCATATCAAACAAGTTTTTAAGGCCTAAAACTTGAAAATTGTTTTTGAGTTTAAAAAGTTAGATTTAAGTAGAATACCAAATAGACTCTTAGAGTTAGAACTTGTCTTTCCGGCTGGCATGGATTTTTTTTAGAGTAAGTGTACTGAACATCCTCAAACTTATTTCAATTTAACATGTTTTTGCAAAACCCATTTTAAGGATTCTTTTGGATAGTTCCGGCCAAACCAAGAGCTCACCTCACATTTCACAACCTCTAACTTCACTAAACAATTTATGATTTGTGCATTAAGTTTGATGAATTACAATGTTTTGATCTAGACCTTCAATGACTGTTCAATTTCTTGAGGTCCTCCAAGTACTTGCAATACCAATTGGGTATTATTGTCGAAGAATAGAGATAAATCTCCTTGTATGTGCTTTTAATCGTCCCCACGGCAGCACCAGTTTCTTGCTGGACATCTTCAACAGTTTTTCCATTGGAAGCAAGCTTCACTATCATGTACAAAACCGCTGCCACAACAGATGTAGGGCTTCTCCTTATGTCAAGCTTCGCCAAGTTCTTCAAAGTTTCTTCCACAGCCCTCCGATCCTGAATACTGTTCATGCCAAGATTTGAGCAGTATCTCCGCCATAGGTCCCCGGCGTCTGTAGCTTTGGAACCGAGCTCTAGCTCTTCTTTCAACACTTTTACCATCTTGGTAATTTCTTTCATTGAGGGTCCGTTGGCAGCCCCGGCGATTTCCTTTGGTGTTCGCGAATATGGTTTTCTTGGCAGGCAAGGAACAGGCAAGCGGCCATCATAGCACCAAACTTTCTCCCCCTGCAGATCTTCTTGTCAACGGCCTTCTTGTATAACACTTTGGCATCATATAGTACGCCTTCGGGAAGGCCATGCTTGTCTAGGTGGTGAGCCATGGCTTCGAGGTATTCTGTAGCTTTTGTGAGAGACGTTTGGGGGTTCGACGTCGCAACGTTATTCAACCGGTTATATGGAGGAACAACACCATCGGTGTTGTCCTTGTTCTTGTTTTGCTTCTTTTCTTTGGAAATACAAGTGGTAAGAAGGCCATTATCCAGCAAAGGATCCAAGGAAGTACCGACACGAGTCCGGTCCTCCTTGGGATCCTTATCCGCAAACTTTCGCCACTCGGCGGTGACATCGATGCAGTAGGCTCCAACAATCAAACCACAGTCAGTGCAGATTGTGTCACCCGACTGGTGGTCGATCACAACTTGTGTGTATTTCTTGCAATATGAACGGAACTGTTCATCGGTTTCCATGATTTTCAGATCGAGAGAGAGAGAGATGCAGTAGCTTTTCTCTTGCAGTAAGTAGGCTTTCTTGTTTTAGATTTTTGGAGTCTCTGATTATACGTTTTATAGGGGTGGGATGGGAAGCTAGTTCTCCTAGATTGGTAGGGATTTATTGTGAGTCGAATCTTTCCTTGTACAAAACGGGACAAATTAAGAAGAGTTGCTAATAAAACCTAGGAAATTAAGCCCTAGCTTCCTGATATTTATAGGACCACCGACTCCTATATGTGACCGACTTAAACCCTATCCCAAAACATCAAATTCCTAGAGTGATATAGGGATAAGAAATTATTATGTAAAAAAAATAACTAGCCAGTATTATACGAAGAAAAAAATTTTCACTGTGCTGGAAATACGACGCGATACACAAAATGTCATAATACAATTAGATGACCCCTCGTATTATTGCATTTGATGATTTTAACTCAATAATAAGATGTCACATGTCCTGGTTTTTAAAGTAAAAACAAATAATAATAACTTGCCCTTATTTCTAAACAACATAATATAATCGTTGTACAAATTAAGCTTATCATTGCTGCTCCAAATTCTATCCAATCTTAGTTTGCCTTTAATTTGTATTTCATATTTAGTCCTACCATTGCATAGACATACAAAATTGTATAATTAAACGATGGTACCCAATACTAATTAACCATTATTTCTGAATACACCAATAGATCAAAAGCCTGACTCTAAAATAAAAATAATCAATTAATCTTAGGCTCCTAATCCCACATACTAACACAGCTAGCCTTCAAAACTTGATTATTTATCCATGAGAAATGATAAGTGACTCTCTCAAAAGCGGAGAGATTTTTTAGTGTACTCAGAATATGAAACGAAACACTACATGTCATGGAGTGGAACACATCTTGATATAATTCAACCGCTAAAATACAAATCCAAAGTCAAAAGAATAATCGTACAACTAATTAAGAGTGGAAAATTTAATCCCAACAAACTCCCCAAGCTGGATATGGATCAATTAGGAACTACAATGTTTTGCTCTAGACCTTCAACGAGTGTTCAGATTCTTGATGTCCTCCAAGTACTTGCAGTACCAGTTGGGTACTATCGTTGAAGCATAGGGATAAATCTCCTTGTATGTGCTTTTAATCGTCCCCACGGAAGCACCAGTTTCTTGCTGGACATCTTCAACAGTCTTGCCATTGGAAGCAAGCTTCACTATCATGTACAGAACCGCTGCCACAACAGATGTAGGGCTTCTCCTTATGTCAAGCTTCGCCAAGTTCTTCAGAGTCTCTTCCACAGCCTTCCGATCCTGAATACTGTTCATGCCAAGATTCGAGCAGTATCGCCGCCATAGGTCCCCAGCGTCTGTAGCTTTGGAAACGAGCTCCAGCTCTTCTTTCAACAATTTTACCATCTTGGTAATTTCTTTCATGGAGGGTCCATTGGCAGCCCCGGCGATTTCCTTTGGTGTTCGCGAACTATGGTTTTCTTGGCAAGCAAGGAACAGGCAAGCCGCCATCATAGCACCAAACTTTCTCCCCCTGCAGATCTTCTTGTCAACGGCCTTCTTGTATAACACTTTGGCATCATAGAGTACGCCTTCGGGAAGGCCATGATTGTCTAGCCGGCAAGCCATGGCTTCGAGGTGTTCTGTAGCTTTTGCGAGAGACATTTGAGGGTTCGACGTCTCAACGTTATTCAACCGGTTATTTGGAGGAACAACGCCTTCGGCGTTATCCTTGTTCTTGTTTTGCTTCTTTTCTTGGGAAATACAAGTGGTAAGAATGCCATTATCCAGCAAAGGATTCAAGGATGCACCGACGCGAGCCCGGTCTTCCTTGGGATCCTTATCCGCAAAATTTCGCCACTCGGCGGTGACATCGATGCTGAAGGCTTCAACAATCAAACCACAGTCGGTGCAGATCGTGTCACCGGACCGGTGGTCAATCACAACTTGTGTGTATTTCTTGCAATCTGAACATAACTGTTCATCAGTTTCCATGACTTTCAAAGAGAGAGAGAGGCAGTAGCTTTTCTCTTGCAGTACTTAGGCTTTCTTGTTTGAGATTTTTGGGGTCTCTGATTATATGTTTTATAGTGGTGGGATGGGAAGCTAGTTCTCCTAGTCCGGTAGGGATTTGTTTTGAGTCGAATCTTTCCTTACAAAACGGAGCAAATTAAGAAGAGTTGCTAATAAAACTTAGGAATGCCCTAGCAGCTTCCTGATATTAATAAGACCACCGACTCCTATATGTGACCGACTTAAACCCTATCCCAAAACATTAGTGATAGGAATAAGAATTATTTTGTGAAAAAAAAAAAAAAAAACACTTAAGAGGTATTCATTAGTGAGTATTATAGGAACCACCATAAGTGGTCCAGTGGTAAGAGCGCGGACTGCGGTTCCTCAATAAACAAAAAAAATGTAGGAGATCCCGAGTTCAATGTTCCAAACTGGTGATTGGTGAGTTTACTAGACAGTGGCCACGGGCAGAGTGAAATTCCCCACAGCCTCTCCGGACCCCCCAAGGGGGGTGTGGATAGGGGAGAGTTGCCACAAGTTGTCTCATTTTAAAAAATAAAAATTAGTGAGTATTATATGGAAATAAAATTTATGCTAGGTACACGACTCGGTATATCAAATGTCATATTATAATTGAATGACCACTCATACTATTGCACTTGCTGATTTTGTTCAATAATAAGATGTTACATGTTTCTTGTTTTTAAAAGAAAACAAATTAATAACATGTCCATTATTTTTTAAAACAATAAAATATGTTTTAAAATATTACCGGACTAAATAAAATCAATACTTACTAATGAGTATCCAAGTATTATCATCGTAGCAATTAAGCTTATTATTGCTGCTCCAAATCCTATCCAATCTTAGTTTGCCTTAAATTTGCGTTTCATATTTAGTCCTACCCTTGCATAGACATACAAAATTGCATAATTAAACAATAGTATTAAATGCTAATTAACATTTATTTCTGAATACAACAACAGATCAAAAGCCTGACTCTAAAACATAAATAATCAAGTTCTTGTATTACGGTCTGGTGGTATTTCGCTTCACTTGAAAGTGAAAGATCTTAGGTTTGAATCTCATGAATGGCGAATTCAATATCAAATTAGGTTGCCTATTGTGTGACATAACTGAACTCCCCTTCTCTTTAGTGTAAAATATCGATGTACTAAAAAAACATAAATAATCAATTAATCTTAGGCTCATAATCCCACGAACTAACATAGCTTGAAACTTGATTATTCACACATGAGAAATGCTAAGAGAACTCTCTCAAAAGCAAGGAGATTTTTCTTAGAATATGGGATGGAAGTGGAATACCACAAGTCATCATACAATTGGAGAGAATCACTCCAATTGTGGTATGACATGCAATGTTCACGTTTTTTGGGTACATTGAATTTTTTTTCTTCTCAAAAGTGAGACTTTCTGTCACCTCGCAGTTTAACGTCAATTCTCGTATCAACATTATAAAACATTATGTAAAAAACATGAGGTGACAAAGAGTTCATAAAAGAGTCCTACTTGTTTAGTCTCCTTTGCATTTTTCTTCATACATATATGTTTTTGTTTTAGTATAAAAGTGGAATCAAACGCACCGTTTAATCCCAACCAAACGCACCGTTTAATGCCAATTAACTAGTTGACGAACCATGTTTGAAACAAAAGCGCCAATTGACTTTGATGAGCGCCCCAGCTCAAGCTTTTACCAAAGCCAAGCACGTCGTCAGTGCCGCCGCCGCTGCAGCCACTCGATCCGTCGCCAAAACTAAGAATTTTCATGGCCACCTCATCACATCAGGCTCAGTCTCGCCGCAAGTCCGCTCAAATCTTGCAAAGTCTTACGCTTTATGCAGTCACGTCCCGTACGCGCGCAAACTGTTCGACGAATTGCCTGACCGGAGCTCATTTTTGTACACTTCGCTGATGCGGATGTATGTATGCAATGGCTTACCCTATGAGGCACTAGACGTGTTTGCGCAGATGGTGGCCTTAGGGAAGTGTTGCCCAGATAGGTTTACTTATCCGGTTGTGATTAAGGCTTGTGGTGATTTGTCCTTGATTGATGTTGGTGTTGTCGTTCACGGAAGAACGGTAGTTTGTGGGTTCAATTTAGATGGGTTTGTTCAGAACTCTTTGGTGGCAATGTATATGAGTTGTGGGGAGACGGAATTGGCAAAAAGGGTTTTTGATGCAATGCGAGAACGAAGTGTGGTGTCTTGGAATACCATGATCAGTGGGTCCTTTCGGAATGGGTGTGCCAAGGAAGCTTTGGGTGTTTTTTATTGGATGATGAATGTAGGTGTGGAGCCGGATTGCGCCACTGTGGTTTCTGTGTTGCCGGCTGTTGGTTCCTTGAAGGAGATAGTGTTGGGAAGACAAGTTCATGCCTTTGTAGAAGAGAAGGGTTTGGGGAAAATGATAAAGCTGAGAAATGCATTGGTGGATATGTATGTGAAGTGTGGTAGCATGAATGAGGCACGATTAGTTTTCGATAGCATGGGTGAGAGAGACGTCGTGACTTGGACGAGTATGATCAATGGATACATTTTGAATGGTGATGCAAGAAGTGCATTGGCACTTTGTTGGCTGATGCAGCGGGAAGGTGTAAAACCCAATTTCGTAACTATAGCTTCTCTTCTTTCAGCCTGTGGGAGCTTGCATCTATCAAAGCATGGACGGTGCTTGCACGCATGGGCTATTAGGCAAAAGCTTGAATCTGATGTTATGGTGGAGACCGCTTTAATTGACATGTACTCAAAATGCAATTGTGTTCATTGCAGCTTTCAAGTGTTTGCAAAGACTTCAAAAAAGAGAACAGTTCCCTGGAATGCAATTATCTCCGGCTGCATTCATAATCGGCTTGGTAGAGCAGCGATCGAACATTTCAAACAGATGCTCATGGAAGCAGTACAACCCAACGAAGCAACCTTGAACAGTCTGCTTCCTGCATATACCATTCTCGTTGATTTGCATCAAGCAATGAATATACATGGTTATGTAGTACGATCTGGGTTTCTTTCAAGTATTGAAGTTGCTACTGGTTTGATTGATTCATATTCGAAGTGTGGAAGTTTAGCGTATGCTCACCAAATTTTTAATGAAATCCCAGAAAAGGAGAGAGATATTATCCTGTGGAGTGTGATAATAGCTGGTTATGGAATGCACGGCCATGGCGAGGTTGCAGTTTCACTTTTCTATCATATGGTTCGATCTGGGGTGAGGCCAAATGATGTCACTTTTACCTCTGTTTTGCATGCTTGCAGCCATGCCGGTTTGGTGGACGAGGGCTTGGGGTTGTTCAGGTTCATGCTTGAAGACCCAAAAGTGAGTCCTCAAACTGATCACTACACGTGCATTGTGGATCTTCTTGGTCGCGCTGGTCGGTTGGCAGAAGCTTATGATCTGATTAGATCAATGCCGTTTCAGCCTAACCATGCCATTTGGGGTGCACTACTCGGTGCCTGTGTGATACATGAGAACGTTGAGCTGGGAGAGTTGGCCGTTAAGTGGCTTATTGAGCTCGAGCCAGAAAATACAGGAAACTACGTGTTGATGGCCAAAATCTATGCTGCAGTGGGAAGGTGGAAAGATGCAGAAAATGTGAGACATATGATGAATGAAAGCGGGTTACGAAAAACACCCGCTCACAGTCTGGTTGAGGTCAGAAATATGTGAAACGAAGCGTAGCTTGGTGGTTTGTTTTCTCTAAGAGGATGAAATCCAACTCTTCAACTAGAGCATCTGTTCAAAACAGCAATGGGTGAGGACCGAATGAAAAGGGAGACGCTTTTACCGTCGTGGTGTTCGGGGCCCTAATGATCGAATCGAGATGGTGAGGACCTTGGTGGAAGGGTACATTGTCCATGGCGTTGAGCATGAATGTGTGCAGTTTGAAAAGAACGTGATAGAAGTCCGACCGGTCGAGTTGGTTAAGTTTCGAAGGGAAATACATCTTGGAGGTCGGAGTCTCAGTCTGAAGAGGAACAAGGCTGAGTGCTCTTGTATTAATTACTTAGTTGGATTGGGGATATATGTATGTAGGGCACTGCTAGGGAGATTATAAATTTAAATCGTATTTTGTAAACCATATTATGATGTGTTGATTATTATTTAAATGTTGATTAACGTATTTATTTTCTGTTTGTGATACATTACATGATTTGTAAATGTGGTCTAAAAAATTAGTCTACCGAGTATTACTCGTATACGTATATAGGTACACATCTACTACCTGAATGGTTTTCTATCGTATGACCTTACAAACCTGTTAGCCTAATGATGACTTAATAGTTTTCTCATAAATATCTTTGAATTGTTTCTTTTAGCAATTTTTATTCTCCTATACGTATCACTAAGTGAACCGAGAATTATAAGTTTAAATCTTACATATAAGAATTTACTAAATTCTTTATCAAATTGAAATCTTAATGTAAAATTCATACCTACCATTATATCCGTACCTTTTATGCATTGGTGATTATTTTTGTTGACATAACTCTTGGCCCCAACAGAATCCTCTCGGAATCTTTTTATGAGGATTATGGGACGTGAATTGTGTTTGTATATCGTACATTATGGGATCAGTTTTTATTAAGTATTATTTGTGTATAATTTTAAATACAAATATTTAAAATAATTTATGATCGTACGTATATAATAAAAGAACACGATATACGGATTCCTGAAATCCTCGAGAATCCGAATTCATCTTTGCCTATATGTTATATGCTTTTGGTGGGCCCGCATATATATTCTTGCTTTAATTTTTTTTATTTTATTTTAGTGTTTTAAGACTTTGAGAGAGAAAGATTAAATTAAACAATGAAATCTGAGATCTAGCATGTCGGTGTAGCAACTTTTTTGGCAAAGCTAGCTAAAACCCTAATCAATTCTTCAATTGCATTGCCAATTTTGGCATGAGAGGAGCATCAATTCCTTTTCTCGTTTTCATGTTCTAGGCACATGACACAAAGTGAAGTCTATTAAAATATAATATGCATCAATTTTTCATTACGTAGTAGAAATAAACTATTAATTTTATTAAGTTAAATCGTGCATAATGTCTTTGTAATTCGTTCAGATTTTCACTTTTCTTGGTCTTTGTTTTTCCTTTGCGTTTTCATTATGTTTTCACCTTAATTCCACACATCGATTAAGTCTGATTTTTTCCTAAATTTTTTTGGACCGCTCGACATGCAATTAGTTCAAAACATGTTCATCATGTGGCCGAGCAAAGCGCACCCGTGTGAAGCAGCCTAGCATCGCTTTAGGTAGGAGCAGAATGAAGGACGATTCCCTCGTCTCTCCCTTTTCGGGGAATGGCTGCGGACTAACTGCTCTGACATTCCTGTTTTTTTGAAATGAATCTTCGATTTGGAAAAAAACCAACTTGAAAAGAAGTCCAACTCATTCCATGATGTGCTAACAGTGCTATGCATTGACGAATGCAACTTTTTGGTGCACGAATAACAAACCCACTAGATAATTAGATATTAGGGATTGACTAATATGACGCAACCGACACGTCACCTTTTTTAGGTCAAGGTCGACACATCATTTGGTCATCCAACAAAAAACGACTCGTCGTCTCAGCTGAACCTTCTAAAATCTAGGAGGAAAGCTTGACACGGTCGATACGACATGCATATGGACGTGCGTGGTGCAGGGGCTTTGTGGCATCAACGTCGTTAGCGGCGACTTTGGGCGTTTGTAGGGACAAATAGAAATGGGAACTTAGAGGAAATACAATATAATTATCCCTTATGATATTCAGCACGTCTTTTCAGTTTTCACAATGTCTTGTTCCTCAAGCAATTGTTAAAATCACACACATGACATAAGTGTTTACGTGGTTCATCCAACTCAATTTCAATTCCGAGCTACGTACGCTGGTATTTATAAGAAATTAATTATAATTCAAGTGGTACGTTTACTAGCTCGAGAGCTTAAATAATTGATAGAGTGAAAACGGGTGGAGAGAGGTTACAATAAGAGGGAGAGCAACAAGAGCAGCCATAGATAGAGTAGTATATCTAAACAAATCGAAGAACCTAATAGGAAGAAGCTAACGGAATAAAACTATTACTATGGGTATGAAAAGAGTAGGCCAATGGTTCGTGAAAACCGTATGAACATTTATAGAGCTTTGAACTTAGAAATTTCTTGGAATTTTTAGATACATTTCAATTTCATTCTATATCTTTCTTTACCTTTTATATTTTGAAAATAAGATTTAATTCAGGTGTTTTAAAATTAAAATTTATCTTATCATAATCGAAATTTCTCAACTTAACACAGCTACTTGGGGCATACAATTACAACTAATTTCATGTTCGATTATCGTTGGACAATCCTTGTCGGTTCTCACCATCATTTTTCAGCATATAAAATTAGGTGCAATAACAAATTCGGCATGCCAAACTCCACAGTCTCTCCCAAACCCAGCAGGAATTTATGACATTTCTGGCGACAGCTAAAGTTTGCACTACTTTGAAGAAAACAACATATAGTGCACAAACCACGTACAAAAAGTTTCCATGGCCCAGTAAATCACTTGCTCCCCTCTGTCAATATAATCTTGGAAAATATTATTCACACACCAATTTATACGTCTCACATGCTCTTGTTAATTTTTACTCATTGATTTTTTTCAGTTTATTTCGATCTGATGTCAAAAGTTAGAGAGATGTGTAAGAAGTAAAAATGAGTGTGTGGATAACATTTAATAGCACTACCCTACAAATTCTTGTGGATGTTGCATTAGAACTTAATTAGAAGCTTCCATGCTAATTACCAAATTAATGGATTTACTTTACTTATGCTAATCATCTTTCTATGATTTCTAATCACCTTTACTTGGTGCATGAGTCGTGACAAAGGTGAGAAATCAAATGCGTCATGGATTTGCAGCTACAGATTGCAGAAAGCACCATTTCTATTAATTTAAGAATTTATTTTCTTAATTACTTTAATTAGCAAAGTTTTGATTTGCGTAATTAACGGATTATTAGCAAAATTTGGATCGCCGGCCGACAAACGGCAACTCATCCGCCAATTGGATGACAAAAACGACATAATTCCCTTAACAATGCTCCTTTTTTATGTTCAAAATTTGGATTTAAAATGTGCAAAAATTGTTGGCGAAGCAAAACCGCATCGAACATTACATGGGTTAAGCCTAATGGAAACTCCAAATTAGAGATCCAAGTCTTTGATTATTTTCGGTAATCAACTATGCTTAAGAAAATGACGGTAAGGTGGAAGAGACTTCTTTGGATTTCGAGATGTGAATATATGATCGTTTTCATAATCAAAACGGAAGAAATTCGAATTTGTGATATATTTCGATGCACAAAATCATTGAATTAAGAGATAGTCTACAAACAAGTTTTGAAATAAATGGTTTTATGCTCATGCCGGCCACACAATTGTAACCATGAGGCCCACTCTATAGAATATTGATCGATATTTACACGACATTCTGTGTTGCGACATTAAATTAAAGATTTGTGTTTGATTTTGATAGTGATTTTACCTCTTGTTGACAATTCTCAATATATTAATTTGATTTAATTTGTACTTGGTGGTTGGAAGAACAAACCCTACTGTAGGGTTGGTTTGAAAATACTTTTAAAAATGACTGAAAGCGTTCTTTGCAATAATGTTTTTGAAATCAACCCTTAGTAAAATTCAAGTGGATCTTGAAAAAGTATTTGAAATGTTTCCAATAATACATACATAGCTGGTGCTTTTTTCATAAAAAAAAACACATTTAAAACTAAAATCAATTTTACTAAAACACTTTTTATCATTTTAAAAGCATTTCTAAACGAGCCCATAAATTGTAATCTACTTATGAAGGATATCTCCTCGTTTTGTACCGAGTAGCCTATTCTTAGCTTTATTGAATGAACTTTATGCCGTTTCTTATTAAAAAAAATTGATTTAAATTAATGGGTAAATTACATAGTAGCCCCTCAGGTTTGAGGTCAATTACAACCCCATACAACAACTTTAAAACATTTCACTTTCATACATCCAGTACCATTTTATTTCAAAATAACACCTCCGTTAGATTTTTCATCCATTAGTCTGTTAAATGCTGACGTGGCTGCCACATTTGTGCTGATGAGGCTGCCACGTGGCAAAAAAAATAATTTTTTAATTTTTTAATTTTTTTTAATCTAATCTTCTAAATATTAAAAAAAAAAAACTTGAAATCGTAGAAACCCACCCCACCCCTCTTCTCCCTCTATATGTTTCTTCTTCTCCGCCCAACACAGAAAAACACCAACCACTATTTCTTTTCTCCCTCTCTGCTCTCTGCATACAAACCCACATACCCCCCCACGCGCCGCAACCTCTCTTCTTCCCCCCCCGACGCCGCAAGCAAACCTGGAAACATCCACCCCCAAAAAATCTGCAACCAAACCCAGAAAACTTCCCCCCCCCTAAACAAACCCAAATCCGAAACCTCTTCTTTTCTCCCTCTCTGCTCTCTGCATACAAACCCACATACCCCCCCCCCCGCGCGCCGCAACCTCTCTTCTTCCCCCCCCCCCCCGACGCCGCAAGCAAACCTGGAAACATCCACCCCCAAAAAATCTGCAACCAAACCCAGAAAACTTCCCCCCCCCCCCCCAAACAAACCCAGATCCGAAACCTCTCCACTCTCCCCCCCCCCCAAAAAAAACTCGGACCAAGTGCTCCTCTCGTCGGCTCGTCGGTCAGCTCTAACAACGAGGTATGTATTCAAATTTTGAATTTTTTCAGTGCTTGGTTGGTGGGTTTGGGGTGCTTACGAATGCGGTCAAAGTTCTGATTTTTTAATGGTTAATCTCAAACCACAGAACGATGCCGCACCGAGAAGAGAGAGAGAGAGGGGAGGAAGGCTGAAGAAAAAGTGAAAAAGGATAGTAGAGAGCAGAGAGGGAGAAAAGAAAGAGTGGGCGGAGAAGAAGAAACAGAGAGGAAGAAGAGAGGTGGGGGGGGGGGTTTTTGCGTTTTCAAGTTTTTTTTTTTTTAATATTTAGAAGATTAGATTAAAAAAAAATTAAAAAATTAAAAAATTATTTTTTTTGCTACGTGGCAGCTTCATCAACACAAATGTGGCAGCCACGTCAGCATTTAACAGACCAATTGATGGAAAATCTAACGGAGGTGTTATTTTGAAATAAAAAGGTACTGGATGTATGAAAGTGAAATGTTTTAAAGTTGTTGTATGGGGTTGTAATTGACCTCAAACCTGAGGGGCTACTATGTAATTTACTCTAAATTAATTGCTTCAATATCTTAAAGACGCGAGGTACCTTGGTAATTAATTTTGTGTTAATTTGTTCTTTTTCATCTTTATGTTTGATAGGGGAAAAAACAACACTAATGAAAAAGATTTGAAAACTTTGAGTTTTAATGATAAGGACAAAATAAAGGATAAAGTGAATAGTACCAGAATTGACTTTTTAGTGTAAAAATGTGATTTTTTGTTAAAATGAACAGTACCGGGAGCTTTTCGTTAAAGTTAAAAAAAAGAAAGTGGCTATGAAAGTTAACAACCCTCGAATAGTCCCTCCAATAATATCGCTTCTAACCATATTACTTGATCTTATTAATGACATACGTAACATGCAATGGATAAATATTTTAGATCCCATCAATAAGTAGGTTTAAAAAATGCGATAAATCTTAGTAGAATTATCTGACCACATCATTTGTAGGTCACTTCGCATAAAAGCTTTAAACTCTTTGGTATTTTAATCATAGCAACTCTATGATGAACCCGCTCAGTATAACCTATATTTTCTAAACATGCAACATTACCGAAGTTTTCTTTCCTATAAGCCATGTTAGCCCCCAATAAAACTCTCTCATTTGTGTATCTATCATCCCAAATGTAAGATCATTTTGAGTTACTCACGACAATGCAAGATCTATTTCTATAGGTGAACAATGCTTCTTTTTTGTTGACATGTACAAAAAGAGATACTTGACTCTTCCGACGTACTTAGCATGTACAAAATAGAAACGATGTTGAAACATAATCATTATTATGTCCTCAAATCTATACTATTATTAAGACAACCCTCCTTATCAACCACTTTTTTTCCTATTTTGCCATCACTCTTGATACACAATACTTACATAAGGAGGGCAAAATAGTAATTTTGTATCTTTTGAGAAAATGACAATCATATCCCTATTTTCCATATTTTACCCTCACTTTTGATACACAATATTTACATAAGGAGAACAAAGCAGTAATTATGTAATATTAAGATAAAATATGCACTTATTAAGAGAAATTGTATCACCATCATTATTTCATAATCTAATCACACTCCTTAATAAAAAAACAAAAAATAAAATGAAATTGTTTACAGTGTGTGCTCATATGCTAGTTTTTAATTAAGTTTGTTAATGCCCAAGTAATTATCTTAATCAACCAAATAACAACTAAATTTAACCACACCAATTACCCAAGGGCCATAAGCACACTAGTGTACATAACCACAATCTTCCCATTTTAAACCTAGGAACCTCATTTCTAAAATTAGCTCAAAAATTATCCCCCAACTCAACCATTAACCCTCCCTCCCAAATTCTCTCTCTAAAAACCCAACATAGTTTTGGGTTTTGACTTGAAAAAAATAAGTTCAAATGAGATTTTGAGAAATTTTAATAGATTTATGAAATCATGAATTTTGATGAAGTTTAATTGATTTTTAGACACTTCATGTAAAAACTTGATTCAATTCCCTCGAAATTTCAGCGAGAGATGTGAGATTTATGAATGCTTAAAATTCACTACGAAATCTCTCAAATTTTTTAAAATAAATTTCTAATTGAATACACCTGAAATATAATAATTAAAATACACCTAAAATATAATTTTTTTAAAAAACCTAATTGAATAAACCCGAATTTTTATGGACTTTAATAACCTATATTAATGAATACAAGTTGAATTTCAGGAAACTATTTGAAATCCTAATTGAATACCGTTAGATTTAATAAAAAAATTAAAATCTCTCAGAATTTCAATTGAATACACTCTCATAAAATTAAGAAATTAAATTAAAATATTAATTAAAAAATTAATTCGTTATTAACTTGTTAAGTATGTATTAATATGTTAATTTAGTTATTATTTTGTTAATTAGTTTTTAGTGATTAGTTTATTATTTTCCGGGAAAACGAAATTAGATACGACTGATCGACCAATCAAAGACGTCCTCACAAACTCGGAAGGAAAGCTTTTGCACAACCAAAAAAACCCAATTTTTTTCTCTCTTCTTCCCATTCCCTCCCTCCCTCCCTCTCTCTCTACTCTCTCTCTCTCTTGATCCATGCTTCCCGACCCAGAAACCCTTGATTGAAATCTGAAATTAATTAATCCAAAAAGGGGGTAAAGGAAGGAAAGATTGCCCATTTTGCGATTTCGTCGAATCTCCAATGCGGTCTTCGCGAAGACCCAGAAGAAAGAGCAAAGATTTGAGCAGAAGAAGAGGCAGATCTGAGTTGGGCAGCGTCGAATCTCATTGTGGGTGGCGATTTGGAACTGGGTTTGGTGGGTTTGGATCTAATGGTGAGGCGGGCATGGGCGGAGACGGCATTGAGTGGCGGTGGTTCGGGCGGTGCTATTGAGTTGCAGAAGAATACGAAGGAGGGGCTGCATAGACGACGATGCAGCTTCACTTCTCGCCTAGTATGAGAAGCATAACGATCTCGAGCAGCAATGGGTTTATTGACTTGATGAAGATCAAGGTCGGAGCTCGCCACATCTCTTATCGAACGGTTTTCCACACCATTCTAATCCTCGCTTTCTTATTGCCTTTCGTCTTCATTCTCACTGCTGTTGTTACTCTTGAAGGTGTCAACAAGTGCTCCTCATTTGGTACTCTTTTTATTTTATTTTTAATTTGATTTACTTTTTTATTTGTTTTGCCAATTTCCCAGTTGATATCGCAATCTCAATTGAATTTTTTTATTTTCTGGTTTTGTTTGTGATTAATTGCTATGATAGTTGTAGGTGGATCTTCACTTGCCCATTTGATTGTTATTGTCAATGCTGGCTTGATTGTATCAAACCGATTGAATGGTTGTGTTAACTGGTTCCGTTTTGATTCGCATCGAAATCTAAATGTAATCAAATCAAATGTTGATTGATGGGTCTCCACCTATCGATTCCTGTTTGGAAATCTGTTAGTATTGGAATTCAATGCCATTGGGTTGGCTTGTTTATGTAGTTCTGTACTATATCATATATTTTTGGTGAGATTTGAGGTGAATAAAATTGTTCATTGGTTTTCATTGTGTTGATTGGTTGAATATGAATTAAGATTTCAGATGTTCGGTATAGCATGACTATTGGCAAATCAATTATTGGCTTACGGATATCCATTGTTCCATCAAAGCTCACTATTTGTTTAACCTAAAAAGTCGAGTTTGATAATTAATAAGATTTACTGCTTAGTTTACCAAATCAAGTACGCATAAAGGATTCTATGCTTGCTGTTCTGTTTATTGTGTTCCGGATTTAGGAATAGGCTAGGTGATCTCTGGTAGTTCAACCTACCAATTCTCTAAGTTTATCCCTATTAATGGATCTATATAGTAACTTTGTGTTTGTTTGTAAGCGTGATTTTATTATCTTTATGTTTCTTAGGTCATGCACCCAAGCTTTTCTCTAACACTTTGATATTGAATTTGTGACTATTGTTGCTTTACTCTTGTGCTTCAGACTGTTTAGGTAGACGCTTGGGACCAAGGCTTCTGGGTAGGGTTGATGATTCAGGGGTAAATAACTTTTCTCTCCAGTTGTATAATTGTTTTTTCCCCTGAGGTTACATCAACCAACATTGTATTTAAGTTTTGATTTCGGTAAGCTAGTTTAATGTATGATTATCTAAGCTGGATCTTTGTGGTTGTGGTGATGGCACATCAGAGACTGGTTAGAGACTTTTACAAGGTTCTAAACCAAGTGAACACTGAAGAAATCCCAGCTGGTCTAAAGCTTCCAGATTCATTTAATCAACTTGTTTCCGAAATGAAGAATAACCAGTATGATGCAAGGACCTTTGCTTTAATGTTAAGAGCAATGGTAAGTTGTGACTTATAAAAAATTAATATAAAACATGCTCTGGGTCATGTTTCATGTGGTGCTTATATTTTGGGAGAAAACCCTTGGTAACCGTTAGCATCTTAAAAATAATGTTATTTTTTTGTGTAGATGGAGAATTTTGAAAGGGAAATCAGAGAGTCTAAGTTTTCAGAATTGATGAACAAACACTTCGCAGCAAGTTCCATACCCAAAGGCATTTACTGTCTGTCTCTGCGTTTGACTGATGAATATTCATCCAATGCTCATGCACGTAAACAATTGCCTCCTCCAGAGTTACTGCCATTACTCTCTGACAACTCTTATCACCACTTTATTCTATCCACTGATAACATTCTGGCTGCTTCAGTTGTTGTTGCTTCTGCTGTCCAGTCATCTCGACAACCTGAAAAGATAGTCTTCCATGTCATTACTGACAAGAAAACCTACGCTGGTATGCACTCATGGTTTGCACTCAACCCTGTCTCCCCTGCTATTGTTGAAGTGAAAGGTGTGCACCAGTTTGATTGGTTAACAAGAGAAAATGTTCCAGTCCTTGAAGCCGTAGAAAACCAAAATGGGATCAGGAATTATTACCATGGGAATCATATTGCAGGGGCCAATCTTAGTGCTACAACTCCGCGGACATTTGCGTCAAAATTGCAGGCTAGAAGTCCGAAATACATATCCTTACTCAACCATCTCCGGATATATATTCCTGAGGTAACTCTCTTCTTTAAGTTGGAAACATTTAGTCGATGGTACTCTTGCAATTCTTTTATCTTTTTGGATATGGTTTTCTACATTTATTTGATAAATTTTATAAGATTTTCTTTAACTGTATTATTTCAAAGTGTGTTTCCTGATCATCTGTATATTGTGGCAGCTATTTCCCAACCTTGACAAGGTGGTTTTCCTAGACGATGATGTTGTGATTCAACGGGATTTATCACCACTTTGGGAAATTGACCTTGGAGGAAAGGTCAACGGAGCTGTCGAAACTTGTAAAGGTGAAGACGATTGGGTGATGTCCAAGCGATTCAGGAACTACTTCAATTTTTCTCATCCCCTCGTATCAAAGAATTTGGACCCTGAAGAATGTGCATGGGCTTATGGGATGAATATTTTTGATCTCAGTACCTGGAGAAAAACAAATATTAGAGAGACTTACCATTCCTGGCTAAAAGAGGTATAATCGAACCAGTAGAGCTTCCCTTACTCAGGGTTCTGTTCGTCTTTTTTGTTCTGGTAGAATGATAAATCTGGTAAACTTAGCTCAGTCAGCAAGGTTCTACTTCTGATGTAGAATACATCTGCAGCGCTGGTTATTTTTATTGGTTTCATTTTCTTCGAAATCATCTTCAACTGCATTTTACTTTTTCTTGGAAGTCAGTTCTTAGTGCGTAACTTGTGCATTGTTTTGATTTACTTTAATTGCTTTTCCTTTGCAGAATCTGAAGTCAAATCTAACAATGTGGAAGCTTGGAACCCTACCACCCGCTTTAATTGCATTTAGAGGTCATGTTCACGCAATTGACCCAAGGTGGCACATGCTTGGGTTGGGTTATCAAAATAACACCAATATCGAGTCTGTGTCAAGGGCTGCAGTGATACACTATAATGGTCAGTCAAAACCATGGTTGCAGATTGGCTTTGAGCATCTTCGGCCATTTTGGACCAAGTATGTCAACTACTCGAATGACTTTATAAGGAGCTGCCACATCTTGGACTTATAGCGATCATCTACAGGAGCTCAAACAGGAGACAGGACACGAAGCAACGCGAGTATATGATATTCACGAAGTTTTTTTGCAGCTCGAATTTTTTCGAGATCTATTTGAGAAGACAAGCAGAGAATTCACCATTGGGGTGGAACTTTCCTGTTCCGAAATCCATTTCATCCCTTGAAATCCTTCAGACAACAACCAGCATCATCATTATCACAGCATGAGATTCATTCTTTCATTCTGTAACATAGCAATCTGTCCTCATTTTTTGGTTCGGAGAAAGGATAGTGTTTTTGGTCTTCGTGGCGGGGGTTGTGCTTGATTTCTTAGCACATATATCAGAATAAAGTGAAATTCAGATGACAAGGTGGCGTATGTCAATCGCATCATACTGGTTGGTGTAGGGAAGAGAAAGGCTAGGACAGGCCTTTTGTGAGGCTCTCCCATTAGCCCAGATATGTTCTTCTTTTCGCTTCATTTTTTTTTCCTTCCAAAAAATCTTCTCTCGTCTTCATTTTTGTTAGTAACCCATATCTTCCCCTCTTTTCATTTGATATCATGATGTTGAACTTTAGGAGTAGGACATGGGGATTGCTCTGTTACAGGTCCCATTGAATTGGGGAGCTGTTTTTAGGTATATCGATATCGGTATTTGTTTATGTACTGTTCACCAGAGACATTTAAAATGTGCACATAAATTCTTTTTCCCGGCTTCTATTGTTCGTGTTTATGACATTTCTAATTTCTTGCTTTACAAGTTTTCTCTTATGTCATCTGGAAGATTGATTGATGAGTATAAAACCCTAGGAGGGTTTGTTCAACTCCGGCAATCGTTGAAAACGTCTACATTTTCCACAGGTCATATTAAACTATTTGAATGTAGACGTCCGACGGCCGTCGGGCGACGTTTTCTTGTACCGCCACGGAAACGATGTTGTTTCGTTGTGTTTGTTGTGGCACTCGTGGAATGCATCAAATCTTAATCCCATGATTGAGAGCATCTTTAAAATCGATTTATTTTCTAACTAAAGATTCGTACAAGTTGAATGTTCTAAGTTGATGATGACAAGAAACCCATAATCTTTAACAATTGGATATTGAGAAGTGCTAACGACTCTCAAAGTGGGATTTTTTGGGGATTGTTGCCTTACAGTTGAACGTTAATTTTCGTACAAACGGTATAAAATATAAGGTGACAGAGAATCCACGAAGAATCTAGAGTCTCCTATCTTTATTTAGGAAAACTAATGAAAATGATTTGAAAATTTTGAATTTTAACGATAAGAATAAAATAAAAGGTAAATTGAATAGTACTAAGATTGACTTTTTAGTGTAAAAATATGGTTTTTCATTAAAGTGAACAGTACCAAGAGTTTTTCATTAAAATTTCCTATTCATTTTGCAATTTGCATTAGACGACGGTAAGGTTGTAGATTCTGATAATTGAATGTGTACAATTCTAATTAATTAATTTGGTCCACATTTGATTAGACCCTTTTGGCATTTTGCTTTCCTATATAAATAAAAATCTTTTTTTTTTCAATTAGTTTTTTAAGTGCATGATTAAGATGAATTGGTGGCAGTTAGTTGTTTAATTGTATAAATAATGAATGGATTATTCCGAAGCCTAACAATTTAAATGGAAGAGTCTGAAAACTTCTTGGACATACATACATGTCATGGTTTAACTACCCACCTACCCAAAAACCATATACAAAAACACATATATGACACATGCAGCTCAAATTCGGATCCTTCACTAAATGTGTGGAATATACCTCTTATCAGCGATTAGAAGTCATTCATATGTGTGTAGTGGCGGCTCTAAGATTAGAATTTAGGATGGTCACATGATTAAATGTTCAAGTTTTTTAGATAGAAAAAGAGTGTGAAGCGCACAAAAAATTTCAATTTATTCACTAAAGGCTTTTCGTCGAACACCTGATGGGTGATATTGAAAGAATTTGTTGAGTGTTATCCAGACAACTTATTGAGATATGTCGAGCAAGTATTACAGCAACCACTTGGTAGATACAAGGGATCTGTACAAAACATTCGAATGGTCATTGGAAGACTTTCACACGTATATTTTCTAAACTTTGAGTGCTCCTGGGACCACCTAGGTCTCAGTGTGCATCTGCCTCTACGTACGTGAACAATGTACATTGACCTTTTATCAGCAGAGAAATTATTCATGCACGTGTTTGGCTCATGTGAAACTAACATTTTATCAATGGTCATAAATCACTCGCGCATGTTCAGAAGCGGCCAAAACAAAACCTGTAGTACATTGATCTTTTATCAGCAGAGAAATTATTCATGCGCGTGTTTGACTCATATGAAACTAACATTTTATCATCGGTCATAAATCACTCGCGCACGTTCAGAAGCGGCCAAAACAAAACCCGTAGTATATGGCCAAATTGTCAAAAGGAGGATTGTCAAAAGGAGGAATGTGAATGTTAAGGACAGTAATGTCTTGTTCTCCATCACCTTATCCTCAGTCATCAGTCATCAGCCATCAGGCATGCATATGAGCTCCTGTGTTGACATGGAAATAGAACGAGAGATGACTTCAAAATCATAACTTCATCTACACAGTTTGAGATAACGACCATAACCCCACTACACTCCATTAATTTTTGGGCCACCAATCCATTCTGCTCGGCACCTTACTATTTTTTAATTTAATTTTTTCTTATTATTGGTACATTATTTTCGGGATAAAAAATTCTTCTAACGCTAATTTGTAATTAATGCAAGATTAATGAATTCACCGTTCTCTATTACGATATAAATAAATTACAATCCATTTGAATTGTGTCCTTATTAAATGTGAGTTCTTTGTGAAAATCCACTTAAAAGAGGGTTGGGTCAAAGAACGTTAGATTTGGGTTGTGATTCATGATTCAAGAACAAGACCAAGGGCTATATGGAAGAAATATTATGTATAAGATGTTATTATGACGGAATCTTTATAACACGTTTTGAATTGGATTTTTGACGTTGATGAATTAAACGATAATGATTAAAAAATATTAAAATGCCTCTGTGATTCTTTTTCATGTTTCAAAAAATGAATTCTGTGAGATAAAGCCACCGGCCGATTTTCTCTTCTTTTGAAAAATGAAAAAGAAATAAAAAGACATTGGAAGAAGCGGAAGTTCGCAAAAGCCAAAGGGTGACACTTTAAAAAGAGAGAAAAATGTGTCCATTTTCATGGCCGTAGGAGAATTCAAGGAGCAAGGTAATGGGGTCGTTGACCACGATTTAGAAGACTTTGAAAACTCCGAAACACCCTCGTTTGCCTCCGGGAACTTCTTCTTATTTGATCTCTTCTTCCTCTCCGACTTCCCTCTCTATTAGTTAAATCCAATAAACTCCCGTTCCACTTCTTCCGCTTGTATATCTGAACCACCACTCATCGGCTCTGCAAAAATAAGAAGAAACCGGATCAGTTTTGCAGCCAAGTAAGCAAAAACCCATCAAAGTTCTTCCATTTTTTCTACTGTTTTGTTTTGGTTTGTGATTTTTTTTAGACTTTGGAGACGACCCAATTGGGATTTCTTTTTTAATTTGTTTGGGATTTAATCAGCACCCATTTGATCAGTTTTTTTAGCCAAGTGAGCAAAAACCCATCAAAGTTCTTCCATTTTCTCTACTTTTTGGCTGTGTTTTGCGGTTTTTTTGGACTTTGAAGCTTTTAGCTGGATTCATGGTTGCTGACAGCTAAACCACAGCTGCTAGTGATTTTCCATGCTGTAAAATAGGAAGCTTTTTGAATTACTTTCCACTTGAAGATTGCTGCAATTTGTGTAGTTTATTTAGTTTCCTTGTATATTTTCTTGTTGACCAATTTAAGAATCTGGTGTGATGCTTGCTTGCAGAAAAGCCCAAGAAACTGCTGGGATTTTCAATCCATTTGAAGAAGTAGAATAAAAAGCCTTTGAAGTTTTGAAATCGTTGGAGATGGCAGGGGTGCAAGATCAATTGGAGATCAAGTTTCGGTTGACCGATGGATCAGATATTGGCCCCAAAACCTTTCCTGCTGCTACCACTGTTGTAAACTTGAAGGAAAGCATTCTTGCTCAATGGCCTAAAGGTTGGTTCTTCTTTATTTTTTTGTTAAAAACAAAAGGAAAAATTAGTTCTTTGATGGTTTGGTGTTTGATTGCAAAATAATCAGTCTCAGTACTCAGAAAGATTGTATGCAACGGTTGCGGGATGGAATTTGAATTGGTTGATGTTGGATCATAGTTCATAACTCGATTCTGTCTTAGAATTTTCTGTGAAGTGATACCTTAACCGGACCGGCCTCTGATGAACAATTTACTATGAGATAGTCTTACGAACATACTGTGAACTTGTTATTTCAGTAAAATATAATTGCATGGTTTAAGCTTTTTTAGTGAATTCGTAACCAAATATTAGCATACCTTCTTTGGGGAATTTGAGGGTGACAAGTTAATCGTTGGGAATCAAGGTTGTTTTAAATTTCAATTCCATTTGTGGCTCATATGAGCATGATTAAAAGCACCCGAGGGCTGCTATTGTTACAAGGGGGAGCGATTGATGTCATGTACCATTCCTTTTATAGGCAGCCTTTTCGAATGTGCTTAATGTGATTAAGCTGAAATGATTTTCGATTACAGACCAGCTAACTGTAATATGGGGCACAACATAGGAGCATTAGAAGATGAAGCAATGGCACTATGAAATCTTCGAATCTCACATTTTTGTCATGCTCTTTAATCGTTCTCAATTAACATCATAAGACCGCTCTAATTTGTAATTTTTTTCCCATGCATGATGAACTTCTGTCACTCGATTAATTTATTTGACCTTTAACCACAATACGATTGTATTTACCAGATAAGGATAATGGACCAAGGACTGTTAAAGATGTCAAGCTAATATGTGCGGGAAGAGTACTGGAGAACAACAAAACAGTTGCTGAGTGCCGGAGTCCATTATGTGATGTCCCTGGTGGAGTTACAACTATGCATGTCGTTGTTCAACCACCTTCACAGGAGAAAGGTACGACTATATTTACGAGATTTACAAAACTATTACCAAAGTTTTCTGTATAAAGAATTTTTCGTTCTGCTTCTAGCCAACTTCTCAAAGAAGATAATCTGTCACTTTTTTTTTCTTTTGGCAACAACTTAGAAGTGAAAAAATAAACATGGTTCTTCTGTTTTTGAACAGCACATGCTTCTCCTTTCCGGAAGCGGGGTGGGGGTCATCTGTTTTCCTAACTAAGCAGTTTCTTTAATTTTTCGTCTATTAATATTCTTTTATTTCGCCTTTTGTACGTGATTATCACTTTTCTATGGTGCCCAATTATTCTCCTATCCATATTTGATTACGAAAATGTATGTGGTGGAAATGGAAAAGACAAGATTTGATAGATTATTTTGAGGTTTGCAAGTTTGTGTCGTTCTCACTAATGTTTGTTAAGCCTGCACTTTTGTTATTTGCCACCTTTTGAATAGGAAAAACACCGAAAATGTGCTGCGTCGTCTTAACCACCTGCCATGACTAGAAGATACTGTTTTGCTTATATGCTTCTACATGATTTAAAATTTAATGTGTACCTTTTAACTGTAACAGAAAAAAAACTGATGAATGAACCGAAGCAGAACAAGTGCGTTTGTGTTATATTATAACTTTTGCATCTCAGATAGCGGCGATAACATCATTTTTAGGTAAGCGTATGCATATACTGCTATCTCTTTCATCGCTTTTCTTTTGTGCCTCTTCTAAATCTTATCGAATCCACCTTTACATTATCTCTCTCTCTCTTCATCTCTTACTATAGGTAAAACACGATGAAGTTGGTAAAATTGCTGATAGATTCAACTCCGTTGGAATTATGCAGGCGTGTTGTTAAATGTCATACTTTATTTTCTGTTTAAGTCCGTCGGACTATGCTACATCACGCATTCATAATCATATCTAAGATTTTTATGTAAAGAGTTCTTGTGCTGCATTTATGTTCGCATTTTACAATCGAATCTGTTTCATTCTCCGTGTATAATTTTCAACCGTATCATCTTGGAAATCATGTTATGTCAACAAGGAATCGCCAAAGCTCTTGGCGGGGTTGCCACTGTGCTGCGTTATGCACTTCGTTCCGTGGTGCAACAAAATGCTATGCCTCCACAACTTGGATCATGAGCAAGGGTTATAGTTTAGGTATAGATCTTAAGGACAGGCGAACCGTGATGGAGGAGGATGGTAAGGCTCGAAAATGTATGTGTTCTTCATTTTCAGGTTGCATTCGATCCGAAAATTTATTCACATTGCATTGTTTTGATGTTTATCGTAACCCTATCTCCATTTGTTTTCAAGATTATGAAGCTAAATTTTTGACATCGTAACCCTAAGACCCTACCTTCACTTTGCCTCTTGGAAGACCTTAACCGCCCTATTTTTCGGACTAAACTATCTCGGTCTACTTTTTTTTTTAAGCAAGTGGTTAAAAATATTTATCTCTGGTACGAGGAAAAAAAAGACATACAAAGAAAACACGAAGCTTTCATGTTTGGATCGAGATCCCAAAATGTCCATGAAAAAAAGAGGAAATGTATGTTGGAATTGGATCATGGTCTTGTTGTAGGGTTTGGACTGTGCAACATGTTTCACCTGAAAAAGTTAAAAAGGAGCCACAAATCAAGTGGTGAATGCGAAAATATTCACGCGAGTCATATGACATTGAATATTGAGCGCCGAACGTCGTTGAGGCTATGCATGTGTGCCGCAAAAGTTATACCAAGAAATTTTACAGTTTATTCAAAATACTGGTCGGTATATGAAATATCACAATACAAGTGAAGGGATACACGGAAACAAAATTTTTTTTCTCCACTTATATTATAAATAATGTGATATACCAACTTGTGTTCTGAATTTGTAAATTTTTTTACGTATTTCTCTTATAAAAGGAATTCAGATCCCCTCTTTCCTCATAGTCGACAAACTCTAAAATTTAGACCTTTCGAGAGAGAGAGAGAAACAGATTTAGACCGTTTTAGGGCTTTGTTTTGTATAATATTCGACAATGAATCGGGATAATGAGGACCACAAAACTCCTTAAACAACGCCACGTGTATGATTCATAGAAGTAGCCAAGTAGGCTTAGCACAAACACCATAGAGACTAGAGTACCAAATAATTCTCGACGATTCCGGATGTCTCCCCATTCTTTTTCGGTGACGATAATTAATAAAAAATAAAATTCGAAATTCGAGCTTCGTCCGTTAATCGCTTCGTTCGTTCGCTTCACTCATATCTGAATCGTTTCACAGGAAGCCGCGAAAAAGCTCTCCACAGAGTCCACATCTTTTCCCAATTCCCACGCAAAGCTCCTTCTTCTTCCTTCTTCCTTCCTCCCACCGTTTCAAAGCAACCTCCCCTTCCTCCTCTGCATATCCAATACCCACTTCCCACAACGCTCCCACAACAATCACAACCTTTTCTTCGAGCTCCTCCAATGGCGTCGGCGGCCTCGTTCGCTTCCGGGGTCGGTCTACTTCATCTTCCCCAATCTGTTTCTCCCAAATGCTGCAATAAAGCTTCCGTCTTTGCCCGCCCCCACCACTCCCTCAGCTTCAATTCCCAACCCGACTCCTTCCGGGCCTTAATTTCGAGGCAATCGACTCCGAACGGTGCGTTCCGAACTGGGCTGCGGCGACTCGGTCGGAATTCGAGGCCTTTCGTCGTGCGCTGTGATGCTTCGACTGGAAATGGAAGGGTATGGTTTATTGTTTGTGTTGTTTTAGCTTAAAAAAATGTTGGGCTTTTGATTTTTTTGTGTACAAAATGGATGTGACGGGGTTTTGGTATTGGTGGTGTGACAGATTACACAGCAGGATTTTACAGAAATGGCGTGGCAAGCGATTGTTTCGTCGCCGGAAGTGGCGAAAGAGAACAAGCATCAGATAGTGGAGACTGAGCATTTGTTGAAGGCACTCTTGGAGCAGAAGAATGGTCTTGCTCGTCGGATTTTCTCCAAGGCCGGGGTCGACAATACCCGGCTTCTCGAGGCCACTGATAAGTATATTCAACGACAACCAAAGGTATTTTTCGAGTTGTCTTTGTAATGATTAATCACATGGATTTAGTTTTTGTTTATGACTTTGGCATTTTGCCTGTTTCACTCATGAAATTTATGAATGTGTAATAGCGTGTTAGTTTTGTGATGTTAAGAGAGTAAATTAATTGTCTTAAACAAGAGTAGATTAATGACTGAGGGTAGATGTGAACTGTAGGTGCAAACTTAGATTTTGATCTTTATGACTTTGGAGGCCGTTAGGTTTGTGACATAGTTTTCAGACGGCCTACGAGATACTAAAAACATGTATTTAGTTGACTGCTATGACTACATACATTCTCTACATTGGTGTCTTTCACCTGAAATGCTGATTAACTTGTGTCTGTCTCTGTTTAATTACAATAGGTTCTTGGTGAATCTTCGGGGTCAGTGTTGGGACGTGATTTGGAAGCCTTGATTCAGCGAGCCAGGGATTACAAGAAAGAGTATGGGGACTCATTTGTGTCTGTGGAGCATTTGGTTCTTGGTTTCGCCCAAGATCAACGATTCGGGAAGCAATTATTTAGGGATTTTCAATTAACCAAGGAAAGCTTGAAATCTGCTATAGAATCCATAAGGGGACGTCAATCAGTTATTGACCAAGGTTGTGTGCATTTCAGTACTTTATCTTTTTTACCACTGTTCATGGTTTGTGCGTTTGTGTATGTATATGTTGCTTGATCCAACGATACAAAGTAGGAAAACCAAAAGCTGGATTTTGTAATGTTTTGTGTTCCAGTCTTCTCCCATTGTTTGATAGCGGTTTCAGTGTTCTGTTTGTTGTGCTGTGCTATGGAAATGTGACTCCAATTATGTTGCAGATCCTGAAGGGAAATACGAAGCACTTGAAAGGTACGGAAAAGATTTAACAGCTATGGCAAAGGCAGGAAAGCTTGACCCCGTGATAGGAAGAGATGATGAAATTCGCAGGTGCATCCAGATTCTCTCCAGAAGAACAAAGAACAATCCGGTGCTGATTGGGGAACCAGGTGTTGGAAAAACTGCAATTTCCGAAGGGTGAGTAGCTTGTTGTTTGCCTGTGTATATGTGAGTACCTAGTTGGCTTCCCATATAAAAAGCTAGCTGGTTCTGGGTTATCTTATGTTATCTGTAATCTAAGTTATTCATCAGCTTGCTCAAACTAATCTATGTTGACCTTGTTTGGAGGCCTTTTACCGACTTTAGTCTCTATTGTGTACATCAATCTAACTCTAGTTCTTCAACAGGCTTGCTCAAAGAATTGTGCAAGGGGACGTCCCACAAGCTCTGATGAATCGTAAGGTGTGTGCTCTATCTTGAGTCTGATGCCTCCTACCAGTAATATGTGCTGCCCCCGCATCGCCTTGTGCATATGCTCAGCTATTGATAAATTGATTATGGGTAATGTAGTAGCACAGTTCTGATAAGTTGGTTGCAAAATCTGGATATTTACGTGACCTATTCTTTTACAGTTGATATCCCTTGACATGGGATCGCTGATTGCTGGGGCAAAATATCGGGGAGAATTTGAGGACAGGCTGAAGGCAGTACTCAGGGAAGTAACAGAATCAGAGGGCCAGATAATCCTTTTTATTGATGAGATCCACACAGTTGTTGGGGCAGGTATTAAGCGTACTAAATTAAAATTATTTTCATATACTGTGGTGGTATAAGCATTTAATGATCAATCTTTTTAATATCTTTTTTCCTCTTTTTCTGTTGTCCTTTGTTAATGGTTTGTTCTGAATTAAATCCGTTAACAATAATTCTATCCAAGTGGTTTGGTTGGTTGAAGAATAATGTTTTGGCTTTTAGGGAGATGATGATGTATGTTATGTTCAGGTGCTACAAACGGTGCAATGGATGCTGGTAATCTCTTAAAACCCATGCTTGGTCGAGGAGAGTTGCGGTGTATAGGTGCGACGACGCTGGATGAGTATCGCAAATATATTGAGAAAGATCCGGCATTGGAGCGTCGGTTCCAGCAAGTTTATGTTGATCAACCTACAGTAGAAGATACCATTTCAATACTCCGGGGACTGCGTGAGAGATACGAGTTGCATCATGGAGTCCGAATTTCTGATGGTGCACTGGTGGAAGCTGCAATTCTCTCAGACCGCTACATCAGTGGGCGATTTTTACCTGATAAAGGTAATACTATCACAGCCCATACAGTAAACATATTGAACTATCTCTGCTTGAACTAGATATTTATCCATGCACTTGTGTGAGATGTTACATTGATCCTAATAATCACTTTGATTGCAGCAATTGACTTGGTTGATGAAGCTGCTGCTAAATTGAAAATGGAGATTACGTCAAAGCCCACGGCCCTAGATGAGATCAATCGTTCAGTGTTGAAACTTGAAATGGAGAGATTGTCCCTTACAAATGATACGGACAAAGCTTCAAAAGAGAGATTGAACCGCCTTGAGGCTGAGTTATCTCTCTTAAAAGAAAAACAATCCGAGTTGGCTGAGCAGTGGGAGCATGAAAAATCTGTCATGACTCGCATTCAGTCAATCAAGGAAGAGGTATGTACTATTTACATGTTTTTAAAATTTGTTAAAGTCCTGTTTCTCTTAGATCAGTTAGCATGACAGTTATCATTATTTATTCTGAAATGAAAAAAAAAAAGTCTGAAATAACTACTACACAATTCTTTATTTGTCCAAGCTTGAAATATTAGTAATTCAGCGGGAAGAATATACAATTCTCCAAGTCAAATAATTGTTAATTAACTGGTTAGTAAGTAAAAAGTGGGAAGATAATTTGAAAGAATTTGGCTATTAAGTAACGACTAACAAGTCTGGGTAATGTTACAGATTGACAGAGTAAATCTTGAGATCCAGCAAGCCGAACGAGAGTATGATCTCAACCGTGCTGCTGAGTTGAAGTACGGGAGTCTGAATTCTTTGCAGCGACAACTCGGTGGTGCAGAAAAAGAGCTTGATGAGTATATGAGGTCTGGGAAGTCCATGCTGAGAGAGGAAGTTACTGGAAGTGATATTGCTGAAATAGTAAGTAAGTGGACCGGTATTCCTGTTTCCAAGCTTCAACAATCGGAGAGGGAGAAGCTCTTACATTTGGAGGATGAGCTGCATAAACGTGTTGTAGGTCAGGATCCTGCAGTGAGATCAGTCGCTGAAGCTATTCAGCGGTCTCGGGCAGGTCTCTCGGATCCTCATCGCCCTATTGCTAGTTTCATGTTCATGGGTCCCACTGGTGTTGGGAAGACAGAACTAGCTAAGGCCCTTGCCTCCTACATGTTCAACACAGAAGAAGCACTCGTAAGAATCGATATGAGCGAGTACATGGAAAAGCATGCTGTTTCGAGATTGATAGGAGCTCCACCTGGTTATGTGGGGTATGAGGAGGGAGGACAGCTGACAGAGGTGGTTCGCCGGAGACCGTATTCAGTTATTTTGTTCGATGAGATAGAGAAGGCACATTCTGATGTGTTCAACGTGTTCCTTCAAATTTTAGACGATGGGAGAATAACCGACTCACAGGGTCGCACTGTGAGTTTCACCAACACTGTCATCATCATGACCTCAAATGTGGGCTCACAGTACATACTAAACGCTGATGATGACAGCACTCCAAGGGAGTTGGCTTACGAAACTATAAAGCAGCGGGTAATGGAGGCTGCAAGATCAATATTCCGTCCTGAGTTCATGAACCGGGTTGATGAGTACATAGTTTTCCAGCCCTTGGACCGCGATCAGATAAGCCGTATTGTCAAGTTACAGGTAATTTCCAAAACGCTTTTGGCTCGGTAACTTTCGTTGTTGACATGTATATATAGGTATAACAGCATCGTCTTTTGCTCACATCTTTTACATTTTTATTGCAGTTGGACCGAGTGCAAAAGAGAATTGCAGACCGGAAGATGAAGCTCAAGGTGAGCGATGCAGCTCTCCAGCTTCTCGGAAGTCTTGGGTATGATCCAAACTACGGTGCTAGGCCGGTGAAGCGGGTGATACAGCAATATGTCGAAAACGAGCTTGCCAAGGGCATATTGAGAGGAGAGTTTAGGGAGGAAGACACTGTTTTTATCGACACAGAGGTCACGGCATTTTCCAATGGCCAGCTCCCCCAGCAAAAGCTAGTGTTCAGGACGTTAGAAACAGACTCAGAATCTCCGGCTACAGAGAACCAAGAAGCTTTGTCGGAGACTCGATAGACGATGACATAGTTGGGCAGAGATACTTAAATTATACTCGGGATGTTTCTCTTGTATATGACATGTTTTATGTCGAAGATTATAAACTTCTAAATATGCTTTAATCTTCGTGTTCGTATTATTATGTTTCCCCGATTTTCCGACATCCTATTTTCTCCGATTTTCTGACATTTCAGAACTGTGAGCCTTATATTGCTCAAAATTTTCTGCATTTTCCTATCGACTTCTTGATGCCGTTTTTCACCGAGGGACGAAGAGTGCAAAAGGTTAAAACCAGAGTTCAACGCACGATCTCGTGTTTAGGAGAAAGGTGTTTCCACGGTGTTGATTTTAACTTCGATACACTTGACGTTGGATGTTGTTGTAGTCGCATATTAAGTGTAAGTAAATACTATTTTGTACTAAAAGTAAATATCAGTGGCGGAGCCAGCATGGGATCATTAGCTGTCCATCCTAATAACTTAAAAAACCCCTTGTATGTTTGTCTGTATATTGTGCTTGACCCCTATAAACAACTATGACACTAAATTACAACTTCTCCTCCTGCTTCTTATATTTTCTTCTATCATATTTGTCTTCATTTTCTCTCTTCTTGTATGAAATACTATAGTTGAAAATCTTTAACAGTCTTCAACATTACTTCACCGTATCTTGCATCCACTCTGGACAAACCTCTACAATAACAATAGTTGTCACTTTGTCAATGTATGTTAGCATAAACTTTCTACATATGTTAACAGGAATTGACATGTGCCTATGTACGCAACGAAATAGCTTATAAAACTTTATGATCCCTTTATTTAAAAATACTGGTTACTTGGTAAACATTTGAGCTACAAATTTCTTTCATTTGTGGTGGGACGCATAAACTTCGATCAGATGCAAGTCATCCGAGCCGTTCGAAAAATCCAACGTAGTCTGTACCGTTGGATTAAACAACAGTCGGACCGTGGTTTGATATTTGAGGGCAAAATTGCAGATCGGTAGTTCAGTAGTACCGCGCCAACACTTAACACTCTCGAGAAAGTGCAGAAATTTGCCATCTGAGAAGCCCAAGGCGGAGGAGACAAATTGAAATGGGTAATCTGTCAACCGAGCTCGAAGAACAAATGGGTAAATTCCCATATTTTGAAATTTATTTGTTATTAATTTTTGTTAAATTTTCTTTTTTCGGTGGCAGATGAAAGAGATGAGGAAGTGGTGGAGGAATCAAAAGGTGGGAACTTTGGGGAGGCGATGGAAGGAGTGGCCTCAATAGCACTTTTACCATGTGGGTCCCTCTCCGGCCACTTCATCCACCGCCAGGACTCCGTTAACGTCTGCTTCGGCCTTCAGGGAACCGGTAACTCTTTCATCTGTTGATTCACTGTAAATTTCGATGCTTGATGCTGATGAAGTTTTCTTTACCGCGTTGGTCAGAGTTGGCATGTGAAAAGGAGTGCAGCAGGGGCGAGGACTACCGTCTGATCAAGCTTGCAATCATAGATTTCAATGTACGATGGATTTTACAATTTTCTTTTACTCTGTAAAATTTACCCTTTTCATATATTTTTAATCTTATGGATTTTTTTTTTTCTGTGTGGATATTTACAGAGGAAGAAAGAAAAAGTTGTAGTTGTGGAGTGCAGAGGCCATGATGCTGCCCGGTTGCAGAGCATTGATCATGCTCATGGGTAAATCCTTTTTATATTTTCTTGCTGATTTTTTTACAAGCCTTTGGATGAACAAACCCGTTTGATAACCATTTCGTTTTTAGTTTTTATGTTTTTGCGCTTGAGAGTTTGATACAATTGAGTCGTTTTTTATCTTTTCATTTTTGTGAATTTCTGTTTTCGTTTATAAGTTACTCCTTCGGGATTGATCATTGTGCGGAGATGACATATTTTTCCCCTTGTTTGCGTTCATTGGTGGGCAGTTGGGAGGAGGATGTTGTGGATCTAGTTGAAGAGCAGCATGGAAAGAACAAGGTTTTGGTTTCCTTTAACTGCGAGACGCTGAAATCCGATGCAGCAGCGGAAGATCATATCAGGAAATTTCTGCCCAAATTAGCCGGCCTAGATGCCGTTGTGTAAGGCTTTTATCCCCTATATTTCTCCTAAATTTCACTTGCAAACAACTTTGGTTAATCAGACTACTGTTTTCGTCGAGTGTGATCACTGCATCCATTTAGAGAAACTTTCGTTGAATGTGCATCTCAGAATACAAGTTGGCATCTATTTCTTTGCAAAGGATCTTTCGGAACACGTTCCAGAGATAAACGTATTTAGAGAACCGTCTACTTTCTAGTTTCTGCAAGCCTTTGCTCTATAGGTTTTCGGGTTACTTCTGTATAGTCATATGCCGGTTATTCATAAAAGTTGCTTGTTTTTCAAGTGTTTCTCAGTTCCATATGCCTTGTACATGCTCTTACTGGAGACTACAATTTTGCAGCAACATCGGTAGGATGACAATTTCGGGGTTGGACTTTGAAGCGGAGGAATGAGCGGAATACAATCTGATGTATATAACGTACTATGTCGCTTTGGTTTTACGCAATCTGATTCTGGTATGTAAGCAACATGAAACTGGAACACGAGATTGATCGCTTATCCTTACGTTGCTAATCTTCTCTTAAAGAGGTTGCATAATCCGACTCTTAAACCCGATGTACCCCAGATCGAATACAGGAAAGAGTTTTAATCATTTTCCGCCCTCTCTGTGATGCGTAATTTAAATCTCTGAACTAAATTTTGAGCAACTCAAGCATCTGGAAATCACGCGACGAGAAAATTCTAAGCTGATTCGATAATTATTGAAGTCACGAACAAATATGTAATTATATTGCACAAACCAGACCAATATGCATATATGTACATATCCTGTCACGTGGTTCAGTGACTACATTTGATTTAAAGGACAATTGAAAAAGAAACGGCCTAACCACTTCCACAGTAGACCACAGGTCCCGGCAGAGACTCAGCTGCAACACTTCAGTGGGATCGAATGGTTGATTTCCGCTTCCAGAGACACGACGACTAAGAGCCCATGATACATGTGACCTTCCCAACCTACGCTTGCAATAACATTATAACAGGAAACCTGCCCAAAACACAAAGGAGAGGAAAAGATATATCACGAGTCCAGCAAAAAAAAAGGGCAAATAGTCACTTGGTGTGGAAAGAATGTTCGATGGAGCTGATCCTACAGCAAGTAACGAAACATACTCTTTCTTAATGAACAAGGTGTATTGGCGCGCAACTTTCGCATATTGGAACACTAGGTTTGCCATATCCAACAGAAAATGACAGTTATTGTAAAACATAAATTATCTGTACTGCGTCCATGTCATCCAACAGGAAATTCTCAATTTCCCCATAGAAATAACTTGATTTCCAAGAACAAAAATGTAGAAGTTCTATGTGGAAAAGAGTACCTTTTTTTGTTTTAACTATCACTCCACCTCAGATGCTTCTTCTGAATCAGATAAAGGTAGCAGGGTACAGATCCCAAGCATATGTCCATTGAGGCAAACAAAATACTCAACGCAATCCTCATAAGCTCCCAATCTGCAGCTGGCACTCTGCGGTATCATTTTGGCTTGCAACATGCTCCATAATTTAGCCTTGCAGTAAGGGCACACCTCAGTCGGATGAAGTTGGGCCTCCTTCTTAATCAACATCTTCCGAACCTTGGACATTGAGAAGGACTTGAAAACTCCGCGAAAAAAACCCACATCTCCCTCTTCACCTTGGTCAAGATGTTCACAGGGGTCAGAGACATACAAAACATCTGTTCTGCATTGCGGTAAAAGAAAGCTCTTCCCTGATGTCCTAGAAAACCTGGTCCTATAAACAAAGTGACCCGGAATATGAATGCTGTTAAAGAGGCCACCCTTCTTAGATCCTGTACAGTAAATAAGCAGCTTCCCGAGTGCCCTCCAGTTCCCATCTACACTGTGACTCCCACTAGATTGAAGATCAAGCATCATCTTTGGTGCTCTTGTTCGGCAAAATTCCTTCCACAGCACACGCTTGGCAAGATCATCAAACCATTTGCAGACAAGGGAAAGTGTAGCAATCAACTTAGGATTCCAATTCAACTGTTGGAATACAAGGAATATCGCTTCTTCACTTAAATGCCCCTTCGTGCATTGACAACTTGCTGAGTGTATGCAACGATACTGCTTTGTAATATTCATTTTGTCTACCTAGAAAGATTGACAAAAACAATAATCTCAAAATCCTTGTGATTCACGAGCCTGTGAATATAACACGCACACATTCAAACTATAGAATCTGAGAACCTAGAGGTATTTCGCAGCAACAAACACTATCCAATTTAAAGTCTAACCGCTCTATAGAATCATTTTATCCACCTAGTGAGATTGAAAACTCAAATCCATGTATTTCATCAGGCTATAAAAATAACATATGCATGCTCAAACTATCGATATCAGCCAAATAGCAGAACACATGTTCAATCTTAACATTAAATCTCAAAATTTACATGCGTTTCGGAGCATCAATACTTATCCTGTTTAAGTTCTAACAAAAAATCTTAGCAATAAGAATTCTGAATGCATGTCACTCATTTCCAAATCATCAGATCCGCAAGTCCCAACATATAAATATCAAAGCTTTTAAACAAAATCTCACACAAATTTAAGCAACTACTCAATCCAGATAAAACCCACACTAATCTTGTACGGAATTTAAGCAAAAGAACCAAAATTAAAGGTAAACTAAGAGCTTGCAAAATCCTTGGTCATATCAAAACCCACTGAAACGCAGGGAAAGCAGCTCAGAGTGGACTAGATCGTAATTAAAACGAAATGGAGACCCAATTTTTCATCTCAGCCGTTACCTTATAAATGAATTTATACAGGAAGCTTCATCAGTCGCCGTACATCAGACATCCGCAGCTCCAAACCCCCCTTCCGCCATGGCTCCAAAACCCTAGAAATCCCAACTCTGCAAAGTCGAACACAAATTAGGGTTTTCCCAAGTACCAGAAGAAATCAAAGAAATTGAAGAAATCAAAACCAGCAGAAATTTACATTCTGCAACAAAGGTAGCAGTGGGAAAAGTTGGGTTTGCTTCAGGGGCAAAATCGTCCAGAGAAAAACACAGTGACGGAAGCACTGATAGCACACCCGAAGATCGTATCTGGTAGAGAGAGACTGCAAAGACGAAGGCTTGGCTTCCAAAACAGAAGAATTTGCAATTTGCTGTGGGAAAATGTTACAGCGACCCGCCGGTGCTTTATGTGTGGCGACAACCGAACCACGTCGCGCCACGTACTGGAGGCGGAGGTGGCGGCTTTTGTGGATTGTGCAGTGGGGACCGCAGCGTCTTATTTGGCATTCAGTCGTCAAAAGACAAGCGACGCCCATTGTTTTTACGGTTTTCCTGTCGTGGAAAGTTTTAAATTTCCCCGCAAAAGTCGCCAAAGAAATATTCTTCCAGCACAATTGTCCTCCTGGCGAAGAAAACAAATGAAAGCTTTGGCTTTTTTCTTGTTTCTAAGAATTTATATTTCCGTTGTTTTAGTATTATTATTATGTAGCATTTAAAATCTTTTAGGTACGGTCGATATTTTCGTGAGAATATCTGAAAAACAAAGAAAGACATGGTAGAGGGATGAAGTTTAACTTCATCTTATATCGGAAAAACTCTTATATTTCTATTAAAACTGATAGATTTTGTCGATATTTCTGATATAATGGTTAAATATTGAAGAAACTCATATATCATCAAAACCAGTGTTTGACATTCCTAAAATTTTATTTTAAATTTCCATCATTTTCATATAAAAGCAACCAATATTAATATCGATATTTCTACTGATATTGATATTTTAAACACTAGTAATATGTCATAATTTTTAAAAGTTTAATAATTTTCCCACGCTATTTATTTCTTTTGAACGTCACTTTTTTTTTTTTTTTTTTTTTTTTTTTGCATTTACAAATCAAAAAGTGACAATCAAAATAAGCAATGTTGTGCATAAAGAGAAAATTAGTGTGCGAAAATCATTTGTTACATTATTGTGATACCCTATAAGACTTTTAATTTGATTTTGAGTGCATAGTTTTGAATTGAAGGTTATTTTCTTTCATTCACGTAGGAAAAACTAAATGAAGATGTGATTAATTGGCTTGGGGTGGGGGCAAATTGACACGAAGATGTGATTAATTGGCTTGGGGGCAAATTGACACATTTCAAAAGATTAGGCGGGTTAAAATCAACCAAAATTGAAGGGAAGAACCGGGAGAGCGTTATGAGTACATGAATATTGACACACTATTAGCTTGATCTTCTTGAATATTTATAACAAACTCATAAGTAGGATTCATTAGAATTTTGTTAAAATTAGTCGCTCATGCGTTTGTGTGAGTTGTGGTTGTTAATAAGAAGTGAAAATCTCCATCCAGCAAACCAGTCTGTCAAACCCAACAAAGTAGAAAACCATAATTACAGTTAATAGTAACTTTATTAAGAACAAAGTAAAGCGATATTACAACTAATCAGCAGGATTATAACTGTTTTATTCACAGTCAAGACTCAAAACATGTATCCGGTATGAAACTCAAGAGAAAAGGAAGAAAATGCATACTCTCCACAAAAACCAAATGAGGTATGTTAAGTTTCTAAGCATGTTAGACTCGCATTCAAATCTGCATCGAGGCCGTCTAACACCAACTGAAGCAATCTACCTTTACAGTTTTGCACATCCATAAGCTTGTTTAACTCGCGTTACAAGCTCTGGTTTATTCTCCACTATTCTTTTCCCAACTCAAGCGACAGCATTTGCAGAAGGCTTGCACTCTTGTAGTGAGATGACTGTTTCGAAAGCCCCAACCAAGGCCTTGACCTTACTCTTCCTGGTTTCAGCGAGTTTACTTGCTGTCTCCTCGATCACGTTGTTAAACAAACCCTTCTCATCTTTCTTTCCCTGAACATCTTGATGTCTCAAAACAACCTTTTCTGCACCAGGTTCGGTACTGATTGTATCAGCATCGACACCTCTCTTCTTAAAGCTTCGCCTGAAGGAACCAGCTTTGACACTCTGGTTCTCCCCCAACACTATTCCTCGCCTAAATTTGAGCCTCCTTGGATTATTACTCTCAAATTGTATGTCGACAATCTTTCCCCTCCTGAATTTTAAAGTTTCGCCATCCTTGTCTTCAGAGCAAACCATCCCTGACTTTCTGGGTTTCCCTTTGCCATCCTTGCCTAGGATCTCTGAATTGTCAATATAGTCAGCTTCATTGTCTTCTGAGAAAGAGCTAGCTTCTGTTTCACTCATTGTATATCCTGACCCTTCATCTTCGCCTTCAAGGGATGAAAAGGGCTCAGAGTTTTGGACAGATACCGACTTGGGTGATGTCGACAACACTGAAGGTGGTGATGGTTCAACTTCACAATTTTTGTTCTGATCAGATTCCAGAGGTTTGTTGTTCTCAGTTTCAACCTTGATGACATACAAGGTCTTCTCCTGTACCTCTTTGTCATTGACTTGCTTAGGTTGAGCTTTCCTGATCTTGTTCTGGTTCTTAAGAGGAGACACAACGTTCACGGGCCTGTTCTTCTGTGCTTTTAAGATTGCAACACTCCTGAGAGAAGGTTTGGGGGACAGTGATGCTCTTGGGGACGGCAATACTTTCTTCAAAGTCACTACAGAAGCTCCAGCCCTCTTGCCTATCTTGCCATCACTGTTAGATTTGCCTTTAAAACCTCCTGCAGATTCAGGAGAAGACACTTGCTTCAAAGCTGAAGATCTTATCTTGAAAGAGGTCCCAGTCCTTCGGACTATCAATGAATCACGGTTTCTCATAGCAGTTAAACCTCCTGAAATATCAGGAGATGGAAACTCCTTCACTGCCAAAGATTTGGGCTTCGAAGAAGTGACATGCTTTACAAACAAGTTCTTTTCCTTAGGTCCTATTGAACCCTTCTTTGAAGAGACTTCCAGTTTATCAGGAGATGGTGAAACTGCCTGCTTCATGGTTTTAGGCACAGCAGAGACAATGGGTTTTGAACAGGAATCAAGAGAGGATGAAACTTCCTGCTTCATGGTTTTAGATGCAGCGTTGACATGGGGTTTCAAACAGGATGGCAATTTGGGCTTGGCTGATGATGTCTTCTTACTCTCAGCCAGAGGCTCACTCCCAACAGAACTTTGGCTGTCAATGGATTTTTTTGACACTCGCTGCTTGGTAATGTTACAGGTATCAGGCAAAAGAGTATTCAAATCAGGCGAGGGTTTGATCTTGACCACCGACACATTCTTCCTCTCAGGAATAACCATACTCTCTTCAGGACTTTGGTTGCTAGGTGATTTTGTTGGAAGCCTTCTTGGTACAAACTTTATAGGACATTTTGCCTTCACTTCCTCTTCATGTTTCCTCCCATATTTACAGTTGTCATGACAGGAACCAGTCGAAGCTCTGAGATAATGAGGAATCTTTTCTCCAGTGTTTAACGAGAATATTTTCCCTGTAGAATTCCTTCTTGGATTACGCTCCTCTGGTCTAGTTGTTTCACCGGTCACCGGTAAATTGATACTCAAATCATCCATCGGAAGGAGTGTGATATTTCAGACAAATCTTAGAACAGATAATCCTGAAAACCAGCAAAAATACAAAATTATAACGGTGCAAAATGTATGGGACTGCAGATCAAAGACTGACTATTCACGATAACCAGATTGTGTAAACGTCTTAATGCAATTAGCAGTTACAGATAGCTTCAAGAAGGAAGAATTTTAACTAGTGTCAACCTGGTGAAAGGTATAAAAGGTTACACATTTACACGGCCACTAATACTCATACATTAAATCAGTTTGGTAAGAGTTAAAAACATTGAGATCATATTACGAACATCTGTAGGGCCAAATTTTGCACCTATAATTAGTGAAATAAACAGTAATCTACCCCACAATAAAATGATAAATATAAAATTAGATATTCAAGTTGATTTCGTAATTTTTGTTGAATTTAAAACTTACTTATGGCATCTTAATCCAATTCAATACAAAGGACAGCAATGTAATCAACTTTGTTATTGCGTAATGAAGTACAGTTGAAAGTACTAGCAAGATAATAATGGTAGAGGAAACAAAAAAAAAGAAACAGATTAACAGAACAAATCGGTAACTAAAATCGGTTGGAATCTGAATTAACATCCTAATTATCAAACAATTCAATCCTTAACAACCAATTCCAATGCCAAAAATGACGATTCGGATGAGGAAGAAATCCCAGAAAAGGCTGTAATTCATTTAACTTTTATGATGGGGAGATGACATTAACTAAAAAGCAGCAACTTTTGGGTTGCATTCAATGGGAAGAACTAAATGAAGCAAAAGAAAATTAGCTTCAAACCTCCAACTACACAAGCAATCATTGATCACTACAAGATCATAACCTTATGCAATCAGCCAATTACAAAACCATAGCCAGAAATTGAAAGGCATAGCATATTATCAGTTAAAGATTGAAAAAAACACAAACTTCACAACCAAGCAAGCCAAATGAACAAAACCCAGAAAGAAAATCTCAAAATCCGAAAACCTCTAAAGGATTATGAAAACAAAGACGCACCCAAAACTGAGAGCTCAATGAAAGCTTCAACTACACAAAACCCATAATCAAAATCACAAATTTAATCGAACCCAGTTCATGATTTGTGCCAAAGAATAAAACCCATCTAGCATTTTGTGCCAAAAAGTGATTGAAATAGGGTACTTCTCACAGATTCAGAAGCCCCTAGAGAGAGAGCATACCTTTTGATAGTCTGCTATTCAACCAGAAAGCGAATGAAAAAGGTTACGAATGAATGAGGCCTGCTCGAGGAGGAAGAAAAAAGAGGAGAGAGAGAGAGAGAGAGAGAGAGAGAGAGGAGAGTAAAGGCCACTCCTTTTTGCTCTTTTCCTTTTTGGGTGTGTGAGGGATTTTGCTTCAGAGATCGTGCAAGCAAGCAACTGTTTCCAGTTTTCTTCTGGTTTTGGTTTGGTGGGGTTCTCTTCTCAGCGCCTTGCACGTTCGCTATCGAATCCAAGGAAAATACAAGAGAGAGAAATACAAGTGTGGAGTTTGGTTTGGGTCGGGTCCCACCAACTTTTTGCTATTTTGGGGGGTTCTTCCAAAATCCAAAAATTCCAAAATCCAAACTCAAAAGATTGAATTGTGATTTTTTGGAGGAAGTTGTTTGCTTTTTATAATGGTTGCTTGTGGAAGCCTTGGATTTCTTGCCAAAGTTTAGATTTTTATCGCCTTAATGGGAGAATTAGGGATTGTTTGGTGTGAAAGATATGAAAATAATGGATTTTGGATTGAATTTTTGAAGATATCTTACCATATATGCATGTTTTGTTCTATTTACTTTACTTTGTTGCTAAGATACCAGATTTTGTTTCTGTTTTGGTTTCTACAATTAATGAATCAAGATACCTGACCAATAAGAATGGTGAGCTTTACTTAGGAACATAAAAGAGTTACCCATAACTTTTATTTCTTTTAAATAATCGACCGTAACATATAATTTTAACTGAATTTCATTAAAGCCATGAGCAGAAGTTGTTGGATAAAAATTTAAATTCAAAAATTAAAAGTTTATGAGTTTTAAAATGTGAGCAAGTGTCACACCAACGTAGCTCTCCCTCATTCATGCGTATTTAGTGAATATGCCTTGTATACCTTTTTTTAAATAAAAAAAATATCATCTGGCGTTTCACCACGATAATTTACCATTTTGAGAGCTGACAAGATTTACATAGGCATTTCAGCATTTTTTCACTACCATCAATTCACCATAAATAATAATCAAACTTAGAGCGTGTCGTGTGCAAACGGTCCTATAAGTCGGCCGTTAATTAGTGTACATTGCTGATTATTATGACGTGTGGTAAATGATATATCAACATTGATTAATCATGTTGATATAATAATGAAACAATTTAATAATGTGAAAAAGACGATGCTTAAAATACAATTAACAAATTTACAATCTTCATCCCTTTAATGGGATTTATACACATCAACTCATCATGAGAAAGTGTAAATAAATAAATTATTTGAACATCGAAATTGCTTTCATGATAAACACAAATTTTATTATTAAAACTCCGTCAAATTTTTTTCTATACAAGCGATAGTTTAAAATCATTTTAATTTACAAATGAGAAGATTTAAACTTGAAAGACAAGTTCATTGCATTAACCAACTAGCATGTATAGTTGGAGGGACTTTTCAGTGTCGGGAAAACAGCTCGGACACAATGTGTAATAATACAGTTAGTTTGAAAACTTGAAACAAAAAATTTCAACCAATTATATTATTACACTTAATGAACTAAATTGTGTTCCTAACATACTTAAAAAAAATTCGTATAGTTGGCAGAAACTACCAATTCCATATCATACCTACTCAATTAAAACCTAGACATTCTAGAAAGCAATTCAACATGCATTGCCACCACGTCTACTTATCAAGTTCTGGAATGTTCATACATCTTAGTCATACTCGGAGAAATTATTATATTAAATAAATGTTTTGTTTGCTATTGTAATATAATCTAGTTTATTGGTGTGATTATTATCATACTTTTTTCTCATATATTTTCTTTGAATTGTTGTATGTTGGGTTAAATGCTCTAATCTAAATTACGTTGTTTTGATATGCGGGCATTTGATAGCGGAACTACATAAAAAAGAAGAAGAAAATGACGGTTTCAGATATCTAGTGTAATTCCAACAGAGTAAGAATATAACTAACTACGCCAATGCATATGCATTATATTTAACCAACGTAAACGTAAATAAAACACAATATTTATACGGTCTAGTGGTGTACTCATTAGGCCTTCGACTCGGCTCCTTGTATATTGAAATTAAAATTTCTTATGATATAAAGTACTAATATTTATATGAGATATCATTTTTTAATATTTATTATTATAATTTTACCTTTAAATAATAAAAAGTCGGTTCTTAATTCTCAAAGTTCAGAACAAAGGGTGGTAGGTGCTTTTACTTTTATATTTGACTCTTTTAATAGCTGTAGGTGTGACTAATTTTTAATCAGACCAACACTTAAGAACATGTCACCATTTTTTTCAATTTTTTTTTGTTCACCCTATTAACGTGTCCACCGTATGATTGTTATGAGTGACAAATTTAATAGACAACATACGAATGATCACAGAAAGAAAAGATGCACCGACCTATGTTCTTGTCATACTGAATATTTTTTCCATAGAAAGAGATAAGGCGTGGACGAGATGAGTTTGCTCTCTGTATCCCCCTCGTATAAGTATGGAAATGTCAAACTTAGTCATCATAAGATTCATAACTCGTCACATGTGAGTATAAGTTTTAATGTAAAACATTGAGAGATACACTCCACAACAATTCGCAATCATGCACACGCATAACACATTTTAGTGAGCTATAACATTGTAAACCATTATAAAATTCACTTTTTCGACGGCTCACAGTTAACGCACTCGCATACGAAGCATTACTCTTATGATGAGCAAAGCCTACCCGGAAACGACTTTGTTCTCATGTTCCCCACAACATAGAAAAAGTGTGTGTTGAAGGTTGATGTAGAGCAATACACACACTTGGAGGAGGGGCCATGTCACATGTGGGCACTTTCCAAAATTGATGTCTTCGCTTCCTTTGGGGGTGAAAGTCATACTCCTTGATCATTAAGCACAGCATGGAGGAGGAAATTTTCTAAAAAGTGGTTGCATCGATTGATGGAGGCATGCTTTGAAAAAGTTGTGGTCATATATCGGAGCAAAGATGAAGCCTAAAAAGAGAAAAGAGAGCATAATATTAGAAAAAGTCACCTTGGATTCTCTCCCACTCTCTAAACTAATAAAAATGAATCACACAAATAGAAATTTTTCTCTATTTGTTATAAAATTTTAATAAAAAATAAAACTGAAGAGATTATAAATAGACAAAAACTGTATATAAATCACAATTTAGCGCCCTTCTATTGAGGTCTTAGGGTTGTTTAGAAGTGATTTTAATATGGCTGAAAGCGTTTATAATGACAATGTTTTTTAAACAATGCTTAGTAAAATGACAAGTGAATCCTAAAAAACACTTCTATTGAGGTCTTGAGGCTCGTTTAGAAGTAGTTCTAAAATTGTTTTCAATCAATTTAAAAGCAGTTTCAAATAAGTCTTTAATGTTCCTTGAATTTTGTTTTCGTTTTGATCAAGTTCGTAGATTTTAGTGATTTGTGCTTATTTTATCTTGCGAAAGTTATTGAGAAAGTTGAAACCTACACCTAGATTAATCAACACCAGATCATAATTCCCTCCAAAAACTAAATACAAATGGTAGAAGAGTTTAGTTGGGGAGTTGACCTTCCAACGACAAAGTAGATTTGTTCTATTAAGCCAATCAATGTCATAATTACAGTTCATTAGTCTCTTTCAGATATATTAATTAATTGTTAAGCCATCCAGTAGAGGAAAATTACTTCCATTTTCTGTTGAACAACTAGCTGTATGATCTGCTACTTTCCTTCAGGTTTTTTCCTATTGAATCCCATGACAATAGCAAAGCTTTGTCACACTGAGCAATGTCGGCTATATGATCTGCTATTTTTCTTCAAGTTTTTGCCTATTGAACCCCATGACATCAACAAAACTTTGCTCCCCAAGTGGCGTTGGCTGCATGAATTATAAAACGTCATTGCATTCGGTTTTGCGCTAAATTTTCAGTTAACTCAAAGTACTCTATATCTTTTCATATAGTCTCTTTTCAAGTCTTCGTAGGTCTTCATCTACTCTTTTTCTTAAGGCAATTGACAAAATTACCAAGTCATCTATGCCTACCTACCTTCATCTATCTCTAACAAGTAGTCGATGAGAAAATTAAGACAATAAATTTCGTATCTAGAGTAGGCTCAGATTTCAGCATCCTCCTAATGGATTGCAAAAATAGATGCCTATTAATACAGAGTAAGAGTAAGTGAAGGAGAAGGACATGCCTTTCTTTAGGTTATTTATTTGAGAAAATTGTAGCAATAGTCCCTCAACTTTAACCAAATTAGAGCAATAACTCCTCAACTAAAAATTTATGATCATTGATTCCTTAACTCATCAAAACGTGCAGCTATGGTCGTTTTTGTCAACTCTGTCAGATTCCATCAAAATGAATCATGTTGGAAGGACCATTGCTACAATTGGATTAAAGTTGAGGGACCATTGCTTCAATTAGGTTAAAGTTGAGAGACTATTGCTCCAATTGAGTTAAAGTTGCGGGACCATTGCTACAATTTTTTTCATTTGGTTTCCATGTTTGCCCTTTGATCCAGCCTCATGTGCGTGACACGTGACTTATTTTGACGGAAGTTCAAACGGAGTAGGAGAAAAGGACCATAGTTGCACGTTTTGATGAGTTAAGGGACCACTAGCCATGAATTTTTAGTTGAGGAAATATTGCTCCAATTAGGTTAAAGTTGAAGGATCATTGCTACAGTTTCTTCTATTTATTTTATTTCGAGAAGTTTTTTGGTGTGATGGTCACACTGTCATGTAGTATTACCAATCGACTCATGTTATAGCACGTGGATCTATTTATTAAAATTATAATCTAAGACCATGTAATATCAATTATATCGTTCACCTATATTATAACAAGCGAATCATTAATACCACGTGGCGGATAGATTTATTATAGAAAGACATGATGAGGGGATTCCAACAGCTAGCTTTATTCTTGCTTTAGTTTCTACAACCATTGAATACCAAAAGAGGCAGGCTTACAGAGAATGTTATTTTCCAACACACTAGAAGCTTGTATTGCACCTTTTGCTTTTGTACAACTTTAGGATGTTAAATAGTTTACCTTTTCTTTTGGCCAAAGAACCTTTGTACCCTAAGCAGACCGTCTTTTTCACAGCTCCTATCGAGACCAAAAACTGACCGAGGGATGATAAAGTCTGCATGTCATCGGGAGGGAAGTAGCTTGCGGCCTTTCCCAAGAGTGATGTGAAGAGAAGAGAGAGTGAAGGCCTAGTGACATAACGTTCATCCAGAAGGTCATCCAGAAAGGCAAATGCAGCTAACAGATCAGACCTGCTTGCATTGATTGGTGCAGCAAAATGAGCGGGGATTGTTCTCCTGAAACTCCAGTCCTTTGCGATTCCATCAACCCAATCACTGACCTGAATCATCAAAATGCAAAAGGATTGTTTTATTATTTCACACACACACACACGACAACAAGGAAGTCAAAATATCATATGATCATGCGTTTGTGTCTTGTTAGGCATGCTGTGAGTTCACTAAGTAGTTAGCGTACCAAAAGATGAACCAAAATTTGCATCAGAATGGTTCAAGCACCTTCAGGAACTTTGCTGAAGACCAGGGTCTTTACAATGGGTGAAACAATCAGTTTTTGTGACATCTGAGCAAAGCTAGCATTCGGTTCCAACAGATTTGATGGACTGAGAAACAAGATTTGAAGAACCATTCTTTCCCATCCTACAAAAAAGAATTCATTTCAGAAAAACATACATGATCACCCTCGAATTGGATTATCATTTTACTAAAACTGAAGCCAGACTGGAATTTCGGACTGGAATGCGGAATGGAGATTCTACCTTTTTGACGGTTCAACTTGTTGTCAACTACTGGTTCTTGAGATACTTCTTTTCCTTTACTGATAAGTTTTACCGCCAAACCATTCACCGCAGATGCCAACAAGGATTCTTTGCTGATACAATCAGGCGGCTGTCTTGGCACAAAAATGACAGCATCTGTTTATCAGTAGAGTTCTGGAGCGCTTATGATAGAAAGCGACCTCCACATATAGTCCAATACCTGAAAATTCACAACAAAATGAGTTTTCCCAATATCTTTAAAAAGGTGAAGTCTCGGATGTCACATTTGCCCTTTGTATTACCAACTTCTGGTGAACTGAGAACTTTCTGCTCAATCTCATCAGCCCTTGAGGTGGAGAAGTCCTCATCCTTTAAGGTCTTGGCACCCATTGCCTTGGTGCCACCCATACCTGAGCTCGAGCGAAAAATTTGTGCTCATAAGCAAATGTAGGCAGAAATATGTATTCACGGGAGCTCCTAACTCTTTCAGAAGCTGGAAAGAAACAAGAACACTCATAAGAAAAGCATAGTTGGTTAACAAAAGTACGGATATGCAGAATTAAACAAATACGCGGAGAAGTAAAAAAGAAGAAGATTCAGCAAGAAAAATTTATAACTGACTAGAATAGTAAGCAAGATATAACCTACACTCTTTGGTTGGAGCAACGGGCGCATGGATTCACAATCCTCGGGATTTTAGTTTGATGACTGTCATTCTAATGTTTGTTGACACACTGCTGAACCCTAATGCTTGCTCTTGTTCAAATAACCATATGCAGCTTTTCAGAGCCTACAAACACGCGAAAAAGAGAGTAAAAATATTGCAAAAGCTACAATTCACAAGAACATTGACACGCCCCTATCCCGATGTCATCTGAACACGAAGATAGACATGTGCTGACTGACACTCGAGGATGACGAAAGTAATCCTAACATGCATATGCTAAGAACATGTAAGCATGCATGTTACGATGGTTTTCATCACCCTTGGATGTCGGCCAACACATGTCCATCCTCATGTCCGGATGACACGGGGATCGGGGCGTGTCAAACATACAATCACTGTTTCTGCTGAAGAGTGATAAAAACACATCAAAATCGAAAACAAAGGGAAGATCGGGAACTCAATGTGAGCATAAAGATGGAAGCATGACATGCCACAAGCCAAAAACTACCAAATTATAAGCAATTATCAGCTGAAAACAACTACAAATATACTAATAAATCAAAAGAATAAAATGAGCTGACCTCAGTTCTAGACTTCTATTGAGAAAAGGACCCAGAGGAAAAGGAAACTCAGTGAAGTTGATGTAAAACCGGTCGCCGCCGCCTCGGCTGCCACTGATGGTGGAGTTTGTGGCAGCGACTACCAAATTGATGGCCTTTCTGCTCTTGCTTCTGGGTTTTACCTGGAAACAAAAACCCTTCAAGGACCCGCCAAAAAGGCTCGAACTTGGTTCTCTGAGAGAAATTGGGTTCTGAAAAATGGGGGATTTCGGTGAAGAAACGGCAATGGCTGCCATTGTTTTTCTGAAACTTTATGTTAGTACTTTGCCTTCAGCAGCCAAACCGCTTGAGAGAGGAGTGGTGCATAATGCAGTCATAGGTAGCAACACCAGGTTGTGCTTTTGACACGTGGAGGATCCAGTCGGACCGTCTGATGTGGATTTTCTGTGAACTTGTAGATTTATTGTGCATGGTAGGGAACGAAAGCATGCTTGATAAATAACTTCTCGAGGAGAAAAGAAGGAAGAATCGAGAAGTTTCGAATCAATTCATCGATGGTATAATTCTTTCTTTAGTTAAATTATGATTTTCACTTGGTCAATCCAGTTTAACTCTTGCAATTTTAAACCCGAAAGTTTACTGATTGTTGCAACTCGAGAATAATGACATTTACCGCATGAGCGACAAATGCGAGCGTAAATCACCTACATTTGCCGCTAACGTGTTGGTTTCATTGAAATTTTAACAAAATTAAGTCATCGTCCTACAATCTCAACCGCTACAATCACAATATCGCGAAAATTGAAAAAAAAAAAAAAAAAAACAAGCATATGCTAATCACTCGAGCTGGAAAGCTCTTACAAAAATTATGTACAACCAGTAATTTCTTGATGAATATATAACCATATTTAACAATTTCATCCAAAACCTACCACTCGCAGACGAAACACCTACCCCTATCTTGCAGCGAAAGTAAGAACTACAAAACATATTTATTTCAACACAAATCTTCATACAAACAAGAACCCTGTAAAACCCTAATTAAACTGTATTCTGGCAAGAGCATTGCAATAAGCACCAAGTCGTTATCTTCGTGAACAAAATTTGAGAAACTAACATGCCCGAGCCAATATCTATGAGAGCCGAAATGATTCAGTCAATAACATTGCATCTTATGGAACCTGGTAAGTCGTCGAATTGCACGCTGGAAGTACGGATAGAAGGCGCCAACATTGAATAGGAGCAAAGTTGTATTCATAGTGCTTGTGAACAAAGAAGCCAATAGCACCTCAGGTGAGGATTTCCCTGACAAGCCAATCCAAACTAGGATATGCAAAGTACAGAAGAAGAAATGACGGGAGAGCAAACACAACGGTGATGACTATGTACAAAGCCAACAAGACTGCACAGGCAGGTATTACATATAAGATGATCAGAAGAAATATGACAACCAGCGGGAACTTTGCTGTCAAATGAACGAAGAAAACAAGTGACTTCTGAATTGAAGAATGCAAACGCTCCACACTAAGGTAATTATTGACAGCGCCATGATTGTGATTCAACCCAGATTGCTCGATATGGCGAATATGTTGCCCCCTCCTGTGGGTACCTGTACCATGGCTCGCTTGAGTTCCCACAGAGACATTTCCATTTGCCGGCCAGACAGACTGATTATCACCAGAGAAGGTAGAATTAGACTGCGGTCCCCTATCGCCATTCATGCTCTCAACCATCCAGAGAAGAAAGTAGTTCTTGCGAGGGAACCTGAGATTTCCCCTGTAAACAAGCCGGAAGGACAATAGGTTGCACCACGGGCAGGAGATAAAAAGCGGAAGCTGAATCGGCAAAGTGGGGAATTTCACAACCGCCCATTGCAGTCCCAGAATGCAATTCTTACAGAGGGTATGGCCACACCATAAAACGTAGGGCACATTCTCAACAATGTTGAAGGATTCCCAACATATCGGGCACTCTAGTCCTTCCTCTCTGCCAACAACCGAAGAACTCTCGTCGTCAGAACATTCAAGAGCTGCTTGCGTCGGCTTTAGAGGATCGCTTTTCAATCCAACACTTCCAGTTATGCAGCTGGATGCAAAATTCCACATTTTCACCACAACCACTGCCTCACTAACACATCATCACTAAGATTTACTGTACCAGTATCTCAAAGTACCATGATGAAGATTGCCCGAGGTATTAGTAAAACTCAGACCTGAAGAAGAATCCACACAGTAAATTTATCAGGAAACTGGACTTTTTTACCGCACTTGGGATTAAACTAATCACCTTTTATGTTCAGGGATTAAGCTATAATCACAGATGCATGATGCATCTACTCACAACACCCATGAATTCAAATAAGCAGAATATACACAAGAATCAGCCAAAAATTATAAACCTACTCAAACGGTGATACCCCAAAACAGGGATTAACCCCCAAAACCCAATTAAACAATCAAACAACTGATAAAAGTCTATGAATTTAAATAAAAAGATCTAAACTTTAACAACAAAAAAGTAAACCCAGCTGAAATTTCGAACTGCAGGTCCGGAAAATCAACCCCATAAGATCCAAATCAAAAGTGAAGCAACCAAAGATGATAAAAACAGAAGTGGGTTGCGATCTCACCGATTGCAGGAAGCCATTTCGAATCAAATTTTCAAGGGAGAGAGATGGGGAGAGCCCTCAATATCCTCTCTCTCTCAACGGAGAAATGAAATCGATATATAATTTTTTTGGTTTTTCGGGTTTTGGAATTGAGCGAGTGAGCGACGGAGCGGCGTGGGTGACCTCACCCGCTGCTCGAAGCTCCGAATGTGGTCCAAGTGGCGTTTGGTTAAACGAGGTGACGACGTCGCTCTTCCGAAAGGTTCAGAGCGGTAAAACGCTGCGTTTTGTTTATTCCTCAATTGGGCTTGAGAGAGCATCTCCCGTCTTTTATTATTCAATGCCGTTTATGAGATGGGGCCCAAAATTTAAATCTATCAATTGTTTTGGATAATTCCAAAGTTCGACAATGTGTTTATGGGCTTCGAATTTGAGGCCCATTTCTATGAGCCCAGAGATCAATCGCATTCCCTCCAACACTTTGTTAATGTACTTTTATATTTCTCAATTTAATCTGAAAGAGCTTGTTTAGAAGTGCTTTTAAAATGACTAAAAGTGTATTTGATGAATTTTTTTTTTTGAAACCAGTCTTTTAGTAAAATGGAAGTGAATCATAAAAAAACACTTGAATTGCTTCATGCAATTCCTGCAAGAAGCACATAACTCGTGATTCTTCAAGAGCTTTTGGAATCAAAAAATATTTTCTCTAAAATTACTTTTTGTCGTTCTAAAAGCACTTTCAAATGAGTTTTAAGTTGTTAATAAATAAAATATGAGCAATTGAACCCGACTCCATGAGTTTGTAATTTAAGTTCATTTTATATTGATGTTATTTGGTTTAACCAAGTCTGCTGGCTTTATGTGGTTGTCGCGAGAGGAATACCTTATTTTCGATATGTCGATGCACCCTCTCCTAGAATTGTGTTAGTCATTTGTGACAAGGAGATATTATAGCTTAACTGGTTATGAGCGTTCAATTCTACACCAACTTTTGTTCTTTTTAAGTTTTTATTTTAGTTGATGGTGCTTAGTTTATCTAGTTTACTGGTTTTATGCGCATATCTGTATAACCTTATCATTGTGAAGATTATGTACTAAATAATGTTGATGTACCCTCTCATGGAATCGTTTTGGTTTTGTGTGATTGGATTTTGAATGTAATTTGTTAGTAGTTAAGTATTTAAATGTTATTTGTAAGAATTATTGTGAGTATCAATAATTTGTCAATTAAGTGACTTGATATTTTAGTGATATTGTCGCCTAATATGGGTAGAATAATAAATTCTTACTCTGATTAACCAATTATGGTGAGACTTATTATGGTAGGACAACAATTTGATTTAATAGTGATTGGTGCATCTCTTTATTAATTATAATAGGCGGTTTCAGATGAACCCTAATCACCATATATAGGATTGTCCATGCTCTCACAATATGTGTTATATTATGTACTAAACGCTATTCATAGAAAAAAACATATAGTTTGGAGAGAGTAGAAGACTCCCTTGTTTTCTGCAAGAGTCATGTCTACCGTATCCTACCGATAAGTTTATTTCTATTTCATGTTGATATGATTTATTGCATTGCGATCTCAATGTCTTAGTAATTGTTGTGTTTTCAGAATGTATATTACATTATCAACCTCAACTTTTGAAGTTGTGGTACTTTGGCAAGTTCAGTATCTAGCATAATTAATGTTTGCTAAAAGTTTTTAGTTTAAGGACCAACATATCCATTTGCAATCGGCAAAGTAGAAGCACAAAAACGAAGCTTTGTCGATCGTACGTACTTATTATTTTTTTAGGGGTGTGCTATTCACACATCTCTTTTTACTTCTCACACACCATTTTTTAATTTTTGTCCGTTGATCTTCGTCAATTCATTCGATCCGATGGTTGAAAATTAGAAGGATGTGTGAGAAATAAAAAAAAGTGTGTGGATATCACATCCCTTTATTTAACTTATGGTCCACTTGATCATTGGAAGGCTCCATTAATTATATATGTTGTATGTACAGATATCATATAACTATCGGTTCGGTAAATTATTTAATGTTGTATGTACACATATGATCATATCACAATCGTTACATTATTTAATTTGTAGCTTAATCGAGGACAGCCCTCAGTTGGATATCCTGCAAAAATGCCTTATCCAAAGTGAAATTCCTTATCTCCTTGTTGAACAAAATGTGTTGAGGACAAATTATATGATTGGCTTTCTATTTTAGATCGATGGCTAAGATTTGACTGCGTCTACATACATCAGCTTGCCATGCGAGCCTTCACATGCATTCGTCAACAACTAAGACATGATTCATGTACGTGTGACTAATAATTGGTAGTCGTTAATGAATGTGAATCTATAAGCTTCGTACTTATGTTCATCAATGAATAACAATCACTTATAGGCACACGAGCTAGCTAGCTAGCTTGATTGTTCGAGCCATATATAGAGTTTGCTAAAAAATATATTATGGAAATATCTTGCTTAATGCTTAATTATTTTGGACCGCGGTTTCCTAATCCATATGTAAATGATTGATTAACTAGGGTTTGAAAGCAACACCGGGAGACTTTTGAGCCTTTGAGTTTTGAAATGTAGTACGTTGTACGGACTGTTGAATGCATGTTAGACGAAGATAATTAGCAACTGGAAAATGATTGCTGCCTGTAATTTGTACAGGCCCTACGTGAGTGGTCTTTTTCTATTGTTTAAGCAACCTATTGACGAGTATGTGTGCCTAATTGTTCTGCTTGCTTTTGCCTCCAAAACTCCAAAAATCACTGGGACCCAGAACCAAAATTGTTGTTGTGGTGCTAATAAATACACTAGTCTTTTTGTTACATCTGTGAGTCATCAAGGATCCACATGGACCACATCTGTGAGTCATCAAGGATCCACATGGACCATATCTATATTTATGTATTTGTTTGTGTGTTGTGAATTTAATCTCCTCTGGGGCTGAGAAGGTCTTGTGTGAGGCCACCATTGGTGGTAGGTCATGAGTGTTATGTGAAAGGGGGTGGGACATAAATGAGACCGGGTGAACTTGACAAAACCAGGGAGATAGTGTAGGAACAACTGTGGGATGGTATCGGGACCGAAGAATTATTTCTCTTACATCACCAGGAGCATTGCCATTTTCTTGTTTCGTTAATTAACAAAGTATACTAGCTAGGTCTTCTGTGTCAATTTAACTTTGCTTTAATATAGTTTGAATATATAGAAAAAGAAAGAGTGAGAAACATCAATTTTGAGAGGAATAGCAAATTTTTTGGACCATAATAATTAGAGTGCATGATGGAATTGCTAGGTAAGAATATTTACTAAAGGTGCAATGGAACTACTAAGTAAGAATTATTTTTTTTACAAAGTATATAGTAATTTTCAATTTTATGTTCTTTTTATCCTATGATAGGCTGAAACCTAGGTTCAACAGGGTGTACGTCTTATTGCGTTTATCACTTTTTTCTTACACGACGAGATTATCATATATGTACACTTTGTTACACGTAAGTCTCAATCTCTGTTGACTTGTCTCATAAGCACCCAGGGGCATACATTGATACTCCTTTAAGAAAACAAAGACTTGCAAGTTAAGGGATTATGGATGCTAGGGTTTATACGTACTTCTTTGACAACCGCAGAACTTATGGATGCAAATTAAGGATCTTGATCGTCCCGAGCTTTGGTTCCAACTTGCTTCAGTGCAAGCTGGTTATTTTCAGTCTGAATCATACATATATGATGGTCTAAATTGGATCGATCACGATTCACAAAATGTTATGCGTAACTTTCAGAAGACAAAATTAATATATATATATATATATATATATATATATATATATATATATATATATTAATATTATATGTGGCCATTGAAGTATATATACGATAAACAACGCTCTCACTTGATTAATATTGATCGATTTTAATTAATTCTACACGCATATATGTGAGAGACGTTCAGGCATTTTAAGAAGAATATCAATTGCTTCATTGGTTTCTATCCCCACATCCAGCAGCTTTCAAATATTTTCCTCAAACTCTCCGAATCTCAAAATTATTAATTATTTTGCATGTCATTTAACTGTATATAAATAAAAGGAAAAGGAATCAAACATAGAATGAACCATCAATTTCATGTCAATTGTTTTTGTTACATTTCAGGATTCCCAGTTTTAAAACATTATTTTCTATCCCAGTTAAGTCTCAACTTTGTATTTGGTTAAAAATAAAATGAAATAAAGTCCCAACTTCTTATATACTAAATTACTAATAGCTAGCCCCGTGCTGCCGTGCACCACGTTTTGCAAACAATAATGTGAACGATATAATGAACGAACAAAGTTTTTACTGCTGATTGTTCTTCTGCATCAAAACCCCACAACTGTTCTGTTTTTTATTTTTAAAATGATCAGAATTGCCATTGATAAGGAATCTAAAAACAAGGGTCCTACTCTTGACAATTCTCCAGGTCATGAGATTCCCAAAAAGTGATGAAAAATTGGACATATATATGGCACTGTCTGTATAGCATGCATGTTCTGCTGGAAAATCTCAAGTTCAAACAAATAGTTAAAAAAAACTTGAGGGGTCACACAACTTGTTTAAATTATTAGATTTGTTTGTGGCTTAATAATGATATTATATATCTTGGAAAGAGTTCTTAAATAAGGTTAGAAGGGTATTCTTAATTATAAAACCAAACTACCAGATGTTGATCTCCTGAAGTAAAGTAAACTAGTAAAGTGACAAGTAGGGATGACCCCATTTCTTTTTGGTGAATTATTATCATATTTATGGAGAATAATATATAAAGTGAAGAATAGGAGCATTTGGACCCTACTTATTTTCACAGGTCTGGTGTAAAACTACGTTTTGGATTGTAGTTTTTCAGTTATTTTAGTTAGAGTAATGTTAGGGAAACTAAAATTTTAAATTAAATTTATAAATCAAATGATGTGAATGTTCATGATTAGATTATTACTTAAATATTGATTAACAAGTTTATCTATTATTAGTGACACATCATTTAGTTAGTCAATTCAGTTTAAAATTTTGGTATCTCTAGTATTGTCCTTTATATATATACATACATATAGGCCCTTTATGCAAAGAGATTCTTATTTTTGTCAAAAAATGGAGATTAGGTGTGGAGTCTAACTTGAAAAATAAACAGTTCAGATCGTTAAAGTTTGATGTAATGTAAACCTCACAACTAATTCTCATTTTTATAAAAAAATAAGGATAATTTCCGTTAAAGATTTCCTACATACATATGTGTGTGTTTATATATATATATATATAGACACACACATACTGTTTATTGTATCTTTGTTTCAAGGAACCTTCCACTCAGAGAAAAATAGTAAAATAACATAAACAAAAAAGCCCATGAAAGAAACAATGCAACCACTTCAAACCAATCACGCCATGCACACGATGATGGGACTGAAAGGTCATATTTTCTAGGTTTTTACACTTTTTATGGTTTTGAAAACACTAACAATTTGAAAAAAATCTTCGACAGATTTTCAAATCATAGATATCTAAACTGTTTTTAAGCATGACTTTTTTAAATTATAATTAAAATCAAATATAAGGTGGTTACACTTCTGTACTTTATTTAATATTTCACCAAATAATTAATTGAATAATGTAATTCTGTATATATAGTTAAAAGCAAAGATACATATAATCTTTAAACTTGCAATACAAATTAAAATAAGTAGAAGATACAAGGTTGACAAAATTATGGTCATGGATTGATTAAATTTTGGTCTCTTGCAGGCATGTTAATTAAATTTGTTTGCACTAATAAATAATACATGTTTTGATTTTAAATATGAACCATTTTGAGGGAAAGTAACAAAAGATGATCACAACGTATTCCCAATATTTGGATCGAGTTAACCAACATTGAGTGTTTTAGTCACTTAGTATTACTGTTTAATTATTAACTACATGTAAACTATATATCCATATTATAGAGGAGCAAAGAAGAAGAAGAAGAAGGTTTAGAAGGAATGAAAGCTTGTATTGATATCTTTAGAGTTGAACATATTACAAAAAATGAGAGAGTACTTACAAATTATACTCACATAACAGAGAACATCGGTTTCTTAGTTCTCAAGTTTAGGACTAACTCACTCTATAATCTTCTAACAAACTATTCTAATTCTCATCAACTGTAGACCAATCTCCACCAATATAAATCATAGAAGATGTGTTCGATACTAAATTAATATGGTAAGCCTATTGTGTGAGTTAACCCAATCACCAACCCCTTTAATTAAAGAAAATAATATATTTATATTAAAAGAAACATTGTGTGCTTTTGAAGAGATGTCAATAAAGAGCAATTTCAGCAAATGGTATCGACTTTAGTTAAAGAGAAAAATTATTATTATTGAATTTAGTTGGAGAAGATATTGTTGAATTGATGCATTCTAAAAAATGAAATGATCATAGATATAAGCCGAAGATGAGTTATTTATCGACCTAAATTGATTTTTTTTTTTTTTTTATAAAAACTTTCACCGTTTAGTTTTAGGAACAAACTAAATTTTCTGATTGGTGGGTTAGGGTAGAGATGGAGTATGAAATATACCGTAGGAGCCAACACAAGTTGAGAGGCTGAGAGTAATCGATGGTGACAAAAGGAAAGGCCAAAGTTCTTCCAACTTCTAGGAAGATTCCAGTTCCATCGTTTTCTCACACGTCCATAAGTTTTTGCTGCTAGCCAAACTACGCACATACACAGAAACACTCACTCTTTTAAACTTTATGTTTTATCTATTTTGAAAAGAAGGTACGGCATGTAACTGATATAATGAGTACGGAAAACTATGTTGTATTTGACTACGGAAGTTGATTAGATTGTTACATGGTGCCACATATATATCAACAAAGTGTGTATATATATAGGCTTACGGTCTATTCAATTATTGATGTAAAAATACAGATATTATCATCTTACATATCACTATTGATGTTCTGCCTCTGTTGTTTCCTTTTGCCCTTAAAGTCCAAATTCTGTAGGTCCCGAAATTAGGGTTTGATGTTGATATATATGCTCGTGGTTTTTAACTTTCATATGAGCAGATCATATAGTCACACTCGGCCACAATCATGATTTTGGTGGTTGATTTTGTACGACATTTTGAAATTTGAAATTTTCTGTGTCTTTAATCAATAATTAAGTTGTTGAATTAATATGAACAATTATCTTTTCTTGATTTGTTGTATGGAGGATCATTGATTACTTGAAATAGTCTTACGTAGGAAATAATTAAGTTGTTATATCAATGTGAACGGCCAATAATTATGTTGTTGAATCAATGGGAAACAATTATTTTTTCTTGATTTGTTGGTTGTAGGATCTTTGCTTGATTGAAATACACTTACTTGGGAAATAAATTTTTTTGTGCAATTGAAAAAAAAAAGACACCATTTTTGGTCTCTCACACACTTTTGTTTAATCATATATGTTGTTTTATTTGATTGATTCAATAATACGAGTTGTGTTAGAGATTAAAAATGGTGTGTGACAGTAGTCATCTCCCTTGTTTTTTTGGTCGGAAAAAATATATAGTGTCAAAGACTGAAAAGAGGAATATATATATACACACACACACACTGGCGGAGCCAATGCAGGGGCATTGGCATCCCTTGACCCCAATAACCTTGTCAAGTTACCCCTTTGAAAATTTTATGAACCTGTATAGCAGTACTGCAGCACGCTGCTTTGTTAACTTATCCCAAAAACCTAATACTTCTAAACTTATCCTTAAGAAAATTTAAAAAAAAAATTTAATTAACACTAATAATTTTAATTAATACTTTTTTAATTAAACAAAGCTACTATATTGAAAGGAATTAGTAGCCTTGTACAAAAGTTGGTAGAGACAAAGAGGGATAGACAGTATCCCTTGGTGCTTGTTAGTGAAATTAGCATTGATTTTACCAGTTGCAACTACTTCAGTTGAAAGAGCTTTTCAGTGATGAAAATTATGGAGAATCCACATCGTAATAAGATGGGTAGATCAATAGTTGAATGATAGTTGGTTGTGTATGAGAAAGATGTATTTGATTCTACTGATAATAGTGTTGTGAGATGACATTTTGAAAATATGAGAACACGTCGTGTACAATTATAAATGAAAGTATGACCCATTTTTAAAGTTATTTTTTGACCCCATCGCTTTAAATTTTTTACTCCGCCACTGTACACACACAAAGTTTTGGATAATGTAGCTCAAGCATTTGTACAAAGGCCAGGAATACACACATACAAAGGCCAGGAATACACACACACACAGAGAGTTTTGGATAATGTAGCCCAAGCATTTGAACAAAGGCCAACCGATTAATTTCTGCAGGCTCTAAAATGGTCATTTGATTGAACACTTTATTAGGGAGAATGACAAGTCATCCATTTCAGTTACTGTTAAATAGTTTGTTAGAACTAAATGTTATTAGTTTTGTTAACGGTTGTGATTAGTTAAGTTTGTTAAGGGTGTTAATGTAAATAGCCAAAGGCTATATATACTGCCAAGTGTAATTCATTATTCATTCAATACAATTTTAAACTTAAAGAGGAAGTTTTCTGTTTCTATACTTAAGCTTTTCTGAAAATGAAAGTGAGGACAATGATGCTAAGCGAGAGAGTAGAAAAAAACTGAGAGACCGGAAAATGAAGCAGCAAGCTAGCTCGAGCTTGCGTACCACAGATAGAGGAACGAAAGCAAAGAGAAAATCCATTCATGTGTTGAGTTTATTAATAATGCTCCTTCTGGATGAGCTACTTCGCGAATATTGTGCAACGTCGTTTTTGTTGGGTACCCATTATTGCTACCTTTTCTCCCTGCCTTTATTTTATTTTCAACTTTTACAAGCCAGAATCGTGCATCACGCTTTGCTTTTATTTAGCAATGAGACAAAGATAATAGATAAACAGTTTTTAAAACATACACATCGGTCCCTTTTTTACACTTTGTGTTTTTCGTTTCAATTCAGACTGACAAAAGATTCTTGAAGAGTGATTTATGGTCACTAAAGCCTGATGCATTTGATTTTGTAAGATCCCAAAATGTGGAATATTTTCTACATCCATCGATCTAAAATCCATCTATATGGGAATTCCCAAAAAGGGATGTAGACAAAGAAGCCGCATATATCTAATTAGTTTTCAATTTCTAATGTTCACAAGTCGGCCATTTGCATATTTGCATTTAGTGTGGTTTGGTTGTGCAAAATTGTTTGTCGATCTCGTACGTTTGGATTCATACGAGAACCTTCCACTCGCAGCAGCGGGAAAGAGAGTTTGCAAACTATCCATGCATGCAGACAGGAAAAGGTTGGGAGAAGTAAGAAGCTAGCTAGCATATATGCAGTGCTAATTCGAAAGCACGTAAACTTCGAGGTGATTTTCTGGATTATGATCGAATCATCGTTTTAGTTTTCTACATTGTTAAATTTAGATACTTTACTAGATAATTATCGATCGATGAAAAAAGGAAAACAAAAAGGTGAAAGTAACAGATAACTTTTGGAATGCAATCATGCAGGAAAGAATATGTAATTAAAGGGCAATTAAGACTAATGTCCACATGCAAAATATTAATCAGCTTTAAGCATTGGGATGATATTCCAAAGTTATATGAATAATGTTATGTATTTCTAGTTAAACGTTAAGAGTTTTCTCTTTAATCCACTGCGTCTTAGTTTCAAGCTCTCCTTCTCTTTTATTGTAAATTAGTGTAGATTATCACTTGTAATAAAAAATTAATATAAGTTGTAAATTATAAATTTATACACGACAATTATAGTGTAACTACTTATTTCTTGTAATTCAGTGTAAACACCATGTTGCAAAATGAATAACAATGATGAGTAATTCCATGATATTCACTAATAATTTTATTAGCACCATATACTGTAGAAATTTGTAATTAGAAATTAAAGGTAAATAATTTTAACTTCTTAATAAAATCATTAGGAAGGGATATTGGATACATTTCCAAATCAAACTCTAGTATACATGCTCGTGAATGTGACACTTAATTAACTACCACAAGCATATGATGTCAATGTGAAACTTGCTTTTACATTTACAATCACAACCGGATGATTCTTTATTTTAGTCTGGGTCCGATTTAATTTTCCCAAGAAAGGAATGCCTGGCCTATGCGGCTATGCCTCATCTTTTTTCTTACGTGTGTGGCTTGAATTAGTTACTGTTGCTTTAATCGACCCACAACATACTCACGAGACAACGAGAATAACTTATATGGATCAAGTCACATAACGTTTCAATCTAATAATATATTGTTATATAAAGAAAAATTTGCACTAGATAATGTATACAAGATACAAAACGCCACATATACATGACGGTCAATCTATTTCAAAACGGCGATAAGTGAGTAGAAAGAGCTAGGCAAGGGACAACAAATAAAAAATGGACATATGGGCGGGATCGATAAGTGGAAGTCATAAAAAGGAGATGCGTTCTCTTCAAGTAAGTCCTTGTCCGAGACGACGAGACGCCAATGCACGACACCTTTTTACGGAAATCATGTGGGAAACAGTCCAAAAGAAAGAAGATCTTGGAGCGTATAATTATGATCGTGAAGTTTCTAGCCTATAACTCTTTTTTTTCTTACAAGAATAAAGGAAATAGATATCTTTATTCCTTAGCCATACAAGAGGGAAATAATTGTTCAGATCGAAAGACAACATGAGGTTGAGATAACGAGATCAGATGAGAAGGTGTTGTGGTGATCATGCCATAGAAAACAAGTTATTTTTAATATATATTTTTTGAGAGAAGGTGTGGTGGTGATCATGCCCTAAAAAATTAATAAATTATGCATGGGAGAATTACGACTGTCACATACACGATGATTTGCAGAGCATCCTTCTGGGTTAAAGGCTTTTAGCATATTGGTGCGTTGGCTGTGTTTTTTCTGGTGAAACACCAAAAAGACAAGCGCACAAAGCTTTGAGAGTCTGTACAAAATTAGGATTAAGTATCAAGTAGAATATACGTTTTAAAGAAATATACCAATATTATTTTTTTTAAAGAAATATACCAATATTTTTGTGAGTAAAAAAATCAATATTTTTTTTAGTTAAAAAAAAAACCAATATTCATAAGGATGGTACATTACATGTTTGTCCTCATTGCACAAGACCCAAGGCCACCTAACTATTTGCCGGTAAGGGTCACTGAAAAATATTCCGGTCGTTGGAATCCTCGCTGGAAACTTTTGTCTTCCGAGATTTTCATATGTAAATATTACGGTCAATAGAGTTTCACCGAATTTTTTTATCTTCGGTCACCTGATTTGGTGGTGGCTTATATATTAACATTTCAATAAAAAATAGAGATACTGTTTATTAGATTTGAACCCACAACCTCAAAAAATAAAACAATAACAGCTTACCAACTCAACTTCATTTATTTGTTTGTAATTTTTTAAGGTTTATAATATTTGTCTCATCATTATTTGTTGAGAATTGTTTTTTTTTTGTTGCCATTTGTTGAGAATTGTTGAGAAATATAATTTTTTTTTCTCCTCAACAGACCCCAACTGCTAGGCACAAAAATGTTTTCTAGTTTATTAAGTGTCTTAATTATCTTTACTAACTATTAGTCATTGTATTTCACATGCATATATAATTAAATAGAGACTTTTTAACACTTACATGATTTTTTGAAAGTCAGTTGTATAGAGTGACATGAGAGCGACACTACTACAAAACTAACACTACTACAAAACTACTAAGTAGTGTAATTTTAAAAAACGACAAGAAAAATCCATTTATGTAAGATATTAGCAAAAATCTAACAGAAATTCACGTAATGTCGGATAAAAGAATCGACAGCATTTCTTGCGTCACAAAAAGGCTTTTGTTGTCGGTTAGTTCCCTTAAACCGCCAAGAAAACGTAAAGCGTTTTAAACAAAAAAAAGGACAGTAGTGTTGGATATAAGCACTTTAGCGTCAGATACAAGCGACATTGAAACGCCCGTCGGATACAGGCGACATTAAATGCTGAAAAATGTTGTTGGATAGAGCAGCTTTGTGTCGCCCCTAACTAACACAACTAACCATTAACAATAAAAAAAAATCAGTTTTTTGGTTAAATTAAAATATGATTTTTCTGATAAATAGTGGGCCCCACCCTATAAAACTTCAACCCTTTTTTCCTTGTGCAACCTTCTCCTCCTTGCACGAAACTCCTTACAAATCTCACGCACTGCACGAGACTCCCTAAGCTTCCTCCCTCCCTCGCCACGCACCAACACACTGCAAATCACTGCAATTAAATAAAACCCAGCAAATCCAAATCCTTTGCTGCAACATCTCCCCAAACCAACCCAAAACTCATCACTCTCTGCCGCTAAATCTAAATCCAATCCAAATCTCTTCGTCACTGACTCCATCCCCAAACCAACCCAAAACCCATCATCTCTACCCACTTTATCTCATCTCACCGAGTTTCTGGGTTTTTAGGATTTGAAGTGAAATAGGTGGTTTAGGCTTTGTATATTGTCTGAGATGGTAACAATGTGTATTTGGTTACTGAGAAAATGAGAGAAAAGAGGTAGGAAAATGTTGGGATTTCTCTATTTTTGTTTCGAGTGCGAGAAATTTTGGAAGTTTTCATTTTTTGGCTTCTGGGATGGAGATCGACGGATCTGGAGTGGAATGTGTACAGGTAGGGGTTCAAAGAAAAAAAAAACTGACACCGCAGAGTCGCCGCCACCTCCTATGTCGATCCACCACCACACCCATTGTTCTCTCTCTCACATGTCGACTTTGGTTTCCCTATTTCACCCACGCCAAATATCTCTCCCACATGAAGGTTGTTGGAAGGAGAAGAAAAGAGGGAAGGAAAAAGAAAGGAGAATCTGAAGAAAAATAAGCAGGGGAAGATGAAGGAAACGAGGAGGGAGAAACGGTGCACGAAGGAAATGGGGGAATAAAGGGATTTTATTTAGGGGTATGCTATCCACACACCCCTTTTTACTTCTCACACACCTTTTGTTAATTTCTGTCTGTTGATCTTCTTCAATTCATCCGATCCGACGGTCGAAAACCAAAAATGTGTGAGAGAAGTAAAAAATGGTGTGTGAATATCACACCCCTTTTATTTAGTGCAACTCCACCGTTGCTAAGGCCCCTAGGGCTATTCACTATTTAATCCACCAGTGAACAATAACTGCCCTTAATGAACAGTAACTGCCTTTTGCATCTTCACCCCTACACTAAATATCCCTGGCAATATGCAATAAAATAATAGTATTTTATTTATTTATAAAATAATACAAAATAATTTTATTTGTAATTTTGGATAAGATTTTTAATCATTCTCATTGTGCCACGTGTCATTATTCGAAAAGACAATTATTGGTGATGGATTTCGATAAGATTTTTATCCAATGTTGTCGTGCCACGTGTTGTTACATTTTCAGAATCGTTGATGATAGATTTCCAATAAGATTTTTAATCAATCACGTCACGCCACGTGTCACAATCTGTTTACAATCTTTGAGGATAGATTCATGAACATGCGAGGCATGATTAGGTGTAGAGTGTAGAGGGGTGCTGTTCATGAAAACTTTTGGACTAACGTGCGCAACTCTGAATTTAGGACAATCTTTGACAATATTCCAACATTCTCATCGGTTGAATGATTTGTTTTTGCTTTTGGCATTATACCAAGCTTGTACTTGAAATGCGGAATAAGAAATAATTATTAAATCAAAGTAGGTAATGCAAATTTGGGTATAGTACAAACAAATAAATAATATATTGTTACCTGATCCGCTAAACTTTCCCTACTTCGAAGATTAGTACTAGCTTGTGCCAAGGTGTCTCTCCACATACTAAACGATTGGCTGAGTATTCTCCAACGATTGGACATCGATTCTTTAGTTCTTTTCCCACCAATTTTCTCAAGATAATTGGCATGAATAAGACTCCACATTTCTCGCAACTTCATCATATTACCCGTAATCGGATCATGAGTAACTTCAACCCAACTAGTACACAATGTAACATCTTCAAAAAGCGACCAATTCGTACCTGCATCATTAGTCATTTTGTTGGAAAAAAAAATTGGATTGAAACTTTGAGAGAAAGATAAGAATGTCGTTGAAACTAGTTGACAAAATATGAAATTGTGGTGTAAGGTAGAACATAATGAGAAGGTATTTATAGAAAAGTAAAATCAATTTTTTTTCTTCAAATTTTTATTAATTTTTTACATTTTTTATTTTTTTTATTCACATAATTAATCTCCGCCATTAGATTTAAAAAAAATTTGAATTCCAACACTTCAGATTAGTAAGATTTCATAATTTCAAACTTTTTAAAAAAAAATTTATAAAGCCGAACAACGTAGACCATTGATCTAAGATCCAACGACTGAAATTAATGACAGTTTGAATTTCTTTTTACCGTTGGAAATCCAACGGTCCACATAAAGTAACCGTTGAAATCCAATAGACGAGGAACTACCACGTGGCCTCCAACGGTAACATTGCCCAAGTATGCGCCACGGGCCCCAGTGTCTGAAACTGGTCGGGGACGCGCCCCCACGCGCGCTTGTAATGCACACGCCTAACTAAAAAAATATTAAAACTGGGCTGACGTCGCCCTGATGCTAGCATTGAATCATACCCACCTCGGGTTCTTAGGCCAACGATTCTCGCCGGGCCTCTTGCTCAAGTTCGCTCCTGCGCAATTGCCCGGATGGGCTATACGTGGTTGCTCGAGTTACTGCCCTTTGTTTTGGGGCTTGTCGTTGGGGCTACTCCACATGGTGGAGTTGCTCTTAGGGTAAAAACCTGGCGTCGGTTAAAAATGCCAGTAATACCGACATCATATATTATTTCCATCATCCGACACCACTTCTGCCCAATTCTGCGAGCAAAACTAGCAGGAAAATTCCTGCCCAAATATTTGATACCCTATCTAACACAAGTGGCCAATTACGTCAGATAAAACCAACATTACCCTATCCGACCAAGTTTGAAAATATTGAAAAAAGAAAAAACAAATACAGTCGAATAATAATGTCTTAGTGTCGGTTATATTCAACATTTACATTTTATGTTGGTTATAAGCGACAGTACTGTTGTGTCATCCGACATTATTTAAACAGGTTGTCAGAAATGTCTTATCCGACAATATATTGTAAAAAACTGCCACCAGTCTCCGAAACATTAAGCCACTTTCGTAGTAGTGCGAGACTATATTCAACAAATAAATTACATCATGAGCTTGGTTGATATAAATATTGATGATAGTAATACGTATCACAAGTGGTTACTTGAGGGAGTGATAGAAATTGTTGCTTTTCACATGTATATGCAACAAAAATTAGAGAAATTGTAACATTTTACATGATGTTTTAGGAGTCACTGCTGAACAGTGACCTAAGAGTGAACTAAACAAATATTAACAAATGTCATAGATATCACAAGTGATTGTTTGGATGTAGTGGTACAAGTTATTGTTTTTCATTTGGAAGTCATGAAATCATTTTTGAGGTCACCGAAAAGATTGACCGGCCGGTCACCTTAGTGCTTGTCGGCTGGTTGTCAGAATATTCATCAGCCGGTCGTCAGAAAAGTTGATAAGGTTGAGTGACAAACATGTAATTAAATTGAAATATAATAGTATTTATAAAAAATTTAGGTAAACTTTTTTATTAGTAAATAAATTAAAAATATGATAATGGTAATTAATCTGAAAAGCCCTTTGGTTCTTTGTCTTGAAACCTTACAAAGATTATCTAACAAAATACAGCAATATCACGTGACGATGCTCAAACCAGGTGCATGCATTGAAGGTCAAAAGAAATATTTAAATGCATAAGCTGTTTTGGTGTAATTTTGATATTTTATTCATGATAGTTTTTACCGTACAAAATAATCATTTTACACTTTTTATAAAAAGAAAACTAATGAAAAGGGCTTGAAAACTTTGAGTTCTAATGATAAGGACAAAATAAAGAGTAAAGTGAATAGTACTAGGATTGACTTTTTAGTGTAAAAATGTGGTTTTTCGTTAAAGTGAACAGTACCGGGTGTGCATGTTTTTTCTAAATATAAAATGTTTAAAGTTTAAATTTCAAAATATACTTTTTAGGGTAACGTTATTGTAGACCTTAAAAACTACCAAACCTACGTGGCGTGCAGGCCGAGTAATCTATAAGCTAACTACATCCTTCGGTTGAATGCGGGACGTGCCAACTCGTCGGCCGAGCTCGGCCGAGAAGTAAAATTTGTTGATGTTGCGTTGGGTGCGCGGCTGACTTTTGCGTCTCGCGATTATGACCGAGGAAGGAACACGTCTCGGCCTCTTGGGTTCTCGAACATGAAGATAAGGCTACTATTCTTACGAAGTTCACAAATCGTCACCGTCGGATTCGGTCACAGTGATGGTATTCGTCATAGTACACTTACGCCAAATCGACACCAAAGTGTAAGGGCACAAATACTCAAAGCGGATATATGTCTTAACAATAAACGTGATTCGGCCGTCGGAATGCCAAACTCTAAATCCCACTTGAGAGTATCAAATCATAAACTAACTCGGCATGCAATGTGCCGAGCCTAATAAACTGTAACACCTCACTTCGTCGAGAATGCTAATGAGATGACCTCGACCAATAAGGATTCGGAAATCCTTATCGACCGAGACTTGGATAGATAACCAGTCACCCTCGACGCAGTGCTATCTATGCTGACTGAAGATGCTGCGAGACTGGCTGGTTCTACGGTGACAGTGCTATCTATGCCGACTGAAGATATCACTGGTTGCTTTCACAGTGCTATTTATCCAAATTGAAGGTGTGTTGGCGAAAAAAGAAAAGGAAAAAGTCTCAAGGTTGTTGAGAGAATTTATGCAGGGCAATTGTGTGTTGAATTGAAGAGGGCATGAACGATGCACAAATTCTCCTATGTATAGCACCAGGCACTTTCTAGACCGAGTTAAAACCCTACTCGGATTAGGATTTCTTCTTCTCATCAAACACCATCTCGACCAATCCTATTTTCACTATGACTTTGAACCTAGTCCTTTATCAAATCGGATCCACTTCTATCCATATCTTGCCGAGACTCCTTATTGTGCCAGGATTCAATTACTCGTCTCACAGCATGACTTGACCAACCTAGGTTAGGAAGCCCATGAACTAAATGATCCACGGTAATCTTTCCGTAAGGCCTTCCGGGCCGAGAATCCATCTCGGCCAAACCAATATTTTGGGCTTAAACAATTATATAAACCATTTATTTAAATCATATTTTATAAATCATATGACATGAACGTTGATAATTAAATTATTACTTAAAAAAAAATGATATTATCTAAATTAAAGGGGCGGAGAAGTGGGATAAGCCTCATAATGAGCTAACAATAATGTAATTCAAATTTGTCTTTGCAAGAATCGAACTTAAGACATTTCACTAATAAGTGAAGAGGAATACCACTAGACCGGTAGTACTAAGTGACATAATTGAATTATTACTTTAATGTTGACTAACATGTTTATTTCCGACATATCACATGATTTGTAAATTTAGCTTCCCTCACATTACTCTATTTTTAAAATGCTAATACACCTCTCATTAAGAATGGTTAAATTATTGATTATGTTTCACACGAATAAACATTGATACTTTCTATTTCATCAGTTTTACCCGTGAAAGTGCAGTTTTTATTCTTAATGCAAAATTATATTTTAACAGAAGCTTAAGCCGTGTGGTGTCGTAATCTTTTCATGAGCTATGCAGTTTCGTGAAAAACGATCTATGTTAACCCCGAGAATTGTAGAAGTGCAGTAACTTATAATTGTTACTACAATGAGTACGTATGATAGGAGAAATAGGTTGGCCTACGGGCTGGTGGTCCTGTATATATCGGCGGTGACATGGATTGATCAGTCATGGACCCAAACTCGTTTGGAAAAGCAGTTAACCACGTTGCCTTTGCTCACCAATTCAACCTCCCCTCGCTTTCCCTTCCTCTTCATCTTCATATGCTAACTGACACAAAATATTATGACATAGAGTCCTACGTGGGGAAAAATCTTAAGGTTACACCACTTGACGAGAGGGCTGATACGATCAAAACTTTTTTTTTCATGTAAATTTTCATCGATAAGCTTATCTATATGAATTTTGATAATATCAACTTTATAAGTATATCGATGATCAATAACATATTGGATGGTAGAACATGCTGCATGATCACGTCCTGATCAGATGGTTGGTTTGACGATCCAATAAGATGGTGTCATGTCGTTTGTCACTTGTTACTTGAACTTTCATTGGCAAACATATCGAGATAATATATACAATTACATATATAAACACGTCAATAATTGATAAAATGTTGAACGGTCAGACATGTCACGTAATAAGAAGAGTTGCTAAAATGTTTCACCTCCATATATAGCGAGCTATAGCTGATCCCTTCCCTCTATACTCAATTATTTACTAGAATATCCCATCTATATATATGTGTGTGTATTATTGAGTCACTCTCACTGTCATCACTAGCTCTCCCAAACACTCTCTTCCTCTCTCCCATGGTTGCCTTCTCCTCCTTATCATCAACATGTCCTCCTCCCATTTCTCCCTCCCAAGGTTACTACCAATTCCCAATATTAATTACGTACTCCTTCCTGAATTAATTAATTAAATTATGTATAATTGCTTACGTGTGCATGGGTGTGCTGACATGCAACAGGTGGACCCGAGTTCTCCGGCGCCAGAACTCCCAGATCGACGACGCCGACAACAACCACAACTCCAACAACATCGAAGACATCATCAACGCCCCAATTATCAGCAACTCTGTCGAATGTTACGCCTGCACTCAGGTGGGGGTCCCAGCCTTCCATTCCACCAGCTGCGACGGCGCCCACCAGCCCCAGTGGGAGGCCTCCGCCGGCTCTTCCCTGATTCCCATCCAATCCCGCTCCGATCTCAAAAAAGGAATCTCCCGCCACCGCCCAGCCGGCCCCTTCGGCCCCGTCCTCGACCCCCGCAGCAAGCGCGTCCAGCGCTGGAACCGCGCGTTCCTCCTCGCACGTGGGATGGCGCTGGCCGTCGACCCGCTCTTCTTCTACGCCCTCTCTTTCGGAAGAAGCGGAACCCCTTGCCTCTACATGGACGGAGGGCTGGCAGCAATTGTCACCGTGCTCCGCACGAGCGTGGACGCCGTGCACCTGTGCCACCTGTGGTTGCAGTTCCGGCTGGCGTACGTATCGAGGGAGTCGCTGGTGGTCGGCTGCGGAAAGCTCGTGTGGGACCCACGTGCGATCTCCTACCACTACCTTCGATCTCTCAAAGGTTTCTGGTTCGACGCCTTCGTCATTCTCCCCGTTCCTCAGGTGAGTCCACAGGCTGGAGAAATTTTTCATCGAGATCGAAATACGAGTGGTACACCAATTGTGGAAAAGTTTAATTTTTGAATTATTAACTTTTTAGCACACATATCTCATCATTTGTTTAGTGACACATGATGAGATAAGTGTGCTAAAAAGTTAATAACTTAAAAAATTCTCGGGGAAAAAAAAAAAAATAAATAAAATTTTCCACCATTCATATTAAAACACATGATGCATTACTTGTATTCCCGTCACAACTAAAAATTTCTCCACTGGCTGGCTTTGATAGTCTTCAATCATCTCTTTTGTTTAATTACATAATTACCCATGAGTTCCTACCCCTGCCAATGTCTCCACATGAAAAAACTTGAGTAGGACGTGCTCTCATCTTACATCAAAGTTTTTCCCGCTTCAGATTCATATAATTATCCGAATTTTAAGAAACCAGCCTTTTTTTTAATCTTTCTAGTGTAACGGTCAAAGTAATATATGATAACGGGATATTTCAGTAAGTAATGCTAACATTCCTCGACATAAGCAATAAGTTATATAATAATTTAAGAACAATACATGACTACTCAAAGATGAGTAGAAATTTATACTCAAAATTCTTTGTATTTTAATCACAAAACTTTGTACTTATGATTAGAATCGTTTATACTATAAGGAGACTAACTTTTTAAATTAAATTTTATAAGCCATATGATATGGTCATTTGATGATTAAATTATTATTTAAGTGTTAATGAACGTACTCATATTAGTAACACACACTATAATTTTCAAATTTAATCTAAAAATTTAATCTACTTAACATTCCTCGACATAAGCAATAAGTTATATAATAATTTAAGAACAATACATGACTACTCAAAGATGAGTAGAAATTTATACTCAAAATTCTTTGTATTTTAATCACAGAGCTTTGTACTTATGATCAGAATCGTTTATACTATAAATCACATTGTAAAGATCATCTCTGCAAAAATTAAATTAAAACTAAGGTCGTTTAGTCAATCTATTGTAGCAAATACACAGACGGTTCGTAATGCTTTTACCAATACTGTTCATTTGGTTTTAAACAGTTTGATGACTAAACAACCATAATTTTAATTTATTTTTTACAGATACAATCTTTATAAGGTGATTTATAATATGAATGGTTCTGATTATAAACCCGAAGTTTTATAAATGGACAACGAACAATTTTGAGAAGTTTTGAATAGGAATTCCTACTCATCTTAGCCAAGTATTGTTCATAATTTAATTAGCCCCTAATAAAATCTGTTTGTGAGAAACTACAACTTTTGGGACCAAATTGCAGCTTTTTGGCTGAGAAAACAGTCTTCTGCCTCTTTTGTTTTTGCAGGCAGTATTTTGGCTGGTTCTTCCAAAATTGATCAAAGAAGAGAAGGTTAAGGTGATAATGACCATTCTCCTTTTAATTTTTTTGTTCCAATTCCTCCCAAAAGTCTACCACAGCATCTCCTTGATGAGAAGAATGCAAAAGGTCACAGGCTACATATTTGGCACCATTTGGTGGGGTTTTGGCCTCAACCTCATTGCCTACTTCATTGCTTCTCACGTACGTAAGATCATCAAATTACGCGCTTTAAAATTCAAAATCTGTATTAGGTATAGTTCTTGATGCTTAATTAATTTTTTTTTCGTGGTTTTAGGTTGCCGGGGGATGCTGGTATGTGCTCGCGATTCAGCGCGTAGCTTCGTGCCTAAGACAGCATTGTGACCAAAATGTCAATTGTAATCTCTCTCTGTCTTGCTCGGACGAAGTTTGCTACGAGTTTTTGTTACCGGCCGCCACGATTGGCAACCCTTGTGGAGGGAACACGACAACAAGCGTGATGAGAAAGCCACCACTCTGCTTGGATGTAAATGGCACATTCAACTATGGAATCTATCAGTGGGCTCTTCCTGTCATATCTAGCAACTCCCTTGCTATTAAGATTCTCTATCCCATATTCTGGGGCCTAATGACTCTCGGGTACCTTGTTAAGCAAGTAATCTTCACGATTAACTAGTAAAAATGAGAATAATAGACAATTTATAAAATTAATTGTATGCTCTATTGCAGCACATTTGGGAATGATCTTGAACCTACAAGTCACTGGTTAGAAGTGATTTTCAGCATATGCATTGTGCTTAGTGGGTTGCTGCTCTTCACTTTGTTGATTGGAAACATTCAGGTGACTTTTTCACATACATAAGAATGTACATTTTGCTTTTGGGTTTCTGAGTTTTTTTTCTTTCTTTTTTCGGCCAAGTGATCTGACTATGAGTAGACTTGAGCGTAGCCAAATTAAATAGGGCAGTGTGCCCTCGTAGTTTAAATTTGATTAGAATATCTGCTTGAATAAAAATGGAAACAATCGATCTGACTATGCGTACCTTACAATACTTGATGCAGGTATTTCTCCACGCCGTTATGGCAAAGAAAAGGAAGATGCAGTTGAGGTGCAGAGACATGGAATGGTGGATGAAGCGGAGGCAGTTGCCGTCTGGATTGAGACGACGAGTACGCCATTACGAAAGGCATAGATGGGTGACAATGGGGGGAGAAGATGAGATGGATTTGATCAAAGACTTGCCGGAAGGGCTCCGAAGGGAGATTAAGCGCCATTTATGCTTAGACCTCATAAAAAAGGTTCCCCTGTTCCACAACTTGGATGATCTTATTCTTGACAATATGTGTGATAGGGTTAGGCCACTGGTCTTCTCCAAAGATGAAAAGGTAACAAATTGATCATCTGCAAAGTGATTTAATTACTCTATGATCACATGATTTACATCGCAATTAATTTAAGCAGATAATTAGAGAAGGAGATCCTGTGCCGAAGATGCTATTTATCGTACGAGGGCGCATTAAGCGCACCCAAGGCCTAAGCAAAGGCATGGTGGGAACCAATGTGCTTGAACCGGGAGGGTTTTTTGGCGATGAGCTGCTCTCCTGGTGCCTTCGCCGGCCATTCATGGACCGCCTTCCAGCCTCATCCGCGACATTCACCTGCATTGAATCAACAGAAGCATTTGGCCTCAATGCAGGCGATCTGAGATACATGACGGATCACTTCCGCTACAAATTTGCCAACGAAAGGCTTAAGCGAACGGCGAGATACTACTCTTCAAATTGGAGAACATGGGCAGCGGTGAATATACAATTCGCTTGGCGCCGGTACAGGTTGAGGACTAATGGAGGTCCCGTGATTCCTGTGATTCCAAATGGAAGCTCTGAGAGGAAGCTGTTGCAGTATGCTGCAATGTTCTTGTCGCTTAGGCCACATGATCACCTTGAGTAATAGCACTCTATTACTGCTCAATAAAATCTTGTTTGTGTGGTCTTCAGATCATGTTCTAATCCACTTTCCCTAATTAACACATCAATCAAAGAAATGGTCTGAAAATGTAGGTAAATGTGGCATTAGTGTATGTAGAAACATTGTTCTATGCTAATATCATCTTCATTACTATTACTTTCAAGAGAATTAAGATATTCTTAACTATTTCAATTTATGAGGAGAGATTTTGAACTCGAGTGTAAGTGGGTAGACACACTATCATGGATAACTGACCTAACACACGACAATATTAGCTCTACAAATAAAGGGCATTGTCTAAATCACACATTAATCTCATCTAATTAAATATTAAATCTTCATTAAGGCTAATTGGTATGGACAATCATATCTATAGTCGAATTATGTATAAAAGAATACCCACGATATTTCTACATGTTAAAAAAGCATTTTTATGTTTTATTTTTCTCTTTTAAAAAGATGACCAGCTAGTTGCTTCATCACAACAATCCATTCTTTCGGGAATCGGGAAAACTCATAGAGATATTTCAGCATCCTCTTGCCACATCTGTGATTCACCAGCGTCAAGAATTGAACCTAGGATGTGCAGTATGAAATTCTTCCCTACTACTAAGCCATCCCGTGATGGTTGGGTTTCTATGTGAATTACCTCAATTCTTCAGATCTTTACACATCCTCTTACATATGACACAACGAATTTTTTTTAAATCAAATGCGATGAAAATTTAAATGAGTGACTTGAAGCACAGTACCCGTTGGTCTTCATAGGTAGGAAGGAACCATCCACTTATCTACAATACTGGATCTTGTGATTACAACTAAGCGACACCGCCATCGTCTTTTTTCTGCTCCGTTCAGGCTTCACTAGTGTCGCTTGATATTTGTACGGCGTGATGTCATTTACCTCAGCGATAAGTAAACCATTGCATCTTGCATGTCGTTTACTAGACAATAGACGTTGTCATGTCGCCGGAGGCGAAGACAGAGAATAGCATAACAGCTTACATATCGCATCACGTATGTTGCTTAGCTGTTTTGGAGGTCGAGGAAAAAGACGACACATGCAACTTCCCCCTTTCTTCTCTAGAAAACAACACAATTTACTATTGATTTTATTTTCGATTTATGGTCAAATTATCCAACCAAAAAGAAAAGACTTTACAGTGAAATTGCTTATTTCTAATGAATTTTATGGTTGTTTTATTGCAGTGGCAGAAAGTAATGACGCCTATGCATCATGGTGTAGGTTCGGATTCTCATCATCCTCCTTCGTTGCAACAGTTTACTTTAGAGGTTCTTCTGAATTTGTTTGCCACTTTGAATAATTTAATGGGTAAATTACACTTTACTACCCTAATTTAATTTACCAATATATTTTTCATCTTCCAATTTTTATTGTTTTATTTGCTGCCGACCCATAAATAGATGAGTTTCCCTAATAACTAAAGAGTTTATGGTGTGCTTAATGTGGCTTTTCTAGACAAATATTGATGAATGAATTAATATACCTATATTGCGAGTCGATGCAAATTTGCAAGTTTTAGAGAACTTTAATGAAAAGTTCCCGGTACTGTTTACTTTAACGAAAAACCATATTTTTACATTAAAAAGTCAATCATGGTACTATTCACTCTACCCTTTATTTTGTTCTTATCGTTAAAACTCAAAGTTTTCAAGCCCTTTTCATTATTTCTCCTCTATAACAATTGCTATAACATCTAGTAGGGCAAACCCATCCTTGATTCCAACTACACAACTAAGTATTTTCAAATGTACTAAGTTTGTGTACATTTGAAGATGCTTGGTCTTATATTTAAAGCTAGATTATTCAAATTGAAAATCTTTTAATTGCAGTCACATACAAAAATTTCTCTGTTTCCCCTAAGACACAAGATTGTGTTGGATCTCTATTGAACTGTATATCACAACTTATTTGAATAGTGATATCAGATTTGCATGTGTTCTCACAATTGTTTTTTTCCAGGGTTTTTATCACGATCGGTCATGTAATATTTTATTAGGGTTGATTAGCTCAGCCAATCCCAACGGTCATAATTAAAAAAGCTTTCTTCTGTCCCAAGGCAGATAAATACCCTAAGTTCTCGCCCAATTTTGCTTCCCTATTTTTGATTTTTTGCCGCAACAATTTTGGTCCAAATTTGGGGTTGAGATTGTTGTGCCCTCCAAATTTGGCTTAAGCTTCCCAATTCCGATCAGCTTTCTCTTTTCTTCTCTCTCAACCAACGAAAAATGGAGGTCACATTCGTCATGACCTCCCGGCCACCCTAACCTCCCACATATTTTTTTCCTTTTTCCAAAGCTCATTCTAGGGTTCTTCCCCAAACCTTTTCAATTTGGGGTTTTTTTACTTTTTTTGCCCTAGAATTTGCTTCAACACATCAAGTTCCTTTCACCCAATTCATCATAAACTTCATGTTCAGCTCTGCAGGTACATTTTCTTTCTCAGAAATGCTATATGCACGATATTTTTATATCACATTGCTGATAAGGGAGGTTGTCCCCATGACTGACATGTATAAGAGAAGTGAATAAATGTGACGCGAATAACGTGTGTGTGTTTAAGCATGAATGTAATTTTTCAGATATTTATGATTGTTAATTTTGTTTAGTAGTTGTTGATGAATGGTGTTTTCTTAGGTTAGGTACCATAACATTCACATTTATATCAGCCAAAAGATGGGGTTGAAGTTTTCAAGGCAAGTGCCGGCTGGGAAGTTTGAAAGCTTGACCATACAACACAAAGTGATCAATTGTCTGAGTAAAAGTCTTTACATCCGTAACTTGGTGTCGAAGCAACGGAGGCGAATGCTTGTTGCTGGTTATGATCTCGACATGACTTACATTACGGATCGCATTTTGGCAATGTCATTCCCTTCAGAACGAATGCGGGCAATGTATCGTAATCCTCTTTGGCAGGTCAAGTCTGTGCTTGATATGAGACATCAAGATCATTACAAGGTACTGCAGCTCCTTAATCCAATTAGTTCCTTCTTAAATTATTCCTCTAATTTTGATTCCTTTTTATATATACATTCTTTTTGTTAATAGGGTAGTATTTTTTCAGATCTATAACCTTTGCATCGAAGAAAGTTATGACCCGTCTCATTTTCATGGTCGTGTGGAGAGGTTTCCTTTTGATGACAATCATGTTCCACATCTAGAAATGATCAAGCTCTTCTGTGAAAATGTTGATTCATGGCTATCACAGGATCCGAAAAACATTGCCGTTATACACTGCATGGTAGGTAGGCATAAATAGCAAGCTATTTCTTAAGCAAACATTGTTGTTTGCTTAATTATCTGAATCCAAATATAAAACATTGATTAAGCTAAATTTACACCGTTGAGGATGCATTATAACGTTTGTGTTTTTTGATCGCTGCTGTTTTGATGCAGGCAGGCAAAGGTAGAACGGGTTTAATGGTATGTGCTTACCTAGTCTACTGTGGGATGCCAGCAGAGGAAGCTCTTCTGTTGTATGCTCAAAGGCGGACCATCAATAATGAAGGAGTAAGTCATATTACGTCTAATACAAACGATTCCAAAAGAATGTTAGTATATCATAATCTGTATGAACAAAAAATTGAGCTTATGTATTGCTTTCAATTTCCAATCAAGTCAATTGAAAACTCTTCTAAGAAGGGCATAAAACAGCTTACACTAACAAACACGTTGTCATTGGTATCTGATCGAAACAGGTCTCAATACCAAGTCAACGCCGTTATGTAGGATACTGGTCGAACTGTCTCTCTTTACCTCACGGAGTTGAAGATGCACCACCTGATGTGAACTTGCCTCAGCAATGTAGCAGAGAATTGAGGAGAATCCGATTTTATGACACGGTTAACATCGAGAAAATCTTTTTTGTGGTGTCGGAGCTGCAAGAGGTTTGCCTTTTTTGTACATTCTGATAATCTAGAACATTGATCAATTACCATATCCTTATAAGTCAACTAATAAGAATTTCTTGAACCTTGTGTTAACAGATTTCCGGCCAGGTTTATCGTCTGTCACTTGAAGTTTCTAGGAGTTCCTGCAAACAAATCCAGAAAGGATGTCAGAGGACGAGTAGTCCACGATACTATCTCTCATTCGTCGAAGGCGATGAGGAAGATAAGAAATCAGAATCGGATGAGCCTCATGTTGTAGTCCAAATGGATACAGAAAGCTCGGCACTTTACCAGAAGGCCTGTCTTGAATATTACTTCGATAAGCCTGTGCAGGTAACTGGAGATGTGCGAGTCATTTTCTATCAAAAAATGTATGGAAGTCGCCTCTTCTATGCTTGCTTCAACACGGCTTTCATCAGGAACAGCTTGCTACAGGTCTTGACCTACTTTCTCTTTCCAGCACTTTATCAACGGTCCACTGAAAATGCTTCTATACAAAGCACTTATGGGCACGATGAAAATTTTAGGCCTTGTTTGGGATTACTTCTAGAGAGGTCAAAAGCATTTCCAAACAACCAGAAGGGCATTTAGTGATGTATGGCAGACAAAGTTTAGGAGTGCTTACGGGTTACGGAAGCATATGTAGTGCTTCCTGGGAGAAACATTGCTCAACTATTTCTTGAAAAAGTGCTATCAAATGTATTTTCAGGAAGTATTTGAATTTTTCTTAAAAATTTTGCTGAAAGTGATTATGGGTCAATTTTGCGTTATTGAGCATTAATGCTTCCAAGCGCTTTCACAACCCATAAACACCCAACCTTTTTCTGCTAAACATCGTCAGGAATATAATTATAGCCATTCTAACAGCACTTCCAAACAGGCTCTCCCACAGTTAAAAATTTGATTCATGTTGATGTGTTGGTGTTTTGAATGGTTGCAGCTCACTGTTCGGGATTTGGATAAAGTTGGAAAAAAAGGAAGATCGGTATGCGGCCCTGCCTTCTGCTTAGAGCTACTATTTGGTCCTGTCAATGCAAGACCCTCATTCACAACTCCATTGGATCATCATGAATTGCTGTAAAGTCTTAACCTGGAATTGTTCAAGGAGATTAAACGGGCGGTTTATGACTCCTATTGATCAAATGAATTTTGCCTCTGTAATTTTGTCGACACAAATTGCTCGACATGATAAACCCTGCAGTTTTGCAACTATAACAGTATATGTATACAAAATCACGTTCCTCCTGCATCCTTGCCATCTGATTTTTCACCGGCAGAAAGCAGTTGCGATTTGAAAGAGCAAGTTTTGAATCATAGTACGATCCAGAGCCCTTTGCAGATGTTGATGTCTTATTTACCTTGAAATTTTGATGATTCATTGCGATTCTTTTGTACTACGTATCCCATCTCCGAAGACCTATATATAATGAACTTGCTGATTACGACCGTTAGAGAAGTATTGCTCGAGTTTTTCCTCGACGAATGCCCTGCGGTTTACTTCCTAAGATGGATCCAAACCACGATTATAGTGGTGCACTACTTCGACCACCATGGCCTCCATGCACTCTCCTCCACCCAAGTAGGTTTTACGGAATGGACTGATGACCATGACCTCGAGCATGTTGAATGTTCGTAAGGCAAATGGCAAACCCTATCTCGTATGCATTCCCTTGGAAGCCTTGGATCTTAACTTTGTTCAAGTGATCATCTGTGAATCCAGAAAGATCCCTTATCTCTCGTCGATTGTAACGAATCAGTTCGAACCTTGGTCCATGTACCTGCAACAGCGTCAAAGAGATCTCTTCAAGTCAAAATTTCGGGGGTGCCCTTAATATATTGGGGGTCTCACAGCGATCAAGACCTTAATCTCTAACCGTTGTTACGAGTTCTTACAAACTAGGTGTAAAATTGAGAGAATTCAGAACGCGCGTAAGATCAATGTCTACATGCATACGTGTTCTGAAGCAAAAGAAATCCAAGTCCAAGTCAGTTTCTAAATGTTGGTACGCTCTGGGGTACTACCTGCAAATGATATGAACGTATAGAGGTTAAAGAATATGCAGACATTAGTTGTCATGCTTTTTGATGAGTTTTTTTTTTTTTTTTTTTTTTTTTTTAAAGTTGAAAATATGCATGATTGTTTTCTATTACAGAACTGGATCCCCTCCTGACCCAATAAAACTGAGCCTACTGAGCAAGGGATTCGGGTCGTTAAAATTTGATTCAACGGCTACAAATAGGAGCCCTCTAAAAGTTATAATAATTGTAGCCGTTCGATCAAATTTCCACGAACCGGATCATTTGCTCAGCAAACTTAGTATATTTGGGTCCAGAGGGGATCCGGTTCCTTCTATTACTAAGATAAAACACCATCTTTATTATTTATTTATTATTAAAAGGATCTACTTTTTTTTTTTTGGTAGTATGATATTTCAATTTTTTTCCTTTTAACCGTAAATAAGTTGAATAATAAAGAACCACCACGAGGTGGGCTCAATGATTGATGATGAATTTCATGCCAGTATTCCACGCAATATGTCCTGGTTTGATTTATGAGGTTTGTGAATCGCACAAGGATGACCAAAGGCTGTGCGAGTCTTCTCGCCCTTCGAAAAAATGGACTGCTGTGATGAAGGTACAAATTTAGGATTTAAAGCTTGAGTGGACTGAACTTTCAAGACAACTATCAATATCCATATCAAAGTACAAAAATTTACTTCCTTGCTAAGAGAAAACTGTGAAAACCGAGAATTTGTAATTTACTTAATGACTTTTATCCTCCATTATTTCAAATTAAGTATTATTCCTTAACTTTAACATAAGGTTTGTGTTGAGAAAATTTGAATGTTGTGAAATGTAGAAAAATAAAAGGCTGAAGTCTAAAACAAGTGTTATTCTTATCGTATTTTATATACCACATATGTATCAGATCTTATCTTTAATAGATATGGGACCCACATATAATGTGGATGTACCTCTATTAAAAATATGGTACAAATGTAGTATTAAAAAAATGAGATAAGTGTAACATTACTCAAATTCTAGTGTAACATTATTCGAATTCCAGTGTTTTGGGGTAAGAGATGTAAGAGAAGTGGACTTAAGAGGTGGAGAGAGTGCCGCTTCGTACTACAGTCTAGAAGTATTCCTCTTCACTTATAAGTGAGAGGTCTTAGGTTCGATTCGCCAAAGGCGGATTTGAATCATATTAGTATGATTGGCTCAATGTGAGGCTTGGCTTACTTCCTTATCCTCATTAGTGTACATAATATCGTTTGTTTAAAAAAAAAAAAGTTAAAGAGAGTCAAAGGGCTGAAAAGAGAGAACAAAAGCTCATGGGGATGGGTTGAGTAGTAATAATAATATTTTGGTCTAATTGGGTTGGGCTAGAGAAAATGGGTTGGGCTACAATGAATAATAATACCCTTAATTGGTCTGATATTTCTGTTGGGCTATAGCCCACCTCAGCCAAGCCTCCGCCCATCCCAGTATTTACCACAAACTCTTTCTCCCATAACCACTCTACTTGTTGAATTCATTCGATTCGATAATTGAAAAAATTGAGAATAATTTATAATAATTGATAAGTAAAAATAGATATGTGAATACCAGTACCTATATGCGACTACGCTAATGATCGTTAATCATCATTAATAGTAATTATAGTACTAATCCAATTATTATCGAATATAAGTTGGAAAGTTGGATTCATTAATAGAATCCAAACTCCTAATCTTCTCATAAATGGGTTTTGAATTGGACCAAGCCGGTACCGTGCTAAAGAGAGAGAGAGGGGGAGAGGAAAAAAAAAAAAAAAAAAAAAAAAACCGTCAGGATCGGACCGGACACCGGAGTGAACCGGGGCCGTTTGGGGAGCCATTCCTACTTTTCTCCCAAGTTCTTCTCCACCGAGTCCTCGTCTATTGTTCTACTGAGTCTCACACACCATCAAGGAAACCTCTGCGTCGTTGTTTTTGCTCTCTCTCTCTCTCTCTACAATGGCGACGGCTCACTAAAACACCCACCTTCCACCATCCACCATCGCAATCAACCCAAAATCCAACCACCCATCTGTTTGTTTCTCGGGAAAATCCCATTACTGATTACTGAGGGGGAAAATCCCATTACTGAGAGCCCAGATTCCATTTATGGCGACCCCGAAACGCCAGCGGTCCCGGGAGGAGTTGGAGGACATAGTCCTCCGCAAAATCTTTCTCGTATCGCTGACCGGTCCATCGGACTCCGATTCCCGAGTCGTTTACTTGGAGATGACTGCGGCAGAGATTCTCAGCGAGGGGAAGGAGTTGAGGCTCAGTTGCGACCTCATGGAATCGATTCTAATCGATCGGCTATCCGGCAGCTTCCCCGCTGCTGAACTGCCGTTCCAGTACCTGATCGGGTGTTACAAACGCGCCTACGACGAGGGTAAGAAAATTGCTTCCATGAAAGATAGGAACTTGAAGTCGGAATTGGAATCCGTGGTTAGGCAAGCGAAGAAGCTTTCGGTTTCGTATTGTAGGATTCATTTGGGGAATCCCGAATCGTTCCCCAACCCGAATTTCGATTCGAACAAGCCGAATGCCTCGCCTTTATTGCCATTGATCTTCTCAGAGGGTGGCGGTTCAGCTGATGGGTTTGGAGGAAGTGGGAGTAGTGGGGGAATTCAGTGCCCACCTGGGTTTTTGGAGGAGTTCTTCACCGACTCCGATTTCGATAGCTTGGACCCAATTTTGAAGGGATTGTATGAGGAGCTTAGAGAGATTGTGCTTAAGGTTTCGGCCCTCGGAAACTTCCAGCAGCCACTGAGGGCTCTGTATTTTTTGGTTAAGTTGCCGGTTGGTGCAAGGTCACTTGTGAATCACCCGTGGTGGATTCCAAAAGGGGTGTACTTGAATGGGCGTGTGATTGAGAGGACTAGCATTTTGGGTCCTTTTTTTCATGTCAGTGCTCTGCCTGATCATCCTATTTTCAAGAGCCAGCCTGATGTTGGGTGAGTGAACTATTTTTGTGTTTCTTGTTTGCTTGTTTGCCAATGATGCTTGTACTTTTCAGGTTGCGATTATTTGCATTTGTTGTTGACATGGTCTTCTTGTTATGTTATTTCCTTTGGTTTGTGGTACTGGTATAGAATAAAATCTTGTATGTTGTGTTGTTTTCAGTTTCTAGACTGTAGAAGACTAAAGCTAAGCTACAGTTAACTGAAACTTGTGTATCTGTATGGCTTGGTGAAACTTACCTTTCTTCTTTTCAAGAGAAAAACAAAAATTATAGGTTTCAATTCAGTTTGCTTGGTTACCATATCGCCTTCTCAAATTCGGAAACTTATAAATCTTGAGTCGACTAAAAGAAACTGAACCATGCATGAAACTGGTAGATAAATGTGCATGTAGTTTTAACGGCCATTGCATTCTGTGCTCTCTTTCTATTCGGGTTAGTAGTCAACTTTCTTTCTCTTTAATGTTTAGAAGGAAAAAGGGGCTTCTTATTAATGCATTGTTTCTCTCTTGAACGATAACACCAGGCAGCAGTGCTTTTCAGAAGCTTCAACTCGTAGACCAGCTGATCTGCTATCTTCATTTGCCACAATTAAGACAGTCATGAATAACTTATATGATGGCCTTACTGAAGTTCTTCTCTTACTACTGAAAAATGCTGACACCCGTGAGAATGTTCTTGAGTATCTTGCAGAGGTGATCAACAAAAACTCATCAAGGGCTCAGATTCAGGTATTGTCTTTGATCGTTTGAGATGCAAACAATGATGTTATTTTGTGAAGGATTGTAATCTTGGCCAGTAAAACTGCCAGACACAATTATTTAGTTTGACCTTAACTGAAGCCTTTTTCTTTTGATAATTCGTGTCAACTTTGGTAAGGAATGTTTGGATTCTTAACTTATGAACATCCAGTAATTTGTTACTATGGTCACAGGTAGATCCTCTTTCATGTGCAAGTTCAGGCATGTTTGTCAATCTCAGTGCTGTCATGCTTCGGCTTTGTGAGCCGTTTTTAGATGCAAATTTAACAAAAAGAGACAAAATTGATCCAAAATATGTATTCTACAGTAACCGTTTGGAGTTAAGGTGAGGATTTTTTTTTTATTAGTGGACATAAATTTCCTTCTTGAGTTCCGCATGCTAACCATTCTTTCTTGACCTACATTAGAGGTTTGACTGCTTTACATGCATCGTCTGAAGAAGTTACTGAATGGATTAATAAAGCTAGTATGGGGAATACTGATGGTGAAACTCGCCTTTTACAATCTCAAGAAGCCACCAGTTCCGGAAATAGTGTCAACGTGAAGCCAAATAGTGAAAAAGCTAAATATTCATTTATTTGCGAATGCTTCTTCATGACTGCAAGGGTGCTCAATCTGGGATTGTTGAAAGCATTTTCTGACTTTAAACATTTAGTACAGGTAACTGGGGTGTCCCTTGTTGGAAGACGTGAAATACCACATGGTGATAAGCAACTGCTTATTGCTTGTTATTTCATGATTTAAGAAATTCATATACTTCATGAACTGTATATTGTTATATGTAATTGATGGGTGGAACATTTATATTTGAAAAATACTCAATCCAGGACATTTCAAGGTCTGAAGATACTCTCACCACACTTAAAGCCATGCAAGGCCAGACATCTTCTCCACAATTGGAGATAGATATAGCTCGCCTTGAGAAGGAAATAGAGTCATATTCGCAGGAAAAGCTTTCTTATGAAGCTCAGATATTAAGGGTATGTCCGAACTCTTTGTGTGCACACGTTTGTGTGGTTATTTGCATTTGTGGGGTCATACATATTTTTAAATAGTTCTTATGAGGTTGGTATCCTAGCCTATTAGGTTTGAGCTTGTCTCTATTTTCATATGGGTGTTGAGGGGCGTACTAAGTTGCTAGTCATATTGAAGTTGAATGATGTGTTGGGTGGCCATTCTAGTCTATGGCATCTGCATCATCTTTGTAGGAAGTCTGTCTATCCATTCTAAGGTTATGATGTTTTTAAGTTTTTAACCATTCTTCCTTCAATGAAGGATGAAAAAAAAAATGCTTCATTTAGAAAATCTAACATACGTGTTTGTAATCTAATGTGTATGCTGGTTAGTACTGTTTACCGTTTCGTAGCCCTATTTTACAATGCTTACTGTTGCTGCTCTTCACTGGTTCACTTCTTTTCTTATAGTTGCCTTCCCTGGGGTTCTTGTTTGGAGCCACTACTTGTCCTTATATTTGTTTTTTTTTTCTCCCTTTCAGGATCCGACAGTTATACAGAGTGCTCTTACTTTCTATCGTTTGATGGTGGTGTGGCTAGTTCGCTTGGTTGGTGGGTTTAAAATGCCCCTGCCATCAACTAGCCCTACGGAGTTTGCTTCTATGCCAGAGCATTTTGTGGAAGATGCCATGGAGTTGCTTATATTTGCTTCCCGGATTCCAAAAGCCTTGGATGGGGTTTTGTTGGTAGAATTTTTATTGAAGACATTTATCATAATTTTTTCTCTTCATACCTCCTGTTGTCTTATCTTCATGTATTATTAATTTATTTTTTATTTTTGCTTTGCAGGATGATTTTATGAACTTCATTATAATGTTTATGGCCAGCCCAGAATATATCAGGAACCCTTACCTAAGAGCAAAGATGGTTGAAGTCCTAAACTGCTGGATGCCCCGTGGAAGGTGGTTTAACGTCTCCATTTTATCTCACATCCTTTGATTTGATGATGAAAATTGGGCACTTATAGAATTTTGCCTTGCGTCTACAGCGGATCATCTATTACAGCGACCCTATTTGAAGGGCACCAACTATCTCTTGAGTATCTTGTGAGGAATCTCTTGAAGCTATATGTTGACATCGAGTTCACTGGTTCTCACACACAGGTGTGTGCTCTTATGTTCATGTGTGCGAGATATTGAAGGAGGTTCATATAAATACATTTTGTTTTGCATTCTCAATTATCTTCTTGTTCATTGGTGTGTTTGTTTTTCCAATTGTGCAGTTCTATGACAAGTTTAATATTCGCCACAATATTGCTGAACTTCTTGAATATCTGTGGCATGTCCCTAGTCATCGAAATGCTTGGAAACAGGTAGAGTAGTTTAATGGAAGGACTTGTTTGAAATTTCTGTCATTATTCTAAGTTCTCTAAATTCTGCTTTCTGGTTTTTACGGCATGTGCCCTTAACTGCAATAACTTATATATTGTTCCAGATTGCAAAGGAAGAGGAGAAGGGTGTTTACTTGAATTTCTTAAACTTCTTGATCAATGATAGCATCTATCTTCTGGATGAAAGTCTTAACAAAATTCTTGAACACAAAGAACTGGAAGCTGAGATGTCAAACACTGCAGAGTGGGAGCGCAGACCTGCTCAAGAAAGGCAGGAGAGAACACGCCTCTTCCAGTCTCAAGAGAATGTCTGTTTCATCTTCCCTCCACTAAAATAAAAACCATGATAGTTTTCTTCTGGAAGTAAGAGTACCTAACCCAATGAATACATTTCTTAACAGATTATCCGAATAGATATGAAGTTAGCAAATGAAGACGTTAGTATGATGGCATTTACTACAGAACAAATTACAGCTCCTTTCCTACTTCCTGAGATGGTATAAACATCTCTTTTAATCTCTCTCACTCGCACACATTCCTAAAGATGCATGCTTATTGCTCTGAAATGAAAGTTTGGTTGCTAAATCAATAAGCAGCTTCCTCGAGGTTTATCTTATTAGTCTTTCAAATTTGAATTTCTTTCCAGGTTGAAAGGGTGGCCAGCATGCTCAATTACTTTTTGTTGCAATTAGTAGGCCCTCAAAGAAAATCTCTTAGCTTGAAAGACCCTGAGAAGTATGAATTCCGTCCAAAGCAATTGCTTAAGCAGGTTGGCATACGATTTTCGAACTTATGTGCTTTTTGCTTGGCGGAAGGCATGCAGCTGAAATTATATATGTATGTATATGGTTATTTCGTATGACTGAATCTAAATCTGCCTGTTAGTAAAGAACACTCAGTTGAACATGGCTCATAGTTTCACAGCTTAGCTGACCCTGACCATCCATTTGGTCGAACAAAGGGCCTGCTTCATTACTATTAACTTCAATTGGAACGGGGCCTAAAGTTATGATGACAGTTATGAGTATTGTGAAATTTCTAAGATTGTGCTAGCATTTCTAGCCTATGCAATCATGCACATTTTTTAGCGTCTGATTTGTTGTTGGCAGAGACCTTTGCATTTGTTTGATTGAAGAACACCGAGCCTGACTACCTTTTTTTTATTTTGTTCGAAGATTGTATACATATATGTTCATTTGGCAAAGGGTGATTCAGAAAATATATTTCCAGCTGCCATCTCAAAGGATGGTCGTTCGTACAATGAGCAGGTAATTCAGATTAGTCGGCTTTAACTTCCATCATTATGTTTGGCTGGGATGTTGCCTGACACAGTTGTACATCGCTCCAGTTATTTAGTGCTGCAGCAGATGTCCTAAGGAAAATTGGTGAAGATGGGAGGATCATACAAGAGTTTATTGAGCTAGGTGCGAAAGCCAAGGTTGCTGCTTCGGAGGCCATGGACATTGAAGCTATTCTTGGGGACATACCAGATGAATTCCTCGATCCAATTCAGGTACATTTTTGTGTTTGTGGTTCAGAAGATATGTTGGAGCCGGCTTTTTTATTTACATGTATTTTCTTTCTTGCAGTACACTTTAATGAAGGATCCAGTTATCTTACCTTCTTCAAGAATCACAGTAGACCGACCCGTCATTCAAAGGCATCTTCTTAGTGATAGTGTACGTCATCAGTCTTTATGTGATAACATATTCCGCAATCTTATGAAATGTATCTCCTATCGTGCTAATTTATCGTTTGCGTGTGATTTGCAGTCTGATCCGTTCAACCGATCCCATCTTACTGCGGACATGCTGATACCGGACAATGAGTTAAAGGCAAGGATACAAGAGTTCATTAGGTCCCAAGAATCGAAGAAGCGCGGGGAAGACTTGAGCACGCAGAGCTCCAAGGCAACGATACAAACTACAACTAGTGAAATGCTAATTGATTAGGACGTTGTTAATAGGATGATTACGATTTATAGCCTTTGGAAAGTAACAGCGGAGAAATTCGTCTGAAAGGTTATTGCAACTATAAATCTTTTAGCTTGTGATTAGTATATTTTCTAGTAGATAAACGATTACTGATCTTGAAAGGTGAGGGTTGTAAAGTGTAATTTCATTTTCATTAATTGTTGGACTTATGAAATCAGTTGGAATAAACTCAGTGGTCTTAAATATGTTTGTGACAGCTGAAAACCTTAGCTTAATTTTTGACTGTTGTGGTGAAACGGCCGGCCACCGGTGGGAAGTAGAGACGGCCTTCCCTGTAGGTCATGTAACTCGCACTGGGAATATATGCACGGTGGTGGTGGCACTAAATTTGTTTTCCTTAAGAGAAGGGAGCTCAATCACAAGCAGCCGCCAACGAAACCCAAGCCTTAGATTTAAGAATGATGAAGACCATGATTGTGACCTCAGATGATCTCACAGGTTGTTCAATTTTCTTTAGCAAATTACAAGTTTAAAACCCCAAAATATAAATTATTATTGGCTAAAAGATTACAGGGAGAAATTTGGTTATGACATTCTTCTTATATAATTTAGTAAATTGATAAAAGAATAAAAAAGCTCACTATATATATATATATCCCAAATTAAAAGTTCGAGAGGCATTGCAAATTTCTCCTAGATTAGTAGGTTGTAGTTACAAGCATGCATGCAAAGAGCAATGCAAGCTGTGCTCACGTCCAGAGTTCAAGTGGCATCCTTTCGTACAACGTAGGTTCTGCGGTTCTCCATTTCGCAAGGAGTTGAAGTGCTTCGATTTCATATGGGCAAGAAAGCTTTTTTATTTTATCTTATAATAGTAGGGTACGTAAATATTTGACAAAAGAAGGTAAATAACAAGGCAAGCCCTAGTTAGGGTTACGTTGTACCCTACGGAAAGGGATCATCTCCAGATCCCTTCCTCCTAATCCACACGTATGGGGATCCGGGCAGCGGCTGCCAACCTCCATTCCCACCCATATCCATTCTCAAGGTCGATGGTTGAAATTAGAACATCAGCAAATTTAACATTTTGGTTCCGATGGGTTTTCCCACCGGATAGAGTGCCACTCAACCGAACTGAACCAAATCCTGCAGTGGTGATCGGTCAAATTGACGGTTTGGCGGTGGAACAAGACCAAACCGACCCGTGCTGAACCCTGTACCAACTGTAAAGTTATCCTTTTACCCTAATACGAACGGTTTTCTGGTGTCTCTCCTTAGCTGTTGTTTTATCCTTTATGTTTTGTGCTCAAGAGATAGCATCAGATTCTTGCCCCGCCGGAAACTTTGTACTGTTTCGCTTTCATACACTCTTCGTTATGGGTCTTTAGACCTACACCTCTATTTTTTCTCCATGACGAATTTTTGTCGCATAACTCCGCCTATGTCTTACATGGCCGGTCCCAAGCCCGGATAAAGGAGGAGGGGGAGGGCGTCAGGTAGTCGACAGCCGGCACTCCATGATCACGTCGAATCCTTATGAAAATGAATCCAGAACAAAATCGCGCTAAAGCTAGGGCGTCACCCGTAAGTGGCGCGCTGTGTGGCCTGAGCACAGTGATAAGTGAGCAAGGGTCGCTGTATCTCCATCGGCACCCGGATGCAGTGTTAAATGAGCAAGGGGGCCATAGAAACTTCTTTTCGAACGACTCCACTCAAAATTGTTTGGGAGCATATGCTCCTATCAACTTTACCCGGGACACACAAAAGAAGTACTTTGATCCTATTAGACGGGGGAGGGTGAAGAAGCTAGGACAGAAGGGTAGAGTTCAAGAGAGCAAAATGCGTTTAGGAACGTGGAATATAGGAACCTTAACGGGAAAATCTATGGAAGTAGTGGAAGTTATGGTGAGGAGAAGGATAAATATTATGTGCCTACAAGAAACTAAGTGGGTTGGTAGTAAGGCAAAGGATCTAGAAAACTCAGGGTTTAAACTTTGGTATTCGGGCACAAATAGAACGAGAAACGGTGTTGGCATCATCGTGGACAAGACCTTGGTACAAGATGTTGTAGATGTCAAGAGGGTAGGAGATAGAATCATGGCAATCAAGATTGTAATAGGACAAGAACTTATCAATGTGATTAGTGCGTACGCACCTCAAGTAGGGTTGGATACGAGTTCGAAGGAGAAATTTTGGGAAGATCTTGGAGACTTGGTGCAAGGAATTGCTCAGACGGAGAAGTTATTTATAGGAGGAGATTTAAATGGACACGTGGGCAGGGAGACAGGCAACTATGGAGGTTTTCATGGTGGCCATGGTTTTGGGGAGAGAAACGAGGATGGGGAAGCTATCTTGGATTTTGCAATGGCATATGATCTCTTCTTAGCCAACACCTTCTTTAAGAAGAGAGAAGAACATGTGATCACCTACAAGAGTGGGTCGTCAAAAACACAAATAGATTTTCTTCTAATGAGGAAAGGGGATCGTATAACTTGTAAGGATTGCAAAGTTATACCAGGAGAGAGCGTGGCTAATCAACATCGCTTGTTGGTGATGGATGTACATATCAAAAGAGTAAGACAAAAGAACAAGACTTGGAAGTGCCCAAGGACTAGATGGTGGAATCTAAAAGAAGAAAAACAAGCCATTTTCAAAGAGAAGGTAATCACCCAATGTGTGTGGGATAGAGAGGGGGAAGCTAGCCAAATGTGGGATTCCATGGCTAGTTGTATCCGAAAAGTAGCAAAAGAGGTATTAGGAGAGTCCAAGGGCTTTGCCCCACACCAAAAGGAATCTTGGTGGTGGAATGAGGAGGTACAAACAAAGGTGAAGGCTAAGAAGGAATGTTGTAAAGCCTTATACAAGGAGAGGACTGATGAAAATGGTGAAAGGTATAGAAAAGCGAAGCAAGAGGCGAAGAAAGCTGTCAGAGAAGCTAAGTTAGCGGCTTACGACGATATGTATAAACGACTAGATACCAAAGAAGGAGAGTTGGATATCTATAAACTATCTAGAGCAAGGGAAAAGAAGACAAGGGACCTAAACCAAGTGAGGTGCATCAAGGATGAGGATGGAAATGTTCTTGCTACAGAGAACGCGGTTAAAGACAGATGGAGAGGTTATTTTCATAATCTTTTCAATGAAGGACATGAAATGAGTGCTTCTTTAGGGGAGTTGAGTAACTCAGAAGAGTGTAGAAACTACTCTTTTTATCGTCGAATCCGGAAGGAAGAAGTGGTTGTAGCTTTGAAGAAGATGAAGCATAAAAAAGCAATAGGCCCAGACGATATACCAATCGAAGTGTGGAAACTTTTGGGAAAGACAGGTATAACATGGCTCACTGACCTTTTCAATAGGATTTTGAAAACGAAGAAGATGCCAAATGAGTGGCGAATGAGCACTTTGGTGCCTATCTACAAGAATAAGGGCGACGTACAAAATTGCATGAACTATAGGGGTATTAAGCTAATGAGTCATACAATAAAGCTCTGGGAGAGAGTCATTGAGCATAGATTGAGGCAAGAGACACGGGTTTCGGACAACCAATTCGGGTTCATGCCAGGGCGCTCAACCATGGAGGCAATCTATCTCTTACGAAGATTGATGGAAAGATATAGAGATGGGAAAAAGGATTTACACATGGTCTTTATAGATTTGGAAAAAGCGTATGATAGGGTCCCAAGAGACATTCTTTGGAGGATTTTAGAGAAGAAAGGAGTACGAGTAGCATATATCCAAGCTATAAAGGATATGTATGAAGGAGCAAAGACTGCCGTAAGAACTCATGAAGGACAAACCGAAAGCTTTCCCATAACTGTAGGATTACATCAAGGCTCATCCTTAAGTCCTTACCTTTTTGCGTTGGTAATGGATGAGTTAACACGACATATTCAAGATGATATTCCTTGGTGTATGCTTTTCGTAGACGATATAGTGTTGATAGATGAAACTCAGGAAGGGGTAAATGCAAAGCTTAACCTTTGGAGAGAAGTGTTGGAATCTAAAGGTCTTCGCCTAAGCCGATCAAAGACAGAATATATGGAGTGCAAGTTCAGTGCAAATGGAGGCCAAAACGAGTTAGGGGTGAGGATCGGAGATCAAGAAATACCAAAGAGCGACCGTTTTCGTTACCTAGGATCTATCTTGCAAAAGAACGGAGAATTAGATGGAGATCTCAACCATAGAATACAAGCTGGATGGATGAAGTGGAAGAGTGCATCCGGCGTGTTGTGTGACCGCCGTATGCCACTGAAGCTCAAGGTAAAATTTTATAGGACGGCAATAAGGCCGGCGATGCTGTATGGCACAGAATGTTGGGCGGTGAAACATCAACACGTACACAAAATGGGTGTAGCGGAGATGAGGATGCTTCGTTGGATGTGTGGGCACACGAGAAAGGATAAGATTAGGAATGAGGATATCCGGGGTAAAGTAGGAGTAGCCGAAATTGAAGGAAAGATGAGAGAAAATCGGTTACGGTGGTTTGGACATGTGCAAAGAAGGCCTACTGACGTTCCGATTAGAAGATGCGACTATGGGACAGAGGTTCAGGGCCGAAGGGGTAGAGGAAGACCTAGGAAAACTTTGGAAGAGACTCTAAGAAAAGACTTAGAGTACTTAGATCTAACGAAGGACATGACACAGGATCGAGCACAATGGCGTTCTAAGATTCATATAGCCGATCCCACTCAGTGACTTGGATTTTCCAAGTCTCCAACCGAGAAGTTTTCCTCACTCGGGAAATTAAGGGAACACTACCCCAACCTACATGCTCCACTCAGAAAGCTTCAACATACAAGCTTTAACAAAAGAAAATTCAAAGAACTTAGCGAAGAAGGCTTTGGTGTATTTAACACAATACGTTGAAATGAATGAAAGCTTATTTATTGATATCCCCGATAAGCTACAAATATGTACATATACATGAGTCAAAATAAGCACACAAGAGGGAGCCTTCACAAAGGTTGCTTAGGAGAAGTCTCAGCAGTCGGTAGAGCCCCAGAAAGAGAAGGCACCGGAGGGGGATCATTTGGAGCCTCAGTACTGGACAGAACCCTAGAAGGAGGAGGCATCAGAGGTTGATCATTTGGAGCTTCATTACGCGGTACATCCCCAGAAGACGAAGGCAATAAATGCCTTTGGAACAAACCCACAAATCTCTGATGATCAAGTAAAACCTGACCATCAGTTTCCTTCATCTGGTCAAGCTTCCTCTTCATGTTTGTAGCATAGTCATGTGCGAGCCGGTGCAACTGTTTATTCTCATGCTTGAGCCCTCTAATCTCCTGTTTGAGACTCATCACTTCAGCCGCCAATGATTCAACTTGGCGGGTTCGAGCAAATAGGCGTTGGGCCATATTAGACACAGAACCTGCACACTGAACACTGAGAGCCAGCGAATCCTTAACAGCTAACTCATCAGACCGTTTGGAAAGTAGTCTGTTATCTTTGGGAGTGAGAAGGTTCCTGGCCACCACCGCAGCGGTCATATCATTCTTCATCACGGAATCCCCAACGGTAAGAGGACCAGTAGGGGAGACGAAGGATGGGCGCCATATGTTGTCTGGAGAAGGCGGGGCTGCCTCTTCAACAAGGTTCAAGTCAAAACGACGGTCGGAGGGGCCAGACATTTTCAAAGGTGTTGAAGAGAGAAGAGGTCGGACAAATCAAGATCTTAGAAGTGCAAGAATGAAGCTTCTACTGGTGGAGATTCAAGTGTGCTTTGGAACTTAATGCCAGCCCCTATAAAAATCTGCACTCGACGAATCTTCAGAAATCGAAGAGGCGCCTGCTCAGAAATCGAAGAGGCGTTTGCTTTCTCAAAAGCTGGGCTGCTTAGAGATCACGAGGGTTGATCTCAGAAATCGAAGAGGCGTTTGCTTTCTCAAAAGTTGGGCTGCTCAAAGACCACGAAGGCCGATCTCAAAAATCGAAGAGGCGCTCGCTTTCTCAAAAGCTGGGCTTCCCAGAGACCACGAGGGCCGATCTCAGAAATCGAAGAGGCACCTACTTTTCCAGCCTTTTCCAGCCTTGTCAGCACCTGTCACACGCACACTCAGTTTTGCGGAAATTATGGGCATTCTGTCAAAGACTTCTGGGGAAGTAGAAAACACATGAATCTTACTGTTCAATCACCCACTTCTCACACCCAACAATAGCTCATGGGTACCACAGATAACTTTGCCAAAGTTCTCTGCCAAAGTTGAGCACGTGAAGCTTGCAGCTCCCACTACATCGCTCTGACCAAGAAGGGTAAAAGAATAGCAAAGAAACAGCACTAACAAAGTTTAGACCCATAAATTTTGAAGGTCTAGCTACCATATTATTACCCACAAGGGTAAAGGAACAGTACCACTGCTGGATAATTGGAAAGTCCCTGTGTGTCAACCTCTGTGCTTCGTGGCAAGGTAGACTAGCAAACATGCCCAACCTTTACTCACATTCGAGAAAACACTCCCAATAAGATTGGGAACAGTACCATTGCTGGATAATTGGAAAGTCCCTGTGTGTCAACCTCTGTGCTTCGTGGCAAGGTAGACTAGCAAACATGCCCAACCTTTACTCACATTCGAGAAAACACTCCCAACAAGATTGCTTGCTCCAAAATCGAAGAGGCACCGCCCTCCGAATCTCGAGAGCCAGACTCCCAACATGATTACGTTCTCAAAAATCGAAGAGACACTGCTCCCCGAATCTCGAGAGCCAGACCCCCAGCATGATTGCTTTCTCAAAAATCGATGAGGCATCGTTCTCCGAATCAATCGAAGAGGCGCTCGCTTTCTCAAAAGCTGGGCTGCTCATAGACCACGAGGGCCGATCTCAGAAATCGAAGAGGCACCTACTTTTCTAGCCTTGTCAGCACCTGTCACACGCACACTCAGCTTTGCAGAAATTATGGGCATTCTGTCGAAGACTTCTGGTGAAGTAGAAAGCACATGAATCTTACTGTTCAATCACCCACTTCCCACACGCAACAATAGCTCATGGGTACCACAAATAACTTTGCCAAAGTTCTCTGCCAAAGTTGAGCACGTGAAGCTTGCAGCTCCCACTACATCGCTCTGACCAAGAAAGGTAAAAGAATAGCAAAGAAACAGCACTAACAAAAGTTTAGACACATAAATTTTGAAGGTCTAGCTACCATATTATTACCCACAACTGTAAAGGAACAGTACCACTGCTGGATAATTGGAAAGTCCCTGTGTGTCAACCTCTGTGCTTCGTGGCAAGGTAGACTAGCAAACATGCCCAACCTTTACTCATATTCGAGAAAACACTCCCAATAAGATTGCTTGCTCCAAAATCGAAGAGGCACCGTCCTCCGAATCTCGAGAGCCAGACTCCCAACATGACTACTTTCTCAAAATCGAAGAGAGGGTAAAGGAACAGTACCATTGCTGGATAATTGGAAAGTCCCTGTGTGTCAACCTTTGTGCTTCGTGGCAAGGTAGACTAGCAAACATGCCCAACCTTTACTCACATTCGAGACAACACTCCCAACAAGATTGCTTGCTCCAAAATCGAAGAGGCACCGCCCTCCGAATCTCGAGAGCCAGACTCCCAACATGATTACTTCCTCAAAAATCGAAGAGACACTGCTCTCCGAATCTCGAGAGTCATACCCCCAGCATGATTGCTTTCTCAAAAATCGAAGAGGCATCGTTCTCCGAATCTCGAGAGCCAGATACCACAGACCACTTTTTCAAAGTGCTCTGACAGAGTTAAAACATGTGAAACTGGCAGCTCCCACTACCGTGCTATGACCAAGCAGGGTAAAGGAATAGCATTACTACTTGTTGTTAGGGAGACTCCTATATATGTCGACCTCCATCTCCAACGGACAGGCAGACCTGCAAAAATGCTCAACCCTTCATCATATCTGAGAGGGCACTCCCAACGAAGCCTTTCGAAATATTCAGCTTTCTTTCCCCCCGATAATACCTCTGCAAACAAGCTATACTAGAGCAAGAATATCTCATATCATCAGGGTTAAAAGCAAGAGTATCCCATATCATGCTTTTTCCCTGTCTTTTCTTTTGGCCTTGTTTTTACCTGCAAGACAAGGAGAAAGAGAGCAATCAGTCAGCACTTGGAATCAAGCTTCCAGCCAGGAACTGACTGCCTGGAACCCCTTACCTGATTACTTACCTGGCATTGCTCTCGAGTACTCATCTTCAACATCTTATGTTTCCAGGGAAGATTCCGCATCTGCTTGAGGAACAGATAGGGCAAGTGCGAAGGATACAAGGAAGCATGTGGAGACAAGCGTAACAGCACACGTGCCGATACATTCATTACTCTGTCAAAAGCAAAAGTATCCCATATCAGCAGGGTGGAACGTACTCTAGATTTGATGGACTTGTTTTGACCCTCAAATTCTTCAGTCGGCCTTATACTCTGGAGGAAACCAGAAAACCCTCCAGCTCAGTTCAAGAATAAGCCTGTGGAAAGTTACTTCTTCAAAAGCAAAAGTATCTCATATCATCTTTTCTCATTTTTCTTCTCTTTATCCTTCATGCTGCTGCAAGATGGGGAGAAGGTGAACAATCAGTCGGAGCTCTGATTGCTTACCTTGTCTGTCACCTCTTTCAGCAGACCCCCTAGCTCGGCGACTTGGGGGACTCCTACTACATGGTTTGTATTGCGCTTGACCAAGTCTGAAACTACAAGTAAGCTTCAAGTGAAATTGATACATTACCTTGTGCATCTCCACCAGTTAAAGATACCACCCCTGGATGGAGGAAGAGTACTTCCAGAGAAGATGCCACATCTACCTATGAGACAGATAAGGCAAGTCAAGACGACACCACACTCCGATACTTAGAAGTTTCGTGATTACGAGATCATTCTCCCACAATATTTCCTAATGTCATTTGTACTAAATCATTCACTTGTACTCACTAAATGAGAGCTTGAACCTATGTACTTGTGTAAACCCTTCACAATTAATGAGAACTCTTCTATTCCGTGGACGTAGCCAATCTGGGTGAACCACGTACATCTTGTGTTTGCTTTCCTATCTCTATCCATTTATATACTTATCCACACTAATGACCGGAGCAATCTAGCGAAGATCACAAAAAGCGATCGTTTTCGCTACCTAGGATCTATCTTGCAAGAGAACGGATAATTAGATGGAGATCTCAACCATAGAATACGAGCTGGATGGAAAGAGTGCATCCGGCGTGTTGTGTGACCGTCGTAGGCCACTGAAGCTCAAGGGAAAATTTTATAGGACGGCAATAAGGCTAGCGATGTTGTATGGCACAGAATGTTGGGTGGTGAAGCATCAACACGTACACAAAATGGGTGTAGCGGAGATGAGGATGCTTCGTGGGATGTGTGGGCACACGAGAAAGGATAAGATTGGGAATGAGGATATCCGAGGTAAAGTAGGAGTAGCCGAAATTGTAGGAAATATGAGAGAAAATCGGCTCCGGTGATTTTGAACATGTGCAAAGAAGGCCGACTGACGCTCCGGTTCGAAGATGTGACTACGGGACAGAGGTTCAGGGCCGAAGGGGTAGAGGAAGACCTAGGACAACTTTGGAAGAGACTCTAAGAAAAGACTTAGAGTACTTGGATCTAACGGAGGACATGACACAAAACCAAGCGCAATGGCGTTCTAGGATTCATATAGCCGACCCCACTTAGTGGGAAAAGGCTTTGTTGTTGTTGTTGTTGTTGTTGTTGTTGTTGTTGACGAATTTTTGTCGCATCAGTTTCAAATTTACAAAATGTGGATTCATATAAAAACTAGAAGCAGTAACTCATTCATCCCAAGAGTGCTATTGTTTAGTTATCTATTGGGTGGTTTCGCTTTCATTTATTAGGTGCTCGGATTGGGAACAAACATATAATCATATATTTTCCCTTGCTGGTTACTTTCAGAGTTGAAGGCATCAACTCTAAAGAATTTATCACTGGCTAGATGTGTAATGTGTTCTAAGGCTACCACCTGGTTTCGACGGATTCAATCAGCTAACAACTCTGTGTGTAAAATTGCAAACGAAATTCTTCTAGCACGTCTGCTTTCAGACCTTTGATTATTGAGAGTCCATCACATCGACTGAATGATTTGAAACTGGTAAACTGCAAGTATCCGCAAACGGTTTGTATTTCTCTAGTAAATCTTGCTTCCTTAGAACTGTTTCTGGTAGTTGGGGACATCAAACCTCCACAGCCTATCCCCTGGACTTATTTCTAATCCAATTTGCACCATTTCCCGGGCTTGAAGACTCTTCAGCCGCAGATTGTGACTTTAAGGTGCAGGAGATGATGCACTGTACACTATTGCAAGATGTGAATTGCCATGATGGATAATGTCTTCTCTCTAACCTCCGATCGTTTGTCCAAGGAAAATAAAAAATAATAATTAGTCTCTCTCCTCACGCACTTATGCGCATGCAAGGTAATTTTACGTATTACACATGACTTACAAATTTTTAACAATGCACACACATTTTAATAATGCACACTAGGTGCATTATTAAAGATCTATGAGTCACAAATATAGCACATCACATGTGTGTAAACGCGTGCGGAGAGGCTAATATAACAATTTAAATTACACATTTCAAATTCATTGATCAAACAACTCATAGAATTATTCAACATGTGCATTGTGAAAAACCTCGTACTGATCCTACAAATTCAATCAACGTTTATATTTACACAGCTTCCTGCTCCAAAAAAATCACAAGATTAAGCACGAAGAAGCATACAATTTTTCAGCTGACCAGATGAAATGAGACTTGAAACTTTAAAGGGTTTCAAGACCTTTAGCAAATAGAGAAGCAAAAGCCTCCATATGACGTTTTTTTCAAAACCAATCCAACGTCAACAGCGCCACTACCATTCTTGCCATCTGCAAAAGTGACTGTTCCAATTCTATTTATCCGAACCACTTCGGTGCTCTTGGCCTTCCCCATCCAAAATCAGTATCATACATGTCATACCGATGCGATCCAGCGGTTGTCAATAGTCTCCGGTGACCAGCACCACTACTAGTCTGTTCATCAGAAGGGTACAAACTGTTAACCAATTTCTCCGCGCCATTCATCCAAATACCGTCTTACAACCCTTTAATGTTTTCGGTGATCGCATTTACCGCTACAACCCATCCGTCTTCTCCCAGAAGTCCTTTTCTTTCTGCAGGTGCTAGACAGCCCGTTACGCAGTTTCCAAAATAGTTTGCAGGTAAAGGAGGAGTTAAGCGCGACCGGCAGTCCACGCTAAATGACATAGATATTATGCCCCCTTTTACTTCTTCCTGCTCTGCTTTTGGTAAGCAAACCCAGGCGCACGTTAGAGAAAACGTTGACAAATGAACAGATCGATCATGTCCCTCTTCTTGTTTCCCGGTGGTCTCTTCCATTCTAGTCATGACCCATTTCCGTAAAGCTTGTATCTTTGCGCTCGTGAATTCGAAGTTGCCTCGAGTTGAATCTGATATCACTAGCGATTTATAGCGAGCTGCAACCATCATACTTCGATTATTTTGACGTCTGTCCATGTTCAGAAACTGGTTCGAGTAAATATCTTCCAGTTGGAGACAGAAGGGGTCTTTGACACCCCTTCGGTCGTAAAACGATTTGAGCTGGTCAGGGAAAAAAATGTCATCGGATTGATGAACGTGTTTGCACATGTGGGTCCAAGATTTCAAAAACATAAAGAGAGTCTTGCCGTCAACAACTGCATGGTGCATGGATATTCCAACGGAAAAGCCCCCGCTGTTGGGAAAGATGGTGATTTGAAACGCCATCACGGCGGCTTTTCATGAGCTTTCGCCAGTTGGGGCACAAGAGGGTAGTATTCTTTGGCATCAATTTTAAAATCATTGCTTGAGAGATGTGGAAATTGGCATCAGATTCGGCTAATGCGAAGGAAACGGTGTCGCCTTTGACATAATTGAGGGTGGGTTTGGGGGAGTTTTCGGGCCAAGTGATGTTTCCGGCTAGGGTAGAAAATGTTGGAGGGCGATAGAGAGGGAGGTTTTGAGTTTTGGAATAATTATTGAATGAAAAAAAAGTAGGGTGTCTGCAGGGGAAGAGCAAGGTAATATGTCATAGAAGAAAAGACGATGGAAGGGTGGATACCTTAGCCATACGAGGTCAAAGAAGGCTAGAGGAAGAGACAAGTACTCTTGAGCTGGCAGTGCGTGATTGACCTGAGATATTGCTTCTGACACAATGGGATCTGCCTCGTAAGTAAGTTTCTCTCCTTGAGCTCAGATGGCTGACGCCGTTGACGAGCCAGGTTGTGGAGCTACCCTGCAAACTTGGAACGACTTTCACTGCCATTGGATTATGGTTTTGGAGTTTGGAAATGAAATGAACAGCTTTTTAAGGAAGTGTTTAATTATATATAGTCTAGCTTGACATTTCACCCACTCCGTCCATCTTCTACCCTTCGCTTGCCGCTTCGTCCCGCCCATCTCAGCGATCACTTTGGTGAACGCATGTGAAAGTATAGGGAGTGAGAGTCTGGCAGCACTAAATGAGGGCAAAGTATTGACAGTAATTTCCATCTGACAACTAGCGCCCTGTTTCTTTGAGACAAGCCAACAGGTGCAATGACTTGATGATCAAGCAACTGGGTCAGTGCTCTATGTCAGCTTTGGAAGCAGGACTGCCATGTCAAGGGAGCAAATTAGAGAGTTGGTGATGGCTTCGTGAGGAGGGGTTGCAGGTTTCTGTGGGCTGTGAAGGATAAGAAAGTTGATGTGGAACATGACGAGAAACTGACGGTGCTTGGAGAGGGATTACTGGAGAGGGTGAAGAAAAGTGGACTGGCAGTGAAGAACTGGGGAAGGAGGAGATCTTGAGCCATCTGGCCATCGGTGTTACTGTGGCTGGAACTCCCTGTCTAAGGCTCTCTGGAACGGTGTGCCCGTGTTAGTATGGCAGTAACATGGAGATCAGAAAATCAATGCAGATTTGATGGAGAGAATTGGACTCGGAATGTGGGATAAGAGTTGGGGTTGGGGTGATAGGGAGATGGTGGTGAAAACAGAGGACATTGCACATACGGTTAGTGAGATGATGGGTAACGAGTTGTTGAAGCTGCAAGCGCACGGCACATTAGAGAAGAGGCTAGAAGGGCGGTTGGAGATGGCGGTAGTTCTACGAAGAGTCTCACTGCTCTCATCGACACATGGAAGAAGTTTCAGGTACTACCATGTTAAACCTTCATTTCTGAGATCAGATCAGAAGAAAAGATGCATCAGTTGAGACAAATCAGATGCATCAGTTGAGACAAATCAGATGCCGATCAAGCCATAATCTCACAATATTTATAACTACTGTTAAAAGGTACATCAAAACATAATGAAAAAGCAAATACAACTTTGGTTTGTCGCATGTTACTGTTTAAAGGGTACTTCCAACTAGAGATTTATTTTGTCAAGACTGCTGTACCAGTTAACCAGAAAGAGCTTTCTTCGAAATGACATCGAAAGAAATCCCGTTCTCTTGGAGCCTTTCCTGAAGACCAGTTGGGCCAAACACAATGCCAGCTGGGAGAACTCCTCCCTTTGGAAGGTTGTCGCGTTGGCTCAGAACAATCAGAGCACACTGAAGTAGAATTATCGGGGTCGTCAAATAACCAATCTCAGGTCCCATCACTCTTGTTATTATTTCCATGTTGGGTTTTCTGCTTCCCTGCGAAACAAGACTGCTGTCGCTGAAACCATGTCCAACAAACCACATCTTAAACGAAGCGCTTCTCACCTCATCCTCGGAGGGACCCTTCTTCCTGAACCATCCAACACTGAAAAAAGAGGGAAATTTCAGAAGAAGCCACCTCCCAAAGGAGAATCTACCCAAAAGCCCAATAAAGACTCCGACTGTCATGATACGCAAAATGCCCAACAGTGACTTGGTTCCTATCTTCACCCCAAAATGAGCTGGCTTCACTGTTGACCAGAAGGCTTCTCTTTTTTCAATGTGCTCAGAACTCTCGTTCCTCCCAGGAAGCCCGCGGGGGTTTTCAGTCAGAAATCCAAGTGTTCTACGTACAACGATAGCATCTGCTGAAGGTAGCTTCACAGCCCAAAGGCCAATATCTTTCTGCTGTTCTATGGTTGGTCCTTTAGGAGGAGGAGGACCAGGAATCTGCAACCAATAAAGAAATTCAAGATCAACCAATTGAGCTGCCCTGCCCCAGTAATGTACACATGCACCATCAACCCAAAAATCGAAGACATAAATTACTCGAACTGAAAATCCTACACTTCTCAATGTCTATTAGCATCCAAACATTTGGAATTCATGAGTAACACTCTAAACCCAGAAAAATAAATCGAATAACAGCGATGCATGAACAACGAATCCCCTGAACTACGAAACCAATGGACCACTAAGGGCTCCAGGATAGCGGAGTAAGGTACAAAACTGTGAATTCGATTCATTGATGTATTTGCTAACTGAGCAAACCGAGATATTGAAAGGAACATGCGATCCAAAACACAAACTTAAAATTCGTATCGGTTTCTACTTTCTGCCAATAGCAGGACCTAAATTAAGACAACATTTGCACCAAGATTCGAAATTTTATTTGTGTTCTTCCCCTGCATTATTCCAGCAATAATATAAACACTAAATTCTAATTATCAAAGCAGTAAATTCAAATAATAAACTTCCAACTACGAACACAAAAGGTTTAAAAATCTGAGATTTATTTGATTAACAATTACCGCAGGCCTAGCTCTTCTGGGTCTGGACCGCCGGAGCTCCTGCAACTTATCGGCATTTGCCACACCCAGCACCGCCGATTCATACGTCCCTAAATTCCCAACAATCCTCTTCTCCGACTCCAAGCTCACATAAGCCTCAACCCGGTTCGGCACAGCCGGGTCGACCCACTGCCTCGAATTGAACATCAACCCAAACTCCGCCGGAACAGAGTCGAACCCACATGCCGAGACCACCAACGAACCGGTCTCCGCCGCCTTGCCATGGTACTGCGCCTCCATCCTCTCCATAAACTCAGGCTCCCCGCATATATCCAAGTAGTCGCAGCCGGTTTCGGCGCAGGCGGCGACGACGGGATCACCGTAGAGGCGGAAGGGGCCGACGCAATTGAGGATGAGGGTGGTTTGGGTGCAGAGGCGGTGGAGAGACGGTGGATCGGTGGTGTCGGCGGTGATGATGGGGATGGACGGTGGTGTGTTCGGGTGGGCTGCCCATTTGAGGGTTTGGGTTAGTTTGGTTGGGTTGCGACCGGCTAAAGCTAGAGACTTGAGAGGGGAGGCGGGCGTGTTCAGAAATTTCAGAGCTTCTCTGACGACGTACTTACCGGTGAAGCCGGAGGCGCCGAGGATTATGAGATCGTAGGAAGGAGGGCTGGCGGTGGTTTGGGGTTGAAATTCCGGCATGATTGGATTTGAATGAGAGTGAAAGTTGACTGGAGCTTTATATACTAATGTCAGATTTGGTTATCTAGTACAGTTCTGTTCGCCGGAAAAATCTAGTGTCTAGCGGCCACGTCATCATTAACCTTTAACCTATACCCCAAATTTACGGTAAATACTCACCGATTCATCGAGTTATAAGCGTTTATTAGACGGGTGATTTATTATTTCAACACATTGCAACTATTCATTGAACATGCGTAACTATTGAGAGTATGTCCTGATAGTATGAGATACTCTTTTTTCGCTTGTAGGTAATTGAAACAGTCATTCTTATATTCATATTAGAAAAAGTTAAATATCTACTCATATCCATCAAAAAATAAATATCTCGAAAGATGAAATTTCACCCGACCTTTAGCCAGTGCATTTGTAACACGAACTAAAAAGCCCTCACTTACTGGTATCTGAGCAATTCTCCAGGTCGTTTTATAAAATTCGCCCATTAAGCTAGCGGTTTGTTGTAACACGCAAATCTGATCACTGAATTGATGCCTTGGCATCCCCAAGGGCTGGCTATTTATTAGAAGTTGACGTGCGCGTAATTTTTTTTATTTTGTGTATCCAATGAGTTACTTACGTATGTATCAGGAATGAAGAAATGCTCATTGAGAAGTAGTCAAGTAGTGTCTATTAAGGTAATGATATTGAGTGATCTGACATATCACGTAATCAGACATAAGTAAGATTCTCTATCCACCAAAAAGTGATTGTGTAGTCGAGAGAAACTGCATGGAAGTATGAAGTATTAGCAATACGAATGATGCAAGTCATAATAGGTTCATATACTTGTTGGTATTAAGTGATCTGACATGTCACTTAATCCGGCAGCCTGACCCATTATTCTTACTGCCTAACATGTCACTGTGGAGCAATGAGAAACTTTGTAAGACAAACCAAATCTTTATTTTCTTTTTCCGTTGTCTCAATCTTCTCTTGGCTACAATTTAGCTCTAGGAGTGGTTAGGTTTAGTAGGTAAAGGAAAACATCTTCCATTACGTAGGGCACAAGAAACATAATCTTCTGTGAAATTGAATGAATCAAAATTGAATTGGAAGGGAGGAGAAATTCACATCTCGAACACCTGTTTATCTATCTAGCCTGTATCAGACTATATCCTGGAGTTCTTTTCAGACCTCTCTGTTTTGCGGTGTTTCTTATTACGGCTACTTCGTTCCACTTTCCACCTTCGGCATACAAATTTGACACCAGGGCGATCGCGCTTGAGTTCTCAGGATCTAAGTCCACGAGCCGCCTTCCCAAAACCTCACCCATCTCCGTATTTCCGTGTACTTTACAAGCAGCAAGAAGGGTTTTCAGTGGAGAAGCAGTAAGATCTGATGGCATGGATTTGATCAGATTATATGCTTCTTCAAGCAATCCTGCTCGGCTTAGTAAATCGACCATACAACCATAGTGTTCTTCACGTGGGATTATGGAATGTTCCTCCACCATGGACTTGAAAACTCGTAGGCCCTCGTTTACCATACCAGAATGGCTGCAAGCGGTGAGAACTGATGTAAAGGTTACTTCATCAGGGACAACCTTCTCACTTTTCATCTGTTCAAAGAGCGTTAGGGCCTCCTTGCATTTCCCGTGCATCCCATATGCAAGGATCATCGTGTTCCATGATGTCAGACACCGTTCAACTGCATGCTCAAATAGATTAGCAGCCATATTTAATTTCCCACACTTGGAATAAGTCGTGATCAAAGAATTGGTGAGAGATATATCGTTGTTCATATCAGCTCGATACAAGTGACAGTGGACTTCTTTTGCAAAACTCAGACTTCCAAGCTGACAAATTGCCTGAAGCAAAGTTATCAGAGTAACTAAATCATGTTGCACCAGCTCAATTTGCATCGATCGAAACAATGTTACGGCTTCATCGGCATGGCCGTGGTAAACATAACCCATCATCATTGAAGTCCATGAGACCAAATCCCGATATCTCACCTTGTTAAAGATTTGCCTCGCATGGTCTAAACAACCACATTTTGCGTACATGTAGATAATTTGATTCATAACTTCAGTATTCAAGTCAAACCCCTGTCTTAATACATGACCGTGGATGGACTTGCCCTTTCTTATGTCTTTCAGCTCAGAAGTAGCAGAAATTATACTCAACAAGGAACCTAGGTTTGGTTTAATACCTTCTCCAACCATTTGGACAAAGGGGTCCACAGCTTTGCTGGCATAGTTATTGTGGAGATAGCCCGTCATCATCACATCATAAGATATAGCATCCTTTTTCTCCATTCTATCAAATAGTTCCCTGGACTGGATCAACTTGTTTGATTTGGAGTATAGATCGACCAGAGCGGTGGCTGCCAATAGATCAAGCTGAATACCAGCTCGAATAATGTAACCGTGGATACTCTTTCCTGGACGCAAATACTTCAAGCAAGCACAAGACAGAATCCCATTGGACAAAGTTATCAAATCCGGGACAAAATTTTCTTCCATCACTTGACAGAAAAGGCGGAAAGCTTCCAAGGGTTGTTCCATTTTAAGATAACCAGCAATCATCACATTCCAAGAACCTATAGTCTTTCTATCCATTTCGCCAAAAATGCAGGCTGCCATTCTAGGGGATCCACATTTATTATACATGTCCATAAGACTCGTTTCGAACACTTCATCCAAACCACCAATTCCTCTTCTAATAGCATAGCCATGGACCGAACGTCCTTCTTTCACTGCCTCTAACTGCGACGCTGCCTGAAGTAAGCTGACAAGAGTGACCCGATTTGGATGCAATCCTTGCCTCTGCATACGGCGAGCAAATCCAAAAGCCTCACAAGCACGTTGGTCGCCACTCTGAGCATAACCAGTAATAATCGAAGTGTAGACAACAATATCTCTCTCAGTAATTTCATCGAACACTTCAGCTGCATCTTCAACAAACCAACTTCTAGAGTACAACCCTATAAGCGACGAACCCACAAATCCATTTGAACTAAACCCAGACTTCAAAGCATCCCCATGAATCCCTCGTCCAAATCCCAAATCCCCCAACTCGATACAACTTTTCACAGCAAATGTAATGGCGCCGCTATCCAACCCAATATTCCACCGCCTCAAATCTACGTACCGCCGAAGAACTTCGTCGAATTGACCGGCTCTGAAATACCCAACAAGGATTGCATTCCAGAGAGACAGATTCCCGTTGACGATTCTGTCGAAAACCCATCTGGAATCTGATAAAAGGTCGAACTTTGCGTAACAATTCAGGAGCTTGCAGCCGAGAAATATATTGTTTCCGAGGCCGTGAGCGAAAATGCGAGCGTGGAGTCTTCTCAGTGAAAAAGCGTCTGAACAACTGTCCAAGAAAGAATTGAGGTTTTCTGACAGAAATGGAGATTGAGGGCGTGGGTCGTCGAGAATTGATGTGCAGAGAAATCTAATCTGGGTTTTGGAGGGCAACGATCCGAACCCGGATTTAATACGATTCATGACTGTAAGCGATTGGTGAGAGAGCAAGCATTTTGATACCTCTCTCTCTCTCTAAACTAAGCAGATCGGTTTGTTTGAACTTTGGTTCTTCTTCTTAGTTTTCAATCATAATTTACTTATAAATTCTGTTAAATATGGCAATTTTATTTAATTTTTTGTCGAATACATTAATTTAAATTTTTTTAGGGTGATAGCAATATAATTTTAAATATGCAATGTGGATTGGGTATTTCAGTAGAAAGTGGCATTATTGAGAATAAGTTCCTAACTTCATGAATTGTTAATAAAAATGGTAACATCATATGCTTTATGATGTGACTAATCATATGTTCATTCAAAAATAAAAACTATACCTTCATACATTTATTTTATAATATTATGTGAATAAATGTCGTACTATATATAAAAGATTTGAATGAATTTCCAAAAGAAAATTTTTCTTTTGATTTTTTAAATTTGGGTAGTCCATATAGGTGATAGAGTGGGCCTCATGATGCCATGTAGGCATATAACAAAGATACTGATCGAAAAATTGACGAATGTATGATACTGCAATGAAATCTTTTTTTTATATATATAAGGTTGCACAATTTTAAGATTTTGAGTGGGAGTTGCAATTAAACACGAAATTTACCCCTTAATTAATATATCCCATTTTGGTTTTGGGATTGGGATTCTTCCATGTCGTTCAATGTCATGTTCAACTCCTTCAGTTTGTGAATGACATAACGAAGTATGTCACTTGCAATTGTTCTACTTGTACAAAGTCTTTTCAAGGTTGGATATGACTTAATCACAGCTGTCACAAAGCGTGTGGCCTAATATGCAAGAGCAAACCACCCAAAAGCTGGAACTAGGATGATCATTAGTAGAATCAAAGCAAATGTTCCACACATAGAGGCTGACTCTGTTCATCAATTCATAGAGATCTGAATTGTGGGAAGTTTGCAGTATCTTGACAATTGCTAATGTCCTTGCATAAGCGAATAAATCAGCAATTTACATCAAAACAATTACGTATTCTGTGTCAAATGTAGACGCTTTCGAGGTTGCACATTTAACTTGTAGGAGCAAGCCTAGCATGGTGAGGAGAAAGAAAATACATTTGTGGAGACCATTATCCTTCCTTGTGCTGCTAGAAAGAAAATTAGATAGTAAGTGGAAGAATTTCATTGAATCCCACTTATAGCGGGGGACGTTGGAGGGAGGAGTAGTATCCGTTTTGGCTTTTCGTTTGGAAACAAAAAGAGAGACTTGCCGCGACTAACAAGGAGTTTACTAAGGCGCTTTGTTTTTCCATGATCGCAGAGAAAGATATTTTAAAAGAAGTACAAAATGGGGTAGCGTTGTATTTGTAATAATATAGAGCACGAGGTTGGATAGGGAATGAATGAATAGCAAATGAAGTTGACGAAAATGACGATAACGAACAATTCTAGTAGTCTGTGTGAACTATAGCTTAGAGCCTTAATGAGAGAGAGAGAGAGAGAGAGAGAGAGAGGTCTTTTATGTATGGGAAGCTCAAAAGGAAGCAAGAGAGTAGATGAGTTGCCTCCGAGTCATTAAGCCAGTTGACAGAAAAATGTAACAATTTCATTCCATGCATACACACACACGTAAGGAGTGTTTACGTACCCGCAATCGAAATCAAAATAAAGAATTGAATTTTGATTACGAAGTATTGAAGCGTTTACTAAAACAAGGGGAATCAAAAGAGTGGTGGGGTCCAAACGAAATAAGGAATCCAACTCCCCAAATTAGAGGAATTGGACTCCTTAGATGAGTGAGGTATTTGGATTCCGGGAGAGTGAGGGAATCAGGAATGTACTTTTTCTACCTATTATGACCCTCTCATTATTTCTAAAATTTCAAGTCTGCCACTCATCTGAACAAGTCCACCGCTCCCTGCACACCCCACCTTCATGCGTATGCGCCTCAATTTCAAGTTTCCACCTCCCCGTGCAACCATGCTTCACTTCCCAACTTACCAGCTCAAGAACCCCATCCATCTTCCCAAAACAGGATTAAAAAATCAACCACCCAACCCTAGAAAATAAACAATTCAAATCCAAATCCCAACCCATGGAATCAATCACTCCAAAAACCCATAAATCATGAAATACTTCATGTAGAAGAGGTGGTGGCTATGGGTAGGGTGCTTGGGGAAGATGTTGGTGAGGGCCATGAGAGAAAAGGTACACACACTTGCCGAGAGGGGAGAAATGTTCAAGTATATGGAAGACATAAAACAAATTGCCGAGAGGAGAGGAGGAATTGGATTCATGTTAAATAAAACAAATTAAAATGTTACTACAAATAAATATACGGAAGACATAAAACATAATAGAACAAGGGCATTTTAGTAATCATATTAATTTTTATTCCGATTCAGGTAAATTAGTAAACAACTTATATGAACTCAGTTTCATTCATACTCCGATTCTAGAACATTTAAGTAAACAACTTCAACATGAATTCGATTATGACTCCCCATCATTCCAACTCCTCCTCAATTCAATTCCTCATCAATCCAATTCTTCCTATTTTGATTATGGTTACGTAAACGAGCCCATAGTGTTGTAATTTTCGTACGCAATGTGACATAGGAATTCCTCCTCACGGTGCAAACCAATGTTAGAAACGAGTACCTTGAATCGATCAAACAGAAAGAAACACTCACGAAAAGGACAGAGGAAAACAAGTTATGTGCAGATTTTAATTCGTTGATAAGTTAACTACCGTTCTTGTAGACCACACTTTTTCTTTACATTTTTATGCTCTGTTTTTTCTTTTTCATTAAAAGAACGGAAGTATGAAACTTCGTATTACAAGGCTTTATACATAAGAACCACAAGAGTCATAGTCCACCTACAAGATTATATCAGGTATTCAAATAAAACAAATTCAAATTTACATCAGATAAAGGTAAGAGCAGCGAATCATCTTAAACTAACCACCCTTATCAACACTTACAACTCGCTCTTTCAGAAAATTAATTAAGCTATAGCTATTCCATTTTGGTTTTGGGATTGAGATTCTTCTGTGCCGTTCAATCTCGTGTTCAGCTCCTTCAGTTTGTGAATGACATAACGGAGTATGTCAGTTACAATTGTTGTACTTGTACAAAGTCTTTTCAAGGTCGAGTAGGACTTAATCACATTTGTCACAAAGTATATGGCCCAGCATGCCAAAGTAAACCACCCAAAAGTCGGTACTAGGATGATCGTTAGTAGAATCAAGGCAAAAGTTCCACACAAAAGACTCAATCTGTTCATCAATTCATAGAGATCTGAATTGTGGGAAGTTTGCCATATCTTGACAATCGCCAATGTCCCGGCATAAGCAAATAAATCGGCAATTAACATCAAAATAATGACGTAGTCTGTGTCAAATGGAGACGTCTGCAAGGTTGCACATTTAACTTGTAGGAGAACACCTAGCATGGCGAGGAGAAAGAAAATACATTCGTGGAGACCAATATCCTCCTTTGTGCTGCTTGAAAGAAAATTAGATTAGTAAGTGGATGAATTTCATTGAATCCCATCCGTTGCTAATCACTTTGTACTTTATTAATTTACGAGTACTAATTAACAAGTGATCATTTATGAAGGGATTAACCTATAACCTCCAACCTTTTATTGTCATTCCAAATTTGTACATTCCAAACAAGTACCAAACCTATTGAAAATGTCACATCCATTATAAATAATTTTTCAAACATAGATTATATTCAAAAGTCACAACTGGGTATATCATGGTCAACATTAATATTAGTTGTCTCAAAATCTAAATTTCAAACATAGATTATACAATATGGAACCCAATGATCAAACGGGTATTGAATTGAATCCAAAATAGGCCCAAATTGAAATTACATTAGGAAGACAATCTTCTAAGAAATGAGAGAGTTAAGAATTCAGATAGAGTTTTAAGGAGCTTGTTTTTGCTCATGTGATTTTCTCATATGCCAATTCTCGGCTCGTAAAGCTTCAGTTCTTCTTTGTGATCGATGAAGATGGTGGTGGCTATATCATGATAGTCCATATCATTTCAGCAACCTCCATATCATTTCAGCAAAATCTATGACCTTCTTCTCGATGTTGGTGACTTCAGTTGTAGGTGGAGTTGGTGTTTGGGTTTGGAGGTGCTAGCATGATGGAGATGGTGATGATTGTTAGTTGGTGGCCGTGACCTTCTATATATGGTTATAGGTTAAGTTCAGTATTATCTTTTTTCACATTTTTTTATTCTCATTATATATATGTTTTTTTAAGATATTAGAGATAAATTCAAATCTTCTAATTTCACGCATCTTTTAATTACAATAAATCTACTTAATATCTACTAACAAAAAAAAAAAATATACTAACATAAATCGATCTACTCAACATACCACCATAACTCAAATAACAAATATATGAATTTATATTATAGGTAAATTAATGAAAAGGGTTTCAAAATTTTGCATTTTAACCAAAAATCATCTAATAACATAAAATATAAACATGTGTGCCCAGCGCACGTTAAGTTTTATAAACAGTGTAGTATCGTTAATTTTATAAACAGTGAAGTACCGTTATATTTCATAAACTGTTTAGTATTATTAAGTTTCATAAATAGTTTAGTACTGTTAAGTTTCATAAAAAGTATGTATGAGGACGAGCTGGTCCCACACGTCAGTCTTGTTTTAATTTTTTTAAATATTAAAATTATGCTTTTCTCATTAAAATTTAAGTTTTTTTGTCCTTTTTATTAAAGTTTAAGGGTTTTCATTAAAATATAAGTATTTTTCATTTAAATAAAATTATAGCATGGTTTTGGTTAAAATAAATTTAGTGCAAACCCTTTTTCATGAAATAATATATCTACAAGAAAGACACATTAATATGAGATATAAAACCTATAAATGAGATATAAAACCTAACTAAAAGGTACAAAAAATAATATATCTACAAGAAAGGCACATTAATATGTGATACAACTTGATCATAAAAAGAATTTGTCGTATGGATAAATAAATAAAATTAACTTGTGAGATAAGTTGATTATAAAAATAAATAAAAAATTCTATAAATGGGGTCTAGAACAGTAAGAAGGACAAGAAATAACAAAAAAAAGAAAAAGAAAAAAGGAATCATTAAAGAGAAAATTAGGAAGAAAATTAATTTGTATAGTGAATATTATCATTAAAGAGATAATTATTGACAATAACAATCTTAAATTTAAAGAATTTGACTTAATTTGAAAAACTAAACTATTCTTAATATTGGCTAAAAAAATTGGACTTATATATCAAATTTACCTAAATCTTAACAACAAAGATTCCATGCCATGCATGCATGATGCATCCCCAGTCTAATTTCTCCTAGCTATTGATGAATTCCTTTGGCGTTCATGTCATCGCATCCTCACTACCCTCACAGTGATAACTAAAGTCGCTGGCTACTTCTTGTTTACCCAATTAAAATTTTTAAAACTTTCAAAAAAATAAAATAAAAATAAACAACTAAAAATATGATACCAATGGAGAGCTCTTTCCATCTTCTCTCCGTCTAAATACCAATAGCAATCATGGCTCAGTACACAAGTGCCCGACGAAGATGCCATCAACGCGGTCGGCTTTGAAGATGCCGAATAAAAATTTGGTCGAGCCCGCCACCGCAGCTATCTCACTTTGTGTGGGGGACGTTGGAGGGAGGAGAGTACACATAGTGTGGGGAAATATACTAAAACCAATTAAGGAAGTAGAGAAAAGAAAAGCAAAAGAAAATGTACTAACCTAGCTGGGATTCGTGGAGAGCTAACTGAATTTTCGCCGTACATAACTTCTTATGTTAATCCGTAACTCTTTTTTTTATTTTTGTTGTGGGGGGTGGGGAGGGGCACTGAAAGCAGAGGCCAGTCCTGTTTTAATTTGATGAGGAATTTGCACAAACTTTAAAGGGTGTGCGTGGGTGGGAAACTGAAAGCAGAGGCCAGTCCTGTTTTAATTTGACGAGGAATTTGCACAAGGAATTCGCACAAACTTTAAAGGGCGTGTGCGCAACTACCACTTCAATAAATGTTTTTATTGACAAATACCCCCCATCACCTTCATCTTCATCAACCTCTTCCTAGAGTCGTTGTTTCAACTAATGGAACTCGGAAGCACGTGCTGACAAAGATTTTGACTGTTCAATTAATGTGTTACGTGCTATACAAGTCTCCTGATACGTATTATGTCCACATTTTATATTGTAAGCTGATTTTATGATAATACTTCGACTACGTAAGATCAGTACCGATCTAAATAATAAGGGTAAATTACATAAAATTACTTTAATTATTGAGACAGTCACAATTGCATACTCTATCTTTAAAAAATGTCAATGTCATACCTTATCTACGATTTTATTACAATTTCATACCTTCCGTAAGTTGTCTGTCAATTCATCCATTAAATGTTGACGTGGTTTGAGGCGGGACCCACTTTCTATTTGAAAATTAATTAAATATTAACTACATATTAAAAAATAAAATAAAAAATAAAAAATAAAAAAAAACCACCCACACCCAGATCCCCTCACCCCCACCCCCCGGAAACTTCCCATCGACTCGTGTCCCCCCTCCACCCACCCACCAAAACTTCCTTCACCACCCCACCAACGCCTCACTTCCTCCATCTTCACCACCCCACTGCTACTTATCTTGAGCCACCGACGCGCCGACCTTGAGCGAACCAGGAAAATCCTTGATGGCGCGCGAAGCCACCTCTCGGATCACTGCCGTCTCCTTTTTCAACCCGGACCCTAACTCCTCGAGATCGCGACGGTAGTTCTGGTTGACAGACTCGGACTTCGTCGCAAATCAGACCTTTGAAGCTCCACGCCCTGGTGCCATAACGCCGTCATTTTGGGCGTCCGGGTGCAAATCGTCGAAAGGAAGGGGGTCGTCGGAGAAGACCGACTTGAAGAAATCCATGGGTGCAAACCGACTTGAAGAAATCCATAGGTGCAGACTGACTTGAAGATTTGGGTGTAGGATCGGAGGAGAGAGGGTTGGGTGAGATGTGGTGGAGAGAAGGTAGGAGGGTGATGGGAAGTTTTCCCGAGGGGGGAGGGGATCTGGGTGTGGGTGGTTTTTTTTTGGTTTTTTGGTTTTTTTTTTATATTTAAATCTTTTAATATTTAATTAATTTTTAAATAGAAAGTGGGTCCCGCCTTAAGCCACGTCAACATTGCATCAGACAACTAACGGAATGTATGAAATTTTAATAAATTCATAGATGAGGTCTGACATTGACATTTTTTAAAGATGAGGTATGAAACTGTAACTGGCCCAATAATTGAAGTAGTTTTGTGTAATTTACCCTAATAATAAACAACAAAATGAGTTTGAAAGCTTAAGCCAATCTCTTCCTCGCAATCCGTTCCTTGCATGGCTGTCTTTTCCTTGCATCCCCCGTCTTTTTCAAGGCCATCTTTGCCTACGCAAAATCCACAAAGAGATGCTCTTTTGGACAAACTATCTTTGGATTTCTATGTGGAATTTGCCAACGAATTAGGTGATGCTCAAACTATAACGTTACAACTTTCCTAGTAAATATGGATGAATGACAATCGATTATTAAAAAAAAGTCAAAACTATCAGAATTCATGGGGACAATTCTATATGATATGAACTGAAATGCTTTATGAATCATAATATGGATTGTGTGTATCTTTATATGGGTTTATCTTAATTTGCTCTAATATTATTTTTATTTAAAGTTGTGTAAGTTCTAAAGAGAGCTGATCACTTGATCATCTTTAGTTTGGAGACTTGAGGATATAAGAGGTTGGAATTAACTAAGGTTGTAAGTTGATAAGGAATTTATATAATAGGGGTTTCAGCTAAAACAGTCATGATAGTTTGGAACACTTATAATGGATGTGAATGCTAGGCTTTCTCCGTGATAAGGTTAGATTGATTAAGCTTGAGTCCTTATCAATCATCGTCGTATGCAGTATAAAACACGGGATCCCTGTGCTCTCTCAATCACGCATACAAACGAATACTCAGATCCCATTCACTGAGTAATTACATCCAGTTGAGGAAAGTTGCAGAAGATCCCTAGTTTCCAAGAGATGTCTTCTTCAGGTTAGTGGTTACTTTTGGTGTTGTAATCAATCTATTCCACCGACTATATTTATTTTGATCTTACAAGTTGTCCCCCTAGTTTCCAAGAGATGTCTTCTTCAGGTTAGTGGTTACTTTTGGTGTTGTAATCAATCTATTCCACCGACTATATTTATTTTGATCTTACAAGTTGTCCCTCAATAAAGATGTCACCTGATACGTAAAAGACCCTTTTACACATCCTCGGTTTTACATCTTTGCACAATAGTTGTCTTTATTGATACTTCGAAAATTTAATTGTGCACTCCAAACTTTACCTATTTTGAAAGAAAAATACTTTTACGAGGAGTGCACGATTAAATTTTTTGAGTGCTAATCATAGTTTCAATACTAAAATTATTTTAAATATTAACTTATTTTTTATTCTTTATATAATTTTTTTTTGTCAAACGATAAATTTTTTAAAATTAGATGTTAGATTAGTCACCGATAAAGTTCGAACTCACATTATGCATTTTTGGTGATTAACTGATCACCAGTCACCTCATTCTTTGACAAAGAAGCAAGACAGGGAAGTACATCTCCTTGAGGACCTTTTCATGGCCGTTTTGACAATGATACCCCGAGAATAGAATATGGAAGAGCGGATAGCAAAGGGCAGTTAAGTATTAATTTATTCTTTACTTTTAATAGCAAAATTAAAGGTAAATAATTGTGGATTCTTGATGATTAAAAAGTGCTGCAACCGCATCCTTGTTAAACCGTAGTAGAACTCACTTGAGGAGGCTCATCAGTTTGTTCTTCGGGTTTTGTTGTGAAGTGTACGATGATTATGTTCGGATAGTTTTTTAATTTGTCAAATGTATGAACAACTGATGTAATTATACTTTTATACAACGTTTTAAGATATTAGCAAGTGTACTCCGATACAACATTCGCAAAGCAAATGACCCAAAATAAGAGGGTGACTAGCCCCCTAAGGCCCTAAACCCGAAACAAGGACCAGTTCTAAAATCAAGACAAGAGTTCAACAAGGAGGCTAATCTTGTTCATGATTGACTCAGCCAAATCCGAATTAGGGGGAGCTTGGACTTATAAATTAATAGGTTTTAAAGTGTGGAGAAATATACTAAAACCTAATACATATATATACATATTGTTGAGGATAAAAAATGTATACCGAAATGAATAAAAAAAAATGGTCCATGGAGAGTGGAGATGATAGAGGCAATAAAGATTAACGGTGAAGATTAAAACAAAAGGAATCTGTTTATTCAAAAAAAAAAAAAGGAATCTGCAACATTAATTTTGAAAAAAAAAATGAATTAAACGAAAAAAAGAGAAGCAGTTGCTCTACGTTAAAAACAAAACTGAAATGAGAGTTTTTTTTTCTGTCGAACGATATATTTTATTATATTAAATGTTATAATTTACTTTTTTATGCAAGAATTCAACATTTTTTTTATGACCTTGTAAAGACCACTTGCAATCAAATAGTGGAGGTGATTCCAATTCCACCACCGACCCCCTCTTTATTTCATCCAAACTGTCGAGAGAAAGTCTATGAAGACTTGTCTCTGTCAAGAAAAATGGGGGGAGAAAGAGACGGACTGGAAATGCAGTGGAAAAAAGGAAAAAGAAAGGATAGAGTCTGACAAAAAAAGCAAGAACAAACAAAGCAAGAAAACGAATGGCACAAGGGGTGCACACGACAAAGAACATCGAAGTACCCAAAGGTATCAAATCTTTGTCTTTAATTTGTTCTTGGTTTTGTGTATTAGGTGCAGCTTTTTGCAGGATGAATAAAGGAGGAACTTGGCTTTTCCTCTTTCACCGAAGCCAGAAAGATGGATGGGAAAAATTCCCCATGGCAGCCAAAAGATAAGAGAAGAAAAAAAAATCTCTTCTCCTTCCTCTACAATCTTGCCGACAACGGGTAAAGCAACCCACCCTTTTTAATAGGGGGCGTCGCTTTGAAAAAACCCAGTCACCACCCTCATTTCAAGTTCCCCGTGACACCTCCTCTCTCTCTCGGCCGAGCAGCGCCGAGTCACTGACTACCATTTTATTCTTCTCCGGTGGTTCCGAACCAGAGTATAAAGCTGTAGGCCTCTGGAGATCTGCGACTACAAAAAAAAGAGAGATCAAATCCAAGTCTCTCAACAGTGGCAACAGGATCAGACCACCGATACCAAACGGAAGACCAAAAGAGGAACGCAGCAGAGCAGTGCTCACTCTCCCTCATCCTCTTCTTCCTTTGGCCAAGCAGCGCCCACCGAAGCAGAAAATAAAGGTGGGGCTTCTTAAAAAGTTCATCGATCCACCGCCGATTCCACTGACAAAAAAGAAGCCCAAAAAATGGTGAGGGTAGGACTTTTTAAAGTCCACCGATTCATCATAGCAGCAACATCAAATGCCTTATTTCTCTTTTTCCTTAAAAGGAAAAACAAAGAAATAAGGAGGGTCTGCAGCCTTCCCTCCGCTGACAGCAACAAACCGCTGCGACACCCGCCGTTCTCCAGCATTGCGGCACCGCCACCAAGGCAAAAATCCCAGAAAAAAAATGAAGCCGAGCAGCGCCGATCTGCCGACTGCGCACCTTCTTCTCTGCCAACAACAGCAAAGGGACCATCGCCTCTGCCACCTGATAAACCAAGTCCGAATTCAAAGGTTCCCGCCACAACACTTACTGAAGATCACAATCAGATTAGTCCAAAGGAAGGCTGAGATAAGCCTTATCTGTTGCAAGTATTTCGAATATAACATAGGTTATTTATCTTTTGTATTATCTGTAAATTTGGTTTGAAGAGTTTGTTCTTCATCCAAATACTTCTCCTTGGTTTGAAGAGTTTGTTCTTCATCCAAATACTTCTTGTAATCCCTATAAAACAACATCAAATGGTATACGCTCAAATCAACAAGCACAATTCTTTTATGGTATCATCCTTTTCCAAGTGTTACGACATATTCCCTTCCCTATACAATGTCTTCTTCCGCTGCCCTCACCAATGTTTCTGCTTTTCTTCCTTTAAAGCTTGATCGCCATAACTATCCCTTGTGGCGTGCCCAGTTTGTTCCACTCCTTCGGAGTCGCAGTTTGATGCCTTATGTTGATGGCACTTCTCAGTGCCCTCCTGCTTTTCTCCTGGATGATGACGGTCAACATACTGACACCATCAATCCTCTCTTTGAACCTTGGATCCAAACTGACCAGATGGTTCTCTCGTGGCTCACTAGTTCCCTCTCTCCTCCTGTTATGCATGTTGTCGTCAAATGCATTAGTGATGCCGAGGCCTGGAAGGCGTTACAGGACCGTTATGCACCTTCCTCACACAATCGTGTTATTCAACTTCGCGGGGAACTTCTCAATCTCCGCCGTGGTGATCTCCGTATTGCCGATTATTTGGATAAACTCAACACCTTGGCTGATCAGTTGGCCTTATCGGGTTCTCCCATTGCTGACGCGGACTTAATTGCCACGATCCTGAATAATGTCGGCCCGTTGTATGAGAACACCGTTGCCTCCATCCAAGCCCAATAAACTCCTATCTCGTATGCTGCTTTGGAAGCACTGCTTCTCAGTGCTGAAACTCGTCATCTTACCTTCAATTTGTCTGGCGACACTTCTGCTCCTGCTTTGACTGCTATGGCTGCTACTCGTGGCCGTCGGTATCCTGCTCCTGCAGGTTTTGCGCGTGGCGGAGGCCGTGGCGCTGTCCCTCATCGTGGTAGACATCAGGCTCGGCCACATGCTGCTGCTGCTCCTAATCCAGGACATCCCAATGACGGTATTCTTGGTGCCGGACCCTCACCGTCTGATTGCCCACCCCTTCGCTGCCAGATTTGTCGTCGTAATGGTCACTCTGCCATTGACTGTTACAACCGTATGAATACGTCTTATGAAGGTCGTGTTCCAAGTGCTCGTCTCACAGCCTTTGCTGCCCAGTCTACCCGTGCACCCCAGTCTGTCTCTCCTGCTCCCACCACATGGCTTCTGGACTCTGGGGCCAACACCCATATTACCAATGATCCTGGTCAACTTACAAATGCACAGCCCTACACAGGCACAGATCAAGTCGGTGGTGTTCATGGTGGTCAAGGTTTGCACATTTCCCAAATAGGCACATCTTTTATTCACTCTCCCACTAGCTCCTATCCTCTTTCTAATACTTTATATTGTCCTGATGCCTCTCAAAATATATTATCTATCAATCAGTTCTCTTCTGACAATGACTGTTTCTTTGTCCTTCATCCTAATTTCTTCCGTGTTCAGGATATCCGCTCGGGGAGGACCCTTTTATCAGGCCGGAGTAACACTGGTGTTTATCCATATGCAAGTTTTAATTTCAATAAAAGACATGGACTATTTTTGTGCATGGGAGTCAAGGTTGATGATCGTATTTGGCACTCCAGACTCGGTCATCCTTCGTCATTTATTTTAAAACATTTAGTTTCTACTAGCAAAGTGCCTCTTACTAGGCACCATTTTAATTATGTCTGTCATTCATGCCCTTTGGGCAAAAGCAAGAAATTGCCATTTTTACCATCAAATTCTATTTCCCATTTTCCTTTACAACTTATTCATTCAGATGTATGGACGTCCCCTACTTTGTCAATTTCTGGTTTTCGTTATTATGTGATTTTCATTGATGATTTTTCGCGATATACATGGCTATATCCTTTAAAACTCAAATCTGATGTGTTCTCCACATTCATTAAATTTAAAACTGAAATGGAGAATAAATTTCAACGAAAAATCCAAACTTTTCAAACGGATGGCGGAGGAGAATATATTAACAACAATTTCAAATCTTATTTAGAAAAACATGGCATTCATCATCAATATACATGCCCTCACCATCCTGAACAAAACGGTATGGCAGAACGTAAACTTCGTCATTTGGTTGAAACTGGTCTAACTCTTCTTGCTCATGAGTCCATGCCACAAACCTATTGGGCTGAAGCTCTACATACTGCTAATTTTTTAATAAATCGCCTGCCAACTAAAGTTTTGAACTTATCTTCTCCATACACAAAATTATTTCATCGAGAACCATCCTATGATTTTTTTAAAGTTTTTGGGTGTGCTTGTTTTCCATACCTACGTCCATACATGTCAACAAAATTGCATTTTCGTTCCAAAAAGTGTGTTTTCTTAGGTTATTCTCAAGATCAATTAGGGTATAGGTGCCTTGACCCATGCACCGGTCGTGTCTTCATGTCTAAACATGTTCTTTTTGATGAAAATTGTTTTCCATTTCATGAAAATCCCAGTGTTACTCCCGTACCATCCTCTCTGCATGATAACCATCCCATTACTCTTGGGAACCCTGAACTCACTTTTCCAGCCCCCCCAAATTCGCCACCTAATCCTACTTTCTCCCATACTTCCATTACCCATTCCAACCCTCTTTCAGACACTCCCATTCCCTCACCCGTCTCTATCACACACCCTTTGACTCCTATTTCCTCTCCTATCCCCTCACCTTTACCCTCTTCCCACCCTACCCTACTATCCCCCCCCCCCATTTCCACACCTCCAGTAACGTCACTTCCACCTACCCCACTTCTCCCTCCCCTTTCGACAACCCCATCCACTCTAGCACCCCCCACTATCCATCCTATGGTTACCCGTGCAAAAGATGGCATTTCTAAACCTAACCCTAAGTATGCCCATACTTCCACCATCACTGCTATGTCTGAACCTACATGCTACAGTCAAGCTAATAAATTTCAGGAATGGAGGACAGCTATGGCTGATGAATTCAATGCCCTACAACGTGCGGGCACATGGTCTTTGGTACCCTATACTCCTACCATGAATGTACTACCAAATAAATGGGTCTTTCGTCTTAAACGCAAGTCTGATGGGTCTATTGATCGGTTTAAAGCTCGTCTTGTGGCAAATGGTTTTCATCAACAACCAGGTCTTGATTATGGTGAAACCTATAGTCCCGTGGTGACCCACTCAACCATTCGGCTTATTATTGCTATGGCTGTTCATTTTTCATGGCCTATACGTCAACTGGATGTTCAGAATGCGTTTTTACATGGTTCCATATCTGATGAAGTTTACATGAAACAACCCACTGGTTTTGTTGATCCTCAATATCCCACACATGTCTGTAAATTGCGCAGATCGTTGTATGGCCTTAAACAGGCTCCTAGGGCATGGTTCCAATGTTTTTCTAATCATCTGGAACATCTTGGTTTTGTGGCCTCCCAAGCAGACTCATCTCTCTTTGTGTATTGTCATGGTTTAATTCGTATTTACTTATTAATCTATGTCGATGACATACTTATCACAGGCAACAACATTCAGTGTATCAACTCCTTGATCAAGGACATGGGCTCGGTTTTTTCAATGAAAGATCTTGGTCCTCTCACGTATTTTTTGGGTATGGAGGTTCATCGCTCCAGTCATGGTCTTCATCTCTCACAGTCTAAATATATTTCTGATTTGCTTCAACGTACCAACATGGTGGACTGTAAACCAGTCTCCACTCCTGCAGTCAGTGGCAAACGCCTCAGCTTATATGATGGCGAACCCTTACAAGACATCACCGAGTTTAGGAGTGTGGTGGGTGCACTCTAATATCTTACTTTCACCCGCCCTAATATTGCCTTCTCTGTCAACCAAGTTTGCCAGTTCATGCATCAACCAACCACCACACACTGGATTGATGTTAAACGCATCCTTCGCTATTTAAAGTCCACTCCCGATCATGGCCTTGTGTACAAACCTGGACCTCGCACCCTCACTGCCTTTGCCGACTCTGATTATGCAGGAGACCCCGATGATCGCAAATCCACTGGCGGGTTTTGTATATTTCTTGGTCCAAACCTTGTGTCCTGGAGTTCTAAGAAACAAAAAGGAGTGTCTCGCTCTAGCACAGAATCAGAATATCGCCAACTTGCCATAACTGCAGCTACTCTTTCATGGTTTCGTCAACTCTTTAAAGACCTGCATCTTCATCTGTCTCCTCCAAAGGTGTGGTGTGATAATATTTCTGCTATCTCCCTTGCCTCTAACCCTGTTTTTCATGCACGGACCCGTCACGTGGAAGTTGACTATCATTATATTCGTGAGAAGGCTACTCGTGGTGAACTTCAGGTGAGCTATGTAGCTACTCAAGATCAGGTTGCTGATTTTTTGACTAAAGGTCTGTCTACTCATCGTTTCAACTATCTTTTATCCAAGCTTCCCGTTCGCCGGCGACCGCTCAGCTTGCGGGGGTGTGATAAACCAAGTCCGAATTCAAAGGTTCCCGCCACAACACTTACTGAAGATCACAATCAGATTAGTCCAAAGGAAGGCTGAGATAAGCCTTATCTGTTGCAAGTATTTCGAATATAACATAGGTTATTTATCTTTTGTATTATCTGTAAATTTGGTTTGAAGAGTTTGTTCTTCATCCAAATACTTCTCCTTGGTTTGAAGAGTTTGTTCTTCATCCAAATACTTCTTGTAATCCCTATAAAACAACATCAAATGGTATACGCTCAAATCAACGAGCACAATTCTTTTACCACCAACAACAGCTATGCAAGGACGCTGCTCGGAGGTATGCAGCAACTATACTTGACTAAATGACAAACGCAGCAAGACTATGGCTTCGAGATCAACCTCACTTGTAGCAGAAAACCAGCAGGCGTTAATCTAATGTTCTTGTGTACAAAATTAACATGGGATACAAGAGTTCCACCCAAAGCCTTTTGTGCCAGGAATTCGAAAGATAAGAAAAAAATGGAGATTGCAAAGTCTGCAGAGGAAAGCTACGGTAGAGAAGAAGAGAAAGAAATTTGTCTTCTAAAGTTGCTAGGGAAAAGATGCCCTTTTTCTCAAATCCATGCACGTGGTCACTTAAAAATATGGTTTTCCTCTCCAAACACCACCACTTGAAGCCCTATTTGGGACTTGGAAAATTCGAAGTCTTCAAATAGAAGAATGAAGAAGCTTGCTGCTAAACAAAAATCTCCCAAGTGGGAATGCGGCCCACATGGAGAACAAAGAAAAGCCACAGCTCCCCATCTAAATTCATATGGGCTTTGTAAATGTAGACCTTATGAATTAGAGCCAAGGACGAGCAATAAATGACAGGAGCGTAATAGCGTGATGGAGACATATTGAGTCCAACCAATCCAAAATAAAGGATTATGGAGATAACATCGACGACACCAAATTTGTGGATGTAAATCACTTCAAATGTTGCAGACTCAAACCATCTCAAAGCACAAAGCTCAATGGATTTACCACCTCAAATTAGTGGACTCATGCTACATGAAATCCCCAAGGCACGAAGCCGGATAGTTGAGGGGTTTTTACTTCAATTGAGCTTTGAAGTATTTTTTTTTCCTTTTACATGGTCCAATTTTATAAGAAGGAAACGAAACAATTATTTTGAACTTGTGTTTCTGAATGGAGAGGGTTAACATTAAGGTCTGCATCCACTGTCAAAAAGCACTGCCTTGTACTACAAAGACATATAAATTGATGAGATGAAATCTTATTAATACATGCATTTTCGTAATACAATCACCATGTATTGCCGCTTAATTATCTGATCCATAACTTGGATCTCCAAATTAACAACATTATTTGAGCGATACTCTGTTTCTAACTCAAAACAGATCACTCTGTCTTTAATAGAAACCGTAGCATAATAGCTGACCGAGTAATACAAAGGCAATAACAAGTAGTTCATTAATTAAAGTTTAAGGGGTAGACATGAGTATTAAAGCATCCCTTCCTGGTTCTCGGGTTCTTCGGTGCCCTTCAATCTCAACATCAGCTCCTTCATTTTGTCACGGACATAACCAACAGGGTCTTCTTGGGGTTTGGTAGGACTTGGTCACAATTATCGCAATAGATACCACCCAACATGCAAGAGTAAACCTCCCGAAATCTGGATCGAGGAGGAGCGCCAGGAGAATCGCTGCAAGAGTTCCACACAAGAGGTTGATGTTGTTCATCCGTTCATATATATTTGTATGGTTGGAAGTTTGGAGAATCTTGGCAGTAGCCAATGCCCCCGCATAAGCGAATAAATCAACAATAAACATCACAACAGTTTTGTGGTCTGTGACAAATGGAGACCGCAAATCTCCGGTCGCATGCTTCACCCCCAACAGGCCTCCTAGAATGCCGAGGAGAAAGAATATATAGCAATTTGATTAGAAATATACAGTCTGTGTGTATTGGGTATTTCTGGAGCAAGTGGCATTATTGAGAATAAGTTCCTAACTTCATGAATTGTTAAAAAAAAAAAAATGTTAACTTCATATGCTGTGTGACTAATTATATATATTCATTCCAAAATAAAAACTCTACAATCATACATTCATTTTGTAGTAATGTCAATGAATATCGTACTTTATATATATGTATAAAAAGGGGATTTGAATGAATTTCCAAAAGCAAAATTTTCTTTTGATTTTTTAATTTGGGTAGTCCATATAGGTGATAGAGTGGGTCTCGTGATGCCACGTAACATATAACAAAGATACTGACCAAAAAGTTGATGAATCTATGGTATTACACTGAAATCTTAATTTTTTTGTACGAAGTTGTACAGTTTTAAGATTTTGTGTGGAGTTACAATTAAACACAAACTTGAGGGGGCAAACTGAAATATATCCATTAATTAAACTATCCCATTTTGGTTTTGAGATTGAGATTCTTCTGTGCCATTCAATCTCATGTTTAGCTCCTTCAATTTGCGAATTACATAATGGAGCATGTCAGCTGCATTTGTTGTACTTATACAAAGTCTTTTCAAGGTTGCATAAGACTTAACCATAGTTATCACAAAGCATATAGCCCAACATGCGAGAGCAAACCACCCAAAATCTGGGATTAGGAGGAACGTTAGTAGAATCAAGGCAAAAGTTCCACACAAAAGGCTGATTTTGTTCATCAATTCATACAGATTTGAATTGTGGGAAGCTTGCAGTATCTTAACAACGGCCAATGTCTCGGCGTAAGCAAATAAATCGGCAATTAACATCAAAACAATGACGTAGTTTGTGTCAAATGGAGACACTTGCAAGGCTGCACATTTAACTTGAAGCAGCAAGCCTAGCATGGTGAGGAGAAAGAAAATACATTTGTGGGGACCACTATCCTCCCTCGTGCTGCTGGAAAGAAAATTAGATGAGTAAGTGGATGAATTTCCCTAGCTATGACCTTGTACGTACTTTATTAGGAGTAGTAAAACCAATTAATTAGAAAGTCGAGAAAACAAAAGCAAAAGAAAATGTACTAACCCAGCTGAGATTCGTGGAGAATTAGCCGATGTTCCGACGTCCATAAATTCTTATGTTAATGCAATTAACGATTGTCTAATTTGAGTTCTTCAGAGCTTTTGGGGAGATAGGGTTTTGGGGGGGGGGGGGGGGGGGGTGATCGAGGAAGTGGTGGTGGAAGTACGAAGAAAAGGCTCGTCCTCCATTTACTTAAATCGGTATTTCTACCACTTTATAACCATGTCTTATTGACAAATTTCCCTCCGGCTTCGTGTTACTTTTGAGGCCTCATTAATTTCCGGCCGTGGATTTCATTAGTATTTTTGTCTAAACGACACGTGTCATCATCACCTAATAAAAAACAGATTTGGAGTTTCAATTGTTTCGGCTGCATGTCAATTGAGCTTGACTAAGATTTGGAGTTTCAATTCTTTCGGCGACTTGTAAATCGGCTGTTGGGGAAAGACTTGTATGGATCAGATCCTCTCCTGATCCTTAAAAACTGAGCATGATGAGCAAGCAATCGTAGTCGTTGAAATTTGATCTAACGACTACAAGCAGGGGATTATCTAAAAGTTATAATAATTATAACTGTTAGATCAAATTTCAACAGTCACAATTGCCTGCTTAGTAGGCTTAGCTTTTAAGGATCATGAGAGGATCCTGATCCGACTTGTATGGGCTTTGCTTGGCAATGAAAATTTGGAATTTGCCGAGTATCATTATAATTCAATCAAAACTCGCCACGTGACAAATGTTAATTATAATCTTTTATTATTTTATAATACTCTCATAATTATTTTTCATACTGATTAATATACATCATGAGATTAATCTAATGGTTTTTTCTTTAGGGAAACTAATTAAAAGAACTTGAAAACTTTGAGTTTTAACGATAAGGACAAAATAAAGGGTAAAGTGAATAGTAATATGATTGACTTTTTAGTGTAAAAATATAGTTTTTCGTTAAAATGAACAGTACCGAAAGTTTTTTCGTTAAAGTTCCCTTCTTCTTTTTCCTCTTCTCTCTCTCTCGTTTTCTCCTAAATTTTCTCTACTGTCTTCTTCCCCTTTCTCCGTCTTTCTCTTTCTTCATAAGAATGCGCGAAAAAAACAACTAAGCCATTTTCTCCAACTATCATAAAATGTAAAAAAAATCCAACACATATTTCACTTTTACAAAAGTTGTTTGTTCAATTTTTTTCATTTTCGAGCAACATTTCATTGCCCAGCACGCCACTTGCATATATACTCAAATAAATTTGTTGATATATTTTCTAGAGATCCTTTGCTGAGAAAATTTGGGAAGAAAATATTTAGGGCATGTTTGATATCTTATTTGAAATTATTTATCATTTCTCAAAACATTTCTTGAAATCAATTTTCTTTAAGATTCAAAAACTTGATTGGTTTGCAATTTAAATTTTTTAAATCTTACGACTAGATAAAGAGATCTAAAAAGAGGGGGTCGCAGAAGAAGGAGAAAAAGGATAGAGAAGGAAAGAAAGTAAAAGATGATTGAAGAAAAGAGAAAGAAGAGATAGGATTAGATGAAGAAAAAGAGAAAGAAGAGATAGGATTGGACGAGACAAAGAGGAAGAAGAGTCGGAGAAAGAACCGAGAGAATGAAGAGAGCGGATTGAAGCAGAGACGAAAATGGTAAAAAAAAAATAGAGGAGAGAGAAAGAAGAAAAGAGAGAAAGATAGATTTGGACTGAGAGGGGATGAGGGAGAGAAAAGAAATGAGTAAGTTTAAGTTTAAAAACTCACTTTTTATGTTTTTAGTTAATAGACTATATTTTTTTAGTTAGTCTTGAGTTCAGTTTTAAAAAAATTTGATTCAAATAAAGTACAAAACAAGTCCTTAATAGCTTAATTTGTTTTCCCCATTAACCTTATGAAGGCGGAAAGATACAGAGTGAGGTCCAGTCCATTGGTCGGGACTTGGGATAATCACATGTAGAATCTATTGTGCGGAAGATAAACGTGGGGAAGTGGGGCCATATAAGAATCTCCTTAATTGTGCCGACTAAATTTGGAGTTTCAATTGTTCCGGCTACATGTCATCGACTATGCAAAGAATATAGCTGGGCTATTGGTAGTCTTTGTTTGTATGCCACAAAATGAAAACATAAAATAATAATTATCTGTTATGTATTTCACTTCAATTAAAAGAACATACAATCAACTCGCGTAGAAAAAATAAGTTTAGGATGTAAACTACATAATATGTAGGTTGAAATGTGATTATAAAGAATCAACGACAGGCTTAGAACCTGGAAGAAAACTAAATCTTTCTAAAATGATTGGTAAGTTGGAGCCGTCTTCGTCAAATAAAATAATTTGTCATATCAGACGCCTTGACCATGTCCATAGCACCTCACCTTGTATTGTGTAACTTGTAAGTTAAGGTAGCCCATGCAATATGAGCTCTTTCAATTTGTTATAGGCATGGAAAAGTGCTGGGACTGCACTTTCACAAAATCCTTTCAAGTACGTAGTGGTACAACTAAGTTGCAACTCTCACAAAACAAACCGTCTACAGGACGAGAGCGAACCACCCAAAAAACGGAATCATGACGAACATAATCAACCGGACAAGAGGCTAACATTGTTCATGAGTTCAGCCAAACTTGAGTTGTGAGCTTGGAGTATCTTCACAGCTAATGTGGAGTGACCCTAGTGTGGGGGAGAGAGAAAATGCATTTGTGGAGTGACCCTATAGAACTGTGTTTTTTTTTTATTAGTAACACATTATTTGTTTTACAAATTTGATTTAAAATTTTAGTCTCTCTACACATTATCCTTTGTTTTATATTGTTAATAAACTATTACCAACCTAAAAGTTAAACAAATTAAATAAGTTTGAAAGTTCAAACTCCTCCAATACCATTATCCCCTTTCGCTTGCAAGGGTATCTTATCCTTGCCTGCAACAAAGTCCACAAGCAAATAGTCATTTTGATTTATGTGTGGATTTGCCAACGAATGAGGTGATGTCCAGACTCTAACTTTGCAACCTTCCTTAGAGTAAAAACGGATGAATGACACTTGGTTATATATAGTGAGTGAGTAAGGTAATATTTGTAATAATGTGATCATAAATTCTTTTAAGCTATGAGAACTCATTGAGGAATTCCATATGTATTAAAATGCTTTATGGATCATACTATGGATTATGTGTATCTTTAGATTAGTTTATCTTAATTTGCTTTTATATCTTTATTAATTAATGAAATCCTCTTTGTCAACCAAAAGAATGGTGAAAAGACTACTTAGTCTTCTATCACACAAAAAAAATGATGGGCAATAATGTAATTTCACGGGTCCAAATTTTACTATTTTTTATTGAAGCCTCACCTATAAGTGATGTTAAAATACCTCCAATATTAAAATTTTTAAAAATAAAAAACCAGAAACCTCCCACTCCACCCCCCCCCCCCCACGTTCTCTCTCTCTCTCCCTCCCTCCTCATTTTCTAAAAAAATGTGTTCATACACACAAAGTGTGTAGGCAAATGCTAGTTATATTTAATTAAAGATGCCACCGGAGATGTAAAAGACCCATTTACACATCTTTGCTTTACATATTTGCACTAGAGTTGCCCTTATTGGCGCTTCAAAAATTTAATTGTACGTTTCAAATTTTTTATATTTTAAAAGAAAAATACTAGGTCTTTACTCTTAATGTCAAGTTTTTTTTTTAGTACTTTTAATATCAAGTTTAAAGGTGAGTGACTATGCATTCTTGGGGATTAAATGAGCAGTTTTTAAAAGTAAAACCACTCGATATAAGTTATATTGATTCTTGGCAATATGTTGACGAGGGAGTATTATTTTCTTCAAGCGAAATAATGTGAGAGAATTTGAAGGTTATGCCGTTGTGTTAGTTTGAACATAGTTCTTTTTTTCATTTTTTATTTCTTAGGCTCAAAACCGAGAACTAAAATTTGGAAAGGCATGCCAGAGCCTGAATTACTAGAGCTTGGCAACCACAATTTTTTTTTTTTTTTGTTTTTGTACAAGATATTTAAACAAGGGACTAAGGGATGGAGGAATAAATTGGTTACAAACTACTAAGTGGCATTCAGGTATTGTTCAACTGTGATATAACCTATAAGTTAAGGTAGCCCTTGCAATATGAGCTCTTTCAATTTATCCCAGGCCTCAAAAGGTGCTGCAGCTGCAGCTGCACTTTCACAAAATCCTTTCCAAGTATTGGTACGACTAAGTTGCAACTCTCACAAAACAAACCGTTCACAAGACGAAAGCCAGTACCAGGATGAACAATAACATAATGAAGGCAAGAGTTCCGGACAAGAGGCTAACATTGTCCAGAAGACCTTTAAGTTCCTTGTACCACAAGCAAACAGATTGAATAATTTCCTTTAATTTTTACGATTGCTGTATGTAGATGACCAAAGCGAAATATCTTTGAGCTCTTTACAAATTCAGATTGCAGATTTATTTTCATTTTTTTTCAATTTGAATGCAACTTGGTCCAATCTACTTAACTAAGGGAAAGGACCTAGCCTTTTCAATAATAAATTCAATGTCACACTAATTGAAGTTTTGAATTCCAGCTCAAGGCAATAGACCACAGCCCAAGTATATAGTTCTCAGGTTGCCAAAAAGGAAAGAAAAAGAGTGCACCATTGTGAAACCATAAGCTCCTGAAAACTGCAAAATTAGAATCCCAAATCCATAACAAACACAGCCTTACTAAAAAAACTAAAAGCTACCCCCAAAAATACAACCTTTGGAGTTTCCAAAACAAATTCCAACTCCAATCAAACCACTGCCCAACAACCAATATGCAATACAAACAAAACCCAAAGCACCAAAACGCAATTCAACGAGCTTAAAGCGAATGAGTCGTAAACCTCAAAAGTGAAGAGAAACAGGAACAGAAATCTTGATCGAGCCGCTCAAGTTGCTATCTGGGCACCAAGCATGATGTATGAATAAAGAGGCAGAGCTGAGAGAGAAAACAGAGAGCTAAGAAGCGCTTATTTGGTTGTGTGTTTGAATGTTGTGAGTATGATCAGTGGGAGTATTCAACCTCCCTCGCTTCATAAACTGCTTCTCATCAAATAATGTGAGCCATCAGCAGTATTCAGGCTCTCTTTTAAGAGGAGATGGTGTGATGCGGACGAAATCATTGAACAATGGAAGTAATCAAATACTGTAATTTTCTTTGAGTAGAAAGAAAATTTAGAATTTTGAGATTGTCGTACATCTCTCCTCAATTCCAGGACAAGAAGTTTTAAATACCAGCTCGAATAATGTAACCATGGATACTCTTTCCTGGACGCAAATAATTCAAGCAAGCACAAGACAGAATCCCATAGGACAAAGTTATCAAATCCGGCACAAAATTTTCTTCCATCACTCTACAGAAAAGGCGGAAAGCCTCCCCTCCAAGAGTTGCTCCATTTTAAGATAACCGGCAACATCACATTCCAAGAACCAATAGTCTTTCTATCCATTTCGCCAAAAATGCAGGTTGCCATTATAGGGGATCCACATTTGTTATACCTCTCTCAGTAATTTCATCGAACACTTTTGATGCATCATCAATAAACCCACATCTAGTATGCAACCCGATAAGCGACGAACCCACAAATCCATTTGAACTAAACCAGGACTTCAAAGCATCCCTATGAATCCCTCGTCCAAATCCCAAATCCCCCAACTCGATACAACTTTTCAAACCAAACATAATGGCGCCGCTATCCAACCCAATATTCCACCGCCGCAAATCTACGTACCGCCGAAGAACTTCGTCGATTTGACCGGCTCTGAAATACCCAACAAGGATTGCATTCCAGAGAGACAGATTCCCGTTGACGATTCTGTCGAAAACCCATCTGGAATCTGATAAAAGGTCGAACTTTGCGTTGCAATTCAGGAGCTTGCAGCCGAGAAATATATTGTTTCCGAGGCCGTGAGCGAAAAATGCGAGCGTGGAGTTTTCTCAGTGAAAAAGCGTCTGAACAATTGTCCAAGAAAGAAGCGAGGTTTTCTGACAGAAATGGAGATTGAGGGCGTGGGTCGTCGAGAACGGATGTGCAGAGAAATCTAATCTGGGTTTTGGAAGCCAATGATCCGAACCCGGATTGAATACGATTCATGACTGTAAGCGATTGGTGAGAAAGCAAGCATTTTGATACCTCTCCCTAAACGAAGCAGATCGGTTTGTTTGAACTTTGAGTCGTCTTCTTAGTTTTCATTCATAATTTATTTATAAATTCTGTTAAATATAGCAATTTTATTTAATTTTTTTGTCGAATACATTAATTTATTTTTATTAGTGTGATAGCAATATGATTTGAAATAGATGTGTGATATCCACACACCCAATTTTACTTCTTACACATTTTTTTAATTTTCAACCGTCAGATCGAATGAATTGAAGAAGATCAACGGACAGAAATTATCCACACATGCCTTTGAAATATACAATCTATGTGTATTGGGTATTTCTGTAGCAAGTGGCATTATTGAGAATAAGTTCCTAACTTCATGAATTGTTAAAAAAAATGTTAACTTCATATGCTTTATGATGTGACTAATTATATATTCATTCAAAAATAAAAACTATACCTTCATACATTCATTTTGCAGTAATAGGTTAATGAATATCGTATTTTTTATATAAAAAAAGATTTGAATGAATTTCCAAAAGAAAATTTTTCTTTTGATTTTTTAATTTGGGTAGTCTATATAGGTGATAGAGTGGGCCTCGCACATAGAAACTGATCGAAAATTTGACTAATGTATGATATTGCAATGAAATCTTAATTTTTTGTACGAGGTTGTACAATTTTAAGATTTTGTATAGATCTGCAATTAAACACAAACTTGAGGGGCAAATTGATATTTACCCATTAACTAAACTATCCCATTTTGGTTTTGGGATTGGGATTCTTTTGTTCCATTCAATTTCATGTTCAGCTCCTTTAGTTCACTGACAAAAACGGAGTATGTCAATTGCATTTGTTCTACTTGTACAAAGTCTTTTCAAGGTTGGGTAAGATTTAATCACAGTTGTCACAAAGCATATGACCCAACATAATGTACGATGAACATATGTAATTATTGGAGGATCTTTGGGATCCTCACAAAGAAGATCTAGAGAGGATTCTTAATTATAATCTACTTTGAAGTGTTTTGTTTTGTTATTGACTTTTCCTTCAATTGAGCTTTGAAATATAACACGTAATACAAAGGCCATAACAAGTAGTTTATAATTGAGGCAATAACAAGGAATACAAAGGCAATAACAAGTAACTAAGGCATCCCGTTCTGGTTCTGGGGTTCTTCGGTACCCTTCAATCTCATCATTAGCTCATCCATTTTGTCGCAGACATAACCAACAGCTGCAGTACAGTCTTATAAGGTTTGGTATTTTTCACTGACATAACCAACAGCGGCAGTACAGAGTCCTCTGAGGATTTGGAAGTACTTGGTCACGATTATCACAAAATATAAGGCCTAACATGTAAGAGTAAACCACCCGAAAGCTAGAACGAGGAGGAGCACTGGTAGAACCAATGCAAGAGTTCAACACAAGAGGCTGATTTGTTTTCTGTGGTGTTACTTTTCTTATTCTTTTTCATTTTCTGTGGTGTTACTTTTTTTCTGTGGTGTTACTTTTTACGGGGTGGTGTTACTTTATGAATTTGTAGTTAGGAATGAAGATTTAACAATGCCTGTTTTTGTTTGCTTTACTTTGTTACGTCTTGATAAACATAGGTTCAGTAACAGGTTGCTGAAATGATCGCTTATATAGCCTCTATTGCAAAACAATTTTCTAAGAAATGTGTATTACTTTGTCTTCTGTGTGAGCTTTCTCTAATTTAGATTAGACAACAAGACTTGAAGCTTGGTTTGTTTTCTGTGTCTCCTTCACTGTATCTGTTCTGTGAATGAACAGGTAGATGTCAACTCTAGCATTTAATGGTGTTGTGCACCTTGACAATTATATGTATATGTGAACGGCTCACAGGGTTTTTCTGAATCTGTAGGTCCAGGATTTATTTTTGAGAGGGTAAGTCTGGTGTGATTCTTTTAATTCTCATCTTCAGTGCAAAAGTTTGTGTGCAAAGTTTTTTGTTGCAGTTTTATTCTTCTGTATGCATTATGTTTGTCTTGAAGTAAAGGTTGCTAATCTTTTATTTATGAGTGTGTGTTGCTCGGTCTCCAATGATTGTTTATATTTTTTGAGGGTATAAATGGGGAGGCAAAATGCATTCCAATAACTTAGAATTCAACCTCCACCAAATTGTAAGGAATCCAATTCCTCCAAATTGGAGTTGGATTCCAAAATTTGCATGGTCTCCCAAATTTTTGATTCCCCAATATTGGGTAAACACCGGAGTAGTCCGTAATTGACTTTCAATTCCATTTTTTTGTTCCGATTACCCTTACATAAATGTATTTATGATCTTTTAGTTTCAAGAGCCCAACTGTTGTTGCAAAATGTGTTATAGATGGAGCAACTAATGTATTTCTTACTTATTGTTGGGATCTTCTATCTTTATGTGAGGCATTTTGTACTACTGCTTTTGTAACGTTGGGATTTATGACTCTGTGCGTTCTCTCTCTCTACACACTTTTTCTTCCCTCGCTCCCTCTCTCATGTAGAGCCATTTTATGGTACAATGTGTTTATCGGTTCTCATGTCCAAGTTTTTCTTTATGCTTTCAATTAAGTTTTGTTTGTATGTTATGCTTTCATGGAATCTCTTGCACAGATTTCAATTACGTTGTACTTAAATGTCCTGTACTCAAGTCAATCAGAATTATTTTTTTGGTTGAAACCATTGAATTTCATTGTACTTGAATGATATAGATGTGGGGAATACATTTACATAAGGATTAATTTTAACCATTGAATTTTATTTCATTTTTCCTTGGAGCTTGAGTAACAACATCATCAAATTCTTATATTCGTTATCTGTGAGAATAAATCTACATGCATAACAATATTGTTACACTTATACATTTATTGGGTTTTTATACAGTTTGTGTTTGCTTAGTCTTGCCTTGGAGCTGGATCCACTTTGTGTTATGGATTGTGATTTGTTTGAAAATATCTTTATTGATGATTTTGAGTATAATGTGTTTTTCTAATACTGTTTTTCTCTCCCTTTGTAATCCAGTCGTGCATAAGACATCTCCATTAACCGGTAACAAATGAAATTGTTTGCTGTCGAGGTTCACGTGCAGTAGAGCAAAAATGCTGCAAGTGGAGGATAGATAACAACTCAAGACACATGGTATGAGGGTGCCGGTAAACTGTACATATGCATCCGGAAAAAGTTAAGGCGGGTTGGCTATAGCTTCCCCTTCTCGCCACAACAGGAAATACTTTTGAACTGCATTAAGCTGTTAATAAATTAAGCTTAACTATATTTTACTTATCAAGAATGGGTAAACTGTTTTAAATAGAAAAATTAAGTGCTTATATCAGGTAATGTCCATTCAATTTGAAGAAGAAATAGGACTTTTGTCCAATAGGGATTTGAAATAGGGATTGAGACTCTCACATATGAGTAAGATGTCCTAATTGTTCATTGATTCTTAGGTGCTACATCTTTTTGGTTGCTTTGTGTAGAAACTATTCATACATGTTGCGACTAATACATTCAAGTCCTCGCAGCAATGTGCGTGCATATTTTCTTGTAGAATTTAAGTAAATGTTATGCAGGGAAACAAAATTTATCCGATCCCTAACTTGGACAGGGAAATTGAAAAGGAAAAAAAGTTACGTAGTGAATTACTGACAGGTTAACAAGATTGTGCATGTTTATTCATATGCTTTATGATGTACTTGAACCGAAATGAAAAGGTGAATAGATGTAATTGTGTACTTTGTATGAGTTTAAACTTTCACCCAACTGAGGTTCCGGAAAAAATCACCAAAATTTCCACCTACATAGAAACATAAATCAGATAGACTCGTTATAGGCATACTCTCTCTCACAAATACACACGCAAGAACTTTGTTTTCTGGTTTTTTTTTAACAAGAAGTCTGTTTTTTGTTTCTCGGCAAAAGAGAACTCCAAAACAGAGTTTGGTGGCGAGGAATATGACCAATTTGTGGCCGTGAAGGTTAAAGCACTACGGAAGATGGCACGGTGGTGAATGAGAGCAAAAGAAATGATGTACTTTTAAGCTACACTTACAACAAAATCAAAGCAGCAAACGCACTTTTGCAACTAACGTCGATATTGCCGCTTACTTATCTAATTCATAACTTGGATCTACAAATTGTGTTCCAACAGTTACTAAAAATAAAGGGTTTGCAAGCACTATTTTACATCGTATTTAATTCAATAGAAAAGGCAATGACACATAATACAAAGGCAATAACAAGTAGTTTATAACTAAGCCAATAACAAGTAATAAAACGGCAATAACGAGTAATACAAAGACAATAATGAGTAATACAAAGGCAATAACGAGTAATTAAGGCATCCCATTCTGGTTCGGGGGTTCTTCGGTGCCCTTCATTTTATCACAAGCATAACCAACAGCTGCAGTACACAGTCTTATTAAGGTTTGGTATTTGTGACGGACATAACCAACGGTTGTAGTGCAAAGTGTCCTTAGGGTTTGGTAGGACTTGGTCACAATTATCACAAAATATACGGCCCAACATGCAAGAGTAAACCATCCGAAAGCTGGATCGAGGAGGAGCACTATTAGAACCAACGCAAGAGTTCCACACAAGAGGCTGATGTTGTTCATCAATTCATATATATCTGTATTGTTGGAAGCTTGGAGAATCTTGGCAATCACCAATGTCCCCGCGTAAGTGAGTAAATCAGCAATCAACATCACAACAGTCTTGTGGTCTGTGACAAATGGAGACGGCAAATTTCCGGTCGCCTGCTTCACCTGGAGGAGGACTCCTAGCATGTTGAGGAGTTGGAATATACAATTGTGTGCTGTCAGGAGAGATTTGTTCCCACCACCCTCCTCCCTAGTGCTGTTGTATTATAGACAACATATAGGATTAAATGTGAAAATTACATGGAAATAAGTGGCATTGTACTATTAAAGAATAGGAAAATATTAGGGAGAACATCTTTTGTAGACCACAATACTAATTAAGAATATGAGCTCATCCACAACCCCGTTTGACATGAATATTGTTTCTTCACTCTTTTTTATTTGTCATTTCTTTCATATATCTACATATTTCTCCTCTATTTACTGCACACAAATATTAAAACGAAACATAATAAAAAGGCCATTAATTCAATTCCACAAAAGCCTATCTAATCAAGTTAAAATGTCAAAACACCCTCCAATCTAATATTTTAGATTTACATGTGGTTCAATATATTAGTGAATAGGGGGTTGGGTTTTCCATCCAAGCATACCGGATTCGAAAATCTCTCATCTCTTAAATTATTGTAATAGTTTGAATTCTACCCTCTCCTTAACAGGGCCGGCTTGAAGGTGTGCCAATTTTACGAGACATAGGTCCTCCATTCTAAATTTAATAATAGGGTAAATTACATAGTAGCCCCTCAGGTTTGAGCTCTATTGCAATCTCATACAACATCTTTAAAACATTTCACTTTCATACCTCAAGTACTATTTTATTTCAATTTCATACAACCGTTAGATTTTCCATCCATGGATCTGTTAAATGCTGACGTGGCTGCCACATATATGACACGTGGCTGCCAAATGTCTGCCACGTGGCAAAGAAAATATTTTTTTAATTTTTTTTAAAAAAAAAAACATATTTGCCACTTTTTTTTTTTTTTTTCTTCTTCTTCTTCTTCTTCTTCTTCTCCCTCCTCCTCCTCTTTCTTCTTCTCTTCTTCTCTTCTTCTTCTTCCTCCTTCTTCTTCTGGGTTCGGTCCTTTTTTTTTTTTTTTTTTCTCTTTCTTCTTCTTCTCTTTCTCTTTCTTCTTCTTCTTCTCTTTCTTCTCCTTCTTCTCTTTCTTTTTCTTCTTCTTCTGGGTTCGGACCTTATTTTTTTTATTTTTTTTTTTTTTTTTTTCTTCTTCTTCTTCTTCCTCCTCCTCCTCCTCTTTCTTCTTCTTCCTCCTTCTTCTGGGTTCGGACCCCTTTCTTTTTTTCTTTTTTTTTTCTTCTTCTTCTTCTTCTTTCTCCTCCCTCCTCTTTCTTCTTCTTCTTCTCTTTCTCTTTCTTCTTCTTCTGGGTTCGGACCTTTTTTTTTTCTTCCAATTTCAGGTTTTTTTAAAAAAAATTAAAAAATTATTTTTATTTGTCACGTGGCAGACATTTGGCAGCCACGTGTCATATATGTGGCAGCCACGTCAGCATTTAACAGATCCATGGATGGAAAATCTAACGGTTGTATGAAATTGAAATAAAATAGTACTTGAGGTATGAAAGTGAAATGTTTTAAAGATGTTGTATGAGATTGCAATAAAGCTCAAACCTGAGGGGCTACTATGTAATTTACCCTTAATAATATGTAATAAACAAAGCCGCCATAGCTGGGTGGGCATTCGCTGGTTCTTCCAGTTACATAGCAGGGGTTCGACTCCAATCTTGATCATATTTTTTTAATTATGAATTTTTTTTTCTTGTTTTAAAGATAAAAATAAAATTTAAAAAAGCATAAAATATGGAAGTCAATTAAAAATAAAATTAAAAAGAAAGAAAACCCTAGTCTCTAATCTTTCGAATGGTCTCTGCACTATCTACTCTCATCCTCCTCCTCCTCATTCTGCCAACAGACTCAACACGTCGGCCGTCGAGTCATCAACCACCACACCTCTATGACTCCTCCATATTCCATATCCAGGCTTCCACGGTTTCACCATGACCTCCAAATCGAAGCTTCTCTGATATGAAGGTACCAAGATTCATGAAATTATTGAAGATTAGGGTTTTGAACTTTCATTTTGGGGATTTAGAATTAAAATTAGGATTTATGTTTTGAAAATCCCTTAATTTCATTACCCCTCGATTTCGCAAAAGAAAATTACTTACCCAGCTGGAATTCGTGGAGGATTAACCAAAGTTCCACTGGACATAACTGCTGATGTTAATGGGGAATGACAATTCCCCAACTTTTTCAGGAAGGAGGTTTTGGGGGGAATCCCAATTCCCCGCTCTTTTGTAGATGAAATGAGAGCGAGGATGAGATCGAGACCCCAAATTTTCACTCTTTGAAAATTGTCGACGATGAGGTCGCTTCTTTGAAAATTGTCGACGATGAGGTTATTGTTTGCTCTCCTGCTACTGCTGCTGAAATTGAGAGCGAGAGCGAGGATCGATATCATTTATTTGATTTGCAAACAAATTTTATTGTTTGCTCTCCTGCTGAAAATTGTCGACGATGAGGTCGAGCTGCTGCTGAAACAGCAGCAGAGAAACTCTGCTGCTGCTGCTGCTGCTGAAATTGAGAGCTGTTAGTTGCTCCCTGCTGCTGAAATTGAGAGCTGTTAGTTGCTCTCCAGCAGCAGAAAAACTCTGCTGCTGCTGTTGAAATTGAGAGCTATTAGTTGCTCTCCTGCTGCTGAAATTGAGAGCTGTTAGTTGCTCTCCAGCAGCAGAAAAACTCTGCTGCTGCTGCTGAAATTGAGAGCTGTTAGTGGAGCTGTTAGTTGCTCCCTGCTGCTGAAATTGAGAGCTGTTAGTTGCTCTCCAGCAGCAGAAAAACTCTGCTGCTACTGCTGAAATTGAGAGCTGTTAGTGGAGCTGTTAGTTGCTCCCTGCTGCTGAAATTGAGAGCTGTTTACTCTCCAGTAGACTCTGATGCTTGCCTGCTGTTGCTGCTGGGGGCAGGGCCATTTATAGGATTCGCTCTCCTAACGCCGTTAGAGAAACCGTAAGGAATCCTAACGCCGTTAGAGAAACTCGTGAATTGGTGAGTGGCACTGAAGTAGGCCCCTTGTTATGATTTACTATGGTTTATGGATTCATGTTTGGGACTCGGATCTTCTCCTGAATTTTATCACCGCGGACTAATTGATTTTGGCCCTTAGATTAACATCCTACAGTTAGTATTTTTCTTTTTTGATCCTACCGTTAGTAATTAATTTTGTTTTTTGGGTTAAAGCTGAAAATTTTTTATTCAAAAAAATTATTTTTTAGCCCGATATTATTAAATAATGAATTTATGATAACTTAAAAAAAGTATGTAGATTATCCTAATTTGATTTTATCAACATTTTAACATAAAAATATTTAGATTCCGATAAATATTGAAGAATCATCAAACTGAAACCATGAAACTCATAAAACATTATGAAATAATATGAAACACATGAAAGAATTTCTTTTCTTTTAATTATTTTGGTCGTTGAATTTAATTTGGATCGTTAGGTTTTTTTTTTTCGTTAGACTTGAACATATAAAATCTTAGCTGTTAGATTCAATGAATTTAGAAATATAAAACTTAAAATGAAATATACATATATGATGGCCTAGCATGTATGAATACAATTAACTTGTGATATAGGTAGATAAATACAATTAACCTGTGATATAGGTTGATTAAAAAAAATATAAATGGGTTTTGGAACATTGTTGACCCTAGAAACTACCAAGCCTACGTGGCGCGCAGGCCGAGTAATTAATAAGCTAACTACGTCCTTCGGTGAATGCGGGGCGTGCCAACTCGTTGGCCGAGCTCGGCCGAGGAGTAAATTTGTTGGTGTTGCGTTGGGTGCGCGGCTGACTTCTGCGTCTTGCGATTGCGGCCGAGAAAGGAACACGTCTCGGCCTCTTGGGCTCTCGAACCTGAAGACAAGGTTACTATTCTTACGAAGTTCAATATCAAATTCGGCTTTCAATGTGCCGAATGTAATAACTGTAACACCTCACTTTGTCGAGAAGGCTGATGAGATGACCTCGACCAATAAGGATTCAGAAATCCTTCTCGACCGGGACTTGGATAGGTAATCAACCGTCCTCGCCGCAGTGCTGTTGATGCCAACGGAAGATGCTGCGAGACCGACTGATTCTACGGTGACAGAGCTATCTATGCCAACTTAAGATATCACCGGTTGCTTCCACAGTGCTGTTGATGCCAACGGAAGATGTGTCAGCGAAAAAGAAAGAAAAAATCTCAAGTTGTTGAGTTTGCGCAGGGCAGTTTTGTATTGATTTGCAGGGGGCTGAATGATGCGCAGTCTCTTCTATTTATAGCAACGGCTCCCCCCAAGGTCGAGTTAAAAACCTACTCGGACTAGGTCTTCTTCTCCTGATCAGCACCAACTCGACCAGTCCTACTTTCACCAGGATTGTGAACCTAGTCCTTAACCGAGCCGGATTCGCTTCCGGGTCTTGCCGAGACTCCTCATTGCATTAGGACTCGACTTCTTGCGTTATGACCTAGCCGACCTAGGTTTGGAGGCCCACGTACTAAACGATCCATGGAATTCTTGTCGCAAGGCCTTCCGGGCCGAGAATGATTCTATACTCGGCCCAAACTATTATTTTGGGCCCAAACAAACATAAGAACAAAAAATAAAGCAATAATTAAAGAAATTATTTTTTATAATAAACCTTATCAACAAATTATACTTATTGATAATTAAATAATCCTAAATTTAAGGGACTGAACTATTTTAATAAGCTGGACTATTCTTAATAGGTTAAAAAAAATTGAACTTATATCAAGTTTCTCCTTTATACATTTTTTCCATTCTAATCTCTAAATTCTTGGCACTGAGGTAGGTCCCTGTTCGAATTTTTTTATTTATTTTTTGTTTTTTTATCAAACGATAGATTTTGTCAAATTAAATATTAGTTTAACCATTGATAAAATTAAAACCCACACTATTATTTAAGAGTTCAACATATTTTCACTATTATGATAAATAACCACTTGCTCGAGCTGCTTTAGTTTTGTTTAAGATTGCATGGATGACTTGGTGTACAGAAAAAGATACACCTTTGCGGAAATTCCCAACTCGTTCGTCGAATGCCGAACCGCGTGGAACTGTTTCAATGGACGATACTACCCACCGTCCGCGTACGGACATACACATCACAAATTTAAATTGTTACGCCGTAAACGAACGACTTTATTATTTATTTGTTTTATATTGTTAATAAATTGAATTTTTCATAAAACTACTACCAACCTAAAAAAATTTAAAAATTTAAAAAATAAAAAGAAAAAAAAAACTACTACCAACCTAAAAGTTAAACAACAAAATAAGTTAGAAATTTCAAATTCTTCCGATTCCATTATCCCCTATCTTGCAAGGATATCTTATCATTGACTACAACAAAGTCCACAAACAAATACTCATTTGGATTTCTGTGTGAAATTTGGAACTTTCCTTAGAGTAAATATGGATGAATGACACTTGGTTATATATATATTTTAATGAACAGTACATGATCATATTTATCTCTATCTTTAATCGAAGGCTAAAGGGTCATATGACTCGTTTTAGCCATGTCACAAAAAAAGGGTCTCCAACCGAGGGCCAAAGGGCCAAACATAATTTATTATTTATATTTAATGTTATTTAATGTTGTTTCATGTTATTTAATTTAATTTAATGTTGTATAATGGCTTAGGAAGTTATAGAAAAAAAATAGAATTTAAAAAAAAAATTAAAATTTTTGTATTAAAAAAAAAGGCCTATCATTCATGTAGGATAATAACCGACAAGAATAAACACAATACTATCAGATATAACTGACAAGAATAATGAAAATTCTGGTCAGACTGGCTGGCTGGCTGAGTTGGGCTAGCCGGTTGGCCCTTTGGCCCTTTTTTTGTCCAGTGGGGCTCACGAGTCCTTTAGCCTAGCCCTCGGTTGGAGACGGTTTTCGGGCTATTTTCTGCCCTTTGACCCTCTGGACCGTTCGGTTGGAGATGGTCTAAGGGCTCAACACTTGATTGAATAATATTTAATAAGAATTTACATTAAGAATAGAGAAAATAATATTTAATAAATAACTTATTGAATTACATTATTACTAGCCCATTGTGAGGTTAAGCCAACCTTCCTCCTCCTTAATATATATAATATCGTTTGTTATAAAAAAAAAATCTTTAGATAGTTAATTTAATCACATTATTATCTGCGTGCAAAAGACCTTTTTTATAACCAGCATTACACCTCTCTTAAGATGTTTTGAACGTGTTTAAAAATAGAGAAAATAATATTTAATGAACATCTGATTGAATCACATTATTGCTAGCCTATTGTGAGATACTAATTTTAAAAAAACAGTACAAAAAAATTAATTATTAAAAAACACTATTAAAATGATGAAAATACTCTTGCATTATTTGATGCATTATTTTGGGATGCCTTTGAAGTTTTTTTGTTTTGGATGCATTTTTGTCCACGTATTTTTGTTGAAGTTTGGGTGATTCAATAAGTTGTTCATTAAATAGCAATAATATGATTCAATCAATTGTTTATTAAATATTATTTTTTTCTATTTTTAAATAGGTTCAAAACATCTTAAGAGACATGTAATGCCAGTTATAAAAAAAGTATTTCACATGCGAATAATAAATGTGACTAAATTAGTTGTCCAATGATTTTTTTTTTAACAAATGATATTATAAACACTAAGAGAGAGGAATGTGAATTTAGCCTCACAATAAACTAGTAATAATGTAATTTAAAAATGCATTTCGCTCAACCTGAGAATAATATTATTATATATATTAAATTAGTTGTCAAATGATTTTTTTAACAAACGATATTATAAATACTAAAAAAATAATATAAATTTAACCTCACAATAAACTAGTAATAATGTGATTTCAAAACGTATTTCGCTCAGCCTGAGAATAATATTATTGTATATATATTTCTTTCTGGTGTGTGTAATTCGATTCGATAGGCATCAAACGTAGTGCAACTTCTAAGGATGACAGCTGTGAACCTTAAGATGGGATTTGTCATAATATAATTTGGACTCAGAGATGACTAACTTTTCCAGGAAGTCGGGCGCAAAAGTCTAACTCAGTCACCTCTCATCCCCACAAATCTATTTTTGTTTGTTTGGGTATGCGAAACACAAACACTCTAATTAAAAATTAGGGAACTTTAACGAAAAGTTTCTGATACTGTTTATTTTAACGAAAAATCATATTTTTACACTAAAATATCAATCTTGATACTATTCACTTTACCCTTTATTTTGTCCTTATCATTAAAACTCAAAGTTTTCAAACCCTTTTCATTAGTTTTCCTTAAAAAATATGATTACTAGATATATGTTCAAAATTAAGAGGTAGAGGAAAATCCCGAAAGATTTGGATAAAGAATAAAAAAAAAGATTTGGACAACTTGGATCTAATGAAAAACATGACCCAAAATCAAGCGCAATGACGTTATAAGATTCATATAACAGATCTTATTTAGTGGGATAAAGTTTTGTTGTTGTTATTTTTCTTATATTTTTGTACTACCACATGATCTCTGTACTACACACACGCATATATCTATACTATTAAGAAAACCCTTCTTGTCAACTTTTTCCCTTTTTTTCCTATTTTGCCTTCACTTTTGATACACATTATTGACAAAATGAGGGTAAAATAGTAATTTTGTACATTTTGACAGAATGGCAATCATATCTCTATTTTTCCTATTTTATCCTATTTTTTCATAAAATGACAATCATGTACTTATTTTTTCAATTTTACCCTCTGTTTTAATACACAATATTTACATGAAGACAAAACAGTAATAATGTAATATTAAAAAAAATATGCACTTATTAAGATAAATTTTTCACATACACAAAGTATGTGCTATCTGCTAGTTCTTTAATAAAAAAAACAATATGGGTGAATAAAGTAAGTTGGATGTAAAAAGAGATTAGATGGATTCAAATAAAATTTCCCATGAAATTTTTGAAGTGTCAATAACTATACAAACGATACTATCAACTTCTTTTCATAAATTCTAATTATGTTCCACTTTTTCAATTTCTCCCTATTTTACTAAATGACAATTTTAAGCATTAAAGATATATAGGCTAAACTACAAAATAATTAACTCTCCTCAAAACTGTTCAACAACCATGGCATGCGGATGGTTGCTAATATATATATATATATATATATATATATATATATATATAAGGAAGGTACATAAAACATGAAGAATTGGATTTGGTTAGACGTATTAGAAATTAGAAAGGAGCTAATGAGTAAGTTACGTTTCAAATGGGGAAACTTAACGTCCATATATATGTGTGTGTAAACCCAAGACGTCAGTAATTTTGTCCAAAGGGATTAATTCTGTAATAGGATATGTTTCCTTAAAGATATACTAGCATATGAGCACATACTTTGTGTGTGTGAACAATTTCATTTTAGTTTATATTATTGATTAAGGAGTGTGATTAGTTTTTAAAATTTAAAAAAGAGTATGAAATAATGATGATGAGACAATTTCTCTTAATAAGTTCATATTTTTTCTTAATATTACATAATTACTGTTTTGTCATAGGAAAAATAGGTATATGATTGCCATTTTCTCAAAAAATGAGGGTAAAATAGGAAAAATAGGGATATGATTGTCATTTTTTCAAAAGGTACAAAATTAAAGTCTCTTCAACAGCCCACCTCCTCCCACGTTCTCCTCAAGCGCAACTGCTTCAGTTCATTCAAACTATCCAAAAAACATCATAATTTCACTTACACTATGTTTGGATGAAGAAATTTAAGATTACTAAGGAATTTTAAAATGACGGAAATTAAAATGAAGGGATTTTATTTTCTAGAATTTGTGAATTTTGTTGTTTGGTTAACTTAAAAGAACAATGGAATTGAAAACGAAATTTGTTAATTTTAAACTCCCAATCATAGAAATTGGGAAATGACACCTATTTACATGAAATTTAAACTTGGAAATTGGAGGCCCCAAATTCCAAGTTTTTTGTCCACGCGGAAATTCTAAATTTGTATGTTATAAATCCAAACAAGGGAATTGATGTATGTCAATTTATAAATTCTGACTTTTATCCAAATTCCAAGTTTATTTCCCTCGTCCAAACATAGTGTTACATGTACGAAAAAATGATGGTGAGACAATTTCTCTTAATAAGTGCATTTTTTTTATCTTATGTAAATATTATTATAGAAAATTACTATTTTGCTCTCCTTATGTAAATATTGTGTATCAAAAGTAAGGGCAAAATAGGAAAAAAGGAAAAAGTTCAAAAGATACAAAATTACTATTTTACCCTCTCATGTCAACATTGTGTATCAAAAATGAAGGTAAAATAGAAAAAAAAAGGAAGTAAAAAGTTGACAAGAATGATTCTCTTAATATAAATAGATATACCTTCTATTCTGGTAGACGGGCCACTCTTCATGATGCGTGGAAGTTGGATAGTCAATTTCTTTTTTTATTTGTCCAACAAAATAAATAAATGACGTAGGATGACAGACAAAAAGAGATCAAGCGACAGCCTTTAGCATAAGAACATGAAATTTATTAGAGAATATTAAAAATAAAAATGAAAAACTTAAAGATGTTTGTAAATAATATGACAGATAATAAACGGAAAAATTAGGTTCTCATCCTTCCTTTTACTACTCTATTGATTAAAACCTTATTCATTTTTAATTTTTGATCAAGGTCCTTGGTATTATTAAATCATTAATTATTTCAATAATTAAATATTTTTTATTTCTAAATATATTCATTTAATGTTAAAAATGTTACAATTAGTATATTTATATTTATGACTAAATTTTTTATCATATATTTTTAGTTTTAGTTTGTATCCATTTTTTATATGTAATTTTTTTTAATTTGTACCAATTTTCTTTTCAATTTTAATTTTTACCCATATATTAATTTCTTTTTGTGCCCATATTTTTTAAAGTTTATTTGTATTTGTACCCATATTTTTTTTTATTTGTACTTTTTATTTTGCTAAATGTACCCATGCTAATTATATGTACCCATTCATGTAAAACTTTTTAATCTTAAAATGTACTCGTTCTTAAATATACAAAATTGTTATATGTAAAATGTACCATTTTTTTAATATAAAATCTATTCAATTTTTTTCTAATCCATTTTTAAACTTATATGGGTACATTCTTTTTTCTTTGATTTTAAAATGTATCTATGTCAAGTTTAACCGAAGAAATTTACTAATGTTATTAAGCCTAATATCTTTTTTTTTTTGTGATTTTGAAGAATGTACCCATGTTTTGATTTTTTTGGTTAATTTTGATGAATGTACCCATGTTTACACACACACACACACAATAGTATATTATATTTTAATATTTTTAATCCCATAAATTATGGTTTTTTATTTAAAATCTCATTTATATAAACAACTAAAATTTCTAATTTTTAATTTAAAAAAAATAGTAACGTACATAGAAATAAATGATCACATTAATTTCAGGGATCTCAATCAAAAATTAAAAACTAACAAGGTTTCAATCAAAGAATATTCATGACTAAGGACCGCATCCAAAGTCTCCCGATAATAAACCTAGCCCACAAAAAAAAAAGTATTTTTAGAAATACTTTTAAAATGACTGAAAGTGTTTTTAGAGAAAATGTTTTTGAGCTCAAAAGCACTTGAAGTACTTCTTATAAGAAACATCAGTTATGTGTTTTCGATAGAAAAAACTTCAAGTGTTTTTCTAGGATATTCACTTGTACTTTTACTAAAAATTAGTTCTAAAAATGTTTTTACCAAAAACGATTTAAAAATACTTTCAAAAGAGTTCATGGTCTTCCACAACTCTAGGCTTGCTAGAAATCATAATAGGAATCAAAATACAAAATTAACAAAATATACACCAAAATTAGCTGCCTCCGGTCATATAAAACCATATTTGGAAATTACTTCTCAACACAATATGACCAATTGTGGGCGTGAGATTTTTATTTGCTTTTTCTCCTGGAAAATAAAAATCATAATAATATTTGAATGGTGGAGAATAAAGGGTTGGATTTTACTCGATGCAGGTTATCAAGTTTTGCTTGGTTTTTGGTCGGCTGGAAAATGTAAAAGGTGATGAGAAACGAAAGCTCTCTCTCTCTCAAGTTTTGCTTGGCTTTTAGCAGGTCATTCACTCGCTAAAAACCTTAAATCCAAATAAAAAGAACTACGAGTGACTTGATTCCTCAAGAGGGTACGTAGGCAAACTAGGGCTCGACCTAGACACAGTCACAAAATCAAATAAACACACCAATCCTCAAAATTTCATATTTTTCATGTTAGAATCGAAGGGTATTCATTTCCCAGAAGAAGAGCTGTAATTAATAGGCGCGTAGCCTAATGGGTCGAATTCAAAATAATAAAACCCTCTTCGTAAAAATGAATGAGGGTGAAATTGTGTCAAGTAAATTATTTGCCCTCGCGACAATTTTCGCTCAACACATACATACATGCATACATAATTATCTATATATAGTCAATTATACAAAGAAATTCATAAGAGAAACAGATTTACACATAACTAAATTATAACTCAACCTGCGAACAAAATCCAAAATTAAAGACATAAAATTGAGAATTGAAGAACCCCATATGGTTGCTACAAATTCACTCAAAATTTCCACCGGCCCAGGAACACATAAACATAAATAAAACAAATCGAAGACTCGCTACACATTCTCTCTCTCACAGACACATGCATGAACTCTGTTTTCTGTTTTTTTCTTCTTCAACGAGAGCTCTGTTTTCTTTCCCAGCTAAAGAGAATTTCCAAAACAAAGTTTGGTGCGGAGGAATATGACCAGTTGTGGCCACGAAGCTTAAAGAACAACGGGAGATGGCACTGCAGTGAGTGAGTGCAAAAGAAACGTGGTCGTATTGAGCTACACTTGCAACAAAATGAAAGCAACAAACGCACTTGTTCAGTAAACAATTTCAGAAAACTTAGAACAAAGAAAATTTTGCAACTAAGAATAAATAAGTGGATAGTTGAGGGGTTTTTCCTTCAATTGAGCTTTGAAGTGTTTTTTTTCCTTCTACATGGTCCAATTTTATAAGAAGGAAGCGAAACAATTATTTTGAACTTGTGTTTCTGAATGGAGAGGGTTAACATTAAGTTCTGCATCCATTGTCAAAAAGCACATGCCTTGTACTCCCAAGACAGAGAAATTGATGAGACAAAATCTTATTAATACATGCATTTTCGCAATACAATCACCATGTATTGCCGCTTAAATATCTGATCCATAACTTGGATCTCCAAATTAACAACATTATTTGAGCGATACACCGTTTCTAACTCAAAACAGACCACTCTGTCTTTAATAGAAATGGTAGTATAATAGCTAACCAAGTAATACAAAGGCAATAACAAGTAGTTCATTAATTAAAGCTTTGTTAGAACCAAGAAGAGCGACAACGAACTTGCAAAACAACAGCTTGATAAAACTCAAATACATGGAGAACTCTCTTATTGAAATCAAAGAGTTGCAGTCGCTATATAATAGCTTTACAAAATACACTGAAGGAGAAATAACAGCCCACGATTTACAACCCTAGGATCGTGGTATATGACCAAGTCTTAAACAGATAATGCAACAAATGTGTCCCAATAGGGATTATTCACCATTACTTAAAACAAATCCTAAAAACCAGGAGACCTAACAACTTTAACAAGTTTCAGGGTTAGTCATCCTGTCCTGGTTCTCGGGTTCTTCGGTGCCCTTCAATCTCCTCATCAGCTCCTTCATTTTCTCACGGACATAATCAACAGCTCCAGTACAGAGTCTTCTTGGGGTTTCGTAGGACATGGTCACAATTATCCCAATAGATGCCACCCAACATGCAAAAGCAAACCAGCCCAAATCTCGATCGAGGAGGAGCACCAGCAGAATCACCGCAAAAGTTCCACACAGTAGGCTAATGTTGTTGATCCATTTATATCCATTTGTATTGCTGGAATCTTGGAGAATCTTAGCAGTCTCCAATGTCCCCGCGTAAGTGAGTAAATCAGCAATCAACATCATAATTGTGTTGTGGTCTGTGACGAATGGAGACGGTAAATCTCCGGTTGCATGCTTCACCTGAAGGAGGACTCCTAGGATGTTGATGAACTGGAATATAAGTTGGTGTGCTGCCAGTGGAGATGTGTACTGACCACCCTCCTCCCTAGTGCTGTACTGACCACCCTCCTCCCCAGTGCTGCTGTATTATAAACAACATATAGGATTAGATGTGAAAATTACATGGAAATAAGTGGCATTGAATAATTAACGAATAGGAAAACATTAGGGAGACCATCTTTTTTAGACCACAATACTAATTAAGAACATGAGCTTATCCATGATCCCTGTTTGACATAAATATTATTTCTTCATGCTTTTTTATTTGTCATTTCTTTCATATATCTACATATTTTTTCTCCTCTATTTACTACACACAAATATTAAAACGAAACATAATAAAAATGCCATTAATTCAATTCCACGAAAGTTTATCTAATCAAGTTAAAATGTCAAAACGCCCTCCAATCCATTAATTTATTTTAGGCTTGTATGTGATTCAATATTCTAGTAGATAGGCGGTCGGGTTTTCCAACCATGCATACTGGGTTCGAAACTCTTTAATTCTCTAAATTATTGTAATAGTTCGAATTCTATCATCTCCTTAAGAGGGCCCGCCCTGAAGATGTGCCAAGTTTACGAGGCATGGATCCTTCGTTCTAAATTTTAATAACCTATGTATTGTTTATATATGAACAAAGGAAATATAATTAACAAAGCCTTATATATAGCACGGGTTCGACTTGATCATACTTTTCAATTATGAAATTTTTTTCTCTTGTTTTAAAGATAAAAATAAAATTTTAAAAGATTTTTTTTCTTGTTTTAAAGATAAAAATAAATTTTAAAAAGCATAAAATATGGAAGCCAATTAAAAATAAAATTAAAAAGGAAGAAAACCCTTAGTCGTAAGCGTGCAAGCAAGAAAGCAGGTCTTTTCGCCGATGATACCAGGCAATGCCGATGAACCCTACCACTTCTGTATTTTTAATTCATTCATTTTTTTTGTTATTTATTAGGGTACAAGACTCTCTAATCTTTCGAATCGTCTCGGCACTCTCTACTCTCCTCCTTCTCCTTCCTCTGCCAACAGACTCAACACGTCGGCCGTCGAGTCATCGACCACCACACCTCTATGACTCCTCCATGTTCCAGATCCATACTTCCACAGTTTCACCTCCATCTCCTACCACGACCTCCAAATCGAAGCTTCTCTGATCTGAAGGTACCAAGATTCATGAAATTATTGTACCTTGATTTCGATTTGGATTCTGAAATTGAGTATTAGGGTTTTGAAATTTCAATTTGGGGATTTAGAATTAAAATTAGGATTTCTGTTTTGAAAATCCCCTAATTCCAATTACCGCTCGATTTCTTTGTACTTGGTTTCAATTTTTCTGCTTTTGAATTTTGATCGTGGGACTTCTTCGAGCTTTGTATTCTGATTTTTTAGGGGATGTCTGCAAATTTGGGATTTGCTTTCTTATTTTTTGCAGAAGGTGTTTTTTTTTGGGTACTATTACCATATCAGGAGAAAGGAGGTTACGCAGAGTATCGTCGATAGATTAACAAGCTGATTGCAAAGCATAAAGGAAACGATCAGCTTGTGACGAAATGCAGAAGCGGAGTTGATGCAAAAAAACAAAAGAAAAACACGAATAAACAACTAAAAAGATGTACTCACCCAGTTGGGACCATAACTTTTGATTTAATTGCAAATTTGTGTTTTTCTGGACTGGACTTTTGTAGGAATGGGACTTGAGCTCCGTGGGGTGTGGAGAACTAGGCGGTATCGCACTAGGCTCCTATCCCGGAGCTTGAGCTCCCAGAGGGTGTGGAGAACTAGGCGGTATCGCAGTAGGCTCCTATCTCGGAGCTTGAGCTCCCAGAGGGCGAGCTCCCAGAGGACGTGGAGAACTAGGCGGTATCGCAGTAGGCTCCTATCTCGGAGCTTGAGCTCGCAAACAGCGAGCTCCCAGAGGACGTGGAGAACTAGGCGGTATCGCAGTAGGCTCCTATCTCGGAGCTTGAGCTCGCAAACAGCGAGCTCCCAGAGGACGTGGAGAACTAGGCGGTATCGCAGTAGGCTCCTATATCCCTACTGTATAGGGAGTGGAAGGAGAAAAGTTTAGGAAATGAAGGGGTTGGATTTCTTATTTATAGGCTGAGCGGCGCTGATGAATATAATTTAATAAAGAGATATTCATCAATTCTTCCCCTGAACTTGTGACATTGGTAAATTTCTCATCTCAACTTTAATTTTGGCCAATTTCCCCCCTCAACTTTCATAATTAGTTAATTTCCCCTATCAACTTTAATTTTGGCCAATTTCCCCCCTCAACTCTCATAATTAGTCAATTTCCCCCCTCAACTTTAATTTGGCCAATTTCCCCCCTCAACTATCATAATTAGTTAATTTTCCCCCTCAACTTTAATTTGGCCAATTTCTCCCTTCAACTCTCATAATTAGTCAATTTGCACCCTACTGTTAATTTTTTTTTTTAATTTTCCATCTATTTTTTTTTCTTTCAATCTTTCTAATAACTTCTAACAAAGTACTAAAATTAACATAAACTCACATGCATAATATAGGGTAAAATGTACAAAAACATAATACAATTAGTATGTGATATGAGTTGATTATAAGAAGAAGTTATGAATCGGGTTTAAAGCATGTAGAAGAAGAAATAATAATCCTAAACTCATGGATCAGACATATTTCAATAAAATAGGTTATTCTTAATAAGGAGTCGAAAATTATGAATTGACTAGCCATTTTTGCACTAAAACTCGATTCTCTCCAGTTTACTTGAACTTAGCTTTCACTTTTATAAAGAAAATTGTATTCACATACAAAATGTACACATCAATCCTTTTCGTTATCAATTTTGTATAGTAAAAAATCAAATAAAATTACTCCATACTAATTTATTATGACTAATAATACTATCTATGATAAATTGTAAAATTCTAAATTTTAATATATTTGTAATAGGATAAAGACATAGGAAAATGATTAACATACATCATATTTAGTTTCTTACACACACTTGTTTAATTATGATCAAATTAACAGTAGGGTGCAAATTGATTAATTATGAGAGTTGAGGGGGGAAATTGGTCAATAGTCACAAGTTTAGGAGGGAAATTGATGAATTGTTAGGTTAAATTACCGATTTCTCCTTTGAATCTTTACTTAATTTTCAATTTACTCCCTAAATTTGTTAAAGATTTAAACTTTTGTTTTTTTGATCGATTTCTCCCAACCGTCAGGTTCACATATATTTCATGCAAATTAACGTTACCACAAGTTAGTGGATTTTGTTTCACCAATTTTCTGTTATTTCAAGTATGCCATGTTTACCAAATATACATATAGAATTTCCTTTTTCTTTTAATCCCCATCTCTCTTTGCTTTCGCTCCTTACATCTCGCTCTTTGTTTTCGCTCTTCAATCTTCTCAACACAATTACTATCTATCTCTGTTGTTTTTTTTATTAGGGTAATGCTAAAAAGACAAAAAATTTAGCGAAAATTTTGTAAACTTAATTACATAAAAGTTGGTAATTGAATTATTACTTAAGCGTTGGTAAATATGCTTATTTTTTTATTGATAACACATCATTTAGTTTGCAAACTTTGTCTATCAAATTTAATTTTCCTAGTAATAGCTTCTTAATATTGGTATATATATACAGAGTACAGACTTTAGAACTTAAGGAGAGAGAGTGAGCAAATGTTGTGGGCTGGTCAGCCAGCATTCATTTGCAAATCTTATAGTGAAATTAAGACTGAATTTTGCAAGTTTACTAGTTTACCCTTACAAATTCTTGAAACTAATAATTTTTTTTTCTAATTTATATAAAAATTATAAGACATTAAACACTTAAAATTACTTGAACCGTCGTAGAGGGAATGAAAGAGAGGGCAAAGTTGTGATGTGAAGGCATTATGTCTGCAAGATCGTCTGCTCCAGCCGATATGCTCTGTCTGCGGTGAGCAGCTCCTCTTGTAACACCCGCCCTCTAAATATAAAAGTATATGTTTGTAATTACCCCTAAATATTTTAAATATATCAATTTCATCCTTTTTGTCTACCAAATCAGGATCCAAAACATTGGATCCCTTTCTTTCTAAATATGCCACGTGGCAGCACCCCAAACAATTTCTCCTTCTTCTCTCTCTGTCCCCCTGTGAACCTCTCATTTCTTCCTTCTTCTTTTTCGTTTTCTGTCTTCCTGTCTCTCCTTCTCGGCTCTCACTTCTCTCCCTTCTCTGCACCGCAAGCACACACGCACAGAGGCACACGAGTGTGCGAGGAAGAACCATCACCCTTCACCATCTCGTCCTGCTCTCTCTCTCTCTCCCTCTCGTTCCCGCGACCACAGAAAACCGGAAAACGGACTCCGGCGAGATTTTTCAATCTCCGGTTAGGTAAGCCCCTAATTATCTCTATTTAGTCCTTGAATCTTGCCGGAAAACGAATCATGACTGTAAGCGATTGGTGAGAGAGCAAGCATTTTGACACCCCTCTCTCTCTCTCTCTCTCTCTGGACTAAGCAGATCGGTTTGTTTGAACTTTGGGTCTTCTTATTAGTTTTCGTTCATAATCTATATATATAAAGGGAGAAGCCAGTTTGGTGAAACATTCAGAAATGCCAAGAAAGCCCCTTTGTTTTCTTCACAATTGAAATTCAAAAAGATGAAAAAATGAGGACAAATTGGTAAAAAAAAAACTGAATAAAAAAAAACTGTATTTCAAGAAAAACAAATCAATAAATAACTGTCTAAGAAAACAGGGTTAAGAACGTAAAACTGTGAACATACGTTAGCATCACATTCACTCCATCTATCGCACGTTAGCAGTTGCAGCGGTTTACAGAACGGAGATGGAACCGCCCTTTATCCCACGTTCTCGATCCCCACAGAACATACAAAAGAGAAAATTGGATGATTTTGTCGACCTCAATTTTGTCTTCCGTTCAAACCCCCCTCCCTCCATGCTTTTTCTGTATGATTTCTTCAGCTGAAACCGGCAGTCCGGAAAATAAATGCATGTTCACACAAATTGGTGGGGATTTCCTCACCCTGCCTAGGCTGTTGAATCCGAAAATTAACTGACTCTTCCTCCTCAGGTAATCTAAATTTGCATTTGTACGTGTTTACAGTGATTATATGAAGCTCAATTTGTTTATGTTTTGGTAATTTCGTAGTAGAAAGGCTGGAAATCGATACTGTACGTAGTTTCGTTTCTGGGATTTAGTTTGGATAGTTTAAATGTGTAAGTGGATTACGTTTTGGTGCTAAGAAAAGTGGAGGTTGTTTACTGCTCTAATTCTGTGCTACATGCTTGGAATTTAGGAGCAAACTAAAACATAGTGGTAATTTTAGAAAATAAATTATTTTAAGGATATCATTTATCTCCTTCTTAATCTGACTATATTTGTACATAGCAAAGTTTTGGCGGATTTAGGTTTGTCTGATGTATTAAAGTGTATGACAGTTTTATGTATCTATTTGTGTGTTTAATCAGTACTCCAGTGAATCAAGGTTGCTTTAATCTATGAAAAGATTAAGATGGTCATTGAATTTTGAATTTTAGTGATTGGTTGATGCTGTAATTAGTTGTTTAGAGATGCAGATAGTTTGATGAACTAGGCATCCGAGAAATCTGAGTAGTTTAGGGAGATTTTTTAAATTAAAACATACCTTTGCAGCGCCTCCTCATCCAGGGGAACAACACATGTTAAGAAATTTTGGGGTGCTTTGTTGGTCATTGGGGTGAGGATGGGGATGGGATGATTCGGTTGAAATGGATTAAAAAAAAAAAAGAATGCAAGCACGCAAGGTTTCTTTCGGAGCCTTTGTTGAGTTTCTAAACTTTCCTCTCTGGTTTTCTAATTATTTTCTCAATAGTGATTTTTTTTTACCATTTTCCTTTGAGATTTGTGCGTGTGTATATGTTAATGCTCTGTTTCTTCGTTTTTACAGGAAATGGAACTGCTCTCTTCCTCTTCTTGGCACCCACGTATGCCCTTTCTCTCTCACATTCTTTCATTTGGGGTCCAAAGGTGATGCCTTTTTGCCTAAAATATCATTTTGTTAAATGGCTGATGATATTTTCATTCTCTGCACGTTCCGCATAGTTCAAAAAGCAAAATCACTCTCTATCTCTTTTGCTTTTTGTGGCTAAAGATCATGTCTTTTGTGTCATAAATTTGATTTTGTTAATGGGATTTGTATATTGGATAATCAAAAAGCTTGAATTTTTATTGGGTTTCTTCAAATTTCTGTGAATTCTACTGAGTAATTTTGAATTATTTTTGGGTTTCTTTATCAGTTTTCTTATTGAGCCGTGCACTATTGCCAGGATTTGGATGGAATTGATGGGCAGGAGAGAGGTGAGGTAATCGGATTTTCATTAGAATTCCACTGTGTTTTTCTAGGGAGGATATAGTAAGAGCTGCGAAATGTTATATAGTTTAACTTCTCGGATTTATTAATCGTTTGTGCTTATTCTGAACATTATTTTTTGTTTATGAATTAAAAAATCTATATAAAAAGGAGAAAAGGGGTGGGAAAGGTGCAAGAGAGGGTAGATTATGAATTCATGCTCCAAGTGTGCAATAGGTTTTTTATTTATTTATTTTTCATCGCACATACATTAAATCTACACAATTGTAGTTCTTCTCGGATTTGCATTGGCGTCCTTCAAGTAGGTGGTGGATCATCTGTTCATATGGTTGTGTGAATAGTAGAGTTGACGAGGTTAGAGAAGTGAGTGAGTACATAATTATGGGTGTGCCAATTCGGGTTAGGACTGGAATGTCCAACATTAGAGAGGGAGGGTTTTCTGGTCCTGGAGCTCATGATTCATGGAATTGCAATATGGGCCAGGCTGTGCAGTTCCAATTGCTTCAGTTGAAGAAAGAATGATGAAATTATGACTTTGTAGAACTTCTCATTTCTGTTTTCGGGTAATTTGAATTTTTTTATTTTTTTTTACATTCTTTTCTTGGGCAGTTTAAGGATTTGTCTGATAACCAGTTTGTTTTTCTGTTTTTAGTTTTCACATTTTTTAATGTTTTTTTAACAGACAGCAGGGATAATGCTTGCATTCTTATGCAATTGGTTTGAAGTTTGATTTCTTTCTAACCAAAAATTTGTTTACTACGAGCCCTTGGTGATAGGATACGACTTCTAAAATTTATTACATAGCTTTTTGCCTTTTAATTGGTGCTTTGGTTGAACCTGATGCAGGATTTCTTGCACTCTGTCATGATCAGAACCTCACCTTCAATTGAGTATGCCTACATGCCATTTGACAACACTCCAATTGTTATTGATCCATTTAATACGAGCATATTATGCAGCTGTAGGACAAGTTGCTTCTAATAGAGAAGGTTTTAACGGCTAATGGAGATACCGAGAAGATGTGATTGAACAAAGATAAAGTGCCCAACAATATTGTTGTCTTGCCTATTGTTTTGAAGAGAGCACAAGAGTGTCTTTCAAATATTGACAAATTAGACCCTCAAAACAGAATCATATGTTAGGACATGCTAATACATGTTTTTTAATCTATCAAGATAAAGAGTAATATTTTTCTTAGTTTTATTCTTGGCGTGTGTTAAATATGACAAATGTGTAAGACGCCCGTTGTGCGCATGTTTAATAAAGCCTCTCACACGTAGTATATAGCCAATTAAAAGAGAACTGAATGTATTTATAAATCAAATAAAATAGAAATGGAGAAAAAAGAATACAACAAATGGAGGACATGTAGAACATAAAGCTTTTGTTTTCTTCTGTTCGTAGGCATCTGTATACACCTTTTCGTATTTGTGGAATGTCACAAAATTTGTATTCTATTTAGGTTCATTATGTTTATTAATTTTTTAGATAAATTTTTCCATGGAGCATGCTCAAAGTCGTACAAGACAATGGCGTCAATCATTGAGTCCTGAAGAACGTCAAAGATATCTAGCTCGACGACGTCTAATAGCACAAGAAAAAAGACAACAAATTTCAACTCCAAGTGATGATCATACTATGACATCCCCCAGTAACATACAACAAGAAATTCCTGGTATTTATTGCATATTATTTTTTCTTAAACTCATAATTAAAAAAATTAAAAACATCTAATTTCTATTTTTTTTAAACTATGCAACAAGTAGGTCCCAGTAATATACAAGAACGAGTTCATTTGGCTAACTATGATGTTGTGGTCAACCCCAGTAATATACAACAACAAATTCCAGGTATTTATTTAAATTTCTTTATTTGTATTTGTTTCACACTATAAAAATTAGGTAATTTTTAGAACACTATTTTGTGCATTGAAATCTCATTTTATTCTTTTGTTCGTACTCTCATATTGATCTCAATGTTGTAGTTATTTTTAGTGGTAGTCTTACAAAATATTAGACCACAACTAAATATATTAAATATTAAACATTAATTTTTTAACTAATCATATTATAATGTGATGTATTTATTAGAACAAATTGAGCATGAAAGCGCGAGTTCAAGGGTTCTGTCAGATATCACAAATCGTGATGACCAAATTTCAGCTAGAATGCGTACTCATATAGGCCAATTGACACATTCGAATAGGTCACAAATATATGATGGGATGCTCTCAACTGTTCCCCATAATGGTGAGCTTAGTATATAATTCTATCTATATATAGATATACTATTAGTTACAAAGGAAATTCTTATACTGAGTGTTGGATATTCATGTACAAATATCAGAAGAAGAACATGCAACTAAAACCAATCGTCATGTGCGGCAAAGTAGAGGAAGAAGAAACCACAATTGTGCTAGAAATTATAATGAGAATCGGGGTATCCTAGGTTGCCGCTTACCTGCTCCAACCACATGTCCGTACTGCTATGCACGATTGTTTACTCGAGAAACTTTGAATATGTGTTGCTTGAAAGGAAGAGTTGCTTTACCCCCAATACAGTCTCCACCAGAATGGTTGCTCTTTTCTCTGACCAAACAAATGAGGGTAGACACTTCAGGCAAAATATTCGAGCTTACAATCACGCATTTGCATTCACTTCAATGGGAGTACACGTGGATGAAAGAATAAATATTGGTGGCCGTGGGATTTACACATTTCGTGCTCAAGGTGCATTATATCATAAGATTGGTGGACTTTTACCACATGAAGGAAACAGACCGCGATTTTTACAAGCCTATATATATGACACTGAGCATGAAGTTGAAAACCGAATGTGTGAAAGTGAAGTTTTAGATAGATGTGTGGTTGAAAAGATACAACATATGTTGAACAACCATAATCCTTTTGTTCATACATTGCGAAGCCTCGGACAACGCCAAGATTTGCCGAATTGCAAGTTGATCCTAAAAGAGCAACCAATAGATCGGCGTCAATACAGTCTACCATCAGCATCACAAGTTGCAGCAATTATAATAGATGGAGATGATGCCACCATTGCAAATGGAAGGGATATCGTGGTCGAGACAATTAGTGGAAGACTTTCTCACGTCCGAGACTATGTCGGATTTTATGATCCGTTACAGTATCCATTATTGCTACCTTACGGTACATATGGTTGGGATGTTAATAGTCGTGATGATGGTGGAAGAGCAATAACATGTTGCGACTATTATGCTTATATGTTACAGGTTTGTATTGATAACATAATTTACTTCCCAATATATACAAATGAATGATGATTCTCATATTAAAAGCAATATATGAAATTTGTTTCTACAGATACGCCATAATGGATCATCACTTTTGCTTCGAGGTGGGCGTCTCTTGCAACAATATGCTGTAGATAACTACATTAAAATTGAATCACAAAAACTTCGATGGCTGCGTTCTAATCAAGCCACAGTTAGAGCGGATCTCTATAAAGGACTTCAAGACTCTTTAAATGCAGGTCAACACAATGCAGGTATATATATCATTTCAGTTATCATTATTTAAAATATAACTTTGTTCAAAATCTGTACAATATATATAGTTAATTGAAAATAAAAAATTAACAGGTAGCATTGGGCGTAGAATTATTTTACCATCATCATTTGTTGGAAGCCCACGTGACATGTACCAAGGATATCAAGATGCAATGACTCTGGTTCAAAGATTCGGAAAGCCAGATCTTTTTATTACCATGACATGTAACCCAAGTTGGGAAGAAATCAAAAGTGAATTACTCGCTGGACAAACTCCACAAGATCGTCCTAACTTACTCACTAGAGTATTTCATGCAAAACTTGAGCAACTAAAAGAAGACATCATTGAAAAGGGGGTACTAGGCAATGTTGTTGCCTACACATACGTTATTGAGTTTCAGAAACGTGGTCTTCCACATGTGCATATGCTGGTGGTGTTAGATGAAAATGATAAAATCAATAACCCAGATGAGTATGACCGAATTGTTAGAGCTGAAATACCAAACGAAGACGTAGAGCCTCAACTTTACAATGTGGTGTTAAAGCATATGATTCATGGCCCGTGTGGGATTCATAATCCTCAATCTCCATGTATGAAAAATGGGAGCTGTAAGAGAAAGTATCCCAAACCATTTGCACCAGTCACTGTTCAAGGGAATGATTCGTATCCAATTTATCAAAGGCGAGGAAATCGATTGCCCGTCTCTCTTGATCGACAAGGAAACATAATGGTTGATAATAGTTGGGTTATTCCATATAATCCATGGTTGCTGTTAAGGTATGATTGTCATATCAATGTTGAAATTTGTGCAAGTATAAAAAGTGTCAAGTACTTATATAAGTATGTTTACAAAGGCCCAGATAGAGTGACAGTCGAAGTGCAATCAGACCCTGAATACGATGAAATAAAGCAGTTTCAGGATGCAAGATGGGTTTGCGCACCAGAGGCATTATGGAAGATATTCAAGTTCATTATTAATCGAATTTACCCATCTGTTGAGCGATTGCAAATACATCTTCCTAATATGCACCAAGTTCAGTTTCGTGCCGACGAGAGCATAATAAATATTCTACGTGATGAGAGTACAAGAAAGACAATGTTAACTGAATTTTTTACACTTAATCATGTGGATGCAGAAGCGCGACGGTACGTATACATGGAAATCCCATCACATTACAGATGGATTCAAGCTCAAAGAAAATGGTCTAAAAGAATGAATCGTAACAAGGTTATTGGACGAATATATGCAGTTTCACCTGCTGAAGGTGAAAAATTTTACCTTCGGATCCTTCTTAATCATGTTAGAGGACCAACATCTTTCACAAACTTGAGAACAGTTAATGGGGTTTTGCATCCAACATTTAAGCAGGCAGTAGAACAACGAGGTTTGTTAGAAAGAGATGACAGTATTCGACAATGTTTGCTAGAGGCCTCCACAATTCAAATGTCGTCGGCTTTAAGAAGATTATTCGTCACCATATTGGTATATTGTGCACCAATTGGTGTTCGAGGGTTATGGGATGAGTTCTATCCATTCATGATAGAAGATTATGTTTCCATGACTAACATAACTCCCACACTTGCTACCAACAGACTCTTGCGTGAGTTGAACATACTTTTGGTTCAATTTAATAAGAGTATAAACGAGTTTGATTTGCCCCAAATGACAAGAGGAAATGAATCAAGTTCAGGAATGACAAGATGTATTGAAGATGAGATATCCATAGGTATTCCACAACAAGATCTTGATGCAATTGAACGTTTAAATGATGACCAAAGAAGTGCGTTTAACATAATAATGGGTGCAGTTCAACGATCAGAGAATGCAACTTTTTTTGTGGATGGTCCTGGTGGAACTGGAAAAACTTACTTATATCGCGCATTGTTAGCAAGCTTGAGAAGGTTGGGGCACATAGTATTAGCAACAACATCATCTGGAATAGCAGCTACGATATTGCCTGGTGGGAGGACAGCACATTCTAAATTCAAGATACCACTTAGTCTTGATGCATCATCGATGTGTTCGATTGGTAAGCAATCTGATTTAGCAAAGCTAATACAAAAGGCAAAGGCAATTATTTGGGATGAAGCAACAATGACGCATCGTCATGCATTTGAAGCACTCGATCGAACGTTCAGAGACCTAACAGATATTGACTTACCATTTGGGGGGGAAATAATGATATTTGGGGGAGATTTTCGACAAGTTCTTCCTGTTATCCGGAAAGGAACCAAGTCTGAACTAATCCAAGCAAGTGTTGTTAAGGCATCATTTTGGTCACAGGTAAAGATTTTAAAACTCAAACAAAACATGAGATCCATAAATGATCGTGAATTTTCAGAATTTTTACTTCGTGTTGGTGATGGGAATGAAGATGTTATTATGGATGATATGGTAAAACTACCTGAATGCATGGTGATACCATGGGAGAGTGAGCATTCCATTAATCAATTAATTGCCAAAATCTTCCCTGACTTAGAGGATCATCTGAATGATGCAACCTACATGGTGGAAAGGGCGGTGGTAACTCCTACAAATGAAGACGTTGATATGTTAAATGAAAAGATAATCAATATGTTTCCAGGTTTAGAAGAGACAATGTATTCATTTGATTCAGTTGAGGATGATGAAAGGAATTTGTATCAGCCAGAGTTCTTGAATTCAATCTCACTTGGTGGTTTGCCTCCGCACAAGTTAACTTTGAAAAGAGGTGCTCCAATCATGCTTTTAAGGAATATTGATCCGAAATTGGGATTGTGTAATGGTACAAGATTATTGTGTCGTGGTTCTTACCGAAATCTTATTGATGTTGAAATTCTAACTGGACAATTTGCCGGATCCAGAGTTTTCTTACCAAGAATCCCTCTCAAAAGTACTGATACTGCTGGGCTTCCATTTGAACTTACAAGAAAGCAGTTTCCAGTGAAACTAAGTTTCTCTATCACTATAAACAAATCTCAAGGTCAGACAATACCACATGTAGGCGTTTACCTTCCAGATCATGTCTTCAGTCACGGACAATTATATGTGGCTTTATCGAGGGGGGTCTCAAAGTTAACCACAACTGTGTTAGTAAAAAATGGCTCCATAGTCGGCCAACAAGGTGTATTTACACGGAATGTAGTATACAAAGAAGTCTTGCTTCATTCCAGCTAATTATGGTGATTCCTAATAGGTAACAACTTTATTAACGATAACATTTCAATATGCATTTCTCACTTATCATTTAACTCTTTTTATTTGATTTTTAATTTTCTCACTATTGTTTGTAGATTGGCAATGAAAATTTGAAGCGTTAATCAGGAACAAATGGATGGAAATTGCAGCATTGATGTCAATTTTCATACCAAAAGAAACAGTGACATATAGACTTTATGGGTATTGTGAAAAATGTACATATTGTGATGTAGGTTTTATATTTTGACTTTTAAGTTGTTTTGTATTTTGCTACGAGTACTTAATGTTTTCATCTACTCTTTTTTATTCACATCTACTTACTATTGTTTATGAACTTTAGGTAGGTAGGAACTTGCATCCAAAATCTCATGTTGTTTGACAATTGCATGAATACCATTTAAATCATTACTTTACGCAAAGTAAAAATAAAAAACTTGATAACTTTTTAGGATATGCATGATAAAAAAAGAGTTCCTCTTTGCACAATACATTTAAAATATATCTTGACAATTACAATGGGAAAAACTAACACAATACACCTTTAGGGGCGCGTAGCGCCCGTGATGTAAAAATGCCTCTCGCACGCACGTTAGTGCGTGCGGAGAGGCTAGTTTATTGATAAATTCCGTTAAATATAGCAATTTTTTTTTGTCGAATACATTAATTTAATTTTTGGAGCTTTTAGATCCAGCTCCAAAAACCTAAAGTGTTTTTAGGAGTGAGTCCAATTATCTAATTATATGTTTTTATATTCATTTTATATTTTCTAAAAATATTAAAAATCAATTAAAATCTTCTAATATTATACATTTTCCAACTCTAAAAAATCTAATCAATATCTTATAACAAAAAAACTAATATACAAACATAAATCTATTTGCAAAACATTCTCCCTAATTCAAGTAACAAATATATGAATGTATATTATACCTATAACTAGATATGAAACCTAACTAAAAGGTAGAAAAATAATAATATACCTACAAACAAGACACATTAATCTATGACATGATGTTTATAAAAAAAATCTGTAATATAGGTAGATAAAATACAATGGTATAGGTTGATTATAAAAATTAAAAATAAAATCTATAAATGAGGTTTAAAGTAGGAGGAAGAACAAAGAAATAACAAAAAGTAAATAAAAAGAAATAATCAAAGAGATAATTACAAAGAAATTGATTTTTATAATAATTCTTATCATTGAAGAGATAATTATTGATAATTAAATAATTAAATTTATGAAATTGGACTTATTTTAATAAATTGGACTATTCCTACTATTGACTAAAAAAATTGGACTTATATCAAGTTTCCCCTTAATTTTTTTAGGGTGATAGCAATTTGATTAGAAATATACAGTCTATGTGTATTGGGTATTTCTGTAGCAAGTGGCATTATTGAGAATAAGTTCCTAACTTTACGAATTGTTAAAAAAAAAAAAAATTAATGAAAAAGGCTTGAAAACTTTGAGTTTTAACGATAAGGACAAAATAAAGGGCAAAGTGAATAGTACAAGGATTGATTTTTTAATGTAAAAATGTGGTTTTTCGTTAAAGTAAACAGTACCGGAAGCTTTTCGTTAAAGTTCCCTAAAAAAAAGGTTAACTTCATATGCTGTGACTTATTATATATATTCATTCCAAAATAAAAACTCTACCATTATACATTCTTTGTGTAGTAATATGTTAATGAATATTGTAACTTTTATATATATATATATATTAAGAATTTTAACGAAAAACCTGTGGTACTGTTCATTTTAACGAAAAACTACATTTTTACACTAAAAAATCAAACATGTTACTATTCATTGTACCCTTTATTTTGTCCTGATCATTAAAACTCAAAATTTTCAAGCAATTTTCATTAGTTTCTAAAAAAAAAAAAAAAAAAAAAGAAGATTTGAATGAATTTCCAAAAGCAAAATTTTCTTTTTATTTTTTAATTTGGGTAGTCCATATAGGTGATAAAGTGGGTCTCGTGATGCCACATAGCCATATAACAAAGATATTGACCAAAAAGTTGACAAATCTATGATCTTACACTAAAATCTTAATTTTCTGTACAAAGTTTTACAGTTTTAAGATTTTGTGTGAAGTTACAATTAAACACAAACTTGAGGGGGCAAACTTAAATATACCCATTAATTAAACCATCCCATTTTGGTTTTGAGATTGAGATTCTTCTGTGTCATTCAATCTTATGTTCAGCTCCTTCAGTTTGCGAATGACATAACGGAGTATGTCAGTTGCATTTGTTGTACTTGTACAAAGTCTTTTCAAGGTTGGATAAGACTTAACCATAGTTGTCACAAAACATATGGCCCAACATGCGAGAGCAAACCATCCAAAATCTGGGACTAGGAGGAACGTTAGTAGAATCAAGGCAAAAGTTCCACACAAAAGGCTAATTCTGTTCATCAATTCATACAAATTTGAATTGTGGGAAGCTTGCAGTATCTTAACAATGGCCAATGTCCCGGCATAAGCAAATAAATCGGCAATTAATATAAAAAAAATGACATAGTTTGTGTCAAATGGAGACGCCTGCAAGGCTGCACATTTAACTTGTAGGAGCACGCCTAGCATGGTGAGGAGAAAGAAAATACATTTGTGGGGACCATTATCCTTCCTTGTGCTGCTGGAAAAAAAAATTAGATGAATAAGTGGACGAATTTCCCTAGCTAATCACCTTGTACGTATTTTATTAGGAGTAGTAAAACCAAATAATTAGAAAGTAGAGAAAACGAAAGCAAAAGAAAATGTACTAACCGACCGAGCTGGGATTCGCGGAGAATTAACCGACGTTTCGACGTCCATAATTTCTTTTGGAGCTTTTGGAGATATAGGGTGTTTTTTTTGGGGGGGGGGGGGGGGTGGTGGTGGTGGGGGTGTTGAAGATTACATTTCTGTTAGAGGGTCAATTTTAATGTTTGCATCCATTTATGCAAATTGCAGAAGGCCTTTTTTTTCTTGTACTACAAGTAGTATAAAGAGAGAGAATTGATCAGAATTTTCTGGTGACTTGTTCATCCCCCACTGTGATGGCATAAATGTTTGCTTTTGCCCTTTGGACCCTGACCATCCCCATTTTGTTTCAGGCTGACTTGAGAACCTATTTAACTACCGTTTGGGAGGGGCTCATTGTCTGCAATTAGCCTCCCAACCAAATGGATGTTGTTGTCAAATCTCTCCTCCAAGTCCAAGCTACATTAGAAAGTAATATTAAGGCTATCCATCATCTCTTCCTCGATATCCATGGGAAAATGAGAAGGAAACCACCTAACCAACAAGTACTTGCAGTAAAGATACGGAAGCAAGGAAAGAAACTCACAGTAAGGATGCCGGAGTTAGTAAGAATCCATGGCCTGGAATGCCGGAGTTAATAACGAGTAGAAAGCCTGAAGACCAAAATCGATTGGGAATTTTCAACTTGACATTATGTTGGCGAGCTATAGGCCTCGAAATCTAGATGAATTGAACTTATTGTTACAACCCAATGCACCCATTGACAAATATTATGGAGTGACCAGGGTCCAAAGGGCAAAAGCAAATATTTATGCCATCACAGTGGGGAAGGAACATAAATAAATAAATAAAACAAACAAATATTTTGAACTTACGTTTTTTCATGTAGAGGGTTAACATTAATGTTGGCATCCATTTTCCAAAAGCACTGTAATTTTCTTGTACTACAAGCAAGGAGATAGAATTCACCAGAGGATGTCTTACAGATGAAAGTTTGAGGTTGTCCTAATAAAATATGAATAAATGTTATGCAGGGAGACATTCTCTCTCTCACACAGACCCAAGCGCAAGAACTCTGGTTTTTTGTTTCGTTTTGTTTTTTTGTTTTTTTTTCCAAAGGAGAGCTCTGTTTTTTGTCATAGGCAAAAGAGAACTCCAAAACAGAGTTTGGTGGCGAGGAATATGACCAATTGTGGCCGTGAAGCTTAAATCACTACGGAAGATGGCAAGGCAGTGAATGAGAGCCAAAGAAACGCGGTACTTTTGAGCATCAAACGCACTTGCGCAGCAAGCAATGTCAGAACACTTGGAACAAAGAAAATTTTGCAACTAAGGATCATGATAAGTGGATGGTTGAGGGGTTTATCCTTCAATTGAGCTTTGAAGTGTTTTTTCTTTACATGGTTGCTACGGTGTTTTTCTCCAATTCAATAAAAAAGGAAACGAAACAATTATTTCGAACTTGTGTTCCTGCATGGAAAGGGCTAACATTAAGGTCTGCATCCATTATCAAAAACCACATGCCTTGTACTACAAAGATAGAGAAATCAATGAGATGAAGTCTTACTGTTACATGCATTTGTGTAATACAATTATCATGTAACGATTAGATTTGATCCGGTATGATATTCTCTCCTTTTTCTTTGATTTGGGATGAAAAAAAAAAAACACATATTTTGAAAAGTTGTTGTAAACACTGAAATTCCTGCGATAAACGAGACAAGAACACGTGTACAAAATAATATTTGTATTAATGATTTAGGGGTTACAATCTCTTCTACGAATTTGGCCTCTGATTCTATCTTTGAAACGTGTAGATGTAGTGTTGTTGATCCAGGGGCCGTCGAGGCTTGATCTTGGACGAACAGTTGATGGATGATGAACACCTTCTTCAAGGGCCGTCGGGGCTTGATCTTGAATGGGTGGAAGTTCTTCAAGGGGCGTTGGGGCTTGATCTTGAAGGAGGATTTCACGAAGAACGAAGAGGGCTTTCTTGATCCTTCGGGATTTGCTTGAGAGCTTCAAAGTTTCGAGGCTTCAAGGCTTTGGTGTGGTGTGAATTCTCTTCCAATTTGGGAGTAGAGAAAGTGTGTGTAAAAATCCTCCCTTGATTCTTTGATGGAGGAGCCTATTTATAGGCTTTGGGAATGAATCACCACCATCCATTTGTTTTGGTGGATGTTGTAGGTGAAACTTGGTGGATGTTGTAGGTGAACTTGGGTGGATGTTGTAGGTGAACTTAGTGTATGATGGTTGTAATTTTAACACAATGGTCAACATTTATTTCACTAAAATTTCAATGTTTACAAATGTAATCTTAATGCAATGGCTAACATTTATGCCACCGAAATTTCAATGTCTACAAATGCCCCCACTTCAAGGCGCGTTGTATACATGTGCTTGTTACATGTAGAAGATGCGTTTTGAAGTCCCTTAATGCAGTTGTCGATCCAAGGGCCGTTGAGGCTTGATCTTGAACTGGTCTGGGAGTTTCTTCAAGTGCCGTTAAGGCTTGTTCTTGAAATTTGTTTGAAATTTCTTCAAGGGCCGTTGAGGCTTGATCTTGGATGAAATTGGACCACAAGGAGCTTCGTGTAGTAGACGATCCTTGGCTTTGATAATGGATGAATCGACACGTATTTTGTTGTGCTTGTTGACTTTCCACAGCTTTGATCTTGAACTAGGCTGGAGGAGTTTTCTGGTTTCCTCCAAAGGACTTTCCACAGACTTAATCTTGAACTGGATTTGACTCAAGGGTGATGGACACTTGATCTTGAGTCAGGGTCGTTGAGGTTTGATCTCGAACTTAAACATGACCACGAGCAGTTTCAGGACATGCATGCTTTGAAAGATCAAGGAAGTTCGCAGCATTTTCATATGAACCCTGAGCAGTTTGGTCAATAGTATGATCTTCAAGATTGATGGGCTCTTCTTCCAGTTGGTGACTTGATCTTTAAGGATTATCGAGACTTTGCTCTTCGGTGACGGTGCCAGCGAAAGGTTGTTAAAGCTTCTCGAGCCTTTTGGTTAGAGCAACGGTGTCCAGCTTGGATCTTTACTTGAACTCCTCCGTCTGGATTATGTGGTCATGCAGGGAAGGTCTTCGTGCTTCATGATTTGTTCCAGCTCGTTGTGTTGCATTCTTCTCTACTTGTTTCTTTTGCATAGTTGAAACGGTGTGCAACCTTTTGCCTTTAAATGGTTCCTCGGAGCACCACATCTCAGCGACTCACTCATGCTTGGCAGCTTCAGTGCAAAGAGCCGATGTCAACAGATCCACACTCCTGAAGCATTTGCTGAGGGAATTCAAGACATATCAGCAGTTGAAGATGAGCACTCGAGAGCAACGCTAGGTAAGTAACCAGGCAAAGGTTCCGGGCAATCAATTCATGGTCGGACATTTAATTTCAGGTTCCGACTGATTGCTTCCTTTCTCCTTGTTCTGCAGGCAAGAGCAAGGGCAGAGGAGAAGATGGGGGAAGAGCATGATATGAGATACCTTTGCTTTCGACCCCAGTGATATGAGATACTTTTGCTTTTGAAGAAGTAGCGGACGATCAGCACATGCATTCGTCGCGCCTGTCTCCATATGCTTTGATGCATCATCTTCACCTGCATCATCTGTTTTCCAGGCAGATGTGGTAGACGAAGAGGAAGCAGAAGATGTTGAAGATGGGTATTCGAGAGCACGGCTAGGTGAGCAATCAGGAAAGGTTCCAAGCAGTCGGTTCCTTACCAGGAGCTTGAGTGGAGGTTCCGACATATTGCTTTCTTTATCCTTGTCTTCGCAGTGAAAAGGGAGGACAAAGAAAAGGATAGGGAGAAAGCATGCTATGAGATACTCTTGCTCTCAACCCCAGTGATATGAGATACCTTTGCTCTAGTGTGGCTTGGTTGAAGAGGCGCTTCCAGGGAGGAAGAAAACTGAGTACGTGGAGAGGTTTTAGTTGGAGACGTATTCTTGGCAAGGAAGGAGAGTTAGGCATTTGTATTTTCAGGGAGGAAGAAAACTGAGTTTTGGTTGCAGATGCCTTCGGCAAGGAAGAAGGGTCACGCTGGATGTGTTTTCAGGGAGGAAGAAAACTGAGTTTTGGTTACAGGTGCCTTCGGCAAGGAAGAATGGTCAGGCTGGATGTGTGTCTTGTTATAGGATGGAGGTCGAATTATATGGTGAGCTCTCAACATCAAGTGGCAGGGTGAGTGTGGCCTTGTCACCCACGCTTGTCGGCAGAAGTGCGGTAGTTGGCATAATGGACTTCACACGTTTTCAACTTTGTCAGTGATCTCTGACAAAGTTGCACGTGATAGCCGAAAGCTGAGATTGTGTCTGAAAAGTGTCGACGGACTTTACGCTAGGGGTGGGCACTTAAAACCGAAAACCGAAATCGAAACACGAACCAAATCGAACCGCACCAAACGGTTTGGTTTTGCGGTTTTGAAACCGAACCGCAACATAGAAAATGGTTTGGTTTCAGTTTTGGCTTTTGAAAACCGCACCGAAACCGAACCGCACCGCAAATATTAATAAACATTTAATTAAATGTCCATATTAGATTTCATGTTTTAATTGGTTGTTTGTTAAAATCCATACACTTAGTATGGACTCAACCACACTAGAATATCATCATTCATCACTTTCTTTTGTTCATTAACTTGAAGGACCTTTGTTATTTTATACCATCACACACACATATATGTACAAGGGTGGACTAATCTTGTTATCAAGAGTCGAACAATGATCTACTAAAAGCCACTCATTTGAAGCATGATATCACATATTCTAGTATGAAAATTTCGCTCACGTTTAATGAATTCAAATTTATTCAACTTGTTTTATGAAAAATATTGTAAGGGACACATTTTTGTTGCACAAACATGTTTTAACATCACAACTACATGCAACATGCATTACATAACAAATGTCATTTTCCTATTACTATTGGGAAATGCTTTTTAATATGTTAAATTGCAAATTGTACATTTTTTCTTAAAAAACAAACCGAAACCGTTTGAAACCGCACCGAACCGAACCAAACGGTTTGGTTTCATTTTGGTTTTGGCTTCAAAACCGCACCGAACCAAACCGTAAAAACTTGCGGTTTTGGTTTTGGTTTCACTCAAAACCACCCAAACCGAACCGCGCCCACCCCTACTTTACGCAGGAAAATCCAGGTTTTGAATTTCGGAGAGTGGTGTCTCTTCGATTTATGAACGAATGGTTGTGCTGCGTCTCCTTTTAAAGAGGTGTCAATTGTATTCAGCATGCACAATTTGAAGATCGCCTGCCCGTGAAAAATTATCTCTGCTGCTATGAGATTTTACTTTATCCAACCTTTTTCTTTTAGTATTTTTTGAAAATGGCTTCCCCTTTTAACATTTGCTTAGATTTGAGTCTCAGCAGTGACACAGGTACACCGCGTCAGGGTAATGTATGGCGCCCGTCTTTTTTTTCTTCTAATGGCCCTCTTACAGTTGAAGACTCTGTGATGAGGGATGTGACAACGGCTACGGTTGTAGCTAGAAATCTCATCACTCCTAAAGATAATAGGATACTTTCACGACGGTCCGATGAGTTAGCCGTTCAAGAGTCCCAGGCTCTCAGTGTCCAGTGTGCGAACTCTGTTTCCAACATGGGCCAACGCTTACTTGCTCGGACTCGCCAGGTCGAATCATTGACAGCCAAGGTGGCAGCTCTTAGTCAAGAGATTAGACAGCTCAGGCGTGAGAATAGAGAGTTGCATGTGCTTGCAAATAGTTATTCGACGAGCATGAAGAGGAAGCTTGATCAGCTGATGGATTCCGAAGGTCGAATTCAAAGTGACCATCGGAAGTTTGTGGATGTATTCCAGAGGCACTTTTTGCCTTCGTCATCTGGAGTTCGATCAAGTATTGAGGCTCCGAATAAGCTATCTTCAGTGCCTCCCTCTTTTAAGGTTCCACCGAGTACCAAGGCTCCAAGTACTGAGGCTTCACATAAGTGACATTCGTGAAGGCTCTTTCTTTTTTTTTTTCTTTTTTTTGTGTGTAATTTCTCGGAGATATTAATGGACATGCCTTATTTTATTCAGTATGTTGTGTTGAAATGCAAATAAAACGTATATCTGACTAAGATGTATTACTTCCCTATGCACCCACTTCCTTTTAGATGGAGACTAGTGCACCCATTTCCTTTTAGATGGTGACTGGAAGCATCATTTTGTCATCACCACCCATTTCCTTTTCCATTATTGACTTGCTAATAGTAATATACACTCGTGAGTGGCTTGACGATAGCACGGTTGGGTTTCTTGGTGGCCTTCCTCACTGCACTGCGTTCTTCTCGCATGTGGACCATCTTTTCACTTGCACAGTCACCTTATTACATTCTTCACTGCTTGCGGATAGCTATTTGCACAGTCACCATACTGCAAAGGATGCTGCATGCGGGTCGTTGTTCGCACAGTCACCGCACTTCTTTTTGCTTCTCTGTGTTCTTTTACATATGTATATATATATACACACATCCCGACATACATATATATCGAGCCATCACTGCATAACCATTGCACAGCCACAGTATATGCTTGTTATCTTGCATCCCAACTGGCTTGTCCTGTAATCCTACGCTACTGTTGATTGCACGCACTGCTTCCTCGCCGCACTGCGTTCTCCGTGTTTGTGTTTTTTATGATGATGTGACTGTACTTGAAGTTTTGAAGTTTCAAGTTGCCTACGTACTCTTCCAAAGAAGAGATCAAGTCATAACGTAGTTCAAATGAGCGATGATTTTTTTTATTTATTTATTTATAATTTTTTAATGGTGATTTTGATGATGATTTTGCCGTACACAGTTTATGCTCTTGTGGGCCAGGAGCTTTATGACGTGTGCAGTTTAGGCTCATGCAGGCTAGGAGCCTGGGTCGTCGCCTTTTAGGGGTAGTAACGCTTCAAGAATCTACCATTGATGGGGCCGATCTTCAAGCCGTCTTCTGCCATGATTAAGTAGGCGTCATTCGTGTAGACCTCTTATATTACGTATGGTCCATCCCACTTTGATGTGAACTTGCTTTTTGTCTTGTGAGTTGTGATGATAGGCCTTCGTAATGCAAGGACGAGATCTCCAGTTTGGAAAGACCTTGGGCGGACCTTCTTGTTGAATGCCTTGGATAGTCGTGCTTGGTAGCATTCCAAGTGTTGTTAAGCTTCGAGCCTTCTTTCGTCGAGTGCTTCCAACTCTTGAAGGCGCAACTTTACATTCTCTTCATCAGTCAAGCCTTCTTGTATAGCCATCATCAGTGAGGGGATTTGACTTTCTAGCGGTAGAACAGTTTCCACGCCATATACGAGAGAATAAGGGGTAGCTTGGGTAGGAGTCCTTTGCGTCGTCCTATATGCCCAAAGTGCTTCGCTTATTCTTTCGTGTCAGTCTCTCTTTGTTCGGCCGATCACCTTCTTTAAGAGGTTGCACAATGTTTTGTTGAATGCTTCTGCGAGACCGTTGGCCGGAGCATGATACATAGAAGACTTGTGCTGCTTGAACTTGTATTTCTCACAGAGCTCGTTTACAAGTCGATTGGAGAACTGTTTTCCATTGTCAGTGATAATGTAGCGAGGCATACCATATATGTGGATGATATGTTCTTTGATGAAATGGACAACAGTTTCCTTTTTTACTTCCCTTAGCGGCTTCAGCCCACTTGGAGAAGTAATCTGTTGCAGCTAGGATGTAAGCTTCTCATGCAGATGACTTTGGAGTAATTGGTCCCACGACGTCCAATCCCCATGCATCGAATGGCCATGAAGCAGCTGTAGTGTGTAATGGTTCAGGTGGTTGATGTATGAAGTTGGCGTGGAATTGGCAGGCTTGGCACTTTTTGGCATGTTCCAGGCAATCTTTCACCATACTTGGCCAGTAGTAACCCATTCTTTTGAGCTGGAAATGTAGCTTTGGTCCAGATTGATGCACCCCGCACACGCCTGAGTGTGCTTCTTCCATGGCTTGATTGGCTTCTTCCTCACCTAGGCATCTCAGAAGTACTCATTCGAAAGAGCGCCGGTAGAATGTTTCTTTGTAGTAGAGGAAGCGAGGTGCTCGTCGACGTATTTTAGAGCAGTGTCTAGAATCATTTGGAAGTTTTCCATACTCTAAGTAGTCAATCAATGGTTGTCTCCATTCTTCAACATCGACTGGAAGTACCGAGATGACATTTGTATCATCTAGTAACATTTCGGTGGCGAGGGGGATGACCCATCTTTGGCAAACTGGCACGTCTGCAGCTTCGTCTTCTCCTAGTGTCATACTCGAGGCTAGGTTAGCGAGAGCGTCTGCCATTTGATTTTCTTTTCTCGGCACATGTTCTAGTGTTACGGCCTCGAACTTTTGTAGCAGCTGAGTTGCCAGTCGGAAGTACGGAACGAGATCATCTTTCCTCACCTCATATTCAGTCAAGAGTTGACTAATTATGAGCTTGGAGTCGCTATATACCTTAAGGGTTGTGATTTCCATATTGATCGCCATTTGGAGCCCGATGATTAGTGCTTGGTACTCAGCAACGTTGTTGGAGCATAATTCGCTTAGTTGGAATGAATAAGGTAGTATTTGCCTTTGTGGCGACATGAATACTACTCTTGCCCCCGCTCCGTCTGCTCGTGCGGATCCGTCGAAGAACATCGTCCATCTTGGGAATATGTCAATGTAGAATACCTCCTCGTCAGGCAAGTCGTTTGAGATTTTCCAATCGACTGGGATTGGATGATCGACAAGGAAGTCTGCTAATGCTTGTCCCTTGACGACTTTAGCTGGGACGTAAATGATCTTGTATTGATTGAGAATCAACGCCCATTTAGCTAGTCGCCCTGTCAAAACTGGCTTGGACATGACGTATTTAACTGGGTCGGCTTTAGCAACCAAGTGGATGGTGTAAGCATGCATGTAATGTCTGAGCTTCTAGATGGCAAACACCAAGGCAAGACACATTTTTTCTATTGGGGAGTAGTTCAACTCAGCGCCGGTGAGTGTTCGACTCAGGTAGTAAAGCGCTCATTCTTTCTGGAAATCGTTTTCCTGTGCCAAGAGTGCTCCCACTGAACTTTCCTGAGCGACGATGTACAATATGAATGGTTTCCCGGGCACAGGCGCCCCCAGAACAGGTGGACTTGATAAATATTTTTTTATGCTTTCAAAAGCATTGTGGCACGCTTCGTCCCATACGAACGGAACATCCTTTTTCATGAGTCGACTAAACGGTTGTCAACGCCCTGCAAGGTTGGAGATGAAGCGTCTGATGAAGGCTAGTCGTCATTGTAGACTTTTCAGCTCGTGCAGGTTTCTTGGCTCAGGCATGTTTTGAATGGCCTTGATCTTTGATTGGTCCACTTCAATGCCACGGTGCTTGACAATGAAGCCGAGAAACTTTCCAGAGGTGACGCCAAACGCACACTTTAACGGGTTCATCTTGAGGTTGTATTTTCACAGCCTTTCGAACACTACTCGCAAATCCTTCAAGTGATCTGATCTTTTCTTTGTTTTGACCACCACGTCGTCCACATAACATTCTACGTTTTTTAGTAGCATGTCATTGAAGATTTTCTGCATTGCTCGCTGATATGTGGCTCCAACGTTCTTTAGACCAAAGGGCATCACCTTGTAGCAGTAGATACCTTTTGGAGTGCGGAATGCTGTTAGTTCCTCATCTTCGAGAGCCATACGAATTTGATTGTATCCAGAAGAGCCGTCCATAAATGACAGTGCCTCGTGGCCAGTGGTTGCGTCCACCATGATTTCGATGATCGGCAAGGGAAAGTCATCTTTCGGGCAAACGTCATTGAGGTCCCGGAAGTCTACACAAACGCGTATTTGTCCAGATTTCTTAAGGACGATGACGATGTTGGAGATCCACTTGGGGTATTGCACATCTCGAATGAAGCCTGCTTCGATTAGCTTGTCAATCTCTACCTCGATTTTTGGAATGAGCTCGGATCGATAGCGCCTTTGAGTTTGCTTTATCGGTCACGTTCCAGGCTTAACTACAAGATGATGTACAGCGATGACAGGGTCAAGGCCAGGCATTCCTTGTAAGTCCAAGCAAAGACGTCTTTATACTCTGATAACAGTTGGTAATACTCATCTACCTCGTCTGCACTTAGCAGCGCACTCGCGAAGATAGGTTTCTGCTCCTCTTTTGTGCCTAAGTTGAGCTCCTTGAGATCATCAACCGTGGATTGCCCCCATCCTCAAGTTGCGGTGGCGCAGCAGTGACATCTTCTTCGGGGATCTCATCTTCTTTGCTTTCTTGGATGGTGATGTGGAAGACATCTTGGAATTCCTCTTCGGTGTCGTCCTCTTGGGCTGGTTGGCATGAAGATTGTCCAGTGTGGATGATGGTGCGCCTTCTTACTTTCAGTGGTCCATTTGTGTCCACTTCCAAGATTGCTTGGCGCTTCATCCTTGAAGGAATTGAGCTTCGAATATCACGTTTTTCTGCTATCATGTCGAGCTTTTCTTCCTTTGACGTTGTCTCCCTATTTCTAGAAAACTTCTTGTTGTCTTCAAGTCTTTCCAAAGCTGACTGACGAGGAAGAGAGCTAGTCGTGTTGCTTTGCTTCTTAGGTTTTAACAACCTTTCAAAAACAGAGCTTTGGGATGCTGGCATGTTAAGTCTCTTGAAGACGGAGGTTCGGTTTTGACCACCAATACGATTAAGTGCTGACATTCTGGGTCTTGAACGATTCATCCTATCGAAGACTAACGTCCAAGGGGTGGATTTAGGCTCATCATGATCTTGTTCAATACTCACGTTAATGTGTTGAGTGCTAGCATTTTTCGCTTTGCTTGAAATCTTCACGGGTGCATTTGGTGTGAAGCCAAGTCCAGCTTTGTTGTTATCAACTCCGTAACCGTGCTTCTTCAACTTCTTTTGAATCTCGGTGAGGTCACGTTCTTTATTGTTAACGGTGTTTGAAACCTTCTTTCCATGATTCGAAGAAGAAGCGAAGTCGTAGCCAGCTTTCGACATGAGTTTATAGGCGTTTGGATCAAAACCTTCTTCCGTCCTCTGGGTTGGGAGAAAGCTTGGTTCCACCCCCTTTGGTAGAGCTTTTATGAAGACTTGTGGTAGTCTTGCAACCTTAGTGCCGCCTAGCTGTGTCAGAGGCAAAACTGCGTTCGTCTTGAGCAACTTTACATTATCCATATGCCGCTGTGTATCGGCTTTGTTTGATCTAGTTTCGAACGGAGATTGACCATTCTTTCTCCTCGACATCGGGATGTACGAAAAACAGGTGTGTTTGGTCCATTTGAGGGCGTCCTACTCCCTTTTGTTGTTGCACGTTTAGCCAGCTCATTATCGTTCTTGCTTGAAGACGGCATAACTTCTTCTTCTTGCTTCTTGGGCATGGCTTGTTGCTCCTGCTTTTTAGGTGTTGCTTTGCCCGTGGATTTGATCTCTTTTGGGAGAGCTTCGGGCACCATGTCTTCATCCATGTAGAACTTGGCGTCTGCGAAATGTGATTCGGCTTTAGTGAATGGTTTGGTGTCGCCATAGATCACTTTCACTCATTCTCGGTAAAATTTTAAGCATTGGTGAAGGGTGGACGGTACTACTCCATTCGCATGGATCCAAGGCCTTCCTAAGAGTAAGCCGTAGGAAGTTCTTGCATCAATCACGTGGAATATCGTGCTCGACTTGAGTTCACCAATAGTCATCTCCACTCGGATCATGCCCATCGCTCTTTGTCCTCATTGGATTAGTAGACGACTTAGGGACAGTTCATCCGTCTTGATGCCGATTGTAGTCATTGTTGACTTTGGCATGATGTTTATGGCTGATCCACCATCCACAAGCATGCGGTTGACTTTGTGCCCCTTTACATACCCAGAAACGAAAAGATGATGGTTGTGAGGCTTGGATCCTAGCAGCAAGTCTTCATTGGTGAAATGGATTGCGTCCTCGATGGCACAACATGTGGCACATTCATGTGGCCGAAGCTTCAAGCCTTCGTTCTTGCTTTCTTGCACTTCGTGTTCATTGGGACTTTCCAAGACCGCTGCTAATGCTATTCGCATCTTCTTTGGTAATCGTAGCGCTTCCCCAATGCTAAAGTGTGTTGGCAGACCTTCTTCGAGCGTGAGAGTTTTTTCTCCCTCAGTGGTGATATCTTTGCCTTTTAAAGGTTCTTCCATTTCTACTTCGACCATATGGCATGCAGCAATAGTGCACTGTTGGAAGAAGTCATTCGGGAAGTACTCGTGCAAGGAGACAGGAATGCGTGGCTCTTGCTCCATAGGTTCCCCAGCATACGTTGGCTTATCGACTTTTACGTTTCTTTTAGGCTTCCTACTGTTGCGGCGACGGTGTTTTCTCACTTGTTCCACCTTTGGTCTTGTGGCTTGTGGTTTTGGTTTCCTTGTTTTTTTGTAGGTCACCAATGTCCATCCTTCATCATCATCAGTATATGTATCTTGTTCGTTTGCCCCCGACGATGGTTGTGTAGAAGGCGCCGTGTAGCTTGCATATTGATAGGAATGGTCGGGTGTCGCTTGGAGAGGCACGGGATCGAAGGATCCGAACGCCACTGTAGTAGTATGTGTTGCAGCTGTGTCTTCAAGGTCTAGCTCGATTCTCCCTTGTTGCGCTAGCTTCATAATGAGTTCTTTGAGGACGAAGCACTTGCCCACATGATGGCTTACGATACGATGGTACTTGCAGTACCTAGGATCATTCGTTCGATTCATTTCTTCAGGGCGTTTGCACTCTGGTAACTCAATTACCTTCTTTTCCAGCAAGTCATCTAGCTTTGCATCCACGTCTGAGTCAGGAAAAGGGTACGTCTTTTGCTCCAACTCTCTCAAGGTGTTTTTATACTTGTCTTGGGTGCGAGGAGGCTCACTTCTCTTTGTCTCCTTTACCTTGGTCTTGGAGGAAATCTTGATAGGCGCATATGTGGTCTTGATAGGCGCGGATGAGGTTTTGATGAGGGTAGTGTTGACAGTAAAAGTTTCCTTGGCAGGCTTTTTTCCGGTCTTGTCCACACTCGGGGCGAACACCTTATCCTTCTTGAAGTGGGTGATCGGCTCATTCTTTCCGTGATTGGCGATACTCAGCTCCATGTCGTGGGAACGAGTTGCCAGCTCCTCAAACGTTCTTGGTTTTATGCCTTGGAGAATGTAATGTAACCCCCAGTGCATGCCTTGAACACACATCTCAATGGCAGAGGTTTCAGAAAGCCGATCTTTGCAATCCAGACTTAATGAACGCCATCTATTGATGTAGTCGACGACAGGTTCCTCCTTCCACTGTTTCGTACTGGTCATCTCCAGCATGCTTACGATGCGGCGCGTGCTGTAGAAGCGGTTGAGGAACTCCCTTTCTAGCTGATCCTAACTATTGATAGACTCGGGCTCGAGGTCGGTGTACCAGTCAAAGGCGTTGCTTTTCAGCGAGCGCACAACCTGCTTGACGAGGTAGTCTCCATCTGTTCCACCATTGCTGCAGGTTTCAATGAAGTGGGCGACATGTTGCTTCGGGTTCCCCTTTCCATCGAACTGCATGAACTTTGGTGGCTGATAACCCCTCGGCATCTTCAAAGCGTCAATCTTCTTGGAGTAGGGCTTTGAGTATAGTACGGAATCATGTGAGCTTCCTTCATACTGCGCCTTGATGTTGTTGGCGATCATCTCCTGCAGCTGCTGGATAGAGAGAGATCCCATGAGCGTCGCCGCTTGGTCTAGCTTCAGCTTCTCTTCGACGTTCTCCACTGGAGGCTCCTCATCCTCGTTGTTTTCCTTCTTTACTGGATCATCCCCTTGCCTGACTTTCTCATCGGGCTTTGCATCTAGTTGGTTAAAGAGTGCTGCGATTTGCAGGTCTTTGTCCTCCACAGTCCTTGTGAGTTTTGCGATTGCTTCATTCATCTGAGCCAGCTGCTCCTCAATTGAAGTTGCTCCAGTAACCATGACTTACATAGCTATGCCGCTGCTTGAGTCGGCATCGGAAAGTAAGGATTCAGAGTACTTCCTCTGGCTTTCCTTTCTTGGCGCCCTGAGCGAGGCCAGGGTGATCACCGGTTCGAACCTCGGGTGCTCTTGTGCCTTCGGCGGAGTTGATGCAGGGGGGAAAGAGGCGGCGGAAAGAGTTTTTGCCTTGCTTCGAGTTATGATGCCTGAAGTGATGCCCCCTGTCGTGATGACGCTCTTGTTTCTTGCATCGGCAGCGAGAACAACTTGGGCCTTCTTTGACGCCATTTGTGCTTGTTGCAGATTCAAAGATAGAGATGAGAGGTAGAGACTGTCCCACTGGGCGTGCCAAATTTGTAAACACTAAAATTCCTGCGATAAACGAGACAAGAACACGTGTACAAAATAATATTTGTATTAATGATTTAGGGGTTACAATCTCTTCTACGAATTTGGCCTCTGATTCTATCTTTGAAACGTGTAGATGTAGTGTTGTTGATCCAGGGGCCGTCGAGGCTTGATCTTGGACGAACAGTTGATGGATGATGAACACCTTCTTCAAGGGCCGTCGGGGCTTGATCTTGAATGGGTGGAAGTTCTTCAAGGGGCGTTGGGGCTTGATCTTGAAGGAGGATTTCACGAAGAATGAAGAGGGCTTTCTTGATCCTTCGGGATTTGCTTGAGAGCTTCAAAGTTTCGAGGCTTCAAGGCTTTGGTGTGGTGTGAATTCTCTTCCAATTTGGGAGTAGAGAAAGTGTGTGTAAAAATCCTCCCTTGATTCTTTGATGGATGAGCCTATTTATAGGCTTTGGGAATGAATCACCACCATCCATTTGTTTTGGTGGATGTTGTAGGTGAAACTTGGTGGATGTTGTAGGTGAACTTGGGTGGATGTTGTAGGTGAACTTAGTGTATGATGGTTGTAATTTTAACACAATGGTCAACATTTATTTCACTAAAATTTCAATGTTTACAAATGTAATCTTAATGCAATGACTAACATTTATGCCACCGAAATTTCAATGTCTACAGTTGTACTCTGCATTCCAGCTTAATTATCATACTAAGGCATCCCCGTTCTGGTTCTGGGGTTCTTCGCTGCCGTTAAACCTCATCACCTCCTTCATTTTATCGCGGACATAAGGAACAGCGTCAATACACACTGTTCTTAGCGTTTGGTAGGACTTGGTCCCAATTATCACAAAATATACAGCCCAACATGCAAGAGTAAACCATCCGAAAGCTGGAACGAGGAGGAGCACAAGTAGAACCAACGCAAGAGTTCCACACAAGAGGCTGATGTTGTTCATCAATTCATATATATTTGTATTGTTGGAAGCTTGAAGAATCTCGGCAATCTCTAATGTCCCGGCGTAAGTGAGTAAATTAGCCATCAACATCACAACAGTGTTGTGGTCTGTGACAAATGGAGACGGTAAATTTCCGGTCGCATGCTTCACCTGGAGGAGGACTCCAAGGATGTTGAGGAGACGGAATATACGGTTGTGTGCTGCCAATAGAGATTTGTACCGACCACCCTCCTCGCTAGTGCTGCTGTATTATAAACAACATCAAGGATGTGAAAATTACATGGGAATAAGGGGCATTGTACTATTAACAAATAGAAAAATATTAGGCAGGCCATCTTTTTCATACCACAATACTAAATCATTTTATGTGAAGTAATTAGTAAAGTGGTCTAAAAAGATCGTCTCCCGTGCATACTCTAATGAATAACAGGAGTTCCTAATTTTCAATTTCTTCCATTGTAGTTAATGGCATGTGTCATCAACCGTTTGAATATCTGCCCACAACCCAAACTCATTTACTAGCTAATTAAGAACATGAGCTTATCCAAGACCCCGTTTCATACGCATATTGTATTTTCACTCCTTTTTATTCGTCATTTCTTTTATATATCTACATATTTCTCCTCTATTATATTGTACATAAATATTAAAACGAAATAATAATCAAACGGCCACTTTCACAAAAGCCTAACTAATCAAGCTAAAATGTCAAAACACCCACAATCCAAGATTTTAAGCTTGCATGTAATCCAATATCCTAGTGGTAGGGTATTGAGTTTCATGCGTACCGGGTTCGAAACTCCTCACGTAAATTATTGTAATAATATTGAATCCTCACTCTCTCCTAAATAATAATAAAATTTGAAAGAAAAGTGAGTTTAGGCTTATTTTACCTGAAATTTACTTGAACCAAAATTTATATGTATATATATTAGAATAAATTGTAAGCGTTGGATTCGTTGAGATTAAATTTCAACCGTTGGGTGAAAGACCTCACTCTCTCTTATCTCTCCGTCTGCACTCTCTCTCTCGTGCTCAGACCTCTCGAATCGTTTCTGCACTTTCTCCTCTCCTCCTCCGCTCTGTCAACAGACTCAACACCTCTCTAATCTCTCGAATCGTCCCTGCCTCTGCCGACAGACTCAACACGTTGGCCGTCGAGTCATCGACCATCACGCTTGTATGACTCCTCCATATTCCAGATCCAGACTTTCACGGTTTCACCTCCATCTCCCACCACGACCTCCAAATCGAAGCTTCTCTGATCTGAAGGTACCAAGATTCATGAAATTATTGTACCTTGATTTGGATTCTGAAATTGAGTATTAGGGTTTTAAACTTTCAATCTGGGGATTTAGAATTAAATTAGGATTTCTGTTTTGAAAATCCCCTAATTTCAATTACCGCTCGATTTCTTTGTATTTGGTTTCAATTTTTCTGCTTTTGAATTTTGATCGAGGCCTTTCTTCCTTATTTGTTATTAGTTAATGTTAGACTGCTATTTCTAGTTTACTAAAATTATTTTGGTAAATGGGATTTGCTTTCTTATTTGTTATTAGTTAATGTTAGATTTGCATCCCGTGTGAAGATTGCAGAAGGCCCTTTTTTGTTTGTATAAAAAGAGAGAATTGATCAGAAGGTGTGTGTTACAGAACATCTGGAAACCAAATTTATTTGATCCATAACTTGGGACCTGAAAATTGCCAAAAAAAAACGAAGCTTTACGATCAGCTTGTGACGAAATGCAGGGACGAGTAGATGCAACATTCTCCGTATGACTAGACTTTCACCCAACTGAGAGTCCGACGGCGTGCGCGGATGAAAGAGTTTCAGAGAAGAATGGATGCAAAAAAAAGTAAACAACTAAAAAGATGATAACTAATAAGCAAAAGGAAGGCCAAAGGAAGTGTACTAACCCAGCTGGGACCATAACTTCTGATGTTACTGCAAATTTGAATTTTTCTCTACTTTTGTGGCAAGGGGATTTGAGTTTTTTTTTAGTTTGTTTGTGGGGAGCGGCTCTATTTATATAGCATTCATGCACGGGGTCGGCTCTACATAGTGTCCGTGTATCCCTGAGCCGTGAGCAGATGGGACGGGGGGAAGCCTGAACCGTGGAGCGGACACTGGGGGTGGGGTGGAAGCCTGAGCCCTGGAGCAGACAGGACTGGGGGGAGAGGAGCCTTGTATGCTTAAGCCGTGAGCAGGCAAAAAGGGGGAGGAAGGGTGGGGTGGGGTTGTGTTTATATACTGTGTGAGGTTCGAGCAAGAAGAGGATAAATTTTTCGATGCGCCGGGAACTCCAACTCAAGAAGAGGGTATGAGTATGACGCACGTAGAGATGGCAGTTGGCACTAAGTAGGGCCCACTCGTTGTATTTTAATTTAGTTTACGGTCCTTGCTTGTCAATTGGTTTTTCAATATGAATCTAAATTGCGGAGATTCTAAGATTCCCACAAAGTGGATTTTTGAAGAAGATTCTCATCCTTTGTCGACATCCCTCTACTCTGGTTTAATTTTAGCAAAAATGTTATTCTTATATTATATATTTGTACCATCATTCGCATTATTTCTTTAATAAAAATAAGACTTATATGTGTTGTTCGACGTTACTTCTATTAGAAGGATAGTAAAAATAATGGTACAAATGTTTGATAACTGATAATTATAGTATTACTCCTTATTTTAGTTTACAAACAATAGCCCCTTTGGGAAAATTCCTAGCTGGTGTCCAAACTCACTTTGCAACTTTCTTTGCAGTAAATACGGACGAATGACAAATGATTAATATATTTAGAGTTCATATATTTAATGAGAAAGGTAGTTAATACTTGTACTAATAATGTGAACATAACAAATTTTCAAAACTATGAGTAGAGGACAATTCTATATGTATTGAGACGCTTTATGAAACATATACTATGGATTATGTGTATCTTAATATGACTTTATCTTAATGGCTCTAATATTATATTTAGGATGAATTGTCAATTTAGTTCTTGAATTATCATCTGAGTGAAAATTAGATTCCTAAACTTTTTTTTAAAAAAAAAAAAAACAGTTTTTGAATTATAAAAATCTACCAATTACATCCTTAATATTAGATTCGAAGCTATTATATTCAATTTTCTGTCAATTTAAGTCACGTTATTTGCATGTGATACGCATTAGAGGGTAGATTGTTAAATTTTTCATAAAGAAATTGTGTATGGAGTTAACTTTAGAGGGTAAATTAAACATTAGATTCGCAACCTATATGAAATGTTTATGGCTTATAGGCAAGAAAATGATAGTATTACTATTACACTCTAAAGTGTGTCAAGTGACATAAGTTGACGAAAAATTGATTAAAATAGCTTTAATTATAATAGTAGATATGAAATTGAAACTTTTTAATGAATTCATGGACTTACTTTACCGAAAAAAAATTTATAATTTAATTTTCATCTAGGTGATAGTTCAGAAACTAAATCAATACTTTAAAATATTCTTGTTCAACTGTGTTATAAAGTAGTCCATGCAATATGAGATCTTTGAATTTGTCAAAGGCATGAAAAAGTGCTACAACTGCACAGCACTTTCACAAGATCCTTTCATGAAAAAGAGTTACTTACGTGGTTTATTTTTTTATTTTTTGTAACTTACGTGGCTAAGGGAAACTTACGTGGTTTTTTTTGTCGACCACTTACGTGGATTTTTTTTGTCGACAACTTACGTGGATTTTTTTGTCGACAACTTACGTGGTTTATTTTAGTATATAACAAATAGACCCTTGCGGAAAGTTCCTAACTCGTTCGTCGTATGGCGAGCGTCAAACTGATGCAACGGACAACACTGCCCTTCCAGCCTTCGGCGCACGTTCCAAACAGTTACACATATTTTTAATATTTAAACTTATTTAACAGTTATAAATACAAATACACTATCATCTTGGAGTCGTGAACAAACATATTTCTAATATTTTTTTAGTCACTGTTACTCACTCACTGAGCCATAAAAGCAATTTATAGCTTGGAGAGATTTTACAATTTGACTGAAATACAGGATAGTACACTAATGTCATAATATGTCATTTGTTCAAAAAAAAAAATATATATATATATATATATACACACACATAATGTACCATCCGTGTCTTGACACCATGAAATTTTTTGCCATGGCTTGGGCTTTGCTGAATAAGATTTTGACTTTTCAATTGTTCTGCCATAAATGAACGGTGTTACCGATTTTATTGTTTATTTTTTTAGTACAATAATACATTTTACATTATGGAAATGAAGAGTTCGGTTAAGCCACATAATAGGTAACTTAATTTGGTATCGAATTCATCATCAACAAGATTTAAACTTAAAACTTCTTACTTACAAACATAGCTTCATAATCTAAGAAGTAAAAAACACCTGCCAACCCAATCCCCCGTGCCACCAAACAAACATGAAAAGGGAAGCCAAATGAAGCAAGCACTGACAAATGAATTGACAAAAGATGTTTATTTCATAAAACAAATATATTGGTATATCGTAATATGAGCTCAGTGGATGCGGACGTCCAAGATTAAAAACAAAATAAAAGCTTGATCCTATTTTGAAGGGTCGTATGACTCTTCCGGTCTCGATCATTTTGTTTTGTTTTTCTATTTTCAGTTATTTTTGTTCTTGTATAGAACTTAATCTGCAAGTTACTGGAAAACTTCTTAGAGCACAATCGGAAAAATACTATACAAAAAAAAAAAGGAAGCAATTTTTCAATTAATTCATTAAAAAATGTACAAAAACCAAATAAATGAGGCATATTTTAAAAGGTTTGAGTGCAGAGAGTGTGTACTTTGAATTGTTTGAGTAAACCGAAATTCCTTAATTGGTTACTTCTTAGTCTTTCTTTCTTGCTCCCTGCGCAAACCAAATTGGAAAAGAAAAAAAAAACAAATCTGAAATATAGAAGACTAAATTTTTTTTTACTTATGGGAATTTCCCAAATGGCATTATGTGGTGGGAGGCTTTTAAAATTGAATGTGAAAGCCTTCATCGATTTTGTTAATTTGCATCCTCAATTCAACATACTATAAGGACATTGAGCCTCAACTTCAAAAACATGAAAGTTCATCTTAAACCCCCAAAACACAGACTAATGAGTACCGATTAAATTACTTAAACAATCATTATAAACATAAAATAAGAGAAATATCAAGAAAAATTAAGTGTAACCCAATAGAATTACCGAGAAACTTTGCTGAGGATTAAGTTATTTTCCAAAGCCCAACTTTCAACCTAGCTCTTCTGTCTGCAGAAAAGAAATCCACACAAGCTGTCAATTTCAACCTTCAAAAATTTCAGCAATGATTTCGTTGAATCGGTTTTTGGATGAAGCAATATACCAAGACCTTTGAATACTTAAAATAAAAAATAAAAAAGAAGAAGCCAAAACTAAGGAAGAATAAATCATATGGAACTGTGGAAGACTACTTTCAGTTCCAAATCCCCCCTTGCGTGTGGAACGGATTCATCACGTCAAAGTAGGGTTAACTGCTCTTTGTATTTATTTATTATTATTTTTTTTTTACTTTTTAATTTGATAACTGCTCTTTTTTTTCTTTTTGACAAAATTACCCATGTTGTGTTTGTTGTGTTATTTTGGGTTAGTTTTGGATTTTTTTTGTTTTAGGGGTGTTTTTGTCCAGAAATTTTTGGTGAAACCTTGAGACACCAAAGTTGACTGCTGACTTTCTAATATTAGAGATTAAGTACAACATGAAATTAATAATAAAACTCAAATTTATCAATAAACTCATTAAACTCTATCATCGCTTTTTGTTTATCCTACCATCCCTTTTATTGTTTTTCTTTGCCAGTGTTTGTCTGCACCCCCAAAACACCATTTGGCATCAATGTAACTATTTCCTACAGTGCCACCTATCACTTCATTTACAAGTAATAGGTCTTTTAGTGCAAACTTGTGGAATTGCAAGGACCTTAACACATTAACACACCATATTTTTAATCAATTTAAACCTGACATGTAGTGAGATCAGGCCCCTACTACAAATTATATTCTTCTAGCAAAAGAATGAAAAATTTACAAAAATTCTAGCTGAGAGCTTGTATACTTTCAACGTGTTACTTCTATTGATGAAATTTTATATTTTTCGAGTAAATATATGAAAACTCCATCCTTACTGTGATTAAATAATTCAAGCTTAGAGCTTATGTTTTGATAGATATGTTGAATTCCCTTTCTTTTTTGTTTATTTGCTAACATGTTTTAAGTTTAGAACTCACGGTGGAAAAATTGGTAATGTGAAAAAGAAAACTAGCTACAACAACCTTTATGTAATTCTCAAATCAAGACCAGCAAGTTTAACTACTTACAGTTGGAAAAATTGATAATTGGTTTCTTTAATTGCAGGGTCTTTTTGGTTTTCTAAATCTTAGTGTTTTCCATGTTATCAAATATCTATGCCTCGTATTTGGAAAATTCCAAGGAGAAACTTCTTACTAAAGTTCTTAGATTATAAACTTCCTTGCTTGTTGATAAATTTAAGGGGATGAATTGTTTGAATTGTTGCTTATGGACATCAGTAGAAAGAAAAAAGGCAAATGGTTGGGTTTGGTAGCAGAAAGAAAAAAAAAAAAAAAAGTAGCCATGGAAATGCTAGTGGGAATAGGGCTGGAAAAAAAATCCCAAAAATCCCGAAATTTTCGGTATGTAATCCCGAACCATACCGATATTTTCGGTATGGGATTCGGTTTTGCATCTCAAATTTTTCGGTATTCCCATACCGAAAAAATAAATATTATATATATATTTTTTTAGTTATAAGAAAATTATTTTAACCGTTCATTGTTTTGGGTTTAATTTATGCCGTTGATATGTTTTTTAAGTCAGAATCCCATTTCACAGTTCACTTTCGTTCCATTGTTTCTATCGAACAGCCGAGACCTAATCTAATCTCGTCTGATCTCTGATCTCTCCCTCACCGGTCCGAGACCTCATCAACTCATCTCATCTTTCTCTCTCTCTGTACGCACATCACCGAGCCCTCACCACACCTGACTCTCCAGCCTTCCTCCTTCACCACACAGCCACCTCCACTCCAACCTTCCTCCTTCTTCCTCGGCCTTTCCTTCCACAACCCACGGTCCACCTCAGGCATCCTCTTCCTTCTTCTCCTTCTTCCTCCACCTCAGGTAAAAAAGTTCGTAACTTCGTGTTTCTTACTCGTAAATTTAAAGACTGTTTGGATGTATATATCATTCTGTTTGAATTAATGTTTGGGATTTAAGATTGTTTGGTTGAACTTTGAACTCGTGGGTAATCGGGATTTTGGCTGGATGAAGATCAATGATATTAGTATTGTAATAATTGGTGATTTCTTGTGAATGCGTCTCGTGAATGTGCCTTTGCTGTCTGAAATCATTAATTGTGAAGGGCATGCTAGGATTTTGTCACCTCAACATTTTTATTCTTTTGTTCTTCTCTAATAGGTCGAGGACGAGGTTGTCCACCCCGGAGGATCTAGTTTTAGATGTCGGTAGAAGTTCAAATTATTTCGGGATTCCCGATTTGTCCCGAAATCCTGAAACTATTTCGGGATTCCCAAAAATTGGGATTCCCGAAAATTTGGTTTGGGATCGGTATTGAAATTGGGATTCCCGAAAATTTCGGTTTGGGAATCGGGACAAGGGTTTCGGTATGGGATCCCATACCGAACCACCCCTAAGTGGGAAGAGGGGGGCAAGGCCGCCTTTTAAAAAAAAAATTCAATTACAGGTATTATTTTATAAAGGGAATGGGTATAAAGATAGCTTAACATTTTGAATTGGGTTTGACATAGTAGCTTAGGTAATAAATTTAAATTTAAAGAGAGATTAATTCTTTAATAAAAAACAATATGGATGAAAAAAGTAAATTAAGTGTAAAAAGAAGTGACATTGGTTCAAATAAATTTTTTTAACAAATGTAAGTACGTGGACGTGGCCCAGTTTTTCTTAGGAACCCCGTCTCGAGTTGGCCTCTGGGACCTTAACACGTATCATCGACTTTATTCTTTCTTTAATTAATATTTTTGCAATATTAATATTTTGTTGGTATTAAATTTCAGGTAATGCTAAGGAAATAAAATTTTGCATACTAAATTTGCAAACCAAGTAGGTGATTAGATTATTGATTAAGTATCGATTAATGTGTTTTTTTCTCTTATTGATGACATGTCATTTGGTTTGCAAATTTAGTTTAAGAATTTGGTTTTCCTAATTTTATCCTAAATCTCATGTCAAGAACTCGAAAAAAGATCATGTATGTTGAGTGCCTGCACTTCATATTAATTTTATAATAAAACTTTGACATGCTACGTAGAATAAAATTTTAAATTAAATTACAAACTAAATAATGTGTCACATATATGAATTAATCAATACTTAAGTAATAATCCAATCATCAACAACCACATAATTTAGTTTATAAATTTAATCTTCCTATCATTACCCTTTTCGTAAAATTATTATCAACCTAAACAACAAAATAAGTTTTAAAAGTTTAAACTCTTCAAATCCCATTATCCCGTCTCTTTCAACGCTATCTTCTCCTTGCCTATACAACAAAGTCAGCAGATAAATACTCATTTGGACAAATTTCACAAATTTTTACTTTTCACACAACTCTCTTAGAGTAAATATGTGTGGATAGAACTATCCACACACCTATTTTAACAAAGATGTGTGAGAGAAAAAAAAGGGACGTAAGAATAGCACTTTCAATTTTACTTTCGGAATAGCACTTTCCATTTTACTTTCGGATTTCTATGTGGAATTTGCCAACGAATTAGGTGATGTCCAAACTCTAACCGTGCAACTTTTCTTAGAGTAAACATGGATGAATGATTGAGAAAGGAAATTGAAAAGAATAAAAAGTTGCGCAAAGTATCATCGACAGGTTAACAAGGTTGTGTACCGTTATTCGTATGCTTTATGATCTGTTTGTGACGAAATGCACAGAAGAATGGATGCAAAAATCAACCTCAGGTATTGAAAATATCACAACTCCTCTATAAAACTTGAGCAGTTTATATTACGATTCTTCAGTTTAACAAATTCTTCTGTCAACTTGTTCTGATTAATCATACAAGTTCACTCAGAAAGTCAGAATACACGAAACTGAATCACAGATAACTCAGATTCGGCATAAACCTATAAAATTACAACTCCACTGCTTAGAAAACCCGAGGACAAATCCATGCATGCCAGCTCTAATCCAATGCACTTCTATATCTCTATGGAAATTACTGCTTTCCATACTTAATTTTGAGAAATAGGACAACTGTCAATCGGATATCTTTTGCGTTGTGGACGCCTTGTCCTCTTACCCCAACAGGTTTGATTTCTCTCCTCAGGTCCCTGCAGCTCCTTGTTAGAAAGTCAATGTAACTAGATAGGAATGTTTTATTTAATTGATTTGTAATTGATACTTTCTGTTATCATATTCCTAGTTTCTAGGTCTTCTTGTTGTACAAGGAAAGGTATTGTATATATTGAGCATTCTATCAATGAAAGGAATGATTCTGGCTAAATACAATTTTCACATGGTATACAGAGCAGGTTCCAAACCCTAGCTCTTTTCTCCGCCGAAACCACCAGAACCTTTTTTTTATTCGTTGTCCTCCTTCTCCATGGCTGACAGCGACAACACCATTATCAAGAAGGGCGACGGCGAGAGTTTTGCCGACCCTTATTTTCTTCATCCTTCAGATCATCCTGGTTTGATTTTAGTCTCCAAAAAATTGACTGGGGACAACTACAACACTTGGTGCCGAGCTATGGAGATTTCTTTAGGTGCCAAGAACAAAATTGGTTTTATTAACGACAAGGTGAACATGCCATCTGAAACAAAGCAACCCGATGCTTACGCCGCATGGCAGAGGTGCAATAATGCATGGATCATCAATTCCATTGAATCTGATATTTCAAATTCAATTCTTTACTTGAAGACAGCCTATGAAGTTTGGGAAGATCTTCGGGAAAGATTTTCTCAAAGCAATGCTCCACGAATTTTTCAGCTTCAAAGAGAGATTGCCTCTCTCACCCAAGGCCAACAATCTGTGGCTGTTTATTACACAAAATTGAAGGGTCTTTGGGATGAGTTAGCATCCTATAGTTCTTCAACAATCTTCACTTGTGGCGCACAACATGAAACCAATAGACTTATGCAGTTCCTCATGGGATTGAATGAGTCTTACAGTGCTATTCGTGGACAAATCCTATTGATGAATCCACTTCCTTCCTACCGACAAACGTATTCCTCGATCATCCAAGAAGAAAAACAACGGGAGTTAGGCACTGGATCCCGCAGTCTAACTGAACCAGCAGCCATGGCGGTTCGCCATCAGCAGCAATCTTCCAAGAAGCAGCACCAACAGTCGCAGACCAGCAGCAACAGTCGACCTCCTCTTCACTGCTCTTACTGCGACGCTAAGTATCATACCGTTGAGACTTGTTGGCAGAAGAATGGTTATCCACCGGATCATCCCTGTCACAATCCCAACATGACACGCAACTCCAAACAAAATGGTGGTGGCAGCGGCTTCTCTCGTGGAAGTTCTTCTGCTCATCACGTTGCTTCTACTCCCACCATCAAGGCTCTTCAAACTGTTGTGCCCAACCTGTCCGAGAAACAATAAGCAGACATCTTTTCTGCCTTGACTTCCAAGAATGACAAATCACAAGCTGCGAATGAAGCACCACAAGCCCATGCCGCTCTCACTTCTCCACCACCCTCAGGTTTGTCTCCGCTTGTTCCCGGTCGATGGATCATCGACAGCGGAGCAACGGATCACATCACTTGCTCGTCTAGTTTATTGACAAATTCCATTAACAATACCTCTTTGCCGCTTGTCTCACTGCCTAGCGGAGAGAAGGCTTCTATTACTTCGATTGGCAATATTCAATTAAGTGATTTACTACAATTGAAAGATGTTCTATGCGTGCCTTCTTTCCAAGTTGATTTATTATCTGTTTGAAAAATTACAGATGGGTTACATTGTTCAGTGACTTTTTTTCCCTCTTGGTGCATTTTACAGGACCTGATTTCGAAGGTGACGATTAGTGTTGGTAAGCGACGGGGCAATCTCTATTACCTTGTGGCGTTGGCTTCTACTTCTTCTCTGCAAAACCGACCCTCCTGTCACCTCATTACTGTTTCTGTTGACCTTTGGCACCGCCGTCTGGGGCATCCTTCTCTTGGGCGTCTACAATATTTAGCAAATCAAACCTTAAATTTCCCTTTTGATTCAAGTCATCGTTGTCATGTTTGTCCGTTGGCGAAACAAACTCGCCAACCTTTTAGTCGTAGCTCCATTTCAACTTCTAGTTTTTTTGAACTTTTGCATTGTGACATTTGGGGTCTTCATAAGACTGCCTCCCTTACTGGTGCTCATTATTTCTTAACTATCGTTGATGATTTTTCTCGTTTCACCTGGGTTTTTTTAATGCGACACAAACATGAAACACAACCTACCCTCAAAACCTTTTTTGCTTATATTGAAACTCAATTTCACACCAAAATCAAACAAATTAGAGTCAATAATGGGGGTGAATTTTATTCCATGCGGGATTTCTTCTCTGACAATGGGATCATTTATCAACACTCTTGTGTTTACACACCACAACAAAATGGTGTTGTAGAACGCAAGCATCGCCACATCCTAGAAACTGCTCGAGCTTTGCGTTTTCAGTCTCATTTACCAGTTAAGTTTTGGGGGGAGTGTATTCTCACCGCCACTTATCTCATAAACCGTCTCCCTACACCATTACTTTCCAGAAAATCACCATTTGAGATACTATACAACAAACCACCTTCTTATTCCCATATGCGTGTTTTCGGTTGTCTTGCCTACGCCACGTCTGTCCATCATTCCTCCAAGTTCTCTCCGAGGGCTCATCGATGTGTTTTTCTTGGTTATCCCCCAGGTCAAAAGGCTTATAAGCTTTATGATCTTGAGACACATAAAATTTTCACCAATCGGGATGTTATTTTTCTTGAAGACACATTTCCTTTTGATCCATCCACCACCACTGCACCCTCCCCTCCCTTATCCGATTTACCTCATTCCACACCTTTACCCATCCCACTTGATCCCATCACCCTTGACCATTCCACCACTACTCCACTAGATATTGTCCCCCACACTTCCACACCGCTTGACCCACCGCTTGACCCATCCCCACCGCCCGACTCATCCTCACATCCTCCCACCTTTCACCCCCTCACGGACCCCCCACGGACCCCACCCCTGACCTTCCTCTTTCTACTCAACCCACCCGTTTTTCCACACGCCACAAGGAGCCCAATGTTCGTCTCCGTGACTACGTTTACTCGCAGGTGATGCTGCCCCCACTCCAATCTTCGTCGCCTTCGTCATCCGGTTCCACCAAAGGTACTCGTTATCCCATTTGTAATTCTATTTCCTATCACAGATATTCACCATTGCATCTTTCTTCTGTTGCTCACATTAGTCGAAGTGTAGAACCTTCTTCTTTTGCAGAGGCTCTTCAAGACTCTCTTTGGCGCGCAACTATGGATTCAGAACTTGAGGCACTTTCTTCCAACAATACATGGACTCTTACTCCACTTCCTCCCGGCAAGCGTCCCATTGATTGTCGGTGGGTCTACAAAATCAAGCATAATGCTGATGGTTCTATCGAGCGTTACAAAGCTCGTTTAGTGGCCAAAGGATTCACTCAAGCCGAGGGGATTGATTATCATGACACTTTCTCTCCCACCGCCAAAATGATCACAGTTCGCTGTCTACTTGCTTTTGCCGCTGGCCAAGGGTGGTCTCTTCAACAATTTGATGTTCATAATGCCTTTCTTCATGGCGACCTTCAGGAAGAAATTTACATGTCCCCTCCTCCTGGTCTTCGGCGTCAGGGGGAGAACCTTGTATGCCGCCTCAACAAGTCCTTATATGGTCTCAAGCAAGCCTCTCGACAGTGGTTTGCAAAATTCACAAAAGCTATCTTTGCCGCTGGTTTTACTCAGTCCAAAGCAGATTATTCTCTCTTCACCCAAAAGAACAGTACATCCTTCACAGCTTTGTTGATTTACGTTGATGATATTATTATTACGGGCAACAATTTAGATACCATTAATGCTCTCAAACGGTTTCTTCATACTCGCTTTCGTATTAAGGATCTTGGCAATCTGAAATATTTTCTGGGTATTGAAGTTTCTCGTTCAAAAAGAGGACTATGTATTTCACAAAGAAAGTATGCCCTTGAAATAATCAAGGATTGCGGCCTTTTGGGTGCAAAACCAGTAGGATTTCCAATGGAGGAAAACAAACTTTCAAATAAAGGTGAATTACTCAAAGACCCATCTTTGTATCGAAGATTGGTTGGACGGTTGATTTATCTTACCGTTACTAGACCAGACATCACATACTCCGTGCATGTACTCAGCCGTTTTATGCATCAACCGCGTCAACCACATATGGATGCAGCACTTCGAATTGTGCGGTATTTGAAGTTTGCACCAAGTCAGGGCTTATATTTTCAGTCAGATAATAAGTTAACTTTGAGGGCCTTTTGTGATTCGGATTGGGCTGGTTGTCCGATAACTCGACGTTCTACGACTGGGTATTGTATATTCTTGGGGAATTCGTTGATTTCGTGGAGGACTAAGAGGCAGAAAACGGTCTCACTTTCTAGTGCTGAAGCCGAGTATAGGGCTATGGCTGGAACATGTTGCGAGCTCATTTGGTTACGGTATTTGTTAGCAGATTTGCATGTACCCATTTCAGGACCTGCCATTATGTCTTGTGATAACCAGGCAGCATTGCATATTGCTGCTAATCCTGTCTTTCATGAGAGAACACGCCACATAGAGATGGATTGCCATTTCGTTCGGGACAAGATTTTAGACGGCTCTATAACTACTCGATATGTCAGTTCTTCTCAACAATTGGCAGACATCTTTACAAAGGCCTTAGGCAAAGAAAACTTTTCATCCATGTTGCGCAAGTTGGGAGTTCTTGACATCCACTCTCCAACTTGAGGGGGAGTGTTAGAAAGTCAATGTAACTAGATAGGAATGTTTTATTTAATTGATTTGTAATTGATACTTTCTGTTATCATATTCCTAGTTTCTAGGTCTTCTTGTTGTACAAGGAAAGGTATTGTATATATTGAGCATTCTATCAATGAAAGGAATGATTCTGGCTAAATACAATTTTCACACTCCTCGCATTTCGGTTGCTCAATCTGGGGCTGGCTAACTTCAGCCACAGTAGTTGACGGAGCAGAAGTCCCCATACGCTCCCTCCCCCTTCCTTTATCACCCTTACCGGAATTTCTTTGTGACAAACTTGACTGCCAACTCCCACCAGATTCCCTAATCAACCCTTGAATTATTTGAAGATCATCAGTCACCTCATTTCTTGACAAAGAAACAAGACCGGGAAATACATCTCTCTGAAGTCCTTCCGCTGCCTCCCTCTCCTTGATTGACCTCTTCGTGGCTGTTTTGACAACGTCACTTCTTCTATTAGGTTGTGTGAATTTGGAGGCACATAGCAGGGCCGCTCTTCCTTGGTTTCCACTTTCCACCAAGTTTAATGTCATGTGCTCAAAGTAATCCGTCACATCAGGAAAGGACTCTTCACTGTCAGTTCGCTTAACCTCTGCCGCACTTCCATTGTCAAGATTTCCATCACATGAAGAAATTGTTTTTGCAAACCAAAGAAGGGAGTCGTTCTGCGGAGAATCCATTTTGTGACCAGTGACATTTTCCTGCATATTGGGAGTTTGAGACGATGAGATGGCAACTAGAGCCTCAGCTACTACTCTTATAAGGCCCCCATGAGGGGAGTCATTACGTCTTCTTTCAATGGAATCTTCCCCATAAATATCTGTTTCAACTACTACCGGTGCCTCCAAATCTATCACAGTTTCCGTCCTCATAATTGGAGAAGCGGCAGTCTTTTCAGTTTCTTCTTCAGTTAAACATCTATTTATATCTATTTGGTGTCTTGAACCAGAATTCTCATTTGAAACTCCCTTGTCTAGAACCAGACTGTCTGCTTTCAGTTCCTCTCTACGTGTGCGTGACAGAGGACACTGAACCATATCATTCTTATCAAACGCAGTTCTAGCAGAGTAGCCATTCTCAGCATCACGGCCATGCATTAATGAAAAGGAATCCGGAATAAGACCTTGAGAATGGCCATTTCTCAAATCAGCTCGGTTCACACACTGCACAGAAATGTTCTGTAAGGAATCTATTTTCAGCTGACGAAAACATTCACCTTCTTTGGAAGACTCACCATTGCAAAGTGACACAGCTTCGAGCCAATGCAATCTTCCTTGTCGGCTTTCTTTGTACCTTAGCCCCTGGAGGCTGGAGAGAAATTATATTTTGGTCACAAGTTACTTCATGCAGATATTTATTCAGAGGAACATCGTTCACATCAATTGCAGACACATCCACCCGGTGACCCAAACTTGAATGGTTCCCTTGGCGTGCAAGGCTCATTGTGGGGTGACAAGCTGTAATTCAACTTGAATGGTTCCCTTGAGAGGCTACTCAGTTGGAGTATTACCCGTGCCTCAACTGTATCAGCAATGATTCAGTTTAGTTATGTTGACGGTCTTGTGCTGATGTGGAGGCTCACTGCTTTAGTTTCCAGCTGTACATTCTAGCTAATTACTATATTTATATTGTCCTCAGATTTTTTTTTGGTATACCTGAAAGAATAATACTAGAGAGACCATCTATTTAAATTATATTTTGTAAATCATATGACGTGATTGTTGATGATTAAATTATTACGTATACTTAAATATTGATAAATATGCTTATTTTCTATTGGTGACATATCACATAGTCTGCAAATTTGATCTAAAAATTAATCTCCCAAGCATTATCTTATATGAAATGTTGCATTTATTTGTGTTTTGGGCACTGAACAGCTAAGTGTGTGTGTGTGTGTGGATATGTCGTGTGTTTGTTGTGTTTGGCTCTATTGAAACTTTTGGATGTTTTTTAAATCATTTATCTAGAGTTGGGATCATGTATGATAAATTTGTTGAGGAAGAAATTATAAGAAAATATGTTTGACGTTTATCTCAGAGGGAGAGGGAGGAACTTTTGTCTCGGAGGGAGAGAGACGAACGATTTGTCTCGGAGCGAGAGTGAGGGAAAGAGAATATGTATCCGTCTGGGCTTTTCGTTTGCGGCAAACGGTTTTCCGGTTGGTTTTGGTAGTAATCTAAGGGCTTTAGCATATAGATTAATCCGCAGAAGACGTTAGTTTGCTAAGCTAGTATAGGCATGCTTGGCGGTTAATTTCATGCAAATAACTTACATATAGATATAACGGTTTTCTAAACGGATTTGAAAATTGGATTGCATTTTTCTTTTCTTTTTTTTGGCAAACAAACTTAAAAGGTAAATTACATAAAATTATCTCAACTATTGGTTCAGTCACAGTTTTATATCCCATCTTTAAAAAATTTCAATGTCATACATCATCTACGGATTTTTTACAATTTCATATATTCCGTCAGTTTTCTGTCAATTCTTCTGTTAAATAGTGACGTGGCTTGAGACGGAGCCCACTTCTATTAAAAAAATATTAAAATATTAAAAACTAAAAAAAAAACATTTTTTTTGCATGGGACCCACCCCTCACTCTTTCTTCCCCCTCTCTCTTCCCCAAACCCAAACCCAGATCCCACCCACCGCTTCTTCCCCGCTCCTATCCTTCACCACACTACCGCTGCCCTCTCTTCCTCCATCTCCATGCCTACAACCCATCCAAACAGATCAGACCCGGATCGGACTTAGAGAAAAAAATGGCGGCATCTCGACGGCTCTGGGACCTGCAATCGCCGACCTGCGTGGACTGCTCCCAAAAGAACCCGCAGTGGGCTTCGGTTTCGTACGGCGTCTTCATGTGCTTAGAGTGCTCTGGCAAGCACCGCGGGCTCGGCGTCCACCAGGGCCGACCCAGGCCCAGTGCAACCAGGACCATTGTCCAGGGCCCAAAATTTAAAGGGGCACCAAAATAAAAAAGTCCAAATAATTAGGTATAAAAAAAATAATTGTCTAGAGCCCAAAATAAGGAATGGAGGGCAAGAGGCCCAAATTTGACAATAAAGGAAATGGCCCAAGTTTCAAGATTTAAAAAAATATATATATATATATAAAATTGAACCGGCCATATTTTAGCCTTTAAAAAAAAAACAATAATGTAAAGCCTAAAGGGACCTCCCCGGTCCCCCACCCGCCCATTTGTTTCCCCTGTTTGTTATTTTCCCATCTGCACTGCTATTGCAGCTTCCAGGCTAGCCTTCCAACCCCGACAACACACAGAGTCTTTGTCTTTCTCAGCAGCCACAATCCCTGCTGCCGGTTGCCATTGTGCATTCACCAACCCGAGTATAATAATGGATCTAACATGAGAGGGAAACATCAAGGTGTCCAGAAAAGATTGCTAGACATAAATCCCAGAGCTTTTTACATGTCATGTGGTTCTCATTGTCTTAATTTAATAGTTTGTGATATGGCAAGTTCATGTCTTAAAGCAAATCTTTTTTTGGAGCGTGTCAATGCATATATACATTGTTTTCCAACTCTACAAAACGTTGGAATATTTTGCTTGAACATACTGATGGTTTAACTTTGAAGTCATTGTCAACTACTCGATGGGAAAGTCACATTGAAAGTGTTAAAGCGATTAAGTCCCAAGTAGCCCAGGTTAGAAATGCTTTGTTTCAATTGGTGGAAATTACTGAAAATCCCCAATTGAGTAGGGATGCAGAATGTTTAGCATCAGGAGAACTTTCAAGTTTTGATTTTGTATTAAATTTGGTTATTTGGTATGACATTTTGTTGAAGATTAACATGGTGAGTACAAAATTACAATCTGAAGACATGCGTCTTGATGTTGCTGTAAAGGCATTGGAAACACTTGTTACGTTTTTCGAAAACTATAGAGAAACTGGTTTTGCTTCTGCCATGAGTGATGCTAAAGAAATTGCACTTGATTCAGAAATTGACCCTGTTTTTCAAACTAAACGTCATAGACCTAGAAAAAGACATCATGATGAAGTTGATGGTAATGAGAGGGAACAACAGTCTGCTGAAGAATCATTTAGAACAGATTATTTTCTTGTTATAGTGGATATTGCTCTTTCTCAACTGAAACACAGGTTTGAACAGTTAAAGGCTTTTGAATATATTTTTGGCTTCTTGTTTGATGCATCGAAGTTAATTTATTGGATGATCAAGAGCTAAAACAAAATTGTATGAATCTTGAAGCACATTTGAAACATGGAAATACCATCGATGTAGATGGAGCCGACTTATGTTCCGAATTACAGGTTTTGCAAATGATGTTACCTGAAAAATCATTTCTCTCTAATAACCCTTGGACATCCATGGAAATAGCAAACTTTGTCAAAGAAATTGACATGTGTCCTAATGTCTTGATTGCTTATCGTGTAATGTTGATTGTACATGTGACCGTGGCATCTGCAGAAAGAAGTTTTTCAAAATTGAAATTATTAAAATCTTACTTGCGGACCACTATGACTCAAGATAGGCTAAATGGATTAGCAATCTTATGCATTGAAAAGGATGAGATTGAAGACTTGGAGTATGATGATATAATTGATGATTTTGCTTCAAAAAATACTAGAAGACAATTTCTTAATGGTTGAAATTTGAAGGAGATTTGCTAGGAGTGGTTATATATGATTGTACTTTTGATTGTCGGGGTTTAGGTACTATGTCCCCCCCATTGTATATTTTCTCAGGTAATATAATTTGGGCGTGAGGGCCTAGCCCCCCAGCTTCGACTGGGTTCCAGCCCTCGTTAAATATTTTTTTTAACATATGTTTTTGTATTAAAAAGGGCACATTTTGAACTTTCGCACTGGGCACCCAAAAACTCAGGACCGGCCCTGCGTTCGCATCTCGTTCGTCCGATCCGTGACCATGGACTCGTGGTCCGAGATCCAGATCAAGAAGATGGAGGTCGGCGGCAACGAGCAGCTCAACACCCTTTCTCCCCACCCGAGCCCACCCCAAATCAGAAACACTCCATCTCTCTCTAATCCCTAGCTCCAAAAATCCCCTTATCGTCCTGTCTTTCCGAGTTCCCGTCGTCGTCGGCTTCTCCCTGATGGCCGAGTCCCTCTTGTCCATGAACTTTCCCCAGAGGACTGTAGTAGAGCTTGTTTGTACCATACTTGACCAATCCCGAAACTACCGAGTACCGGCCAACGCTATACTGTCAAGGACCCAGAAGAGTTCCCCTCCGACCAGGAGGCCAATCACTACTCGACACGTGTCAAGATTAGAAGCCAATCAGAGCGCAGCACGTGTCGACATCAAGAACCAATCATAACATGACACATGTCAATGTGACAAAGCTACAAGTTTTTCTATAAATAGGGGTCATTCCCCCACAATATTGCCTAATGCCATTTTGTGTTAAATCATTCACAAGAACTCACTAAATTGAGAGCTTGATCCTTTGTACTTGTGTAAGCCCTTCACTACTAATAAGAACTCCTCTACTCCGTGGACGTAGCTAATTTGGGCGAACCACGTACATCCTGTGTTTGCTTCTCTGTCTCTATTCATTTACGTACTTATCCTTACTAGTGACCGAAGCAACCAAGCGAAGGTCACAAAACCTGACACTTTCTGTTGGTCCAAAGTCTTCGCTGATTTTGTGCATCAACATTTGGCGCCGTCTGTGGGAAGCGACACTTATTCCTACTCTCTTCAGCTGTGTCAAGCTGGTTTCTATCATTCGTACACTTTCTTTTGACCAGGCATCCCTCTCCAACATGGGAAGCGAAGGTCATAAAACCTGACACTTTCTGTTGTACCAAAGTCCTCGCTGATTTTGTGCATCAACAGAGCTTGTCCAGCGCCACCATCAGCAGCAGGAACTACATCATCTGGATAGGAAGGGTGAGGTCGAAGTCGAACATGGCCGCCTTCTCGAACTCCTCCGCCAGGGACTGTTGTGCCAAGGCCAGCGAGGCGACGGCGAAGAGGGATGTGGAGAGGGATACCAATTGGGGCTTTGGGAGGTTTGATGGGATTTTGGGGATGGAGATTTGTAATGGGATTCTGGGTTTTAGGATTGGGGAAGAAGGGAAGACGAACTGGTTTTTATTTATTTATTATATACACTTTTTCTTTAATTAGTTATTTTAATATTTAAAAAATATTAAAATATTTTATTTTTTTAGTTTTTAATATTTTATTAATTTTTTAATAGAGAGTGGATCCCGTGTCAAGCCACGTACAGAAAACTAACGGAATTTATGAAATTGTAAAAAATTCGTAGATGAGGTATGACATTGAAATTTTTTAAATAAGAGGTATGAAACTGTGACTAACCCAATATTTGATGTAATTTTATGTAATTTACCCAATCTTAAAAAGAAGTTTAGGTCCTTTAGGCTTTAGGAGTGCGCTTTGTTTCTCTAAAATCAGTTCATAAATTTACATAGCAATACTTGAACACTATCTATTTAACTAAAAATAATGCAAATCATATACTCCACAGGGAGCTAGCAAGAAAAGCAGCACAAGAAATGAAAGAGAAAAACGGAGCTCGAAATGTGGTGGTGCATGGAAGTGAAACCCGTTTATGAAGTACGTAGTCAATGGATTCAGATCCTCTTTGCAACTCACAATCCAGAGCCCATGGATTAAGCAATCCAAAACTCTGCAATTTAAATTTTGTGGTCCTATTAGCTCATTTTACTGTCTCATCTCACACACAACTTTTCTATCCCACGCTCATGTATCTCTCTCTTCCTTGAATTGATGGTTCGAATTGCTCAGTCTATAGACACTAAAGTGTGACATCCGAAGAAAATCTCATTATGTAGCCAACCCACATACATTTTGAATAGTTTGACTTTGGTCAAAACCTAATGCGGGCAAGACATGCGAGTTGTTAGCTTGGAGTATCTTCACAGTTAGGGCGCGTTTACTAATTCGTAATCAAATTGAGAGGAATTGAATTAAGGAGGAATTGGATTGAGGAGGAATTGGAATGAGGTGGAGTCAGAATCGGATTCCTGTTGAAACTGTTTAATTAAATGTTCTGGAATCGGAATAGAAATGACACTAATTCCGTAAAGTTGTTTACTAATTTAGCATAATCGATATATAAACTAGTATGATTACTAAAATGCCCTTATCCCAAATCAAATATTTTATATTTTTTTTAATAAAATTTGATATAATATATAATAGTAAGAAAAAAAATTATTTAAAATTTTAACAATTCCTGTGTTTGTTATTTTTAATAAAACTTGAATTCTTTTTACTCTTTTTTTTTTCTTTCACTTTTTACTCTTTAATGAGTAAAAAACTCATTCGACCAAAAAAGTTAAAAAACCCAACAACATAAAAAACGGTGATCGGGAGAGGTTCTGGAACCTTCACGGTTCCACTTCCACCACAACCTTGTTTACTCTCCCTTCTCTGCATCCTCAATTGGTTTTTGCGATCATCTCCTGACCTTGTTCTATCGGCCTGAAAATCTCCTTATGTCGGGTCATCGAGTTGTAAACGATGAACTCCTTGTTGGCTGCCATTCTTGGATTTCTCAACATTTTGTCAGCCGCTCAATGCTATCTATAAAAATGTCTACAATCAAATTGGGAAAAAAAAACCAAACTGTAAGTCAAGTTCCCATTTTTCCAATTCCATTCTCAGTGTGCAAATCATAGGTTTGGTTTTATCTATATACTCCTATGCATCTGTCCCTGAAATTGGCGTTGGTTTCTTGTGGTTAATATGTGTAACTACTTAGGATGGACGACTCGTCTTAGGAGTTATATGGTTTTTCAGAAGGTTTTCACAAAACTTAATGAGTCTTGCATGTTCACATTCGATCTGGATGCCACGGACGGGTTGCATGTTAGATATATGTTCTATGTTGGAGGTTTCAAGTAGGGCATACTTTAGGAAAACATAACCTTCAAAATATGCATGTGTAAGTTATAAGTAATTGGAAGAATTACATAGGATTGTTAAGGTGACGGTAGAACCCTAGTGCTTAAATTTATTTTTCAAAACTAGTTTCTTTTGGTTTCTTTACTTTGCCAATTTATTTAGTTATTTTTAATTAAAATCGTTTTTAGTATTTTAGGTCATTAAATAAATATCTTCCAACCTTTGTTTTCAAATAATTAATTAAGATTTGGTTTTTACATAAATTATTCATTCAATCCATGTGGAGAACGACCTTGCCTAGACAACCTTGTACTATTGCAAGTATTTTTAAGTGTTTTTATTCCTACTTTTGCAGGTGGTAAAAATCTCGATCAGTTGTCCTAATAATATATGAGTAAATGTTACTATTACTCGTTGCTCAAGCAATTTATGATGTTTATTTGTGGTATTTATGTGTTGTTAACTTTTTATGGTGTGGCAGAATGTAAAAAAATAAAGAAGATGATTTAACAATCGATTTGGTCAAAGATGAAATAAGAGTTTAATCAGTGTTAGTTTTTATTATTTCAAATTTATATATTGACATGTTATTATCTTACAAGTTATTTTTTAAGTTATAAGTTTGTATTGTACGCCGGTAGATTTTTGAAGAACACGACCAATGGAAGATGGAGTATAATCTGGAACTGAGGATGAGCTTTTCTTATTGCAAAAACACTAATAGTGGGATTAGACAATGAAATGGGCGCTCAGTGGTCCCTTCATGTCATTATTTGAATATTAACTTATTTACAAGTCATTATATATCAATTTAAAAATAAAAAATTATTAATCATTTTCAAATATAATATTTTAATATTTTTTTTCATATATTTCTATTTATAATTTGTATCCTTTTTTTTTTAATTTATACCAATATTCTTTTTAGTTTTAATTTGTAAGTCATTATATGTCAATTTAAAAATGAAAAATTATTAATCATTTTCAAATATAATCTTTTTAATATTTTTTTTCATATATTTCTATTCATAATTTGTATCTTTTTTTTTTAATTTATTCCAATATTCTTTTTAGTTTTAATTTGTCACATCCCGGCCCGGGTCCACCACATCCCGGGCCCGCTCCATCACCGTAGCACGATATTATCCACTTTGGGCTTACCATTCCCTCACGGTTTTGTTTTTGGGAACTCACGAGCAACTTCCCAGTAGGTCACCCATCCTGGGAGTGCTCTGGCCTCCTTCTCGCTTAACTTCGGAGTTCCTACGGAACCCGAAGCCAGTGAGCTCCCAAAAGGCCTCGTGTTAGGTAGGGATGAGAATATACATTTAAGGATCACTCCCCTGGGCGATGTGGGATGTCACAATCCACCCCTTTTAGGGGCCCGACGTCCTCGTCGGCACACTTCCGGCCAGGGATTGGCTCTGATACCATTTGTCAAATCTCAGCCCGGGTCCACCACATTCCGGGCCCGCTCTACTACCGTAGCACGATATTGTCCGTTTTGGGCTTACCATTCCCTCACGGTTTTGTTTTTGGGAACTTACGAGCAACTTCCCAGTGGGTCACCAATCCTGGGAGTGCTTTGGCCTCCTTCTCGTTTAACTTCGGAGTTCCTACGGAACCCGAAGCCAGTGAGCTCTCAAAAGGCCTCGTGCTAGGTAGGGATGGGAATATACATTTAAGGATCACTCCCAAGGGCGATGTGAGATGTCACATAATTTGTACCCATAATTTTTAATTTTAATATGTACCCATATTTTCAATTTAATTTGTACCCATAGTTTTGAATTTTAATATGTACCTATATTTTTAATTTAATTTGTACCAATATTTTTTTATGAACGTACTCATGCTAATTATATGTGTTTCTTTTATGTTTTAAAATATATCAATAGTTATTTCTTGCACTATATTAATAATTACGCAGGTACATTTTTTTTTCTAGAACTATATGAAGAACAAATTACTCTATTCTTGATTTTAAGTAATTGTTATATTTTTAACAATATTATTTGGATTTGTTTAAATTTCATAATTTGTGGGATATTGAATGCATAAATGCATGAGTTTTTTTATTTTCTTTTTTTGTCAAATATAAATGCATGAGTTAAATCCCTTAAATGATGCTAGGGACCTTGATCTAACTATTTAAACAAATAAGATTTCATTCTAACAACTAGGTTGATTAGGGACCGAAACCAAAATGACCCTTTAATAATAAATAAACAAAAAGATTGAATATAAGTGACTTAGTACTATTGCTTTGTCTCTACATCTGTGGTGTTCCTCACAACAGACCTCTACATAGGATTTGGACTTCCATTCAACGGCTGCATGCATGGTGGCAATTGTTGCCACCGAAGTCGATACAAATTCAAATATGCATCAGATTAAGATTAAAGCCGTGAAGCATCGTCTTTTCTTTTTCTTTTTCTTTTTTTTTTTTAGGAAAACCTCGATGGCACAAGGGAAATTTTATTGATAAAAAAAAAAATTACACTTAATCAGGAGGGGACAAAAACCTTACTCCTTGTAAAACAAAGATAACAAAAATAATACACAAAAAAGGAGGGACATAAACTAACTATTCTTATCAATACCTACAACTTGCTCTTTCAAAAAAATTAAGCTATCGTATTTTGGTTTTGGGATTGAGATTCTTCTGTGCCATTCAATTTCATGTTGAGTTTGTGGATAACATAACGAAGCATGTCAGTTGCATTTGTACAAAGTCTTTTTAAGGTTGGATAGGATATAACCATAGTTGTCACAAAGCATATGCCCCAGCCTGCGAGAGCAAACCACCCAAATTTTGGAACAAGGATGAACGTTAATATAATCGAGGCAAAAGCTCCACAGAAAAAGCTGATTGTGTTCATCAATTCATAGAGATCTGAATTGTGGGAAGCTTGCAGTATATTGACAATGGCCAATGTCCCGAAGTAAGTGTATAAATTGACAATTAATGTTGAAACAATGACGTAGTCTGTATCAAATAGAGACTCTTGCAATGTTGAACATTTAACTTGTAGGAGCACGCCTAGCATGGTGAGCAAAAAGAAATTGCACGTGTGAAGACCAATATCCTCCATTGTGATGCTGGAAAGAAAATTAGATTAGTTAGTGGATGAATTTCTCTAGCTAATCACCTTATAAGTACTTTATTAGGAGTAGTAAAACCAAATAATTAGAAAGTAGAGAGAATGAAAGAAAAAGAAAAGGTTCGTCCCGTGCTCACTTTGTATGAGGTTCCATTTTTTTTTATATAGGAGTCGATATCTTTGTCAGATTTGACAAAAAAAAAAAAAAAAAAAACCTTTGTCAAAAATAAAAATAGATGCGAATCGGAATTGGATCCTCTTCTGGGCACAAGCTCAGGAGTCTGCTGACCAGCGCACGTGGACCGTTGAATTTTGACCAACGGTTACAATTATTATAATTTTAAAAATGATCCTTGTTTGTAGCCGTTTAGATCAAAATCTAACTGCCCACGTACACTGATCAGGGGGCTCTGAGCTTGTGCTCAGGAGAGGATCCAATTCCATGCGAGCCCGGGATTTTTCTGACATGCACTTCTCGGTATTCGTGTTATCTTTTGAGCCCCCTTTCTTCCCCACCTTGATTAAGAGTAAGGTATTAAATATCGATGATATCGGAAATATCGGTAGTCCAAAAACACGGAAATTTCGATAGAAATATCGGGATATTATCGATATCGATAAAAATTGAATAAAAACCACGGAAATTGTAAGAAAAACTTGAAAATTTTTATTGAAACTTTGCAGGATGTTTATTTAGTCAATTATCTATTAGTTTATCACAAAAAATTAAAAGGAAATGCATTGCATGATAGATATAACTGATTTAAGTTGATTATATAGCGAGCTGGCAAACATTGTGAGTGTAGAAAATATGTAGTAATTAATGAAAGAAGTTTAAACACACCATAATCATTTATATATAATGAATTAGTACAATATTTTACACTTTATACATTGCATGGTAAGATACATGATTGACTTAGCAATGTCTAAAATATCGATGATATCGGAAATATCGGTAGTCCCAAAAAATATCGGTAGTCCAAAAACACAGAAATTTCGATGAAAATATCGAGATTTATGGATATTTTAGACCATTTAAGAGCCGCGATTTTCTTTGTTCAATTCCAGGGCATTTTGGTCTAATACCTAAAATAATTATTTATTCACACTTTTCAAATATACACAAAAAACAAAGAAATGTGTTTAAATGACACGTTTCCCTCTCTAAATGTGTTTAAATGTGATATTAATATATAAAAATGTTTTTAAACAGCTTAATTTTGATACTTATAACACTAATACTACGCTAGTGTGAATTTAATAAAGGAAACTTTAACGAAAAGCACCCGGTACTGTTCACTTTAACGAAAAACCACATTTTTACACTAAAAAATCAATCCTGGTACTATTCACTTTACCCTTTATTTTGTCCTTATCATTAAAACTCAAAGTTTTCAAGTCTTTTTCATTAGTTTTCCTTTTAATAAATATGTAAGTCTTTTTAACAAAACTAGTTTGATATGGAATTAAACTCGTGAATTTGAAATATTTATAGGTTTTTTTTATGGTCAAAAAAATATTTATATATACATTTATGCTTTCAATTGTTATCAATGAACCTGATTCTGATTCCACCTCGATCTAATTTCTTCTTAATTCATTTCTTCTTAATTTGATTATAGATTAGTAAATGCACTCTAAGTGTCACCGAAAAAGCATTTTCACAGGAGTAACAGAATAACAGGATGTCAGGAACAGAAACTATCTAGGAAGATTCTTTTTTTTCTTTTTTTTTATTAGGTTATACCGCTGGACGATCGACTAAGGAATTTTTCGCAAGGGGCTATTTTCTGAGTGTGATAATCATATATTGACTCATAAAATTCACTCATTTATAATGGACCGAAAATTTTGAATCCGATATTAATATATTAAAACCATGATATTAATAAATATCAAACTGATTTTGTTAAAAAGACTCGTATGTTTATTGAATTGACAGTAGTACAGAATTAGTGTTAAGTGTATTCTTAAGTGAAGCGAGAGTGGCTCACATGGGTTGCTACTTTTCTTGTGGGACTTACTGTTTTTTAGGCTATATGTAGTCCAATTTTATGCTACCCAAGAAACGAAGTTATTAGCCCAAGTGATGGATCTAGCCTTATTTTTCGGCTTATTGGGAATGAAATTTCTCACCAAGGCTTTAAATGCAATAGCCTCACGATGATAAAGACCCCATTGAGAATGCTCTTAGGCAACCTATCTTTTTTAGACCACAATACTTAATCACTGTATGTGACAAGTAATTTAGTGATCTAAAAAAATTTATCTCCCTAGCATTACTCTAATGAATAACAGGGATTCCTAATTTTCAATTTCTTCCATATTAGTTAACGGCTTGTGTCATCAACCGTTAGAATATCTGCCCACAACCCAAACTAATTTATTAGCTAATTAAGAACATGAGCTTATTCAAGACCCCGTTTCATTCGCATATTGTATCTTCACTATTTTTTATTCCTCATTTCTTTCATATATCTACATATTTCTCATTTATTTATTACACAGAAATATTAAAACGAAACAAGAATCACATGGGCACTAATTCAATTCCACAAAAGCCTATCAATTCATATATCTACATATTTCTCCCCTATCCTGAACCCAAAATTAAAAAATCCCAAAACAAAAAATTCCGAAAAATTCAATAATCCATACCCAAAAAATCCTCGAATTTCGGTTGGGAATTGGGATCTGTTTGCCAAATGTTCGGTAAGTCCCGAACCGATATATATATTCTTATAATTATATATATTAGAATAAATTGTAAGCGTTGGATTCTGTTGAGATTAAATCCAACCGTTGGGTCACTATCTCGTATCACCCAGAGTCTGCACTCTCTCTCTCAAACTCAGGCCTCTCGAATCGTTTCTGCGTTCTCTCCTCTCCTCCTCCGCTCTGTCAACAGACTCAACACATCTCTCGAATCGTCCCTGCACTCTCTCCTCTCCTCCTTCTCCCCACTTTACTGACAGACTCAACCCCCCTTTACTGACAGACTCAACACGTCGGCCGTCGAGTCATCGACCACCACACGTCTATGAGTCCTCCATATTCCAGATCCAGACTTCTGTTTCTACACTCAGAGTCCGTCGGCGTGCGTGAATGAAACAGTTTTAGAGAAGAATGGATGCAATAAAATTAAACAACTATAAGCAAAAGAAAATCTACTCACCTGGCTGGGACCAATTCCTCTGTCACCCGAAATTTAGGGGGTTGCACCAATTTTGTGCAACTCCTCCGTCACTCTTTCTGGCTTTGCACCAATTCCTTTCGGAACAACTCCCGTCACCGTATCAGGCTTTGCGTCGACGGAAGAGAGGGGGTGGATCAATACCCCGTCACCGTTTTGGGCTAACAACTCCCGTCACCGTATCAGGCTTTGCGACGAATGAAGAGAGGGGAAGATCTATTATTTATAGGGGACGGAACATTTTCTTGGGACAAATGAAAGCAGCAACAATTTCTAGGAATACGCTTGTTTTTTGGTATTCTAGAGATAATTTTCTAGGGACACGTGAAAGCAACATTTTCTATCCCACATAAATGCCAGTTCCGTGTGACGCCCTCTAATCAGTATTTTTATGTACATATGACCGCTTGATATCATCATGGTCTAAAATATCCATAATATTTCGATATTTTCATCAAAATTTTCATGTTTTTGAACTACCGATATTTTTTTGGACTACCGATATTTCCGATATCATTGATATTTTAGACCTTGCTAAGTCACTCATGTATATTACATGCAATGTATAAAGTGTAAAATATTGTACTAATTCATTATATATAAATGATTATGGTGTGTTTAAACTTCTTTTATTAATTACTACATATATCACAATGTTTGCCAGCTCGCTATATAATCAACTTAAATCAGTTATATCTATCATTCAATGCATTTCCTTCTAATGTTTTGTGATAAACTAATAGATAATTGACTAAATAAACATCCTGCAAAGTTTCAATAAAAATTTCTAAGTTTTTCTTACAATTTCCGTGGTTTTTATTCAATTTTTATCGATATCGATAATATCCCGATATTTCCATTGAAATTTCCGTGTTTTTGAACTACCGATATTTCCGATATCATCGATATTTAATACCTTGGATATGATCACTTGATATGTTCCCCTCCTCCACAGAGGCAGATTGTTTGCCCTCCTAGTTGTGATGTCCATCAATGTCCTCTTATTTTGTGCACTCACGATTAAGTCACGTCAACATTTTATATTAATTTTTTAATAAAGATAATAAGACAAAAAATAATAAAAATATAAAATATTGATGTAGCTTAACCGTGACCGCACATATAAGAGGGCATGGGAGGGCACCACAACTAGGAGCGCAGACAATCTGCCTCCCTCCTCTACTCAGTATTTTTATGCACTTGATATGATCCCCTCCTCTACCAGTATTTTTATTACATATTTGTATTATTTTTTTAATAAAGATAAAATTTATAGATATTGATGAATTCTATTTCTATTAAAAGGTAGTACAAATAATAAGTATCATAGTATTCTTATTTTAGTGGACAAACAATAGCCCCTTACCGAAAATTCCTAACTGGATATCGGAACTCTAACTGTGCAACTTTCCTTAAGAGTAAACACGGATGAATGACAATCGATTAATATAATATATATATATATATATAGTGAGAAAGGTAGTTAATATTTGTAATATGTGTCCTCGCCGTCGTCGTTGTGAGAAGACTTTCAATACGCTTTCATGATTTGTTTTTTGGTTTTTTTGGAACACATACGCTTTCGTTACTTTTTTTTTTTTTTTTTTGGATCACGCACGCTTTCGTTATTTTACTCTGCCGTGCGTTGGCAACTTGGCAATACATTATCAGCTTGCAGGACGTTTCCTAGAACGATACAACAGCGGCTCTGTTGCCACCATTTTCTATTAGAAAAGTTGGAAAAGGTGTATTTGAATTATAGGTCAAATTTATAGGCCTCAACTGGGTGCAGTCCACTGTAAACCTGGTTCCTAGTATTTAGACTTTTAAGGTGCGTTTGTTTGCCCTCCTTAGTTTTTATTAGTTTAGATTGGACTAATATTAGTGTAGTCCAATATAGCAAACACATCCTTATAACCCTGAGCCACGTAAGCTATTTTACATCCTTAGTTTTTTTTATTCAACAGTTCAATTTTGTTTGAATTCAAAGAAACTGAAGAAACAAAATATTTGTTTTGAATAAAGATAAAATTTCATTCTATTAATATGAACTCAACATGGAATATTTGTTATGTATAGTGAGAAAGGTAGTTAATATTTGTAATATGTGATCATAATTTTTTTTTTAAACTATGAGAAGTCATTGAGGACAATTCCATATGTATTGAAATGCTTTATGGATCATATACTATGGATTATGTGTATGTTTAGATGAGTTTATCTTAATTTGCTCAAATATACACACAAAATAAAGAAATGTGTTTAAATGACACGTTTCCCTCTCTAAATGGGTTTAAATGTGATATTAATATATAAAAATGTTTTTAAATAGTCTAATTTTGATACTTATAACACTAATACTACACTGGTGTGAATTTAATAAATATGTAAGTCTTTGAACAAAACTAGTTTGATACGGAATTAAACTCATGAATTTGAAATATTTATAGGTTTTTTTTTTGTTAAAAAATTAATGAAAATATAACTTTAACTCTTGAAACTTAAGTTTCTTTACATAAAACCTGATATAGTCTTTTTACTTGAATAAAACCCGATATAGTCTTTTTACTTGAATAAAACTCAATGATTAGGCTCCACATAAGAAAATTCATTAATTATGTTTAACTTTACACATTTTGCATTTTTCAGATGCCTAAAATACCCCTAATTACAATTTTAATGTACACATTTAATTCTATGCAGATTTTAGGGGAGGGATTAGTGAAAAAATGCATTAATGATTAAATTCATTGCATAGTAATATATCATAACAAATTGTATGTTAATGCTTGTGTCAAATAAATAAATAAATAAACATTAATGTTATATTTTCCTTAAGATTTCGTAATTGTTTTCCAAATTTGCATAAAATTAGACAATTTTAATTTAATCTTGTCATTTTCTTACCAAATGGAAACTGAAAGGGAACTATGGATTAATTCACATAGAAATAAAGATAAATTATTTGGACATATGTGTTAGTAATAAAATATTCCCAGTATATATAATAATACATGCAAAATAATTTACCTACAAAAAAAAAATGTAATTTGATTCAAAGTAATTTGCACATATTTATTAATAAAATGTGCTCAATATATGTAATAATGCATGTAAGATAATTTATCTACAAAATAAGGGAATGTAAGTTGATTAAAAATAATATATCTACTACTTATAATTAACCTACAATATACCTACAATATAATTTACAAACATAATGTACCTACAATGTCACAGCCCGTCCCGAGATTTGATTTATCGAGGACGTGAAATGACGGGATTACCCTTAGCGGGTACTAAGGTATGTGTGTGTGACATATAATTGGTTTAAAACATACATTCCTAAATTCTTGGAAATGAATTCAGTTGATTTAATAAAGTGGTATGTATGTTTTGTGTGGCTAGGGTTGTGAGTTGGACTTGTTTTTGGATGGACCACACCCACACACACGGGACACTTTTCCTTTCCTTTCCCGTGTCTCTCTCTCTCTTCTCCCTCACGGCTTTCTCTCACTCTCTCACTCTCGAACCGTACGGACAAGCTAGGAACCTCCCATTTCTTCACGGATCGAAGGTTCTAAGGTAAGATTTGAACTCCTAGTAAGCTTGTGAGTTCGTATATGTGATTTTTGGAACTTAAAACCCTCAGAATCGTCGTGAAACCCTAACCCCAAAAATGTGCATTGTTCATGCACACGTAAAATCTTGCATTTCAGGGAATTTCAAGCTCACAGTGAGCTTAAGGAGATCCTCACGAGCTTCGGGGTACGTCGTTGGTAGGATTTGGACGTCGGAGGACGGAGAACGGAACTTTTCAATTCTGGTCGGAACTTTCGAAGTTTTTTTCGGTGAATCCCCGGCGAGTTAGGGGTCGAGGCAGGTATGGATGTGTTCATCTCGTCAGGATCTTCATTTTGATATAAAGAACGTTGAAAATGGTGAAGAAATGAGGAAGTTATAGTGGTTTAAAAATTCCCCAGTTTTCCGGCCACCGAAAAACACAGTCCGGCGAACCAGGAAGAAGATGCGCGTGGGGGGCGCGTGTACCTGTGCCTACCTTGGCGCATGGGGGCGCGTGCCACGTCAAAAAAAATTCTAAAAATGTCTCGACGTCCGTGACGTCGAGTAGGTCACTGTGGTATATTCATATACCCAATTTGAGCACCGTATGAGAAGTTATTTCGGATTGTTGGTTATATGCTTTAAAATAACGTTTTTATAATTATTTCGCATATAGGTGATACCTATCCCGAGGACGAGCGCATCCAGGGACGTCACGGGGGCGACGACCCTTTCGACTTATCAGTGAGTGGGCATTATTTATGTTTATACCTATATACTATTGATATTTTTCCCAGAAATTGAGTTTGAATGAAAATACGTTTTCAAATGCCATGCATGCATAGTATGAGTTATATGAGTTAATAATTGATGCATATATATATATGTGAATTGGTGCTGTGGACGCACAGGTGAGTTTATGTTATTCATGTGCATTGTTGATGATGTATATTATGTTGATAGCTCATAACCTGCAATCATGGTGTTAGTGTTTATATTATTCACCCGCACCACACGCTCACCTTGGATCAAAGTAGGTGCATGTCGTACAGACCATAGAGGGTTCCGACATGTCGTACAGACCATGAGAGGGTTCCAACATACTAGTTGTATAGACCACCGAGGTGGTTCCGACTAGTAGGTGATTTTAGATTATGTGCACAGATGATTGATGAGAGAAGCACTAGATTGTATTATTACACCATTCATGTCGTACAGACTACTTCAGGTAGTTCCGACTTATATGCAGCGTAGTGCCGTACAGGTCACCGAGGTGACTCCGGTTGGATTGGATGTTGAGCTATAGAATTAACCGTACAAGACCAACTGCAGGGTCTCCGGTTGATTCATTATGTCACCTGTTACATTGATACATCATTCATTCTGTTTTTCGACATTATAGCATGGCATACTTTCTGGTTTTTGAAAGATTGATTATTTGAGGTTTATGAAGATTTATATGTTATTATGCTATTTTCTGGGAAAGTATACAGGTTTTACAGCGAGGGGTTAGAAATGTTTTAAATGAAAGGTTTTTGAAAAGCTTTGTTTTACTGACCCACTCAATCTTGTTTTTCGCCCCTCCAGGTTCTAGTTAGCAGTTGGTGGCTCACGAGGTTTTTCTTCGGCGTTCTGACAGATTTCCTGCATGTAGGACTCACCTGCAGGTGTTGTACTTTAATTATAGTCCTACTCGACTGCACCTAATTCTTAAGCTCTGCTTATGTGTGTATTCACACTTTAACTCACTCTAGCATGCTATTTGATTATTCTTTCTAGTAGTTGGTTTTTATTCTTTCGTAATTCTCTTATCTTTGCTTCCGCACTGCACTTATGGTTACGTCACGCTCACGTGATGACACACCCCGTCCCGAAGGAGGGCGTCCTGGCCGTCACGTGAGAGTGACGTAACCATTTACACAGTTCGGAATCTCTTAAAATACAATTACTAAATGGAAACCCCCGAGGGTGAGTCCTACTTTTGTGAATTCTGTCAGAACACCGTTGGCTTTCTCGTGGCCACCAAAGCTCTGCTAGCTTGAACCTGGAGGGGAGAAAAACAAAATTGAGTGGGTCAGTAAAACAAAGCTTTTCGAAAATCTTTCATTTAAAACATTTCTAACCCCTCGCTGTAAAACCTGTATACTTTCCCAGAAAATAGTATATATAAAACCATATAAAATCTCAAAACTCAAATCCCAAGTCTTTAACATTTTTCAAGAAAAACATGCCATGCCATGAATCAAAATATAAATCAGGTGAAATAAGGAATCAATCGGAGACCCTGCAGTTGGTCCTATACGATTAATTCAATAGCTCAATATCTCACTCAGCCGGAGTCACCACAGTGACCTATACGGCCCTACTCTGCACATCACTCGGAACTACGTAAGGTAGTATGTACGATGAAAGGTGTATAAATACGCTCTAGTGCTTCTCTCATCAATCATCAGCGCGCATAACTAAGGTCACCCACTAGTCGGAATCACGCCTAGTGATCTATACGACTAGCATGTCGGAACCCTCACATGGTCTGTACGACATCCACCTACTTGGATCCAAGGCGAGCGTGCGGTGTGGTGAATAATATAAGCACTAACACCTAGGGTGCAGGTTATGAGCTCAAAACATCTCAACATCAATCAATTAAATGAATAAATGAACTCACCTGACTTACCTGTGCCTCCACAGCACCGTGCAACATGTATGCATCATATATCAATTCATGTTTTTCATAAACTTCTATGCTTGGCATTTCAATTCATACTTTTCATAAACTTCTATGCATGGCATTTCAATTCATACTTTTCTCATATAAATGCATTTTCTGGGAAAACAATAGCATATAGGTAATACGAAAACAAAACTGCCCACTCACCTGGAGTTCGCCCTACAACTCCTTAGCACAAAACGCCAAGGCGTCTTGACGATCGGCGCCTAAAACAATAATCAAATCCAACCTCAGAATTCATATCGATAGAATATATAACTTATATAAAATACGTCACTACGTCGTTCGATCCGAAAGATCTGCAACTCAGATTTCCAATCTATAACTTCCAGAGGTTCACAATATACCTCTAGGACAACTTCCTAAAATTTCATCACCATCCAACGGTCGGATCTCCGTCAATTTCCAAAACTAAGTGACGGTTAACATTTTATTTTATGAACTTACAATCCCAATTCCGGAAGATCCGTAAATCGGATTCCCAATCCGTAAGTTCCTATAATCCTTGAATATTACGTATTACAACGCATCAAAGTTTGGTGACGATCCAACGGTCGGATCGTCAATTCACATTTTCACCTAAATGCGAAAACTATAAAACGTTATTTAAATCATCTAACCAACAATTCTTAATAACTTTCTCATACGGTGCTCAATTTGGGTATAAGAATATACCACAGTGACCTACTCAACCTCACGAACATCGTGATATTTTTAAAGTAATTTTTGGACTGTTCACGCGCCCCCACGAGCCGACACACGCACGGCCAGACGCGCCCCCACGCGCGGCCACGTGCACTGCACACTGACGGCGTCAGTTAACGCCGTCAGGAATATTCCGTCAACTTCCAACTGATACCGTTAAATATAACTGACGATGTTGGAATATTATGTCAGACTTGACGGAATATTCCGTCGTCTTCAACCTTGGGACTCCGGCGACCGTCGCCGTTGCCGGAAAACTGGGAAAAAGTCTTACTTCGATTTCTCACTCGATTCGACCCCATTTTTCATGCCATTTACACCAAAATGAAGCTCTTAACTTAAAGAACACAATTATACTAATTTAAAGTTCTAAACGTCACGATATCTCACCGGCAAAATCCAAGAAAAACCGGCCAAACTTCGATCTCACTATCCCGACGTCCAAAACCTTCAAACGAAGCACTCCGAGCCTTGTAAGGACCCCACTAAGCTTCCTACAAGCTTAAAATCCCCTAAAAATCAACCATGAAAAATTTCATGAACAGTGCACAATCGGATACTAGGGTTTCACAAAGTTTTCGAAGCTTCCCATACCTGAAAATGGTATCAATCTCTTCGTATGAGTCTCAAGAGTCCAAAAGTGAGTTCCAAATCTTCGATCTGCTGAGTTTAAAAGGGTTTTGGTATTTTGCCGTACGAAATACGAAGAGAGAGAGGGAGAGTCCAAGAGAGGGAGAGATACGGGAGTGAGAGGAGAGAGAGAGATGATGTTGGTTGGTGTGTGTGGTCAAAAGCCACCAATCAAAAACAATATCTTCTTAGTTCCTCATTGGCCCTAAAAGAATAGGAAATTATGTAATTGGACCCAAGCTTAGCTTCACATGCAAATACGTACTCATCGTTCAAGGGTAAATCTGTCAATTCACGTTATCGACATGAAAAGTCTGGGACGGGCTGTCACAATCTACCCTCCTTATGAAAATTTCGTCCCGAAATTTCATATCACAATACAACACTAGTATCCATAAAACAACCTCGGATACATCTCTCTCATCGTGTCCTCAGTCTCCCAAGTAGCTTCTTCTGCTGAGTGATTTCTCCATAAGACATTCACGAAACGCACTGTCTTGTTCCTGAGCACCTTATCTCTCCAATCAAGTATCGTCACCGGCTCCTCTTTGTAACACAACTCTGGGTTAACTCTAAGGGTTGCAGGGGGATCACATGCGACGGATTTGTAACATAATGTCGAAGCACCGAAACGTGAAACACATTATGTACACTGGACAGCTCTGACGGCAATTCAAGTCTGTAAACATCTTCACCGACTCGCTCGGTAATCTGATAAGGTCCGGTGTACCTAGGACTCAACTTACCTTTCTTTCCAAATCGAACAACACCTCGCCACGGTGATAACTTCATAAATACCCAATCACTTACCTTGTACACTCGATCAGTGGCATGTCTGTCTGTTAACCTTTTCTGGCGATCTTGGGCCGTTTTCCAAGTTAAAATTAATCACTCGAACATTCCAAGTAGACTCATCCATAACCTCGGGGCCCGCAAGAACACTTTTGACAACTTATGTCCAACACAAAGGTGTACTACAATCTTTACCAAAATGTGCCTCAAATGGTTTCATACCCATGCTCGAACAAATGCTATAGATGTAGGCAATTCCCCTCAAATCCAACCGCTTAATCTAAACGTCGCCAACTGCAATACTGAAGATCTCAGCATATTCTCCAAAGTCTGGATAGTGCTCTCTGATTAACCATCTATCTGAGGGCGATAAGTTGTACTATAAGGTATCTTGGTAACCAAGCTTCCTGTACGCTATCCAAAACTTAGAAGTAACCAACATACCAAAAAACTTAACAGTGTACATGGTCAAAATTGCTTTCTTTAATTCCACATAATTTGGCACATACGTCCCAATCTCTTGCATAAACATACCGTCCAATTCTGCCTCGGTTAATTCTTGAATTCCTTCGTCAAATTTCTGGGCATCAAGTATACAATCAACTAAAATTGGTCTAACCTAAAAATTTAGCCAATAAAACTTCTTCTTAACTTTTACCTTAAGCTTCACTCCAGTGGTCTCAAATCCGCAAGAAGAGGAAACACAACAAATATACAAAGCATCAATTCTTACTAGAGGCTTCCTACCAAGTGCCTCAGTCGCAACAATTTCACGATCACCCTGATCGTGCAATCATAATTATTTAGTAACTCAATCTACTTTCGTTGCCTAAGATTAGGATACCTCCGAGTAAATAGACATTGGAGACTCCTTTGATTCGTAAAAATCTTACACTTTTCATTATAAAAGTAATGTCTCCAAAACTTCCAAGTAAAGATGATAGCTGCTAACTCCAAATCGTGAGTAGAGTAATTCATTTCATGAAGCTTCAATTGTCGTGAAGCATAGGCAATCTCTCTACCTTACTACATTACACTCATCCAAAACCAATCAAAGAAGCATCACTAAGGACCTCATAATTATCGCTATCTTCTGGGAGCGTTAAATTACGTGGATGAGTGAGGAAATACTTCAACTGTTGAAACCTTTGCGCACAATTATCATCCCACTCAAACATAACCTCTATTCTTGTCAATCTCGTCAATGGAAAAGCAATGACTGGAAAATCTTTCACGAACCGTCCATGATAGTCTGCCAAACTAAGAAAACTTCGAATCTCAATCACAGATCGTGGTTGTTCCACATTCTCAATTTCTGCTACCTTTTAAGAATTCACTTGAATACCTTTAGCAATATACTTATCTCAGAAATGTTACTTAATCCATTCAACCTTGACATTTGCTAAACTTAGCATACCATCGACGTTCTCTCAATCTTTGCAACACCAACTTAAAATATCTAACATGCTCTGCTCTAGGCTTAGAGTATACCAAAATACCATTAATGAAAACAATAACAAACCTGTCAAGGCATTCCTGGAATACTTCATTCATCAAACTCATAAAACAGCAAGAGAATCCATCAATCCGAATAACATCACTAAAACTCATAATGACCGTAACGAGTCATGAACACAATCTTAGGAACGTTATCATTAACTCTTCAATCGGTAACAACCAGACCTTAAGTCAATCTCAGGAAATACGCAGACCTCTAAGTTGATAAATAAATCATCAATACGCAACAATGGATAACGATTCTTGATCATTACCCGATTCAATTACTTATAATTAAAACATAGCCTAAATGTCCAATTTCTTCCTCGCCAATAAATTGGTGCTCCCCCCAACGTGATGTACTTTAAATGATACCTTTGTCAACCAATTCCTGCAACCAAATTTTCAATTCCCTTAACTCATCATGAACCAAACTTTAAAATAAAATTTGTGCATGGAGACAAATTAATAGGGAACTCCATATCTCCGCCTGACGGCAATCCAGGTAATTCCTCAGTGAAAACATCAAGAAAATGTCTAATCACCTTTACATCTCCCAAACTATTAGAAGCAACATCATTTAGCACCACACGAGCTAAGTATCCTTGGCAGCCTTTCGATAACAATCTCTTTGTTCTCACAGCATAAATCACGACCTAACTCAATCCACTTTGCTCAATCACAAAGGTAACCTTTGATAATCCATATTGGCATGATTATAACCTAGCCAATCTGTGCTTAAAATCACATCGAAATCCACAATGCCTAACAGGATAAGATTCACTGGCATAACTACTTCTTCCACCATCACTGGACACCCTGAATAAACCAAATCAACATAGAGTGCCCTACATGTTTACTTGCTTAACGAATCCAACAAAGAAGTTATAAATATTACGGTCTGCAGCCCGCAATACAAATAACTCACTGTTGTCTCGATAAGTAAGTAACAATTCCTGAAGGTGTAATATTATCATCTTGCTCTTCATTAGAAATACATCTATACGCCTCGATCATGCTCAAACATTACTCTCTTTGGCAACATCATCCATAATAAGAAATATATCAGCCGAAGTCAGCTAGAATGACCTGTACAACTCACTCATCAAATTTCCAAATAATATGTCCGCCGAATCCACCTCTTGTGGCCTGTACGGCTGGACTTATAACTCATCAAATATCCCTGCACTCACGACCCATCTGACCAAACTATTAAGTTCATAAACCTGCTGGGTAACAGCTGATTCTAGGGACCATTCATAACTCTATGTCCCATCTGTCCACATGAACACATTCACTGAATCCCACACTCTCCAAAGTGTCTAACATTGTACCTATGGCACAAAGGTACATTTCCCTTACTCGAGTCACCTTGTCTTTAAGATCTGGGATCACCAGTAAATCTATCACTTCGCCTCTGACCAGTGGCATTAAAACCTAAGCTGGAAGAATTAGTTCTAACTTCACTTCTTTTGAAACTCTGAGTCTTTCGATGTCCTTGATATGACGGATCTTTAACTTTATCATCTTTCCTCTAATTATCATTCTTTTCTTATTCTTCTTTACTCTCGCTGATCATACTCTCAGAGTCCTCAATTCTCAACAACATCCGAATGGAAACAAGGCAAGTATGTAAACTTTCTATAATATTCATCTGTCGTCATTTTCCTTGTCTCACATTTGCAAATTCTTGCTTACTACCATCACAATATGCCGGAGGAATGAACTTTTCTTAAACAATTATTTAAACAACTTCTAAACAGTTGTCCTTCCGATATCATCGGATAACATTCCTATCTCCATCAGAATGCAGATTCAACACTCAAAAACTAGGTAGTCATCTTGACCCACCTGTCGGGATGAAGATTCCCTTAACTTTGCATAATCCGAAACGCCTTTCCCAAATGATTAAGCCATCAATCTGCTCCCTTAGGTCCTTCATATCCCTAGAGGGATTCAAATTTAACTTATAACCAGTCTCAAAGGTTCCTTTAGATAATAGACTGAATCATAATGGCAATAATTCCCCCCCAACTACTATATCAGGGAAATTAGGTTCATACGAACTACGTGGCTCACTACGAGGCGGTATCGTTCTGACAGAAGACACTAGGAATTTCTCAAGATGTCCAGAACTGCAACCTAGGCTCTGATACCAACTGACACACCCCGTCCCGAATGAGGGCGTGCTGGTCGTCACGTGAAAGTGACGTAACCATTTACACAGTTCGGAAGCTCTTAAAATACAATTACTAAATGGAAACCCCCGAGGGTGAGTCATACTTTTGTGAATTCTGTCAGAACACCGTTGGCTTCCTCGTGGCCACCAAAGCTCTGCTAGCTTGAACCTGGAGGGGCGAAAAACAAAATTGAGTGGGTCAGTAAAACAAAGCTTTTCGAAAATCTTTCATTTAAAACATTTTTAACCCCTCGCTGTAAAACCTGTATACTTTCCCAGAAAATAGTATATATAAAACCATATAAAATCTCAAAACTCAAATCCCAAGTCTTTAACATTTTTCAAGAAAAACATGCCATGCCATGAATCAAAATATAAATCAGGTGAAATAAGGAATCAATCGGAGATCCTGCAGTTGGTCCTATACGATTAATTCAATAGCTCAATATCTCACTCAGCCGGAGTCACCACAGTGACCTATACGGCCCTACTCTGCACATCACTCGGAACTACGTAAGGTAGTCTGTACGATGAAAGGTGTATAAATACGCTCTAGTGCTTCTCTCATCAATCATCAACGCGCATAACTAAGGTCACCCACTAGTCGGAATCACGCCTAGTGATCTATACGACTAGCATGTCGGAACCCTCACATGGTCTGTACGACATCCACCTACTTGGATCCAAGGCAAGCGTGCGGTGTGGTAAATAATATAAGCACTAACACCTAGGGTGCAAGTTATGAGCTCAAAACATCTCAACATCAATCAATTAAATGAATAAATGAACTCACCTGACTTACCTGTACCTCCACAGCACCATGCAACATGTATGCATCATATATCAATTCATGTTTTTCATAAACTTCTATGCTTGGCATTTCAATTCATACTTTTCATAAACTTCTATGCATGGCATTTCAATTCATACTTTTCTCATATAAATGCATTTTCTGGGAAAACAATAGCATATAGGTAATACGAAAACAAAACTGCCCACTCACCTGGAGTTCGCCCTACAACTCCCTAGCACAAAACGCCAAGGCGTCTTGACGATCAGCGCCTAAAACAATAATCAAATCCAACCTCAGAATTCATATCGATAGAATATATAACTTATATAAAATACGTCACTACGTCGTTCAATCCGAAAGATCTGCAACTCAGATTTCCAATCTATAACTTCCAGAGGTTCACAATATACCTCTAGGACAACTTCCTAAAATTTCATCACCATCCAACGGTCGGATCTCCGTCAATTTCCAAAACTAAGTGACGGTTAACATTTTATTTTATGAACTTACAATCCCAATTCCAGAAGATCCGTAAATCGGATTCCCAATCCGTAAGTTCCAATAATCCTCGAATATTACGTATTTCAACGCATCAAAGTTTGGTGACGATCCAACGGTTGGATCGTCAATTCATATTTTCACCTAAATGCGAAAACTATAAAACGTTATTTAAATCATCTAACCAACAATTCTTAATAACTTTCTCATACGGTGCTCAATTTGGGTATAAGAATATACCACAGTGACCTACTCAACCTCACGAACATCGTGATATTTTTAAAGTAATTTTTGGACTGTTCACGCGCCCCCACGCGCCGACACACGCACGGCCAGACGCGCCCCCACGCGCGGCCACGTGCACTGCACACTGACGGCGTCAGTTAACGCCGTCAGGAATATTCCGTCAACTTCCAACTAATACCGTTAAATATAACTGACGATGTTGGAATATTCTGTCAGACTTGACGGAATATTCCGTCGTCTTCAACCTTGGGACTCCGGCGACCGTCGCCGTCGCCGGAAAACTGGGAAAAAGTCTAACTTCGATTTCTCACTCGATTCGACCCCATTTTTCATGCCATTTACACCAAAATGAAGCTCTTAACTTAAAGAACACAATTATACTAATTTAAAGTTCTAAAAGTCACGATATCTCACCGGCAAAATCCAAGAAAAACCGGCCAAACTTCGATCTCACTATCCCGACGTCCAAAACCTTCAAACGAAGCACTCCGAGCCTTGTAAGGACCCCACTAAGCTTCCTACAAGCTTAAAATCCCCTAAAAATCAACCATGAAAAATTTTCATGAACAGTGCACAATCGGATACTAGGGTTTCACAAAGTTTTCGAAGCTTCCCATACCTGAAAATGGTATCAATCTCTTCGTATGAGTCTCAAGAGTCCAAAAGTGAGTTCCAAATCTTCGATCTGCTGAGTTTAAAAGGGTTTTGGTATTTTGCCGTACGAAATACGAAGAGAGAGAGGGAGAGTCCAAGAGAGGGAGAGATACGGGAGTGAGAGGAGAGAGAGAGAGGATGTTGGTTAGTGTGTGTGGTCAAAAGCCACCAATCAAAAACAATATCTTCTTAGTTCCTCATTGGCCCTAAAAGAATAGGAAATTATGTAATTGGACCCAAGCTTAGCTTCACATGCAAATACGTACTCATCGTTCAAGGGTAAATCTGTCAATTCACGTTATCGACATGAAAAGTCCGGGACGGGCTGTCACACGTGATGGCCAGCATGCCTTCATTCTAGGATCGGGGTGTGTCATACAATATAATTTACCTATTATTTAATTCTTATAAATAAATAATGTACTTATAATTTACCTATTGTTTAATTCATATAAAAAATTTAATTTACTTATATTTTACATATAAATATAGATAAATTATTTTTAACACGCATATATAATAACAAATAAAAAATGGCTAATGTATGTAATAATCTGTGTAAAATAATTTACTTACAAAATAAAAGAATATTAATTGATTCTTGTTTTTTTTATCAAACAATATTATTTGAAGCAAAATAACTGTATAAGATTTTTTTTTTCAATCGAAAAATGTGCCTATAATTGTTTATGAATATGGGTAAACTAATATATATGTTAGTAATATTTAAGAAACAAAAAAGGTAAAATTTCCACATGGGGTTAATTGCTAATCATAATTAGGGTGAGTAATAATATTTATTAGCATAATTAGGGTTTTGTGGCATAAATAGTAAATAAGTTGTAATAATTGGTTATATATTTGACTACATGATAGTCTATTTGAAATTTAGATTTTATTTGAATGTTTAATATTAGGTGGGTTTTTATTTGAAAAATAGAAGTTTCAAGAGTCTTTCTCTAAAGAAACCAAGAAATTATTTATGTTCACATTTACATTTTCAATTGCTATCAATAAATATTGTACTTCAATTTCAACAAAATTTTATGCAACACTATGAAAGCATGATTATTATACAAGTCCATATATTTATCACACTCATAAGACAAATAACTTGGCGGTGGCGTCCTAAAGATCCAATGGACAATGCTGCCCTTTAACCACAAGATATTTAGATTATCCTAGTCATTGTCAGGTCCATATGTAAGCGTTACCGTCTATAATTATAAGTTTCTTTGCTTCGCTTTGTTTGGCGGTGGCGTCGTAAAGATCCAATGGACAATACTGCCCTTTAAACACACACACACACCATGAATCTAGCAATTTGCTCCCGCGCGTTTGATAAGTTTTTTTGTTTTGTTTATTTTCTTTATTTTGTACATATCATTAAATAAAATTATTAGATGATTTTTTGTTAAAATTTAAAATTTTAAAGTTCTTTTTATTAATTTTCTTTATTTTATTTGAGGAAGATGATTCCAACTTACTAATAATTTTAGAAAAATTATGTTACTTTTAGTTTTCTTCCAGGTTCTAAGTTTTGCCGTTTGGTACTTTTCATCAGATTTCAACCTACATAACATATGTAGTTTACGTCCTAAACTTGTTTTTCACATCGCGCGCTACGCGCACGTTAATTATATGTTCTTTTACTTGGGTGGGTCCCGCTCGTCAAGTTCTAATATTACCCATTTATTTAAGAGTAACACTAACGACAATCGATTGCAAAAAGAAAGTAGACGTATACTTGGGTGGGTCGCGCTCGTCAAGTTCTACTTCAGTTTAAGGTTGCACGCAAACCTATGAGTCATGCTTTTAAATGAGAGATTTTTCAATGTGACCGTCACAAGAGATTGTACATCACATGTCTTTACATAAATGATGGGACATGTGTGTTAAAAAGTTACCAACTTAAAAATTAAAATTTTTCATCATTTACATAGAAACACGTGGTGTACCATCCGTGTTTCCGTCACAACTAAAAATTTCTCCTTTGAAAGGGTCCCTATACTCAACTACCTGAGCTTTATTTTAATGTTAAAAGATAGAAAGTTTCGAGCAGGCAATGAGGCCTCCACTCAATTCTTGTTAGCTCTTGTAAATACTAAATGTGATATTCGTTATTTACTTAATACTTTTGTAATATTAAGATTTTTTTAGTATTAAATCTCATGTCGAGAACTCAGAACAAGATCATGCATGTGCTTTATATAGTTGGATCACTTTCTATATATTGTACATCACTAAATTTATGTATTGTCCATAATTTATAGAGAGTTTTAACGAAAAACTCACGGTACTATTCACTTTAACGAAAATCATATTTTTACACTAAAAAGTCAAACATGGTACTATTCACTTTACTCTTTATTTTGTCTTTATCGTTAAAACTCAAAGTTTTTAAGTATTTTTCATTAGTTTTCCATAATTTATATTGTTAATTAATTTTATGTTAAACCGATTTCTTTATAAAAATTATTACCAACCTAATCGTCAAACAGCAAAATCAGTTACAAAGTTTAAACTCTTCCTATTCCATTATCCCCTCTCTTTCACGGCTATCTTGTCGTTGCCTACAACAAAGTCAACACACAACTACCCATTTGGGCAATTCTATTTTTGGATTTCTCTGTGTAATTTTCCAACAAATTAGGTGATGTCTCTAACTTTGCAACATTCCTTAGAGTAAATATGGATGAATGACAATCGATTGGGTGTGGGTTCTGTGTAGCCCGTTAATTTCCATATACATGGAGTTTTTTTTTCGGGAACTTTAACGAAAAGCTCCCGGCACTATTTACTTTAACGAAAAATCACATTTTTACACTAAAAAGTCAATCCTGATACTATTCACTTTACCCTTTATTTTATTCTTATCATTAAAACTCAAAGTTTTCAAGTCATTTTCATTAGTTTACCTTTTTTTTTTGAGGTGGGTGGACCATGTACAGGGGGAGGGGAGTTGAAGTGTTTTTACTTGAAATAGTTTTATAGGACAAATTTTTTATAAAATAAAATCCAAGTGCTTTATAAAAATCACTTCAAAGTTACTTTTTCAAAAAATGTTTATATTACTTATGATTGATACAATTTAACAAAACAAGAGAAACATCGTAGGACTCTACCTTTTTAAGTAGAGAACCACCACGGATGATTCAGTAGTAAAGTGATGAATTCTATGTCCGTATTTTACATAGTACGTTCTGAATTCGATTCTTGACGTTGGTAAATCGAACAATGAGTTTTAGTAACAGAAAAAAACTGAAATACCTTTATGAATCTTTTCAGCCTTCAAAATGGTGCACTACGCCACCAACTAGTCCTTTTTTATTTTTATTATTTTTTTAAAAGTAACTCTTCTAAGCCCAGAGGGTTAACCAAAATGTTTGTATACAGATGTATATGCTTATTTTGTTCGAAGTTTGGAGAACTCTCTCTCTACTGCAGTTATGTATGACCGTTGACGGATGGCATGAGAAAGGGAGAGAAACAGTAACATGGTTTTTTTTATTTTTTTTTATTTAACAAACGATATTATTTATATTAAGGGAGTGAGAGAATGAGTTGAGCCTCATAATATAGCTAGTAATAATGTGATTCAAATTTATCTTTGGCAATGATCAAATCTAAGATCTCTCATTTACAAATGAACAAGAATATCACTAGACCGTAGTATTAATTAATAATAATCACGTAATTTCTATCTATCATTATATATGACTAATGCTTTTAACAGACTTTGTTCATTTATTATGGTCTCATAAATGCCGTAAGAAGCAATATCTTTTTTCTCCAACAAATTACGATTATATATGCACTGATTATTCTCTAATTAATTATTTGGACTATATTATAGACGTAGCCATAGTGATAGAGTGCATTTTTGCTCACCACCATTTAGTGTGGTGTATACTCACCACCTTATTTATCACCATTAGATGAGTTTGAATTTTGAGATTTGTGCCTATCTACTACACGAATCTCGAAATTCAAACTTATCTAACGGTGATAAATAGGGTGGTGAGCATACACCACACTATATGGTGGTGAGCAAAAATGCTCCCATAGTGATAAAGAGTGGCTTTTGAATTGTCTTCTTTTTGACCCCTTTCATTTACATCCCATGCATGCCGTGCATCATCCCCTTGCAATTAGACAAGCAAAGTGTTTTGCCTTCCATATGATCTCTCCTAATCAACCCTAGATTAGTCTCCCATATTTCATAAATACCATCTAACGTAGTTGATTGCCACTTTTCATGATGCATGGAAGTTGGATAGTCAATTTCCTTTTTTCCTTTGTCCAACAAAATTTAAAAAAAAAGAAGATAAAGGACGTAGAATGACAAATACAAAGAAATCAAACGATGGCTTTAAAGCATAAGAACATGTAATTCACTAGGGATTATAAGAAAAACTCAAAGATATATATATATATATATATATATATAGTATGAGATAGTAACCCTAACACCACAAAAGAATGTATTTCTAGAATTCAGTTAGAAATGCTTTTAAAATGACTGAAAGCGTTTTTAGAGAAAATGTTTGGGGTCCAATAGTACTTGAATTGCTTCCTCTTAGAAACACAAGTTATGTGCTTCTCAGAGTAGGTACTTCAAGTGTTTTTTCATGATTCACTTGCATTTTTACCAAAAATTAGTTCCAAAAACGTTTTCACAAAAAATGTTTTTAGCTATTTGAAAAGTATTTGCAAACGAGTCCATCCTCTGCCACAACTCTAAGCTTGCTAGGAATCATAATAGGAATCAAAATACAAATTGAACAAAATATATACCAAAAATATCCTCAAAACTTGTTTATATGGAGTTGGATCATATTGTACGTTACCTATTATGAGTAAAAGCCAAACAACAAAGTCCATAAAAGAGAAAAAAAACTCTTCCTTGCCGACAACTAAGTGCACACTTTATTTTTGGATTTTTCTGTGCGCCAACGAATTAGTGTGAAGGAGGAAAAAAATGCATTTGTGGAAGTTGGAACTGTTACCACCCTCCTTTATGCTGTTATATTATGTACATATTTAGTTTATTAATATTAATAAATAAATTAAACCAACAAATATTTTGAACTTGTGTTCCTACATGTAGAGGGTTAACATTAATGTTGGCATCCATTGTCCAACGACCTTCAATTTCCTTGTACTACTAGCAAAGAGAGAATTCTTCAGAGGATGTCTTACTGATAAAAGTTTGAGGTTGTCCTTTTAGAATCTGAGTAAATGTGATGCAGGGAAACAAAATTTATTTGATCCGTAACTTGGCAAGGAAATTGAAAAGAAAACAAAGTTACGTAGTATCATCGACATGTTAATGAGATTGTGTACTGTTATTTGTGGTGGGACATGAGGTAGTTATCATGTTGGTGAGACTGACGTAAGTGAAGTGATACAACTTAGACTTACACAATTGTAAGACTGCTTAGGTAGTTTAGGCCCGTGTCTAGGAGTGTTTTTGAGTTGTACACCACGTGGGACTGGGCAAGTGAACTTGTACTCGCCAGTGAGACAGTAGTTTTATTGAGATCTTTTCTCTCCCTTACCTACCTTAAAGCTGCCTTAGATGCTCTTGTTGGATCCAATCCAGAAGCAGAGGGTATGGATTTTTACTATGGTTTATGATCTACTTGTGACGAAATGCAGAGGTGAATAGATGAAGTTGTGTACTCTATGAGTTTAGACTTTCACTCAACTGAGGTGCCGGCGATGAGTGTCAAATGAACGAGATTCAGAGAAGACTGGATGCAAAAATCAACCTGAAGTAATGAAAATATCACAATTCCTCTATAAACTTGATTTGGGCAGTACAACGCTCTTGCAGTTTATGTTACAATTCCTCAGTTTAACAGATTGTTCTGTAAACTTATTCTGATTAATCATACAAGTTCACTCAGAATACGCGAAACTGAATCAAGGATAACTCAGATTCGGCATAAACCTATAAAATTACAACTCCACGGCTTAGAAAACTCGAGGACAAATCCATGCATGCCAGCTCTATTTGATGCGATTCTGTATCTCTATGGAAAGGACCGCTCTCCATACTTAGTTGAGAGGAATGGGAGAATTATCAATCGGATATCTTTGCCGTGGTGGACGCCTTGTCCTCTTACCCCAACAGGTTAGATTTCTCTCCTCAGGTCCCTGCAGCTCCACGCATTTCAGTTGCTCTATCTGGGGCTGGTTAACTTCAGCCACAGTATTAGACGGAGCAGAAGTTCCCACATGCTTCCTCCCCCTTCCCCTACCACCCTTACCGGAATTTCTTTGTGACAAACTTGACAGCCAACTCCCATCAGATTCCATAATCAACCCTTCAATTATTTGAAGATCATCAGTCACCTCATTTCTTGACAAAGAAACAAGACCGGGAAGTACATCTCTCTAGAAGTCTTTCTGCTGCCTTCCTCTCCTTGATTGACCTCTTCGTGGCCTTTTTGACTATGTCACTTCTTCTATTAGGTTGTCTGAATTTGGAGGCACATAGCAGGGCCGCTCTTCCCTGGTTTCCACCAAATTTAATGTCATGTGCTCAAAGTAATCCGTCACATCGGGAAATGACTCTTCACTGGCAGTTCGCTTAACCTCTGCCGCACTTCCATTGTCAAGACTTCCGTCACATGAAGAAATTATTTCTGCAAATCAACGAAGGGAGTCGGTTTGCGAAGCATCCATTTTGCAACCAGTGGAATCTTCTTTCAATGGAATCTTCCCCATATATATCTGTTTCAACTACTTCCGGTGCCTCCAAATCTATCACAGTTTCCATCCTCATAATTGGAGAAGCGGCAGTCCTTTCAGTTTCTTCTTCAGTTTGATAATCCCTTGTCTAGAACCAGACCGTGTGCAATCAGTTGCTCTCTACACGTACATGACACAGGGTCCTGAACCATATCACTCTTATCAAAAGCAATTCTAGCAGAGTAGCCATTTTCAGCATCATGGCCATGCATTAATGAAGATGAATCTGGAATAAGACCTTGAGAACGACCATTTCTCAAATCAGCTCAGTTCACAAACTGCTTAGAAAGGTTCTGTAAGGAATCTATATTCAGATGATGAGAACCTTCACTTTCTTTGGAAGATTCACCATTGCAAAGTGATACTGCTTCAAGCCAATGCAATCTTCCTTGTCGGCTTTCTGGTACCTTAGCCCCTAAAGAGAAATATCCACAAGTTCCTCCATGCAGATATTCATTCGGAGGAACATTGTTGACATCAATTGCAGACACATCCACCCGGTGACCCAAACTTGAATGGTTCCCCTGGTGGACAAGGCTCATTGAGGGGTGACAAGCCTGTACTTCATTGACCTCCAACTTCGCACGAAAGAAAAAACCGCTTTGGTGTGACACTTCATCTTTAAGACCGGGAGTTGATGGTATTGAATTACAATCTAGAAGTAATCTGTCCCTGATAACTTCGCTGCTTCCAGGCATCACGATTAAGGCCCTATTAGATAGTGTTGAGGTATTAACGGAAGTGCTTACTTGAATTGGTGTTAAGTTCTGGCTCAAGCTACATGGAGGTTTTGTCCAATTGGAAGATGACTGGGAAATGGCTGCATCAGATTGCAAAGCCATAACAGATGAACTTACATCGCTTTCAGAGATTTTTATACCAAAAAGTGTCCTCTTTATTCGTTTCTCCATTTTATCCTGATCAGATGTGAAAAGCTTAGCAGGCTCACAGGCTATCCTAGCTTCAGGTTCTGATGATTCACATGGCTTATTAAAATCTTGAAGACTAAAACTTGCACCATAAGAAATTGTCGTTTGCTCTGAAATGAAGCACATCAATGCGTTAGTCTAAAATGAAGATAACTGCAATCCTTTGTTAGTTTTTCAAGTCTTGCGCTTTAGTAGCAGCAAGGATTAAACTAGTAATATCGGTAGTAGCCGAAATTTATGGATATATCGATAAATAAATCGTTATCGGTGGAAATATTAACCAGACTAAAAATGACAGATAGGTTCTTTAAAACATGAGAACTTTGAATAAACTTTATGAAATGTAATGACAATCAACAATGCAGACATTAGGCATTTGGATTTCTTTTTTGGTTAACAAGAATTATATTACTTATATATAGCTAGTATATAGCTACTTAATTCTTAAGGGAAACTAGCAGAAACATTCATTAAAACAGTGGTTGGACTGAGAAGCAAATCATCGAAAAAGAGTCGGTCATTCTAAAAATGAATTCTAGAGACAGATTCCTAATGTGCACATGAAAATAATCAAACTTGGAATGAGGTATGATTGAACAATTATGGAATCCGAATTACCTATGGAAATAAACACGAAATAAGATAACTAGACCCTTACCAGCTTTGAGAGCATTTGTTGACCATTCTTTTTGGAATTCATTCTTTGAATGCAGATCATGAACTTTTCCATCCTTCCCGGCTTGTGGGTTTTCAGGGAATTTCTTTGCAAAGGGCCACACCCCTTTGTATGCATTTGCAGATAAAACCTGCCTTTCTATCTCCTCTTTGGAGCTCAGGTGATTGCCAGACATAACGACAGAAGTTGAAGCAGACACTTTGTCCATCTGAATAGGTTCATTCAAATCAGTCAAACCATTGCTTCTTACCAAATGCAAATCAGAGCTCGACGCATTATTGTTACAGCCAGATTTGTCTGTTCCCAACCCCAAACCTCCATCTGGTTCGTCTTCGTCACTGAGGCATTCCTCGGCTGGAAGTTCAAGATTGAACAATTTTCTTCGAGGCTTCTTCCCTCTGGAATCCAAAGATTCATGGTCCTTCATCCCTACTCTACTTTGGCTGAGGACACCGCTGTTTTGCAGGGTTTTTCCAATAGAATCACAAGGAGATTGGCTGATACAAGTACTCAATGTAGATCGTCTACCATAACTGGAATCCACCATGGGCAAATTAGAAAGATGCCAACTCTTTGTATAGCCTCCAGTTGGAAAGCCGGATGATGAGAAAGTTGATTGTGATACCCCTGTTGCTTTTTTATGTTTGAGCAGCTCTTTGCTTCTCATCTCGTTCATCAGGTCCTCTTGCCTTTCGTAAAGATGGTGGAGTTCATTTAGCTGAATAAAAAATCACAGACAAAGGCAAAGGCGTTTTTCTATTAGCTAATGAATTTGAGCACCTCAAAGTCCGATACTTTCTTACCAATATAAAGCCATGGTTGTTCAATCTTCCTTAATACTATAACGCTATTATCATATTTACAATTTAAAACTCAACATATATAGGTTCTAGAATATGCACCTGATGCTTGAATATTGACTCATGCTTCAGTATAGTTTGCCTCAATTGTTCCTTATCGCATCCGTGAAATCCATCAGTAACTGGCCTTGTCAAGAATACTTCATATTGTTGCCCATTCTTCAAGTTTCTGTTCTCGTGGAGTAGGGACCAGCTCCCATGGCTGACAGCGCTGCTTAGATTCTGTATGGAATAATATCCCGGGAAATACATCCTCGACTGCACTTCAGCTCCCATTCCTGCAATTAACCCGAGAAGCATTGGCAAGATTCAACTTAGATACAATGACAATTCAACTTAGCCTCGGTATTGTCAAAACAATCAGCAGAATCACATCATCAGATTCCACACTGAAATTCGACGCAACTAATTGACTAAGAAAGCATAAATCTTTGGTCAACAGATAGAGTAAATCAGCTATAACCTGCAAAACGGTCACGGTTTTAAGACATATTTTTGGGAATATCATTACATTTTTAGTGCTAATCATTGTTCATAGCTCCACATTACTACATCTTCAACCAAATGTTCCTTTCCTCTCCATGATCCATCCAAGATTTCCGTCAAACAAACGCAGCCCAAGTTGCTCGAAAGGAAAGAATTTACCAAGTTAAGCTACAGGCAACTCAAAGTTACCATTCCAAGTTTGAATTATGGTTGTTCATCGTATGGATTAAGAAATAAACACAGTCCAAAATCTAAGCCTAGATTCAAAAACAGCAGAGCCAGAGATACATACATACATACATATATATAGTCAATTATACAAAGATATTCATAAAAGAAACAGATTTACAGATAACTAAATTATAATTTGAAATTTAACCTGCAAACTAAATCGAAAACTAAAGTCATAAAATTGAGAATTGAAGACTGAAAATTGAAGATTACCTCATATGGTTCCCTACAAATTCACCAAGATTTCCACCTACCCACAAACCAATCGAGCTCCACCAAAATTCATAGCCGCAATACAAAACAGCAGCAACAAAGTAGGTAGTTGTAAACTAACATTAAACACTCAGAAAAACTCAGATTACTGTCTCCATAGATAAGACAAGACACAGAGCAAATCAGATCTGCTGGAGCAGAATCTGATGACAAAATTAGAGAAAGATGCTTCCTCTACAATTTCTCACATCCCAAACACAGAAAGAAGTTTCCTTTTTAATTCCCCCACACTCAGAGAACTCAAAAAACAACAAACGACTCGTTCAAGAGCAACAATGACTTCAAATTTGTCAACTTCTGGTCTGCCCCTCTCTTTCTTCACCTATGGCTTTTGCTCCAATGATTTTTACTCACATTTAATTATTACTTTTAATTCTGGATTTTTTAGGATGTGAAAATATAATATATATATGTTTGCTCCCTAAATCCGCCATGGTGCCTTGCGAGCAAGCCGGGGATTTACTGCACATATGAGATTGGTGGGTGCGGGTGTGCCACTACTAGATGCCGCTAGTAGACGGGATTTGAATGATTGAGGTTGCGCATTTTGACTTCAAATCAAAAGATTATGCCATTTGAGTGGGAGTTGCTCAAATTAAGGTTCTTTGTTTGCCTTAAAAATAAGGACTTTTGTTATATGAAGAGATAGAACAATATGTAAATGACAATGTTGCTTGGAAATATAAATGACAGAGGAAAATGACTAATATTGCAGATTGCTTGTAATTTATATGACTGGAAATGAGTACATAAAAGCTACAAATCATATCGATACTACAAGTGAGTAGCAGAGCTAATAAACAAGAAAAGCAAATGATGCTTGGCTAAAAATAAATGTCTACAAGGAAGCTGATGAGCTAATTTGAGTAGAGTTTTGATTGGTTGTTTTGAGTGTCTCTAATCCTTATGCATCTGCTCCTTTTTATAGAGATCTGGAGGAAACCCTCCTGCTGAGGTTTTGTACCTACTCGAAAGAAGCTTGGGCAGCTTGCATTTCCTTTTGCCAACTTGCATGTAGAAACAATATTAAAAGGGGATTTGCATCTCCATCACATGTTTTTAGCACATGTTTTCCCACTTGTAATAAACTAACATTTAAAAGAAGCAAGTTGGCTTCTTTCACATTTTCCTTGCCCGAAAGCTTGCTGATGCCTTTCCATCTACTTGTCATAAATGCATGTATCTTTGATTAAACAAAGGCTAGACAAACCTCCACCACCCAAACAAATAGGAGAAACAATATTATAGTGTAAAACCTATCCCACTTGCACCAAATATCTCTCCAAGTTAGTTTTCTTGCATATTAATCCTCCAAATGCCATATTTTATCCAAATTGCCCAAATAAGTAAAAATGGATATATTTTGAGTGCAAACAATATATATATATATAATTTTTTTTTTTCTCGATCTAGAAGTTTTTCAACACGGTCAGATATACAAAATTTCATATTATTAGTAATTAGATACTTAAAAAGAATTTTAAACTATAATACTTATTGTATCAGACTGTGTTTTCGATATATTAAAAATTATTTTGTTCGATGACTAATGAATGCATGATGATTATTTTGGCATTTGATATAAAAAATTAATTAATTTTTGTAATCTCAATCCTTTTGTAACAAATTCAACGGCGGATGATTATACATGGGACTCGTGAAAGATGTGACCATTTTATAATTTTTTTTTATAATGTATTAACATTTTCTAGATTCTCTCCATCTTCCGTGCTTTTTGGGTACAAAAATATTTATATTCGGAAAGTACTAAAAAGGACGGAGACAACTGGGTTCACTAAAGAAACAAACAACCCAACAGACAGTTTCCCAAAGTGGCTGACTCCACTTTTTTTCGAAAAAAAATAAAAAAAATGGCTGACTCCACTTGCAACATTCGATCTTCCTCGGAGTGTGGATTCCACGCTAGTGACCTTGTTCCGCCACGTAACCCGACCGTGACGTTTGGTGTCTGAGGTGGTCGTGGGTCTTTTCCACGTGCGTGGAAATGAGCGTGGCTTATTATCTTTTGTTTGAGACTTACCAAATATGAGAGAGAAAATTGGAAAAGTACAGCCATTTTGTATTAAATTTTTATTTGCAATTTTGCAAACAAATCAGAAATTTGATTGCTTTTTTTGGATTTTGCTTTTGTTTGTTTTGCACATGGTCAACTCAAAGACTCAAGACTAGAGATTCAATTTTTTTTGGGAAAATTAATTTTTTTGGCATTTTGAAATGTTTCATCTATTTGAGCTTCTCCCTTTATAGATATAGATAAAATATGAAAAATATGAAACAACATTAAACAATATGAAACAAAGTAAAAGGAAAACAAGTTATGTGCAAATTATAATCGTTGATAAGTTAACTACTATTCTTGTATACCATTTTTTCTTTACATTTTTTATGCTCTGTTTTTTCTTTTTCATTGAAAGAACAGAAGTATGAAACTTTGTATTACACGGCTTTGTACATAAGAACCACAAGAGTCATAGTCTAACTACAAGATTATATTAAGTATTCAAATAAAACAAATTCAAATTTGCATCAGATGAAGATAAGAGCAGCGAAATTTATTAAACTAACCACCCTTATCAACACCTACAACTTGCTCTTTCAGAAAATTAATTAAACCATATCTATTCCATTTTGGTTTTGGGATTGGGATTCTTCTGTGTCGTTCAATCTCATGTTCAGCTCCTTCAGTTTGTGAATGACATAACGGGGTATGTCAGTTACAATTGTTGTACCTGTGCAAAGTCTTTTCAAGGTTGAGTAGGACATAATCACACTTGTCACAAAGCACATGGCCCCAGCATGCTAGAGTAAACCACCCAAAAGCTGGAAATAGGATGATCGTTAATAGAATCAAGGCAAAAGTTCCACACAAAAGGCTGATTTTGTTCATCAATTCATAGAGATCTGAATTGTGGGAAGCTTGTTGTATCTTGACAATCGCCAATGTCCCGGCATAAGCGAATTAATCTACAATGAACATCAAAACAATGACGTAGTCTGTGTCAAATGAAGACATCTACAAGGTTGCACATTTAACTTGTAGGAGCACCCCTAGCATTGTGAGGAGAAAGAAAATACATTTGTGGAGACCATTATCCTCCTTAGTGCTGCTGGAAAGAAAATTAGATTAGTAAGTGGATGAATTTCATTGAGTCCCATCCGTTTCTAATCACTTTGCAGGAAAATTAGTAACAAATATATGAATTTATATTATAGGAAAATTAATGAAAATGCTTCAAAACTTTGCATTTTAACCAAAAATCATCTAATAACATAAAATATAAACATGTGATCCCAACGCGCGTAAAGTTTCATAAACAGTGTTGTAAGTTTCATAAATAGTGTAGTACCTTTAAGTTTTCATAAACAGTGTATTACTGTTAAGTTTCATAAACAATGAAGTACCGTTAAGTTTCATAACCAATGTAGTAAGTTTCATAAACAGTGTAATACATTTCATAAACAGTTTAGTACCATTAAGTTTCATATACAGTGTAGTATCGTTAAGTTTATAAACAATGTAGTAAGTTTCATAAACAGTGTAGTAAATTTCATAAACAATGTAGTACCGTTAAGTTTCATAAACAATGTAGTAATATTCATAAACAGTATGTGTGAGGACATGTGGGTCCAGTGCGTCAGTTTTTTTTTTAATTTTTTAAATATTAAAATTATGTCTTTTTCATTAAAATTTAAGTTATTTTGTCATTTTTATTAAAGTTTAATGGTTTTTCATTAAAATTTAAGTCTTTTTCATTAAATAAAATTATGGCATGGTTTTTTTGTTAAAATAAACTTAGCCCAAACCCTTTTTCATGAAAGTTTCCTTATATTATACCTATAAACGAGATACAAAACCTAACTGAAAGGTGCAAAAAATAATATATCTACAAGAAAGACACATTAATATGTGATACAACTTGATCATAAAAAAGAATTTGTCGTATAGATAAATAAATAAAATTAACTTGTGAGATAAGTTGATTATAAAAATTTAAAAAAAAAATTTCTATAAATGGGGTCTAGAGTAGTAAGGACAAGAAATAACCAAAAAAAAGAAAAAGAAAAGAGGAATCATCAAAGAGAAAATTAGGAAGAAATTTAATTTGTATAGTGAATATTATCATTAAAGAGATAATTATTGACAATAACAATCTTAAATTAAAGGACTAAATTTAAAAAACTAGACTATTATTAATATTGGTTGAAAAAATTGGACTTATATCAAATTTTCAATTTCTTCCATATTAGTTAATGGCATGTGTCATCAACTGTTAAAATATCTGCATACAACCCAAACTCATTTATTAGCTAATTAAGAACATAAGCTTATCCAAAACCACGTTTCATATACATATTGTTTCTTCATCATTTTTTATTCCTCATTTCTTTCATATATCTACATATTTCTCCTCTATTTATTGCACAGAAATATTAAAACGAAACAAGAATCACACGGGCACTAATTCAATTCCACAAAAGCCTATCTATTCATATATCTACATATTTCTCCCCTCTCCTGAACCCAAAATTAAAAAATCCGAAAACAAAAAATTTTGAAAAATTCAATTATCCATAGCCAAAAAATCCTCATATTTCGGTTGGGAATTGGGATCTGTTTGCCAAATGTTGGGTAATTCCCGAACCGATATATATAAAATATATATTCTTATAATTATATATATTAGAATAAGATATATATAAAATATATATTCTTATAATTATATATATTAGAATAAATTGTAAGCGTTGGATTCGGTTGAGATTAAATCTCAACCGTTGGGTAAAAGACCTCACTCTCTCTTTATCTCTTAAAGAGTCTGCACTCTCTCTCTCGCGCTCAGACCTCTCGAATGGTTTCTGCACTCTCTCCTCTCCTCCTCCGCTCTGTCAACAGATTCAACACCTCTCTAATCTCTCGAATCGTCCCTGCACTCTCTACTCTCCTCCTCCTCCTCCTCCCTCTGCCGACAGACTCAACACGTTGGCCGTCGAGTCATCGACCACCACACTTCTATGAGTCCTCCATATTCCAGATCCAGACTTCCACGGTTTCCCTCCATCTCCTACCACAACCCCTAAATCGAAGCTTCTCTGATCTGAAGGTACCAAGATTCATGAAATTATTGTACCTTGATTTGGATTCTGAAATTGAGGATTAGGGTTTTAAACTTTCAATTTGGGGATTTAGAATTAAAATTAGGATTTCTGTTTTGAAAATCCCCTAATTCCAAGTACCGCTTGATTTCTTTTTATTTGGTTTCAATTTTTTTGCTTTTGCATTTGGATCGAGGGCTTTCTTCGATCTTTGTATTGTTGACTCTCTGATTTTTTAGGGGCTGTATGCAAATTTGGGATTTGCTTTCTTATTTGTTATTAGTTAATGTTAGACTGCTATTTCTAGTTTACTAAAATTATTTTGGTAAGTATTTTAAAATTATGTTTCTACATGTTAGAGGGTTAATTTTAAGATCTGCATCCACTGTGCAAATTGCAGAAGGCCTTTTTTTTTTGGACTTGATTGTCTGCCCATCCATTTTGGTGCTCATCTCGTTTTTTTTTTTAAGCCACGGTAATATTTTATATTACTATTTATTTTTGTTTTATTATTTTTATAAAAGTAATATAAAATATTAACGTGATTTAACCGTGATCATATAAAACAGGAGGACAGAAAGCAGAAAATCCGAGTCTTTTACACTCAGAGTCAGAGTCGGTCGGCGTGCGTGAATGAAACAGTATTAGAGAAGAATGGATGCAATAAAAGTAAACAACTCTAAATTCCCAACCAAGTGTCTTCGTCCTTCCTTTCAATTCTCATTTAAACTCTAAATTTGTGTGGTTTGTTATCCAATTTAATTATCGTACTCAAGCATCCCCGTTGCGGCCGTTCAACCTCCCCATCAGCTCCTTCAATTTGTCACGGACATAAAGAACAGCGTCAGTAGACAGAGTTTTTAGGGTTTGGTAGGACTTGGTCACAATTATCACAAAATATACGACCCAACATGCAAGAGTAAACCATCCGAATGCTGGAACGAGGAGGAGCACCAGTAGAACCAACGCAAGAGTTCCACACAAGAGGCTGATGTTGTTCATCAATTCATACATGTTTGTACTGTTGGAAGCTGGGAGAATCTTGACAGTCGCTAATGCCGCCGTGTAAGCGAATAAATCAATAATCAACATCACAACGGTGTTGTGGTTTGTGACAAATGGTGACGGCAAATTTCCGGTCGCGTAAATCACCTGGAGCAGGACTCCTAGCATTGTGAGGAGAAAGAATATACATTTGTGTACTGCTGGTAGAGATTTGTACTGACCACCCTCCTCCATAGTGCTGCTGTATTATAAACAACACAAAATTAATGAATGGGAAAATGATCTCTGTAGAGTTACTGTAATGATAACGGGAGTTCCTAATTTTCAATTCTTCCATATTAGTTAATGACACTGACATGCGTCATCAACCGAACTCATTTGCTAGCTAACTAAGAACATGAGCTTATCAAAGACCCCGTTTCATAAACATATTGTTTCTTCACTCTTTTTTATTCTTCATTTCCTCTATTTACTGCACACAAATATTAAAATGAAAAAAAAACAATCAAACGGGCACTAATTTAGTTCCACAAAATACTATCTAATCAAGTTGAAATGTCAAAACATCCCACAATCAAAGATCTTATGCTTGTATGTGGTCCAATATCCTAGTGAATAAGGCGTTGGGTTTTTCACTCATGCATACCGGATTTGAAACTCTCTCCTCCCCTAAATTATTGTAACAATTTCGAATTCTTCCCGTCTTCTTAATAATAATAAAATTTGAAAAAAAAATGATTTTAGGCTTATTTTGCCTTGAATTTACTTGCACTCACTCAAAATTAACAAGTTCAAAACAGAATGAAGAAAGAGCTTTCCACAAAACTAAAATGAAAAGGGGAAAAAGAGCTTTCCACAAAATGAAAAGGGAAAAAAGAGCTTTCCACAAAACTATCAACATATACGAGGACAGAATAACAACATATATATATATATATATATATATATATATGCATACATGGCGAAGTATATGAAAAACTATTTAAACTTGGTAAAAATTATTTTGGTAAATATTTTGAAATTACGTTTCTGTTAGAGGGTCAATGTTAATGTTTGCATCTATTATGCAAATTGCAGAATGCGCTTTTTTCTTGTACTACGAGTAGTATAAAGAGAGAGAATTGATCAGAAGGCATGTTACAGAATATCTGGAAACCAAATTCATAGGTTAACAAGAATGTTTACTGTTTCCCTTGTGCTTTACAATCAGCTTCTGACGAAACAGTAGATGCAACATTCTTCATATGAGTAGACTTTCACCGAACTGGGAGTCCGGCGATGTGCGTGAATGAAAAAGTTTCAGAGAAGAATGGATTCAAAAAATTAAACAACCAAAAGATGATAACTAGAGAAAACATACTAACCCAGCTGGCATTTGCGAAGTTCCGACGTGCATAACGGGGATGTGGGTTCTTTGCATGTGCTGAGTGTCTTGCGGGAAGAGGAACGCGGCGGTGGCCGCGAGAGAATTTCAGGAATGATACTAAAAAGTTGCGTATGGGGTGAGTAGCTGCTTACTATAAAGTTTTTTTGGGTGGACGAACTGGTAATGACTTCGGGGTGGATTGGGGGGTTACTTAAATAGGGGAACACAAAAAAGGAGGGTGAACGCTACAAATGGTGGAAGTTGACATGGACACAAAAAGGAGGGTGGACACAAGACTCAAAAAGGAGGGGGAACACTGAAAAGGTCGGGGGGATGAGGATATGGAATCTGGGACATTGAGACTTATGAGTACGTAGGGCCCATTTCGCCCTTCTTGGCACCTTCCACGTAGAATTTCCAACGATTTCGGAAGTCTGAACACGAAAAAAAATTATTTTTGCTGTGCTGTGAAATTAAGTAACTGTGAAATAAAATAGTAGAGTGTTTAATAATTTTTTTGTAAAAATGCTTTTGGAAAAAAAACAATATTATAATGTTTAGTAAATTTTTATGTAAAATATTTGTGACTATGTGAAATAAACAAAAATTGTATAATACTAGATGTGTCATTAATTTAATTTTCTTAACAAATAAAGGTGAATTACTAAATATACTTTATTTTTAAAAGAAAAATATTTATAAACTTTATCTTAAACATATAATTCAACGTTTAACAATAAATCATAATCCAACATTTATGCTGCTTCATGTTTTCAGTTTTTTTTTTTTCAAAACTCATTTTTGCTGTTTCACGTTTTCAATTTTTTTTCATCAAAAACTGTAAAAATAAACTATTTTTAAGTGTTGACCAAACATCTTTTTTAACTTAGTTTTTTTTTATATTCACTTTTTATAAAAGCACCGCAATACCAAATCAGTACTTAGTATTGGTGCTAGACAGAAGTAGACTTACTAATCCAATACACTGGCCCACCTATGAACAATGAGAGGCACGTGGTGGACGATGCAGCAAACAAACCTCTACATAATGATTTGGACTTCCATTCAACGGCTGCATGCATGGTGGTAATTGTTGCCACCGAAGTCGATACAAATTCTAATATGCATCAGATAAAGATTAAAGCCGTGAGGCATCTTAAACTTAACTATTCTTATCAATACCTACAACTTACTCGCTCTTTCAAAAAAATTAAGCTATCCCATTTTGGTTTTGGGATTGGGAATCTTTGGTGTCCTAATAAATATTTTAATGCAGCACGATCTGTGTAAATTATAATCTTAGCCCCAACCAAGTAGGATCGAAACTTTTTCAATGCAAAAACAATTGCCAATAATTCATTTTTAGTGGTTGCATAATTCAACTGCGCACCATTATGTCCTACTAGCATAGTAGATAACCTGGGGGATTTGATCTTTTCTCTGTCCAAGAACAGTCCCAATTGCATAATTAGAAGTATCACACATCAGTAAGCCCCAATTAAGTGCGGTAATGATAGGTGAAGTTAAAAGTGTCTTTAACCTATTAAATGCCTATAAACAATCTGCATCAAAGCATCTCTAATTAATTTTTTATTCGTTTTTTTTTAATGTTTTTTTTGTTTTTTTTTCCTTTTATGAACTAGGTATACTTATCTATTTTTTATATAAAACATTTATCATACTTATCTGAAAATAATAACTATGCACATTGTTTGACAACTATAATACCTATAATTTGTAAGTGGTGTTTTGTATTAGTTGTTTAATTGATATAGAATTAGCGTAATATGCTTTTTATCTATTTTGTTTCTATTGTACAATTACGTAATGTACGTAACAATACTATAAGAAACAGTGCTTAAATCATTCTTCAAATATTCTGGGTACAACGGATAGTCCTTCTTCGAATATTTCCGGTTAGTCTTTCTTCGAATATTTCGGTTACTCCAAATCCTCCTTCGAGTATTCCAAATAGTTATGAATGATATTAATATTGTCTATTATGTACAAAGATTTGGTTGTCTATATTTTTATGAACCTTTTAAGCTTTTAAATTTCGCCTCTCCTGCCGAAAATTCCTAACTTCGCCACTACTTATCAAGATTCAAGAATGCGTATCATATATGTCTTGATACTTTCATCACAATTTATAATATCATACATTGTTTCTCCATTAATCACGAAAATTTTAGTGTTCTTTTCAATTGATTGAATTGAACTGGTAATTGGGCATTGAGTAGTGTAAATATTATAGTGTTAACCTTCTAAAATTCTTCTAGGCTTCTACCAAGGCCATCTTTTTCTTCTTCTAAAATTCATAGCCACTGACCAAATGTATTTATACTTATAAGGTTAATTCATTCAATTAGTAATTGTTTTCTTATTCTTATCGAAAGCTTACTTATCATAACCTCAATATTATAAAATTATGATTTCACCACTGCGGGTCGATATATAAAATGCATCCTTACATAACTCACAGGTGGGCAGATATTGCTAGTCCTCGACTTGACCTTCTCGGCTTCTCATCATTAATTCTAAACTCAGCTCTCTACAACTCTCCAAAAAGACCACAACCGCATATAAGGCTTAGCCTTTTACTCTCTCATAATTCACACTAACCTTCATGCACGAGCTTACACGCGTGCAAGTGTTTTCTGAATTACAGTTTGCTACGCACGACTTACACGTTTGAAATGTATTTATATGCGTAAATTGACAAAAGAAAAGTTAAATATTTGAAGTAAATGAATAATCTTAGATCATGCTAGAAGAAACCCCTCATAAACCAATTAAAGTAGTTGAATCTACATAATAAAATCGATCTCTATTGAATTTACATTAAGAATAGAGAAAATAATATTTAAGAAACAATTGATTGAATCACATTATTGCTAGCCTATTGTGAGGTTAAGCTCACCCTCATCCCTCTTAGTGTAGATAATATCGTTTGTTAAAAAAAAAAATCATTTGACAACTAATTTAATCACATTATTATCCGTGTGCGAAAGATTTTTTTTTATAACCGGCATTACACGTCTCTTAAGATGTTTTGAACATGTTTAAAAATAGAGAAAATAATATTTAATGAATAACTGATTGAATCACATTATTGCTAGCCTATTGTGATGTACTAATTATTTAATAAAAATGTACTAAAAAATTAATTATTAAAAAACATTGTTAAAATGATGAAAATACCCTTGCCATATTTGATGCATTATTTTGGGTTGCTTTTGAAGTTTTTTATTTGAGAGGCATTTGAATCCAACTATTTTTGGTGAATCTTGTGACACCAAAAAATACTGTTCATTGGGCCATTGGCTAATTAAAGCAGCTAAATCCACATAATAAATTCAGTCTCTATTGAATTTATATTAAGAATAGAGAAAATAATATTTAAGAAATAACTGATTGAATCACATTATTGATAACTCATTGTGAGGCTAAGCCCATCCATTCCCCCTTAGTGTAGATAATATCGTTTGTTAAAAAAAACAATCATTTGACAACTAATTTAATCACATTATTATCCGCATGCGAAATACCATTTTTATAACCGGCATTACACTTCTCTTAAGATATTTTGGACGTGTTTAAAAATAGAGAGAATAATTTTTAATGAACAACTGATTGAATCGCATTATTGTTAGCCTATTGTGAGATATTAATTATTAAAAAAAAAGCTATACAAAAAAATTAATTATTAAAAAGACATTGTTAAAATGGTGAAAATACCCCATTCACATTTGATGCATTATTTTGGGTTGCTTTTGAAGTTTTTTGTTTGAGGGAAATTTCTGTCCAATTTTTTTTGTGACACCAAAAAAATATTGTTCATTGAGCCCTTAGCTTTATATATACTAGTCGTCATGCACACGCTCACGTGTATACATGAGACATTTTTTTAATCACGGCGTGCTACGCTCGACTTACATGTTTTAAATATATTTATATGAGTAAATTGACAAAAGGAAAGTCAAATATTTGAAGTAAATAAATAATCTTAGATAATGCTAGAAGAAACCCCTTGTGACAGCCCGTCCCGAAACATTAATTATTTTGTCCTCGTTAATGTGGAATGACGATTTTACCCTAAGTGTTGGGTCGTAATTGGATATTTGGTCTAAGGAAAATGAAGTGAGTTAAAAGAAATGGACCAATCATTTTAAGTCCTAATTATTTGGATTCAATTAGGACTTAGATTTTCTTTGTTTTTGGTTGGTGACCCAAGCTGGACCACACACATACCCATACTAATCACGTTGACTCCCTCTCTCCTCCCTCTCGAACTTTTCCATTCGTCCGTACACTCATACGGTCATCTCCTCAATTCTCATAATCTCTCATGGATCGAGTTGTTTAAGACCACCATCGTACTCCTCGTGACTTCACAAGCTGAGTGGTACCTTTGGGACGACGAACGCTTCACGGGAACGCGAGATACCCGAGCTCCGGTAAGTTGCACTATTATGCTTTTGTGATCGTGATAATTTCACTGAGATTTAAGGTTTAAGGGAGTCTTAAAACAGCTTTGCAGAAGCCTTAGAACAATTTTGAAAGGTTTTGGACGTTAGAAAGTCCAAGTTCTTGGAGTTTCAGAGGTGGCCGGAGTATCAAAGTTTTCCCGGCGAGATCATGTGTAGAGTTTCGGTGTTTACACCAATATGGGTGTTTCCAACGCCACCACGTTCTCCTTGTTATCTGCCGATTCCGACAGTGTCGCTCGTGGATTTCCACAAGCTTCATACTGGTAGTTGGCTTCTCTCGTGGTGTTGCCAATTATCCCTTGTTAGCAAATCAAGGTTGGGGGTGGCATTTGCAGAGGTGATTCAGCGGTGATCAGGGAATTGGTCCAACTGTTGGTGGAGATTGCAATGGAAGCTTATGGTGGCTGTTATGTTTGTTTTTGTGTCTTACTGTTGTTGGGCTCTCTTGTTTTAGGCCATTTTTTTGTTTGTTTATAATTGTAAGTTGGACTTTAGGTTGGTTTGTTAGTTTGTGTTTGGTGTTTGTTATTGTGTCTTAATGTTTAATAAAAAGGAAAACTAACGAAAAGTAAAAAAAAAAAAAACTTTAGTTTTAATGAAAAATGACAAATAAAGGTGCAGTGAATAATATCAGAAAAAGGTAAAAATGTGGTTTTTCGTTAAAAGTGAATAATACCAGAAGTGTTTCGTTAAAACTCTTAATAAAATTTCCCTTTTACCAAAAAAAATGAAAATGAAGAGTAATATCTGGTCGGAATTCTACAGTCGATACCGCAAACCAGTAAAACTCCCAGGCCCGGCCCAAGCCCACAATGTCATTGCCGCAATTTATAAAACTCCCAGGCCCAAAACGAAATTCAACACACAGTCACCACGATTATCACAAAAAAAATCAGGCCAAAAAATGACCCCGTTTTGGTGCTGGTTTTAAAAAATGGAGTTTTAACGAAAAGTTCTCTGTACTATTTATTTTAACAAAAAATCATATTTTTACACTAAAAAGTCAATCATGGTACTATTTACTTTACCCTTTATTTTGTCATTCTCGTTAAAACTCAAAGTTTTTAAACCATTTTCATTAGTTTTCTTTATGAAAAATTGAAAAATTCGCTTTAGTTGGACGACGTCGTTTCGTTGAGTTAAAATATATATATATATATATATATATATATATATATAAAACCAAAATCCAGCCTCCAGACATACTCGATACAAAAAGGCCAGAAGCTTCTTCTGGCATTGGCCATTGGAAGCAGCGGCCATTAGCTGGCCACCGCCGCCAGCCAAGCGCCGTCGCCCCCCACACGCGAAGACGTATCTGATGAATGAATCCCCAGGTTTTTAATAAACTTCCTCCATCCATTTCGTACTGCTTTTTGGTAATCTTTATACACACACCATATGTTTGATTAAATGTCTTAAAGAAGTATCTGACGAATCAGTCCTCGGGGCAGTGTGAACTATGTTGCTGTTGATATTGAGGTAACAAACGAGGAAGGTGAGGGTAATAGACATGAAGGGAAGAGATTAGTATTGGAGGATAATTCACGGGGAAAGCTATTAGTTTTTGACTTGGTTGTTGGTGGAGCCTTTTATTGTTGGGACATGTACAAATTTGTTTGTGTTTTGATAGTCCATTAGTTTTTTGGTAACAAAGATTATATTTAAGAGGAAGCTGATGTCCACTAGCTAATTATTGTTGCTGATGAATTCTCTATCAAATGGGTTTCCAAATTATAAGTTTATCAATTATATCTATTGGTTTGTAATTGTGGATCAGAGTATATGAAAAGGATTTGATTGTTTAAACCTGTAAATTTATAGGTGAGGGAGCTATGCATCACCAAAATCGAGCCATTGGAGGTGCTGGAGTAGGGATAGGGGAGAGAGAGGGAAGTGCAGGTGCGAAGAGTTGGGCTTGGAAGGTCTTTAGTTGGTTAGTCTTATCTATCGTCGTTTATATATATTTTTTTTTGTTGTTGAGTGGCGACTTTGCTGATCTTAGCAAATTCGATACTAGAAAATCAGTTAAGGCACTATACCTAATGTCTCAAACAATGACCGGTGTGGGGTACGGTGAGGTCGTCCCCAAAACTGGGCGGTCAGGGGTGTTAGTATCCTTTCTGATTTTCTTCGTCCGTTGGATTCGGTGCTACTCAGGAGGTGGTGTTTTTGTTTTTATCGGTGAGGGTTTCCTCAGACGATTTAGGAAGATTGTAAACTTTTTTAGTGTGAGTGAGGACCGTTTTAGGGTAGTGATGGCAGTAGCAGCACCTGCTCTGTGTGTGGGAGTAGGCTGTATTGGGTTTCACTTGTTGGGGAAGAAGAGCTGGGAGAATACTATGTATTAGTCGGTTGTTTCTGTAACCACTGTAGGCTATGGTGAAGATACGGTGGAGACAGCAGGCTCTAGGGTTTTTACAAGCATTTGGATGTGCCTTTCCACAGTTATTTTTCTTAAATGTCAGACATACCTTGTTGTTAGAATTATGAGAGTGTTTAGAAGAAATTGGGTAGTAACTAAAAATGACGGATAGGTTCTTTAAAACATGAGAACTTTGAATAAACTTTATAAAATGTAATGACAATCAACAATGCAGACATTAGGCATTTGGATTTCTTTTTTAGTTAACAAGAATTATATTACTGATATATAGCTAGTATATAGCTACTTAATTCTTAAGGGAAACTAGCAGAAACATTCATTAAAACAGTGGTTGGACTGAGAAGCAAATCATCGAAAAAGAGTCGGTCTTTCTAAAGATGAATTCTAGAGACAGATTCCTGACGTGCACATGAAAATAATCAAACTTGTAAGGAGGTATGATTGAACAATTATGGAATCCGAATTACCTATGGAAATAAACACGAAATAAGATAACTAGACCCTTACCAGCTTTGAGAGCATCTGTTGACCATACTTTTTGGAATTCATTCTTTGAATGCAGATCATGAACTCTTCCATCCTTCCTGGCTTGTGGGTTTTCAGGGAATTTCTTTGCAAAAGGCCACACCCCTTTGTTTGCATTTGCAGATAAAACCTGCCTTTCTATCTCCTCTTTGGAGCTCAGGTGATTGCCAGACATAACGACAGAAGTTGAAGCAGACACTTTGTCCATCTGAATAGGTTCATTCAGATTGGTCAAACCATTGCTTCTTACCAAATGCAAATCAGAGCTCGACACATTATTGTTACAGCCAGATTTGTCTGTTCCCAACCCCAAACCTCCATCTGGTTCGTCTTCGTCACTGAGGCATTCCTCGGCTGGAAGTTCAAGATTGAACAATTTTCTTCGAGGCTTCTTCTCTCTGGAATCCAAAGATTCATGGTCCTTCATCCCTACTCTACTTTGGCTGGGGACACCGCTATTTTGCAGGGTTTTTCCAATAGCATCACAAGGAGATTGGCTGATACAAGTACTCAATGTAGATCGTCTACCATAACTGGAATCCACCAAGGGCAAATTAGAAAGATGCCAACTCTTTGTATAGCCTCCAGTTGGAAAGCCGGATGATGAGAAAGTTGATTGTGATACCCCTGTTGCTTTTTTATGTTTGAGCAGCTCTTTGCTTCTCATCTCGTTCATCAGGTCCTCTTGCCTTTCGTAAAGATGGTGGAGTTCATTGAGCTGAATAAAAAATCACAGACAAAGGCAAAGACGTTTTGCTATTAGCTAATGAATTTGAGCACTCAAAGTCCGACACTTTCTTACCAATATAAAGCCGTGGTTGTTCAATCTTCCTTAATACTATAACGCTATTATCATATTTACAATTTAGAACTCAACATATATAGGTTCTAGAATACGCACCTGATGCTTGAATATTGACTCATGCTTCAGTATAGTTTGCCTCAATTTTTCCTTGTGCCATCCGTGAAATCCATCAGTAACTGGCCTTGTCAAGAATACTTCGTATTGTTGCCCATTCTTCAAGTTTCTGTTATCGTGGAGTAGGGACCAGCTCCCATGGCTGACAGCGCTGCTTATATTCGGTATGGAATAATATCCCGGGAAATGCATCTTCGACTGCACTTCAGCTCCCGTTCCTGCAATTAACCAGAGAAGCATAGGCAAGATTCAACTTAGATACGGTGACAATTCAACTTAGCCTCAGTACTGTCAAAACAATGAGCAGAATCACATCATCAGGTTCCACACTGAAACTCGACGCAACTAATTGACTAAGAAAGCATAAATCTTTGCTCAGCAGATAGAGAAATCAGCAATAACCCACAAAATGGTCACGGTTTTAAGACATAGTTTTGGGAATATCATTACATTTTTAGTGCTAATCATTGTTCATAGCTCCACATTACCACATCTTGAACCCAACGTTGCTTTCCTGTCCATGATCCATCCAAGATTCCCGTTAAAGAAACGCTGCTTAAGTTTCTCATGAAAGAATTTACTATCTTAAGCGACCATTCTAAATTTTAATTATCTGTTCATCTTATGGATTAAGAAATAAACACAGTCCAAAATCTAAGCCTAGATTCAAAAACAGCAGAACCAGAAACACACACACACGCATATAATTATATATAGTCAATTATACATCAAAATTCACAGCCGCAATACAAAACAGCAGCAACAAGTAGGTACAAAAATATTTATATTCGGAAAGTACGAAAAAGTACGAAAAAGGATGGAGACAACATGGGACTCGTGAAAGATGTGACCATTTTATAATTATATTAATTTTCGTATTTTCAACATTTTCTAGATTCTCTCATCTTCCGTGCTTTTTGGGTACAAAAATATTTATATTCGGAAAGTACTAAAAAGGATAGAGACAACTGGGTTCACTGAAGCAACAAACAACCTAGCAGACAGTTTCCAAAGTGGCTGACTCCACTTACAATCATTCCAAAGTGGAGTCCACGCGAGTGATGTCGTTCCGCCACGTATCCAACCGTGACGTTTGGTGTCTGAGGTGGTCGTGGGTCTTTTCCACGTGCGTTGAAAGGAGTTTAAGGCTTACCAAATATGAGAGAGAAAATTGAAAAGTATAGCCATTTTGTATTAAATTTTTATTTGAAATTTTGCAAACAAATTAGAAATTTTATTGCTTTTTTGGATTTTGCTTTTGTTTGTTTTGCTCAAATCTGATTGGTCAACTCAAAGACTCAAAACTCGAGTCTCTCGCGGAAAAGGATCCTCTGTGGATCCATCATGTGAGGATTCTACAGATCCTCACATCTCAACCGTTCATCGTATATCGTTACATCATAAATCAATTGACTTTTATTATTTTAAATTAAACACAAATACTATTTGATAAAAAATGGTCGCATAATATACAATGGACGACTGAGATGGAAGGATTCCTAGAATCCTCGCATAATGGAACTGAAGGGGATCCTTTTCCCAATCTTTTTTGGGAAAATTAATTTGTTTTAATTCTTGATATTCAAATATATTTTTATTTTACCACTTAGTACTACAGTGTACTGATATTTTTCCTCACTTGTAAGTGAGAGATGTCATAGGTTTGATTTTCGTCAAAGACAAATTTGAATAATATGATTTTAGCCAATTGTGAGACTAATCTCACCTCCCCTCCTTTTATTGCGTGTTTACGTACCCGTAATCGGAATCAAAACAAGGAATTGAATTCCGATTACGGAGTATTCAAGCGTTTACTAATTTTGGAGGAATCAAAATAGTGGCGGGTCCCACACGAAATAAGGAATCCAACTCCCCAAAATGGAGGAATTGGACTCCTTAGATGAAGGTGGTATTTGAGTTCCGGGAGACTAAGGGAATGTGGAATGCATTTTTTCTACCTATTATGCCCTCTTAACATTTTCAAAATTTCAAGTCAGCCACTCAACACAACAAGTCCACCGCTCCCCACCGCTTCGTGCGCACTCTGCCTTCATGCGTCTTCGCTTCACCTTCCACCTCCCTGTGCGACCGTGCTTCACTTCCCAACCCACCAGCTCAAGAACCCCATCTATCCCCAAACCGGATTCAAAAATCAATCACCCAAATCTTGAAAATAAGCAATTCAAGCCAAGACCGAAACCCACAAATCCGTGGAAGCAACCACTCAAAAAACCCAAAAAATTATGAAATACTTTGCAGGTAGAAGAGGCGGTGGCTATGGGGTAGGGTGGGTGGGGAACATGGAGGTGTGGGCAGGGGAGAAAAGATACGAAGAATTGCAGGGAAAGGAGGAATGTTTTATTCAACTGGGTTTGAATAAGGGCATTATTGATGTCACAGGTATCCTTCAGGGAAGGATGAGGAAGATGAAATGGGTGTTATGTTTAAGCAATTAGCCGCCATAACCCAAGAGCAAGATAGGAATCATGGTTCTAATAATTCTAGATAAGATTTGCATAGGGGTGCTTAATATTTTAATATTGTTAAAACAATAATTATATATATTAATACTAGTAATACAATAAATTTGTATACAAATTTAATATTTTGGAATAAGGGAATAAAAAAGCAATTTTATTTTTTCTTACTATTATATAATATATCAAATTTTATTAAAAAAAGTATATAAAATATTTGATTTGAGATAAGGGCATTTTAGTAATCATACTGGTTTATATTCTGATTCTACTGAATTAGTAAACAGCTTTATGAAATTGTATTCCGATTCCGGACAGTTTTAGTAAACAATTTCAACAGGAATCTGATTCTGATTCCACCTCATTTCAATTCCTCCTCAATCCAATTCCTCCTCAATTCAATTCCTCTCAATTTGATTACGGATTAGTAAACGCGCTATTAGTGTAGACAATATCGTATGTTAAAAAAACAAAAAAGAGTTTGAATTACTATTTTAATTTAAATAAGAAAAAATGAAAAAATTTGAATGCGGGGGCGCATTAGGTTGACAAAAAAAGTTTTGAGAAATCAAAAAAGAAAAACTAAAGCCAAGCCAATTAAAACAAAAAATATATATATACTACCAGTACAAACATTTGTCAAGCAATATTTATCAAAATGAAATAATAGTACTTATTTTTGGCCAAATTTTTTGGTGGTTTATGTGGTTATACGACACTTTCAATGTGACTCTCGTAATGAGCCATGTAAGCAATTAAGGTCCAAGCTTAAGCTTCCGTTAGTCTTATGTTAAATAAACAACATGTGAGGCGTGAATATATATATATATATATATATTTCGTCGCAAGAGAAGAAGCAAGCATATACCAGGGAACTTATCTCACCCAAGAAAAAATGACAAGCAACACGAAAACGCCATAAAAAGCGACCAAAAGCAAGGGATGCAATTTGTTGCCACATGATCCATGTAGGGTGGAGGAGAGAAGAAAAAGGTACTCCATATCTCCGCACAATCATCACAAATCAAAAGACAGATGTCTTAGGTTTCTTAATTTGGTTTGATTGGACAACTCTAACCTCTTCACATGAGACTCACATGTGCTTATTTAATGGAAACTAACGGGCATTAACATTTAGATACTAATTGATAACAGAGCTCACCACGAAAGTTTAGTTAACAACTTTTTCATCACAAAAGTCACATTGAAAGTGCGCCATTCAAAAAGTTAAATCATTATTTCTAGATTGTCAATAAATATTTGATTATATAAGACCTGGTATGACAATTTACAATTTTCAATAGATAATTGTGTGAGATCTATAATAAGACTCACATTTCTTTTTACTCAACAAATTGTCAAATACGTACACGATTATTACATACGTGAGTGAGTGATAATAGCATTCTAAAAACGAATGACAAATCGTACATCCGAACACAAATTCTAGTATCCGACGACTGCAAACGGATTTCACCGGGCTCCTCAGATCAATCACACTTGGGCTACAAGCTGCCACAGTCCAATAACCAACTTTAATTTCATTCTTCAATTGCCCTTTCTCCCACCCACAATATCCCTCTTCACTATTTCAGTTGCACACCCCACACCTTCCTTTGTCCCATAATACAACCCCTTCATCACCTCATCAAAAACTCCACTCCTCCCAACCGCATCATCACCCCTTTTGGGCCTTAACAAGAACAGCCCCTCCTCCAACAGCCCGCCCAAGAACAACAGCCGGTCCGAGAACGTGCCTGCCATGTCAAGCGGTCGATCGAGTTTCCTTGATCGACATGAGGGAGGGCCGGTTGAGAATGATGCCGGATGGGCCCAAAGGTCCGGTGGACAACACCCAAATGATCGTCCGCTTGAAAATGTGGACCCCGCCGAGCTTTTCGGTTGCAAGGAGTAGGCAGCCCTTTACGGACTTGTGGATTGTGTGAGCCCATTTGTCACCAACAGTGATGAGATTAGGTTGATCCACCACAGTGAAGATCAACAAGTGAGGAAGCTGAAGTGGGCTCTTTCGGCCTTGATTTCTCTGCAGCTACCAGTTTTACTCGAATGATCGCCAATCGACATCAATGGAAGGTTTGTGATCATCGTTGGACGGCATAGATGACTCCCCGCGGCTACTTATCATTCGACAGAAGAAGAGCAAGGAATCTTTCCCCGTTTGAAACAGAAAAGCAATAGAACAACTTACATGTTATTGAAGATGGAAATGCCAACTTTTTGGATTGAAATTGAGTGTAATTTCTGTTGGGAGAAGTAACAGTTTTGGTGAAGAGCAAAAACAAGCTTCCATTGATGAACTTTTGATGGCAGATCGAGAGCTTCAGAGATGACAAGAAATAAAGAGCAGATCATACACTGACATATATATAAGCTTAATAATATATGCCTTTATGGAGAGGACTTGATGCAAGTGTAGTATTCCTGTGTCAAATGCTTTGCTTGATATGTATGCCAAGTGTGATGTGTTGGATGAAGCATCTAGAGTCTTTCACGGGATAGCGAAAAAAAATTCGGTGTCTTGGAATGCCACGCTTCAAGGGTTAGCCATGCACAGGCATGGTGAGAAGGCGCTTGAGCTATTAATCTCTCAATGGTAAAAGCCGGGGTTTTGCCTGATAAATTGACCTTCATTGGGGTCTTATGTGCTTGTGCACATGTTGCCAATGCGAGGCTCCAAATGAGGCGCACCGGAGTCCAGAAGCCTCCAGGGGCTAGTTCCATCAAGGTGGACGACAAGGTCCGTGAGTTTACAGTTTTTGATAAATTACACCCTAAATCCGACGAAGTATATTGGTTGATTGACAGACTTCGTCTGGACTTAAAGCAATTGAATGTATCGGCGGGAAGTATTAGCGATGGGATAGGTGTATGCTGACAACTTGAGATTGATTGATCGATTTGTTGATCTTCATCCTAGTTATTATTTATTTACTTTTTAGTTGTAGTTTCAGTTAAATTGAATGTTGTAATTTTGTGATGATGATTAGGATAATGTTGTGGCCAGTTGTATTTGTTTGTTTTGTTTGTTTTTAACCTTTCGCATACTATCGCTATCGATAATCTTGTTATAAACGAAACAAAAATTCGTGGTCGTTGTTAGGCTGGTTGTTGTAGTTTGGAGGTAGGTAGGAAAATATATATAGGTTAGCATCACAGTTTACCAACCTCCTCAAAAAACCATCCAGCTTACATTAGTCGAATGCAACATGATCCACCAACAATGTCGACTATACATGTCGGAAACTATTTGGCTTGATCACGGGTGAGAAGAGAATTTTGTTTTTGCACTTTTGCTTTGAACACTTCTGTTTTCGGAGTTGCCCTAGACTGCTAACACTATGTTGTTTATCCACCTACCCTGCTGCTAACACTATGTTGTTTATCCCCTCTATTTTCTAGATCCTAATTTGCAATTTACGCAAGAACAAAAAATGAATTTTTCCGTTTCAACAACCAAATAGCACAAGAAAATTGAAAAATCAACAGAAAACATATAAAAAGGGAAGAAGGGGGTTTTTATTTTAATTATACATTGACGAGATTGACATCCTCATGGCGTTGGCGAGACTCTCCATTACTTCGCTTATTCTTCTTCCTTTGATTTTTCTTAATTAGACTTTAGTTCATATTAGAATTATTTTGTAGAACTTGTAAGTTTTGTGACTAAATATGAGTTTTTCATTTAGAATTAATAATTCATGTACTTTCAATGCAAATCATGTTGGTTGATGTATGATGTAGGACGTGTGATAATGAGATTGCACCATGTAGCAGTATTGTACATGGATAATCCTACTTGGTTAATCTGCATTGGGGGACCATACACATTCTAGGGGTGACTATATGCTTGGTTAATTTGCATTGGGTGGTCATTACTTACTTGGATACATTGTTCTCAAAGGTGGTCTTGCTTAGTTAATCTGCATTGTGAACCACACTATAACAATTAATTTACAAGTGTGAAAGTGTGAAAAAAATTTGCCGACGGTCGTCATGGATGCCTTTACGCTTTGAATGATGGTTACATCGTCTTCTGAATGTTTAAAACCATATAAACTCTCGTGAACAATAATTTTAAAAGAGTTGAAAATTATTAATATTCATAATAAATAATATACAAATGTGAAAAATATTTTTGTTGATTGGTATATGACCGGGAACACGATATCTTCTATGCGGTATGTTCGATATACCAAACCGGTGTCATGAACATTGTATTTGGCCAAGGAAGTGCATTTAAGCAACAAATAATGGAACTTGTAGAAGTATATCATGTAACAAGACAAACACCAAGTAACTAACATAACATTCGTAAACTTCTCCTAATTAATATCAACTCACAATCAAGGTTTTATGCTCATTTCTCGCCGAGCATGGTTCAAGGAATTCGTCACAACTTTCGGGATATATATTTTTTTGGGAGACTTTGGATGCGGTCCCTAGTTATGAATAATCTTTGACTAATACTTTGTTGGTTTTCAATTTTTGATTGAAGTCCCTAAAATTAATTGATAATTTATTTCTATGTACGTTACTATATTTTTTAAATTAAAAATTAAAATTTATAGTTGTTTATAGTAATGAGATTTTAAATAAAAAACATAATTTGTGGGATTAAAAATATTAAAATATAAATATACTATTGTGTGTGTGTGTGTGTAAACATGGGTACATTCATAAAAAATAACCAAAAAATTATTGTATCAAAACATGGGTACATTCTTCAAAATGGGTACATTTAGCAAAAATAAAAATGGGTACAAATAAATAAAAAAATATGGGTACAATACAAATAAAACTTTAAAAAATATGGGCACAAAAAGAAATTAATATATGGGTACAAATTAAAATTGAAAGGAAAATTGGTACAAATTAAAAAAGGGTTGCAAATTAAAAATGGGTACAAACTAAAAATAAAAATATATGATAAAAATTTAGCCATAAATATAAATATACTAATTGTAACATTTTTAATATTAAATGAATATATTTAGAAATAAAAAATATTTTATTATTGAAATAATTAATGATATTATTAATACAAATGACCTTGATCAAAAATTGAAAAGTAATAAGGTTTTAATCAATAGAGTAGTAAAAATAAGGATGAAAACCTAATTACTCCTATTTTTTTTATATGATTTTATATGAACTTTGGACCTTATATATTATTTTATTTAATATGTGCCACATGACCCCTTGTGAGTCATTTAATACAACTTTTCTCAAGTTTTTTACCATCAAAACGATGAGCACCCCGCAACGGGTCTACAACAACTTCAGGAATATTTATTCAATTTTTTTTTCTATTTTATTTGAATTTTCTCAAATTATATATATTTTTATTCTTCACTGCCACGTGGTAGTTTCTGGGCCATAACTAGGGTTTATGGTTTAGAGTTTTATTATCATAAACTATCACTAGACTTACATCTTTGTCCAACCATACATAGACTAACATATGCAGTTCGTAAATCTCTCCAGCGACATCCAAAAAATCCTAAACATTGTGGAAGTCATGTAAAATGTCTACAACCATCCTAGATTCTAAACGAGGATGGGGTGACGTTGAAGATGGGAGAGACAGAGAAGTGGATGGGTGAATGTAGAGAGAGGAGGACCCGGTTCTGCACTATACTTGTGTGAACTCTTTTATTGTGAGCCATTTAGATAAAAATTCAATGGCTTAAAACAATCCAAAACCAAGGTTCGCACCTAAGGTCTCACCTTAAAAAAAGCAATAACAACATTCAGTTCTATTGGCAGTAGATTTGCCAATTTTTTATACGATCCATTAACAAGATCCCAAAATAATGAGTTTCGGGTTAACACGATAACTAGTTGAGTCGTTTTCGGATCATCCGTTAAGGACCCATTAATAACGAGCCATCAACAGGTTTACATGCAGATAACCCATGGATAATCCGTTTCAACCCATTAAAAAAATAAAAAATCTTTTACCCCTTAATATCAACTAAAACTTTTTAAGTGTTTGAGTAAATTTAAGGGAACAAGAACTATCCACTTCACCAAATTGTTGGATGAAGCTACCAGATTGAAAAATAAATAATAAAAACAGTTATATTACTGGATAGAAAATCAAAATTGGAGCTCTATATTATGGATTTTGGATTTCATTTGGACTCTCACATCTTATCCGTTCATCGTACATCGTGCAGTTAGAAATCATTTTAATTTTTTTTATCCAATTTAACACAAACAGTACCTAACGATCGTTGACCGCACAATATATGTTGAACGGATAAAATGTGAGGATCCGGAGAGGATCCTCATCCTTATATTATATGGGCTCTATTTGCTTAACAGAAATATAATTAAAAAATGGGAGGGGAAAAGGTCCTCTCTGCATGAGAGACCTTCTCTTTGTGTGAGAGACTTTCTCACCGGTGTGTGAGTGCTCCCAATTCCCTCATGTAGCTCTACCGTTGGCCCTAGCAGTGGCCAGGGTCGGTGGCCTTCCTTTTTCTTCTTCATCTTTTGTCTCTCTTCCCTTCTCTATGCAATTGGCTTTCTCTATGTTTTCCGACCCGTTTTTCTTGGTAATCCATCCCCTAAGGCCTCTGATCTAACCTTTCTTCGGTCTCGATTTGACAGTCCCACTTCCAACCTTCATTTTTCTTCTTTTCCTTCAAGTTTTCCACCTCCATGACTCTAACCTAGTCATTTTCTAACTTTTCCATTTTCTTCGGTCATCCATCGTTCTCACACATGTTCGATTTTGCAACCATCTCTTCCGCCCGCGTTTTGTGGCTTTCTCAGAAGATGTGCAGAGCTTCGACTCATATGGTGTACACATCACCACCTTCCACTTGTATGTCGTTTTCGGCTTTGTTGCTAGGGGAAAATTCTTTCCTGCTGGCTTCTTTCCTTGGTGGCTGCGGTTTTGATGTGTGTGATGCTTGGTGGAGGAAGATGGAGCTTTCTTCTTTGGGGCTGTGTTTGGTGAGATCTCTGGCATGGGATGCTGGACGGTGGATATCGGCAGCGGAAGCTAGTCTTTTAGGGTTTTTGTTTTTTTGTTTTTGGGCTCTTCTCTTAGGTTGGGCTTTTGTTTAGTGTTTGGGGTTCCCTTTTTGTTTTGTGTTTACTGTGTAATTGGGCCCCTTTGGTTGTCTTTGTGCTCTCTTGGTAATGAAAATTACCTTTGTCCAAAACAAAAATTTTTGCTTAACAGAGAGTCGAACAACGCAAGACCAATTAACACAACAAAGTAAAATAAAGGTTCATTTGGGAGAATTGGATACACATTGGGAGATTGAAACTAAATGACAAAAATACATATATAGAATTAATTGCCGAAAAAAATACCGGGAGATTGAAAAGTCTGTAATTGCGTGGAGGGTGAGTGGTGGTGTTACCCGGCCAGTAGGAATGGTAACGGTTCGGTTTGAGAACTGAAGTGCTATATCCATTCTCATAACTAAGAAAATTAACCATATCCATAACCGCAAATTGACTTCTCTCGTGGGATGGTAACGTTCTCCTTGTTGTCTGCCGATTCCGGCAGTGTCGCTCGTGGATTTCCACAAGCTTCATACTGGCAGTTGGCTTATCTCGTGGTGTTGCCAACTATCCCTTGTTTTTTCATGTGCTCAGGTAGCAAATCGAGGTTAGAGGTGGCATCTGCAGAGGTGATTCGACGATGATCAAGGAATCGGTCCAACTATTGGTAGAGATTGCAATGGAAGCTTATGGTGGCTGCTGTGTTTGTTTTTGGGTCTTACTGTTGTTGGGCTCTCTTTTTTGCTTTACTTTTGTTTTAGGCCCATTTTTTGTTTGTTTATAAGTGTAAGTTGGACTTTAGGTTGGTTTGTTAGTTTGTGTTTGGTGTTTGTTATTGTGTCTTGATGTTTAATAAAAAGGAAAACTGATGAAAAGTCAAAAAAAAAAAAAAAACTTTAGTTTTAATGAAAAATGACAAATAAATGTGTAGTGAATAGTATCAGGAAAAGGTAAAAATGTGGTTTTTCGTTAAAAGTGAACAGTACCGGAAGTGTTTCGTTAAAACTCCCTTAATAAAATTTCTCTTTTACCAAAAAAATGAAAATGAAGATGAAGATGAAGATCTGGTCTGAATTCTACCGTCGATACTGCAAACCAGTAAAACTCCCAGGCCCGGCCGAAGCCCACAATGTCATTGCCACAATTTATAAAACTCCCAGGCCCAAAACGAAAGTCAACACACAGTCACCACAAGTCCACTTCACTTCGATTATTACAAAAAAAACCAGGCCAAAAAATGACGCCGTTTTTGGTGCTGGTTATAAAAATTTGAAAAATTCGCTTAAGTTGGACGACGTCGTTTCGTTGAGTTAAAAAATATATATATATATTAATTAAACCAAAATCCAACCTCCAGACATACTCGATACAAAAAGGCCAGAAGCTCCTTCTGGCATTGGCCATTGGAAGCAGCGGCCACTAGCAGGCCACCGCCGCCAGCCAAGCGCCGTCGGCCCCCCACACGCGAAGACGTATCTGATGAATGAATCCCCAGATTTTTAATAAACTTCCTCCATCCCTTTTTGGTAGTCTTTATACACACACCATATGTTTGATTAAATGTCTTAAAGAAGTATCTGACGAATCAGTCCTCGGGGCAGTGTGAACTATGTTACTGTTGCTATTGAGGTAACAAACGAGGAAGGTGAGGGTAATAGACATGAAGGGAAGAGATTAGTATTGGAGGATAATTCACCGGGCAAGCCATTAGTTTTTGACTTGGTTGTTGGTGGAGCCTTTTGTTGTTGGGACATGTACACATTTGTTTGTGTTTTGATAGTCCATTAGTTTTTCGGTAACAAAGATTATATTTAAGAGGAAGCTGATGTCCACTAGCTAATTATTGTTGCTGATGAATTCTCTATCAAATGGGTTTCCAAATTGTAAGTTTATCAACTATAGCTACTTAATTCTTAAGGGAAACTAGCAGAAACATTCATTAAAACAGTGGTTGGACTGAGAAGCAAATCATCGAAAAAGACCTGCCTTTCTATCTCCTCTTTGGAGCTCAGGTGATTGCCAGACATAACGACAGAAGTTGAAGCAGACACTTTGTCCATCTGAATAGGTTCATTCAGATCAGTCAAACCATTGCTTCTTACCAAATGCAAATCAGAGCTCGACGCATTATTGTTACAGCCAGATTTGTCTGTTCCCAACCCCAAACCTCCATCTGGTTCGTCTTCGTCACTGAGGCATTCCTCGGCTGGAAGTTCAAGATTGAACAATTTTCTTCGAGGCTTCTTCCCTCTGGAATCCAAAGATTCATGGTCCTTCATCCCTACTCTACTTTGGCTGGGGACACCGCTGTTTTGCAGGGTTTTTCCAATAGAATCACAAGGAGATTGACTGATAAAAGTACTCAATGTAGATTGTCTAGCATAACTGGAATCCACCCAGGAACAGATAAACATAAAACAAATAGAAGACTCGTTACACATTCTCGCTCTCACAGACACATGCAGGAACTCTGTTTCTAATTCAAAACAGATCACTGCCTTTAATAGAAACGGTAATAGCTGACCAAGTAATACAAAAGCAATAACAAGTAGTTAATTAATCAAAGTTTAAGTGGTAGACATGAGTATTAAGGCATCCCGTCCTGGTTCTCGGGTTCTTCGGTGCCCTTCATTCTCATCATCAGCTCCTTCGTTTTGTCACGGACATAACCAACAGCTGCAGTACAGAGTCTTCTTAGGTTTTGGTAGGACTTGGTCACAATTATGGCAATAGATACTACCCAACATGCAAGAGTAAACCACCCGAAACCTTGATCGAGGAGGAGCGCCAGCAGAATCACCGCAAGAGTTCCAAACAAGAGGCTGATGTTGTTCATCAATTCATACATATTTCTATTGTTGGAAGCTTGGAGAATCTTGGCAGTCGCCAATGCCCCCACATAAGCAAATAAATCAACAATCAACACCACAACAGTATTGTGGTCTGTGACAAATGGAGACGGCAAATCTCCGGTCGCATGCTTCACCCCCAACAGGACTCCCAGCATGCCCAGGAGAAAGAATATATATTTGTGTACTGCCAGTGGAGGACTGTAATGACCACACCCCTCCCTAGTGCTGTTATATTATAAACAACATAGAAATTAATGATTAGAAAAATGATCTTTCTAGCATAATTCTAATGATAACAGCGGTTCAAGTAATTTTTCATTGTGATCGGAATATGGATGGTATACTACGTGTTTTTATATATATATAGTGGGAAATTTAATTTTTTAAGTTATCAACTTTTCATCTCACATATCCAATCATTTATATAGAACACTTGATATACCATCTCATGTATCGATCATACTAAAAAATCTCTCTCGGAATTCCTAATTTTGCAATTTCTTCCATATTAATTAATGACATCAACCGTTATAATATCTTTTTTTTTTTTGGTCAATAACCGTTATAATATCTGGCCACAACACAAACTCATTTGCTAGCTAATTAATTCAGAACATGAGCTTATACAAAACCCCTGTTTCTTCACTCTTTTTTATTCGTCATTTCTTTTATATATCTAAATATTTCTCCTCTATTTACTGCACATAAATATTAAATCAAAATAATATTCAAACAGGAACTAATTCAATTCCACAAAAGTTGGAAGAAAAAAAAAATATTTTAGGCTTATTTTGCCTTGAATTTACTTTCACTCACTCAAAATTTACCACGGATTCGAAACAGAACGGAAAAACTTTTTTCTCAGCTGATTTTGAAAGAACAAAAATGAAAAGGGAGAGAAGAGCTTTCCACAAAACTATCAAGAAATACGGGGACAAAATTAAGCACAAATAGTGTATCATATCTCAGCCGTTCATCATGTATCATACGGTCATAAATCATTTGATTTTTATTATTTTAAATTAAGCACAAATAGTACCTGACGAAAATGACCGTACGATACACAATGAACGGCTAAGATGTGGAGATCCCTAGGATCCCCACATAATGGATCCGGAGGGGATCCTTTTCCATACATACATACCTAGGCCTACCTACATACAGACATGGTGAAGTATATGAAAAACTATGTAACCTTGGTAAATATTTTGAAATTACGTTTCTGTGACTTGGACCTGAAAATTGAAAACGAAAACTTTCACCGGACTGAGAGGTCGGCGGCGTGCAAATGGATGCAAAAAACTAAAAGGATGATAACTAATAAGTAAAAGGAAGGCAAAAGAAAATGTACTAACCCAGCTGGGATTCGTAGAGGATCACCCATAACTTCTGGTGTGAATGCAAAGTTGAGAGCAGGTGTTGTTGTTCCCGCCGGGGGGGTAGGGAAGTAAAAGAAAAGCATAAGAACATGTGATAACCCAGCTGGGATTCGTAGAGGATCACCCATAACTTCTGGTGTGAATGCAAAGTTGAGAGCAGGTGTTGTTGTTCCCGGCCGGGTGGGGGGCGGGGGGGGTGAGGGGGGTGGCGCCGCGAGGATGTTTGCTGTTCGTAGAGTATCACCCATAACTTCTGGTGTGAATCCCGGGTGGGGGGGGGGGAGTGAGAATGGTTGGTGTTGTTGTTCGGGGCGGGGAGCGGCGAAGCGAGGATGATTAGGAAACGCGGGGGTTGCGACGGGAAGCGACGATGATGTTTTGGGACCCGGGGGGTGGTTTTAAGCTGTCCCGCAGGGCCCACTTGTCATTGGTATCTGAAGGCAGGACAATACTTAGGTCCTGACTGCTCAGGATCAAGTATACTGACCTCACAACGTGGTACACTATAAAGATGACACCTGTCTTTTTACCTATCCAAACACCAAACATGGCGTTCTTTGTTCTATACCCAAACATAAACTGTTCTATTAACCAAACACCATCCTTTTCTCTCGTTGAAGAATCCCCAACCTTCAAGAGACAAACCAGCAAGCACCTCCCTCGACCCACCTCGTTCCTCCGCCGCAGACCTACCCCGTGTCCTCCTCCACCGTCGATTCACCCCGTGTCCTCATCCAACTTCTCTCCTCCGTCAACCCACCGCCGTTCCTCTGTCAACTTCACCGGTATTCCTCCGTCGGCCCCGCTTCCGCTTCCTCCTTCAACCTCTCTCCTCCATCGAAGTAGGTCCATAAGAATTCATGAAAGGGAGGGGATCTTTGTTCTTCGTGTATAGTGTGACGACGCTGCACTGATACAAATCTGTGATGGCATAGGAAAAGACAAGGACGATGAGGGATAAGCCTGGGAACAAAGAGGAAGTGAAAAGGGATTATGGGGTGTTTGGATGCCTAGGTAATTGGATAAACAGGGTGTTTGGCTGCATAGCTTAAACATATAAAGTAGTACACGTGTTCTCTTTTAATTGACCCATATCAATGGTCAGTGAAAATTGGGAACCCACTTGTGAGTACCCAAGTAATATCCCTGAAGGCATACATCGATGATAGGATTTTACGGGCCAAGCCTTTATATCAAGGGAAGGAAATAGATTCATGGAAGTCCGGATTTTAAGGCCATCTTCAACTGAGGGCTGGTTAGAGGGTTCGTTTTACCCCTCTGATTCTTCAAGATATTAATATTTTAATTAACAGTATAAAGTCATATTTGTCTTCATCTCCAACCAAGGGCCAAATGGCTCGTTTTAGCTATGTCACAAAAAATCGTCTCCAACCAAAGGCTAAAAGACCATAGGGCCAAACATAATTTATTATTTAATTTTAAAAACTACAACAACTTAAATTTAAAAAACAACTTAAATTTAAAAACTACAACTTATATTTAAAAATTACAACTTAAATTTAAAAACGACAAATTACAAAATATTGAAGAAAATTATTGAAAAATTGAAAGAAATATTGCAGATGAAGGAAATATTGTAGATGAAATGAAGAATTGAAAAAGTTTCACCATATTTATAGAAAACAAAAAGGTTTAAATTAAAAAAAAATGGAATAAAACAGCTAGCTGCAGTCAGCTAGCCGTTGTATTAAAAAAAATTCATATTATTCGTGTCAGTTATAACCGGCACTATTTCAATTCAAATTACTATTTGTGTCGATTATAACCGACACAAATAGTAATTAATCAAAATATTCCTGTCTAGCCGTAATATTTAAATCATTATTTGTGTCGGTTATAACCGACACTATTGAAATAATATAAATTATTCCTATTGGTTATAACCAACAGGAAATTCGACACATTTAAAAAAATTTCTGGCCAGCCCTCTAGCCCTTTGGCCATTTTAGATTCTGTGGGGCCCACGAGCCCTCTGGCCAGTGCCGGCCCTGAGAATTTGGGGGCCCTAGGCGAGTCTTCAAAGTGGAGCCCTAATGTTCTCGGACCTCCGACTCTTTGTATATTGGTATGTAGTAGGAAAAATTCGCTAATTACATAAAAGTATATTTCTTCATCAAATATCATTAAAAATTAATATCAAAAGAAAAAAAATATACTAACATTACTTAATATTCCATGTCACATGTCTTTAGACGCAAATGCACTAATATTGAGAGTGAAGAGCAATAAAACTTGATTGACGAATATAATAATTCAACAACGCCAAGTGGTTCTCTTGTGTTCTTTCTAAAATCAACACACACTAGCAAATCAAATATTAGAATAACCTAGTTTAACAATAAATTATTGAAAAAGAAAATTTAAATTCAACGTTATGGTTACCTCAAATTACAATATTCAGGACTACGTGATGGTTGCTTAAACATTCAATATAAATAGAAAGACTGGGAAGTTGAAAGAAAAATGTCACATCCCGGCCCGTGGTGGATCATTTCCCGGGCCCGCACCACCACCGTAGCACAATATTGTCCGCTTTGGGCCCCGACCACGCCCTCACGGTTTTGTTTCTGGAAACTCATGAGCAACTTCCCAGTGGGTCACCCATCCTGGGAGTGCTCTAGCCCCCTTCTCGCTTAACTTCGGAGTTCCTACGGAACCCAAAGCCAGTGAGCTCCCAAAAGGCCTCGTGCTAGGTAGGGATGAGAATATACATTTAAGGATCACTCCCCTGGGCGATGTGGGATGTTACAAAAAAGGATCACAAAGTTATGATTATTCTGGTTTTTGTTATTTTTTTAGGTTATTTTCAAAAGCAAAATAAAAACAAAATGCATTTGGACAAATTGAGGCCATTAATTTCTCTAGCTTTTTACAGTTGGCATTCATATGTTTTTTATTTAAGAAACTCAAGTTTTTTCTATTTATACAATTTTTATTTAAAATATTTTTGAAAATAAATAAGAATTTAAACATAAACCACCCACTAACATGAGGTTTTGTTTTTGTTTTTTCTAAAGTTGAAAATTTTAAATTCATTCAAAATTAATATTTGTTGAATTATTTTAACTCATTTTGGTTCTTGTAATCTTAAAATTTTTAAAGAGCAATTTATCTTTAATTTTAATCTTTAATTTCATAGATTTGAAAAAAAACAAAAACTAATGCCTACAAGGTGTTTCGAACTGCCCACCTCAATGAAAATGGAGTGGAACCGTTTCCACTGCACCAACAAAATAATTATGATATTTCTTACGTTTTTTTATTTATATTTTATATAAAAAAATTTGGGAGCCCCCCGAACTTGGGGGCCCTAGGCAACCGCCTACCTCGACTATCCTCAGGGCCGGCCCTGCCTCTGGCCTAGCCCTCGTTTGGAAACGATTTTCGGGCTATTTTCGGCCATCTGGCCTTCTAGACCCTTCGCTTGGAGATGGCATCAGCCTTCCCTCGGGTCCACCCTTCAGATCAAGGGAAAGATAATTAGATTTTGGGAGATTATATTCATACACCCCAAATTACTTCTCTCACACTTTTTTAATTTTTTAATATTTTTCTATCAAGTGTCAGTGGTGTGTATAAAATATTAAAAAAAATTAAAAATGTGTGAGAAGTAATTTGGGGTGTGTGAATATAATCTCTCATAGATTTTAAGGGTTGTCTTGGAAATCGGATGACACATGAAGTCAACTGCCCAAAAGAATTTGCTTGGTAGTATCTCCACATCTCAGTTGTTCATCGTATATCGTACGGCCAGTTTTCGTTAGTTACTATTTATGTTTAATTTTAAATAATAAAAGCTAAATGATTTATGACCGCATGATATACGATGAAATTAGAACCTTGCAGACAAGCAAGAAGAAATTAAGTGAGGGATTTGAATCCGTTGGATCGTAAAATGAGCAAGAAGAAATTAAAAGAGGGATTTGGATCTGTTCGATCGTAATGAGATGTTGGGTGGGCCCTTGACCAAACCATTAAATCCCATACTATAAAATGAACATGGATTCTCTCTGGATCCAATGGTCGTAATTCACCAAGTCTAATCATTCAGGTCGTTGAAATTTAATCAAACGGTTAAAGTTATTATAACTTTTAAAATGGATCTCTATTTGTAACCGTTATATCAAATTTCAACGGTCCGAATGATTGGATTTGATGGATTAGAACCATTGGATCCGGAGAGGATCCATGTCCATTTTATAGTATGGGATTTAGGGGTGGTTTGAGAGTGAGGTGCTTAAAAAAAAAGCATCCATGAAAAAAAGCTGTGAGGGTTTTAGGTGTTTGGTAAACTAAAAAAAAATGGCTTATTTTGAAAGCTGTTGTGAGAATAAACTGAAATCAAAGAAAAAAACTGAAGCTGTTATTTGCAGCTTTGGAAAACTGGCTTTTTTTCAAAGCACATGGAGCTACAGTACTATTTTAATGAAAAGACTCACTATCAGATTGCTTTTTTTTTTCAAAAGCACTTTTACAAAAAAGTTTACCAAACACTTTGCTGCTTTATTTCACAGCCGCTTATTCTCACAGCACAGCCGCTTATTCTCACAGCAGCTTTTTTTCAAAGCACAACAATACCAAACCAGCCCTTAATGGTTTGGTCAAGGGCCCACCCTGCATCTCATTACGATCGAACGGATCCAAATCCCTCTTTTAATTTATTCTTGCTCGTTTTACGATCGTACGGATTCAAATCCCTCACTTAATTTTGTTCTTGCTTGTCCGCAAGGTTCCAATCTTATAGTATGGGATTTAATGGTTTGGTCAAGGGCCCACCCTGCATCTCATTACGATCGAACGGATCCAAATCCCTCTTTTAATTTCTTCTTGCTCGTTTTACGATCCAACGGATCCAAATCCCTCATTTTATAGTATGGGATTTAATGGTTTCGTCAAGGGCCCACAAATTCATAATACTTCCAAGAAAAAAATTGATAAGGGCAAGGGTTCACTTTTTTGAGAAGTGGTTGTGGAGAGTGGGCTTTTAAAGGTGTGGTCTACAGTCGAATTTAACCTTGGTAAAAGTTTAATCTTTTGAAATTACGTTTCCACATGTTGAGAGGGTCAGTTAATGTTTACACAAAGAGAGAAGGTTTTGTTATTTTCCAAAAAAAAAAAAAAAAGAGGGAGAGAAGGTTTTGTTACAAAATATCTGAAAATCAAATTTATTTGATCCATAACTTGGATCTGAAAATTGAAAACGAAAAAAAAATGTTACACATAATATCGTCGATAGGTTAACAAGATTATGTACTGTTTCCCTTATGTTTTACAATTTGCTTGTAACTAAATGCAAAGGCAAGTAGATACAACATTTTCTGTATAAATAGACTTCCACCGCTATCTTCTCGTTGCCTACGACATGTTCGACATTGAAAGTTTTGAGTAGTTTTAGTGTGTTTCTTTTTCCATGATATCTTCTCGTTGCCTACGACAAAGTCCACAAAGAATACTCATTTGGACGAATTCTATTTTTTATACTTATAATAATGTGATTGATTATACAAAAACTAGCAACTTTGTAAATATTTGTAATAATGTGATTATAAAAAATATATATAGAATTCGTAATATAGACTAAAACCTCAATACGTTACATATTGCTTAAATTTTATACCAAATATTTTAGAGCATCTTTAAAGGAAATGTCAAATTTAAAACATCAAAATGGTATTAGATGACTTATGTGGTAATTGACATTTTTTACAATTTTTTGCTCCACCCAATATGTTAAATAATAATGTCATACTGTAGTTTTTTTCATCTCTTTGTGGGGTTCAATTGATTATACAACCAATCAAATACTTGAAACACAAACATTTATTATATATTGCATCACATCTATTAAAAAATTATTAAATAAATTTGATAGCAAAAGACTTTGCGTTCAATTGCCTCAATGCCACATGGAAACTGAAGGCTCAATTGAAGAGAGTTTGCTACCAATTTTTTACTATTGTCTATGTGACAATTTTGACATCTCATTTGAAGATGCTCTTCTCTGTATTGTGGTTTCATATGCCATCCTTTAAAGTTTCATTTCAAATTTCACCATTGTTAGCAAATTTTCATCACTTTCGTCGAAAGCAACTGATGTCGATATATTCATCGATATTGTCACGAATTTACATATCGGTATTTCCACCAATATTGATATTTTAAACATTATCCCAAATTAAAGTTCTTGATTTCTAATAGTAAAGATTTATTTAAGATTTTGGCAAATGTGACCCTGTTTTTATTTATTTTTTGGAACCGAGACCTAAACATATATCATTGACTTTATTCGTTATTTATTTAATATTTTGTTAGTATTAAATCCCATGTCGAGAACTCATAAATAGATCTTGTATGTGCTTATATCGAATTGGATCACTTCTTATATATTGTAAGTCACCCAATTTGTGTGTTGTATGTATTTTATATTGTCAATTAATTTTATGGTAAAACTTAGCCTTCTTCATTAAAGTATTACCAACCTAAAAGCTAAACAACAAAATAAGTTTTACGCTTATTAATTGAATTGCCCTTTGAAACTGTCATTTAGTCTCATTTTACCCCATGAAATTGGTTTTGTTTCACTTTGACCCTTAAAACTGCTATTTTCAACTCATTTGGTCTTACTTCACCTCATTCCGTTAAAGAAACATAAATTCCAGGTATTTGGACATTTCACCTTTTATACACCTATTTACCTCCAGCTTGACCACGAAAACAATCTCAATTTCATTTTTGACAACTCTAATTCAAATACATGGGATTTGGGCAGAGTATTGTATAACTGCACATTCTTGGTGATTAAAAGAGCATTTTTTGTAGAAGTGAAATCACTCCATATAAGTTATATTGAATCTTGTCCATTTTTAAAGGAGAGAGTATTCAATACTGTATTCTTCAAGCGAAAATAATGTGAGAGAATTGAATGTTTTCTGCCATTGTATTAGTTTCAACAGAGTTTTTTTTTTTTTTTAATTTTCTATTTCATATACTCAAAATCAAAAGCTAGAATTTAGAAAGACGTGCCCAGAGCATGAACTGGTAGAGTTTAGCAACTACAATTTTTCGTTTGTTTATACAATGATATTTATACTAGAGAATGAAGGGATAAATTGGTGATGAACTACTAAGTGGTCATTCATGTATTCTTCAATCCACCGGTTTGGATAAGAAGGTAAAACCAAATGTTTGATTTTTGGGTGATTTTGGGGTTTGATTGAATTGATTTGTAAGGTTTGTTAAATTGGGATTTTACTAATTAAGATGAATGTATGCGTTTGGTGACTTTTTGTATTATTGGATTAGCATTGGATTGATTAATTGGTTACTGTGCTGATCAATTACATTCAGTTAGTTCCGTCGTTTTATGTTTGATTCTTTGGAGAGTTGATCAACGCGGAAATAGTTTTAAGAGAGTTTTAACTAAATATTTCCTGTACTGTTCATTTTTAACGAAAAAATCATAATTTTACCTTTAACTGACATTATTCATTATACCTTTAAAAATGACTTTTCGTTAAAAAAGAAGTTTTTTTGGACTTTTCGTTAGTTTTTCTTAATTTTAATCCTTTAACCGGTTGTGAGATGCATGCTGAATACCCTTAGTTATTTTATTCATTTGTGGATGTGAGTGTTTTCGTATGCTAAAGTTACCTTTTTCTGATGCAACCCTACACAACAAATCACAAACCATCCATATCTCCCAACCGAACACTCATTCTGGTCATTTCAACCGCAAAGAAACAGAATATAAGAACCGCATGGCCCGGCCTTCTCCTTTCAACTGTCAACCCAACCATACTTAGATCCTTCACCGTCGTTAACCCCTCTCTCTCTCTCTCTCTCTCTCACGCGCACACACACAGACACACAAGCTGTCACTCTCACTCACTCCAAACATGTCTTTCCACATAATAATATCTAATCAAGTTGAAATGTCAAAAACATCCCACAATCAAAGATTCTAAGCTTGCACATGATCCAATATCTATTGATAGGGTGTTGAGTTTTCTATTCATGTGTACTGGGTTTGAAACTTTCTATTTTCCTAAATTATTGTAACAGTTTCAAACTTTTCCCATCTTCTTAACAATAATAAAATTTGGAAAAAAAAACTGATTTTAGGCTTATTTTGCCTTGAATTTACTTGCATTCACTTAAAATTAACAAGTTTGATACAGAACAAAGAATTTTTTTCCCAGTTGATTTTGAAAAAACAAAAATGAAAAAGGAGGAAAGAGCTTTCCACAAAACTATCAAGAAATACGAGGACATAATAACAACATACATACTTACAAATATACATACATGGCGAAGTATATGAAAAAATATACATACATGGCGAAGTATATGAAAAACTATTTAACCTTGGTAAAAATTATTTTGGTAAATATTTTGAAATTACATTTCTGTTAGAGGATCAATGTTAATGTTTGCATCTCATGTTTAGCTCATTGAGTTTGCGAATGACATAACAGAGCATGTCAGTTGCATTTGTTGTACATGTACAAAGTCTTTTCAAGGTTGGATAGGACTTAACCATAGTTGTCACAAAGCATATGCCCATCATGCGAGAGCAAACTATCCAAAATCTGGAACAAGGATGAATGTTAATAGAATTGAGGAAAAAGTTCCACACAAAAGGCTGATTATGTTCATCAATCCATAGAGGTCTGAATTGTGGGATGCTTGCAGTATCTTGACAATGGCCGGATAATCGAATAAATTGGCAATTAACATTAAAACAACGACGTAGTCTATATCAAATAGAGATGCCTGCGAGGTTGAACATTTAACTTGTAGGAGCAATTCTACCATGGCAAGGAGAAAGAAAATGCATTTGTGGATACCAGTATCCTCCCTTGTGATGCTGGAAAGAAAATTAAATTAATAAGTGGATGAATTTCCTTAGCTAATCACCTTATAAGTACTTTATTAGTAGCAAAACCAAATAATTTGAAAGTAGAGGGAATGAATGAAAAAGAAAATGTACTAACCCAGCTGGAATTCGTGGAGAATTAGCGTCGGAACTCATAACTTCTTATGTTAATGCAAATAACGATTGTCTAATTTGAGTTCTTCAAAACTATTGGGGAGATCGAGGAAGTGTTGGAGGAAGGGGTAAGATCCACGAACTGTTGGAGGAAGTATGAAGAAAGGCCCGTCCTGGGATCACTTATATAGGAGTATCTTTGTCAGAAATGATAATATCGGCATATGTAGGTCCGTCCTCTTACTTCCCCACGTTTGACTTTAAAAATATACACAAAAGAAAAAAAGTGTTTAAATGACACGTTTCCCTCTCTAAATGTGATGTGATATTAATATATAAAAATGTTTTTAAATAGCCTATTTTTTATATTTATAACACTAATATTACATTAGTGTGAATTTATTAAATATGTAAGTCTTTGAACAAAACTAGTTTGATATGGAATTAAACACATGAATTTGAAATATTTATAGATTTTTATTTTGTCATAAAAATATTTATATTCATATTTACATTTTCAATTGCTATAAATGAATATCGCACCTCAATTTTAAGAAAATTTTATGCAACGCTATGATTTATCACACTCATAAGACAAATAACTTGGTGGTGGGGTCGTAATTCGTAAAGATGCAATGGACAATACACCCACATGACGTGGAAGATTATCTTATTCATTTTCAGTGGACCATATGTTACCGAAAAAGCATTTTAACAGGAGTCAGATGTCAGGAGAACTTCCAGGAAGGTTCCTTTTGTATATGGGAGACAGATTATCTGTCCTGTTTTGTATAGTCACGATTAAATTACGTTAATATTTTATATTATTTTTTTATAAAGATAATAAGACAATAGTAATATAAAATATTGACGTGGCTTAACCGTGATCACATAAATAGGAGGGCTCAGAAAGTGGGAGGACAGAGAATCTGCCTGCTTGTTTATGGGTTTTACCGCTAGAAGCCTGGACGATCAAATTTAAGGTCATCTCCAACCGAAGGATCCAGAGGGCTAAAATGCCGAAAATATCCAGAAAATCGTCTCCAACCGAGGGCTAGGCCAGAGGGCTGTGAAATCTAAGACGGCCCCACGGAATCGGAAAGGGCCAAAGGGCTAAAGAGCTGGCCACTTCCAGTCAGCTAGCCAACCCCGGGTTGGCCATAATTTTTTTAAATGTATTGGATTTTCTGTTGGTTATAACCGACATGAATTCTTAAGAAAAAATTCAAATGCAATGGCTAGCTGACTAGCCGTTGCATTTGATTATTATTATTTTTTTACAAAATTTTTCATATAACTTCTATTTCAAAAAATTTGTTTCATTTTATTTTAAATTCTTTTTTTATTCCTATAACTTCTATTTCACAAAATTTGTTTCATTTTATTTTAAATTCTATTTTTTTTCCTATAACTTCTATTTCACAAAATTAGTTTCGTATTTTTTTAATTCTATTTTTTTTCCTATAACTTCCTAAGCCATTATACAACATTAAATTAAATTAAGTAACATGAAACAACATTAAACAATATGAAACAACATTAAATAACATTAACCAACATAAAAATTATACAACATGAAAAAAAACATTTAACAATATGAAACTTAAACAACATTTAAGTTGTAGTTTTTAAATAATAAATTATGTTTGGTCATCGGTTAGAGACGGTTTTTTATGACATAGCTAAAACGAGCTTTTTGGCCCTTTGGCCTTCGGTTGGAGACGGAGGCAAATATGGTCCTGTACTGTTGTTTGGGCCCAAAATAATAGTTTGGGCCGAGGGTAGGATCACTCTCGGCCCGTGCGGCGAAAGGGCCATGGACCGTTCAGCTCATGGGCTTCCAAGCCTAGGTCGGTTAAAACAGAACGCAAGCCGAGTCCTAGTACAATAGGGACTCTCGACAGGGTCAGTAATCCAGAGAGCGAATCCGGCTCAGTTAAGGACTAGATACGTAGTCCTAGTGGAGATAGGATTGGTCGAGGTGATGTTGATCCAGGGAGGGAGACCTAGTCCGAATAGGATTGAAACTCGGGCTCGAGGACCAGCGCTATAAATAGGGGAAGCTGTGCATTAAGGAAGGCCCTTGCAAATCAATACAAAATTGCCCTGTGCAAATTCTCACAACTTGTGATTTTTCTTTTTCTTTTTTTCGCTGACACATCTTCCGTTGGCATCAACAGCACTGTGGAAGCAACCGGTGATATCTTAAGTCGGCATAGATAGATCTGTCACTGTAGAGTCAGTCGGTCTCGCAGTATCTTCCGTTGGCATCAACAGCACTGCGGCGAGAACGATTGATTACCTATCCAAGTCTCGGTCGAGAAGGGTTTCTGAATCCTTATTGGTCGAGGTCATCTCATCAACATTCTCGGCGAAGTGAGGTGTTACAGTTATTACATTCGGCACATTGAAAGCCGAATTTGATATTGAACTTCGTAAGAATAGTAACTTTGTCTTCAGGTTCGAGAGCCCAAGAGGCCGAGACGTGTTCCTTTCTCGGCCGCAATCGCAAGACGCAGAAGTCAGTAGCGCGACCCAACGCAACATCAACAAATTTACTCCTCGGCCGACGAGTTGGCACGCCCCGCATTCACCGAAGGACGTAGTTAGCTCATTAATTACTCGGCCTGCGCGCCACATAGGCTTTGTAGTTTTTAGGGTCAACAACTGTTCATTAAAATATTAATATCTTGGAGGATCTTGGAGGGCCAGAGGGCTAAAACGAGCCCTCTGGCCAACCATCGGTTGGAGATGGCCTAAATCCAATATCAATATAGTGAAATCATGATATTAATTAATATATCAAACTAATTTTGTTAAAATTACTCCTGTACTTATTGAATTGACAGTACACGACACGTGTCGACATCAGAAGCCAATCATAGCACGACACGTGTCGACATCAGAAGCCAATCACAACACGACAGATGTCGTGTCAATGTCACAACAAAGCTAGAAACTCTCTTCTATAAAATGAGATCATTCTCCCACAATATTTCCTAATATCATTTGTACTAAATCATTCATTAGTACTCACAAAATGAGAGCTTGAACCTATGTACTTGTGTAAACCCTTCACAATTAATAAGAACTCCTATACTCCGTGGACGTAGCCAATCTGGGTGAACCACATACGTCTTGTATTTTCTTCCCTGTCTCTATTCATTTACATACTTATCCACAAAAATGACCGGAGCAATCTAGCGAAGGTCACAAACTTAACACTTTATGTGGTACCAAAGTCCTCACTGATTTTGTACATCAACATATAATAAGCTTTATTTTGTTTTATTTTATTTTCTTGTTCAATAAGCATTCCTCTTTTCTACTCATATCCACACCACCATTTACCCTCATCTTTCTACATGCTATTGACGGTTGGCTCCTCAGGCCGATCTTAAAGCCGTAGCAAAACTTAACAGCTATATATCTCGTAAGTCGAAGAGAATTTGGAATTGCGTCATCGTTTTTATTCATTGGTTCAACAAATGTGTACATGGCTAGTCAGTAAGCACATATGAAAAATTCACATATCATGCAATTGATGAATAAAAACTGCAACAATTTTCCATGATTTGTAATATTTCTATAGCGGTGTCTTCTGCTGTGGAACTCAATACACGTGGCCGCCTTAGGTGCTGATGGTGATCAGCCTATGGAAAATAGAGATTTGGATTGTGGCGTGTGTGTGTGTGTGTTTATATATATATATATATATATATATATATATATATATATATATATATATATATATATATATTAAATCGTGTCCGTTTATCATACATCGTGCGGTCAGTTTTTGTCAAGTACTGTTTGTGTTCAATTTTAAATAAAAATAATAATATGATTTTTGACCGCATGATGCACGATTTATAAATTTTCGAGATCCTCACAAAGAGGATCCAGATATTCGCATTCATACAATTGATTCGTGGCATATATATATTGGAATAAGTCAATATTCAGGAGAAAATGAATGTAAATATTATGTAATTATTAGAGTCTTGTTTAGGACGGACAATATGTCCTTTATTTGTTTCCTTTTACAACAAGGATTGTATGTACCTATTTACTCATAATTATGAAATATACGAGAATAAGCCGTAAAATTCAATTTGGCATCAGAGCCAAGATGTAACCCTAATCCCACTGTGATGTCATGCTGCATATGTCGTGAAGGAAGAGAGGAAGACAAAAACTGGTTTTTTCACTGGATACCTGCAGCAAGAACAGTTTGTCGTGCAGTGTGCGTGTTTGCTGTGCAGTGTGCTTGTGTGTGCCGTGACCTATGGCGAGTGACAAAGGAGACTTGGGGCTGAAGTTGGAGGGTGGATCACAGGGTTCTACTCACAGTTCAGTCGTAAACCTAGTTGTTATTCAGAGTGCTGCTTTGGCGGTACCTAGTACTGTAAAACTTAATGGATCAAATTATCCTATTTGGTCCAATGTGTTGGAGATGCATATCGCTAGGCGTGGTAAGAAAGGGTTTGTGATAGGAAGCATCAAAGAACCCAAGGAAGACAGTGCCGAGTATGAAGCTTGGGAGACGGGGAATGCTATTATGAAAGGGTGGTTGATTAATTCCATGGATCCTACCATCATGGGTTTTTTCATCCATCTTTGTACTGCTGGAGAAGTTTGGGAAGAAGTTGCTCGAACGTATTATGATGGGTTTGATATTTCTCAGATTTATGAGTTGAAAGTGAAGTCATTCAGATTTCGACAAGAATGGAGGCCTATCGGTGTATACTATGCCGATCTCAAAACTTTTTGGCAAGAATTGGATCAGAGAAGACCAATCAAGATGGAATGTGCTGGTGACTTAAAGACACTTTGAGAGGAAATCCAACTAGATCGTGTGTATGCCTTCTTAGCAGGGCTTGATGATATATTTGATAAGGTGCGTAGTGATATCTTGAGATCACAACCTTTACCATATGTGGAGGAAGTGTTCTCTATTGTGAGGCGGGAAGCGCAACGCCATGCAACAATGATGGGTAGTCATGGCATTGGGAATCAGGAGGAAATCTCTCCCATGGCTATGGTGTCTCGGCCACCTTCGGGTACCCAAACCTTTAATCTTTCATCATCAACAACTATCTCTCCCGTGGCTATGGTGTCCCGGCCACCTTCGAGTAGCTGAACCTTTAATCCTTCATCATCAACAACTTCTCGGCCTGTCACTCGGGAAAATAAGGATGACTTGAAATGTACCTTTTGTGGGAAAATCCGCCATACAGAATATACATGTTTTCAATAACATGGAGTACCAGAATGGTTTCCGGAATTGAAAAAAAAGTTGCGTGCAAAGGAACGAGGTGCTGGTGGAGCAGGTGGCGATCGTGCATCCATGACCAGTGCTCCTAAGGATGCCGCCCCCCACAGGTGATCCAAGTCAAAGTTTGCTGACTATGACCACTCCTAGTGAAACCCCGGCCATTCCATGTAGTATAAGGCATGTGTTTTTAGCCTCTGATACGGAACATCGTACATGTTGGATTCTAGACTCGGGTGCAACCGATCATATGACTTTTGATAAGAATTTATTTACTAGTATGACAACGAGTTCACGGAAATGTATTGCAACTGCCAATGGACAAACAACACCGGTTTTTGGGGCAGACATTGTGCATCTCATGCCGACCCTTCCTCTTCATCATTACCTTTTTGTTCTCTCGTTGTCTCATAATTTGTTGTATATTCCTCAAGTTACTGAGCAATTAGATTGTGTTGTACTTATGTATCCATTGTTTTGTTTACTTCAGGATATTCAGACCAGAGGAGATACATTGGGTGGCACTATTAAAGTCGAGAGATAGGGGGTTGCAGATTTGGTAAGTAGTGGAGTGACTGGGTCGACAGCTTCATGCCGACTTTCTTCACCACCCACGGCAAGCTGTTGCCGAGAGGGCTTATGTGGTTGAATAACACTTCAGTGCTCAGCATGCTCATGTGGAGAGCCTTCACGGCACCTTTCTGCAGTATGCCGAGAGCTTTCACAGCTCCCTTCTTTAGTATACTCTGTCCATGAGCTACATATTTCCAACCACCCAAGATCACCGATAATATTCTCCCCCTGGTGATCAGAAGGTGATGGACTCGAACCATAGAAATACTCAGACTCCAAAAAAGTAACATCCATGGTCACATACATATGGCCAGTAACATCCATGGTCACGTACATTGGGTATTATCAGAGTCACTCGGATCATACGTTATTTGTGAAACGGAGAAGTGGAAAAGTGACGACCTTAATTATCTATGTGGATGATATTATAATAACGAGTGATGATACAAAAGAGATGATGAGGCTGGAACGAAACCTGGCTGCCAAATTCGAGATGAAGAATTTGGGAGATTTGAAATATTTTCTTGGTGTGGAGGTCGCTCGGTCATCTAGAGGTATTTTCTTGTCTCAACGCAAATATGTTCTGGATTTATTAAAGGAAACAGGAATGCTGGGATGTAAACCGGTGGACACTCCCATCGTGGAAAAACATTATTTAGGGATTTATCCAGATCAAGAACCAGTTGACAAGGGTAGGTATCAAAGGCTGGTGGGGAGAATGATTTATTTGTCTCACACTCGTCTGGATATTGCCTATGCTGTAAGTGTAATGAGTCAATTCATGCACTCACCAAGTGTGGATTATATGGCGGCAATAATGAGGATCTTGGCTTATTTGAAGTTTGCACTTGGTAAAGGGATCTTGTATGCGTGTCATGGACATATGAGAATTGAAGGTTTTACCGATGCTGATTGGGCAGGTGACGTGACTAATAGAAGATCGACATCTGGGTATTTTACATTTGTTGAAGGTAATTTGGTCACTTGGCGAAGCAAGAAACAGAATGTAGTATCACGATGCTCTGCTGAAGCCGAGTATATGGGAATGGCATAGGGTGTGTGTGAGATTCTTTGGTTACAGAAGTTACTTTGGAGTCTCGGTTTTAAACAGACATAAGCAATGGAGTTGTATTGTGATAATAAGTCCACCAGAGAAATAGCTAAGAATGCGGTACAGCATGATATGACTAAACATGTGGAGGTTGACAGGCATTTTATCAAAGAAAAGCTGGAGAAGAAGATTGTGTCAATACCGTTTGTGAACTTAGAAGAACAACTTGCAGACATTCTTACCCATGCCGTGTGTCGTAGGTGTTTTGATGATTCACTAGTCAAGTTGGGCATGAGTAATATCTATGCTCCAACTTGATAGGGAGTATTGGAATAAGTCAATATTTAGGAGAAAATGAATGTAAATATTCTATAATTATTAGTCTTGTTTGGGAAGGACAATATGTCCTTTATTTGTTTCCTTTTACAATAAGGATTGTATGTACCTATTTACTCAGAATTATGAAATATACGAGATTAAGCCGTAAAATTCAATTATATATTCACATATATATGTATATATATATATATATATATATATATATGAAGCCTTTAAGGGAAGGAATCCCTATTTTTTTTAATAAAAATGGGAATTAGTTGGGGGTCCACACTACATAGAACTTTAACGATCTAAATCGTCTATTGATAAGTTTTTTTTCTGTTTTTTTGTTTTTTAGATATATATATACACACACACCATAAATCTAGCAATTTGCTCCTGCGCATTTGATAAGTTTTTTGTTTGTTTTGTTTATTCTCTTTATCTTGTACATGTCATTATATAAAATTATTAGATAGTTTTTTTTGTTAAAATTCAAAATTTTGAAGTTCTTTTTATTAGTTTTCTTTATTTTATTTGAGGAAGACGATTCCAACTTACTAATCATTTTAGAAAAATTATACTACTTCTAGTTTTGTTCCAGGTTCTAAGCTTTGCCGTTTGGTACTTTTTCATCAGATTTCAACCTACATATGTAGTTTACATCCTAAACTTGTTTTTCACATAGCGCACTGCGCACGAGTTGATTGTATGTTCTTTTAATTGAAGTCACATACATAACAGGTAATTACATGTGAACAATTATATAAAAGAATGCATAAAAAGCCTATGATTGCTTAACAAATAATTCTTAAATTGTAATTATTATTTTATATTTTCATTTTGTGTTTTGTTTTTTGCTCAAATGTGGTTACAATTGTGTCATCTGCAGTTTAAAAAAAAATGACAAAATCAAGTGCGATAAGATATACCAAAGCAATATAGAAGGAGATCCCAAATTAATTCCACATGTTACAATTATTTTATATTGTACATTACTCAATTTCACTGTTCTAAAAATCCCCGCCTAGACCACCTAGGCACCCGCCTAGCCCGCCTAGGCACCTGCCTACGTTGCAACTCACTTAGACCGAAAATACGTAACTTTCAATTTGCATTTTGTTTTTTTCCAATAAATTATAAGATACTTGTTGCATACTTGAATGAACAAACATTATATCCTTATTTCACGTGTTTTCATTAAGTTCCAATACTTCATGATATATATGCATTCTATTTTGTAGTTTATGATGAAATTATATATATTTCAAGTAGAAGCAGACACTTATTTACATGAAATATGATAGATTTACTTAAATCCGCCTAGTCCGTCTAGGCCCCGCCTAGCCGCTAGGCCCCAGCCCGCTGCCCGACTAGCGCCTAGCAACTTTTAGAACCTTACTCAATTTATGTATTGTTCGTAATTTATATTGTTAATTAATTTTATGTTAAACTGATTTCTTCATAAAAATTATTACCAACCTAATAGTTAAACAGCAAAATGAGTTATAAAGTTTGAACTCTTCCTATTCCATTATCCCCTCTCTTTCACGGCTATCTTGTCGTTGCCTAAAACAAAGTCAACAAACAACTACCCATTTGGGCAATTTTATTTTTGGATATCTCTGTGTAATTTTCCAACAAATTAAGTGATGTCTCGGATGAATGACAATCGATTATATTTAGTGAGAAAGGTAGTTAATGTTTGTATTAATGTAGTTATAAAAAAAATATATATTCAAAACTATGAGAACTCATTGAGGACAATTCTATATGTATTGAAATGCTTTATGGATCATATCCTATGTATTTTGTGTATCTTTAAATTATGCTCCAAAATAAGACATAGAAATTGATGAGATGTAGTCCTGCTGGTACATGCATCTGCGTTATACTTTACATTGTATTTAACTAAAAAAAATTCAAAGTTGTTGTAAAATCGATGGTGGGTGCAGTGGAATAAATAAACAAGACACAAAATTTATCAAGGTTTCTTTACAGTCAGTGTGACTGAAGTACGTCCTCGGGGCAGCAGTAGTGATTTCATTATAATTTAGAATAATAAGAGTACAGAAATAACTTTCTCTATTATCTCATCTTCCTCTCTTTTCTTTCTTCCTCTTCCGTGAGTCTCACTCCCTTCTTCCTCTTCCGCGAGTCTCACTCCCTTCTTCCTCTCTTCTGCACAAACTTTTGGAAAAAGTTACTGTATCAATCCTATTCATTTTACAAAATTTCCACAAATGAATAGTGAAAATACTGTGTATAAATAGTAACAAACTATTCATGTGGGCCATCCACATATTATTCACAACAAAAGCAATATGTAATGATACTCTGTTTCTTTCCATGTCAAACTGATCGCTGTGTGTTTGATAGAAAAGGTCGTATAAGCTGACCAAGCAATACAAAGCCGTTGTACAATTCCCTGGAGTGGGGAGTCCACGCGAGTGATCTTGTTCCGCCACTTAAACCGTCCGTCACGTTTGAATTCACACTGCCCCTGCGTCTTGAGCTTCCAAAGTGAAAGCCGACGGAAAAGTGCCTTCACTCCACATCTTACACATACAGGTACTTTCAGAGAACTAATTTATGTTGGTATATGCTTCGTTGTTGTACATTGTCCTCAACAGTTTCATATGATATTACCCTCCGTGTTGTTGCAATTGCCTACTTATCCCACTGCAATGTTCCCCGCAGATATAATTGTAACCAAATTAGAGCAAAAAAATGACACAAAATGGAAACATAAAATAATAATCACAATTCAAGAATTATTAATCAAGCAACTACAGGCCTTTTATGCATTATTTTATATAATTGTTCGCGATAAACACAAGAAATCAACCCCAATGATATTACTGATATCTTAAATATTTGAGTGGGCTATTCCAATACGGTTATCCACGTGCAAGTGAAAAGTGTAGAACACTAAAAAAATTTCTTCTTCAATTTAATTGAAAGGTTCAAAACAAATAAAAAGAACCCACGTCAAAAGTAGTTGATGAGTTGATGCGGCGAGAAATTTTTCATTGTAACGGGAATACAAGTAGTATACTATGTATTTTAATAGAAGTGATGGAAATTTTTATTTTTAAAATTATTAACTTTTTAGCACATCTATCCCACTATTTACATAATGATACGTTGTATATCACCTTATGTACCAATCATACTAAAAAACCCCAATGATATTACTGATACTTCAAAGGGTAAACTGTCATTTTCCCCTTAAACTATCACCCTATTGTCAATGCCCCCTAAATTATTTTTTCAGCCAATTTACCCCCTGAACTATAAAAATTGGCCAATGTACTCTTTACTATTAAATTTGTTAAATTCCATCGATTGAGATGTTAAAAATAAGGGTGATTTTGTCATTTCCAACGCAAAATAGTGATTAATAAAAAATAATAAAGAAATTAATAACAAACCATAAAAAAAAAACCCTTGCAAATAGCAAACGGAGGATTGGTTCACAGAGAGAGAGAGAGAGAGAGAGAGAGAGAACAGCCTCCCAGACTCCTAGTGATTGGAGTGGAATCAGTGATGTGGATTCTAAGGTGCAAAGGATCAGCAATGGTGGCATGGCAGAATTGGAACCGGCTCGGTGGAGTTAAATCGGAACCGGCGCGGTGGCGGTGGAGTTGAATCGTTAGCCGCCCCTCCACCTTGGGCTGCTTGAATATGGACTTCAAATCTACCGCTAACCCCACAATTTTTTTAGAGAGGGAGATAAAGAGAGAGAGAATCGTGAAGAAGGTGGCGGGTTGGGTGGGGGTGGAGTTCGGACAGGGAAGGATATGGAATTTCTGGGTTAAAGGAATGTAGGCTGGAGAATAGGGTCTCCTTTTATTTTCTTTTCAAGTTTTAGTATTTTTTTTACTTTAATAGTTAAAAGTGATCTTCTTTTTTAAATTAAAGAATTGATTTTTTTTTAACAGAATTTGGAATGAAGTTTAAAAATTTGACGGTAAGGTGTAAATTGACACATTATATATAGTTCAGGGGGTTAATTGGCTGAAAAAATAGTTTAGGGCGTAAATTGATAATAGAGTGATAGTTTAAGGAGGAAAATGACAATTTATCCTATTTTCAAATAATATCTACAAAATCTACTACCTTGAACGCGTATTGACTCTTTGATGGGGTGATGGGGTGACATTTCATGTAAATATTTGAAAGGAAAGTAATTCCAAAGCGTGTGGCCACAAAATCCCGTGTTAACAAACGATGTGCATAACATTCTCATTATCTTTTTGACCTTATGATTTATTTATTTCAGGTTTTGAACTTTTCGGCTGACATACGATGATAAGTTTTATAGAATATTATCTATTTTCCGACATGAAAGTATTGTTTTCAGGATAAATAATATGAGAGAATTTGAAGGTTTCTGCTGTCATGTTATTTTCAACAAACTTCTCTTTAAATTTTTTTTTATTTCACAAATTCAAAAACAATGAATATGAATTCATATAGACGTGCTCTAAGCCTGAATTAGTAAAGTTTTTTTTTTTTGGTAAAAGGAATTAGTAAAGTTTAGCCACTACAATTTTTGTTTGTTTGTTAATACAATGATAGAGGAATAAATTAGTTACGAGCTATTGGCATTCATGTATTGTTCAACTGTGATATAACTTATAAGTAAAGATAGCCCTTGCAATATGAGCCCCTTCAATTTTTCACAGGCATAAAAAGGTGTTGCAACAGCACCTGCACAAAAGCCTTTCGATATGGACTGGACAAACATTTTGAGACCTCTGACCCACAGAAATGCAACATGACAAGGAGCTTACCTCACGCGTCGGAGATCGACCCGTAGGGTCCATTTGAAATGATATGTACTTCTACTCGTAGGTGTTTTTACTTGAAGTAGTTTTTTAGGACAAATTTTTTATAAAATAAAATCCAAGTGTTTTATAAGAAACACTACAAAGTTACTTTTCCAGAAAATGTTTATATTACTTATGATTGATACAATTTAACAAAACAAGAGAAACATTGTAGGAAACTAACTTTTCTAAGTAGAGAACCACCCCGGTTGATTCAGTGGTCGTACCCAGTGCACAAGGCTCCCGCTTTACACAGGGTCTGGGAGAGGTGAATGTCGGCTAGCCTTACCCCCATTTATGGAGAGGCTGCTCCCAAGTCTTGAACCCGAGACCTACCGGTTGATTCAGTGGTAAATGGATAAATTTCAGGTTCGTTTTCTACACAGTATGTCATAAGTTCGATTCTTGACACTAATGAATCAAATAATAAGTTTTAGGGATAGAAAGAGGCTGAAATGATGCACTACATCATCAACTAGTCCTTTTTTTTTAAGTAACTTTTCTAAGCACCAGAGGGTTAACCGAAATGTTTGTATACATATATATGCTGATTTTGTTCGAAGTTTGGGGAACTCTCTCTCTATTGCGGTTATGTATGACTGTTGGGGGAAGGCATGAGAAAGGAAAGAGAAAGAGTCACGTGATATTATTTATTTATTTTTTTAATTTTAAACAAACAATATTTTCTATATTAAGGGAGTTGGAGGGTAGCTAGCAATAATATGATTCAAATATGTTTTTGGCAATGATCGAACTTTAAGATTTTTTTACTTACAAGTGAAGAAGAATATCACTAGACCGTAATATTAATTAATAATAGTCACGCAATTTCTATCCATCATTAGATATGACTAATGCTAATGATTAAATTATTAGTTTACTTATTATTACTCTTTTAATAGACTTTGTTCATATATTATGGTCTCATGAATGCCGTGAGAAGCAATATCTTTTTTATCTAACAAATTACGATTAGAACTGCACTGATTATTCTCTAAATAATTATTTGGACTATATTATAGACGTAGCCATAGTGATAACCAGTGGACGCCGTAGATTCCTTTTGAATTGTCTTATTTTTGACGTCGTGGCCTTTTTTAATTTTCTTTCTGCAATCTCCACCTGCACTGCCCTCATCGCAATCTCCACCTTCATCACTCTCCGTCGAGCCTCCGACGCCTCCCGATCCCTGGAACCCCATCTGATACACCCGTATGCCTTCTTCATCTACACCCCATCTCAAATCCCTCCTTCCTCTTCCCGATTTCCACTCCGCCAATGCTGGGACTCCGGTTGCTCTGCACAGGGACCACACAGACATAACTCTCTCTTATTTGAGGAATAAGAAGAAAGACATGCTGGTCTTCCGATCTACATGAAATCAGGTGCATAATTAGCTTCCTCATTTGAAGAATAAAACCTGGAGAAAAAGGGAAAAAAAGAGAGAGGAGATAGACGGTTGGTCGGAGAAATAAGGGGAGAAAGGACCGGAGAGGGAATGGCAGCAGTGGGAAGGAAACAAAAATGCTAGACCTTTCGAGAGAAAGGAATAAAAAAGAAAAAAATAAATTAAAGTATAAAATATTAATTGATATGAATAAATTAATATAATATTAGATAAGTTGGGTGTCAGTTTATTTTTAAGGATGAAAATGCATTTAGCCTATTATTATTCACTAAATGAATAAATGCGCTGATACTAGACAAAACCTTTAGGGATGGAGTTGCTTGCAGATGTTGGGCCCACCCCTTGTGGGTTTTCAGGGAATTTCATTGCAAAAGGCCCCACCCCTTTGTATGCATTTGCAGAAAAAGACCTGACAGACACTTTCCCAAAGTGGGTTTTCAGGGAAAGAACTAAAAAGGATGGAGACAACTGAATTCACTGAAGCAACGAACAACCTACCAGACACTTTCCCAAAGTGGCTGACTCCACTTACAATCATTCGATCTTCCTCGGAGTGTGGATTCCACGCGAGTGACCTTGTTCCGCCACGTAACCCGACCGTGACGTTTGGTGTCTGAGGTGGTCGTGGGTCTTTTCCACGTGCTTTGAAAGGAGCGTGGTTTACGTTATCTTTTGTTTAAGACTTAACGAATATGAGAGAGAAAATCGAAAAGTACAGCCAGTTTGTATTAAATTTTTATTTGCAATTTTGCAAACAAATTAGAAATTTGATTGCTTTTTTGGATTTTGCTTTTGTTTCTTTTGCTCAAATCTGATTGGTCAACCCAAAGACTCAAGACTCCAGTCTCAAATCTTTTTTGGGAAAATTAATTTTATAATTCTTAATATTCAAATATATTTTTATTTTGCCACTTAGTATTAGTAATGCACCAAAAGAAAAAAAAGTATTAATAATGCAATCTACTGATATTCCTTCTTATTTGTATGTGAGATGTGTTATAAGTTTGATTCTCGCTAAAGGCGAATTTGAATGATATGATTGTTAACTCATTGTCAAGCTAATCACATCTTATCCCTTTAGTGTAGACAATATCATTTGTTAAATAAATAAATAAAAGAAAGAGTTTGAATTACTATTTTAATTTAAATTAGGAAGAATGAAAGAGTTTAAATGCAGGACACATTAGGTTGACAAAAAAAGAATTAAGAAATCAAAAAACAAAAACTAAATTGAAGCCGCACAATTAAAACGAAAAAAATATATATATACTACAAGTATAAACATTTTTCAAGCAATATTTATCAAAATGAAATAATAGTACTTATTTTTTGCAAATTTTTTTGGTGGTTTATGTGGTTATAACTTATACCACACTTTCAGTGTGACTCTAGTGATGGGCCTTGTAAGCAATTAAGGTCCAAACTTAAGTTTCCGTTAGTCTTTTGTTAAATAAACACATGTGAGGTGTGATTTTTTTTTTGTCGCAAGAGAAGAAGCAAGCCTATACCATGGAACTTATCTCACCTAGAAAAAATGACAAGCAACACGAAAACCCCATAAACAGTGACCAAAAGCAAGGGATGCAAATTGTTGCCGCATGATCCATGTAAGGTGGAGGAAAGAAGAAAAAGGTACTTCGTATTTCCGCACAATCATTGCAAATCAAACGACGGATGCCTTAGGTTTCTTAATTTGGTTTGATTGGACAACTCTAACCTCTCAACGTGAGACTCATATATGCTTATTTAATGGAAACTAATAGACATTTATGTTTAGATACTAATTGATAACAGAGCTCACCACAAAAGTTTAGTTAACAATTCACATTGAAAGTGTGCCATTCAAATAGTTTAGCCATTATTTTTAGATGTCAATAAAGATTTGATTATATAGGACATTGGCATGACAATTTACATTTTTCAATATATAATTAGTGTGAGATTTATAATAAGATTCACACTTCCATAAGCCCAAGGACCTTCTCCCAAAGCCCAACACTCCCCGCACTCCTAAGATCAATCACACTTGGGCTACAAGCTTGCCACAGTCCAATAACCAACTTTAATTTCATTCTTTAATTGCCCTTGCTCCCACCCACAATATCCATAAAAAAACCGAAACTCACCAAGCCCAACCGTATCCCTTTTCACTATTTCAGCAGCACACCCCACACGTTCCTTTGTCCCATAATACCAGAGATTTTTCAATGTGATTGTACACGAGTGGTATACCACGTGTTATTATACAAATAGTGGAGCATGTGTGTTAAAAAAGTTAATAGCTTAAATATTAAAAATTTTCACCACTTATATAAAATCATGCGATCTACCACTCGTGTTTCGATTATAATAAAAAATTTCTCTCATAATACAACCCCCTCACGTCATCAAAAACTCCACCCTCCCAACCGCATGATCACCCCCTTTGGGCCTCACCAAGAACAACCCCTCCTCCAACGGCGCGCCGAAGAACAACGGCCGGTCCGAGAACGTGCCCGCCACGTCTCGAGCGGTCCATCGAGTTTCCTTGTTCGACATGAGGGAAGGCCGGTTGAGAATGATGCCGGATGGGCCCAAAGGTCCAGTGGACAACACCCAAATGATCGTCCGCTCGAAAATGTGGACCCCGCCGTGGTTTTTGGTTGCAAGGAGTAGGCAGCCCTTTTCGGACTTGTGGATTGTGTGAGCACATTTGTCACCAACAGTGATGGGATTAGGTTGGTCCACCAGAGTGTGAAGATCAACAAGTGAGGAAGCTGAAGTGGGCTCTTTAGGCCTTGATTTCTCTGCAGCTACCAGTTTTGCTCTGAATGATCGCCAATCGGCACCAATGGAAGGTTTGCGATCATCGTTGGACGGCATAGATGACTCCCCACGGCTACTTATCATTCGACAGAAGAAGAGAAAGGAATATTTCCCTGTTTGAAACAGAAAAGCAAAAGAACAACTTACGTGTTATTGAAGATGGAATGCCATCTCTTTTGGATTGAAATTGAGTGTAATTTCTGTTGGGAGAAGTAACAGTTTTGGTGAAGAGCAAAAACAAGCTTCCATTGATGAACTTTTGATGGCAGATCGAGAGCTTCAAAGCTGATAAGAAATAAAGAGCAGATCATTCACTGATATATAAGCTTAATAATATATGCCTCTATGGAGAGGACTTGATTCAAATGTAGTAGTCCCGTGTCAAATGCTTTGCTTGATATGTATGCCAAGTGTGATGTGTTGGATGAAGCATCTAGAGTCTTTCATGGGATAGCGAAAGAAAATTCGGTGTCTTGGAATGCCACGCTTCAAGGGTTAGCCATGCACAGGCATGGTGAAAAGGCGCTTGAGCTATTCTCTCAAATGGTAAAAGCCGGGGTTTTGCCTGATAAATTGACCTTCATTGGGGTCTTATGTGCTTGTGCACATGTTGCCAATGCGAGGCTCCAAATGAGGAGCACGGGTGTCCAGAAGCCCCCAGGGGCTAGTTCCATCGAGGTGGACGACAAGGTTCGTGAGTTTACAGTTTTTGATAAATTACACCCTAAATCCGACTAAAGTATATTGGTTGATTGACAGACTTCGTCTGGACTTAAACCAATTGAATGTGTCGCCGGGAAGTATTAGCAATGGGATAGGTGGATGAACTGTGAAAGACAATATTTACTTGGTGAGCATCAGCTGACTCAAACTTGGCCAGAAACACTTGTGCAAACCCCGTAATCGGAAAAAGTCCAAGGAGAAACTTTTCACCAATGTTGCTAGAATATAAACTTGCATATTTTATATTTTATCAATGCCATTCATATTTTATATATGAGATGATAAGTTTGTTACTGCCCGTGTCGCACTAGTACAATGCTTCCAAAGAGCTGGAGAAGTATCTATGGGTATAGCAGACTCCAACTACAAAGTTACAGGTCGGTCCTGTGGTTGTGGATGCTTTATCGATCAGTTTGACAGGATTAGCAATGATAAATAACGATTTTTAAGAACAATTAAGTGGCATAATCATGGCAAATACTGAAATATAAGCCAGAAGCAAAAACATAATCAGAATCATCAATCTGAATCAGACCAGAAAATACACCTATAAGTTGGATTACAATGTTAGCATGCCCTTGACTGCCCCGTCGTTCCATTCGGTGGGAAAAGATCGCAAGACAAGCGCGACAGTTGGACACTAGCCACTGCAAACAACCTAGGATTATACCTAAAATAACCAAACAGCTTCAGCCACAGCCTCCCCGACCCATAACAACTTGAGGAGGAGGGGGAGATCATTAGTTAGTTGGCCACGTCGGTTCCGACGTACGACCTCGCCATTACCACTGAGAAATCAAGAGTGGTCTGGTTCATCTTACTTACATAGATGGGAGGCAACGACTCCGTTCCCTGCTTGAGATTGCTGTCGCTTTCCTTGTCGTCGCCGTAGAAGATATCGGCCCGAAGGTTCTCGTAGCACAAGTCCAGCTTCCGGTTGCGGTTTATAGCGACCACGTCAAGTCCCACGTGGCGGTTACGTACTCGCTGCTGGAGGCGGCGATGAGAAACCCAACATCAGCCGTTTGGGAGCTAGGATAAGAGACCTGACAGCATTAATAAACGGATTCGGTTGTGTAAATAAGCCACTGGATTAAATAATCTAGCCATACCAATTTTAATACGCTTTATACCCGTTTATTTATTCTTTCTAAAACGTTAATATAATTAGTCAGGTTGCTCTCTCTGTCATTCTCTTGCGAATCTAGCTAGGTATTTTCGTTGATATCGCACCATCGTCTCAACATGTGTATTTATCGAATGTAGCCAAATGTTAACCTTTAATTTTAAAAATATCAATTTTTATAAAAAGTTTCAAATATATTCAAAATCTCATTGAAATAGACTCAAATACCTAAAACTTTAAAACCGAATAAACTAAAAAAATCAGAACCCTATTAAATGAAGGCAAGGAGAGAAATAGGAGAGAAATATTTTTTTTTTTAGTACATCGATATTTTTACACTAAGGGAATGTGGAGTTCGGCTAAGCCGCACAATGGGCAACCTAATTTGATATCAAATTTGCCATCCACTAGATTCGAACATAAGACCTTTCACTTCTAAGTAAAAAGGAATATCACCAGACCCTAATACTAAGTGGCAGGAGAGAAGAGAAATAGCTATTAAAAAGTCCATTAGGTTAATTAGATAAAATTAGAAAAAAAGAAAAAAAAACTAAAAAAGGAAGTGTAAAAAAAGAAAACAAAAAAAAAAAAGACAGAAAAAGAAACACGTGAAAATCAATCCTAGTAGAAGTAGGACTTGACTCACATTGTACAGTAGTTGTCGATAAATGGGATTCCTTCTCTCTCCTCGTCTGATATGAAGTCAAAACCTAAAAGACAAGCATCAAATTTCTTGTATAAAAAGCTCCAAGTGCAGCAATCAAATCATCACATCAGAATCAGATGGGAGAAAAACCTGAGAATCCCTCCTCCGACCATTGGTACCATTGGCCTGCAGTAATTAAGCCCCTCTGTTTAATCCTCTTCGTAGGCTGCATGAGCATAATCTTTTACTTCCAGGTGGCGCACGAAAACTGGCTCAACCCCTTGGCCCCCGAGTTCCGCATCTACTCCGCCGCCGTGTCCCCGTGCCCACTCGCCCCGACCCCTCCTTCCGCCGCCAACCGCTACCATTCCTTAACCGCCACGTGGAACTTTAATCTGGTCTTCGCAAACCCCAACACCAAACTCGACTTGTACTACGAGAGCCTCCAGGCGGATCTCTTCTACGGGGACGAGAAGACGAAGGACAAACTGATGCTCGCGACGACGCCGTTGCCTCTTTTGGCTTTAACCACGATGACCCAGACCACTTTCAATGTCACCTTCGCGACGGCGAGGGCCTACGTCAGCGATGAAGCCGCCAAGGAATTAATAATCTCCTCCAACTCCTCGTCAGCAGGTGATGGTTGTTATGGGTCGGCCAAATTGGGGGTGAAGCTGACCGGATTTTTCAGAATTGATAAAAGTCTCTGGTTTTCTAGTTACTTCTGCGACCTTTCTCCCCCGAATTACAACGTCACCGATCAGTCAAGCGAATGTGAAATTTATAATCCTGCTGAACGGTGTGTATGCTGACAACTTGAGATTGTTCGTGTGTATGCTGACAACTTGAGATTGATTGATCGATTTGTTGATCTTCATCCTAGTTATTATTTATTTAACTTTTTAGTTGCAGTTTCAGTTAAATTGAATGTTGTAATTTTGTGATGATGGTTAGGATAATGTTGTGGCTAGTTGTATTTGTTTGTTTTGTTTGTTTTTAACCTTTCGCATACTATCGCTATCGATAATCATAATGGAAAGGAGTCTTTGCGTGTTATTTTGTTAATCTTGTTATAAACGAAACAAAAATTCGTGGTCATTGTTAGGCTGGCTGTTGTAGTTTGGGGGTAGGTAGGAAAATATATATATGGTTAGCATCACAGTTTACCAACCTCCTCAAAAAACCATCCAGCTTACATTAGTCGAATGCAACATGATCCACCAACAATGTCGACTATACATGTCGGAAACTATTTGGCTTGATCACGGGTGAGAAGAGAATTTTGTTTTTGCACTTTTGCTTTGAACACTTCTGTTTTTGGAGTTGCCCTAGACTGCTCACGAGCAACCGTGGTACAACTGAACTGATGATGACCGTGACTATTGGGATTTACTCTTGGAGATTACATGGTTAGAACTTAGAAGAGGTTCTAAAGCTGTCAAACACCGCATTGATCTTGAGATCTATTAGCGTATTAATATCAAGTTCTCATCATAGTCTGTGTGCATTCATCAGTAAGAATGAATTGGTATAATGTAACAAAATCAAATTGAGTATGAAGTTAGTCTCTATGGGCACGAACAACAAATAAATACCATCTTTAGCAGTTTATCCACTTATCCCACTGCTAACACTATGTTGTTTATCCACCTATCCCATTGCTAACACTATGTTTGGATGAGAAAAATAAAGTTGGAATTTTGATAAAAGTCATAATTTATGAAAATGAATTTTCTAGATCCTAATTTACGCAATTTACTCAATTTATCCACCACATTTGATGTCGCTCCCCTCTATTTTCTAGATCCTAATCTGCAATTTACGCAAGAACAAAAAATGAATTTTTCCGTTTCAACAACCAAATAGCAAAAGAAAACCGAAAAATCAACAGAAAACATATAAAAAGGGAAGAAGGGGGTTTTGATTTTTATTATACCTTGACGAGATTGACATCCTCATGGCGTTGGCGAGACTCTCCATTACTTTGCTTCTTCTTCTTCTTCCTTTGATTCTTCTTAATTAGACTTAGTTCATATTAGAATTATTCTGTAGAACTTGTAAGTTTTGTGACTGAATATGAGTTTTTCATGTGGAATTCATAATTCATGTACTTTCAATGCAAATCATGTTGGTCGATGTATGATGTAGGATGTGTGATAATGAGATTGCACCATGTAGCAGTGTTGTACGTGGAATGGATGATCCTACTTGGTTAATCTGCATTGGGGGACCATACACATTCTAGGGGTGACTATGCTTCGTTAATTTGCATTGGGTGGTCACTACTTACTTGGATACATTGTTCTCAGAGGTGGTCTTGCTTAGTTAATATGCATTGGGAACCACACTATGATATGCTTCAATGCCTATGGTCCTGCTTGGCTAATCCACATTAAGAGACCATACGCATTCTAAGGGTGACTCTGATTGGTTAATTCACATTGGGGGTCACTACTTACTTGGTTATATTGTTCTAGTTAAAAACATGCAACAATTCATAACAATGAATTTACAAGCGTGAAAATGTGAAAAAAAAATTGCCGACGGTCGTCATGGATGCCTTTACGCTTTGAATGATGGTTACATCGTCTTTTGAATGTTTAAAACCATATAAACTCTTGTGAATTATATTTTTAAAAGAGTTGAAAATTATTAATATTCATAATAAATACTATACAAATGTGAAAAATATTTTTGTCGATTGATATATGACCGGGAACATGATATCTTCTATGCGGGATGTTTGATATACCAAACCGGCGTCATGAACATTGTATTTGGCCAAGGAGGTGCATTTAAGCAACAAATCATGGAACTTGTAGAACTATATCATGTAAGAAGACAAACACCAAGTAACCAACGTAACATTCGTAAACTCCTCCTAATTGATATCAACTCACAATCAAGGTTTTATGCTCATTTCTCGTCGAGCATGGTTCAAGGAATTCGTGACAACTTTAGGGATATTTTTTTTCTATGATTTTATACAAACTTTGGACCTTATATATTATTTTATTTAATATGTGCCACATGGCACCTTGTGAGTCATTTAATACAACTTTTCTCAAGTTTTTTACCATCAAAACGATGAGCACCCCGCAAAGGGTCTACAACAACTTCAGGAATATTTATTCAATTTTTTTTTCTATTTTATTTGAATTTTCTCAAATTATATATATTTTTAGGGATGTGCTATCTATACACCCCATTTTACTTCTCACACACGTCTTAATAATTTATATCCGTTGATCTTCTTCAACTCATCTGATCCGACGGTCGAAAATTAAAAATGTGTGTGAGAAGTAAAATGGGATATGGATATCACACCCTTATTTTTATTCTTCACTGCCACGTGATATATATATATATATATATTAATTAAACCAAAATCCAGCCTCCACATACTCGATACAAAAAGGCCAGAAGCTCCTTCTGGCATTGGCCATTGGAAGCAGCGGCCATTAGCAGGCCACCGCCGCCAGCCAAGCGCTGTCACCCCCCACACGCGAAGACGTATCTGATGAATCAATTCCCAGGTTTTTAATAAACTTCCTCCATCTCTCGTACTGCTTTTTTCTAGTCTTTATACACACACCATATGTTTGATTAAATGTCTTAAAGAAGTATCTGACGAATCAATCATCGGGGCAGTGTGAACTATGTTGCTGTTGATATTGAGGTAACAAACGAGGAAGGTGAGGGTAATAGACATGAAGGAAAGAGATTACTATTGGAGGATAAGTGACGGGGCAAGCCATTAGTTTTTGACTTGGTTATTAGTGGAGCCTTTTGTTGTTGGGACATGTACAAATTTGTTTGTGTTTTGATAGTCCATTAGTTTTTTGGTAACAAAGATTATACTTAAGAGGAAGCTGATGTCCATGGCTAATTATAGTTGCTAATGAATTCTGTATCAAATGGGTTTCCAAATTATAAGTTTATCAATTATATCTATTGGTTTGTAATTGTGGATCAGAGTATATGAAAAGGATTTGATTGTTTAAACCTGTAAATTTATAGGTGAGGGAGCTATGCATCGCCAAAATCGAGCCATTGGAGGTGCTGGAGTAGGGATAGGGGAGAGAGAGGGAAGTGCAGGTGGAAAGAGTTGGGCTTGGAAGATGTTTAGTTGGTTAGTCTTATCTATCTTCGTTTATATATTTTTTTTGTTGTTGAGTGGCGACTTTGCTGATCATAGCAAATTCCATACTAGAAAGTCTGTTAGGGCACTATACCTAATGTCTCAAACAATGACCGGTGTGGGGTACGGTGACATCGTCCCCAAAACTGAGCGGTCAAAGGTGTTAGTATCCTTTCTGATTTTCTTCGTCCGTTGGATTTGGTGCTACTCAGGAGGTGTTTTTTTTGCTTTTATCGGTGAGGGTTTCCTCAGACGATATAGGAAGGTAGTAAACTTTTTTAGTGTGAGTGAGGACCGTTTTAGGGTAGTGATGGCAGTAGCGGCACCTGCTCTGTGTGTGGGAGTAGGCTGTATTGGGTTTCACTTCTTGGGGAAGAAGAGCTGGGAGAATGCTATGTATTTGTCGGTTGTTTCTGTAACCACTGTAGGCTATGGTGAAGTTACGGTGGAGACGGCAGGCGCTAGGGTTTTTGCAAGCATTTGGATGTGCCTTTCCACAGTTATTTTTCTTAAATGTCAGACGTACCTAGTTGTTAGAATTATGAGCGGGTTTAGAAGAAATTGAGTAGTGATTTGTTAGGGAAGCATGGGGTGTCATGTTATATCGAGTCTTTCTTATGTACAGAAAATTCGAAACGCATTCAGTTTTCATTATTGATCACAATTTTAGTATTGTTTACTTCTTTAAGAACAACTTGCTTTCATTACGAAATGTTGGAACTTGGAACCAAATTTGCTAAAATCAAAAGGGAAATGTAATTTTCAATTCGATCTTTTATATTTTCTTTTTAAAATACTTTAAAATCAAATATTAATTGAATAACGGGGTCATAGGAAAACTTAAAAATCTTGAATTAATACATTTGGATTTTTAGATCATCTCCTTTGGAGATGTTAAATTGTAAAAGGAATGTCTTGCAATTAATTTTGAAGGTAGGAAAAAACTTCAACTAATATATCAATCCTGCGTGAATTGACATATGAACATTTTATTGTCAAATTTAACATATGAAAAAAGGTGTTGTCAATTAGTTTTCTAATTATTGTATTGTTTGGGTCTCATTAATACACCAATTATAAATTTTGAAATTTATTTTAATCAATTTTTTTTAAAGTGAATCTTACAATATCATTTATAAAAAAAAATGGAGAAAGAGAAATGCACAGCCTAATAGAGTCATAGACCACTTACTTTTCATGTTTTTAGAAATTGGTATGAATATTCATACAAATTTCCATCTAAATCCTATTCGAACACTGAAAAGTATTTTTAGTCCTCTACTTTACCAAAACAACTATCTAAACCTTTTCAAAAATATTATAAATAGAAGGAAATGAGATCATAAAGATACGCGGATGACTTGACTATAGTATAGGCCGGTCAAACAAAAACAACGTGCAATGAGCTCTCTGCTCCCATATATTTTAATTCAAGTGAAAGAGGAAGACAAAAAGTCATATTGTCCTAAAAAAATACGATTGATTACTCAGATTGGTTTTTGCGCCCCTTTATTATAATTAAACTTAGTATTTCATAAATGTTTTTTTTATTATTTGAATGATATTTTAGAAGAAAAATTCAAGCTGAAGCACAAAAAATCGCGCATATTACTCCAATCAATCGACCTAACTCATGTGAGCTAAAAACCAATTTATGTGGATTGAAAGCAAATTTGAGTGGGTCTAGAGATTGGGCTGCAAAGCCCACCCTTCTTTAGCTCTTACAAATTGGGTCAGTCCACTCAGCAACCCTTCTCTCTCTCTCTCCCTCCCCCCCCCCCCCTCTCAGATGAAAATTCAAATTCTAGCCTCTGCCTTCTCCACACCGAAGTCCAAAACCCAAAACCTAAAACCCTGAAGCTCTCCGACCATGCAAATGTGCGTTCCAGTTCGAGCCCCGTCATGGGTTTCCCGGGACGGCTCTTAGACCAGAAGCTCTCGGACCTCCATAGGTGCACAAACCTCACCCACATCAGCAAGTCCACGTCCAAATCCTCAAAACCAACCTTCACCAGGACATCCACGCGGCGCCCAAGCTCGTCGCCGCTTTCTCCCTCTGCCGTCAAATGACGGTGGTGGTAAACGTTTTCAATCAGATTGATTAGCCAAATGCCCATTTGTACAACACTCTCATCAGAGCTCGCAGACTTCGCAGGCCTTCGCGGCTTTCTTCGATATGCAGATTAATGGGGTTTATCCTGATAATTTTACGTACCCATTTCTTCTGAAAGCTTGTTTTCGCCTGCCATGGCTGCCGGTGGTTCAAATGATTCATGCCCACATTGAGAAATCTGGATTTTAGTTGGATATCTTCCTGCCCAATTCGCTCATTGATACTTATTCCAAGAGTGGATTGATTGGCGTTAGTGAGGCGAAGAATCTGTTTGTGGTGATGGAAGAGAGAGACACTGTGTCTTGGAATTCAATGCTTGGTGGGTGGTGGGTTGGCAAAAGCTGGGGAGCTAAGTGATGCACGCCGCTTGTGTAGAGTCTGGTTTGATTGGATTGGGTATGAAAGTTCACGCCTCTATAGAGAGGACTCGATTCAAGTGTAGTACTCCCGTGTCAAATGCTTTGCTTGATTGTATGCCAAGTTTTGTGTGTTGGATGAAGCATCTAGAGTCTTTCATGTGATAGCGAAAAAGGATTTGGTGTCTTGGAATGCCATGCTCCTAGGGTTAGCCATGAACAGGCATGGTGAGAAGGCGCTTGAGCTATTCTCTCGAATTGTAAAAGCCGGGGGGTTTTTTTTTTTTTTCCGGATAAATTGACCTTCGTTGGGGTCTTATGTGCTGTACACATGCAGTATTTGTGGAGGAATGTCTTCAAGCCTTCAACACTATGGAGTGGGAGTACGGGATTGTACCGGGAGTTGAGCATTACGGTTGCATGATTGACCTTTTGGGTCTTGGTGGGCGTCTTAGGGAGGCTTTTAGGCTTGTGCATAGCATGCCAATGGAACCAAATGCTGCTGTATGGCGTACACTTTTGGGGGCTTGTCGGATGCATAATGATCTGGAACTAGCAGAGGAGGGTGCTTAATCACCTAGGTAAGTTAGACCCGTCTGATTCAGGAAAATTTTTCATGTTGTCAAATATTTATTCTGCAGCTGGTGATTGGGTCAATTTTGCCAGTATGAGGCTGCAAATGAGGAGCACCGGAGTCCAGAAATTTCCCAGGGCTAGTTCTGTTGAGGTGGACGACGAGGTCCATGAATTTACAGTTTTTGATAAATTACATCCTAAATCCGACAAAGTATATGGGATGATTGACAGACTTCATCAAGACTTCAAGCAATTGAATGTGTCGTCGCGGAGTATTAGCAATGGGATAGGTGGATAAACTGCGACAGAAAGTATTTATTTGGTGAGCATCAGCTGACTCAAACTTGTCCAGAAACACTTCAGCGAGCATTGGAAAATATTCAAGGAGAAACTTCTGACCAATGTCCCTAGGACTTAGATTATAAACTTGTATACATGTTGATAAATAGAAGGGGATCAATCATTGTTCCAGTAGATTGGAATTAACAGTTACCAATGATTCATCTTTTATCTGTGAGATGATGTGTCACACTAGTACAATTCTTGCAAAGAGCTGGAGAAGTGTCTGCGGGTATAGCACCGTATCCATATCACTGCTTGCCATCTATGCTCTGCCATCAATTCCAAGTTTAGGAACCCAAAAAATGAGATGAGGAAGGATAGCTCTTGCTGATATGCTGTAAGTTGAAACTCAACCTTAAATTTCTTAATGAAATTATGTTTTCTTATAAACAATTGCACATCAAACTACTGTCTTGTAAGCTATATCGTTTAGCGAAGAAAAACTTACATGCAACGGGAATGATGCAACTGTGGTAATATTTCAAGTCAATCACACATTGTCATGCATTTTATCTTTCTAACATAATAATGTGTGGTTGACTCAGAATACTGTCACAATGACATCCGTGAAATAACTCCCCCAATATTCACAGCTGACAAGTTAATGTACTTCAAAGTTTGGCGAGCAAGTGCTCAACAAACAACCGACACGTGACTCAAATTGGTTTGATTGATGAGAAAAACCCCTTACCCACAAAGAAGGAGGAGTTCCGGTCCTTTGGTGCCATGCATAAAGTCATATCCACTGGCCTTCCCGATGTGTTGTCCCAAATAAACCTTTCTTTTGCTTTGTTGTGTTAATTGGTCATGTATTGTTATGCAACTCTTTGTGAAGCAAATAGAACTCATATAATCCTTTTTGGATTCTTTTTGTAAGGATTCTAGGGATCCTCACTTCTTATCCGGTCATCTTACTTCATACATTTGGTGTTGTTTGTGTTTAATTTTAAATAATAAAAAAATTCAAAATGATTTATAACTGCACAATATACGATGATGATAGGATATGAGGATCCTAGGTTCTCACAACGAGAATCCGGATGGGATCCAAATCCATAATATAAAGCTCTAAATTTGATTTTCTATCCAGTAATATAACTGTTTTTCTTTCTTTCAATCTGGTAGCTTCATACCACAATTTGGTGAAGTGGGTAGTTCCTGTTCCCCTTAAATTTACTCAAAGGATTAAAAGTTTTAGTTGATATCAAGGGTAGTTTAAATAGCGTTTAGTAGATATCGCCCGTGCTTGGTTTTGAATTTTTACAAGATGACTTGTCGTGTTGCTATTTTTGAGATAATATTTTGTGATAAAATTTGTAAATTTTAGCCAATAGAAAAGAATGCTGTTATTGCTTTTTTTATTTATTTTTTTAATTTTTTAAGATGAGACCTTAGGTGCTGACCTTAGTTTCGGATTATTTTAAGCCGTTGAATTTTTATCTAAACGGCTCACAATAAAAGAGTTCAAACATGCTTCTCTCTATGGGATTTGGATCCCATATGGATCCAAATTGTGAGGATCTTAGGGATCCCCACATCTTAACCATTCATTGTGTATCGTACGATAAGAAATTATTTGATTTTTTTATTTAAAATTTAACACAAATAGTAGATGATGAAAATTGACTGCACAATATATGATGAACGGTTAGGATGTGGAGATCCCTACGATCCCCACAAAGTTAATCTGGAGAGGATCCTTTTCCCTCTCTAGGTTCACCCATCCACTTTTCTCTCTCTCTCTTCATCTTCAACCTCACCCCATCCTCGGTTTCAAAATCCTCCCCAATATCCAAAATTAATTAAAACACTAGCACCTCCTGAATTTCATGATGATGCCAAATTCCGACGTTCTACTGGCCTTCAATCACCACCTAATTAAGTTCGATGATGAAGTGATGAAAACTCGTGTGATTTAGAATACGTAGGATCTAGGATGGTTGTAGAACGTAGAAAAAAAACACCTTGAAAATAAATTGAATTGGCAAAAGCTCCTAACTTAATGCGTCTCTCCAAATTGATCCCCTTCCTAATGGCTAAATAGCCTTATTTATAAAGGAAAACTAATGAAAAGTGTTTGAAAACTTTGAGTTTTAATGATAAGGACAAAATAAAGGGTAAAATGAATAGTACCAGGATTGACTTTTTAGTGTAAAAATGTGGTTTTTCGTTAAAGTGAACAGTACCAGGTGTTTTTCGTTAAAGTTCCCTATTTATAATATTACAAAATAAAATCCTACTTAGGAAAGGTCTTCTAAAAACTAGGAAACATAATAGAATAAAATAACTAGGAAACATAATAGAATAAAATAACTAGGAAATAAAAGGTTTCTTATTTAAACTGAAATTCGGACTTCTCAGAAAATCAGACTTTTAACCGACCAAATCAACTCTGATTTGGTCCCAAAATATCTCTTTTTAAAGCTTGAGACGTCCCTAACAAATCCTCAAAAGGAATATTCCTCAAAATATGCCATCTTGACCTCCCTAACAAATCCTCAAATGGAATCTTCCTCAAAATATGCCATCTTGACCTTCAAAATACCCAAAACGTACAGAAACATTGCGCATTGGGTCTTTATTTCATCGTCACGGTCAAATGGTTAGATAGAAAAATATGAAACTTTGATACAATCATCTTGAAAGGCTCACGAACATCCTTTAGTTGGAATCACTCCAAAATTCATCCATTTGATCACTTTTTGCTTCAGAAGAAGTCGAATGTTCTATATTGAAAATACATAATAAAGTATCAAAATTCATCTAAATAAACTAATAAATTATAACTACGATTATGGTAAAATATATGGTATAATATGGATTCATCAGTGTCTATTTAAGTGAGATTTTGAATATATTTAAAAGTTTTTATAAAAACAAATATTTCTAAAATTAAGGGCTAATATTTGGCTACATTCAATAAATACACAGGTTGAGACGATGGTGCGATATCAATGAAAAGTAGATTTGCGAACGATACCTAGCTAGAATCGCAAGAGGACAGAGAGAGCAACCTGACTAATTATATTAACGTTTTAGAAAGAATAAATAAACGGGTATCAAGCGTATTAAAATTGGTAGGACTAGATTATTTAAAATTGGTCCAAAACAGGTTTATAAAAATAGAGTGGTCATGTTGGGTAAACAGTAAACTCCGAGTTCAACTGGAACTGGAAATCCTTGCGACTTTAGGCTTTGGAAACACCTACCTATTTACATGCTCAACACCCTCTGCTTTAATCCCATCCCCATCTCTCTCTCTCTCTCTCTCTCTCTCTCTCTCTCTCTCCTTCGGTTGGTCTGATCGATTCTGCAGAATAAGGCTATAGGATAGTGAATTAACTGATCGAATGGGAATGGCAAAGTCTTCCTCCGCCGGACGGCTTTGTAAAATTGTTTTCTTCTGCTTCGCCGCGCTATTGGCAATCTTTCTCTTCACAGCCTTGGCGTGGACTTTATTGCGTGACGCGAAGCTCAGCCCTGAATTCCCTGAGTTCCGGGTCGACTTGGTAGCCGTGTCGCCGTGCCCACTCACCGCCACATCCAGCAGCGACTACTTAACCGCCACGTGGGACTTGACGCTGGTTGCTATAAATCCCAACCGGAAGCTGGACTTGTATTACGAGAACCTTCAAGCCGATATCTTCTACGGCGACGTCGACGACAAGGAAAGCGACAGCAATCTCAAGCTGGGAACGGCGCCGTTGCCTCCCATCTATGTAAGTAAGATGAACCAGATCACTCTTGATTTCTCGGTGGTAATGGCGAGGTCGTACATCGGAACAGACGCGGCCAACGATATAATCATCTCCTCCTCCTCTTCCTCCACCTCCCCAAGTTGTTATGGGTCGGGGAGCCTGTGGCTGAAGCTGTTGGGTTCTTTTAGGTATAATACTACGTTGTTTGGTCTGGATACTTCCGAACTGACGCGCTTCTCTTGCGACCTTTTCCCACCGAATGGGACGGCGGGGCAGTCAAGGGCATGCCAAGATTTTGATCGAAGTCATAGGTGTTATTGCTGACCTGATTGAGATTGATGATTCTAATTTCTACTAGCTGCTGTATTTACCTGCGTATTGTATTGTAATATATATATATATAACTATTGGCAGGTGCATTTTAGACATTGTTTTTATTTAGTTGTTTATGTTTTTGCAGCTAAATTGCTAATCCTATCAAACTGATAGATAAAGCATCCATACGAGTGACCTCTAACATTGCAGTTGAAGTAGTGAAGTACCCACTTCTTTACGTGCATAAGTTTCTGCAAGTTTCTCTACTAGAAAAGTAGTAACTGAAAGCATTCTATAATTGGGTATAGCTTGCCACATTGCTTCAGTCAACACTTATCTTCCGCCCTGAGAAATCAATTTGCCTTCCCCCTTGTATACTTTGTTCCAAACATGGTCCTTGATTGAACAAAAAAGTTTCCGCTTATCCTTCTCTAAGCAAATAGGAAGTCCCAAAAATCTCTCGTGGCAAGGGCTAGAATTTGAATTTTCGTCTGAGAGAGGAGGAGGAGGGGGGGGAGGGGGGAGGGAGGGAGAGGGAGAGAGAGAGAGAGAGAGAGAGAGAGAGAGAGAGAAGCGGGGGGGGGGGGGGGGGGCGGGGGGGGGGGTGTTGCCGAGTGGACTTACCCAATTTGTACGAGCTAGAGAAGTGTGGACTTTGCACCCCAATCTCTACACCCACTCAAATTTGCTCTCATCCAAACAAATTGATTTTGGACTGATGTGAATTAGGTCAGTTGATCAGAGTAGTATGTTTGATTTTTTGTGCTTGAGCTTGAATTATTTTTCTACACAATGTCATTTTTTTCTTTCTCTATTTTTTTTGTTATAATTGATATTTGTAGGATTCATTTAAAAAAAATCAATTAAAATAAATTTTAAAATTTATAATTGGTGTATTAATAGAACACACGCAATAAAATAATAAAAAAACTAATTGACAGTAACCTTTTTTGCACATGTCAAATTTGACAGCAAAAGGTTCATATTGACATATCAGTTAAAGTTTCTTCCTACTTTCAAATTTGATTATGCGACATTCCGCTTAGCCTTTGGAGATGGTCTAAAAATCTGATTGTATTCATTCAAGATTTTTAAGTTTTCCATAAGACCCGCTATTCAATTAATATTTGATTTTACAGTATTTAAAAAAGTAAATATAAAATATGGAATTAAAAATTACATTTCCATTTGGTGTGTTGCAACGCGTTCATGGCATGGAGGGGGATTTGTTTGTTTACTGGGATGTTTTTACTGGGCGTGTGGAAGCGTCATTTTCCTTGCTCGTTTTTTTTCCAATGTAGTTTTACTTTCCCTCAAGTAAAGGCTTTTACCGAGTTCTTTCATGTGGGAGTCCCAAAGAGGGACTATGATTTTCACAAATTTGGTTCCAACATTTTGTAATAAAAACAAGTTATTCTAAAAGAAGTAAACAATACTAAAACCGTAATTGATAATGAAAACTAAATGTGATTTGGAATTTCTTTACATGAGAATGACTCGATATAACGTAACACATAAGACTCGAAAGAGTCTGGTTCCATCTACACAAACTGCTTCCCTAACAAAACACTAGCACCCAGAAGAAGAGTCAGAGTCTACGAATGTCAAAGCCTTAATTTCTTCCAAATGCTCTCATAATTCTAACAACTAGGTATGTCTGACATTTGATAAAGATAATTGTGGAAAAACACATCCAAATGCTTGCAAAAACCCTAGTGCTTGCTGTCTTTACTGGAATTTCACCGTAGCCAACAGTGGTCACAGAAACAACTGACAAATACAAAGCATCCTCCCAACTCAGCTTCTCCAACAAGTGAAACCCAACACAGCCTACTCACACAGCAGGTGCCGCTATCATTACATAAGAGAGTGTATTGCAAGTCTGCAATAGCTCTAGCAAAGAATTCAGTATTCCATGACATGAGCAAACACATAGATACCCGCTATCATTACATAAGAGAGTGTATTGCAAGAAAGGATGTGCAAGTGGAATACGTGAAGTCTCAAGACCAAATTGCGGACATATTCACTAAGCCACTCAAACAAGAAGACTTTATCGGACTGAGGAACTCAATCGGTGTCACAGGACAAGATTAAGGGGGATTTTGAATTGTAATCTTGTCTTGGCCCAAAGATAATGGATCCAGCCCATGCACAAAGAAAGATCCATGCACATGCTAGAGAATTCTAGCAAAGTTCAAGTTGGTGGAAGAGTCTAGAAGAATGGTGAGGATTCAACCAACATACAAGATTAGTGTAGATAATTCTAACTTAGGAAGGAAGTGGAATTATCTAGATATCTCTAGCATGATACTTCCATGCTTCTCCAAGGTTCCATCCATGCCTATAAAAGGAGAAGGCATCCACACCATTTGTAACAACCAAGAGAGCAAGTAGTGAGAAGTGAGAAGAAGCAACAAAGCTTCTAAGAGTGTTTGAGTGTTTCCTCTTGTATTAAGTTTGTGAGTGAATAAAAATCTTGTGTAATACTTTGAGTATTATTTCTTTCTCTTGTCTATCAATTCCGCTGCGTTACATACTCCTTTGTGAGAAAAACAACTCCAAAGTAGTGAAGTCTTTTTAAGCCCCAACAAAGTGTTCATGCGCCTCCAGGAAGTAAAAGATTATGCTCCAGCCGCCTACGAAGATGATTAACAAGAGGGGCTTAATTACTGCAGGCCAATGCATGGTACCAATGGTCGGAGGAGGGATTCGCAGGGTTTTCTTCCATCTGATTCTGATGTGATGATTTGATTGCTGCACTTGGAACTTTTTAATAGCTATTTCTCTCCTCGCCTTCATCTAATGGGGTTTTGATTTTTTAGTTTATTTGGTTTTAAAGTTTTAGGTATTTGTGTTTGATAGGTATTTTTACCACTTGCAAAAGTAAGGATAAACACATTTAATTGCATGGAGTACTAGGTTGAAAAAGGTTGAATGAATAATTTATGTTAGAATCAAATCTTAATTAATTATTTGAAAAAGGTTGATTTAATGACCTAAAATATTAAAAACGAATTAATTAAAAACAATTAAATAAATTGGAAAGTAAAGAAAACAAAAGAAAATAGTTTTGAAAATCTATTTACACACTAGGGTTTTGTCGTCACCTTAACAATCTTACGTAGTTCTTCCAATTACTTATGACTTACACATGCATATTTTGAAGGTTAGGCTTTCCTAAAGTATGTCCTACTTGAAACCTCCAACATAGAACGTATATCTAACATGTAACCCGTCCGTAGCGCCCAGATCAAATGTGAACATGCAAGACTTATTAAGTTTTGTGAAAACCTTTTGAAAAACAATATAACCCTTAAGTCGTGTCGTCCATCCTAAGAAGTTACACATACTAACCACAAGAAGCCAATGCCAATTCTAGGGACAACCCTCTGTCAAAATTGCATCAAATTATATTTCTAAATATCCAAATGGTGGCCAATCATCAGGACAATTAGATAGTATAAACACGGTGATTAATAATTCAAAACCTGCATGCATAACATCATAAGTAAATTGAAAAGAAACTACATATTCTTGCTAAGGCTCGTGACCTCGCCCTAGCAAACGAAACTAGTTACGAATAATCATAAAACAAAATATTATTAAGAACATAGATAGAAAACACCTTGAAAATAAACTTGAATTGGCAAAAGCTCCTAAGTTAATGCGTCTCTCCAAATTGATCCCCTCCTAATGGCTAAATAGCCTTATTTATACTATTACAAAATAAAATCCTACTTAGAAAATGTCTTCCAAAAACTGGGAAATATAATAGAATAAGATAACTAGGAAATAAAATGTTTCCTATTTAAACTGAAATTCGGACTTCTCAGAAAATTAGACTTTTGACCGACCAAATCAACTCTGATTTGGTCCCAAAATATCTCTTTTTAAAGCTTGAGCCGTCCCTGACAAATCCTCAGAAGGAATCTTCCTCAAAATATGTCATATTGACCTTTAAAATACCCAAAACGTACATAAACGTTTCGTGCTGGGTCTTTATTTCATCATCACGGTAAAACGGTTTGGTAAAAAAATATGAAACTTTGATACAATTATCTTGAAAGGCTCACGAACATCCTTCAGTTGGAATCACTCCAAAATTTATCTATTTGATCACTTTTTGCTCCAGAAGAAGTCGAATGTTCTACATTGAAAATACATAACAAAGTATCAAAATTCATCTAAATAAACTAATAAATTATAACTAAGATTAGGGTAAAATATATGGTATAATATGGATTCATCAGTGTCTATTTAAGTAAGATTTTGAATATATTTGAAATTTTTTATAAAAACAAATATTTCTAAAATTAAGGGTTAATATTTTGTTACATTCGATAAATACACGAGTTGAGACGATTGTGCGATATCAATGAAAAGTAGATTTGCGAACGATACCTAGCTAGAATCGCAAGAGGACAGAGAGAGCAACCTGACTAATTATATTAACGTTTTAGAATGAATAAATAAACGGGTATAAAGCGTATTAAAATTGGTAGGACTAGATTATTTAAAATTGGTCCAAAACAGGTTTATAAAAATAGAGTGGTCATGTTGGGTAAACAGTAAACTCCGAGTTCAACTGGAACTGGAAACCCTTGCGACTTTAGGCTTTGGAAACACCTACCTATTTACATGCTCAACACCCTCTGCTTTAATCCCATCCCCATCTCTCTCTCTCTCTCTCCCTCTCTCTCTCCTTCGGTTGGTCTGATCGTTTCTGCAGAATAAGGCTATAGGATAGTGAATTAACTGATCGAATGGGAATGGCAAAGTCTTCCTCCGCCGGACGGCTTTGTAAAATTGTTTTCTTCTGCTTCGTGGCGCTATTGGCAATCATTCTCGCCACAGCCTTGGCGTGGACTTTATTGCGTGACGCGAAGCTCAGCCCTGAATTCCCTGAGTTCCGGGTCGACTTGGTAGCCGTGTCGCCGTGCCCACTCACCGCCACATCCAGCAGCGACTACTTAACCGCCACGTGGGACTTGACGCTGGTTGCTATAAATCCCAACCGGAAGCTGGACTTTTATTACGAGAACCTTCAAGCCGATATCTTCTACGGCGACGTCGACGACAAGGAAAGCGACAGCAATCTCAAGCTGGGAACGGCGCCGTTGCCTCCCATCTATGTAAGTAAGATGAACCAGACTACTCTTGATTTCTCGGTGGTAATGGCGAGGTCGTACGTCGGAACCGACACGGCCAACGATATAATCATCTCCTCCTCCTCTTCCTCCACCTCCCCAAGTTGTTATGGGTCGGGGAGCCTGTGGCTGAAGCTGTTGGGTTTTTTTAGGTATAATACTACGTTGTTTGGATTGGATGCTTCCCAACTGACGCGCTTCTCTTGCGATCTTTTCCCACCGAATGGGACGGCGGGGCAGTCAAGGGCATGCCGAGGTTTTTATCGAGGTCATAGGTGTTATTGCTGACCTGATTGAGATTGATGATTCTAATTTCTACTAGCTGCTGTATTTACCTGCGTATTATATTGTAATCTATATATATATATATATATAACTATTGGTAGGTGCATTTTAGACATTGTTTATGTTTTTGCAGCTAAATTGCTAATCCTATCAAACTGATAGATAAAGCATCCATACGAGTGACCTCTAACATTGCAGTTGAAGTAGTGAAGTACCCACTTCTTTACGTGCATAAGTTTCTTCAAGTTTCTCTACTTGAAAAGTAGTAACTGAAAGCATTGTATAATAGGGTATAGCTTGCCACGTTGCTTCAGTCAACACTTATCTTCCGCCCTGAGAAATCAATTTGCCTTCCCCTTTGTAAACTTTGTTCCAAACATGGTCCTTGATTGAACAAAAAAGTAGGAAGTCCCAATAATCTCTCATGGCAAGGGCTAGAATTTGAATTTTCGTCTGAGAGAGGGGGAGAGAGAGAGAGAGAGAGAGAGAGGGGTTGCTGAGTGGACTGACCCAATTTGTAAGAGCTAGAGAAGTGTGGACTTTGCACCCCAATCTCTAGACCCACTCAAATTTGCTCTCATCCAAACAAATAGGCTTTTGACTGATGTGAATTAGGCCAGTTGATCAGAGTTGTATGTTCGATTTTTTGTGCTTGAGCTTGAATTATTTTTCTACACAATGTCATATTTTTTCTTTCTCTAAATTTTTTTTTGTTATAATTGATATTTGTAGGATTCATTTAAAAAAAAATCAATTAAAAAAATTTTAAAATTTGTAATTGGTGTATTAATAGAACACACACAATAAAATAATAAGAAAACTAATTGACATCAATTTTTTTTCACATGTCAAATTTGACAACAAGAGGTTCATATTGACATATCAGTTAGAGTTTTTTCCTACATTCAAATTTGATTATGCGACATTCCACTTAGCCTTTGGAGATGGTCTAAAAATCCGATTGTATTCATTCAAGATTTTTAAAGTTTTCCATAAGACCTGCTATTCAATTAATATTTGATTTTACAGTATTTAAAAAAGTAAATATAAAAGATGGAATTAAAAATTACATTTCCATTTGGTGTGTTGCAACGCGTTCATGGCATGGAGGGGGATTTGTTTGTTTACTGGGATGTTTTTACTGGGCGTGTGGAAGCGTCATTTTCCTTGCTCGTTGTTTTATTTCCAATGTGGTTTTACTTTCCCTCGAGTAAAGGCTTTTTACCGAGTTCTTTCATGTGGAGGTCCCACAGTGGGACTATGATTTTCGCAAATTTGGTTTCAACATTTTGTAATAAAAACAAGTTATTCTAAAAGAAGTAAACAATACTCAAACCATAATGAAAACTATATGCGATTTGGAATTTCTTTACATGAGAAGAACTCGATATAACATAACACATAACGACTCGAAAGCACTAGACTGATTCCATCTACACAAACTGCTTCCCTAACAAAACACTAGCACCCAGAAGAAGAGTCAGAGTCTACGGATGTCAAAGCCTTAATTTCTTCCAAACGCTCTCATAATTCTAACAACTAGGTATGTCTGACATTTGATAAAGATAATTGTGGAAAAACACATCCAAATGCTTGCAAAAACCTTAGTGCTTGCTGTCTTTACCGGAATTTCACCGTAGCCAACAGTGGTCGCAGAAACAACTGACAAATACAAAGCATCCTCCCAACTCAGCTTCTCCAACAAGTGAAACCCAACACAGCCTACTCCCACACACACAGCAGGTGCCGCTATTGCCATCACTACCCTGAAAATGTCCTCACTCACACCACAAAACCCAAATCGTTTGAGAAAACCTTCACAAATAGACACCAAAAAAACTCCTCCTGATTTGCACCAAATCCAACGGACGAAGAAAATAAAAAAGGATATTAACAACTTGGCCCGCTCAGTGTTGGGGACAATGTCACCGTACCCCACACCGGTCAATGTTTCGGACATGAGGAATAGTGCCTTAACTGATTTCTTAGTAGGGTGTTCACTCGGAAGGCGTTCATTCAAATCAACAAAGTCTACACTCAAGAAAAAGAAAAATATGTATATTGCGATGGACAAGACTGGCCAACTAAACAACTTCCACGCCCAACTTCTGCCACCTACTGCACCTACCTCTCTCCCCTCTCTTCCCCCTATCCCTTCACCACCACCTCCAAATATGGCTCGACTTTGGCGATGCATAGCTCCTCCACCTATAACATTTACAGGCTGAAACTTGATTATGCACTGAAAAACTGACATTGCTTCAAATCCAGCACTAAAAACAATAAAAAGGTCGTACCCAGTGCACAAGGCTTCCGCTTTACGCAGGGTCTGGGAGAGGTAAATGTCAGCTAGCCTTACCCCCATTTATGGAGAGGCTGCTCCCAAGTCTCGAACCCGAGACCTACCGCTCATGGGCGAAGACATTTACCATCGCACCAAGTGCGACTTCTTCAGCACTAAAAACAATAAAATAAAATAAAACCGCATGGCGATAAGAATAACAATTGAGTCTTGCATCGTATTCGCAGCACAGACAAATCAACTCTTGCTTGCAACAGTTAATATCGAAAAGCAAACAGAACAATGGATCTTTATAAGCATTTGAAATCACAACAAAATTGGGGAAAAGCAAGTACAAGAGTAGAATAGTGGAATCCAACCAGGAAGAAAGGGGACTCCAGACAAGAGGACTGCCATATTAACTAGGCCATAATGGCTCACTAATGTTGGCAGCTTTCTTGGTTGTTATGGGAATCCAGCTCAAGCTTACAAAGGAAAAAACCAATACTAGATATCCAAATCTCATCCAGTAAGGATAGAAAGGCAATCCACAACAACCCAGGGAGTGACTCTTCCCTCAAACACAACTCACCTGCTCTCAATAATTTTTTTTGTGATTTCCTAACTAATTTGGCCTAGCTTTATGAAAAAAGTATGCACTCCTGTCTATTGTTGTAATTTGGTTCATTGAGCAAGAGATTGCTGCAACTCCTGTCTAAACCCTAAACCCATAACCTAATATTGTCTAATATTATACAAATTTTCAACGTTAAAACAAGATAAACAATCCATTCACTAGCTCTATCTCTACTATCTCGTCCCTGTCCCTCTTCCAGAGACCAAACGTGAACAAATTACCATACAAATTTCAACAAATTAGAATACCCATTCCCAAAAAGATTAAAATTATCAATATAAGTGCAAAAAAATTAAGTAAAAAGCCATACCAAGTTGGAGTTTTTCCTGAGGAGGAGGAGGAGGAGCTGAGCAGGCAGTAAGTGTGTGAGGTACAGTGCCTCAAATTGTAATAAGTAAATTCTAAAGAGTAATGCTATTCATACAATCTTAAGTGTCATATGATGTTGACAACCAATAACCAACTGTAAAATGTAAATTGTAATAATTGAAGTGGGCTTGTTGTGAATGTGTTTTAAATTTCGTCTTGCGCGTTGGAGTTTTACAGATTGTAGCAGTGGCATTGCGTGCTTGGGCCGGGCCTGTGAATAAGTGAGGAAGAACTGGTAGTGAATAAGGCAGGGGAGGAGTGCGGCGGCTATCAAAGAGAGAGGAGAGAAATTAGGGTTAAGTAGTTGTACTACTTTGACTTTGCTGCTTTGCTTTTGTCGGCCTCAATTGTGGGCCGGGCTACTTATATTTTGAGCCTAGATATTTAGCATGCCAATGGAACCACCAATTACATGGGCCCCTGGGTACCCTTTTGGGGGCTTGTTTGATGCATATGATCTGGAACTAGCAAAGGAGGTGTTAGTAGGGTTGCAACTCGGGTTGGTTGGGCGGGTTGGATGGTTAAATCAATTTCAGTCCAACAACTTTCACTTTGGGCTTCGGTTGGGTTTGAGTTCATCCTGATTTAGTCGGGTACGGGTTTTAATTGGGTTTGGGTTTATACGGGTCGGGTTCAGATTCGCCCAATTTTATCAAGTTCAACCTTATAACACCTTATTTCGCACAATTTTTAAATTTTGAACAGAACAACGTTAATATTAGGTAAATTTTCATTTACACATTCCGGGTTCGAAATTCTTCCCCTTCACCCTAAATTATTGTAATTAGTTCGAATTCTCCCCCCCCCTCTCCTCTCCCCTAATCATAGTAAAGCTTTTTTTTTTTTTTTTTTTTTGTGGGCGAGGGGGAAACATGTTCAAGCAAAAGAAAAATGTAGAAGTAACTTTGTCATTCATTATCCATATGAAAACCGACAATAAACTTCAAGTTTAGCCATTCCAAAACTTATATATAGCTTATACATTATGAAGTGGGAAGGGTACCAAGTGCATGAGCAAATTCGAGCTCAAAATCAGGTTGGGTTTGGGTTGATATGGGCGGGCGAAACATCAACCAAACCCAACTCAAAATGATCGGGTTGAGGTTGAGGTTGGGTTGGGTTGGGTTTGGGCGGATTTTTTTCTTATTCTAACCCGCCCGATTGTATTTGAAATCGAGTTGGGGATGAACGAATTCAGGTTAATCCAACCCAAATTACTAATCTGCTCCAACATCCAAAAATTAATTGAATTCTCGAAAACCCAATCGCGACCACCTACTCTAGTGCCAATTCCAATTCGAAATCCAAATCATTCTCCACAACCACCACCACCACCACCACCACCACCACCACCACCACCACCACCACCACCACCACCACCACCACCACCACCTTCGCCTCCTATCCAACCTCTTGCAACAAAGCGCATCCATGTGTCCTGAACCTTCACGAAGACCACCACCATCACCTCCTGGCATTTGGTTGTTGTCCTAAACCACCACCATCACCACTAGATTGGTAACACCGCCACCTTTCAATCTTCCGGTATTTTTCGGCAATAAATTCGATTTATGTATTTTTGTTCATTTGGTTTCAATCTTCCCGATGTGTATCCAATTCTCCCAAATAAACCTTTCTTTTGCTTTGTTGTGTTAATTGGTCTTGTGTTGTTATGCAACTCTCTGATAAGCAAATAGAACCCATATAATAAGGATGAGGACCATTTTCGGATTCTTTTTGTGAGGATCATAGGAATATTCACATTTTATCCGTTCATCGCTTATCATGCAATCAACTTTCATTTGGTATTGTTTGTATTTAATTTTAAATAAAAAGAATTCAAAATGATTGATGTTCACACAATATACGATGTCGATGAAGAGGTAGAATGTGATCCATATGGGATCCAAATCCATAACATAAAGCTCCAATTTTGATTTTCTATCCAGTAATATAATTGTTTTTTTTTTAATCTGTTTGCTTCATTCATACAACAATTTGGTGAAGTGGGAAGTTCCTGTTCCCTTTAAAATTGAGATTATATTCACACATACTAAATTACTTCCCCCACACCTTTTGATTTTTTTAATCTTTTTGGACACACCACTAACACTTGATAGAAAAATATTAAAAATTAAAAGAGTGTGGAAGAATTATGTGAATATAATCTCTCTTACTCAAAGACTTAAAAAGTTTTAATTGATATCGAGGGTAGTTTAAATAGGGTTTAGTAGGTATATGCCCGTGGTTGGTCTTGAATTTTCACAAGATGACTTGTCGTGTTGATATTTTTTAGACAGTATTTTGTGACAAAATTTTTAATTTAGACAACATATCAAGTAAAATGTATCATAGTAATATGATAATAAGGAACAATCATAATAAAAATAAATAAATAAAACTTAATTTTTAAAAGTTATTTAGAATAATAAATAATACATATTTAATATAAAATATCTACACTATGACCATTGTATTTTATAACTTTTTTTATTAGTTTAACTTTAAAATTATCAAAATAATTGTTTTTAACGGATTGAAACGGATTACCCAAGGTTATCTTGTGTGTAAACCCGTTATTAATGGGTTATTGACAGGTGACCCGATAATGACTCGATTAGTTATTGTGTTGACTCGAAACCCGTTATTTTCGTGTCATGTTAACAAGTCGTGTAGAAAATTATCAGGTCTAATCCCAATGAAACTTAATGCTATTATTGATTTTTTAATGTGAGACCTTAGTTGCTGATTATTTTAAGCCGGTGATTTTTTATCTAAACGGCTTCTTCAAACAAACTCACCCCATCCTCGTTTTTTCTCCCTCTTTCTCCCCTTCCTTCTTCAAAAAGACGACGACTACCCCGACAAAATCTCAAATTCAAAATCCGCCCATATGTCTAAATTAATTAAAAAATCGGCACCTCCTGAATTTCATGATGATGCCAAATTCCAACGTTCTACTGACCTTCATTCATCACCTAAGTTCCATGATGTGATGAAAACTCGTGTGATTTAGAATGGGTAGGATCTAGGATGGTTTTAGACATGTTGCATGACTTTCACACTATTTAAGATTTCTCGGATGATAGCTGGAAAGATTTAATAACGGAAAATTTTATTTAAACTCATATAACATTTTTTTACGCTCAACTTAAATTTTAGATGTAAATTTTATCAATAAACTCACACACTATAATTAAACCCCACCATGACTCCTTGCTTATTTTACGTTCATTTCGACTAAAACACTATAACTTTTATATAGAAAAACAAGCTTTTTTTAGTCCTAGGAAATTGCTTCTATCGTCTATGCAACATTAGTTGTTGATAAGGAGTTGCAACCAGACAAGGTGAAAAAAAAAATGTTAGTTTCCAACTGCAAGCTTTCAGTGCACTTTGAGGCTGCTGAGGTGAGATTTCTTCAAGCATCGTATAACACATAATTCAAAAGTTGGTGTTTGTGGAACTTTTCAAAGCAAAAAAAAAAAAAAAACAAAAAAAAAAAACAAGAAAAACAAAAAAAACAAAACAAAGGGTACTCTCTCTTTCATTCAGCATGAATAGACCTTTGCATGTCGATCAGCGCAAACCTCGCACCGGAAGTACCCAAGTCCATTTCGAGATAAAACCGCTCCATCCCCCAACTGAAACACCCACTTGAGCTTCATCATTACTGCTCCAACAACCATTGGTACTGTTGGACCTCTTGACCGCTATCTCGGTCTTGCTTGCTTGTTCTTCACGCCATTACATCCATTTCTTGAAAACTCCGTCCGTGGACTGAACATCCCTGAAGCATTAAACACTTAACAGCTTGAATTTGATGCACAACTACTGTAACTACTTGGTGTTGGTGATGATAGAGAGACCATGTGTATGTGCATGTGTCGGGGATGGCGACCATGGAAACATGAAGGAGCTTGCATTTGCAGTCATGGGAAATGCTATAAATGGGTGTAAAGATAATTTTACATTTTGAACTGGGTTTGGGAGGATAGTTTAGGTAATAACCTTAGGTATAAAGAGATATTAATTCTTTAATAAAAATTAATATGGGTGTAGATAGTAAGTTGGGTGTAGAGATTACATGAGTTCAAATAAAATTTCCCTTTAATAACTGTATATATTTTTATTTTTTTTATGAAGAAGAAATTTATTAAAGATTTAAGGGCACGTTTGTTTGGCCTCTTTAAGTCTCACTGGACTGGACTGCCTTAGGTAGGAGTCCTAGCCCGTGTTTGGCGCAAACAAAGACTACCTTTAATGAGACTAAGTCGGACTCGCACCGACTAAAAGCTTCACTAGCTGTTCTTAGCTGGTCCCCCCGAAAATTGGCGGATTGCTAATCTCGTCTCTAGCGCCCACGTCGTCTGCAAGCATGCATCCCGGATCTTCTTCTTCCCGCGAACCCAGTTACCAAATCATGCCTTCCGCCCTCTTCTCCAGTCATCAAATCTGAAACGGCTCTGCCCATTCCGTCCTGAGAACCCAACCCCATCTTGCTTCAGAGATGAATTCATTCAGTTAAGCTTCCAATAAGCTTAATCCACACCATACACAACACTTCAATTCGAAGATTAAACCTTATAAATCCCAAATATAGAAAATATCAAAATCTGCAATAAACCTAGAAATCTATTACCTTGGGTTGCTGTGCACTTCTCCATAAATCTGTAGGCAAAAAACGAAAGACCTCTAGAAATCCACAATGCTCTTCTCCAGAAACCCAGAAATCTATTACCTTGATTTGGGATTTTTGTGAAAAAGAGAGCTATCTCTGGTTAGAGGAACAAGAAGAAAGACTTGTTGGTCTTTGATCCAAATTAGGTGCAAAATGCACAGCTTCCTCCATTGAAGAAGAAAACAGGGAGAAAAATGGGAGAAAAAAAAGGGATGAGAGGGAGACAGTGTGCCGGAGAAAACGAGGGAGAATGGTGGAAAAATGGTGGATGTTTCCAGAAAATAGGAAGAGAATCCAAAAAGAAAAAAATAAATTAAAAATAAAATAGATAAAATATTAATAGATACATAAAATATTGATAGATATAAATATAATATTATAATTTATTAATTAGTTTGCTTTTTAGTCCGACACTGCACCAAATATTTCACTAAGTTAGTCCAGCTTAGTCTAGTCTAAGCCAGTCCAGCTTAGTCCCTAAAGCTAGTCTAGTCTGAGACAGTCCGGTACAACAAACGCCCCCTAAGAACTGTATATGTTAGTCTATGTATGGTTGACAAAGATGCAAGTCTTGTGATACTTTATGATACTCTTGCTTTGAATGATCACTTGTGACATGTTATCAAATAAACCCTAGTGATGGCCAAGAAATTACCACGTGGTGGTGAAGAATAAAAATAGAGTGCTACTAGACACACCCCAGTGTCTTATTTTCCCATCCACATGATAATCCCACCCATCATAGAAAATTAAAAAAGTAAAATGTTATTTCCCCATCCACCATTATTCTCAAAATAACCATAATATATTTTGTTAAATAACTCTAATATATCTTTAAATAATATTATAAATAAATAAATAAATAAAAATAGAAAAAAAATGAAAGAAAATGCAAGACCTAAAACCTAGACATTTTTCATCTCCTTCACACCTAACACCGCCCTGCAGAGACCCCAGATCCCCAAACCACTCTTCTTCCTCATTTTTTGTCAAAACCGCAGATCTCACACCCAATTCTCTTTTTTCTCCATTGAAGTTTCTTGCCTTCATCTAGCACACGCTCATTTCTTCCTCCAATATTTCCGTCGATTCTAACCCACATCTTTCCCAACCTCTTTCCACCAAAGATATCACACCCCACCCACCATTATTTATTTATTATTTTAAATTATTTTTTGTTTTTTTTTTTCAAAATTTTAGTATTGAATTAAATAGGGGTTTAAGAATCTTGTTTTAAAATGATAAATATGTTATTAACATTTTCATTAAATGGTGGGTGGGGAAATAAGACACCGGTGTGGGAATATGTAACATCCCACATCGACCAACGGAGAGAGGGTGATGTGCCTTATATGTACATGCCCACCTCCATATAGCACGAGACCTTTTGGGAACTCACTGGCTTCAAATTCCATCAGAACTCCGAAATTAAGCGAGTTCGGGCGAGAGCAATCCCAAGATGGGTAACCCATTAGGAAGTTCTCGTGTGAGTTCCTAGAAACAAAACCGTGATGGCATGACCGGGGCCCAAAGCGGACAATATCGTGCTACGGCGGAGTCGAGACTGGGATGTGATATAATGGTGTCAGAGCCACTATGCCGTGTGGTGCGAGTGTGCCGACGAAGACGTCAGGCCCCTAAGGGGGGGTGGATTGTAACATCCCACATCGACCAACGGAGAGGGGGTGATGTGTCTTATATGTACATGCCCACCTTCATATAGCACGAGGTCTTTTGGGAACTCACTGGTTTCAGATTCCATCAGAACTCTGAAGTTAAGCGAGTTCGGGCGAGAACAATCCCAGGATGGGTGACCCACTAGGAAGTTCTCGTGTGAGTTCTCAGAAACAAAATTGTGAGGGCGTGGTCGGGGCTCAAATCGGACAATATCGTGCTACGGCAGAGTCGAGACTGGGATGTGACATAATATGACCATGGTCTAAAATATTTATAATATCCCGATATTTCCATCGAAATTTCCGTGTTTTTGGACTACCGATATTTCCGATATCATCGATATTTTAGACATTGCTAAGTCACTCATGTATATTACCATGCAATGTATAAAGTGTAAAATATTGTACTAATTCATTATATATAAATGATTATGGTGTGTTTAAACTTCTTTCATTAATTACTACATATTTTCTACACTCACAATGTTTGCCAGGTCGCTATATAATTAACTTAAATCAGTTATATTTATCATGCAATGCGTTTCCTTCCAATTTTTTGTGATAAACTAATAGATAATTGACTAAATAAACATTCTGCAAATTTTTAATAAAAATTTCCAAGTTTTTCTTACAATTTCCGTGGTTTTTATTCAATTTTTATCGATATCGATAATATCCCAATATTTCCATCGAAATTTCCGTGTTTTTGGACTACCGATATTTCCGATATCATTGATGTTTTATACCTTGAATATGACCACTCTAAATATATATATAATTTGAGAAATTCATATAAAATAGAAAAATAGAATAGAATAAATATTCCTAAAGTTGCTATAGACTCATTGCTAGGTGTTCATCGTTTTTTATGGGAAAAAACTCAAGAAAAATTGTATTAAATGACTCAAAGGTGCCACATGGCACGTACTGAATAAAATACTATACAAGTTCCAAAATACGTTAAAATCATAAAAAATAAAATAAAAAAATATTCCGAAAGTTGTCACGGATTCATTGAACCGTGCTCGACGAGAAATAAGCATAAAACCTCAGTTATGAGTTGATATCAATTAGGAGAAGTTTACAAATGTTACTTTAGTTACTTGGTGTTTGTCTTGTTACATGATATGCTTCTACAAGTTTCATTATTTGTTGCTTAAGTGCACCTCCCTGACCAAGTACCATATTTATGACACCGGTTTGGTATATTGGACGTACTACATAAAAGATATCGTGTTCCCGGTCACGTACCAATTGACAAAAAAAATTTGGCCCAACCAATTAGGTTGGTTTGGTTTCAGTTTTGGCCCAAAACCGACCCAATCCAACCCGTGGGCCGACCCTAATCTAATCCAGTGGCCAATTTACCCAACCCTAATTTAATCCTGTTGCTAATTTACAAAATTGAATGCGTAATACTAATACTATCCAGTGTCTTGTCAATGTTATACTAGCTGCCAAACAGCGAGACCGTATAGAGTGCGGTCATGATGGGTAGACAGCAAACTCCGAGTTCAACTGGAACTGGAAATCCTTGCGACTTTAGGCTTTGGAAACACCTACCTATTTACATGCTAAACACCTACCTATTACTTTTCTAAATATCCAAATGGTGGTCAATCATCAAGACAATTAGATAATATAAACACATTGATTAATAATTCAAAACCTGCATGCATAACATCATAAGTAAATTGAAAAGAAACTACATATTGTTGCTAAGGCTCGTGACCTCGTCCTAGCAAACGAAACTAGTTACGAATAATTATAAAACAAAATATTATTAAGAACATAAATAAAAAACACCTTGAAAATAAACTTGAATTGGCAAAAGCTCGTAAGTTAATGCGTCTCTCCAAATTCATCCCCCTCCTAATGGCTAAATAGCCTTATTTATACTATTACAAAATAAAATTCTACTTAGAAAAGGTCTTCAAAAAACTAGGAAACATAATAGAATAAGATAACTAGGAAATAAAAGGTTTCCTATTTAAACTGAAATTCGGACTTCTCAGAAAATCAAACTTTTAACCGACCAAATCAACTCTAATTTGGTCCCAAAATATCTCTTTTTGAAGCTTGAGACGTCCCTAACAAATCCTCAAAATATGCCATATTGACCTTCAAAATACCCAAAACGTACAGAAACGTTGCGCGCGGGGTATTTGTTTCATTGTCACGGTTAAACGGTTTGGTAAAAACTTTGATACAATCATCTTAAAAGGCTCACGAACATCCTTCAGTTGGAATCACTCCAAAATTCATCCATTTGATCACTTTTTGCTCCAGAAGATGTCGAATGTTCTACATTGAAAATACATAACAAAGTATCACAATTCACCAAAATAAACTAATAAATTATAACTAAGATTAGGATAAAATATATAGTATAATATGGATTCATCAGTGTCTATTTAAGTAAGATTTTGAATATATTTGAAACGATTGTGTGATATCAACGAGAAGTAGATTTGCGAACGATACCTAGCTAGATTCGCAAGAGGACAGAGAGAGCAACCTGACTAATTATATTAACGTTTTAGAAAGAATAAATAAACAGGTATCAAGCGTATTAAAATTGGTAGGACTAGATTATTTAAAATTGGTCCAAAACAGGTTTATAAAAATAGAGTGGTCATGTTGGGTAAACAGTAAACTCCGAGTTCAACTGGAACTGGAAAAAATCCTTGCGACTTTAGGCTTTGGAAACACCTACCTATTTACATGCACAACACCCTCTGCTTTAATCCCATCACCATCTCTCTCTCTCTCTCTCTCTCTCTCTCTCTCTCTCTCTCTCTCTCTCCTTCGGTTGGTCTGATCGATTCTGCAGAATAAGGCTATAGGATAGTGAATTAACAGATCGAATGGGAATGGCAAAATCTTCCTGCGACGGACGGCTTTGTAAAATTGTTTTATTATGCTTCGCCGCGCTATCGGCAATCATTCTCGTGACAGCCTACGTGTGGGCGGAATTGCAAGACGCGGAGCTCAGCCCTGAATTCCCTGAGTTCCGGGTCGACTTGGTAGCCGTGTCGCCGTGCCCACTCATCGCCACCTCCAGCAGCGAGTACTTAACCGCCACGTGGGACCTGACGCTGGTCGCCATAAACCCCAACCGGAAGCTGGACTTGTACTACGAGAACCTTCGGGCCGAAATCTTCTACGGCGACGACAAGGAAAGCGACAGCAATCTCAAGCTGGGAATGGCGCCGTTGCCTCCCATCTATGTAAGCAAGATGAACAAGACCACTCTTGATTTCTCAGTCGTAATGGCGAGGTCGTACGTCGGAACCGACGTGGCCAACGATCTAATCATCTCCTCCGCCTCCTCAAGTTGTTATGGGTCGGGCAGGCTGTGGCTGAAGCTGTTTGGTTATTTTAGGTATAATAGTACGTTGTTTGCAGCGGCTGGTGTCCATCTGTCGCGCTTGTCTTGCGACCTTTTCCCACCGAATGGGACGACGGGGCAGTCAAGGGCATGCCAATATTTTTGTCCAATTTATAGGTGTATTTGCTGATCTGATTGAGATTGATAATTCTCGTTTCTACTAGCTGCTGTAATTTACCTGCGTATTCTACTATTGGCAGGTGCATTTTAGACATTGTATTTATTTATTTAGTTGTTTATGTTTGAGGGTTGTTACTCTCACCCCCAATGTTTTACCTTTTCACCCACCTTTTTATGAATTTTTTAATTACAAATTTATGAATTTTTAAAATGATTAATAAGGACCTTAGTTACCCCTTTTGCATTACTTTTTTTTTATAAAAAAGTAAAAAAGAAAAGTTTGGGCGTGATAACTCTCATGCTATGTTTAGATGATTTGTCTCCCTTAAACCCTAACTTATCATTCTCATCTCCTTTCATTCAGAGAAAACAAAAAGAATGAACTTAGAAGATGATGTTTCTATGGAAAAGTAGATGATTATGTTTCCGTCGAATAGGTAAAAGATAATTTTATGTGGGTCATCTTGATTTGTCGACATTGTATAATTGAAGCATAGCTCCGTGACTTTTTATTTGAATTTGCATTAGGTTAGGGTGCAATTTGTTTCACATTTTCCTATGAGAATTCCTGTAATTCATTTTCATTAGGTTAGTGTGCAATTTGTTTTACGTTTTCCTATGAGAATTCCTGGCATTTGTTGGAGGTGTTGTGTTGGGAGTTCTTTTGTTTGCCCTTTTCTTCTTTTTGATCCCTGCGGCTGTTCATCTGTTTGGAACACCAGTTCATCCCTTTTCTTCTAATTTTATACACACACACATATATATAGTAAGGGTTATTTTAGGAATAATAATGGGTGAGAAAATAACATTTTAATTTTTTAACTTTTTATAGTGGGTGTAAATATAACGTGGGTGGGAAAATAAGACAACGGGTGAGTCTAGCAATTCTCTTATGTTTTTGCAGTTAATTGTTCTTAAAAATCGTTATTTATCATTGCTAAATTGCTAATCCTGTCAAACTGATCGATAAAGCATCCATACGAGTGACCTCTAACATTGCAGTTGAAGTAGTGAAGTACCCACTTCTTTACATGCATAAGTTTCTGCAAGGTTCTCGACTAGAAAAGTAGTAACTGAAAGCATTGTTTTGGAGTTACATAGGTGCTGGTAGAGGTCAGTAGATATTTTTATGACAGCATATGCTATGAAGACCTTGATTAACGGTTTATTGATTCTATATAGTCACGTTCTGAATCAATTTTAATCGCGAATGGGTAATGCACATTTTCTTTGGTCCCATCATCAGTTTGCTAATATAATATATTGGCTCGCAAAAGTTCTAAAAGACGCTAGTCGGACGGCCGGTTAGGCGGACTAGACAAATTTAAGTCAATCTATTATATTTCGTGTAAATAAGTAAATGATTATGCTTAATATAATATATATATATATATATATATGTATAATTTCATCATAAATTACAAAATAAAATGAAATATATATTATGAAGTATTTGAACATAATGAAAACATGGGGAACAAGGATATAATGTGTGTTAATTTTAGTGTGCAACAAATCTCTTGCAATTTATTTTAAAAAATAAAATGCAAAATGAAAGTTATCTATTTTCTGCCTAAGTGAGTCACGACCTAGGCAGGTCTCGGCAGATGCTTAGACGGTTTAGGCAGGCGTCTCAGCAGGTCTAGGCGATCTTTCTTAATTTTCAAACGTCTATGCATTAATCGGGACTGTGGTCAGCCGCCTAGCGCCTAGACGGGGCCTAAGCGGCGCTAGGAAAGAATTTTTTGAACAGTGATTACCATTATCCACAAAGTGTCAAATGCTTTCTGATGGATACCACGACCGTACCATTCATCCACCAATAACGAGCAATAATCTGCTCAATATCTCAACATATACTCACCGGTAATTAAAATACACATTGTATAAGAGGGTATAGCTTGCCACATTGCTTCAGTCAACACTTCTTTTCCGCGCTATCCTTCTCTAAGCAAGTAGGAAGTCCCAGAAATCTCTCATGGCAAGGAACACCCGACAGAGGTCGCATTTGTTCCCGAACTTCAACAGGTGTGTAGTACTAAAACAAACTGCAGATTTATAGAAATTTATCATCTGGATTCTGGCCTGATGCTGCTTCATATACCCCAAAGATTCGTTTCAATTCCATAGCGTACATCTGCGACTGTAGCATCACTGAAAAGCAAACTATCGTCAACCAAAAACAAGTGATAGTGTAGAAAGCAAAGTATAGCAAGCGAAGTATCACTTCATTGGTACTTAGGTAATGTATCATCATTTTAGTTATTTTGTGTAAAAACTAGTCATGTATAATACATTCAATTGTCGTAGCAAAACGCGAGTACATTTTCTAGTGGCATCTAAAAATGCTATGGAAAAAAAAATTACTGTAGCAATTCTAAAATGCTACAGTAAACTTTTCATAGCATTTAACAAATGCTATAGTAGCTTTTTATAGCATTTTTTACACAATTCATAGCATTTGGCAGAATATAGGAAACATCTATAGCAGTTTTTGAATAGTTATGCAATCACATGTCACTTCGGCAATCCTAATTTAACCAAGAACACAATTTTATTTCTTTCATATCACCAATCATCATTTACAACCATATGATTTCTCAAATTTTTACAAGAAAACTGAAAGCAAATATGGTTACTCTTTCTTCTCTGCCCTTTGACCGCTGCTGGCATCTCCACTTTCATCCTTCACTGTAATAAGAATCAAAGTCACTCAATGATGAAAATCCCTAAAAATATAGCACAAATATAATAAGCATAAGTAGATATTTTTTGCTCAAAGAAAACTGAAGAAAAAAGGAAACAACCGGGGCAAAATTCCAAAACATGACCAAATCTGTGTGGAATTAAAACAAGCAGCAGGATTTTGTGACAGTTTCAGTATGAATCACATAATACTTCTTATAACTCATTCATCTACTATGTCTTCTTCTAGTTCTAGTTATAGCTGAACGCTTAGCATGCATACAAGAATAAGGAACTCAGATGAACACCAAAAGAATAGAAGGGCAAGCTTAGCTAATTACCTTTAGCAATGGCTGATTACTTAGCATACATACTGAATTTACTGCTTCAACCTGTTGCCGAGCCAAGTATTTCTCCCTCCACTCCTTCTGTAAAACAGAACAAACCAAAAGATTGTGCATATGCACATGTCCGTTCAGTTTATAGAGACTCTAAACTATAAGGTCAATACAGGAAAAGAAAAATATTCTCTACTGGATGGAAACACAAGTACCATCAAATAAGCAACTTACATGACCCGGGTGCTCTGCATCCAAAGATTCAACCCGCAAAAATCGCTTAACTGTCACTTGATCCTTTTGTTCATGAAACTGTATTAGAAAAAAAAGCTTACCAAAAGTAAGGTCATCAATTGCATGACCATAAAAGCAAAAAAACAGTACAATTGACAGCAATAACCTCACTTTAGTGATAGGTAAAAATATTGAAGCAAGTCATTTGCATGATCATAAATCAAAGTCAAACTTGAATGTTGAAGCAGATCAATAATAGAAACATATGTACTGAATCAAGAAAAGAGAACTTCACAACGTCATAACTTGAAAGCTGTAAAAATATTAACGATTTCAAGTTATGAAGTTGTGAATTAATAGTGATCGAAGGCAGAATGTAACAAGATATACCTTTACATAAACTGGGTTTTTAGCATTTAAAGGTTTTTATGCAGAATGTACCTTAATTGAGAATTGGCTACAAGAATATTTACCTCAAATGGCAGTCCATTTAGATACAAGTGATTGAAAGTAACATGATGTACCTTTACAATGTCAACAAGATTAAACACTAATCCCCTCGCCAAATGGAATCATGTAAACAAAATGGGTCTTGCCTGTGTCCTAAAGGGTTTCAAATCCAACACAAGAGTCGTAACTCGGAACCTCGAGTGTAAGGGAACGTTCTTAAGCTTAAAGTGAGCACCAAATTTTCACATTTATCACACAACTGAACAACAACAACAACAACAACAACCACAACTAAGTGTTATCCCGTTAAGTGGGGTCAGACTGTACCAAGGATTAATCACATAACTGAACCAAGGATTAATTGGAAAAACGGGTTAGGTCTTTATTTTACTCCATTATAAACAAAACAGAAAATTGATGAGCAAATGAGGTTTGTTTACAAATGCTACAGCTAAAAAAATAGACACATAGCAATTTTAGCAAGATTGTTTTCTTTTTGCATTCCCCAAATCTGCCCATGCAAATTGAATCGCTTTCAAAACATGACAATCCAATAAAAACTCGACAAAGAAACCACAAATGGGTACAAATGCAAGCATTAACAAAACTAGCAACTCATTCATACATTATTTGCCATAAACCAATTCAATCGTACATTGCCATAAACCAATCAGAAAAGAAGAACGAAGCCGGATATTAGTGAAAAGGAGGAGTTGATACGTACATGCAATTGCAAACTCGGTTGCGGAATTGGGGATCGTGCTTTCGATTTCAAAAGTTGGAGATGAAATTGAGCATGAGGCTTCCATGGAGCTTGTGATTTCAAAATTGACATGCCTCGATTCCGATATTCCACGAACACCAGGATAGGCACGTGCTAGTCAACATCTGAGGGTGACGAAAGTCATTTATTGAATGCAAATGCTGAGAATAAGAAATAAATAAGACTTATAAATATAAAAGAATAATGAATATGCATTTAAGGAACGTGTTCAGAGCATACAACTAACACTAAAAGAAATAATATAATTAAATTGAATGAAACAAAGGATGGATAAGACTTATAAATATAAAAGAATCGAGAATATACATTTAAGACTTACAGGATCCTCATCCCTAGATGATGTGAGATTTTACAAAAACTCTAAGATTCGAATGATGATCGCAATTTGGGAAAGTGATTTTGGGAATTGAATGGGAAAAAAAAAGAAAACGAGTTTTACTTTGACAAAAAAGAAAAAGAAATAGCGAGTTTACTTTTACGCGAAGAGTTTTGGTTTTTAAACAAGTTTTCTCTTTTTATAAGAAAATTATAAAATATGTTTATGTTTTATTTATTTATTTTGAATAGCATTATGCCTATGAACGCTATAATAAACTTCTTAATATGCGATTAAATGATGTAAAGAGCTATATAATTGCATTTTCAGTGTAAAGCGCTATCAATAAGTGCTATGGAAGGTAAGTTTTGTTGTAGTGTTACAACGCCGTGCAACTGGAATAGCAGCAGCCTCTAATACAATGAAAAAATTAAGCTAGTTTTGAATTGGCCAAAGGCTAACAGTAATTGTTAGTGTTTTATAAAGTTGATATTTTGTATGATTGTTTTGGAAAGGTTTTAGGTTTTGAGAATGATGATGATTGCACATAATTTGGGAAGGGAACGTCGGCTACAATGTTTGCAATTGCAGCAGCTCATAGCATTTCATATATATATGACATCAGTAGGGTTTTTAGGTGCGCACAGTCAGCCCTTATTTCCATTGGAGTTAGCTGACAAAAGCTTACCAACCCTGATAGTACAAAGTTAATCTTAGCCCTTCATTGGAGCTTTTAATCTAAGTCTTACACTTGTAAAAAACTATCACTAAAGACTAACTAGCCGTTACATTCTTAAACAAACTAGCCGTTACATTCTTAGTGCTGTTGCTGCATTCCTTCTTGCTCAACCCAGAAATGGTTTAGCATCCAACAGTAATCGGGCAAAAGATAGCACGATAGTATGCGTATAATGGTAGATGCAACTTTCAAACTACAGGATCAAAAACAAAGAAATACAACTAGCCATAAGATTATCCTAATCGTAATCATCAAGTAGAACCGCCAAAATTAACTTTAACTTAATCAAATCATATTGTTGATTTTCAAAGTATGTATTGTATTTTTATCATAAGATCATTACAATTGTACAGAAATATATAAGGAGATTGACTCCTTGATTTACGCCACAAAAGGTGGCTTAGGGAAGACAACCGACAAATGGTGCCTTAAGGAATTGACAATCGACAAAAGGTGATAGCACAAAGACAAAAGGTGATAGCACAAAGATAAAAGGTGACAGCACAAAGATAAACTAGACTTATCTACGCCCCATCAAGCTAGATCCAGGAGGTTTATGGATCCAAGCTTGGACAGAAGTCGCTGAAACTGATGAGAAGCCAAAGGCTTTGTGAAGATGTCGGCCAGTTGGTCGAAGCTTCTTGTATAATGTGTCTGAATCATCTGCGACTGCACCTGTTCCCGAACGTAATGGCAGTCAACTTCAATGTGTTTCGTCTGCTCGTGAAACACTGGGTTTGATGCTATATGCATGGCTGCCTGATTGTCACAAAATAAGGACATAGGAAAAGTTGTAGGAACACCTAAATCGCACAGAAGACCCTTGAGCTAGATCAACTCACACGCAGTTGACGCCATGGCACAATACTCAGCTTCGGCACTTGACCTAGCGATAACAGTTTGCTTCTTACTTTTCCATGTGACCAAGTTTCCACCAACAAAAGTACAATAGCCAGTTGTGGACTTGCGATCGTTGGCGTTCCCCGCCCAATCAGCATCACAATATCCCATGATTTGTGTGTTGTCATTCTTCTGCATGAGGATTCCACGACCCATTGATCCTTTTAAGTAGCGTAAGATCCTTTTAACAAGGGTCAAATGCTCAAGAGTCGGGGAGTGCATGAATTGGCTCACAAGACTTACAGAATATGTGATGTCGGGTCTAATGATTGTTAGGTAGATTAACTTACCCACTAATCGCTGATAATAGCTGATATCCGTGAGTGGCGTGCCCTTCAAGCTAGGTTTGTGCTTGTTGTCGTGAGGAGTAATGGCCGATTTAGCATCGCTCATGTTGGCTTCCTTGAGCAAATCCAAGACATACTTTCTTTGGTTAAGAAACAGCCCCTTGTGCAAGGTTGCCACTTCTATACCAAGGAAGTACTTCAATATCCCAAGGTCTTTAATTGCAAACCTTTGTCTGAGGGACTGTTTGAGGTTGAGGATCTCATCAGCATTATCACCCGTAATTATCAGATCATCAACATAGATCAGCACAACCAATTTGCCCACAGCTCCTGTGCGAACAAATAATGATGAATCGGCATTGCTGCTTATGAAACCAACACTAGTAAGAAATGAGCTTAGTTTGGCATACCAAGCTCGTGGAGACTATTTCAGGCCATAAATGGATTTGTGCAATTTGCACACCAAATTCGATTCATTGCTTTGAGGATGCCCTGGTGGCAATTTCATATAGACCTCTTCTTTGAGATCTTCATGCAAGAATGCATTCTTCACGTCCATTTAGTACATGGACCACCCCTTGTTTACTGCCACGGACAATAGCACTCTCACGGTGTTCATTTTGGCAACAGGTGCAAACGTTTCTTTGTAATCCACCTCGTATGTTTGAGTGAATCCCCGAGCTACCCATCTTGCTTTATGCCTCTCAATTGATCCATCTGACTTGAATTTGAGTTTATAAATCCATTTGTAACCCACGGCTTTCTTGTCTATGGGAAGTTTGGTGATACTCCAGGTGTTGTGTTGATCTAGGGCTTTAAGTTCTTCTTGCATTGCTTCTTTCCAAACCTCTTGGTTGTTGGCCTCATGGAAATTCTGAGGCTCATTGTAACTTGATATGGTGCTTAGGAATGCAACATGGGATGGTGTCACTCTCTTGTACGACACACAATGGGAGATGGGATGTGTGGGTTTGTAGATGACAAAGTCTTGAAATCTTGTGGGAGTTTTCCTAACACACATTAGATTGCATCGAGGAGGGGGAAGAGTTGTCTCACACTCGTTCACATTTTGGACCATATTGTGAGGGTCATCTTGATTATCACCATCTTCATGCCGTGTACCATCAGAGTGAGACCCTTCATTGCTACTTTCATTGAGAGATGCATCAATGTTGACATGACTGGGATCTTGTTGTTGAGGAGCCTCAAGTTCGATTCTTGGTAGTTGGAACACATCCAAGATGTCATCCCTTTGACTTGTGATTTCATGTGACTTGCTGAAAAAATGATTAGTTTCATCGGATCGAACATCTTTGGACACAATCAATCTCCTTAGTTGAGGATTATAACACTTATATCCCTTTTGTGTAGATGAATAACCAAGAAAAATACATTTAACAGCTCTAGGATCCAATTTATCTCGATGATGAGATTGAATATGCACAAAACAGATGCAGCCAAAAACTCGAAGGTGTGAGAAATCAATTTTACTTCCTTTCATGACCTCTAGGGGAGACTTGAATTCCAAGACTCAGCTGGGCAATCTATTGATGATATAAGCAGCTGCCATAGCCCCTTGGGACCAAAATCTCTTTGGTACATTCATTTGTAGCATTAGTGCTCTTGTTTTTTCAAGTAGGTCACGGGTTTTGCGTTCGGTTACACCATTTTGTTGAGGTGTGCCAACACAACTTTTTTGATGCATGATGCCATGAGTGCTTAAATATTGTTTCATGATATGGGACATATATTCGGTGCCATTGTCAGACCTTAAGGTTTGAATTTGAGAGGAGAAATGGTTTTTAACAAGGTTATGAAAGTCCTTAAATACTTCCATAACTTCATTCTTACACTTTAGAAGATACTATCACCTGACACGAGAGAAATCATCAACAAAGATCACAAAATACTTATAACCATAAAAAGATTCACTAGTTGGTCCCCATACATATGAATGAACTAGTTCAAAACGCTTACTAGCCCTGGACAAGGAAGAGTTAAAAGATAATCTAGTGGCCTTAGACAAGTGGCATGTTTCACATGAAATAGCATCCTTCCCTAAGTTTGGAAATAGAGTTGACAAAATGGGTGGAAAAGGGTGAGCTAAACGTTGATGCCACAATTGATTATCTTGAATGGGATTGAACTTGGCTTGTAACCCTTTGGGATTGCTTTTTGATATGTAATAGAGACCTTCTAAATAAAACCCTTCACCAATCGTCTTCTTGGTAGCACAATCCTGAAAGATGACATTGTGAGGAGAAAATATAGCTAAGCAATTCAAGGTATTTGTGATCTTTCCCACAGATAGAAGTTGAAATGGGAAGGAAGGTACATACAAGGCCATTGATTCAATTTCATCTGACATTATTTTTTATTTTTTCCTTTCCTAAAACCTTTACACTCTCACCATTTGCAATTGAAACTTGGGATGGATTAGTGAATTTTTCAAACTTTTGAGACTTAGACACATGGTTAGTCATATGATCTGTGGCACACGAATCTACAACCCAAAAATCATGCAACATATTTATTTTAATAGCAGTTTTAAAGGCTTTCATGATACCTTGCATGTTTTATTGGGGTACGGGTTTCGTGTCTACCAAGAAACCCTCAAACTTTCCGAGCAATGCCGTCGAGTTCCCTTCTCCTATATTGTATGCACGGTCAATTCCAGCCCCTCCTTTCTTGCCTTGAAGGTACGACATAAACTCATTCATGAGTTCAGCTGGATTCGCTGTGAAGTTCTTGAATGGATCAGACCCATTAGAGGTGGAGGCAGACGCATGATTTGCTCGGTGTGTAGTACGATTCACCATTTGTAAACCCTTGTTGTCCTTCATGAAGTCAGGCTTTAATTCTGGGTGTAAAATCCAGCATGTGTCTTTAACATGACCTATATTGTTGCAGTGTTGACACTTTAAGTTCGGATGCTTTCCTTTGTACTTCCTCTCGTTGGTTAGATAGACCCTAGCCTCAGGTACACTAGTCATTATACCCATGTTCATAACTTTCCTCTACTTCTTCACATTGGATTGTTGCACATACACTGGTGAAGGAATGAAGTTATGTGTTCATGAGTATGTGACATCGTAGATCTTCATACGTTGAATCGAGACTGGACAAGAGTTGAAATATCTTGTCTTCTTCTGCTCTCTTTCGTAGCAGTGTTGCATCGGTTGTATGAAGGCGATAAATTTCCAACTCATTCCACATGTTTTTCATGCTTCCTAAGAGTTGCACAAATGGCTTGCCGTCTTGTTGCAGATCGGAGATGTCCTTCTTTAATTGGAAAACCCTTGCAGCATTGTTCTGGCTGCCATACATTTCCTTAACCGCCTCCCATAACTGGTATGAAGATTCAGAGTAACTGAAGATTTCAACTAATTTCCGTTCCATGGAATTCAGGAGCCATGACATAACTAGCTGATCCTTGCTAAGCCAGGATTCATAGGTTGGTGAGGAAGCATCAGGTACTTTGATGCTTCCATTTATGAACCCTAACTTGGACCTTCCACCTAGAGCCAGAGACACTGCTCTTGACCAAGGCAAGTAATTAAACTCATTCAACACGACTGAGCTTAATCTTTGATTTGGGTTGACATCCACCTCATGCACATTCATGGAGGAAATCACATGTGAACTTTCAACTTCTGATCCTAACGAATTGTCTTAAGCCATTTTGAAGATTGAACACGCTCAGATAGTAGTACAGTAGAGGCAGGTTAGATTTCCTGCTCTGATACCATGTTGATTTTCAAAGTATGTATTGTATCATAAGATCATTACAATTGTACATCAATATATAAGGAGATTGACTCCTTGATTTACGCCACAAAAGGTGGCTTAGGGAAGACAACCAACAAAATATGACTTAAGGAATTGACAACCGACAAAAGGTGATAGCACAAAGACAAAAGGTGATAGCACAAAGATAAAAGGTGACAGCACAAAGATAAACTAGACCTATCCCCTTCCAATACATATCAATCAATCAATCAATCTCAAATTGTCAACATACACACCGATAAATAGTATTATAGATTTCACACTGGCTTGACTGATCGATGGCGTTGTAATTCGGGGGAGAAAGGTCGCAGAAGTAATGCGAAAACCAGAGACCTTTATCAATTCTGAAATATTCGGCCAGCTTCACCCTCAATTGGCCGACCCATAACAACCATCACCTGCCAAGAATGAGCTGTAGGAATCCTTATTGGACTCAACTAGTATTGATAATAGTGAGTCAGCATATTTGAAATTATAAGTCAGTTGGTGTTTTTTAAATAAGTGGAAAAACCATATCCTATAATTGAGGAACTTCATCCATAGTGCTTGCGGTTTGAAACATGTATCAGGTCCACTACATGCACGACGGAATTAGAGGCAACGGTACAATAACCATCTTCCACGACAGATGGAAGTTGGAGAACACTAACTCTATTTAAAGGATTCCCTGCTCACAGAGAAGTTGTTCTTTGAATTGGGACTATCACCATAAGAATATTAAGGTCTCTAATGAGTAGAATAGTCTCTTTGAAACACGACAATGTCTTCTGCAGGTTAGCTTCATCTATGTAATTAAAACTACGATGTGTTCTACGGTTCAATGTTAGAAAATATTTTATTTATTCCAACAGGAGTTGGAGGAGATTATTAATTCCTTGGCGGCGTCATAGCTGATGTAGGCCCTCGTCGTCGCGAAGGTGACGGGGACACGGCGGCCGAGTAGATGCGGAACTCGGGGGCCAAGGCGTTGAGCGAGCGGTCGTGCGCCGCCAGGAAGTAGAAGATTATGATGCAGCCGCCTATGAAGAGGATTAACAAGAGGGGCTTAATTACTGCAGGCCCATCTAAGTGCCTATTTGGTCATTGATCAAAGTTTTATTGCACTTTTCGTTGTATTTAATTAGTGTTGGTTATTTATATTCTGATGATGTATATTGACAATTTTGAACAGTTTCTGAATTTATATGCACCCAAGTATGAAACCGATGGAAAATTTGGCCGACAGTGCACAATTCAACAATTTTTGCCTTGGTGCTGATTCACATCATTGCAATTGGAATGTTTGGGCTAAAAAAGGTTCCCTTAGCTTCCAGCCTGACTATTCCTCTTCCGATTCTCACGCTTCTTTTCAATGAGTACTGCCGCAAACGATTCCTTCCAATCAGTGGCGGATCCACAATGGGGTCATTGGGGTCGCGCGACCCCTTGGAAGCCATGGAAGCAACCTTCGAGACCCCTTGGAGATGGTGGGGCGACCCCTGGTGCGACCCCGTTGCCGTTGAAGTCGTCGGTTTTCTGGGCAGGAGGACGAACGAAGAAGACGAAGGCGCTGTGCGCCAGTTTTGATTTTGAAAAAACCTGGGCAAAACGACGTCGTTTTGGCCTAGGAAATTTTTTTAAATGACCTGGCCAAAATGACGTCGTTTTGGGCCAGGCCGAAAAAAAAAAAAAAAAAAAAAAATTCCCACCGTGTCCCTCCCCATCCCAGCCCTTCCTACCCGATCCCTATACAATTAAAAGCCCCAAATTTTCATCCTTCAACCCTAACTCAATCCCCCCAAATCCTCAACTCCTCCCCTCCATAGCTGCTGCCGCCCCCAACGTGAACTCCATCTCCTCCCTCCTCTGCTGGCGGCTCCAACTCCATCTCCTCCCTCCTCTGCTGGCGGCTCGAACTCCATCTCCTCCCTTGGTTTTTATATTGTGATGTGAGTATTTATTTTGAATATTTTGTATATGTAGAATATATTTAATTAATTGAAATTCAATTCATATTTATCTTGTGAGTTTTTATTGTGAGTTTTTATTGATGGTTTGTTTATATTGATGATTTGTTTATATTGTGAGTTTTTATTGGTTTGTTTTTATTGATGGTTTGTTTATATTGTGATTTTTTATTTTCATTATTTTGTATATGTAGAATGCAAGATGAGATATTTAATTTAATTGAAAATCCAATTCATATTTATTTTGATTATGTTTATGGTTTGTTTATATTGTGAGTATTTATTTTGAATATTTTGTATATGTAGAATATATTTAATTTAATTGAAATTCAATTCATATTTATTTTGATTATATTGATGGTTTGTTTATATTGTGAGTTTTTATTTTCATTATTTTGTATATGTAGAATGCAAGATGAGATATTTAATTTAATTGAAAATCCAATTCATATTTATTTTGATTATGTTTATGGTTTGTTTATATTGTGAGTATTTATTTTGAATATTTTGTATATGTAGCAAGCATTATTATGGAACGGTTTTTTAAGAGAAAGTCATCATCGGGTTCGGGTAGTTCGAATAATGTTGATAGTCCAAATACTGTTGGTAGTTCAAGAGCTCCAAGTTCAAGACAAAGTCAGTTAGATGGTGTTTTGGGTAATCTTGAAGCGGATCCTGGATTGAGAACTCGAATAATAGATTATGATGCTAATATAAGAGATGAGGTCCGAAGATCATATCTACAAAAAGGACCTTGTCAACCTAGAGGTCATAATTTCCCAATAACTAATATGTCGGGAATTAATCGACGCTTCATTTCCCAATGGTTTGATGAGTTTGATTGGTTGGAGTATAGTGTATCTAAAGATGCAGCATTTTGTCTCTATTGCTATCTCTTTAAAACCAATTTTGCACAAGTGGGTAGTGAAGCTTTCACTGGAGATGGATTTAAGACTTGGAAGAAAGGGAGAGAAAGATTTAAGATGCATGTTGGACCGGTTGGGAGTGTTCATAATAAGGCTAGAGAAGCTGCTACAAATTTGATGAATCAAGCTACACATATTGAAACGGCAGTGAGCAAACACTCTGACCAAGCTCGTAAGGCTTATCGCACATGCTTGATTGCTTCAATCAAGTGCACTAAGTTTTTATTGAGACAAGGTCTTCCTTTTCGTGGCCATGATGAAAGTGCCACTTCAAGCAATAGGGGAAATTACTTGGAGTTATTGCAATTCCTTGCAGATAATAATGATAAAGTTAGAGAAGTTGTGATGGAAAATGCTCCGGGGAATCTCAAATTACTAGCTCCTTCCATTCAAAAAGAAATTGTGAATTCATGTGCCCTTGAAACACTTAATGCTATCATGGATGGTCTAAAAGATAGATTCTTTTCAATATTGGTGGATGAAGCACGTGATGTGTCTGTGAAAGAGCAAATGGCTATGGTGTTGCGTTATGTGGATGACAACGGGCATGTAATTGAAAGATTTGTGGGTATCCAACATGTTACCGACACTACTTCAAGTTCACTAAAGGATGCTATTGACACATTGTTTTCTCACAACGGTTTGAACATTTCCAAGCTACGAGGACAAGGTTATGATGGTGCTAGCAATATGAGAGGTGAGTTGAATGGCCTTAAAACAAAGATATTGAGAGAACAACCTTGTGCATATTATGTTCATTGCTTTGCTCATCAACTTCAACTAGCTCTTGTTGCCGTAGCAAAGAATAATATAGACATTGCCTCTTTTTTTGCAATGGCTAATAGTGTGGTTAATCATGTTGGAGCATCTTGTAAGCGGCGTGATTCACTTAGAGGGCAACTTCAAGAAGAGCTTGTGATAGCTTTTGAAAATGATTGTCTTATAACGGGGCGAGGCTTAAATCAAGAAACAAGTCTCAAACGTGCCGGTGACACACGATGGAACTCACACTATGGTACCTTGATTAGCATCATTTCTATGTTTTCATCCGTGGTTCATGTGCTTCAAATGGTTATTGATGATAATCCCAATGAAAGTGCGGCTGAAGCAAATATGTTAATGAGAGTGATACTTACTTTTGAGTTTGTGTTTCACCTTTTCTTGATGAAAGTCATATTGGGACTCACAAATGATTTGTCACAAGTATTGCAAAGGAAAGATCAAGAAATTGTGAATGCAATGGCTTTAGTGAAATCATGCAAGGAAAAGCTATATTGGATGAGGAATAATGGGTTCGATGCATTGGTTGATGAAGTATCTTCTTTTTGTGAAAAACATCATATTGATGTTCCTAACATGGAAGAAGCATTTATACTTCCAGGGAGGTCAAGGCGTTATGCTCCAATAAAGACAAATCGTCATCATTATCGTGTGGAGCTCTTTATTTATGTCATTGATGAGCAAATTACGGAGTTAGAGGATCGCTTTACTGAGGTAAATACCGAGTTGCTTATTTGTATGGCATGTTTGAGTCCGAAAGATTCATTTGTAGCTTTTGATAAACCAAAGTTACTTCGTCTTGCTCAATTTTATCCTCAAGACTTTTCGAATGAAGATCGTTTGGCACTTGAAGATCAACTTGAGATTTATATTCATTATGTGTGTTCCAGTAGTGATTTCTCTCAATTGGAAGGGATTGGTGATCTTGCAAAAAAAATGGTGGAGACAAGGATGCATCAAGTATTCAATTATGTATATTTGCTCATTACATTGTCTTTAGTTTTACCAGTTGCAACTGCTTCAGTGGAGAGAGCATTTTCTGTCATGAATATTGTTAAGGGTCCACTTAGGAACAAAATGGGAGATCAATGGTTGAGTGATAGCTTGCTTGTTTATATTGAGAGAGATATTTTTGCTTGTATTGAAAATGAAGCTATAATGCTTCGTTTTCAAAATATGAAATCTCGTCGTGGACAATTATAATTTGTAATATTGTTTCCGTTATGAATTATGAATGAAAGTACTATGATTTCATTTTCAATATGTTTTTCCATCCTAAATTTTTATTTGAACTTTTACACTGCGACCCCTTGGAGTAAGATTCCTGGATCCGCCATTGCTTCCAATATTCAAAGCCTATCCGGCTGAGGTATGTCAGCACTATTGCTATCAACTTTTCGTTTATTTCAGTTGCAACAGAATTATAGTTAGTCAATGTTCCAAATCTGGTCCTCATCAGACCATCGATATCTGACAGTGATATCGAATTGGTTATAATCTTCTTAATTTGGTTCCTTGTATTAAAAACTAATGGAATATATATCTCAGCCGACGATTTGGAAATTTGGAATGTATATAAGAACCTCATTACCGCGTTTTGATGCAGTGTTTGATAAAGAAAGATAGAGAAGGCGAGAACGATCCTAGAATCTCTGCATTTTATGAAAAGTTAAGCACTGCTTACAAGGATCCAGCTCTGATGTCAATGCAGCATCCGCGAAGCGCTGATGGACACAGCACTCCCCTTCTTCAAGCTGGAGTCTGAAAGTAAGCAGTTTGTCTTTACATAAAAACGAACTTACCTGTCTCTACAAATTACAAAAAATATAACAGAAAGAACGAAACAGCTTGTGCCGCGTGTTAGCCGTGTGTAAAATACGTGATCTTTCAGTTAGGCTTGTTAGCCATGTGTTTTTTTTTTTTTTTAAGAAGCACTTCTCATGTGTTTCTCTCTATAAGTGATTTTGGTCCTCGCAGATGAGTGCTTAATGTTGAGGAGTACAATTGAGTTGTAACGTATTCAATAATTAAATTCATTACTATCTCAATTTCTATCGTTGTAATATCGATAATATCTTTTATGTTCTTATTGATGTCAGTGGCTTAAAAACGTGTATTTTCACGCAAAAATCGTCATATCAAAGGATATTTTCATCCTTGAACTTGAAATATCACACAATAATATGTGATTAACTTGATGTACTGTTAACAGTCGTAAAGTAGACTTTGTTCTCAACTTACTTACTTTTGGTTGCCAACCCTAAATTGTTTGTGGTTCTGAAGTTCCATTTGTCAACTCAAAACACAACTTCTACAACATTCTTGGACATTGGAACAGTTCCAGTTTTCCAGATTATTAATGTAAGACTTTTAATTTATTCATTATTTTTTTCATGAATAAACATGACATTTGTCAACCTCACCTATAATTCATGTTTACTTGATAAATGGTGTAAATACGTGAAGAAAAAAAATTAGGATTTTTTTTAATTTAAATTTTTTTAAGTAAACATTGTGTAAAATTACTTTAATTAAACTCAAAATCAGCTTGGTAATATACGGTGTCTAAATATATAAAACCCAAAATTAATTCACAAATTTCACATGTTATTTCCTATTTATCCGCTTTGTTGTTTCTTATCATTCTAGTTAATTAAATAATAATATATTGAGATTAGTACAGTTAGAGATTTTCTTATATTCATTTTTACTTTGTACTTGAAACGTTTAAGATTCAACTTTCGCGAATAGCGAGTTTGATATCAAATTATTGTAAGTTCATTATACAATTTAGTCCAATCTCCACCCTTAGCATCATTGTATTAAAAAAGGGGAAACTTGATATAAGTCCAATTTGAGTCAATAGTAGGAATAATCCAATTTATTAAAATAAGTCCAATACCTTAAATTTAATTATTTTATTATCAATAATTATCTCTTCAATGAAATAATTTATTGTAAAAATCAAATTTCTTCCTAATTATCTCTTTGATTATTTCTTTTTATTTCTTTTTATTTTGTTATTTCTTGTTCTTCCTCTTGCTTTATCCTATTTATAGATTTATTTTAATTTTTATAATCAACCTATAGTACAAGTTAATTGTATTTATCTACCTATATGACAGATTTTTTTCATAGTCAACCTGTCACAGATTAATGTGTTTTACTTGTAGGTATATTATGTTTTTTCTACCTTTTAGTTAGGTTTCATATCTCACTTATAGGTATAATATACATTCATAAATTTGCTACTTGAGTTAGGGTAGAATGTTTTGCAGATAGATTTATATTAATATATTAGCTTTTTTGTTATAAGATATTAATTAGATATTTTGGAGTTGGAAAATGCATAATATTAAAATATTTTAATTGATTTTTAATATTTTTAGAAAACATTAAATGAGTATAAAATAAATAAATACATATAATTAAATAACTGGACTCACTCCTAAAAGCACTCTATGATTTTGGACCTGGATCTAAAAGCCCCTTAAAAAAATAGATCATAATACAACTAATAAAATAATATAAAGTCTAATATAACTGAAAATTCTTATAATTCAATATAAACTTATGTTTAAAGGAAATACCTCTAAAAAGTCATGTAACTAAATTATCATGTGAAAAAATAGTTTAAACTATCATGTCGTAGTAGTACTACGATCTAATGATATTCATCTTCACTTATAAGTGAGAGGTCTTAGGTTCGATTCTTGATAAATGCGAAGTTGAAACCACATTATTGTTAGCTTATTGTGAGGTTAAGCATATCCCCTTCTCTTTAATGTAGATAATATCATTTGTTCAATAAAAAAACTATCATGCGAAAATTTAGCTTTGTGAGTAAACTTCAACTCGATCTTCAAAAATCATATTGTTATTGTGTCAATTTGACATACTTTCTTCCGATAAGAAAAAGAAAAAAATATCATTACAAGCATTTTTGATATAGTGATATTTGTCTTCATTTATATTTAAAAGACTTTAAAATATTTGAATTTTGTGAATAACAAATATGCTTGCATCAAAGAAAGAAAAGAAAACCTCAACAAAAAATCCTCACTTTTTAGTGTGTATTCGTGTCGTATGTTTTTTTCTGTCGGAACTTTGCCACGTTAAATACCTAATGAGTAAGCTTGAACAATGCCTATATATTGACCTGGCAAGAGCTTATTCGTGGCTAAAAGTCTCACGCCAGATGGAGAAAAAACCAATTGGATTCCATCGTTCAAATAGATACGCTCGCAACCTGCCAACTGAAGACCAACCACAAAGGATATAACGTATACACGTTTAGGGTTACAAAACACAGCCATCCCAAAACCCCAACTGTTAGATCAAATGTAGAATTATAGAGAATAATCCGAATAATGACTTTGAGGTACGACTTGAATCGTTTCCTTAAAGTGTTATTTGCCCCCACTCAAATGAGTTTGCTAAATGGTTCTTGGCAAATCACTTCCAGGATACAACAAAGTATGGAATATTCGATTAGCAAAACCGAATTATATTCCCTTAGAAATAACTAGAAAGAAATTGTATGAATGTGATAAAGAGAGTAGAGAGAAATGAATGTAGAAATAAATCTCTGAATTGTGTATGAAACATTATGCCACAATAGGTATTTATAGGCATTAAGGCACCCATTCATCGAGTCCTTTCATTTTAATTGAAGATATACAACTCTTCTTAAAAGTGTTGATCTAAAAGACATGTCCTCTATTTAGAATTTTCAGAAAATAAATATTTACTAATTATATCTTTTAATTTTACTCATACAATTTGAGTAAGCATCATATCTTTTAACTAAAAGTTGTAACCATTCAACTAATTACATTCTGCGTACTGCAGCACCCTTACATTTGCTGCGCACTGCAACATCCTTTCATAATACACACACGCTGCACAATGCAGCACCAAGTCATTATTATATATATATATATATGTATGTATAAATATAATATAATATATATCATAATAATTTATATATTTATTATTGAAATCTCTAACAATCCTTCCCAATTTCAATAATATGATAAATAATATAATAACATTTCTTTCTTTATAATTAATCACAAGCATACCGATATAATCATGCATACAATAAAAGTGTCTTTCGAATTAAACCTTTAATTAGTGTAAGTAATTCAAAGTTATAACGAATGCGATGGTGACCTAAGTTTAAACCACCTATTCTTATGTTAAAACCGGAATCACTACACACATGATTATGTCTTATTTCCTTAAAGAAATTTCTGAACTAATTAAGCACTATTATGGCATTGTGCTTCATCCTGGTTTCATAAACATTTACAAGAGAAAACCCAACTCTTGGTAGAAGCGGCACCACTTCTTATGTTTATATAGGTGAGGTTTATTCCCATGTCCCTGCTACTATAGACATAACTACAAATAACCTCATTAAGAGATAAAACTCATCCTCCTAAACGTAGCAGTCTTGCACTGATCATCCTGGAATGAGCTATATAATAATTTTCAGTGCTTTCACAACCACTTAACAATAACTTGTTATTACCCATTAAACTTTTAGACTAGTGATGTTCTAGACAAAGTCGGGTTACCATTATTGGTGGCTAATTTTCAGTAAAAGGTTTTAGCCCCATTCCACTAGATGTACTAACTACCAAAGCTCTTGAAAGTCCTTTCGTTAACGGATCCGCCAAGTTATTACTTGATTTAACATAAACAATATTAATAACTCCATCAGTTATTAATTGCTTGACATATTCATGTCTCAAACTAATATGTCTAGATTTTCCATTGTATACCTTACTGTATGCTCTAGACAAAGTAGCCTCACTATCACAGTATAAAGAAATGGATGGCATTGGTTGTGGCCACAACTCTATTTCCAATAACAAATTTCTAATCCATTCCGCTTCTTTACCTGCTGCTGCTAATGCTATAAATTCAGATTCCATAGTTGAATGTGCTATACATTTTTGCTTCTTCGAAGCCCAAGAAATTGCTCCTCCGGCAATTGTAAAAATCCACCCTGATGTAGACTTATTATCATTAGCACTTGTTATCCAACTTGCATCTGAATATCCTTCAAGTACTGCTGGAAACTCAAAGTAAGTTAAACTCAGGTTAATAGTTCTTTTAAGATAACCAAAAATTCTATTTATTGCTTTCCAATGAGCAGTACCTGGATGACTAGTGTATCTAGAAAGCTTGCTCACTGCAAATGCGATATCTGGCCTGGTACAATGCATGGCATACATTAAACTTCCGATTACACTAGCATACTCAGCTGTACAACAGACCTACCAGAATCATTAAGCAAAGTTTCACTATGGTCATAAGGGGTATTTGCTTCTTTTATTTGTAGGTGCTTAAACTTAAGAAGCAATTTTTCTATATAATGTGACTGACACAAAGCGTAACCCCCACTATGCTTCTTTACTTTAATTCCCAAGATAGTATCTACTTCATTCAAATCCTTCATCTTGAATTTTGAATTTAGATACTCTTTAGTTTCAGATACACCTTTCATGTTTGTACAAAAAATTAACAAGTCGTCGACATATAAACATATAACTACACCATAATCATTTGTGAATTTAGAGTATATGCATTTATCAGCACTGTTATGTCTAAATCCATATGATAAAATGACAAAATCAAACTTTTCATGCCATTGTTTTGGTGCTTGCTTCAATCCATATAATGACTTTACTAATTTACAAACCTTCTTTTCATTCCCAGGGAGAACAAACCCTTCTGGTTGTTCCATATAGACTTCTTCATCTAAATCACCATTTAAAAATGCTGTTTTCACATCCATTTGATGCACATGCAAATTATATAAAGATGCCAATGCAAACAATATTCTAATTGATGTGAGCCTAGCTACTGGTGCATATGTATCGAAATAGTCTACTCCTTTTTTCTGCTTAAAACCTTTGGCAACTAGCCTGGCTTTAAATGTCTGAATAGACCCGTTTGTATTGTATTTTCTTCTAAATACCCACTTACAACCTATTGCTTTTGATTCTTGGGGCAAGTCTACTAAAACCCATGTCTGATTAGATATTAATGATTCAAATTCATCATCTATAGCCTCTTTCCAAAAGGCTGCATCTCTTGAAGTCAATGCTTCGCTTAGACTTTTAGGATCATCCTCAACATTCAACAATATGGGTATTTCCTTAAGAACCTTTGTTCTATTTCCTTCGACTAAAAATACAATAGATTGAGATGAAATAAAATCAGAGCCTAGAGTCTTTTCTTTTCTTACCCTTTGGCTTTTCCTTGGTTCATTAACAGTTTCAGACTGTTTTCTTTTCTCACCTTGAGATTGACTAGTAGACGGATTAGAGAAATGTGTTTGATCATTCTCTTTTCCAAACACTGATTAGTCATTATAGAATTTATTTTCTATAAATTCGACATCTCTAGACTCAACTATTGTGTTCGAGTCTAAATTAAGCAACATATATGCCTTTGAATTTTCTGCATATTCTACAAATATGCTTTTAATTCCTCTTGGATCCAACTTGGATCTCTTAGGATCGAGTACCTTATAAAAAAGCTACACAACCCCATACTCTCAAATATGACAAATTTGGTTTTCTTCCTTTCCAAATTTCATATGGTGACACATGTGTCTTCATAGATGTAATTCTATTGTGTATATGACATGCAGTAAACAATGCTTCACCCCATAAATATTTTGGAGTATTAGCATTAATCATCATAGAATTAATCATTTCAGTGAGTGTTCTATTTTTTTCTTTCTGCCAAACCATTTTGTTGTGGTGTATAGGGTGCAGTTCTTTGATGTACAACACCATGCTCTTCACAAAAAATATCAAATTCATGTGAAAAATATTCACCACCTCTATCACTACGAAGGCATTTAATTTTCCTTCCCTTTTGGTTTTCAACTTCAGCCTTATAGCACTTAAAGCACTCAAAAGCTTCATCTTTATTAGACAATAAATAAACATAAGTAAATTTAGAACAATCATCTATAAATGTGATAAAATATCTTTTTCCTCCTCTTGTTAAAACACCATTAAATTCACATATGTCAGAATGTATTAAGTCTAATAAATTTGTATTTCTTTCGGTAGTTGGAAAAGGTTTCTTAGTCATTTTCGCTTGAATACATGTTTCACATTTATCATTATAATCATCATTGCAAGTAATAAAACCAAGTGTGCGCATGTATTTTAAAGATCTAAAATTTATATGTGCTAAACGTAAATGCCATAAATGAGAGGAAGATTCAACAATATAAACAGAAGAATTCACTTTATTATTGATACTTAGTTTGAACATCCCATCACAAGAATATCCATTCCTAACAAACATCCCATTTTTCGACATTATTAACTTGTCGGACTCTAGAACAGTCTTTATACCGTTCTTACATAATAAATTTGCAGACACAAGATTCTTTCTAATTTCTGGAACATGCAGTACATTAAGCAACGTCAATTTCTTCCCAGAAGTAAATTGAAGTTCAACGGTTCCTTTTCCTAGAACTTTGGCGGAATTATGATTCCCCATTAAAACTTCTTGATTGTCCGTTGATGCTTCATATGTCTTGAATTGTGCCTTGTCATTGCACACATGTATAGTAGCCCCTGAATCGAGCCACCAATCGGAGGATTTTATTACCGCTGCCATATTCAGTTCGGTAATCATGCCAATATGCATCATTGATACCATTGCAACAATGTTATCAATTCCAGAGTTTTCCACCATATTTGCGCTATTGGTCTTATTGGCATATTCCTCACTTGCTTTTCTGTTTCTACAATCACGAATGTAATGGCCTTTCTTTCCACAATGGTAGCATACACCATTTGCATTCTTTTGATTGTTGTTGGAATTGGTCTTCTTAAACTTCCCTTTGTCAATTTTGACTTTGAAGTTCTTTTTATATTTGTTTCCTTCGACAATGTGAACTTTAAAGAAATCTTGATTTGCAAAATTCTTATCACGATTTCGAGTTTCCTCTTCAATTTGAATACCCTTTTGCAAATTCTCTAAACTAATATCTTCCACCATGTGTAGAAGTTTCTTTCTATAGTTATTCCATGTTTGGGGTAATTTTGCCATAATAGCCCCAACTATCATAGGATCCGGAATAACTATTTTAAGTTCACGAAGCTTTGAGACCAAGACCAATAATTCATGAACTTGGTCTAGGATGGGTTTGTTATCAAACATAGTGAATTCATAATATTTGAACATTAAAAATTTATCGGTACCTATTTTTTCCGTTGTGTACTTGTGTTCAAGTGCTTCCCAAATTTTCTTTGGAGATTGAATGTGTGCATAAAGGTTATATAAACGATCAAATAATGTGCCCAAGATGTGTCCTCGACATACCAATTCATCTTCTTCACGCTTCTTTCGATCGACAACTATATTGTCCGAGTCTTTGTCACTTGGTTCACGAATAGGCTCCAATTTCGGGTCCAACACATATATGACATTTAGAATAGTAAGCATGAAACGCATCTTGTCCTTCCATCGGGTGAAATTTGATCCATCAAATTTGTCTAACTTGTAGACATCTTGATTGATAATCTTTAAAGCCATGTTATCAGATTTGTTATCCATAACGAAAATAACACCAACGCCCATTCCTCACTTTCACGTTAGACTTTGAAAAACTTACAGAGAGGTTTGAAGCTATGGTGTCTGGGACAGAGGTCAGCATAAAGCCTGTGGTGATGGACGTACCCCACACCACTTGCTGCGTCACACGGCATCCACCATCGCCAAAAGGCTTCTGAGCGGGGAGAGTGTGACGCTGGTTTGCTGCGAGCAGATGTGTGGTGAGGCAGAAGATGAGGTATATGAGGTTCTTGAAGAAGCGTATGAACACTCAGCCTTCTCATGGTCGCATCCATTTTTCGTACCCCAGCTAAGATCGTCTGGAGCACCATCCGCGAGTCTATGTCGTTTCTCTGTTTTATTTTTGTTTTTATGTGTGTTTTCCTAAGTTTGAGCAAGTGAATTTATCTGGATTTGATTTTTCTTGATGGAATAGTATATAATTATGTTATATTACAAGTAACTGAACACAGCTTTGGCTAGTTTATGTTTCTGGGATTGGATTTGATTTCTTAAACAGCCTCAAAGAGCAACCTACCTATTGTTGGTATTCAAAGTTTACTAACTGAATACCAATATATGTGGGTGATAAGTTTACAAACTCTATCACACCTCTCACTTTGCACTCTCAATAAAATTGGACAAACAAAAGGAAAGAAGTAGCAAGCTTGGTGATAACAAACACTTTCAAATATTAGAAGAGTTTACAACTCTTAAAGCTTACAAGCTGAAAATGAGAATGGGATTGGAATGGAATTGAATTGGATGATTCTAAAGCCTAGCAAGAAAGCCTATTTATACAAAACAGAAATTGATAAACAATACAACAACACTTGCAATGAATGATGGTGTTTACCATCTTTACACCCTTTCAAACACATGCAGCAACTTTGGATAGTTGGCACACACATGCATTGCATTATTCCAGGTTGGAATCACAACCTTTCGGCTAGCACACAGCAGCTCACATCTCTGCTGTCTTTCAACACACTTTCAGCTGGCACATGGAGGAAACTTTAGTCTTTGTAGTTGCAGCAAGTGTGAATACAACCTGTAAAGAAACTAACAGCTAGCAGCTGCCATTTACAACCTGTTTTGATTTGAATTTCCAACACCTATGACTTACAAGTTTAAATTCCCTTTCCCGCCCCTGCCTAAAACGCTACCATGCATCTCACTTGGCATCTCCCTTTGCTCACAATCACACAACTTAAATAGTTTTGTTATGCTTAGTATCTAGGAGGTCGATCAAAATTATACCGCCTTGAATTTTGACGCTATCCTCATGCATGTTTTCCCAGTTCAGGAGGAACATAACTACAACTCTCAATCAGTTCCTGCTTGGCTTTTTGCTAGAGTTCATAAAACACATCCTTGTCATGCAAAGTCAAGAACATTGTCGCCACATCGGTCTTCCCCGCACTACCAGTACTCCCAATTTGATGTGTGTAGTCTCGAATTTTCTCGTATCATATTATGCGCTACATACATTGAATACAGTGAGTTTCGAGTCCAATTCAAACCCAGGCATCAAACGGTCACATATTTGTTACTGTTAGCTGAGGGCGCACAATTTCCTTGGTTTCGTTAAATTATCCAGTTCGAATATGAAATTGCCTGCGCGGGAGTTTGAGAAGACGAAGGGGAGGGCTCCGGTTGCATACGATACGACAGGAAAGAAACAGTAGAGTTGCGCCACGTTATTGTTTTGGTACAAGGGATTCATGTCACGAGAAGTGTCCTCCGTGCCATCCCAATCGAAATTGGGCCGGAACTTCTCGCCGGGTTTGTTCTCGCGCTTCTTCGGCTGCTTCCCGCACTTTCTCTCGCTCCCGCTACTTGGCCTCCTCTTCACTTTCACGATCACGGTTCCATTCCCGGCCTCGGTCACGATTCCGCCTCTCCGATTCCCGCTATCGATCAGAAACGGTGGCGGGGACGGAATTGAAGGGATTCGGGACGGCATGATGGTGTTGTCGGCTTTTATGTTGTTCCGCTTCCTCTCGGCGTAGTTGGAGGGCTAACTGCTTCCGTTCAGCTTTGGTTAAGAACACTGCCCTCTAGGACGGCGGCAACGATGAGGAGGCGCCGGCCGCTATCGAAACGCAATCGAAGGAGCGTTTCATTCTGTTAAACAGAAAAAAGTCCCGGGGTACATGGCCGGAGCCAACGTGGACCCAGGGGTATAATCGTCAATTTAGAAATACAAAGTCAGTTACCTTCCTTTGCACAACACCTCTCAGGCGCAAAATCTCCTTCCTACCCCTCCCCTCTCCCTTACTCTTATCTTTTTATCGATTATAGCCAAAATTTAACACATAAACATAAAATCTCCTTCCTACCCCTCCCCTCTCCCTTACTTTCATCTTTTTATCGATTATAGCCAAAATTCAAAAATGACAGAAAATCCACTTAAATACCAAAATTAAAACCAAATAAACATAAATTGTCACATTCAAGTCCGCATGGTAAGATATTATCCGCTTTGGACCATGCCCTCACCGATTTGTTCTTAGGCTTCCACCCAAAACGCGTCTTACTATAGAGATGTGGGTATGTACATATAAAACACATTACCTCCTCTTGGATCTTACATAAATTAAGTCGTTTTTTCAATAAGGAAAAGTTTGGGTTAGCCATAAGCAATAAGATTTGTGCGGTCCTCAGCTGCAACATTTTTCCTATCTTCCTTGTCGTAACCATGAGGAGCAAATTAAAAGCCTTTCTCATGGGTATAAGACTCAGGGCAATCATTCTTTTCTCCAACTGTCTTCATCTTCGGCTCAATCATATGGCAAGATCCCATATTTGTTTAATGAATTGGCCAGATAAGGGCCCAACACTTTCGGATCTGAATCCTCTGATTTCATATAGTTGGCAAATGAAGATAATCTAGTTCCAACTTTATCCGTTCATATCTCAATAACAACAGCTTCAATGACTTCCAGAGCAAATCGACAACGATTTTGCATATATCCACCATATTGGTATGTTCAATCATTCACTTGATCATTTAGAAATTGATCTGTCAGGTATCCATGGGCTCCATGAATTTCCTCTCCATCAAACTTGCACAAGTTTAAATGACCAACTTCGAGGGCGGCCTAGCACTTTGAACAACGATGTAGAAGAGATATGTTGTAGCTTTTTTGTGCAAATGGGTTTTAGATTTTGAAGATATTTAGGTTTATTTATGTGAGTTTTCTGTTATATTTAAAAGTTTTATAAAAAGTGGCATTTATAAAATTGGGTGTTAAGTTTTGGATATTAATGGTAAATACTTGTCCTTCTAAAATTTATTGACTTTTGTTTATCAACGACTCATCTAAGAAGGTCAAAATGACGATTTTTTTACTATCTACAGTGGTGAGAAATTATACAATGATGATAAATTTAATAGTGACAGAGTTATTGGTTAGACTTAAATGTTAAAATGGTCTCTGTGTTTTAGTCATTTGGTCAATTTAGTCCATGTGTTTTTAATTTGGTCAATTTGATCCTTGTGTTTATCACCTTTAGCCAATTAAGGACATTTCCATCTAATTTCTATAAACAACAACAACAACAACAAAGCCTTTTCCCACTAAGTGGGGTCGGCTATATGAATCCTAGAACGCCATTGCGCTCGGTTTTGTGTCATGCCCTCCGTTAGATCCAAGTACTCTAAGTCTTTTCTTAGAGTCTCTTCCAAAGTTTTCCTAGGTCTTCCTCTACCCCTTCGGCCCTGAACCTCTGTCCCGTAGTCACATCTTCGAACCGGAGCGTCAGTCGGCCTTCTTTGCACATGTCCAAATCACCAGAGCCGATTTTCTCTCATCTTTCCTACAATTTCGGCTACTCCTACTTTACCTCGGATATCCTCATTCCCAATCTTATCCTTTCTCGTGTGCCCACACATCCCACGAAGCATCCTCATCTCCGCTACACCCATTTTGTGTACGTGTTGATGCTTCACCACCCAACATTCTCTGCCATACAACATCGCTGGCCTTATTGCCGTCCTATAAAATTTTCCCTTGAGCTTCAGTGGCCTACGACGGTCACACAACACGCCGGATGCACTCTTTCCATCCAGCTCGTATTATATGGTTGAGATCTCCATCTAATTCTCTGTTCTCTTGCAAGATAGATCCTAGGTAACGAAAACGGTCGCTTTTTGTGATCTTCGCTAGATTGCTCCGGTCATTAGTGTGGATAAGTATATAAATGGATAGAGATAGGAAAGCAAACACAAGATGTACATGGTTCACCCAGATTGGCTACGTCCACGGAATAGAAGAGTTCTCATTAATTGTGAAGGGTTTACACAAGTACATAGGTTCAAGCTCTCCTTTAGTGAGTACGAGTGAATGATTTAGTACAAATGACATTAGGAAATATTGTGGGAGAATGATCTCGTAATCACGAAACTTCTAAGTATCGGAGTGTGGTGTCGTCTTGACTTGCCTTATCTGTCTCATAGGTAGATGTGGCATCTTCTCTGGAAGTACTCTTCCTCCATCCAGGGGTGGTATCTTTAACTGGTGGAGATGCACAAGGTAATGTATCAATTTCACTTGAAGCTTACTTGTAGTTTCAGGCTTGGTCAAGCGCGATACAAACCATGTAGTAGGAGTCCCCCAAGTCGCCGAGCTAGGGGGTCTGCTGAAAGAGGTGACAGACAAGGTAAGCAATCAGAGCTCCGACTGATTGTTCACCTTCTCCCCATCTTGCAGCAGCATGAAGGATAAAGAGAAGAAAAATGAGAAGAGATGATATGAGATACTTTTGCTTTTGAAGAAGTAACTTTCCACAGGCTTATTCTTGAACTGAGCTGGAGGGTTTTCTGGTTTCCTCCAGAGTATAAGGCCGACTGAAGAATTTGAGGGTCAAAACAAGTCCATCAAATCTAGAGTACGTTCCACCCTGCTGATATGGGATACTTTTGCTTTTGACAGAGTAATGGATGTATCGGCACGTGTGCTGTTACGCTTGTCTCCACATGCTTCCTTGTATCCTTCGCACTTGCCCTATCTGTTCCTCAAGCAGATGCGGAATCTTCCCTGGAAACATAAGATGATGAAGATGAGTACTCGAGAGCAATGCCAGGTAAGTAATCAGGTAAGGGGTTCCAGGCAGTCAGTTCCTGGCTGGAAGCTTGATTCCAAGTGCTGACTGATTGCTCTCTTTCTCCTTGTCTTGCAGGTAAAAACAAGGCCAAAAGAAAAAACAGGGAAAAAGCATGATATGGGATACTCTTGCTTTTAACCCTGATGATATGAGATATTCTTGCTCTAGTATAGCTTGTTTGCAGAGGTATTATCGGGGGGAAAGAAAGCTGAATATTTCGAAAGGCTTTGTTGGGAGTGCCCTCTCAGATATGATGAAGGGTTGAGCATTTTTGCAGGTCTGCCTGTCCGTTGGGGATGGAGGTCGACATATATAGGAGTCTCCCTAACAACAAGTAGTAATGCTATTCCTTTACCCTGCTTGGTCATAGCACGGTAGTGGGAGCTGCCAGTTTCACATGTTTTAACTCTGTCAGAGCACTTTGAAAAAGTGGTCTGTGGTATCTGGCTCTCGAGATTCGGAGAACGATGCCTCTTCGATTTTTGAGAAAGCAATCATGCTGGGGGTCTGACTCTCGAGATTCGGAGAGCAGTGTCTCTTCGATTTTTGAGGAAGTAATCATGTTGGGAGTCTGGCTCTCGAGAATCGGAAGGCGGTGCCTCTTCGATTTTGGAGCAAGCAATCTTGTTGGGAGTGTTGTCTCGAATGTGAGTAAAGGTTGGACATGTTTGCTAGTCTACCTTGCCACGAAGCACAAAGGTTGACACACAGGGACTTTCCAATTATCCAGCAATGGTACTGTTCCTTTACCCTCTCTTCGATTTTGAGAAAGTAGTCATGTTGGGAGTCTGGCTCTCGAGATTCGGAGGAAGGTGCCTCTTCGATTTTGGAGCAAGCAATCTTGTTGGGACTGTTTTCTCGAATGTGAGTAAAGGTTGGGCATGTTTGCTAGTCTACCTTGCCACGAAGCACAGAGGTTGACACACAGGGACTTTCCAATTATCCAGCAGTGGTACTGTTCCTTTACCCTTGTGGGTAATAATATGGTAGCTAGACCTTCAAAATTTATGTGTCTAAACTTTGTTAGTGCTGTTTCTTTGCTATTCTTTTACCTTTCTTGGTCAGAGCGATGTAGTGGGAGGTGCAAGCTTCACGTGCTCAACTTTGGCAGAGAACTTTGGCAAAGTGATCTGTGGTACCCATGAGTTATTGTTGCGTGTGGGAAGTGGGTGATTGAACAGTAAGATTCATGTGCTTTCTACTTCACCAGAAGTCTTCGACAGAATGCTCATAATTTCTGCAAAGCTGAGTGTGCGTGTGACAGGTGCTGACAAGGCTAGAAAAGTAGGTGCCTCTTCGATTTCTGAGATCGGCCCTCGTGGTCTCTGAGCAACCCAGCTTTTGAGAAAGCGAGCGCCTCTTCGATTGATTCGGAGAACGGTGCCTCACCGATTTTTGAGAAAGCAATCATGCTGGGGGTCTGGCTCTCGAGATTCGGGGAGCAGTGTCTCTTCGATTTTTGAGAAAGTAATCATGTTGGGAGAGTGGCTCTCGAGATTCGGAGGGCGGTGCCTCTTCGATTTTGGAGCAAGCAATCTTGTTGGGAGTGTTTTCTCGAATGTGAGTAAAGGTTGGGCATGTTTGCTAGTCTACCTTGCCACGAAGCACAGAGGTTGACACACAGGGACTTTCCAATTATCCAGCAATGGTACTGTTCCTTTACCCTCTCTTCGATTTTTAAGAAAGTAGTCATGTTGGGAGTCTGGCTCTTTAGATTCGGAGGACGGTGCCTCTTCGATTTTGGAGCAAGCAATCTTATTGGGAGTGTTTTCTCGAATGTGAGTAAAGGTTGGGCATGTTTGCTAGTCTACCTTGCCACGAAGCACAGAGGTTGACATACATGGACTTTCCAATTATCCAGCAGTGGTACTGTTCCTTTACCCTTGTGGGTAATAATATGGTAGCTAGACCTTCAAAATTTATGGGTCTAAACTTTGTTAGTGCTGTTTCTTTGCTATTCTTTTACCCTTCTTGGTCAGAGCGATGTAGTGGGAGCTGCAAGCTTCACGTGCTCAACTTTGGCAGAGAACTTTGGCAAAGTTATCTGTGGTACCCATGAGCTATTGTTGCGTGTGGGAAGTGGGTGATTGAACAGTAAGATTCATGTGTTTTCTACTTCCCCAGAAGTCTTTGACAGAATGCCCATAATTTCCGCAAAGCTGAGTGTGCGTGTGACAGGTGCTGACAAGGCTGGAAAAGTAGGTGCCTCTTCGATTTCTGAGATCGGCCCTCGTGGTCTCTAGGGAGCCCAGCTTTTGAGAAAGCGAGCGCCTCTTCGATTTCTGAGATCGGCCTTCGTGGTCTTTGAGCAGCCCAACTTTTGAGAAAGCAAACGGCTCTTCCATTTCTGAGATCAACCCTCGTGATCTCTAAGCAGCCCAACTTTTGAGAAAGCAAACGCCTCTTCGATTTCTGAGCAGGCGCCTCTTTGATTTCTGAAGCTCCGTCGAGTGCAGATTTTTATAGAGGCTGGCATTAAGTTCCAAAGCACACTTGAATCTCCACCAGTAGAAGCTTCATTCTTGCACTTCTAAGATCTTGATTTGTCCGACCTCTTCTCTCTTCAACACCTTTGAAAATGTCTGGCCCCTCCGACCGTCATTTTGACTTGAACCTTGTTGAAGAGGCAGCCCCGCCTTCTCCAGACAACATATGGCGCCCATCCTTCGTCTCCCCAACTGGTCCTCTTACCGTTGGGGATTCCGTGATGAAGAATGATATGACCGCTGCGGTGGTGGCCAGGAACCTTCTCACTCCCAAAGATAACAGACTACTTTCCAAACGGTCTGATGAGTTAGCTGTTAAGGATTCGCTGGCTCTCAGTGTTCAGTGTGCAGGTTCTGTGTCTAATATGGCCCAACGCCTATTTGCTCGAACCCGCCAAGTTGAATCATTGGCGGCTGAAGTGATGAGTCTCAAACAGGAGATTAGAGGGCTCAAGCATGAGAATAAACAGTTGCACCGGCTCGCACATGACTATGCTACAAACATGAAGAGGAAGCTTGACCAGATGAAGGAAACTGATGGTCAGGTTTTACTTGATCATCAGAGATTTGTGGGTTTGTTCCAAAGGCATTTATTGCCTTCGTCTTCTGGGGCTGTACCGCGTAATGAAGCTCCAAATGATCAACCTCTGATGCCTCCTCCTTCTAGGGTTCTGTCCAGTACTGAGGCTCCAAATGATCCCCCTCCGGTGCCTTCTCTTTCTGGGGCTCTACCGACTGCTGAGACTTCTCCTAAGCAACCTTTGTGAAGGCTCCCTCTTATGTGTTTATTTTGACTCATGTATATGTACATATTTGTAGCTTATCGGGGATATCAATAAATAAGCTTTCCTTCATTTCAACGTATTGTGTTAAATACACCAAAGCCTTCTTCGCTAAGTTCTTTGAATTTTCTTTTGTTGAAGCTTTCTGAGTGGAGCATGTAGGTTGGGGTAGTGTTCCCTTAATTTCCCGAGTGAGGAAAACTTCTTGGTTGGAGACTTGGAAAATCCAAGTCACTGAGTGGGATCGGCTATATGAATCTTAGAACGCCATTGTGCTCGATCCTGTGTCATGTCCTTCGTTAGATCCAAGTACTCTAAGTCTTTTCTTAGAGTCTCTTCCAAAGTTTTCCTAGGTCTTCCTCTACCCCTTCGGCCCTGAACCTCTGTCCCATAGTCGCATCTTCTATAAAAAAAATATAAATTATTATAAAATTATTTATTTGATTTAAAATATTTAAAAATGAAATAAAATTAAAAATTAAAAGAAAAATTATTTTCCTCCCTACTCCCCGACCTCCTCCCTAATATTACTCCTTCTCTTTTCTAAGTCACAACCTAATCATTTTTTTCAGATTGGAAGTTTTATCTCTTATATGTGTTATTTCTCATTGATTTTCATTTTCTATAAAGAAAAATGGTAATTATATCTCATATAATTTTTCTTATGACTTTTAAAAAAGAGATTGAATGAAATGTCTTTATTTGGCTAACATAAACAAACACGATGACTAAATCAGCCAAATAGAAAACACGGGGACTAAATTGGCCATATGACTATAACACATGAATCATTTTGACATTGGGACGGTTTTTTAATTAATTTTGGATATTGGGGCGGACTTTGAATTTGAGATTTTGTCCTGGGTGGGGAAGAGGGGGAAAAATGAGTAAGGGGTGAGGTTGAAGATGGGAGAGAGAGACAAAAGTAATGTAGAGAGTGGAGGACCCAATTCTACGGTAAGCTTGTTTGAACTCTTTTATTGTGAGCCGTTTAGATCAAAATTCAATGACCCAAATTCAGAATCCAATAAGCAAAATTCCAACCGCCCGCCCGCCCGCGCAATTCTTACCGGCCCGCCCAGCTTTACCCACCCGTTCCCTTATTAAAATTCTTGGAGAGATTATTTACAGTACCCGTACAAACTCAAACCCGGCAAAAATCTCAGTATAAAACCCCTGCTCAACTCGTCCTCCTTCAGCTCTACTCGTCCTCCTTCAGCTCACCTCCTCATTCATCCTCATTCCCGAGGGAAGAGCTCCAGTGGTACGTTTTTAATGTAATTTTTGGCATTTTAATACAATGTTCAAAAAGGATAGTCCACTTTTCGCTTCACTTTCTTGTACCATAATTTCTTCCCCTTTTGTTTCTGGAAATGGGAGTGAGGGGGAGTAGAGATAATTTATATTTTGTTTTTATGTTTTATATGAAGCAAAGTAAATTGTCGTTCCATAATCTAGTTTTCAGCTTGAATATTTGTGTATCTTGTTTAAATGGGTATTGTTATTTTGTTAGTTTTCTGCTTGAATATTTGTGTATCTTGTTTTAAATGTATGTTGTAATTTGTTCCGTCTCTCACTGGAAATATCTTAGACCGATCATGATGTTAAAAAGGTATCATCTTTTTTGGTTTGTTTGTTTAATGGGGTTTGATTGCTTGTGTTTGCTTGCTGCAATGTAGAGATGGTTGTGAAGCGGAGGAATGTTATGGTTCCATTTTAAAGGTGATGATGATCAATATGAGCAGGATGAAGGTGAGGTTGAGCAACACGGAATTGATCACCCTGCGCAGTACAATTTCTCGTTTCGTAATTGTTGCCTCGACCATTCTTTTGCCGTCCATCGCCACCACTTTTTATCCCTTGCCTTTCCCCGCGGTGCCATTTGAGAATAGGCCCGTAGGTCCCCTCCTTCAACTTATCCTTCCACCACCACCACCGCCACCTTCAATTCCTTCACCTCCACCCCCGCTGCCTTCACCTCCAATATTGCCTCCACCTTTACCACCTCCACCAACACTACCTACACCTTCATTTCCACTTCAACCACCTCCACCTCTACAACCACCACCATCACCACCTTCATTTCCACCTCTTGCACCACCTCCACCTTCACTTCCATCTTCACCACCTCCTCCACCACCACTTCCACAACCGCCTCCACCATCTCTACCGCCGCCACCTTCGCTTATACCACATCCACGTCCACCACCTCCATTTCCATATCCACTACCACCACCTTCACTTCGATGCCCAATTCTTCCACCATTACCTCCACCTTCACTTCCACCTCAACCTATAGCACCGCCTCCATCTCTACCACCACCACCTCCGCATATACCACATCCACCACCTCTATTTCCACCTCCTCCACCACTTCCACCTATAGCACCACCTCCATCTCTACCACCACCACCTCCGCCGATACCACCTCCACCTTCACTTCCACCTCCACTACTTCCTCCACCATTTCCACCTCCACTACTTCCTCCTCCACTTCCACATATAGCACCACCTCCTTCTCTACCACCACCGCCTCCGCCTATACCACATCCACCACCTCCACTACTTCCTCTACTACTTCCTCCTATAGCACCACCTCCATCTCCATCTCTACCACCACCATCTCCGTCTATACCGCTTCCACCACCTTCATTTCCATCTTCACTAGCATTACCACCACCACCCCTTCCATGCTTCCCTCCACTTCGATGGCCACCACTTCCACCTCCACTACTTCCTCCACCACTTCCACCTATAGCACCACCTCCATCTCCATCTCTACCACCACCATCTCCGCCGATACCACTTCCACCACCTTCATTTCCATCTTCACTACCATTACCACCACCACCCCTTCCACGCTTCCCTCCACTTCGATGGCCACCACTTCCACCTATAGCACCACCTCCATCTCCATCTCCATCTCTACCACCACCATCTCCGCCTATACCACTTCCACCACCTTCATTTCCATCTTCACTACCATTACCACCACCACCCCTTCCACACTTCCCTCCACTTCGATGGCCACCACTTCCACCTATAGCACCACCTCAATCTCCATCTCTACCACCACCATCTCCTCCTATACCACTTCCACCTCCTTCATTTCCATCTTCACTACCATTACCACCACCACCCTTTCCACACTTCCCTCCACTTCGATGGCCAATTCTTCCACCTCCACCTTCACTTCCACCTCCACTACTTACTCCACCACCTCCACCTCTAGCACCACCACCAACTTGCAAGCGTTGGCAAGCCTTTATCTGGCCAGGTATGTATGCTATAGTTTTATCATTATGCTTCTGGTTTAGGCAAGATTTTATTGACCGTAACAAAGGGAGAAAGTTACGAGGTTTTGTTTTAGCACTCGCTATCACGGCGGAAACAATGACAACAGTAGGTTATGGCGATATAGTTCCAAATACCACTTGGGGGAAAGTATTCGTGGAATTACTGAGTTATTTTGTTTGTGTGCTTCTGAGCTACTGGGGGGAAGTATGTTTGATGTCCGTATGCGATATTTTGCTTAATCTAGTAGTAAGATTACTATTGTGGTTTGGTATCAGCGGAGATAATTCGGACGGTTTTGTAAGTTGGGTAGAGTTGTTAGCTCCAATGGTGGCACCATTTATCTTTGTATTGATAGGGAGGTTTGGGTTTCATTACACAGCAAATCTGAGCTTACAGAACTCTCTGTATCTATCAGTTGTGACCATAACAGGTGTTGGATTTGGTGATGTTGATATTCTTACTAGTGCAGGAGTGGTTTTCGGTAGCTTATGGATGTGCATATCCACCCTAATATATGGCACGTGTTGTACCTGTCTAGCCGATAGAATTGCAGCAAGGTTGGGTGTCAATTGAGTATTTGGCACCGTTTTGAGGCTTTTAGAGCTTAGCATGAATTTTTAAATCCTAAATTGTATATGATGGAGCATTCTAATATGAAATTTTCTTGTTAATTATATCTTATTTTGAGACTTGATTCCTACTAATCTCGTCAAATTGAGCAAAATTATTGTCAGCGGTGATTCTTGCCAGAAAGATTTGTCGGAAGTCGGGTTGGTCCAACCAAGAACGGCTCGAGGAATTATTCAAATGGGTAGGAATCAAGGAATCGAGGAATCGAACCCAGACAAAGCCTGTTACATGTTGCCAACCCGACTTCCGAACAAATACATGTAACAGAGTGCTTGCATTGCTTGTGATATGATACATTTGTGAACCCTATGCTGCTCTCTCCAATTCCTGAGGTCAACTTGTTGGATGTTGGCGGTCTATTTTTATGTTTGTAAGTTCAATTGCCTATTAAGATTTTAGTATTTGAAGATGGTGGTGAACACAAATGTCCCTCGAGTGTGATTCTCAAATGCTTTGACGATTGCACTTAGGGCTTCTATTTAGTATTATGATCTAGTAATATTCCTCTTCACTTATAAGTGAGAGGTTTTAGGTTTGATTATTGCTAAAAAAAAATTTAAATCACATTATTATTAGCTTATTATAATGCTTAGCTCACTTTGCTGCTCTCTTAGTGTAAGTAATATTGTTTATTCAAAGATTGCACTTAGGGCTACAAGGAGGCCACGTGAACTTTGAATAGTTGATTTTGATTACAGGCTTGCCACTACTGGGTATTGCTCACACTTGATTTTCTTATGCCTTGCCTGTTAAGAACAAGCTTTCATATTTTCGTAGTGAATGCCAAAGTAAAAATTATAAACGGAATAAAAATAGTTTTAATTTGTCGTCAATTTATATATGGTTCTTAACTTGTTATACAAGCATAAAGCCTTATATAGTTTATTCTAACACATTTCCTTTGTGGAAGAGTGGTTTTTCAGTCTGCCTAAAATACGGAAAATTTTTAGTTATGGCGGGAACACAGATGGTACACCACGTGTTTTTATGTAAATAGTGGAAAATTTTAATTTTTAAGTTATTAACCTTTTAACACACATGTTTTGAGCATACCTTTGTTTAAGCATCATTGTACTGTTTTGAGCATACCAATATTGTATCTACTCCTCGGCGTTGTCTAGGTAGTTTGAATGGAGAGATGGTGGTGAACACAAATGTCCCTCGAGTGTGATTCTCAAATGCTTTAAAGATTGCACTTAGGGCTTCCATTTAGTATTACGATCTAGTGGTATTCCTCTTCACTTATAAGTGAAAGGTTTTAGGTTTGACTCTTGCTAAAAATAAATTTAAACCACATTATTGTTAACTCATTATGATGCTTAGCTCACTCTGCTACCCTCTTAGACCAACTCCAATAGTGGGTTAAAAGCCAAATTACCCCTCAAAATTTCGCCCAAACCCAATCCAACCCAAGGGAAAATTTTGGGTTAAATGCTAAATGCTAAACTGAGGCCAGATTCCCCCCAAAATTTAGCCCAGAAATCGGAATTTAAATTTTTTAAGATTAAAATGTTCATAAAATTAATTTACGATAGTCTACATATATTTTTTTTTAAATTTAATTTAACAAAAATAATAGCCTAAATTCATTCTTTAATAATCTCGAGCTAAAATTTTAGGCAAGAACGGTTGGAGCAGAAAAGCTATTTCTAGGCTAAAAGCTAAATTTTCTAGGCTAAAATATTTGGTTTTTAGCCCAACCATTAGAGATGGTATTAGTGTAGGTAATATTGTTTATTCAAAATTGCACTTAGGGCTACAAGGAGGCCACGTGAACTTTGAATAGTTGATTTTGATTACACGCGTGCCACTACTGGGTATTGCTCACGCTTGATTTTCTTATGCCTTGCCTGTTAAGAACGAGCTTTCATATTTTCGTAGTGTATGCCAAAGTAACAATTATAAACGGAATAAAAATAGTTTTAATTTGTCGTCAATTTATATACGGTTCTTAACTTGTTATACAAGCATATAGCCTTATATAGTTTATTCTAACACATTTCCTTTTGGAAGAGTGATTTTTTAGTCTGCCTAGAATTCGTGGTACGCCATATTTTATTGTGCAAGTGGAGCAAAGTGTTTTCAAGTCTTCATTCAATTGAATAATGACAAGTGGTGTATCGTTATGTATTTCAAATACATTGAAAAATCTCTTCATCTGAAGAAACGCTTAATTAAGAGTAGTTGCGGCCTACTATTCCACCCAGTTATATTCTTTCACCACTAGTGCTTAAACAAAGCAAATGTTAATTCACATAAAAATTGAAGGAAAACAAAAGCTCAAGTGATCAGTCAATATTTAATCAATAAATAATTCTTAAACTCACAAATGTCGTATAATAAGAGGTTTTAGGAATGAAAGTGGAGAGCTCATGGCCATTTTTGTCTTGTTTTTTTTTTCTTAACTAACTCCATGTGAAAAAAAATTGTCATAATTCTCAAATGGTTCATAAAACACATTTAAATTGAAGACCAGACTGAGCAAGTCATGGTGTTGGTGAGAACAGTTACTTGTTCCATCCACCTAAAGCAGCCACTCACAATTTGTGGAAGAAAATTGTGCGTGTCTGATCCGTAATATAGTGCGTAATTGGGTTGGTAAGAACTATTATTTGTTTCAAGTCAATCGCTCATGGTTATATGTTTTAACGTTTCCATATAATTGCAAGTGTTTGATCTGTAAGATAAAAACGTAATTGACTTAAAATATCGCATCAACTATGACCTATAAAGTAAGTTTTATTTCAATAAGAGGATAAGAAATAACATGAAAAGAATTCAATGTCGTGTCAAGAGAAATTTACACACTACATTGCATTATTAAATCGAAACGAACCAATCAAGACACAAGTCTCACAAAACACACAAAAAAACTAATGTGGAGGGATCATTTTTTGCGTTGGGTGCATGCTCTCTTCAGCCTACCCACCTCCAATTCAACCTCTACACCTACCCCCTCTCCATCTCCCTTCCCACCAACACCATAGTCCCTGTCCAATTCCTTCATTCTTTCTCCTGATTTCTCAAAGAACCCATCTCTCTCTCTCTCTCTCTCTCATCAATGGAGGCCAAGCTGCTGATGGCCTCCTCTCCTGCCACTCTTTCATCTCCCCACGTTTCCAGTTCAAGACCCAATTATTTACTGCCTTTGAAAGCAATGAAATCCAACAGTTTCGCATGCCTCAGTTCTTCCTTGCCAAAAAAACAGAATTTGTCTGTCCAGGCTGCTTCGACCTCCATTGGGTACAAATACAATAACCCTTTTGCCTTAACTTGTTGGGTTTTATGATTTTCCATGTTTGTTCTTTTATGTGTTGTTCTGTTTTTATGAGATTTCTATGTTTATTCTGCTTTTGTATTGTTTTCTTTTTCCTGGAAAGTGGCATGCTTTTATTTTTTCTGTGCACATATTATCCAACTATGCCAATTGTTCAGCAACCCCAATTCATATAAACTGCATTGATTGTTCAAAGATATTGTTTTGAAATAGAATTCCAGTACTTGATTGTTTTGGTTAATTGTTATGGAGTTTTTTGCTTGATAGATTGATTAATTAGTCGGGCTTCTTCAAGTATTCGGGTTAGTTCAAGTTCAAGTTCAAGTATTCCGGTTATTTCTAGTCCAAGTAATCCGGTTATAGTTCAAGTTTTTCCGGTTAGTTGAGTGATAGATTAATTGTTTACGATGAAAAAGATGTTTTTTCTTGTATTGATAAAGATATAATGTTGCGCTTTCAAACTATAAAAGCCGTGGACAACTATAGTATGCAATTTTGTTTTTACCATGAATTGTGAATGAAAATACTATGGTTTAACTTTTTCAGTGTTATTTTTGCCTAAAAAGTTTCAGACACTTGAATATTATGACTGTGGCTTAAATTGTTAGAAATCTGGTACGTTCATCTTGATGGTTTTGCATAAAAAAGTATGCTTGGAGTCACTAAAAATTAAATCCATCGTTGGTCATAAAAATGCATATTATTGACTACTGGGCAGATTAGGAGTGTCTTGCTTTCAATTACTTTGGCTAGATTCTAATTCTATGCTGCCTATTTGTGAAGATCATTGGCTACAAAGGAAAGGGTGGATGAAACCGATAGTTTGACGCTAGAAGGTATAAGACATTCTTTGATCCGGCAGGAGGATAGCATAATTTTTAGCCTGTTAGAGAGAGCTCAATATTGTCATAATTTGCCTACATATGAACCCAAAGCTTTCCCCGTTGATGGGTTCCATGGCTCCTTGGTAGAACACATTCTTAAAGAAACAGAAAAACGTCATGGCCAGGTATGCTAAATCTTAACATGAACACTAAGAACACTCAAAAAAAGGACTTGTGGGGTTTCTTATTGTCTTTGCATTGCTATTAGGTGGGAAGATTCAGCAGTCCTGATGAGCATCCTTTCTTTCCGAATGACGTACCTGAACCAGTGTTGCCACCTCTGCACTACCCCCAGGTAATATATAACATACATTTGGAACAATGAAGTTGATTTTTCCCAAGCTTGTGAATATCTTTACTTAACGACAGCAGCAGGGCCACATGCAGGCCTGGCGCGGCGATGGCCTCCCAGATCCTCCATGTAGCTGTTTTCAGTTTTTACATCATTTGAAGAATATATGTAATGCTTTAGAAAATTCTGAAAACATACGGTTATTACCCCTCTCCTGCAAGGCTGCAAGGGACAAACTATGAGAAACATTTGAAAAGGTCTGATAAATAACTTGAACAGGGCTGATTGTGATCGAGAAAGTTGCGTTGAACATGGGGGCTTTGTTTTTTTTTTTTTGGCCTATGTGTTCAGCTCAACATGGTCTAAAGCACAGAAAACGGAGTCTTTTGATGGTATTACATGCTCAAAAGAAAATTACATCCGAAACTATTTAACAGATAACTTGATCTGTAACATTCCTAGATCAATTTAAAATGGTAGTCAATTATGTGTATCCATCTGCCGCAAAAAATATGTTAAAATTTTTTTATTTTACCGAGAAACTAGACATTTAAAATCTAACGCTGATGGGAAACAGCTAAAGATTGTCAAACTGAAAATTCACTACAAAGATCTAGCACTTCCAATAGGAGAGCTTTCTTTTCTTTTTATCTCCCCGCTTTCTGCATCTGTCCTATTTGTACTACCATTGTTGTAAGGCACCTGCAATCGTAATTGTCACATCCCGACTCGGGGAGACCACTTTTCCGGGCCTGCTCCCCCACCGTAGCACGATATTGTCCACTTTAAGCCGACCACGTCCTCACGGTTTTGTTTTTGGGAACTCACACGAGAACTTCCCAGTGGGTCACCCATCATGGGAGTGCTATCGCGCGCTACTCGCTTAACTTCAGAGTTCCTATGAAACCCGAAGCCAGTGAGCTCCCAAAAAACCTCGTGCTAGGTAGGGATGAGAATATACATATAAGGATCACTTTCCTGGCCTATCTGGGATCTTACAATCCACCCCCCTTAGGGGCTCGACGTCCTCGTCGGCACACCACGGCCAGGATTAGGCTCTGATACCAAATTGTCACATCCCGACCCAGGGGGATTACTTCTCAGGCCCGCTCCATCATCGTAGCACCATATTGTCTGCTTTGGGCCGACCACGCCCTCATAGTTTTGTTTCTGGAAACTCACACGAGAACTTCCCAGTGAGTCACCCATCATGGGAGTGCTCTCGCGCGCCACTCGCTTAACTTTGGAGTTCCCATGGAACCCGAAGCCAGTGAGCTCCCAAAATGCCTCGTGCTAGGTAGGGATGAGAATATACATATAAGGATCACTTCCCTAGGCAATCTGGGATCTTACAATCCACCCCCTTAGGGACCCGACGTCCTCGTCGGCACACCACGGCCAGGGTTAGGCTCTGATACCAAATTGTCACATCCCGACCTGGGGGGACCATTTCCCCGGACCCGCTCCACCACCGTAGCACAATATTGTCCCCTTTGGGCCGACCACACCCTCACGGTTTTGTTTCTGGAAACTCACACGAGAACTTCCTAATGGGTCACCCATCATGGGAATACTACTCGCTTAACTTCGGAGTTCCCATGGAACCCGAAGCCAGTGAGCTCCCAAAAGGCCTCGTGCTAGGCAGGGTTGAGAATATACATATAAGGATCACTCCCTTGGACGATGTGAGATCTTACAGTTGTTCTCATTTTCCGAGTGGCAACCACTCTCATTCGGAATCTGAATATATATGTCCAACTTGCAAACAGGTTCTGCATCCCATTGCCAACTCTATTAACATAAACATAAAAGTTTACTAAAAAACACACTCAATGTAAACTTGCCTTCCAGCTAAATGAATTGGAGATGCCTACAAGGAATAGGGAAAAACACACTTGCAGGCCATGCACGCAGAGCTTTATAAAAATAATGCTTTTTAGTTTTTATGGAAGCTTGATGAAGTTTACTAAAATGTGCTAAACATCAAACTACAACAGCAATGGACCAACAATCCACATGATACACCCAAAAAAGGAAAACACTACAATCAAAACTATATTGTATACTAATATTATGCCCCAAAGACAACATAACCTCCTAATAAAGATAACTAATTGAAGAAACAACATGCCATCAATCCACATTAACAGAAAAAGAATGGAATGATCTTTAATTCTCGATACCAAATTCCATAGAGATTGTCTAATAATTGACCATAGCCAACAAAATTTGATAAAAAAAAATGAGAGAAAAATTTAAGGAGTCATGGATAGAGAGAGGTGATGGGTGGAGAGAAGATAAAAAAAAATGAGAGAAAAGTTCGTGTGAGAGAGGTAAAGTAATAGGAAATGAAGGATTTCACTTAAATTTTGAGAATTGCCGGAGTACCGTGAAATTTCAAAGATTTGAAAATTTGGGAAGTTTTTCAATCGTGCCTCCTAAATTTTTTTTAATAACACGTGTAATTTAACCATATTGAATTTTTTTATTTACCACAAACATTAAATGTGGTTAAAAATAATATTACCACAATCAAGATTCGCGGTGGTTTAATATTTCTACAATGTGCTGATTAAGTCTGTGGTATTAAATTGTTTTATTATAACGGGCCACTACTTGTCCGTTATAAAATATTATTATCTACAACGTGTTGACTAAGCCTATGATAAACGTTTACTTTTTATAACATGCACATAAAGCCCGTGATAAATTTGTCGTGGTAGATGAGCTGTTGTCTAGTAGTGTAACTTGAGTTTTGGAATGAAACTCGAAAAATAACTGTTTCGTTCGTTGAATTGCAACATCAAGCGACGAAAGATAAAATATAAAGTTCTACTATTTTACATCCGAGAAAGACGATGATCATCCCAAATCGCACGATGTGTAATGGCTACAACTTCCATCCTGGAGCTACGCACAACACCTGCTGCAACTGCTATGCACTGTTCATAAGGTTCAGTCGTTTGTCAATTGTCATACACCAAAGTACTTTTAGGAAAGTAAGATGGCTTAAAAGGAAATGCACTTCAATCTAATGTTTGTACATGAAAACTAGGAATTATTAATATACCTCTTAAGTCATCACCTTATCACTTTACTGGACCTAACTCCGCGCCGAAAATTATTCCTGGTAAAAATTAAAGACAAATAAAAATTACTACTTAAATTACAAAAATCAATGAAACCAAATTAGAAGGTTGTGTTTATCATTAATTACGTATAATAATCGGTCATGCTACAAATATGTAATTTGTGAAGTAAATGGCGCACACACCTGTAAGTTGGAGTTGATGTTTCAGCTGTCCGATCAGTCAGTCTGAGTGAAGAAAATGGTCTTGCAAGGTGCTCGATTGGATCATCTTCATCGCAACTCGATTGGGCTGCGGAAATAGCCTGAGCCAACTTCTCATCCTCATCCGCATTAAAAAAACATTCTCGTTTCTTCGCGTCTAGAATTAGCTTCTTCCAAATTGAGTTACTGTTAATCAAGGTCGATTCGTGCCCCAGTATCCAAAGACAATGCCTACACACACACAAGAACGAGTAATTAACTTTTAAAACCACCGATTACTCAGTAGCTGCACTTCGTCAAAGAAGTACCTTGCGCGTGTTAGAACCACATTTGCTCGTTGACGATTGGAGAGGAATCCCACAGAGCCCTTTCCATTACATCTGACAGTGGATATAATTATCAAATCCTCTTCACCACCTTGGAATCCATCAACAGATCGCACACTTACGGAGAAGTCTGAGCCAGACGGAACTTCACTATACTCTTTGACTCTCTCTTGAATTGCATTAACTTGAGCTGTGTAAGGTGATATTACCCCAACACTAACCTTCATTTTTGTGCGAGTGAATTCTGTCAAAAACAAGAAAAAATTAAGAAAACTAAATGGTATACTCTAAGAATGTTTCGAGCAGCATATATATTCCAAGAAAAATTAAGAACATAATCAACTAGCTTACAACAATAGTAACCTTTGTAAAGGCTAGAAACTATCTCATAAACCACAGCAACCTCAGCCACGTTTTTCAGACTACTCCCGCGATCACGTTCTTCTTTCCCATTTGCTATGTTTATAAATGAGTAGGATCCGAACATTTTTCCATCAAGGAAGCGCTTGTTGTAGCTCACTTCATTGACATTTGGACCATTTAATATCTGATTGTCGTAAAACTCCATTTTCGGAAACAAGCTGATTGAAGGATGCATCCTGTACTGGACATTGAGAAGGTGCTTCTTGTGTCCCAACAGTACAAGTCTTTCAAACAAACTTCTTCCAAATTCAGCCTTCTCGGAGATCTAGCAGTTTAATGATCAAATATATTCAGTTGTTGAGACAAATTATATATATATAAGCTTCTAATTAATAATATGAACACCAAAGAGCATGTAAGAAGGATAAAACTGAAACCTGGCTTTTAACAATTGCAGGGAGTTGCCTCTCATCTCCTATGAGAATAGCATGGCGAAGACCTGGTAGTTGTAATGGAATAGTTGACTCACATTCTTTAAGCTGAGCAGCTTCATCAATGACTAACAATTCCAGGGGCACCATTCCTTCTGTATGCAGTCTGGCAGAGCTTGATGCGGTACAAAATATTAGGCAAGCCTTTGCCAGGCACAAATTTCTTATTGTTTGTGCATCATTCGAATTTGGAACAGCAAACGCACGAAGTGACTTGAGAGTACGAGTGCAATCTTCTTGAAGTAATTTTAACTGCTCATTAGCAACACCAGCACAACTAAATATAGATTGAATCGACTTAAGCAACCCTGCAACTCTGATCATGTCTTTCACCACCTCAAGTGAAATGCAAGATGTTGGCAAGTGAGTGTACAAATTTACCATACAAACTTTCAAAAGCTCACCAATGAAATCAAACCTGTCCTTCACAAACTCCTCGAACGTCAGAAAATCATTCTTATCATCGCTTGTTGAGTTGCTGCTTTCACTTTCTTTATGTTGCTCGTCATGCTTCTGTTTTTCCTTTATGTACAATGAATACTGCTTCTCTGGATTCTCAAGTAAACTTATCATCAATTCTAACCAATGATTCCATCCACTCGAAGGGGAAAAACACTTGGTCAGAATACTAATACGCCTATCAAGAAATACCTCAAAAAGATCATTATAACTACCAATCTTCATTCGCTCACCATTCCCGAATAGAATTATGTCCCCAAGCCCATATTTATCATACTTGAGAGACTGGTTAACCAACTTCACGAGTCGATCTGTAACTTCTAACACAGCGATATTGGTTGGGGCACATGTTAGTGTTCTGCACTTGAACTTATAGAGGGCAAAGAGTGAGATGCCGACTGTCTTCGTTTTCCCAGTCCCAGGAGGGCCCCATATTAGATTGATGGAATTTTGGTGTTGGCATTTACTCAAACTGATGGAGTTTAGAACTGCAGCTTTTTGGGATTCATTTAGATCACACCACATTTCTGGCCATTTAGTCGAAAGGGAAACGAAGCGCTTTTCTTTAGAAAAGCAAATTGTACATGAACTCCCACCCTGTAAGACAGACATAAAAGAATTAGGAACAATCTAAAATGAATAAGTAGGTTTAATGCACATGGTGTCGAAGGAATGACAGAAGATTAATACATGTGATGAACTGGGTTGCAGTTGCAACAGAGTCTTAATTAGATTTGTGTTTGCGTCATCTGAATTCAAGGCTTTCCATACACGAATATTTGTTGTCATGTTCATCAAATAGACAGCAAGCATTGTTTCCCTCTTTCCCGCAGCATAAGTGTATCCTCTTGTATCTATATGCTTTGACGAGAGTATTGAGAGATTATTGTCTCTAATTTGATGAACATACGCAATGAGATACGAATTTCTGGACCTGTTCAAATCATCAACGCATTTTGGTTTAATATCAGTCAAGGCAATGAGATCTCCAACCTGTGGCACATACGTTCCTACACAAGTAACATCATAAAACAAGTCTTTAGGAGGTCCATGATTCTCAGAAGCTGTAACAATCCGAATTTTAGGAGGTCCATGTTTCTCAGAAGCTGTAACAGTCCGAATTTCGCAAGTAGGCGCCTTAGATAGATTTGTCATGCTTGATAGTAGATCAGCATGTGTTTCCTCAACAAGTGAAGGAATGAAAGATTTCATGTAACTCGTCGTGGTAGAAAATGTCTCAGGAATCTTTGTCACCTGTAAGTTGAAATGAAAGGAAAATTGTCGTTGCAATTTTACAATACGAGCGACAAGTACATAATCGAATAAGAAAGAAATTAGTAAGCACCGGACAGTTGACACAATACAAAACAAATTAACCTTATTTTCGTAAAGCTTTGCATTGAGAACATCCTTAGGTGACCAAGAGAATACGACATTGATTAAGCCTCGACCTGCCGCAAATCCATAATTGTTCAACTTATTACTCTCGTCCTGACGATCCATTACGTACAAATAGATCGATCTTCGGATGATATTCGCAATGACTCGAGTTTAAGGAATACTGATGAAGCCAATGGCTTCAATTAGCATGGCCCTCTTTTTTATTTAAAGTATGTACTGAAATATTTTTCTTAGCAAGTAACTTGACCAAGACTAGTAGTGTACAGGCTGCGGAGAGAGAGAAAACTTGCCACCCACCGAGTATCAATGCTTTCATTTACTTTATGATTCATGTGCTTTTTCTTTTTCTTCCTTTTTTTAGGGGAAAATGGCACAGACACCTGGACACCTGTAAGTTATAGTTGATATTTTGCTTAGCAATCAAGCAAAGGACTCAGGAAAACATGACCAAGACTCGTAGTCTACAGGCTACAGAGAAAGAAAACTTGCCAGCCGCTAGCTATCATTGTATCAATGTTCTTTCGCTTTCCAACAAATTGATTGTACTGTAATACTAATTGATGCGATAACCAAGCAGTACTTAAAATTACTATAATACCACAACAGCAGCAACAACAACAACAACCAAACTTTATCCTATTAAATGGAATCGACTATATGAATATTAGAACGCAATCGTACTTAGTTTTGCTCTAAGTATTCCGATAGCTCCAAGTACTTCATATCTTTTCTTAAAGTCTCTTTTCAAGTCTTTGTAGGTCCTCATCTACCCATTTTACCCTGAGCCTCCCTCTTATACTCACATCTTCTAACCGGAGCATCTATAGATCTTCGGTTTACGTGTCCAAACCACCTTAACCGATGTTTTCTCATCTTATCTTCAATTGCAGCCCTCATACTTTATCTCAGATATCCTCGTTCATCACCAAACAATGTGATCAAGAGTATTTGATATAGAGAAATATCATATTACATTGTAGTCCCCAACTAAATAGGTTCTCCACATCTTCTACTTAGCTTGGGAAGCTATGACATACTTTTAAGTGTAACTCATGATTTGTGGAAGCCCTGAAAATTAATAATCACTAAAAGAAGAATTGGAAGTAAGTTTCAATCCACTGTGGATTAGCAAGAGTTCTAATTGCCCATAGCCTCCCTAAATTACTTTAGTCTAATAGACCCCATCTTCGTTGGTGAGGATTTTGAACAAAGATGGTTTATCTTGTCCTTCTTAGGTAGGCTTGGTGTGGGGTGGGATGACGTGTTAGCCTTATTTTGGCAGCGTCTTATGTATTCCCTATCTTGCTTGTTTGTGTTTTGTTGGTCAGGTTATCTGACTTTCCTTGTGTATGGTGACTGTTGCCTTGGAATGGGATTTTCCTTGTTTCAAAAAAAAAAATAGGGAGGAGAGTGGCACTGTGCAATTTTGAGTTGATTTCAATTTATTTACAAAATTGCCATCAGGCTGATATTCATAAGCTACAGAGCAAATTTCCTGATTTTGATTTATTTACCAAATTACCATTCTACAAATTTTTGCATTTAAATGGCCCAAAGGCCTAAGGGCCTGGACCAAAACGGCCCAAAGTAGGGGTAGATGGCAGGAGCAATTGACTGTAACTTAGCTACAGTCTCACGATATTTACAACAAAATCATCAGATTTGGGCTGATATTGGCAAGGGCAATTTTGTCCTGTACGTTTTAGACGGATTGGCATTTTCGTGCGAACGACGAAGATGTTTCCAGAAGGGAAAAAATTTGAAAATTCCAAGCAGGTCCTTTTTCTTCTTATCCAATCCGTAAGTCACTGGCATTTCTTTTATCTCTCCTTTTTAATTTGTGAATAGTCAATTGTAAACAGATCTAATTTCACATTTTTAGCTTTGTGTTATTGTTTCTGGGTTAATTAGAACTTAAACGCTGATTTCGATTGCTTTTTCTTTGCTCATTTGATTCGCTGGGTTTACAGATCCAAACAAAACCTGCCCAACGCAACCTCCGTCTCCGTCTCTGTCTCTGTCTCTGCTCCGAGCGGAGCTGCCGAGCACTTTTGACCGGGCGGAGCTGCAGAGATGTTGCTTGTTTAATTTGGCGGCATTCTCTATGTATGTATTCGAATCGTCATACCATTGCAATTCTTACACGAAATATCACGGTTTTGTTGATTGTGAGATGAAAATAGTATAATGTACCTAAATCTCTCACTTTGTTCGTTGAATTTTAGATTTTTGGTGTTGCGTTTGATAACCATTTCGATACAAACGATATTGGGGAGGGGATTTGAACTCTGGAATGCTCTTAACCGACTTGAGCTATAATCCTCGTGCTTTCGTTATTAGTTTTTGGTTATTGTTTCAAGAACGCGAAATGGATATCAAACGAGCCTTAATTTTGTCGCTGAAAGGATTTATTTTTTAATTAAAGCCTTGGCCTTTTTGGACTTTGCAGAATGAGTGAGTTGTTGAGCTCAAAGTCCGGGATTCTGAACTTGATCAAGACGGTGTCGTTAACAATGCTGTTTATGCAAGTTATGGCCAACATGGTGAGTTAAAACGTTTCATTTGAATCTAGCTAATTACACCTTTTTTTTACAGGAGCTATTCATTTCAAATTTTCCCTCTTCCATATGTCACCGGGGGGATTCTTCCTGTCGAATTTGTGCTCTCAGCTAGCGATTGGTACGCAGACGGGACGGGACGAAACAAAGATTCATGTCATGTTAGGTACTGGCAAGATGGAATAGAACGAAACTGGATTAAATGACTAACTTACCCTTGTTGTCCCTTATCCATTTGAAGTCTATCGCTGCTTTCCATTGCTGCTTCACACCTGCATCTCCCCGCAAAGAAAAACACAATATATTAACCAGAAAAATAAAAAATTAAGCTCCAATTTATTCAAACTACAAATAGGGTTGTGAAATGATCGAACCCTTTTCATCTGGGCTTGTTTCTTTTGGGGATGCGATGGCAGTTGCCTGTGCGGCCGGGGCTGAAAGGCCTCTGACGAAGAAGGGCGGAGGAAGTGGAAGTCTTTGTTTGCGGCTATGGCGGCAGAGAAAGGTTTGGGAAAACGGAGCGGAAAGAAGAAGAAAATGAAGGTGGAGGAATTGGGGCGAGCTTCAGGGTTTGCAAGGTTGTCCCGCCCAAACCCATTGTTTAGCTGCAGAGTGCGAAAACCTGCTTCAATGGGTGACACCGAGAGCGAGGCGACTAAATTTATTCCCAATTTATTTTCAAAACCAATTTATCGACTACGTTTCAGTCTGTTTTGCCGGTATTTTGGCGGATTCGTCTTCGACTCAGCCCGGAAAGCCCGAAATCAAGCTTGAATTCATCTGGGTTGCTGGGTAACGAAGCTACGTTTGGGTAACGAAGCATTTGGGTTGTTGGGTTTGTGGTGGAGGAGGAGGCTACATGAGAGAGGGAGGATGCGGGAGAGAGAGGGAGGGTAGACAGTGGAGTTTTTGTGTTCCACATACGTGAAACAACCCGTTCCAGGGGGAGGCGGGACGCAAAAACACCAAATTTTTGTCCCGTGGAACAACGTGTTCCATCCATTTTTAGTGTACCAAACGCACGACGGAACGCCTCGTCCCGTTCCGTCCCGTCCGTCCCACGTACCAAACGGACCCTCAAGAGTTGTATTCTACTGCAGAAATGTGTTTCAGGCTAATGAGCATAATTCTGAAGTTTTGATAGGATTTTGTCATGGGGACTGAGTCTGTGGCTACCCACACAAATTTTGTCGAGACCAACAATCTCCAATATTGCCGTTTATAAACCTTCGATTCCTTGACCAGTAACAGATGATGTAAAAGCATGCTTACTGAACAACGTGATATCCTCGGAGGCTTGGATAATATACAATATCCAAAGGCAATGCCATGATACAGCCTCTTTGGAAAATTGCTTTTTGCAGAATTGTAACACCGAGGAATTTGTGACTTTTCATCACATTTGAAGGTTATATTAGCATGAAAAGTTGTAACCTTACAGGCAGCTTTTGGGGAAGCAATGTGTCCAATTCAATGGGTGTAATTGAAGAGTTACACACCATCTGAAGATGCACATGTACTCCTATATATAATTTTATACCCTTGCACATGTACTCATTTCTTGCTCCTCGAGATTGAAAAGTTCATTATGTTGCTATTCGATTTCTAACAATGTCATTGAAGAAGAATTGTAAGAACTCAAGATTTATACACTATGAAAAAGGATTCAAAGAGATTTGGAATTTGGTATGTGAGTTTAGGTTGGATGTAGGGTTTAAATGGAGGGAAAAAAAAGATGAGGTTGTAGATAATGTCACGTGGCACGCTGTGATTAGTTAAAATCTTATCGAAAATTATCCGTAAAGATTTTGAACAAATAGTGACACGTGACTTAACAAGATTGGTTAAAAAATTTGTCGGAAATTTATCCACAACTCTTACAGGATCATGACACATGGCGTTATAGGATTGATTACAAATCTAACCAAAAATCTATCCACTAAAATTTTAATTTCGGATAATGACACGTGGTGTGACGGGATTTGTTAAAAACTTATTTGAAATTAAACATAAAATTATCTTTTATTATTATTTTTTAAGAGAGAGTTTTAATACTAATTGTCCAGGCAATTCTTTTATGGGGTGCAGATGCATAATAATTACTATTCACTATTTGTTCAAGAACAATACTTGGCTGCTCAAAGATGAGTAAGAACTCCTACTCAAAACTCTTAGTGTTTTAATCACAGAGCTTTGTGTTTATGATCAGAACCGTTCATACTATGAATCACATTGTAAAGATCAACTCTGTAAAAAATAAATTAAAATTAAAGTCGTTTAGTCAATCTATTATAGCAAGTACATAGAAGGTTTGTAATACTTTTAGTAATACCGTTCATTTGTTTTTAAAAAGTTTGATGACTAAATGACCTTAGTTTTAATTGATTTTTTTTACAAATACGATCTTTATATGATGATTTATAATTTGAACAGTTCTTATTATAAATACGAGGTTCTATAAATTGACAATGAACTATTTTGAAAAAATTTGACTAAGAATTCCTACTAATCTTTGACTAGCCAAATATTGTTGTTTGTCCAATTGCCTAGACAATAATTGCTTTAATGGAGTGTACTAACTCTAAGAGTGCAAACATACAAAAACGAGTGTGTCAAAAATGTCACCCTATGAACTAATTTTGATTGTTGAATTCCATAGTGATGCTATAGGATAGTTTATTCTTACATATTTCCTTCTGGAAAACACTTAATTAAGAGTATATGCCCGAGCTGCCCACTCTTTACATTCTTTCACCACTGAATGCTTAAACAAAGCAAATGTTAATTCAAATAAAAATAAAAGAAGAACAAAACTCAAGTGATCAGTCAATATTTAATCAATCGAGAGTTGTTAAACTCACAAGTGTCATGTAATAAGAGGTTTTAGGAATGAAAGTGGAGAGCTCATGGCCATTTTTGTCTTTTTCTTTATTCTTAAATAACTCCCTGTGAAGTGATACTTCTCAAGTTGTTCCATCCACCAACCAACCACTCACAATTTGTGGAAGACAATTGTGCGTGCTTAATCCGTAGTATAGTGCGTAGTCCGTAAATGGATTGGTGAGAACTATTATTTGTTCCCTCATGGTTATATGTTTTAACGTTTTAATATAATTATGCGTGTTTAATTCGTAGCATAATACGTAATTGATTTAAAATATTGTAGCAATCATGACATATCAAGTAAGTTTTATTTCAATAAGAGAACAACAAATGAGATGAAAAGAGTTCAATATTGTGTAAAGAAAATTTTACACATTATATTGCATTATTAAATAAAAACGTACTCAAACTCAAACTCAAACTCAAACTCAAATGTCCCACATGCTGACATCTAACAAACCAATCAAGACAGAAGTCTCACTAAACACACAAAACACAAAAAAGTAATGTGAAGGGATCATTTTTTGCGTTGGTGCATGCTCTCTTCAGCCTACCCACCTCCAATTCAACCTCCACACCTACCCCCCTCTCCATCTCCTTTCCCACCACCACCATAGTCCCAGTCCAATTCCTTCATTCTTTCTCCTGATTTCTCAAAGAGCCCATCTCTCTCTCTCTCTCATAAATGGAGGCTAAGTTGCTGATGGCCTCCTCTCCTGCCACTCTTTCAGCTCCCCACGTTTCCAATTCAAGACCCAATTATTTACTGCCCTTGAAAGCAATGCAATCCAACAGTTTCGCATGCCTCAATTATTCCCTGCCAAAGAAACCAAATTTATCTGTCCAGGCTGCTTCGACCTCCATTGGGTACAAATACAGCAACCCTTTTGCCTTAACTTGTTGGGTTTTATGATTTTCCATGTTTGTTCTTTTATGGATCTGTTGGTTGTTCTGTTTTATGAGATTTCTATGTTTATTCTGCTTTTGTATTGTTTTTCTTTTTCCTGGAAATTGGCATGATTTTATTTTTTCTGTGCACATATTATCCAACTATGCCAATTGTTCAGTAACTCCAATTCATATGAACTGCATTGATTGTTCAAAGATATTATTTTGAAATAGAATTCCAGTACTTGATTGTTTTGGTTAATTGTTATGGAGTTTTTGCTTGATAGATTGATTAATTAGTCGGGCTTCTTCAAGTATTCCGGTTAATTCAAGTTCAAGAATTCCGGTTATTTCTAGTCCAAGTAATTCGGTTATAGTTCAAGTTTTCCGGTTAGTTGAGTGATACATTAATTGTTTACGGTGAAAAATATGTTTTTTCTTGTATTGATAAAGATATAATGTTGCGTTTTCAAATTATAAAAGCCGTGGACAACTATAGTTTGCAATTTTGTTTTTACCATGAATTATGAATGAAAATACTATCGTTTAACTTTTTCAGTGTTATTTTTGCCTAAAAAGTTTCAACACTTGAATACTATGACTGTGGCTTAAATTGTTAGAAATCTGGTACGTACTTCTTGATGGTTTTGCATAAAAACGTATGCTTGTAGTCACTAAAAATTAAATCCATCGTTGGTCATAAAAAAGCATATTATTGATTGGAGCGTCTTGCTTTCAATTTACTTTGGCTAGATTCTAATACTATGCTACCTATTTGTGAAGATCATTGGCTACAAAGAAAAGGGTGGATGAAACCGATAGTTTGACACTAGAAGGTATAAGACATTCTTTGATCCGGCAGGAGGATAGCATAATTTTTAGCCTGTTAGAGAGAGCTCAATATTGTCATAATTTGCCTACATATGACCCCAATGCTTTCCCCGTTGATGGGTTCCACGGCTCCTTGGTAGAACACATTCTTAAAGAAACAGAAAAACTTCATGGCCAGGTATGCTAAATCTTAACATGAACACTAAGAACACTCAAAAAAAAGGACTTGTGGGGTTTCTTATTGTCTTTGCATTGCTATTAGGTGGGAAGATTCAGCAGTCCTGATGAGCATCCTTTCTTTCCGAATGACGTACCTGAACCAGTGTTGCCACCTCTGCACTACCCCCAGGTAATATATAACATACATTTGGAACAATGAAGTTGATTATGCCCAAGCTTGTGATTATCTTTACTTAAGGAAAGCAGCAGGGCCACATGCAGGCCTGGCGCGGCGATGGCCTCCCAGATCCTCCATGTGGCTGTTTTCAGTTTTTATATAATTTGAAGAATATATGTAATAGTTTAGAAAATTCTGAAAACATACGGTTATTATCCCTCTCCTGCAAGGCTGCAAGGGACAAACTATGAGAAACATTTGAAAAGGTCTGATAAATAACTTGAACGGGGCTGATTGTGATCGAGAAAGTTGTGTTGAACATGGGGGCTCTGTTTTCTTTTTTGGCCGATGTGTTCAGCTCAACATGGTCTAAAGCAAAGAAAACGGAGTCTTTTGATGGTATTACATGCTCAAAAGAAAATTACATCCGAAGCTATTTAATAGATAACTTGCTCTGTAACACTCCTAGATCAATTTAAAATGGTAGTCAATTATGTGTATCCATCTGCAGCAAAAAATATGTTAAAAAAATTTGATTTAACCGAAAAACTAGACATTTAAAATCTAACGCCGATGGGAAACAGTTAAAGAAACGTCTTGTTGGTCATTGTCAAACTGAAAATTCACTACAATGATGTAGCCCTTCCAATAGGAGAACTTTCTTTTTATCTCCCCGCTTTCTGCATCTGTCCTATTTGTACTACCATTGTTGCAAGGCAACGGCAATTGTTGTTCTCATTTTCCGAGTGGCAACTACTTTCATTCGGAATCTGAATATATATGTCCAACTTGAAAACAGGTTCTGCATCCCATTGCCAACTCTATTAACATAAACAGAAAAGTTTGGGAAATGTACTTCAGAGATATTATTCCAAGACTGGTTAAAGAAGGAGATGATGGTAACTACGGTTCAACTGCTGTTTGTGACACAATGTGCTTGCAGGTATTCAAATTGTACCTAATCTTACCCTTAGCACAATATTATGCACGTGATTTCTTGCTCTTAATAGATTCAGTAATTAACTGCGAGTAGTTTTTAAATTAGCATTTCTAAATTCTTACCGGGATTGCTATGATGGCAGGCTCTGTCCAAGAGAATCCATTATGGTAAATTTGTTGCAGAGTGCAAATTTCGATCCAATCCAAATGCCTATGAAGCTGCCATTATCGAACAGGTACATGGTCTTGAATGTATTTCTCTATCCTTTTGTCACAATTAGTTTTGGATGTTCCGCGCTCTTAGTCTGTATTCTTTATTTTTTTCAGAACAGGGACAAGGTGATGGCTTTGTTGACTTATCCAACGGTTGAGGAGGCAATCATAAAGAGGGTGGAAATGAAGGCGAAAACTTACGGGCAAGAAGTGACCTTGTACGAAGGGGAAAAGAAAAATCCCAACCTGGTTTATAAGATAAAACCAACCTTGGTTGCAGACTTATATGGGGATTGGATCATGCCAATGACAAAGGAAGTTCAAGTGGAATACTTGTTAAGAAGGTTGGACTGAGAGAAAGTTAAACCAGTATTTAATATCTATTTCTATCCAAGTACAGAAATTTGTGCTTTTTGAAATTGTGCTTATTTTCAGAAGTATGGGGAGCTGCTTATGCTTTTACCTATAATTTTACGATTTGATGTGGATGCTAAGAGGGGTGCAAAGACATGTTATTGTTGTATGATTAAAATAAGTACAGGTCGTTTTGCAGTCTATCTATCTATATATATGTGTAAGTTTTGTAGCCCACTCTAGCTTACTGAATGTTAGTGCCACCCAACTAAAACTGTTGGGCTTGTTCTAGACAGCCATCCCCAACATTTTTTTGTTTTCGAAGTTCCAATTGAAGACTGTTATTGGTGCTCGAAAATATTCAAAACTCACTTCTCAAGGTGTAAACTTTTTCACACACTATTATAAGCAAGGAGGGCTAGTGAGGTTATGTTTGTAACTGTTTCTGAAAGGGTTAAAAATATTTTTTAACAACCAAAACCACTTATGAATATACGTGATGGAAAACTTAGAAGTACTTAGAAGTACTTTTAAATTATAGAAGCGCTTTCTTAGGAAACATATTTCCAAGTGTATTATGTTTCTCTTAGAAGAATTCACAATATAAGTACTTGTAAATTATGTCCTTCTTACAAAAATATTCTCATGCAACATTTACAGAGTGAGGACTGAGGGAAACTACCCTCTTTAAATTATGTCCCTGTTGCTAAACTATGTGCACAGCAAAAGCAGGTGGACTGGATTTGGGTCTTGTGCAATTGTGCTTTTAGCTGTAACGGCACATGGTTTACAACGTGCCAAACGACCATTAACCCTTTTGATTTGGTTTGCTTTTCATACCTTGATTGCTTGGGCCAAACCTTAGCAGAAGAAAAATATGTCATTTATTACACATTAGATATTAGTAGAAATGTTCTTCTGTTTTTGGGAGGGGGTATAAATACGGGGCATCAAGTGTAAATGTGTAGACCTTGCATCTAACTTAACATTAGTAGAAGAAAAGGATGTCATTCATTACACATTAGACACTAGTAGAAATATTCTTTTGTTTTAGGGATGGTTTAAATACAGAGCATCGAGTGTAAATGTGTAAACTTTATGCATCTAGCTTAACATTAGCAGAAGAAAAATATGTCATTCATTACACATTAGACACTAGTAGAAATATTCTTTTGTTTTAGGGATGGTTTAAATACGGAGCATCGAGTGTAAATGTGTAGACTTTATGCATCTAGCTTAACATTAGCAAAAGAAAAAGATGTCATTCATTACACATTAAGCATTAGTAGAAATATTCTTTTGTTTTAGGAATGGTTTAAATACAGAGCATACTGTAGCTCAAATTATCTGGATAAGTAGCTAAAAAAGCTCAAAAGCAAAGTGCTTTTTTAGACACAGCTGCCCAGAGCAACTGCAACTGCTTATCAGAGACTGATAGAGTGAGAAAGCAATGGAGAGAAAGGGAGCCATGGTGGTGGTAGTGCTTTTGTGCTTGGCAGTGGTGATCGAACTTCCAGAAGCATCAGCTACGAGATATTTAGTGGGAGGGAAAATGGGTTGGACCAGCAATGTCAACTATACTATTTGGGCTCAGGATAAGCACTTTTACAATGGAGACTGGCTCTGTAAGCTCATCTTCCTTTCCCTTCTCTCAAATCCATTGAGTTTTTGCTTTTCTGTCAATGCCTTTTGTTCTTTGTTAGTATTAGCTCAAGTTTTTTTTTCTTTGGTTGATGATAGTGTGTTAGATGTGAAAATGGCTTAATGGGTTGTGCTTAAAATCCGCTTTTCCATTTTTATTTGATGAATTAAAAGCACTTTTTATTAAAAGTTTGTTTCTTGATGTGTAAAGGTAAGTTAAAATTCAGTTTTTCCCGCTGAAAAACGCAGGGAAAAGAAAGAAAGAAAATTACAATTTTGGTTATTCAAGTTATGAGAATGCATGTGTCTTTTGGTTTTTGCTGTGAAGAAAATCCAATGTCTTCTTATATGCTTGTCATACAACAATTTTACCTTCATATCTTAATGTATCTTTTGGTTAGTTCTAAAGTGTAGTGGATGAAACAAAAATCCTAAAAATGAACAGAAGTGTGTGAAAATCAATTCTTTAGTAAAAGTTCGTCCAACACTATGCGAAAACTTCAAATAAACAAGTAACAAATATTAATTTACTTCTAAGAAAACTATGTATTTTATGCTAGTAGTAGTTGGTAATTCTGTTTTTCTTTTCCCTCCAGTTTTTGTGTATGATAGGAACCAAAATGATGTTCTAGAGGTAAACCAGACAAACTATGTCTCGTGCAATGTTGAACATCCCCTTCACAACTGGACCACCGGAGCCGGAAGAGATATTGTTCCACTGAATGAGCCAAGGCACTACTACTTCATTAGTAGCAATGGGTTCTGCTACAGTGGCATGAAGATTGCCGTTAAAGTTGAAAACATGCCTTAGCTATGTCGTGTTTGTTAGTATTCTGGATTAGTATGATCACGTGGCGGTCATAATATGTGTGTTTTAATAGAGTTGTGCTACATAATTGGCATGTCATGGACTACAAACATGCGTATTATAAAATAAGTAAATTAATAACACAACATGATTGTGCGATTCAAAATCACACTTAATTCATCATCGAATTTCGCTTCTCATTGTTTGGTTGTTTAAAGAAATCTATAACCCACAAGCAACTTTGAGCCGGATTTCACCATTTTGTTGTAAGATTTAACGTAAAGATTGCCTAATTTACTTCAAAAGCAGTGAAACTGCCGTTAAACTTAAGATTACTCACAACTGCACATTCAGACAAAAGACGATTGTCCCATTATCCTAGTTTGAACACAGTAATCAACCAACAATTGATCTTAATTTAATTATTTTTATAGAAAACTTCATTTTAATCCCTAAAAAAGATGAGTTTTAGATTATAACCATATGTAAGATTAAAATCCAATTTTAGTCCCTAGCACGTTTAATCATATCATTTATTAGTTGTATTTTGATGTTTTATTTTATCTTTTTATTTTTATTTTAATGTATTAATTACATTTAAATTTAATTTTTATTTCATTCATCATAATATATTTTAATGTCTACATTTAGGCAACTAAATTTTTTATAATATATATTCCGGTAACAATTTTGTATGTTCTTCATTTAGGTACATTAATACATTTAAATATTTTGGTATATCTATCGGTACAAACATGTAGTTACATTGATTCAATATAATGCATTTCGATCAATATAATGCATTTCGTTACGTACACTTTGATACACACATTTCAGTATCGACTTTTAGGTACATTAATTCAATTATTATTTCGGTAAATACATTTAGGTACATACATTTTGGTATTAATATTTAGGTACATATATACATTTTCGGTATTGACATTTAGGTTCGTACATTTTGGTACATACATTTCGGTATTGACATTTAGGTTCGTACATTTTGGTACATACATTTCGGTATTGACATTTAGGTACATTAATTCAATATAATACATTTCAATACATACATTTAGGTTCATTATAATATATTTCGGTACAATCATGTAGGTACAAATATTTTGGTACAAAAAAGTCAATTTTATATAATTTGGTACAATCATTTATATACACTTATGTATCTATATATTTTTGTATCACAATTTTTTTTAATATTTTCTCATTTACGTTCATTTCTAATTAAAAAATTAAATATGTACATATTAATAAAATTAAAATTTAATATGGAGAGATTAAATAAAAATACACATTAAATAAGAAAAATTGAGTGTAAATTTTGATAAAAGTACACTCAAGGGATTAAATTGAATATTTAATCTAGCATCAGTTTTTTTTTAATTTTAATCTTTTGCAAGGACTAATGTTCAAAAACCCCTTATTTTTAATCACTAAACACTCAATCTTAATTAATGTATAACAATTAGGTTATTGTAATCAACCAACACTTGATCTCAATTTAATTATTTTTAATCACTAAACACTCAATCTTAATTAATGTATAACAATTAGGTTCTTGCAATTATGAACGCAAAAGGATCCTCGCCAGATTCTTTTTCTAGGGATCATAGGAATTCCATAATTGTATCCGTTTATCGTACATCGTGCGATCAGAAATCATTTAAAATTTAAAATTTAAAATTCAAATATAAATAGTATCTAATGAAAACTAACCGTACGATGTACAATGAACAAATACGATTGTTGGATCCCTAGGAAAATGATCTGGCGATGAGATCTTTTTCCATTGTGAACAGGCACAGCTTTAACATTTTTTAACATAAAAGTTGAAATATGAGAAATATAATATTGTTTATAGGACCCGAATTATCTGGATAAGTAGCCCACGGTACATGTGGATCCTGAAACTGAAACCTCGTGTAAATCAAACCGCCCAACAAAAATTAAGAGCCCAAAAAGCTCAAAAGCAAAGTGCTTTTTTAGACAGAGCTTTCCAGAACAACTGCTACTGCATGTGAAAGACTGATAGAGTGAGCGAGAGCAATGGAGAAAGAGAGAGCTACGGCGGTGGTGGTGCTTTTGTGCTTGGTGGTGGTGATGGAACTTCCAGAAGCATCAGCTACGAGATATATGGTGGGAGGGAAAATGGGTTGGACCAGCAATGTCAACTATACTATTTGGGCTAAGGATCAGCACTTTTACAATGGAGACTGGCTCTGTAAGCTCATCTTTCCTTCCCTTCTCTCAGATCCATTAAGTTGTTGTTTTGTCCGTCAATGCTTTTTTGTTCTCTGTTTGTTAATTCACAGCTCAAATTTTCTATTGCTTGGTTGATGATGCTTCTGATTGTTTTAGATGATAAAAGGACTTATTTTTAAAAGTTTGTTTCTTGATGTGTAAACTTCAAGTTAAATTCAGTTTTCCCCTCTGAAAAAATGCAGGAAAAAAAGAAGAAAAGATTACAACTGTGGTTATTCAAGTTATGAGAATGCATGTGTGGTTACTGTAATTGCTTAAATTTGTTATAAACAGTTTAAATATAATCAGATTACCAATTAAGGAGTTTTTCTGAATTTTGTTTCTTGCTGTGTAAAGCTTATGCTAAATCTTAGTTAATTATTTAAGTATTGAAATGTTAAAACTCAGATTTGCCTACGGAAAAAAATATGCAGGAAAAGGAAAAAGAAGCATTTAAATTTTCGTAAGAAGCATTTAAATTTTGGTAATTATCTTCAAAGTCCACAGCATACAGGCAGTCTGTTATGTTCTAGCATTTTGTATCTATCATCCTGGCTGATTCAGATCTGCAACTTTTTCTAGTTGTTTTCCTCTTGGCTTTTTGGCTTTTTCTGTGAAGAGGGCCACTGTCAGTGTCACAGTTCCTGTCTTATTATATGATTGTTATACAACAATTTACATTCATATTTTAATGTATCTTTTGGTTAGTCAACTCAAGGGAAATCCGAAAATGAACAAGAGTGTCCGGAAATCAATTCCTTAGTAAAAATTCGCGCTATACTACACGAAAACTTAAAATAAGTAGAAAATTATATATTTTGAGCTAGTTGGTAATTCCATTTTTCTTTTTCCTCTAGTTTTTGTTTATGATAGGAACCAAATGGATGTTATAGAGGTGAACCAGACAAACTATGTCTCGTGCAATGCTGAACATCCCCTTCACAACTGGACCACCGGAGCCGGAAGAGATGTGGTTCCGCTGAATGTGACAAGGGACTACTACTTCATTACGAGCAAGGGGTACTGCTATGGTGGCATGAAGCTCGCCGTTAAAGTTGAAAACATGCCTCCACCCCCCGAAGCCGCCCCAGTGAAGAGCAAGAGCAGTGACCTAACACCTGCTTTCGGGTCCCAGTTTGTTTTGCCCTCAGTTCTCGCCATCGGCACAATGTGGGACGTTTTAGTTCGCTGTGAACGCATATGATCCTTAAACTTGAGCTAGCATTGATGGGATTATCGAAATTCGCTACACAGTGAGGATTATCCAAATCAAAATTAGACTATTCTTCTAGCTAAGTAAGTTAAGCCATTGATTTGTGAATCAAATTGAGATTGCCTTCCGCTTTACTTGGATATAATTTTCTTTTGGTTTTTGGTTTTTGGGGTTTGTGATTTGTTGGTGTTTTAGTTTCACCTTGTTGGAGTAGAAATTGGACAATGTTGTTTTGAATGAGGAAAATTTTAAGTGTTATTTTAATGGATGATTTTGTATACTTTATTTATTGGAGTATTCACATGCTTTGTTGCCGATATTTGTGGAAATTGACTGTATTTTATTTCGCGATCCTCCAAGCATGGAGCTGGATCCAACCGTTTAAGCGTGACGTTTTGAGCGTCCCTACCACTCAGGCGGGTGGAAGGTCAACCCAATTTCGATCACATATGATTGAATACTCGTGGGATGATGAACAATGCAATCGGTAAACACCTTAGCATTAGCTTAACGATTCAATCATCACTTCTAAATTCTAAAAGAGAGAGACATGAATCAACTGATCCACGCACAAGAAGAAAACTTGCATTAAATCCAGGTTACACGAGCATGTATGACCCTCAAAACCAGGTCTCTGTTGTGTCCATTGCGATGAACTTGTTCTACCAGTTGTAAGACCAGTTCGAAAATACTTCAAACTTCAATGGGTTCAGTCTTATTGTAAATCGCAATCCCTGTAAACATACCTTTCCTTCCCAATAATTAGATTAATCTAGCTAGTTCGAGATAAAGATATAAGTGTTTAGGGTTTGAATTGAAACTTATTGGAATCTAGTAGTTGATGAGGAATCTTTATTCAAGTACCGTTAAGCAAGTACTAGTGATCTGTGTTTTGGGGTTTGAATTGTGTATATTATTCTTCTCTCTATGAGGTAAATATATAATTGTCAATTTGACATCTAACTTCTCTTTGATGAAGTGTCTATCTACCTCCGCATGCTTTGTACAGGATTATTGGCTATTTCTCTTGCAGCTTGGTTGTCACAGTATAATAACATAGCCCCCTGAGTCTTGAACCCAATCCCAATGAGAAGAATCATGAGCCATAACAATTCACAAATTCCATGAGCCATCCCCCTATACTATGCCTCAGCGGTGGATCTAGCTACTACATTTTGCTTCTTACTTCTTCATGTTACCAAATTTCCTGCTACAAATGTGAAGTTGCCTGATGTGGAGTGACGATTAGTAATGTTTCCCGCCCAGTCAGCATCAACTACCCCTTCACCTCCATATATCCATGCTTCTTGAAGATTAATCATTTACTCGGTGCACCTTTCAGATAACTCAGTATATGCATCACTGCTGCCATGTGATCCTTACTGGGTGCGTGCATAAACTAACTTACAATGCTGACTGCATATGCAATATCTGGACGTGTAAGCAATAGGTAGATCAATCGTCCTACCAATCTATGATATATTTCTTTATTGGTAAGCACTTGATTCTGGTATATCGGCAGGTGATGATTCTGCACAATAGGAGTTTCAACTGGTTTACAGGCCAATATTCTTGTTTCAGAGAGAATATCAAGAATATACTTCCGCTGAGACAAGTAAATACCGTCACGAGAACAAGTAACTTCAATGTCCAAGAAGTATTTCAAGCCTCCTAAATCCTTCATCTCAAATTCTAATGAGAGATATCCCTACAGCCTTTTTATCTCTTTTGTATGATCACCAGTGACTACCATATCATCCACATATATTATCAACAAAGTAACATTACCTTCCATGCATTTGATAAACATGATGTGGTCCACATTTCCTTGTCTATGGCCATATTTTTTCATTGCTTCAGTGAATCTTCCAAGCCATGCCCTAGGTGACTGTTTGAGTCCGTAGAGAGTCTTTCGGAGTCTACATGCTTTTCAAGCTTCATTCGGTGTTTCATATCCTGGTGGAAGGTTCATGTATACTTCCTCTTCTAGATCTCCATGTAAAAAAAAAAACATTCTTCACATCGAACTATTTCAAAGGCCAATCCAGGTTAGCATCTAAAGACAAAAGGACTCAAATAGTATTCATTTTTACGATCGGAGCAAATGTTTCTTGGTAATTAACGCCAAATGTATGTGTGTACCCTTTAGCTACCAATCTTGCCTTGTATTTGTCAATGGATCCATCCGCTTTGTGCTTTATGGTGAAAACCCATTTGCATCCCATCAATCTCTTCCCTTGTGGTAGTGATGCTACATACCAAGCTCAGTTTCTTTGTAAGGCTTCCATTTCTACTTACGTGACTTCTACCCAACGGGAATCTCTCAAAGCCTCTTCCACTTTCATTGGAATTTTAATCTCAACCATTTGATTCACCATGGCTTCGTACTTGGGTGATAGTCGATGAGTGGACACATACTGTGCAATTGCATATCTCACTTTTCCTTTCGGAGAAAACCTGTCAGGTGGTTTCCCATAAGAATTTTCAATAATATTTAGAGTATGAGAACGTACCTCTTGGGTATCTATGGGGACATGAACATGTACTGTTGGAGGATAATGAGAGTTATTTTCTGTTTGCAGTCTCGGTAACACTCGTCGACCCATTACTTTCTATTGAATCCATAAACGGCGTAGGCCCATTATTCTTTGCTCCATGAACTATCTCTCAGTCAGGGGTTTCTTGGTCAAGATCCACTAGTTTTTGGAATGCTATGCGATGGCCCACTACTGGCCTTGGAGTTGTTATGCCGCGACCCACCATTGGGCTTTGAATTGTTGTGTCGTGGGCTACTAATGGGCTTTGAATTGTTGGACTTTGAATTGTTGCACAATGGAATGATGTGTCACGGCTTTGAATTTGAATTGTTGGGCTTTGAATTGGTATGGTTTGGACTGATGTGTCATAGCTTTCTATTAAGGCATGGTCAAGTGGGGTGCTCACAGCACTTACGTCTTCAATTTCAGTCTCGCCTGCACTGTTGGGACCTTGCCAACTGTCCCTTTCATGTGGGATATCAAACCAACTGTAGTCTTTGTCTGTACTATTTAACTCCCCTAAAGAGTAGAGTGGGTTTGATTAGTGATGAAAAACATCTTGGTTTTGGAAAACGTGACGTCCATGGCGACATAGAAATGCTTAGTAGGTGGATAGTAACAACGGTATCCCTTTTGTTGGCTATTAAATCCCAAAAATACACAACGAACAACAAACAGATCCAATTTTCTTCGTTGATTCTTGTGAAGATGCACATAAGCCACACATCCAAATATGTGGGGTGATGATTGGAGAGAAGAAGGTTGAGTGACCTAATTCCTCAAGACTTTCATGGGATATTGGAAGTTGTGAACTCAAGAAGGCACTCAATTAAGGAGATAAACGGAATATGTAATTGCATCCACCCAATAGGCATGAGGAACATGAGTCCCGATTAGAAGAACACATGCATTTTTCAAGATATGTATGTTCTTACATTCTACCACAACATTTTGTTGAGGAGTTTGAGGACAAGTAGTCTCGTGAAGTATGTCGTGCTCCGCTAAAAATTGTGATAGTTCAGAATTAAGATATTCTCTACCATTATCGAATCTAAGGACTTTGATAGAAATAGAAAACTGATTTCCCATCATATGATAAAATTGTTGGAAATTTTGTCCAACGTCACTCTTTTGTCTCATGGTATAAAGCCAAGTCATTCTGGTGCAATCATTTACAAAAATAACAAACCACCGATTACCGTGGTGCGTCGCTATTGGTGAAGGACTCCATACATTGGAGTGAATTAACTCAAAAGACACTGATCTTTTATTAAAATTCAAATGGTAAGAAGTATAATGACTTTTTGCAAGAATGCAATATTTGCATTGAAAATCAGAGTCTGAAACGCTATTAAATAAAGGCAGAAGTAATTTTCTTAAATAACCGAAGGATGCATGTCCTAATCGACGATGCCATAACCAAATTTGATTGATCTTGTTATTATGACCAGTGAGGTTGAGTCGGCCCAGTACCACATCATCCACATAATATAACCGTCTCCTCTTAGTACCACGCCAATTGATCATCCATGTCTGGATATCCTGTAGTAGGCAAAAAGTGGGAAATATGAGTACAACACAATCTAATTGTTCCGTAACTTGACCAATATAAAGTAAATGATTCGACAATGAAGAAACAAGAAGAGCGTTATGCAGAGCTATAAAGGGAGTAAGTGTGATGGAACCCGCTCCTATAACTAGAGCAATTTCACCGTGTGTTGTGATAACATTCTCCTTGGGTGGCACGGTTAAGTGGTGAAACAGAGATTCATTATATGTCATATGATCCGTAGCTCCGGAGTCAATTATCCCACCGGAATCTCATTTAGTGGATGTTTTGCATGCAATGCCAATTTTACTTGAATCGTCGTCATAACCATAATTTATTGAAATCTATTTGATTAAAGATTGCATTGGACCCGTATCTTCTCTCGGTGCAGCAGCCTCTTTTCCCTCTGGACCGTGCATTGGGACAACTGTCATGGGCCTTGTTTGGCCTGCTGCAACAGAAGCCATTGCACGCAAGTCTTCAACAACAGCAGCCATTGAAATCGTGTTTGTAGACCTACTTTGTATAGACTTGGTTTGTATGGGAATTATCTCACCGCTTTTCTTTTCTTCAGCCATTGCATGGACTGATTTGTGTTGGTTGATTTTGTTTGTAGCTTTGTTGTTTCCAAAGCCACAAGGGTTAGGTTTGTGGATTCGAGATTTTTTCAAACACCAGGGTTTGTTCTTAATGTAACCTTGGTTGTGGATTGCACGGTGTTGAGTGATTTTAGGGTTGGTATTGGGAAGAGACCGTCGGAATCTGTTCTGATGCCAAGATAAAGATAAAAGTGTATAGGGTTTGAATTGTGTATATTATTCTTCTCTCTAGGATGTAAATATATAGTTGTACAATATCCCACATAATAAAAAAATAAGTATCCCAATTATACAAGGAATCAATTAGAGGATTACATTCCTAAATTATATAGTTGACTCATGCCAATAGTTCATACTTAGTACATTTCACTGAAGAACACATTTCTTACAAAAAGGGAGTTACTAGCAAAAATAAGATCACATTCTTGCTTATAAGATCACATGGTTTGATAAACCACCATGGGGTGCCTTAGTGGTTTGGGGACGAATTCTAACTAGTATTTCACTCGGCACATCCTGAGTTTGATTTCTGACGTGAATCACACGATGATGGCAAGTTGAAATGCTCTTCTTGACTAGCAGAATGGTGGACTGGGTCCCTTTTAAAAGAAAAATATCACATGGTTTGATAACATTTGTGGGGGCAAGGCATGGAGTCTTCTAGTTGTTGGGCTTCGGCCCTCCGTAGTTCACGCACCAAAAGAAGAAACCTAGGGTTTTCCTTTGTCTCTCTATATAAGACATCTTAAAGCCAACAAAATATATCTGCTCAAAGAAAACGCAACAAAATATAAGGCTAGTTGTTTGGAAAAAAAAACTGCTATGGAAGTCGGCGCTGACTTTCCACCAGAAAAACGAAAAAAAGTGGATGATGACTCCCAAATGAGCGTGAGAAGATGGGAAGACCTGCCACCGGACATATGGTTCAAGATTTTATCCAGCAGCAGCTCCGAATTAACGAAAGCACTTGTTCTTGTTCGTTGTGCTGCCATTTCTACTGCGCTGCGTTCGCTTATATGTAATCATTCTGTGCTTTGGGCTACGCTTGATTTTTCAGTCATGGAAGTAGAGCCAGTTTACGATTCTCCATCAGTTCTGAGTGGTGTTTCGAAGGCTTTATTGAGTCTCGATCAAGGAAACGTCACGACCTTAGTTTCAAGTCCCTACTTGGGTGACGATGCCTTCATCACCTATGCTGCTAAAAGGTACGTAATTTGGCCATATCTTTTTAATTATTTGTAATTTTATCGTCAGTAGATGTGGATTTTAGGGTTTTAAGAGCAATACAACAACAACAACAACAAAGCCTTTTCCCACTAAGTGGGGTCGGCTATATGAATCCTAGAACGCCATTGCGCTCGGTTTTGTGTCATGTCCTCCGTTAGATCCAAGTACTCTAAGCCTTTTCTTAGAGTCTCTTCCAAAGTTTTCCTAGGTCTTCCTCTACCCCTTCGGCCCTGAACCTTTGTCCCGTAGTCACATCTTCGAACTGGAGCGTCAGTCGGCCTTCTTTGCACATGTCCAAATCACCGGAACCGATTTTCTCTCATCTTTCCTTCAATTTCGGCTACTCCTACTTTACCTCGGATATCCTCATTCTCAATCTTATCCTTTCTCGTGTGCCCACACATCCCAGGAAGCATCCTCATCTCCGCTACACCCATTTTGTGTACGTGTTGATGTTTCACCGCCCAACATTCTGTGCCATACAACATCGCTAGCCTTATTGCCGTCCTATAAAATTTTCCCTTGAGCTTCAGTGGCCTACGACGGTCACACAACACGCTGGATGCACTCTTACACTTCATCCATCCAGCTCGTATTCTATGGATGAGATCTCCATCTAATTCTCCGTTCTCTTGCAAGATAGATCCTAGGTAGCGAAAACGGTCGCTTTTGTGATCTTCGCTAGATTGCTCCGGTCATTAGTGTGGATAAGTATATAAATGGATAGAGATAGGAAAGCAAACACAAGATGTACGTGGTTCACCCAGATTGGCTACGTCCACGGAATAGAAGAGTTCTCATTAATTGTTAAGGGTTTACACAAGTACATAGGTTCAAGCTCTCCTTTAGTGAGTACCAGTGAATGATTTAGTACAAATGACATTAGAGTACAAATGACATTAGGAAATATTGTGGGAGAATGATCTCGTAATCACGAAACTTCTAAGTATCGGAGTGTAGTATCATTTTGACTTGCCTTATCTGTCTCATAGGTAGATGTGGCAGCTTCTCTGGAAGTACTCTTCCTCCATCCAGGGGTGGTATCTTTAACTGGTGGAGATGCACAAGGTAATGTATCAATTTCACTTGAAGCTTACTTGTAGTTTCAGGCTTGGTCCAGCGCGATACAAACCATGTAGTAGGAGTCCCCCAAGTCGCCGAGCTAGGGGATCTGCTGAAAGAGGTGACAAACAAGGTAAGCAATCAGAGCTCCAGCTGATTGTTCACCTTCTCCCCATCTTGCAGCAGCATGAAGGATAAAGAGAAGAAAAATGAGAAGAGATGATATGGGATACTTTTGCTTTTGAAGAAGTAACTTTCCACAGGCTTATTCTTGAACTGAGCTGGAGGGTTTTCTGGTTTCCTCCAAAGTATAAGGCCGACTGAAGAATTTGAGGGTCAAAACAAGTCCATCAAATCTAGAGTACGTTCGACCCTGCTGATATGGGATACTTTTGCTTTTGACAGCGTAATGGATGTATCGGCACGTGTGCTGTTACGCTTGTCTCCACATGCTTCCTTGTATCCTTCGCACTTGCCCTATCTGTTCCTCAAGCAGATGCGGTATCTTCCCTGGAAACATAAGATGTTGAAGATGAGTACTCGAGAGCAATGCCAGGTAAGTAATCAGGTAAGGGGTTCCAGGCAGTCAGTTCCTGGCTGGGAGCTTGATTTCAAGTGCTGACTGATTGCTCTCTTTCTCCTTGTCTTGCAGGTAAAAACAAGGTCAAAGGAAAAGACAGGGAAAAAGCATGATATGGGATACTCTTGCTTTTAACCCTGATGATATGAGATATTCTTGCTCTAGTATAGCTTGTTTGCAGAGGTATTATCGGGGGGAAAGAAAGCTGAATATTTCGAAAGGTTTCGTTGGGAGTGCCCTCTCAGATATGAGGAAGGGTTGAGCATTTTTGCAGGTCTGCCTGTCCGTTGGGGATGGAGGTCGACATATATAGGAGTCTCCCTAACAACAAGTAGTAATGTTATTCCTTTACCCTGCTTGGTCATAGCACGGTAGTGGGAGCTGCCAGCTTCACATGTTTTAACTCTGTCAGAGCACTTTGAAAAAGTGGTATGTGGTATCTGGCTCTCGAGATTCGGAGAACGATGCTTCTTCGATTTTTGAGAAAGCAATCATGCTGGGGGTCTGGCTCTCGAGATTCGGAGAGCAGTGTCTCTTCGATTTTTGAGAAAGTAATAATGTTGGGAGTCTGGCTCTCGAGATTCGGAGGGCGGTGCCTCTTCGATTTTGGAGTAAGCAATCTTGTTGGGAGTGTTTTCTCGGATGTGAGTAAAGGTTGGGCATGTTTGCTAGTCTACCTTGCCACGAAGCACGAAGGTTGACACAAAGGGACTTTCCAATTATCCAGCAGTGGTACTGTTCCTTTACCCTTGTGGGTAATAATATGGTAGCTAGACCTTCAAAAATTTATGTGTCTAAACTTTGTTAGTGCTGTTTCTTTGCTATTCTTTTACCTTTCTTGGTCAGAGCGATGTAGTGAGAGCTGCAAGCTTCACGTGCTCAACTTTGGCAGAGACTTTGGCAAAGTTATATGTGGTACCCATGAGATATTGTTGCGTGTGGGAAGTGGGTGGTTGAACAGTAAGATTCATGTGCTTTCTACTTCACCAGAAGTCTTCGACAAAATGCCCATAATTTTCGCAAAGCTGAGTGTGCGTGTGACAGGTGCTGACAAGGCTAGAAAAGTAGGTGCCTCTTCGATTTCTGAGATCGGCCATCGTGGTCTCTGAGCAGCCCAGCTTTTGAGAAAGCGAGCGCCTCTTCGATTGATTCGGAGAACGATGCCTCTTCGATTTTTGAGAAAGCAATCATGCTGGGGGTCTGGCTCTCGAGATTCGGGGAGCAGTGTCTTTTCGATTTTTGAGAAAGTAATCATGTTGGAAGTCTGGCTCTCGAGATTCGGAGGGCGGTGCCTCTTCGATTTTGGAGCAAGCAATCTTGGTGGGAGTGTTTTCTCGAATGTGAGTAAAGGTTGGGCATGTTTGCTAGTCTACCTTGCCACGAAGCACAGAGGTTGACACACAGGGACTTTCCAATTATCCAGCAGTGGTACTGTTCCTTTACCCTCTCTTCGATTTTTGAGAAAGTAGTCATGTTGGGAGTCTGGCTCTCGAGATTCGGAGGACGGTGCCTCTTCGATTTTGGAGCAAGCAATCTTATTGGGAGTGTTTTCTCGAATGTGAGTAAAGGTTGGGCATGTTTGCTAGTCTACCTTGCCACGAGGCACAGAGGTTGACACACAGGGACTTTCCAATTATCCAGCAGTGGTACTGTTCCTTTACCCTTGTGGGTAATAATATGGTAGCTAGACCTTCAAAATTTATGGGTCTAAACTTTGTTAGTGCTGTTTCTTTGCTATTCTTTTACCCTTCTTGGTCAGAGCGATGTAGTGGGAGCTGCAAGCTTCACGTGCTCAACTTTGGCAGAGAATTTTGGCAAAGTTATATGTGGTACCCATGAGCTATTGTTGCGTATGGGAAGTGGGTGATTGGACAGTAAGATTCATGTGTTTTCTACTTCCCCATAAATCTTCGACAGAATACCCATAATTTCCGCAAAGCTGAGTGTGCGTGTGACAGGTGCTGACAAGGCTGGAAAAGTAGGTGCCTCTTCGATTTCTGAGATCGGCCCTCGTGGTCTCTGAGGAGCCCAGCTTTTGAGAAAGCGAGCGCCTCTTCGATTTCTGAGATCGGCTTTCGTGGTCTTTGAGCAGCCCAACTTTTGAGAAAGCAAACACCTCTTCGATTTATGAGATCAACCCTCGTGGTCTCTAAGCAACCCAGCTTTTGAGAAAGCAAACGCCTCTTCGATTTCTGAGCAGACGCCTCTTCGATGTCCGAAGCTCCGTCGAGTGCAGCTTTTTATAGGGGCTGGCATTAAGTTCCAAAGCACACTTGAATCTCCACCAGTAGAAGCTCCATTCTTGCATTTCTAAGATCTTGATTTGTCCGACCTCTTCTCTCTTCAACACCTTTGAAAATGTCTGGCCCCTCCGACCGTCGTTTTGACTTGAACTTTTTTGAAGAGGCAGCCCCGCCTTCTCCAGACAACATATGGCGCCCATCCTTCGTTTCCCCTACTGGTCCTCTTACCGTTGGGGATTCCGTGATGAAGAATGATATGACCGCTGCGGTGGTGGCCAGGAACCTTCTCACTCCCAAAAATAACAGACTACTTTCCAAACGGTCTGATGAGTTAGCTGTTAAGGATTCGCTGGCTCTCAGTGTTCAGTGTGCAGGTTCTGTGTCTAATATGGCCCAACGCCTATTTGCTCGAACCCGCCAAGTTGAATCATTGGCGGCCGAAGTGATGAGTCTCAAACAGGAGATTAGAGGGCTCAAGCATGAGAATAAACAGTTGCACCGGCTCGCACATGACTATGCTACAAACATGAAGAGGAAGCTTGACCAGATGAAGGAAACTGATGGTCATGTTTTACTTGATCATCAGAGATTTGTGGGTTTGTTCCAGAGGCATTTATTGCCTTCGTCTTCTAGGGCTGTACCGCGTAATGAAGCTCCAAATGATCAACCTCTGATGCCTCCTCCTTCTAGGGTTCTGTCCAGTACTGAGGCTCCGAATGATCCCCCTCCGATGCCTTCTCTTTCTGGGGCTCTACCGACTGCTGAGACTTCTCCTAAGCAACCTTTGTGAAGGCTCCATCTTGTTTGTTTATTTTGACTCATGTATATGTACATATTTGTAGCTTATCGGGGATATCAATAAATAAGCTTTCCTTCATTTCAACGTATTGTGTTAAATACACCAAAGCCTTATTCGCTAAGTTCTTTGAATTTTCTTTTGTTGAAGCTTGTATGTTGAAGCTTTCTGAGTGGAGCATGTAGGTTGGGGTAGTGTTCCCTTAATTTTTCGAGTGAGGAAAACTTCTCGGTTGGAGACTTGGAAAATCCAAGTCACTGAGTGGGATCGGCTATATGAATCTTAGAACGACATTGTGCTCGGTCCTGTGTCATGTCCTTCGTTAGATCCAAGTACTCTAAGTCTTTTCTTAGAGTCTCTTCCAAAGTTTTCCTAGGTCTTCCTCTACCCCTTCGGCCCTGAACCTCTGTCCCATAGTCGCATCTTCTAATCGGAGCGTCAGTAGGCCTTCTTTGCACATGTCCAAACCACCGTAACCGATTTTCTCTCATCTTTCCTTCAATTTCGGCTACTCCTACTTTACCCCGGATATCCTCATTCCTAATCTTATCCTTTCTCGTGTGCCCAGACATCCAACGAAGCATCCTTATCTCCGCTACACCCATTTTGTGTACGTGTTGATGCTTCACCGCCCAACATTCTGTGCCATACAGCATCGCCGGCCTTATTGCCGTCCTATAAAATTTTCCCTTGAGCTTCAGTGGCATACGGCGGTCACACAACACGCCAGATGCACTCTTCCACTTCATCCATCCAGCTTGTATTCTATGGTTGAGATCTCCATCTAATTCTCCGTTCTATTGCAAGATAGATCCTAGGTAACGAAAACGGTCGCTCTTTGGTATTTCTTGATCTCCGATCCTCACCCCTAACTCGTTTTGGCCTCCATTTGCACTGAACTTGCACTCCATATATTCTGTCTTTGATCGGCTTAGGCGAAGACCTTTAGATTCCAACACTTCTCTCCAAAGGTTAAGCTTTGCATTTACCCCCTCCTGAGTTTCATCTATCAACACTATATCGTCTGCGAAAAGCATACACCAAGGAATATCATATTGAATATGTCCTGTTAACTCATCCATTACCAACGCAAAAAGGTAAGGACTTAAGGATGAGCCTTGATGTAATCCTACAGTTATGGGAAAGCTTTCGGTTTGTCCTTCATGAGTTCTTACGGCAGTCTTTGCTCCTTCATACATATCCTTTATAACTTGGATATATGCTACTCGTACTCCTTTCTTCTCTAAAATCCTCCAAAGAATGTCTCTTGGGACCCTATCATACGCTTTTTCCAAATCTATAAAGACCATGTGTAAATCCTTTTTCCCATCTCTATATCTTTCCATCAATCTTCGTAAGAGATAGATTGCCTCCATGGTTGAGCGCCCTGGCATGAACCCGAATTGGTTGTCCGAAACCCGTGTCTCTTGCCTCAATCTATGCTCAATGACTCTCTCCCAGAGCTTCATTGTATGACTCATTAACTTAATACCCCTATAGTTCATGCAATTTTGTACGTCGCCCTTATTCTTGTAGATAGGCACCAAAGTGCTCATTCGCCACTCATTTGGCATCTTCTTCGTTTTCAAAATCCTATTGAAAAGGTCAGTGAGCCATGTTATACCTGTCTCTCCCAAAACTTTCCACACTTCGATTGGTATATCGTCTGGGCCTATTGCTTTTCTATGCTTCATCTTCTTCAAAGCTACAACCACTTCTTCCTTCCGGATTCGACGATAAAAAGAGTAGTTTCTACACTCTTCTGAGTTACTCAACTCCCCTAAAGAATCACTCCTTTCATGTCATTCATTGAAAAGATTATGAAAATAACCTCTCCATCTGTCTTTAACCGCGTTCTCTGTAGCAAGAACCTTTCCCTCCTCATCCTTGATGCACCTCACTTGGTTTAGGTCCCTTGTCTTCTTTTCCCTTGCTCTAGCTAGTTTATAGATATCCAACTCTCCTTCTTTGGTATCTAGTCGTTTATACATATCGTCGTAAGCCGCTAACTTAACTTCTCTGACAGCTTTCTTCGCCTCTTGCTTCGCTTTTCTATACCTTTCACCATTTTCATCGGTCCTCTCCTTGTATAAGGCTTTACAACATTCCTTCTTAGCCTTCACCTTTGTTTGTACCTCCTCATTCCACCACCAAGATTCCTTTTGGTGTGGGGCAAAGCCCTTGGACTCTCCTAATACCTCTTTTGCTACTTTTCGGATACAACTAGCCATGAAATCCCACATTTGGCTAGCTTCCCCCTCTCTATCCCACGCACATTGGGTGATTACCTTCTCTTTGAAAATGGCTTGTTTTTCTTCTTTTAGATTCCACCATCTAGTCCTTGGGCACTTCCAAGTCTTGTTCTTTTGTCTCACTCTTTTGATATGTACATCCATCACCAACAAGCGATGTTGATTAGCCACGCTCTCTCCTGGTATAACTTTGCAATCCTTACAAGTTATACGATCCCTTTTCCTCATTAGAAGAAAATCTATTTGTGTTTTTGACGACCCACTCTTGTAGGTGATCACATGTTCTTCTCTCTTCTTAAAGAAGGTGTTGGCTAAGAAGAGATCATATGCCATTGCAAAATCCAAGATAGCTTCCCCATCCTCGTTTCTCTCCCCAAAACCATGGCCACCATGAAAACCTCCATAGTTGCCTGTCTCCCTGCCCACGTGTCCATTTAAATCTCCTCCTATAAATAACTTCTCCGTCTGAGCAATTCCTTGCACCAAGTCTCCAAGGTCTTCCCAAAATTTCTCCTTCGAACTCGTATCCAACCCTACTTGAGGTGCGTACGCACTAATCACATTGATAAGTTCTTGTCCTATTACAATCTTGATTGCTATGATTCTATCTCCTACCCTCTTGACATCTACAACATCTTGTGTCAAGGTCTTGTCCACGATGATGCCAATACCGTTTCTCGTTCTATTTGTGCCCGAATACCAAAGTTTAAACCCTGAGTTTTCTAGATCCTTTGCCTTACTACCAACCCACTTAGTTTCTTGTAGGCACATAATATTTATCCTTCTCCTCACCATAACTTCCACTACTTCCATAGATTTTCCCGTTAAGGTTCCTATATTCCACGTTCCTAAACGCATTTTGCTCTCTTGAACTCTACCCTTCTGTCCTAGCTTCTTCACCCTCCCCCGTCTAATAGGATCAAAGTACTTCTTTTGTGTGTCCCGTGTAAAGTTGATAGGAGCATATGCTCCCAAACAACTTTGAGTGGAGTCGTTCGAAAAGAAGTTTCTACGGCCCCCTTGCTCATTTAACACTGCATCCGGGTGCCGATGGAGATACAGCGACCCTTGCTCACTTATCACTGTGCTCGGGCCACACAGCGCGCCACTTACGGGTGACGCCCTAGCTTTAGCGCGATTTTGTTCTGGATTCATTTTCATAAGGATTCGACGTGATCATGGAGTGCCGGCTGTTGAAGATTTCTGGAGCTAATATTCTAACGGATTGTCTATAAACCTAGAAGATAATTTGACATGTCAATCAAACCCTTTTTTTTTTATAACCATTGCTCTTAAATAGTCTTAAATAGTCTTAAATAGTAGTACAAACAGATATAACATGTAAAATTATTATGTTGTTGATATTTGATTGACATGTCATCAATATTCAATTTTAATTATTTCAAGAATAAGAATTTGATTTCCAATTATTTTAACGGATTGTCTATAAACCTAGAAGATAATTTGAACAAACTCTTTAACTGTGTATTGACAAGGTGAATATCTTGATGACTAGTTGTTTCCCTAAAACAATCTCATGTAGGTGCCTAAAGTTAAAACGACTGGTTCTTCCAAGTTGCTTCACAATAAGCGACACTGGAATATACGAGGCCTTTCGCTGCTGGAAAGACCTCGTGTCGCTGACAATATCTCCCGATAATACAAATTTCCCGTACCTGTTGGAGCAGATTTCCAGCAACTGTAAAAACTTCAGTGAACTTAAACTTATGGGTACTTGTGATCGTGGCTTTGCTTCAACCCTAGTTGCATATCTTCCGAAACTGAAGGTTTTAAGCCTCCGGTGCACTAAGTTCACGAGTAGCGATTTACACATTATATTGAATGACCTAAAACAGCTACAAGTTCTCAATATTTCACATTGCTTCTGGGTACAAATTAATTGGATAATTCTTGACAAGGCTTCTCGGTTGCAGAGTTTTATAACATGCATGCAATTCGATCGTTGTATCGTTTGCCGAGTTTGTCACCAAAGGGACAAGGAGGACAGGTGGCATGAAGATGAGGTGGACTCCCTTGCTTTGAATAGATGAATAGTTACTATGAAACTAATAATAATTAGTTTTGTGGGAAAATAGACCCGATTTCTTTCGACAGATAGATGTATAATGTTGAGGTTTCGATTTAAATGAGATGGATTGTTTCTTTTGAATATTAATTTGTTGGAAAATAATAGTATTTTCAGGTTTATTAAATTATTTGAGTTTTCTTGTTAGGTTAGTATTTGAGTTGTATATCTTGCTTATTAGAAATTAAAATTAGTCAAAATGTAGTCCTCAATTTGTAACCTTCTTAACATTCTTGTTTCTTTATTTTTCCTTTTAATAAAATAGTCTTTATAGTTTGTTCATTTGTTGGTTAGAATACTCTAATTTTCACTTCCTCGATTTTTGTTTGAACTCTACGATCATTTGAGTTCACTCACCATTTAAGCATATAGTCCATGCACACACTTATTCTAAAACTGTCCATATACGAGTACTAGCACAACAAACTCAACTTCACTGTCTCAACTGAGGAATGTTAAGGTTTCATCTTAAACCAGTTAACAATAACCGGATTAACCAAACTTTATTTGATGCAAAGTGTCTTAACTTTTCAATATGAGACAATACTCTATTTCCTCGCCTAAACAACAAAGCCCAATTGTGTCATCACTTCCCCTCCCCTTCTTTGCAATGCCGGCCCAGGCCCAATGCAAGCAGGGTGACCGTTCGGGGCCCAAAATAATTAGGGACACCAAAATTATGAGGGTGGTATATTTATATATGTTTTCATAAGAGTATAAATTTATAAAATTTGGATCAATAACAAGGAAATTTAACTAGAACTGGTGGTTTTGTTGTTTGAAATTAATGAGGAGATCTTGGCTTCAAAACACCGTGTGTGCTTATTTACTTTTCAACTTTTACAAATTTCTTTTCATAAGAGTATAAATATATAAAATTTCGCTAAATGATCAAGAAGTTTAATTAGAATCAATGGTTTTTGTTGTTTAAAATTAACGAGAGATCCTAAGTTCAATTAAAGACTCAAAAACATAATTATTTTTTGTCTCATATTGACAAAGTTAGTAAATAAGAAAAAATACCTCACGATTTATACAAAAACACTTTAAAAGTTCAGATGGAAAACAAAACGCATATCTATCTACTTGTAAATCCGGAGTTTTTTTTGTTTCCTTCTTACGATACAAAATAAATTAGTTTTTCCGTGTTTATAAATTATTAAGTTTGAAGTGCTTTTCTAAATATCATTTTATCGATATTTTACATATGAAAACAAATAATTTTCTTATATAAAATGATGACATATTTTTTGACATCATCTCGGATCTCAAAAATCCCTAGACTGCCTTGCTTGTTTGTAAGCTCCCTAGATTTGACCGACGCACAAATACAGAGTTTCTGATTTTCTTGGCGCAACATCCAATTTTCTTGTCGACAATCTACATGCATTGCATGTCCTTGAAAAGTTAGTAGATTTGAAGAACAAGCAAAGGGTAATCTTATGAAACAAGGTATTATCTAGGATTTTTTTTTTTTCCTTTTCGAAGTAAAGACAATTTAGTTACACAATTACATTAATACCCTCTGCTGGTTTCCCTCTTTCTTCCGTCATGACCGTTAAAAACCTACCCAAGTACATAACGCCACACTTCAGCTGGAGCTCTGAGAGAAACAAAAACCCAGTTGATATATTTCCGAAGATTTCATACATATTTAGATAGTAAAAGAAAAATGGCTTTTTCTGGTGATTTTGGAATCTCTGCAATTTTTGGAACTTTCCCTTTTAAGCACCACCACTCTCTGGGAATCTCTCTCCAACCCTCCAAGGTTTGCATTTTCCCCCTTTTATTTTTGCTTCTTTTTCTGCAAAAGATTTGAAATTTCATGCATTTATCCAACTGGGTTTCTAGATTTATCTCCAGTTGCCTCATTCATTGCTGGAAATTCGCAAGTCTTGTTTACAATTTGATTTCTATGGCTGCCGGTTCTGCTTTTTTTTTGTGTTCTTGTCGTTGTTCTGTCTATTTATCCTTTTAATGTCAATTTATGAAAATTTAATATGAAAAGAAACATTATTGGATGGAAATATCAAAGCAGCAGTTATGTAGGTGCTTTTTTCTGGAAGGTGAATGGTGGGGCAAATTTTTTACTGCTTTCATTATGTAGGTGCTGAGATTTTGCACTAATTTTCCCTGCTATCAAGTAAATTTTAGAAATTTGGATTTGACTAGTTTTTCAGATTTCATTTGAAGAATACCTAAACCGGGAGGTTTGGGAGTAACGCATAGCGCCTGATTCTTTTGTTTAGTGTAAGCATGTCGCTTAAGCAATAAACCAACCATCAACTTCCATATCCTTTAGTTTTCGAAATTTAGTTTACAAATTGAGTCTCCCTAGCATTACCCTTTTACTGAAATCTGTTGTATTAGATTTGTCAACAATCCTCTCAAACACCTACTGCCGTCATATGGCTTCAACTTCAAGGAACGGTTTATATTTCAGGTCTGATGCTCTCTCGTATATCTGCAGGTAAAATATAACGGTTTCAATGGCGGAGGTAGTTTTCCTCTGATGAATCAAACGTCTTTCTCAAATCTAGTTTGCTATAGCTCGAACTCGAAGTGTCACTATGACCAATCATTTGGAATTGAAGGAAACAGTGAACTCTTTCCGGGACCTATAAGCCAAGAAACAGAAGGCTTTCTCCTCAATGCTATAAACATGAGCTTTTTCGAGCGCTTGAATTTGGCATGTAAGATATTGCTCCCTTCACCATCGACACGAAGGACTTCCAATGCAAAGATTGCAAAGCAGCGGTTGCAGATGATCCTCTTCTCTGATCGATGCACAGTAACTGATGAGGCGAAACAGAAGATTGTAAGCAACATTGTCGGAGCTCTGTCCGATTTTGTGGAAATAGACTCGAAGGATAAAGTCCAGCTTAGTGTCTCGGAGGATCAGGACCTAGGCACCGTGTACTCCGTTACAATCCCCGTTCGGCGTGTGAAGCCCGAATATCAGGACGAGGATGATGTTGAGGGCATATCAAATGGTGAAGACATGGATACAGGGGGCATGCAACAGATTGAAGAGAGAGGGAAAGACAGAGAAGGGGGCATGCAATAGATTAATTTTTTTGTAGTATTTTTATAGATTAATTTATAATATGAAGGGTTTTGATTATAAATATGAATTGCTATGAATCGGCAACAAACACTTTTGATACGAACTACTAATCACCTTTTGGGTAGTCAAGTATCATTCAATTGTTAAACCTAAAATAAGGAGGATAATTGGAGATGGTTCCATGTCATGCATCTTGAATATTCTTTTTTAGCATAACAATATATTTTACGTTAGGAGGAGAAGGGAGTTCGGCTAAACCACACAATAGACAGCCTAAGTTGGTATCAAATTCGCTATCTTGAATTGAATGTAAAAATAAATAAGAGTAATAATAAAATAGATACAATGAAAATGAAACGACACTTGTACTTTATATTTGACAGAAAAATGAGAGAAATTTGATTCGATTATAATTATTAACAAACTCCACCACATGAATACGATTAAAGGATTTTTTTTTTTTTAGGGTCATTTTGGTTCCCTATCAATCTAATTGTTATATTGAAACTTTGTTTGTTTAAAAAAGTTCGGCAAAAAGAGATATTATAATGTTCAGAAAATATACATTAAGACTTGGGTTCCAATGAATACGATTCCTAAGAAAGTAAGAAACTATTCTTGTGTAAGAAGGAATCCTCATAAAAGAAGGGAAACCTAATAACACAAGGGAAACGAGTTTGTATATAATTACAAGAGATCAACCTCCTGAAGCCTCTCTGACTGCTTAAACATAAGAAACAACGAAATTACAATGGAGCAGCTACTTGTACTCTGCTCTGAGCTCTTCTTCCTCAGAATCCTCCTGCCTTTGCTTTCATGGCTTCCCCTTACTGCTACTCACTTTCACTCCCTTCCATTCCCAAGCCACCAAACCTCAATAAAATCCAACTCCTACCCACCAATCTTCACACCCCGAACCTGTTTTCTCGCTACATTTCTACAATTCGGAGCCGCGGAATCCGAGCTTCCAACTCATCGTCCTCCCAGTTCAATATGATGCTCGAAAGCCCAGCGAGGAACCATGAGCATCGAAGATACTCGCTGCTTGGTTAACCACAACGTGGGCAATTGGCAAAGTTCCTTCTTTGTAAGTATCTGGTTTGCTCTCCAAAATTTGGCATGTTTTTGGTTGCTGAGAAAATGAAGGAAAATATGTGAATGGTCTTTTGTTTTATGTTTTGTTTGTCAAGGCTGCAAAAGTTTCAAAATTTCTGAGCAAAATGCATGTAATTTTTGTTGGGTTGGTTGGTCCTTAACTTGGTTTCTGGGATTAGTTAGTGAAATGTTGAATTGTTGTTCCGGCATTTTCTGGGTAGCCAAACAGATAAATTATGTTCATTTAATAGGAATCAAATGAGTCCCCATGATTTATTAGTTCTGATTATTTATTGGTTTGGGAGCATATGCTCCAATCAACTTTACACGGGACACACAAAAGAAGTACTTTGATCCTATTAGACGGGGGATGGTGAAGAAGCTAGGACATAAGGGTAGAGTTCAAGAGAGCAAAATACGTTTAGGAACGTGGAATATAGGAACCTTAACGGGAAAATCTATGGAAGTGGTGGAAGTTATGGTGAGGAGAATGATAAATATTATGTGCCTACAAGAAACTAAGTGGGTTGGTCGTAAGGCAAAGGATCTAGAAAACTCAGGGTTTAAACTTTGGTATTCGGGCACAAATAGAACGAGAAATGGTGTTGGCATCATCGTGGACAAGACCTTGACACAAGATGTTGTAGATGTCAAGAGGGTAGGAGATAGAATCATGGCAATCAAGATTGTAATAGGACAAAAACTTATCAATGTGATTAGTGCGTACGCACCTCAAGTAGGGTTGGATACGAGTTCGAAGGAGAAATTTTGGGAAGACCTTGGAGACTTGGTGTAAGGAATTGCTTAGACGGAGAAGTTATTTATAGGAGGAGATTTAAATGGACACGTGGGCAGGGAGACAGGCAACTATGGAGGTTTTCATGGTGGCCATGGTTTTGGGGAGAGAAACGAGGATGGGGAAGCTATCTTGGATTTTGCAATGGCATATGATCTCTTCTTAGCCAACACCTTCTTTAAGAAGAGAGAAGAACATGTGATCACCTACAAGAGTAGGTCGTCAAAAACACAAATAGATTTTCTTCTAATGAGGAAAGGGGATCGTATAACTTGTAAGGATTGCAAAGTTATACCAGGAAAGAGCGTGGCTAATCAACATCGCTTGTTGTTGATGGATGTACATATCAAAAGAGTGAGAAAAAAGAACAAGACTTGGAAGTGCCCAAGGACTAGATGGTGGAATCTAAAAGAAGAAAAACAAGCCATTTTCAAAGAGAAAGTAATCACCCAGTGTGTGTGGGATAGAGAGGGGGAAGCTAGCCAAATGTGGGATTCCATGGCTGGTTGTATCCGAAAAGTAGCAAAAGAGGTATTAGGAGAGTCCAAGGGCTTTGCCCCACACCAAAAGGAATCTTGGTGGTGGAATGAGGAGGTACAAACAAATGTGAAGGCTAAGAAGGAATGTTGTAAAGCCTTATACAAGGATAGGACCGATGAAAATGGTGAAAGGTATAGAAAAACGAAGCAAGAGGCGAAGAAAGCTGTGAAAGAAGCTAAGTTAGTGGCTTATGACGATATGTATAAGCGACTAGATACCAAAGAATGAGAGTTGGATATCTATAAACTAGCTAGAGCAAGGGAAAAGAAGACAAGGGACCTAAACCAAGTGAGGTGCATCAAGGATGAGGATGGAAATGTTCTTGCTACAGAGAACGCGGTTAAAGACAGATGGAGAGGTTATTTTCATAATCTTTTCAATGAAGGACATGAAGGGAGTGCTTCTTTAGGGGAGTTGAGTAACTCAGAAGAGTGTAGAAACTACTTTTTTTATCGTCGAATCCGGAAGGAATAAGTGGTGGTAGCTTTGAAGAAGATGAAGCATAGAAAAGTAGTAGGCCCAGACGATATACCAATCGAAGTGTGGAAAGTTTTGGGAGAGACAGGTATAACATGGCTCACTGACTTTTTTCAATAGGATTTTGAAAACGAAGAAGATGCCAAATGAGTGGTGAACAAGCACTTTTGTGCCTATCTACAAGAATAAGGGCGACGTACAAAATTGCATGAACTATAGGGGTATTAAGCTAATGAGTCATACAATGAAGCTCTGGGAGAGAGTCATTGAGCATAGATTGAGGCAAGAGACACGGGTTTCGGACAACCAATTCGGGTTCATGCCAGGGCGCTCAACCATGGAGGCAATCTATCTCTTACGAAGATTGATGGAAAGATATAGAGATGGGAAAAAGGATTTACACATGGTCTTTATAGATTTGGAAAAAGCGTATGATAGGGTTCCAAGAGACATTCTTTGGAGGATTTTAGAGAAGAAAGGAGTACGAGTAGCATATATCCAATCTATAAAGGATATGTATGAAGGAGCCAAGACTGCCGTAAGAACTCATGAAGGACAAACCGAAAGCTTTCCCATAACTGTAGGATTACATCAAGGCTCATCCTTAAGTCCTTACCTTTTTGCGTTGGTAATGGATTAGTTAACAGGGCATATTCAAGATGATATTCCTTGGTGTATGCTTTTCGCAGACGATATAGTGTTGATAGATGAAACTCGGGAAGGGGTAAATGCAAAGCTTAACCTTTGGAGAGAAGTGTTGGAATCTAAAGGTCTTCGCCTAAGCCGATCAAAGACATAATATATGGAGTGCAAGTTCAGTGCAAATGGAGGCCAAAACGAGTTAGGGGTGAGGATCGAAGATCAAGAAATACCAAAGAGCGACCGTTTTCGTTACCTAGGATCTATCTTGCAAAAGAACGGAGAATTAGATGGAGATCTCAACCATAGAATACAAGCTAGATGGATGAAATGGAAGAGTGCATCCGGCGTGTTGTGTGACCGCCGTATGCCACTGAAGCTCAAGGGAAAATTTTATAGGACGACAATAAGGCCAGCGATGCTGTATGGTACAGAATGTTGGGCGGTGAAGCATCAACACGTACACAAAATGGGTGTAGCGGAGATGAAGATGCTTCGTTGGATATGTGGGCACACGAGAAAGGATAAGATTATGAATGAGGATATCCGGGGTAAAGTAGGAGTAGCCGAAATTGAAGGAAAGATGAGAGAAAATCGATTACGGTGGTTTGGACATGTGCAAAGAAGGCATACTAACGCTCCAATTAGAAGATGCGACTATGGGACAGAGGTTCAGGGCCGAAGGGGTAGAGGAAGACCTAGGAAAACTTTGGAAGAGACTCTAAGAAAAGACTTAGAGTACTTGGATCTAACGGAGGACATGACACAGGACCGAGCACAATGGCGTTCCAAGATTCATATAGCCGATCCTACTCAGTGACTTGGATTTTCAAAGTCTCCAACCGAGAAGTTTTCCTCACTCAGGAAATTAAGGGAACACTACCTCAACCTACATGCTCCACTCACAAAGCTTCAACAAAAGAAAATTAAAAAAACTTAGCGAAGAAGGCTTTGGTGTATTTAACACAATACGTTGAAATGAAGGAAAGCTTATTTATTGATATCCCCGATAAGTTACAAATATGTACATATGCATGAGTCAAAATAAACAAACAAGAGGGAGCCTTCACAAAGGTTGCTTAGGAGAAGTCTCAGCAGTCGGTAAAGCCCTAGAAAGAGAAGGCACCGGAGGGGGATCATTCGAAGCCTCAGTACTGGACAGAACCCTAGAAGGAGGAGGCATTAGAGGTTGATTATTTGGAGCTTCATTACGCGGTACAGCCCCAGAAGACGAAGGCAATAAATGCCTTTGGAACAAACCCACAAATCTCTGATGATCAAGTAAAACCTGACCATCAGATTCCTTCATCTGGTCAAGCTTCCTCTTTATGTTTGTAGCATAGTCATGTGCGAGCCGGTGCAACTGTTTATTCTCATGCTTGAGCCCTCTAATCTCCTGTTTGAGACTCATCACTTCAGCCGCCAATGATTCAACTTGGCGGGTTCGAGCAAATAGGCGTTGGGCCATATTAGACACAGAACCTACACACTGAACACTGAGAGCCAAATAATCCTTAACAGCCAACTCATCAGACCGTTTGGAAATTAGTCTGTTATCTTTGGGAGTGAGAAGGTTCCTGACCACCACCGCAGCGGTCATATCATTCTTCATCACGAAATCCCCAACGGTAAGAGGACCAGTAGGGGAGACGAAGGATGGGCGCCATATGTTGTCTGGAGAAGGCGTGGCTGCCTCTTCAACAAGGTTTAAGTCAAAACGACGGTCGGAGGGGCCAGACATTTTCAAAGGTGTTGAAGAGAGAAGATGTCGGACAAATCAAGATCTTAGAAGTGCAAGAATGGAGCTTCTACTGGTGAAGATTCAAGTGTGCTTTGGAACTTAATGTCAGCCTCTATAAAAATTTGCACCCGACCGAGCTTTAGAAATCGAAGAGGCGTTTGCTTTCTCAAAAGCTGGGCTGCTCAGAGACCACGAGGGTCGATCTCAGAAATCGAAGAGGCGTTTGCTTTCTCAAAAGCTGGGCTGCTCAAAGACCACGAAGGCCAATCTCAGAAATCGAAGAGGCGCTTGCTTTCTCAAAAGTTGGGCTGCTCAGAGACCACGATGGCCGATCTCAGAAATTGAAGAGGCACCTACTTTTCCAGCCTTGTCAGCACCTGTCACACGCACACTCAGCTTTGCGAAAATTATGGGCATTCTGTCGAAGATTTCTGGTGAAGTAGAAAGCACATGAATCTTACTGTTCAATCACCCACTTCCCACACGCAACATTAGCTCATGGGTACCACATATAACTTTGTCAAAGTTCTCTGATAAAGTTGAGACACGTGAAGCTTGCAACTCCCACTACATCGCTCTGACCAAGAAGGGTAAAAGAATAGCAAAGAAACAATACTAACAAAACTTAGACACATAAATTTTGAAGGTCTAGCTACCATATTATTACCCACAAGGGTAAAGGAACAGTACCACTGCTGGATAATTGGAAAGTCTCTGTGTGTCAACCTCTGTGCTTCGTGGCAAGGTAGACTAGCAAACATGCCCAACCTTTACTCACATTCGAGAAAACACTCCCAACAAGATTGCTTGCTCCAAAATCGAAGAGGCACCGCCCTCCGAATCTCGAGAGCCAGACTCCCAACATGATTACTTTCTCAAAAATCGAAGAGACACTGCTATCCGAATCTCGAGAGCCAGACCCCCAGCAGGATTGCTTTCTCAAAAATCGAAGATGCATTGTTCTTCGAATCTCGAGAGCCAGATCCCCAACAGGATTGCTTGTTCGAAAACCGAAGAGGCACCACTTTCCCAACTTCAAGAGCCGGATTTCGTTGGATAAAGCTTGTCTGTAATCTTCACACGCAACATCAGCTTTCCAGATACCACAGACCATTTTTTCAAAGTGCTCTAACAGAGTTAAAACATGTGAGGCTGGCAGCTCCCACTACCGTGCTATGACCAAGCAGGGTAAAGGAATAGCATTACTACTTGTTGTTAGGGAGACTCCTATATATGTCGACCTCCATCCCCAACGGACAGGCAGACCTGCAAAAATGCTCAACCCTTCCTCATATCTGAAAGGGCACTCCCAATGAAGCCTTTCGAAATATTCAACTTTCTTTCCCCCCGATAATACCTCTGTAAACAAGCTATACTAGAGCAAGAATATCTCATATCATCAGGGTTAAAAGCAAGAGTATCCCATATCATGCTTTTTCCCTGTCTTTTCCTTTGGCTTTGTTCTTACCTGCAAGACAAGGAGAAAGAAAGCAATCAGTCAGCACTTGGAATCAAGCTTCCAGTTAGAAACTGACTGCCTGGAACCCCTTACCTGATTACTTACCTGGCATTGCTCTCGAGTACTCATCTTCAACATCTTATGTTTCCAGGGAAGATATCGCATCTACGAGAGGAACAAATAGGGCAAGTGAGAAGGATACAAAGAAGCATGTGGAGACAAGCGTAACAGCACACGTGCCGATACATCCACTACTCTGTCAAAAGCAAAAGTATCCCATATTAGCAGGGTCGAACGTACTCTAGATTTGATGGACTTGTTTTGACCCTCAAATTCTTTAGTCGGCCTTATACTCTGGAGGAAACCAGAAAACCCTCCAGCCCAGTTCAAGAATAAGCCTGTGGAAAGTTACTTCTTCAAAAGCAAAAGTATCTCATATCATATCTTCTCATTTTTCTTCTCTTTATCCTTCATGCTGCCTGCAAGATAGGGAGAATGTGAACAATCAGCCGGTACTCGAAATCAAAGTTCTGATCTGGGACTGATTGCTTGGAGCTCTGATTGCTTACCTTGTCTGTCACCTCTTTCAGCAGATCCCCTAGCTCGGCGACTTGGGGGACTCCTACTACATGGTTTGTATCGCGCTTGACCAAGCCTGAAACTACAAGTAAGCTTCAAGTGAAATTGATACATTACATTGTGCATCTCCACCAGTTAAAGATACCACCCCTGGATGGAGGAAGAGTACTTCCAGAGAAGATGCCACATCTACCTATGAGACAGATAAGGCAAGTCAAGACGATACCACACTCCGGTACTTAGAAGTTTCGTGATTACGAGATCATTCTCCCACAATATTTCCTAATGTCATTTGTACTAAATCATTCACTTGTACTCACTAAAGGAGAGCTTGAACCTATGTACTTGTGTAAACCCTTCACAATTAATGAGAACTCCTCTATTCCGTGGACGTAGCCAATCTGGGTGAACCACGTACGTCTTGTGTTTGCTTTCCTATCTCTATCCATTTATATACTTATCCACACTAATGACCGGAGCAATCTAGCGAAGATCACAAAAAGCGATCGTTTTCGCTACCTAGGATCTATCTTGCAAGAGAACGGAGAATTAGATGGAGATCTCAACCATAGAATACAGGCTGGATGGATGAAGTGTAAGAGTGCATCCGGCGTGTTGTGTGACCGTTGTAGGCCACTGAAGCTCAAGGGAAAATTTTATAGGACGGCAATAAGGCCAGCGATGTTGTATGGCACATAATGTTGGGCGGTGAAGCATCAACACGTACACAAAATGGGTGTAGCGGAGATGAGGATGCTTCGTGGGATGTGTGGGCACACGAGAAAGGATAAGATTGGGAATGAGGCTATCCGAGGTAAAGTAGGAGTAGCCGAAATTGAAGGAAAGATGAGAGAAAATCGGTTACGGTGGTTTGGACATGTGCAAAGAATGCCTACTGACGCTCCGGTTCGAAGATGTGACTACGGGACAGAGGTTCAGGGCCGAAGGGGTAGAGGAAGACCTAGAAAAACTTTGGAAGAGACTTTAAGAAAAGACTTAGAGTACTTGGATCTAACGGAGGACATGAAACAAAACCGAGCGCAATGGCGTTCTAGGATTCATATAGCCAACCCCACTTAGTGGGAAAAGGCTTTGTTGTTGTTGTTGTAGTGGTTTTTTAGCAATTTGATCCTGTTGGGAATCTGTTGCTTAAAGTGAATACAAAGCTTGCCACTAGCTCTTATGGGGAAGATGAACTCATCAGTCTCATTCAAACGTAAATTTCGGAATAGCACAAAGTTTAAGATTGGACGAAACTAAACTTGTGTATTGAATGTCAGTGAGGATTATTAGTTTGTTCTGATGTTTTGATGATATCTTGCTTTGCAGATTATATATTAAGCACTGCGTTTTGTGAATTAGAAGATGAGGTGGAGGGGGCAGAATACAGAATTAAAGAAACCAACATGTTTACTGTATACAAGTATCAACAGGTGAGGTAGTTTAGAGATTAGTTTTTGTGATGAATTGTTTTCTGTTGAATATCCATTGTGATTGATCAGCAGATTGGGTTCTTCCCCAATGAGAAAGCGTTGTCCCTAAGGTACCAGATGGCTGGGATGTTAGAAACTATGCTAAGACAAGGGGTTCTTGGGGAAGATGACACCGTTGAAGAATCACCAAAGTGAGTGGTTCCTCCCTCAAATGCTGTTCTTTATGATTCCCCGATGAAACTATAAACAATGAGACTATAGTAATTGTTGCAAAAACATATTTCTCGTCCATTGGTGTGTTGAATTAAGGTGAATTTGGTGAACATGTTTCTAGTTATTCTACTTGAGCTTCTTGTTTCTTTTTTTCTTCATAATTACATGTTGACCTCCGTCACATTCAGAGGGGGCGTTGGGGGTGCACAAAAGGTGCAGTGGCATAGGGCCCCAAATTTTTTGATCCTCCCTTATATTACACATTAGTATAAATTTCTAATAAAAAAAAGTTTTAAGCTGAAAAGAAAAATCATCAGCATCATTACAATTAGTTAAGCGAAGCTTGAACTCAATATATTAATTTTCTTCTTTTTTTTAATAATAAAAAACTTATATACTACTTTCTTCCACTTTTCTATTAAGCAATAAAAAACTAACTTGTGTATTACTTTCTTCCACAAATACAAATGTATTTTCATATCTCTATTTTAGCTGTGCTCCATTTTTTTTAAAGATGAACCCAAAATCATGACTTTATTTTGGAGATTATTCAATTTGTAAGTGGGATGCTGATTTCAATTAAGTTTGGATATTGATTGTTGAGCTTTGTATGGATATATTGTCCAACAACAATTTTTTTGTTTTAAATAAGGAGGGTCTTTTTATTAAATTCGCACAGGGTTCCCAAAATGTCAGAGACGGCCCTGGTCACATTTCTAACCGAAATTGTTTTACTGACCCTATGTCTATTTGTCTTCTTCATTTTTTTGTTCACTGTGTATAAATCTAAAGCTTCCTTCCCGTCGTCCTGCTATTGTATGTGAACGTTGTCTGCATTCACCAGAGAAAGATATGTGAGTAAGAGCTTTCCACATCATGGACCCAAAAGGCATTATCGAAATGATTGTCATCTTCCTGGAGGAAAGAGGAGATGGGGCAGTTCTTCCTCCTGCGCTCAACAATAACTTGGTAAGTTTCACGAAGAAAGCTAGTAATAGCACTGAAATTTTGGTTTTTATAGTTGCATTTTTGTTTTCGGCTGTGATGAGTAAAATTAAGTTTCCTTTGATGGTCTCAGGAAAACAGAGACAGGATTTTGCCATTTCGTACGTGGAAAGATCACTCTGTAGCAAAACAAGGTGGCGCTTATGAATGGAGTGCGCTATCCACACATCCCTTTTCACCTCTTGTTAATTTATGTCCTTTGATATTATTCAATTCATCCAATCCGACAGCCGAAAATTAAAAAGGTGTGAGAGAAGTAAAATATGATGTGTGAATATCATACCCTTTATGAATCAACAATGGCTGAAGCTGATACAGTAGCAACACTTGAGATGGATGGTAGGGGCCAAGTTATTCAGTCCTTCCCCTCCAAGAAAATCACTCTTGAAAGAACATGGAACGTAAAATCGAAATGCTTGATTGATAAAAGTGCAAAGAATCAAAGAACTCATTATTCAATAAACGTAAGTACACCTGTTAATTTTGGTTTATATTTTGCTAAGTTTCAGTCTTTTCTTCCTCATTTCACTTCCCATCATTCATGAAGAGGTGTGCTATTCACACACCTCATTTTACTTCTCACTATCCCTTGATAATTTATATCCGTTGATCTTCTTCAATTCTTCCGATTCGACGGCCGAAAATTAAGAAGGTGTATGATAAGTAATATAGAATGTGTGGATATCACACCCCTTCATAAATCATGTCGGGGCATCAGCACCACCTCCACTTTGGGTGACGTTACCACTAATGTGCCTTGGAGGGAATCAAGTCGGACAACTTGATTACTTTGAACGGAGGTTACCAGATGACTCTATTGCCAGGAGGCATGTACATGGGATGCCTATGTGATATAGGAAACAATGTTGCAGAATCATAGTCGTTCCATTTGGAGTTCTGTTGTCTCGAGGCTGCAAAACAAATAACCAACTTCAAACACAGCAAGATTCATAGAGGCAAGAAAAACCAGCGAAGTAATGAAAAATGATGTCTTGAACTTGCCAATCTCCCCGAGAAGAAGTAAACCTGCCCGTTTGAGAGGCCATTCATGCTCTTGACCAACTCAAATGATGGCTTAGAATCAGATCCAAAAGTCACTGATCCTCTGTGGTCTCTAATGACAACTCCAGACCCTGCTCCTGGGAGGCTTTATCTCATGCACTATCACAGTTTTCTTTGAGAAAACCAGATAGGAAAGGAGCACATGCCGAATGGAGAGAAAGTGGGATGGGGGAGAAGTTACCAATCAATAGTAAACGAAGGAGCATCTTGTCCATACGTGCCAAAGGGTGAAAGCCCAGTTAGATAGAATCCATCCCCTCTCATTAGCAGTAAATCATGAGTTTCTTGATGTCTATACTGTTAGGAACCTAATTGGACTTGACTAACATGATATGGATGAAATGTAGTTATCATGGTGCACAAACTGATTTAAGAGTTGTAAAGGTGGACCGCTTCTTACAAACAAGGAGATGCGGATGTCTTTGACAGAAAGAAATAGCCGACGATCCACTAACTACTCATAATGCTTGAAACCAATCCCCATGATAGATGGAAGTTGATAAAGGTTATGCCTATGTAATTGAATTCCCTGCTCGCAAAGAAGATGTTCTGAACAAACTAGGGTTCTACCACGTTTGAAACTTAAGGTCTTTAACAAGTAGAAGAATTCCATTTTCAGTCTCAACAAATGGCTGCTCCAGGTATGATAGTTTTTCTTGCACAATTAGTAATCTGGGAACCTTTGTTATTAATTAGGGTTTTGCCTGTGTTAATGCATGGTTTTACATGAACTAATGACATACTTTACTTACCTGGTTTCTAAAATATAGCAGTCCAGAGAGGTGATAGACCGGGGGTTTGGTTTGTATGCCCTGCTACTGCCAAACCACACCATTTCAGACTGAGATACTGATATCTGGGAGAAAAGATAACCGATTTTCCATTTAATTTTATTTTCCTGCTTTGATTGTGGAATTGGGGTTGGATAAAATCTGTGCGGGTCAAAAGTTTTGGGATCCATACAGAAATAAAAGATTATGTGAATCGTGAGGTTGGTTGGTAGTTGTGGAAGTAGCAAGCAAGGAATTGCAACAGGGGTGACCGCGAGTTTCTCAAATATCACACAGGCGGGCACTATGCAAGGGAGAGAAAAATGGAGAGCAAGACTCAAAAAACACAGCAAGATTCAAGATCAAGACTAAAAAACAAATATACATTTACCGCGTTATGCAATATCTAGCTCTCCTACTCTTGGGGTCTCCTAGCCTTCTGTCTAGCCACATAACAACTCAACAAACATACATTCACAACAACACAGTAAATCACAAACTCTACTCACACAAGATTTTCAATTGGAACAAACATGACCCAAACAAATGTCAAAATTAATAAATAACGATAAAAATTCACAGCACAGGGTCAATTAGAATCTATGCTTTTTCAAAAAATTTGGAACGAAGATCAAATTAACCCACAGCCAAAGGCATTTTCTACAAAGGTAAATTCGAGAAAATTGACTGAAATCCAAACTAGTACCTTCGACGATTGCTTGCGAGTGTTGAGAACGAAGCTGATTCCACTTCCAAAATCTAGCTACAGATCCCTCGCTTCCAATTCAATTCAAATGATTTGCATCAATAAATCATACTTAGGGCTTTGATATTCATACTATAAATTGAGCTACACAATTGGATTGAAATTCAAAGAGAAATGGCCGGAAATTACCTCGCCGCCTCTGATTTCTTTCGTTTCTTGATTTAGAAAATGGAGCGGGAAGAACGAAGGAACGCGAGGAATGATCTGCATCAATAAATCATAGTTAGGGCTTCGACATTCATACTATAAATTGAGCTACACAATTGGATTGAAATTCAAAGAGAAATGGTCGGAAATTACCTCGACGCCTCCGATTTCTTTCGTTTCTTGATTTTGAAAATCGAGCGGAAAGAACGAAGGAACACGAGGAATGCGACGAAAATTGAACTCGTCTGTCTTTTATAGATCGGGTCACAGGGCCTTTATCTCAAGAAACGAAAGAAATCGAAGGCAACGAGGTAATTTCTAGCCATTTCTCTTTGAATTTCAATCCAATTGTGTAGCTCAATTTATAGTATGAATGTCGAAGCCCTAACTATGATTTATTGATGCAGAACATTCCTCGCGTTCCTTCGTTCTTCCCGCTTGATTTTCGAAATCAAGAAACAAAAGAAATTGAAGGCAGTGAGGTAATTTCCGGTCATTTTTCTTCGAATTTCAATCCAATTGTGGAGCTTAATTCATGATATGAATATTAAAAGCACTAATCATATTTTTTTGATGCAGATCATTTGAATCAAATTGAATTGGAAGCAAGGGATCCGTCACCAGATTTCGGAATTGGATTCGTTCTCTACATTCGCAAGCAATCATTGAAGGTAATACTCTATAATTTCAGTCAATCTTCTCAGATTTACTGTGTTTTTGTGATTTTTTTTGTGTTTGACTGCATAAACCTCTGTAGAGAATGCCTTTGGCTATGGGTTAATTTGATGTTCAATCCAAATCTTTCGAAATTGTATGAATTATGATTTACTGTGTTCTTGTGAAATTTATATTTTTTATTTTTAGACATTTGTTTGGGTTATGTTTGGTCCAATTGAAAAATCTTGTGCAAGTATAAATTGTGATTTACTGTGTTGTTGTGAATGTATGTTTGTTGAGTGGTTATGTGACCAGACGGATGGTTAGGAGAGCTAGAAATGGCATAACGCAATAACAAGCATTTGTTTCTTAATCTTTAATCTTGCTGTGTTTTATGAGTCTTGCTCTCCATTTTTTCTCTGCATAACGTAGACACCTTGTGCCCATATGCGTGGTAACTCAGAAACTCACGGTCACCCTTGTCGCAATTCCTTGTTTTCATCTGCGTGTTTACTATTGCTTGGTGATTTCTCCCACATCCCACTTTCTCCCCATTCGGCATGGTCTCCTACCCCAGCTGGTTTTCTCAAAGTAAATTGTGATGGTGCATGGGATAAAGCCTCCGAGGAGGCAGGGTATGGAGTTGTCATTAGAGACCACAGAGGGAGGTTGGTTGATGGTCTAGGTCTAGGTCTAGCAAGGCATTTCTTTGCTGCTTCCCCTCTTCAAGTCGAGTTGCAGGCGATTTTAGATGGAACTAGTCATAATGCCCGCGCGTTGCTGCGGGTTCTAATAGTGTAAAACATGTAAAAAGTTGGACATTAAGGTACAAAATAAGGAGCAAAATAGCTCTCTAATCACAACAACTACATAATACCACCAGAACAATAAAAAAAAATCATATTATTAGTTAATTATATACATAAGATTACAATTCTATTTGTCAAATACATAATACAGGAACCCACTTTGGTTGGGTCGATAATTTAAAAAACCATTGAATATTAATAGTTTCCAGTGTGAACCAAATTTGCAATCACTAAAGTAATAAAAATTTTTGAGAGTGATATGATGACTTACCCCAACTTCAGTGTCTTCAATATATAAGTCATGCAGTTTCGTTTCGTATTGAAAATTTTAGTACTGATACATAAAATTTGCTAAATATAAGTTTAATTTTAAGTTGGAAGGTGATCTCAAGAGATTTTACAAATATGCAAAAGGTTTATGTCAATGTGAGTTTTGACATTTTCAAAGATCATTACGTTAACTTCAAATTGACACTACAATTTGTGAATTTTATGTAAATGATTGTTACGTTTGTACATTGATAGTTAAGACGTAAGAAAGTTTAAGCCAACTAATATTCAATAAGAAATAATCTCATAATTGCTAAAAACTAAAATGGCTGACAAATAATTTTATCAAAGCTAACAAAATAATCTCTTACCTTTAACTTTGCTCCAGAGGCATACCTTTGAAGATGCATTTCCCAATAAATTTGTTGCCAATCTAGCCATTGAATCTGAATGTCAAGCTCTAGTCAGTGGCCGTCTGAGAAATTAGTCGATCTAGGAGTAGGATTGAAATTGCAACTTCTGGAACAAAATGTAAGAATTTTTATCATTCTTTGAATTCCTATCTATATTCAATGAAACAAAACAAATAAAACTCAATTCTTGCAGACCCTTTGTGTTTTCTACCATTCCAGAGTCCTTTGATAAACTAAAGGTCATCTTTATAAGCATTGCTAGAACATGAGATTGGATAAAATGCAAACATGATCCGAATTTTTAAAAACCTTACTGATAAAAAAAATAAAAAATAAAAAATAAAAAAAATTTCTACAACCTTTTGATTAGTTTTCAGACTTACATTGCGTCTGTGGTTTTTTTAACCCAATGGAGGTAACCGCGAAGTAACAACATAGGGCAGGATCCCATGGAAGCTGTTAGACAATTAGTAAAAGATGAATGCTTATAAAACTGAAAATAAAAACATTTAATCAAAGAAAAAATACATACTTGATCACAAAGGGCTTGCATCCTTGCAAGCTTGCACACAAAAACCCCAATATTCGAAGACCAACGTTTCCTGAAAGCAAAAAATCAAACCAGATCATACAGCTACACGCAAATCACCAAAAAAAAAAAATTTAATCAGGTATACTAAAAAAGCCAGAAAACTCAACAAAAAACGTCAGGTTATGTAGGTTAAAAACAGATTCCAATCAAATTCAAAAAGGGCACAAACAAAGTCGCAGGATTGATTTCTAGCAAGAAAAAGGGTGTTAATAATGGAGAATCGCAAACAAATTCTAGAGAGGGCGAAAGGACTCAACCGTGAATTCAATATGATCTATCTGGAACAGATGTTTGTAGAAAGGTGCTATGTGCTAATTTTTTATCCACTTACTTATGTAGGCTTATTGATTTTTTTTTGTGTTTGTAGGATTGACAGGAACCGTACCAAGCAGGTGTGTTTGGTTGCTTGCTTAAAAGGGTCTATTGATTAAAGAAATGCAAAGCTTTCTCCCTTCAAAGAACTCTATGTGATGTGTTTTGTGGGTTTGGTTTGTGTTTCAGATTGGTGGTAGGCTATGTTAGAGCAGAAACTATGCAGGCAAAGACATTAAATTGGTGGTGCAAGCCCAAGCCCTCATGCTCAATGGTGTCGAAGAGCTTGCGGATGCTGTTAAAGTCACCATGGGACCTAAGGTTATCTATCTGATCCCGCCCATGTCCACTGTAGTTACTAATTTCAGTAACTACAGATGCAAGCCCTTGCATTGGAATTCCTCATGAGAGAGAAACAAAATGAAAAATATTCACATTACTTATGTCATAATACTTATTAGTCTTCTTTTACATAAAGGCTCAACATTCTACATTGGAATGCAATGCAACACTGGAAATTATGATCAACAAAACATGAAAAAATTGAAAAGGATACGGTAAACAGATAAACAAAACTCCCTAAATTCGAAAACAAAATTTAAACAAATAACACACCTGCAAATAAAAGAGAGAAAAAAAAAATTGTTCAGTAAAAAACCCAAAAGGAAACGCGTATATTATATACCTTCAACACGAAGGGGTTCCAAGGTTGGAGACGAAAGCCCCAAATTTCCAAAAGCACCGTTCCCTGAAACTGAAAATCGAATCACATCAGATACTCACACGCAGCATCCAAGCGCACACAGAAAATCCACAAAATTACAAAGGCAAAATTAAAAAACATAACCCCCAAAATTACAAAAGCAAAATATAAATGCAACATTCATCTGTAAATCGAAAACCACCAAAATAAAAAATAAAAACAGGTGCGCTAACAAACACGCAAAACTCACCGGGAAACGTTAGATTAGATCAGCCCAGAAGAAGTTCCGACCGAATTAAAAACCGGTAGAAACTTCTAACCCTTAATTTGTTTTCAAGCAAACAACTTTGACGGCTAATTTGTGAACAACAAAGCAACATGCTTAATAATTTGAAAAAAAAAAGAGAGACGACGAAGCGATGCAACCACAGAAAACAAAGTCTCATACGGAAACAAACGGAAGATTAAAAACGCTAGTCTCAGATATGCGAAAAGCAAACGAAATATGGCGATTAAGTAAGGAGGTGGATTGTTACCTTTCCCATTTCCATACTCTTTACATCTACTGATTTTTTTATAAAAATAATAAAATATAAAATAATATAAATATAAAAGGTTGACGTGGTTTAAATGTGGTTATATAAAACATGAGGGGATAGGAATGGAAGTGGATTGTCTGCTCTCCCATTTCCATACTTTTCTCATCTAGTTTTGTGTGATCCCTGTTAAGCCACATCAATATTTTATATTCCTATTACTTTTTGTTTTATTATTTTTATAAAAAAAATCAATATAAAATGTTGACGTGGCTTAACCGTGATCACACAAACAGAATGAGATGGGAAGAGTAGGAAATGGGAGGACAGACAAGCCACCTCCTTTCTATAAAGGTAGTGTTATCTATGTACTCATTTTTACTTCTTACACACTTCTCTTAATTGTCGGTTGTTCAGATCGAATGAATTGAAAATGATCACTGACAAAATATTAATAGGGCAATGTTGGAAGTAAATATGAGTTTGTAAATAGAACTATTCTTTTGTAAACTCATGCTTATAGTCTACTCAATTTCAATACATATTATTATTTAATGTATATTTAGTAGAGGAGAGGTAGTAAATAATAGTTTTATGCTAAAAACTATGAATTAGTTAGTCCCCTTTATCCTATTCTTTATAAAAAAGACCATTTACCTTATATAATTTAGCCTATGCGCTTTTTACTCAAGAAAAGATTAATAAGTTCTTTAAATACACAATTAAATCCCTATCTCCACAATTCATAACTTTCCGTTCCAATTTTTCAATGAATGTCACCTTTGGTACGTTCTTAATTCTTTATTTACTTATTCTTGATTTAATTAGTAGGTTAATTATTTATATGGTCCTTGAATTTATCGGTTAGGGTTATAATTTTGAGAATAGTTTATATTATAAGGAAAACTAATGAAAAGGGCTTGAAAACTTTGAGTTTTAATGATAAGGACAAAATAAAGGGTAAAGTGAATAGTACCAGGATTGACTTTTTAGTGTAAAAATGTGGTTTTTCGTTAAAGTGAACAGTACCGGGAGCTTTTCGTTAAAGTTCCCATTATTATATTGTTGTTCTTTTATATTGATTATTATATGTTTATATAAGCAAAAAAAAATTATATGATTTTATGGTACTATTTTCAACTAGCCCATCAAAAAAAAAAAAATTATGGCTCCGCCTTTGCTGACCATGAGATTTTCTTTCTTTTTAGGCAGCGTGATGGATGATTATTTGTTTACTATAAGAGCAGTTCCACCGGGGAACCTTTAGGCCAGCACCCAGCCAAATTATTGGCCCGGCACCCAGCCAATCCACTCCAGCCGAGCAGATAGGCTGGCACCCAGTCCAAGCTGATCTCTAGGCCGGCTCAGAATGTGCTGAGCCTTTGCCCTGCCTACATGATGCCAGGCGATACCGCCACCCCTCCTTGAGCTGAATTCGAAGCTCTCTGCTTTCCTTGCACCACCACCCCAACTCAAGCTTCCATATCCAAAGCCCTCCCTCTCGGTCTTGGGCTATTGCTCAGAGCTGCAGCGATTGAATAGATCGGTGACGAAGCAGCTGACGTCATGGTCTGAATCGGAGGCGGCGTTGGAGAACCAGTTGCAATCGGAGGAGCTCCAGGGATCGAGAGGATCGACGGCAAAGGGTTTACAGTTTTGGTTGGCGCACCAGTGGGTGAGGGGATCGGGGAGGAGGGTTGGGTGGGATTGCGGGTCGTTGGGTTCGTTTGGTGGTTGCGGCTCATGGGGTAGGCCCGAACTTGGCTAATCTCACATGGGTTTTGGCGGTTTGAAGAGAAGAAAAAGAAGAAGGGAAGAAAAAGTGGTGAAACTGTGCTTGACAACACAGTTGGAAAATCAGGGAAGAAAAAGAAGAATGGAGTCTAGAGAGTACTTTCATAAAAATTATTATTTTATAATAAAAATTAATAATATTTTAATAAATACCTAACCCTCATCTTCCACCTTACACCACATTTCAATATTTTCTACACCTTCTACCAAAGCTTTCATATACTTTTTGTGTGAAAAAAATATACCAAAAAGCTCATCCTTAATTTATTTGATGAGTTTATGTAATTTTATTTTAGTGTGTTTTTTTTAAGTTTATTTGATGAGTATGTAATTTTATTTTAGTGTGTATTTTTTTTAAGTTTATTTGAAATTTTATCCGAAATTGGTTAAAAATCTTATTCGAAATAAACTTAAAAAAAAAAAACACACCAAATAAATGCGCTGGGTGCTAGCGCATTTTTTTAGGGGTGTAGATGCCTTGGCCTATTACTGTTCACTCCAGTCTATTACTGTTCACTTGAGTGGATAAATGCGCTGGTTGCTGGCGCAAAGTCCTTAGGGGGGACTTGTTCTAAGGGTGACTAGGGCAGCACAAATGCGGCAGCTTCTGGAGGTTGCGAGAAGAGATTTCGATTCCCAATACTGCTTCCTAATCCACAGCTCCGTACCTCAGGCTGATTATCTTGCAATTGTCCAGGATTTGGGTCAGCATAATCTGGCGTCCAGGAGGCAGGACTTCATCGCCTACCCCCGAAATGAGCACGGAAATCCTCGGCCCACCATCGAAGTGAGAAAACTCAAGGATTTGGGGCAGATGATAAATGAACTGGGAACGGATTTCGTTGTCAGTATTCCGGTAACTGTTGATTGAACCGAAGGGTTGAAGATTAGGGCTGTTGCTCGGCATTGGGGCGTGGAGGTGTGTGTAGCCTTGTAATGAATTAGAGGAGAGACTCGGGGTGTAACAAACTTGTGAATGTTGGTTTACTCGCGGTCAATGTTGTTATACTTCTTGTTGTAAGGCCCAAACAAACTGTAAATTGACGAAGTGTAATTGATCTTGTGAGGAAAGGCTATAAGAAAAAGAAAAGGTACAATTAGAATCCCAACTTTCTTTCTACATTTTTTAGATTAAATTTTTGTGCCTTTTAAAAATGTAATTAAGGTTCTTTTGACCAAAGTATAAAATATCGATGATATCGGAAATATCAGTAGTCAAAAAACACGGAAATTTCGATGGAAATATCGGGATATTATCGATATCGATAAAAATTAAATAAAAATCACGGAAATTGTAAGAAAAACTTAAAAAAATTTATTGAAACTTTGCAGGATGTTTATTTAGTCAATTATCTATTAGTTTATCACAAAAAAATTGGTAGGAAATGCATTGCATGATGGATTTAACTTATTTAAGTTGATTATATAGCGAGTTGGCAAACATTGTGAGTGTATAAAATATGTAGTAATTAATGAAAGAAGTTTAAACACACCATAATCATTTATATATAATGAATTAGTACAATATTTTACACTTTATACATTATATGGTAAGATACATGAGTGACTTAGTACCACATAGAGTTCCTATGAGGTTCAAAATTTTCACTATCTTCATCATCTCTATGTGTAGAGTAAGTGTATTATGAAAAGTAGTCATCAAATGATAAATCCCCAAAATAGTTTTGCATGTAATTGTTAACATGCTACCTATATGGATTCGAGATTGGTTGACGTTGTTTATAAGCAAAATCTTTTGACGTTGTCCAAAAGTGTATTGTGTCTTGTCAAAAATTGTACAAGTTGTAAAAGTTGTCAGATACAGACACACATGCCATTATTGTTGTCTTGTCAAAAATTGTACAAGTTGTAAAAGTTGAATTATTTGGATATTTTTTTTTCACACGCCACCACACACGCACACAGAGACCTCAGTCTCTGGATCATTCTCTCTTCTCCATTCTCCCTTCTCCCTTCTCCTTTCTCCCTTCTCCCTTCTCCCTTCTCCCACACACACACACACAGATCTCTTGATCATTCTCTCTTCTCCCTTCTCCTACATACACGTATAGAGACCTCAGTCTCTTGATCCTTCTCCCACATGGCCTTTTGCTCCTCCCTCGCTTTCCTCCTCGTCCGCGTCTTGCGCCTCGTCGGCGTTGTCTTCATCTTTCATGACCTCTACCTCAAGTCGGTCATCCCCATCGGCGCCCTCTACGCCCTTCGTAGTACTCCGTCAACGACATCATCATCACCATATAAATCTCGTCTTTCTCTCTCTTTCTCTCGGTGCAGCTAGGACAGTGGAACCCATGAACTCTCCGGCAAGTTCTCTTGATCCTTCTCCAGTTAAGTAAGCCCCGGATTACCTCAATTCATCTTGGATGTTGTGTGGTTGAGATATACTAAGTTTTATCTCGTTTTTTTAACAAGGTTTTAGAACGAGATCGACCCGAGGGAAGGCACACGCAGCTCCGGTAAGGCCGTGAGTGTCGAGGAACTTTCCGAACACCTCCGACCGTTTCACGACAAACGGAAGTTATAAAAACATTCCTCTCGTCTTGTATTTCATTTTGATACTTAGATCGGAGTCTAGGGTGCTCTTTTATAGTCGACCGGAGCTGTAGAAACTCTGATGTTCTTCTCCGATTCGCACCAGCCTAAAATATCGCGATGTTTTGACGAAAATTCAGTGGATAAGTGTGAAAATATCGTTCTCTCACAAAATCGATATTATCGGCGAAATATCACCAATAATATCGGCATTTCAGACCATGCTTTTGACTAATAATCATCTCAGCATTTTCTATTTGCTTAAATTAGTGTACCTAAACTTCAATACCCTAATATATTTACTAAACTAGTATACCGAAATGTATATACCAAAATATATTGGAATGATTTGGCAAAAAAAAAAATATTGGAATGAATTAGCAACACATAAAAAAAATAAGCAAAAACATAAGTGTGCCGAAAAGTCCGTACCTAAACATATTGTACCGAAATGTTCGTACCTAAAAATAATGTAATGAATTAGTGGCACATAAGCAAATACGCAAAAATACAAGTCTACTCGAAAAGTCCGTACCAAAATATTTCTTATATAAGATACTAATGCATAAAATCGGATGGACTTTGGAACAACGTAAAATGCCAAGTTTGTGATCTTCGCTAGATTGCTCCGGTCACTTAGTGATGGTTCACTCTAAATTTAGCTATGTTCACGGGGTAGATGAGTTCTCATTAATAGTAAAGAGTTTACACAATACATAGGTTCAAGCATAATTGTCATTAGTGGGCTCTAATGACAAGTTTAAGCACAATAATGACATTAGGCCTTACTTGTAGGAGAATGGTCTCCTTAATAGTTGATGAGAGTTTCTAGCTTTTGTTCGCTGTCGATATGGGACTCTAGGAGTTTTATTCTGATGTTGTCACGTGTCATGTTTGTGATTGGCTTCCTGGTTGGAGAGAAAATCTTGTGCTTCGACATGAATGCATCAACACGACTCTTTCAGTGGGTCCTCGAAAGTATGAAGTTGATCGGTGCTTTGTAGTTTCAGGATTGGTGAAGTTTGGTACAAACATAAGACACTCACCATAAATTGGTGATTCAAACTATCAACCAATAAAAGCTAATTCATTTGAATTTCAAATGAGTATTAAGTTTTACAATATTTTTCATAAAATTTAATTCATGGACACCATAAAATCATAAAATAAAATAAGAAATTTAATGCATTTCTGACATCAAATAGATTTTAGGGGCTAAAATCAATTTTTACAAAATTAAAAATTAATTTTATCCCCTAGATTACATTGTATGCGACATTTTTTTCTAAATTTCATCTTATTTGACGATTAAAATCTAGTTTTCTAAAAAATATTATAATGTTCATAAAATATATATTAAGACTTAGGTTCCAATGTATATGATTCCTAAGAAAGTAAGAAAACTATTCTTGTGTAAGAAGGAATCCTTAATTAGTTACACTAGGATAGGGAATCCAAGTAATAACTTCCTTCCTAGTCCTTGCGGAACTAGGGTTTTTTATTTAGTCCGTACACAATTAGAAGATATCAACCTCCTGAAACCTCTCTTATTGCTTAAACATAAGAAACAACTAAATCACAATGGAGATGGTGACCAGAAAAAAGAAAAAGAGAAACAGCAATGGAAGATGTTGATTTTCGAAGATGAGGAGACATGAAACCTGACATATTGAGTGAGATTTTTAAGTGTCTCAGCAGAATCTCAGATTTAACTTCAGCCATTGCTTATGTTCGTTGCAGTGCCGTTTGTAGCGCATGGCGTTCGGTTATTCTTGACTGCTCCTCTCGAATTTTTACTACGCTTGATTTGTTAAGGATGAAAATAGATTTCATACCAAGCCAATATAAACCCTATGTTTATGTTACAAGCAAGTCTGATTTGACACAGAGTCATTGGGTATTAGGGATGGAAAAAAAAATCCTAAAAATCCCGAACCACACCAAAAAAATTCCGATCCCAAACCGAAAAAATCTCAAACCGAAAATCTCGAAAATTTTGGTACCAATCCCAAACCGATCTATATATATGTGCAAGTCCCTCGGCTGCTGAAAAGACCTTGAATCGCTGACGATTCCTTCCCTAGAAGATCCTCCACACCTCATGGAGGAGATTTCTGTTAACTGCAAGAGTTTAGGGAACTGAAGATCATTCAGGGTGAGTGTACTAGACTATTCGCTTCAACCCTAGTTTCATCTCTTCACGTCTCAACGTCTTAAGCCTCCGGTGCACGAAGATGAGGAAGGAGGCTTTACTCATTCTATTGGATGGCTTACGCCACCTGCAGGTTCTCAATATATCACATTGCCTTGTAATTGAAATATCTCCACCTTCTTACTACGATGAAATTCTTGACAAACTTGATCCGGTTATTCTTAACATGTCTGCTCGGCTGCAAAGATTTACAACCTGCATGCAATTAGATCATTGCATCATGTGCCAAAGGATTAGGGTCGATCTGCTGGGGATTATCAAGTGGTATAAATATGAGGAAGGGCTTTGGAAACAAGATGAGGTCAACTCCCTTTCTCTTTAATTAGTATTTTCCGTCGCTGGCTACGAGCCTAGGACATCAATCAAGGCAGGCTCCCGCAAGAGAATAAGTTCTGGTTTGGTACTGAGGTGATTCTGAAAAAAGTGGCCATAAAAGCTTTTTTTATGTTTGGTAAACAGTCAGCTTCAGCTTTTTCTGACAGTTTTGGGTGAAAAAAAATCAAAAACACAAAGCTGCAAAACCCAGCTTTTTTTTTCACATTTGTTTTACATAAAAGTTTATCAAACACTATAATACTGCTTTTTTTTTTCAAAAGCACTTTTACAAAAAAGTTTACCAAACACTATGCTGATTTATTTCACAACTACTTATTCTCACAACACAGTAAAAACAGTTTTCTTTCAAAGCACAACAATACCAAACCAGCCCTAAGATTGATGAGATCTAAGTTCAAGACGTTCGGCCGCTATTTAGCTAGGTCTGGTCCGCGTTTTTGTTCGTTTGTTTGTTTGTTGATTCAAGTTCGTCCACTTTTTCCCCTCAAATTTTACCCCCATAAAATCAATGTTTGTTCTAGTAGATTAGTATCTTGTTTAGACTGTTGAGTTATGTGTTGTAAGGAAACTGAGCAAACTATGCTTTATAAATGTAAACTTAACATGATACTCAACTCAAGCTTGATTCGTTAACTTTTTGTACTGAAATACATCGGCTCAAACTTATTCGCAAATTCACTTCTCATGTCATGTCATGTCTTTGTTGTGTTTGGCAAATGAAAATTGATCTGACTGTTTAAGTAACTTGTTATTATCATGTCAACCCGTTACAGAAGCTTTACCCAAATGATTTTAACAAAAAAAAAAAAAAAAAACATGGGCCTTTGAAGGCTTTTTTATTGTTGTAAAAAAATGGGCTTTTGAGGTTGGACTCTTTCAATACCGTAAAAGCCCAATTTTGAGATAAGATGATAAAACAGAATAGCCATTTGTACTCTGCTGAGCTCTTCTTCCTCAGAATCCTCCTACCTTTGCTTTCATGGCTTCCACTTTCTGCTACTCACTTTCACTCCCTCCCATTCCCAACCCACGGAGCCTCAACAAAGTCCAACTCCTACCCACCAACCTTCACACCCCAAACCCCTTTTCTCGCCCCATTTCTACAATCCGGAGCCCCTTAATCCGAGCTTCCAACTCGTCGTCCTCCACCTCAGTTCAAGACGAAGCTCGAAAGCCCAGCGAGGAAGCCATGAGCATCGACAATCTTCGCCGCTTTGTTAAGCTCAACGTGGGCAATTGGCAAGGTTCCTTCTTTGTAAGTATCTGGTTTGTTCTCCAAAATTTGTCACGTGTTTGGTTGCTGAGAACACGAGGCAAAAGATGGGAAATCAAAATGGTCTTTTGTTTTATATTTTGTTTGTCAAGGCTGCAATACTTTTAAAACTTCTGAGCAAAATGCATGTAATTTTGTTGGGTTGGTTGGTCCTTAATTTGGTTTCTGGGATTCGTTAGTGAAAGATTGAATTTTTGTTCCTGCATTTTCTGGGCAGCCAAACAGATAAATTATGTTCATTTAAGAGGAGTCAGATGGGTCCTCATGATTGATTAGTTCTGATTATTTATTAGTTTGAGTGGTTTTGTAGCAATTTGATACTGTTGGGAATCTGTTGCATAAAGTGAATACGAAGCTTGCAGCTAGCTCTTATGGGGAAGGTGAACTCATCAGTCTCATTCAAACGTAAGCTTCGGATAGCGAAAAGTTTAAGATTGGACAAAATTCAAACTGTGTATTGAATGTCAGTGAGCATTATTAGTTTGTTCTGATGATTTGATGATATCTTGCTTTGCAGATTATATATTATGCAGGCTCCATCAAGCACGTCGTTTTCTGAATTAGATGATGAGGTGGAGTGGGCAGAATACAAAATTAAAGAAACCAACATGTTTACTGTGGACAAGTATCAACAGGTGAGGTTTTCCGAGTGTTTGGGGATAGGATCGCTAATCGGTTACTGCCTGTGAAGATATAGCTGAGAGATTAGTTTTTACGATGACTTGTTTTCTGTTGAACATCCATTGTGATTAGTCTACAGATTGGCTTCTTCCCCGATGAGAAAGCTTTTTCGCTAAGGTACCAGACTGCTGGGATGTTAGAAACTGTGTTAAGACAAGGGGTTCTTGGGGATGATGACACTGGTGAAGAATCACCAAAGTGAGTGGTTCCTCCCTCAAATGATGTTCTTTATGATTCCCTGATGAAACTATAAACAATGAGACTATAGTAATTTGTGTAAAAACATGTTCCTCGTCCATTGGTTTGTCGAGTTAAGGTGCATTTGGTCAACATTGTTTCTTTTCTTTCATGATTATATGTTGATCTCCGTCGAATTTCTAACTGAAATTGTTTTACTAACTCTATGTCTATTTGTCTTCTTCAATTTTTGTTCATTGTGTAGAAATCTAAAGCTTCCTTCCCGTCGTCCTGCAATTGTATGCGAAAGTTGTCTGCATTCACTAGACAAAGATATGCGAATAAGAGCTTTCCACATCATGGACCCAAAAGGCATTATCGAAATGATTGTCATCTTCCTGGAGGAAAGAGGAGATGGGGCAGTTCTTCCTCCTGCCCTCGACAATAATGTGGTAAGTTTCACAAAGAAAGCTAGTAGCACTGAAATTTGGGTTTTTATAGTTACGTTTTTGTTTTTGGCTGTGATATATAAAATTAAGTTTCCTTGAATGGTATCAGGAAAACACAGACAGGATTGTGCCATTTCTTGGTACGTGGAAAGGTCACTCAGTAACAAAACGAAGCGGTGTTTATGGATCAACAACGGCTGAAGCTGATACCGTAGCAACACTTGAGATGGATGATAAGGGCCAAGTTATTCAGGTATCTTCCACTCCAATAAAATCCCTCTTGAAAGAACGTGGAACGTAAAATCAAAATGCTTCATTGATAAAATTGCAAATAATCAAAGAACTCATTACTCAAAAAACGTAATGATACCTATTATTTTTGGTTTATATTTTGCTAAGTATCGGTCTTTTCTTACATTTCATTTCCCATCATTCATAAATTATGTCAGGGCATCACTTCCACCTCCGCTGCGGGTGATGTTACCACTAATGTGCCTTGGACGGGAATCAAGTTGGACAACTTGATTACTTTCAACGGAGGTTACCAGATGACTCTATTGCCCGGAGGCATGTACATGGGATGCCCATGCGATGTAGGAAACAATGTTGCAGAATCATTATCGTTCCATTTGGAGTTCTGTTGGCTCGAGGGTCCTGCCAAGAGACAGAGACTGGTTCGTACATACGATGTTGAAGGTCAGGCCGTCTCCACAACTTACTTCTACGAGACAAGAATGTGATATCTCCATCTCCATTGTAGAGACATGCTTTTTGAAAGGGCAAATGTATCTTCCATCCACGGTTTTGCACCGTTCTGTAGAACCCCATTTGATGAGCCAATTTGTATTTGCTTGAAGCCTTGGAACTAGTTGAAGAGTTGAGACTAGGAAGTGTAAGGTCCATAGCGTCCATTGTTGTAAGAGAAGTGTATATTGTTTTTGTACGTATTTTGCCATTAAAAGGTAAATTTTTTAGAAGAAAGGTGAAATTTTCTGCTCCTCTTATGAATCTTTCTCAAGATATCAATTCCTATTAGAAAATTACAGTAGCTTATATTGTCGTGACACTGCTAAGCTCCTTTCATGCAAAGAGTCGTTTCCCCTTTGTGTAAATCAAAGCTTAACATATATACATAAACATCCCGTCAAAATCACAAAAATGAAAATCTCTATCTGTGTGTCAAACTAGGAGTGGAATTATCTTTCCTCTTTTTTTCTCTCCCCTTCTATTTAAATGATCATGGTTAAGTCACATCAACATTTTATATTAATTTTTTATAGAAAAAAAAAGATAAAATAGAGAATATGAGCGGAGGAAATTGAATGGAATGGAAAAAGGAGGAGAGAGAATCCCATTTTGTCAAACAATCGTTAGATGGAAAGCAGGAACTCCCATTTCCGAGGAGGAACTCCTGCTATTGAGAGGAGTCAAGTACTATTCACGTCGTTATATATTTTTGTTAAAAAGGGAAAGAAAATTGAAATTTGTGGCTAAACAAATTTGATTTTGTGCAACCAGAAATAAACATTTATGCACAAAAATTAAATACAAGTTGACAATTTGCAGCTTGTGATGGGACCATGTTGTAATCCATACGCTCATATGATATAATAACATGCGGATCACGAATTACTCCGGATCTGTGTCTAGAGACAACACATACGAAGATTCGGATCGCTTAAGAGAAAAATTCGGACCTTTCGTTTTGTATGTGTGGATAGAAGCCGTAAAATTTAAAATGAGTGGTTTAGGTTTTCGAATCATCTAACTCCGGACACAAAAATCCATAGAAGATCTTAATTTGAGGAGCACAACTTGGTTGAAAATTTGAGATATGATAATGTCCCTTTTGCTGTTGCTGCCCCCAACTACCAAAATATGAAAATCCAAGATCCCCACCAAAGTTTAATGCAACTACTCCAAGTCCCACCTTTCTGCTTCTATTATTGGTATGGGGATTCTACAGTTGGCAGACTTTAAACTTTCTGGGTTACCTCTTATTCAAGTCACACACACGTCATACATGAAATGGATTTTCACTCAACACTCAACTATGCACTGTCATGCTGATTTGAGTCGTCTGTCTCTTTGCACCTAAGTTCAAGTTTCTAGTTTCATAACTCTTCTTTTTACCTCTTACACTCCATTTTCTTAGCTTCTGAATTTAATAGATCAAAGAAAAATCAAGAAATGGAATTAAGTTGAGGAGGGTAGAAGGTCAAAGAGGATTACGGTAATACTACTAGCATGGCATCGGAGGTATGTGAAAAGGCTTAAATGTCAAAATGGTCCATGTGTTATAGCCATATGGTCAATTTAGTCTTTGTGTTTTCAATTTGGCCAATTTAGTCATTGTGTTTATCTCTGTTAGCCAATTAAAGACATTTCATTCAATCTTTGTTAAAAAATTCATAAGAAAAATTATAAGAGATATAATCACCCTTTATTTTTACAGAAAAATGCAAATCAATAAAAAATAACACATATAAGAGAAAAAACTTCCAATTTGAAAGATTAATAAGGTTATGACATAGAAAACAGAGGGAAGTAACGTTAGGGAGGAGAGTAATTTTTGTTTTATTTTTAATTTGATTTCCTTTTTAAATATTTTAGATCAAATAAATAATTTTTTTGCAAATATTAGATGGAAATGTCGTATTGGCTCACAGAGATAAACACAAGGACCAAATTGGCAAAGTTGAAAACACGGGGACTAAATTGACCAAATAACTAAAACAATGACTAAATCCAAGATGGAATGTTGTTTTATTTTTCACTGTATCAAACGATATTCTACTTTTAACTCATTCAAACTACGAAAAATATGTATAAGATGACACATTTCCGCTCCAACTAACCTAACTGGCCAAATATCCTAAAAGTTGATAAATTACACACAATCCTTCCAATGAGAACTAATTTTCCATACACGATACTCGTGGTGTGGATTTGTAAAGCGTACGAAGCAAGCGAATCCAGCTGTTTATAAATTGACCTTTTTCTCAAATTTCAAAACATGTGCAAACCTTGCGTACGTCAACAAATTTAACTATCCACGCCTAGTTTTACAGCTAACACAATATTATTATTTTTTGATCAAAATTGTTAACAAATATTAATGTCGATTTTCGAATTTTCTTCAATGCGACTGCTAGAATGTTCTTTTGCCACGTTTCGACACTTCGCCGGGAGCTCTGGGGTAGTTTACCGGGGAAATTTAGTTGTAGCGACGAAATTAATTTTTGACAATTATTCATGAAAATGTATATATATATAATTAAAAACTGAGAGCGTCGCGTGTAACATTTTTACTTTTTTTCTTTTTAATGTTTTAAATTTAGATGTCAAAAAGTCAGAGCTCAATGGCGGTTGCTTGCGTTGGCTGATAATATAAAAGGATCATGGCCTCATACAAAATAAAAGAAAAATAAAGAAGGTGATAAATGATAAATATAAAATTTAAAATATAGGAATAATAAATTAATTTTTTGGTTGGGAAAAAGAATAATTAAATTCAAAAGGACAATGTAAGAAAATTAAAGGAACTTTAATGAAAAGCACCCGGTACTGTTCACTTTAACGAAAAATCTTATTTTTACACTAAAAAGTCAATTCTGGTACTATTCACTGACCCTTTATTTTGTCCTTATCATTAAAACTCAAAGTTTTCAAGCCATTTTCATTTGTTTTCCTAAAATTAAAAGGGAGGCAGATTCTTTGCCCTCCCACTTTCTGTGTCTTCCCGTGCTCTTCTTTTTATGTGGTCATAGTTAAGCCACGTCAATATTTTATATTATTTTTTTTTTTTGCCTTATGATCTCTAAAAATATATATATAAAATGTTGACATGGTTTAACCGTGATCACATAAAACAGGAGGGCGCGGGAAGACACAGGAAGTGGGAGGGTAGAGAATCTGCCTCCAATTAAAAGTTGGGGATATCTTGGAACCGGATCCCCAAAAACTGAGAGCAATGATACTGGATCGTTGAAATTTAATCCAGCGGCTACAAATAAGAGGCTCCTCTAAAGTTATAATAATTGTAACCGTTAGATCAAATTTCAACGTATCTGATTTATTGCTCAGGGTGCTCAGTTGTTTGGAATCCGGAGGGAATCCGGTTCCTAATATCTTCCCTTCATTTGATATTTAATCAGAAGCACTGGGTCCATCACAATTGATGATGATAACCTAATCAGAGTGGGCTTTATCTGTCGTGGGTCCCTCTGTTGCCGCATTTTCACAAAGCTTTGTATTACATGCAATGTATTTTCACATTTGTGTTATACTTGTAGAATTACATATAGTCTAGCATTTTTTGTTTCGGGCATACTAAAAATTTCTCGTGAGTGTATATCATTATATCGGTATTTTAAGGTTTCATTTTGGTACATGTAAATTTTCCCTTAATAATAGTTAGAAGCTGTAAAATGGAGTTTTTTTTTTTTACTTTAGTCATAACTCATATACAAAGGTAAATATTTTTAATCAATTGAATTACAAGTATTTTGCAATAGAGCGAAGTTTTAGAAGTGTTTTAGTCGGGAGTGTTTTTAAAATGACTGAAAGCGCTTATAAAAAAAATATTTTTGGCTTCCAAAAACAATTTAAGTACTTTCCAGAATTTACTTACATTTTTACTAAAAATTAATTCAAAAAACAAATTTTAGTCATTTTGTTATAAATAAAATATATTGATGAGAAAAAAAGAATACAAGCAGCAAAGAGTAGATGAAAATACAAATACGCAACAAAGAGATGCAGCTATAAGAAAAATAGATAGCAAAGCTAACAACGCTGCATCAAAGCAGCAAAAATAAGCACTAACTATTCATAGTTATATTCCATTCCCGTAAAGTAGAGTAATTAGCAGCGAAATGAGTGATTTTCAAAGAATTCAATGGAAGTCTAATGGTGAACTTAATTGAGTTGAGAACCACATAACGGGTTGACATGAGTTCTTGAATCTATGGTTGTTCCACTCCCTCCAAACATAATACACTGTAGTAAAAGATTTAACTTCAAAACTATCGATGATAAAGATGTTCCATTGCAACTTTAAATGAGCCCTTAGATGCCAATCATTTTGAAAACAACCTTAGACGACCCCTAATGTTTTCGTTGTGTTGTGGGTTGTCTAAGTTGTCTTGACCCTAGTTGCCGGTCTCGTAGGGCAACAAAAGATTGAAGTCCCAAACTTCCATCGGTCTCAAATTTTCACCTTGGAGCATATTTGCCATTTGGACATAACTAAACCATAAAATCTCCAGAAAATATATAAAAATTAATTAATTAAAGGGAGCTTTAACAAAAAGCATCCGGTACTGTTTACTTTAACGAAAAACCACATTTTTTACACTAAAAAGTCAATTCTGGTACTATTCACTTTACCCTTTATTTTGTTCTTATCATTAAAACTCAAAGTTTTCAAACCCTTTTCATTAGTTTTCCTTTAATTAAACTAATTAAACAGAGTTAAAAATTAAATATAAAAACCAATAATAATTGTCATTGTCCATTTTCTGCTCCGTGGACTTTCCACTTGAAGTTCGGGACAGCACGAAACCACCAAAAAACCCAATCGATTTCTTCTGAGAGCAGAGAGCACAAAACCAAGCAAACACCACCACCTGCAGCAAAAACAACACAGGAAAACAGAGAGTTTTAGAGAGAGAAAAACAGAGGATTTTTGAGAGAGGAAAACAGAGGAAAAAGCTGCTTGCTTGATTGCTTGATATACTTATCAATGGCCGCCAAAACCCAAGACTCTGACAGAGTCACAGTTTCAGCACCGCCGCTGCTGCCGACGCAAAGACCGGTGATAACACTCCCCCCGCGGCCGTCCGCAGAGGCCTTTTTCAGCGGCGGATCTGGGGCGAGCCCGGGCCCGATGACTCTGGTCTCGAACTTCTTCGACACCTACCCTGAGTCGGATTTCAGGTCCTTCTCTCAGCTCCTAGCCGGAGCTATGGGCTCGCCGGTGGGTTCCACCAGGGGGATGAGCTTTTTTACCGAGAACCCAGCTGATGGTTTGAGAAAATCAGGCGGAGGTTCCGAAAGCGGGGAGGGTAGTTCCGGGTTTAAGCAGAGCAGGCCGATGAGTTTGGCGGTGGCTCGGCCGCCATTGTTTACTGTTCCTCCGGGGCTCAGCCCCTCTGGGTTGCTCAACTCGCCTGGCTTTTATTCACCTCAGGTAAATTTTATCTAATCTGTACGAAATTTACTGTCACTCTTGGGTTTGCTCTGTTTTGTTGGTGGTTGGTGAGAGTTTGGTTAGTTACTGTTGGGCTGCTACGTCAAAGTTAAAGTAAAATGTGCTTTCTTTTGTGTTGAGTATTGGAATATGGTATTGCAGAATGATGGGTTTTGGTTAAAGTTGCTTTCTTTCCACCAATTTTGTCACGAAATGATGGATTTCTTCACAAAATTGTGTGCAACGAAAGTTAGATTTCTGTACAAAACATCAACTTTGTTATGCCATTTGCAAAAGCTGTATGTTGGTGCTTCTTGTGCCTCTGTGTTGAGCATAATTTATATTATTCGATTCGCCAATCACGAGTTTATTTGTTTAGTGTGGTTAGATTAGGTTATGTATGATGCAATCTTGTTCGAAAGGGACCTTCGTTTAACATCCTGTACAATTTGTTAAAAGTTCCTCAAAGCTGGTTAAACATGTCAATTTGTTGATGCATTTTTGTGACAGACGATATGGAACTATGTTCGTGTTGGTGTTTCGTTCCCCATTGTCTTTCTACACACTACAATATGATTTCTGAAAGTGGCTGACTTGAATTAGTATCCGGTATTCATGTATTGTTCTTCATATTGATGCAGAGTCCATTTGGAATGTCACACCAGCAGGCCTTGGCACAGGTTACTGCTCAAGCTGCACTAGCCCAATCTCGTGTGTACATGCAACCTGAGTATCAACCTTCTTCAGTAGCACCCCCAACAGAGCCAGAGGAACGTCAACTATCCTTAATGCCCAATGAAGCTTCACAGCAGCAGACATTGCCCTCAACATCTAATACTAAAAGTTCTGCAAGGCAATCCCCAGAGGCATCTCATTCTGATAAGAAATACCAACCTTCATCCACTGATAGACCTGCAGACGATAGCTACAACTGGCGGAAATATGGGCAGAAGCAGGTTAAAGGCAGTGAATTTCCTCGAAGCTACTACAAATGCACACATATGAATTGCCCTGTCAAAAAGAAAGTCGAGCGTTCTCCTAATGGCGAAATAACTGAGATTATCTACAAGGGGCAGCATAACCATGAAGTCCCTCAACCGAGTAAACGCCCAAAAGATGGTGATCTGAATGGGCCTAAGCCTGAAAACGGATTACAAAGAAGGATAGGAGATTCAAATAGGTCAAGTGAAAATGTAGCTTCGTACTCACGACGTGAGATGGATCAAGAATCTACTCAAGCCGCTCCTGGACAGTTACCGGGGGAAAATGACAATGAAGAGTTGGGCGATGGGGAAAGTAGAGAAGAGGGAGATGCTGATGAACCTAATGCAAAGAGAAGGTATTTTCAAGCCTATCATTTTGCATAAAATCATAGTATATTGTTTACATTTCTTTCTTCTTAATATTCAAGTATCCTTGTATGTGAGTGCAGAAACATAGACGTTGGCGCATCTGAGGTAGCTTTGCCACATAAGACGGTCACAGAACCAAAAATCATTGTGCAAACAAGGAGTGAAGTTGATCTTTTAGATGATGGTTATAGGTGGCGCAAGTACGGGCAAAAGGTGGTCAAAGGGAATCCTCATCCGAGGTGGTAACTTCCTCCATATAAATGCTTCTTATTTTCAGTTTTACTGATTGCATTATATGAGGTATTCATCAATTCCCCTCCTGAATTTGTGACCATTGGCCAATTTCCCCCCTCAACTTTAATTTTGGCCAATTTTCCCCTCAACTCTCATAATTAGTCAATTTCCCCCCTCAACTTTAATTTGGCCAATTTCTCCCCTCAACTCTCATAATTAGTCAATTTGCACCCTACTGTTAATTTTTTTAATTTTCCATCTATTCTTTTTTTTTCTTTCAATCTTTCTAATAACTTCCAACAAAGTACTAAAATTAACATAAATTCACCTGCATAATATAGGGTAAAATGTACAAAAACATAATACAATTAGTATGTGATATGGGTTGATTATAAGAAAAAGTTATGAATCGGGTTTAAAGCATGTAGAAGAAGAAATAATAATCATAAACTCATGGATCAGACCTATTTCAATAAAATGGGTTATTCTTAATAAGGAGTCGAAAATTATGAATTGACTAGCCATTTTTGCACTAAAGCTTGATTCTCCGCAATTTCCTTGAACTTAGCTTCACTTTTATAAAGAAAATTGTATTCACATACAAAAATGTACACATCAATCCTTTTCGTTATCAATTTTGTATAGTAAAAAATCAAATAAAATTACTCCATACTAATTTATTATGACTAATAATACTATCTATGATAAATTGTAAAATTCTAAATTTTAATCTATTTGTAATAGGATAAAGACATAGGAAAATGATTAACATACATCTTATTTAGTTTCTTACACACACTTGTTTAATTATGATCAAATTAAAAAATTAACAGTAGGGTGCAAAGGCAAGCAGGTTGTTCTTGCTAAATTGTTTCTGACATGTTAATATTCACTATTAATGAATTAATAGGCTTGCATGTTTCTTGGCCAGAATTTAAAAAGGGCAATTAAGTATTCCGAGAATTTTGCATATTGTTTAATGGATGGAGGTGAAATCAAGAACTATTAGATGATATATAGCGTTGAATTCAGAAAAATCTTTAGAGATTGGGATGAATTCACGATTACTTATGCTCGGATTGATTAAGAACAACTACTTTCTGATCTTAAAGCTTCACATCCTTAGCGTACATTTACAATATGTGAAGAATTTACTACTAATGTTTTTGGTTCCAAATGGTTTTCCTTTTGTGAGCATGTTTTCTAATACTAACTTGTTTACAGAAGCTATTACAAATGCACTTTTGCGGGATGCAATGTCCGTAAGCATGTTGAGAGAGCTTCCACTGACGCCAAAGCCGTCATCACTACATACGAGGGGAAACACAACCATGATGTTCCAGCAGCAAGAAACAGCAGCCACAACACGGCCAATAATAGTGCATCACAGTTAAAACCACCAGCGTCTGGGGCTTCACAGCATACCCTACTCAAAGGGAGAGAATATGGAAACAATGACCAGAGACCGGTACTTCTTCAGCTAAAAGAAGAACAAATCTTTGTTTAAAGTGCTTTGGTGAAATCCGTTAAGTAAAGGTCAGTATTCAAGTCCAACCAACTAACACGATGCAAAATGAACAAATACAGAGAAGGTGTGTGATCTTTTTGATATGTACTGCTGCACATGTGGATGGTTTATAGGCTTGGCTGCATAGGCCCGACATTATTTGTAAATTCGAATGCAGAAATAGGGTCGTATTCATATAGACTTACTTCTCGAGGAAATGCGAATATACAAGTATACAACTGATGTATAAATGTGCTTTGAATCTACCTGGATTTTTTCAGTTATTTCCGTCTATGTTGGTTGTTTCTTTCTGGTTACATTTCTCATGTATAAGCTCGTGTGCCGTTCAAAGATATAGCAAATGCGAGACATCCGTTTCATGAAAAGGGTACAGGCACGTTTTTGGGCTTTTTCTTTTTACTGGAACAAAGCAAAGCTACCTGGCTATTGTGTCCCGCTTGCTTCTGCTTAATTGCTCATTTGAGATGTTCATACTTTTTGTCGGTACCTGCTTATGTGGGCTGTTATATGAGCGGCACAAAAGCGACCAAAAGAAGTTGAAGCAGGACAACTCATTTGCCATTTGGGATATTGTTTGTATTTTGACTGCGAAAATACATCGTAAATGTGTTCTAATTTCCCAGGAGGATCCTCTCCGGATCCTCTTTATAAGGATCTGAGAATTTTCAAATCGTGTCCATCTATCGTATATCGTGCGGTCAGTTTCCGACAAGTAGTATTCATATTTAATTTAAAATAAGATTATTTACAATGATTTCTGACCGTACGATGTATGATGAACAAACACGATTTGAGGATTATCAGGATTCTCACAAAGAGGCCAGGAGAGGATCCTCATTCTCTAATTTCGAGTTAGTAAACACGTCATAAATTAGTGTGTGCGTCCAAATAACTGTTCCAACGTCGAACAGCTCACATAAGGAACTGAAACACTCAATAATTTGAACCAATTATTTATTTATCTAATCCGAAATTGCTTATTTCCCAACTCATAAAATTTAGCACAACTTTAATTAACAAACATTAAACATTTCAATTAGCTCAAGTCACAAGTGACGGAGAGTGAGGAAATACGTTAGGATTATAATAGGTAACAACTTTTAATTCACGTACTATTTAATGAAAAAGAATTAATGAATTTAAACTGGTAATCATTGAATAGCATGGTCTGCTAACACAGACGTATATTGTAAACAATTTGATGTGGATTAGGAAAGATTGTGTGTTTTATTTTTATTTATTTATTGCTTTTTTTTTTCTATCGAACAAGTGGAGGAGCCAAAGATCCAAAACCAAACAAAAATACAGGGGCGACAAAAAAGCTAATAATATATAGCCTGCATCTGGATATATAATCATACAAAGCACCAAGGCTGTTGGGTAGTTGGCCTGCAACCTCCATCACCACCACCCTCACCTCCCCATTTCATACAACATCACTCATCACACAACTCTCTCTCTCTCTCTCAAGTTTCTTAGGCGACATGCTCTTGGAATGATTAAACGTGTTTTTTGATAGCTTTTGGAATAACTAAACGTGTTTTTTGATAATTCAAAATGTTTTTGACTATGTTTGTCAGAAAAAAATTTTAAAACGTTTATATAGTGTGGAAATATTCTCTGAAGACGCGCCACGAAAGTACTTTCATGTTTTTTTTAAATGCTTCTAAAAGAAGCACTTGTGTGCGGAAGTACTTCCTACTAGCTTCCATCTCTAAACTTTCCTACCCTTTTCTCTCTTTTCCGTGTCACTGTGCGACTGACTGTCCATTGTCCAACCAGGTACACCGCACCAAACACCATGAAAGCATGAAAGCAACCAACAAACAACAACGGTTACATTTCCCACCTTTTCCTCTTTTCCCAAATCACAAACCCCAAAAATAAAATACAAAAGCAAAAACAAAAACAGAGAAAGAGAAAAGATGAAGAAAAAACAGGGACCCACGTACGCAAATCAATGTCGACTGTGAAAACGATGTTGCTGTTGCTTCCTCTGTTTCCGGTCCGTTAGTCGCGACATCCTCATAATCCCCCCCGCACATTTCGCAATAACCGAGGAGGGAGGACGACCGGCTCGTTGGGACAACCACCCAAATATGGCCGCCTCTGTTTTCTCGATTTTCTTTGGCTTGAAGAAAATGAGAACCCATTTTTGAGACTGCCCTCACGCTGTAGGGGTGCCCCTCCCCCTTATCGACCCTTCTCCCGATCTCCGCCGTTCGATCCATCGGCGATCTACCCCCCACATTATCCGATCGATAGATGCTGGCGGGATTTGGCGGTGGCGGTGAATGGGTTGCATCAGCTCCAAGAGGGCGGCTGCCACGGCTTCTCCTTGTTACGAGTACTCGGCCGCAGTTTCCCACAATGGCTCCGTCCTCCTCCAGCCCTCTTCATCTTCCTTGAAAAAGGACAACTCCGCCTCCGCCGCCACCACCAACAACAACGTCAGCCGATCCAAATCCAAAGCAAAGTCCAAATCGAACTCTTCGGAATTTAAGAAGAGTGGTAGCAAGAAGGACCCCCAGAATCATCGACCGGGCGACGTGTCGGAGGATCGGAGCGTCGTCTGCGGGAGAGAGTCGAAGAAGAGCAGGAAAGAGAAGGAGGGGTCTTATCACAGCCATAATAGTCACAATGGCGGGAAAGGTAGCGCCTTTAGCTTCAGGTTGGGTTTTTCCAGTCGTTCTTCTTTGGAGGCAGAGCAAGTCTCCGCCGGCTGGCCCTCTTGGCTCAGCGCCGCCGCCGGCGAGGTCATTTATGGGTGGATCCCCCTCAAAGCTGATGCTTACGAGAAGTTGGAAAAGGTACATTTTCATGGATCATCTTCCCATTTTCCATTAGTTTTAATGACATTATTAATTAATCACTAATAAATCTAATTGCAAGTGCACATCTTTAGTTTGTTTAAATGTGCAAGCCTTCAAAAACTTGTAAGGGGATTTTGTTCTTGATGTAATTCAATGGTAGTTTCTAATGCTTTGCCCTACAGTTTTAAAATTTTGGAATTTGCTTACAGTTTATTGATTTTTTTACATCAGTTCATTTCGATGCGTGCAGATTGGACAAGGTACATACAGCAGTGTGTTCCGAGCTAAGGAAGTCGAAACTGGGAGGATTGTTGCACTCAAGAAAGTGCGATTTGACAATTTTCAACCAGAGAGTATTAGGTTTATGGCTCGAGAGATTATGATTCTTCGCAGGCTTGATCATCCGAACATCATGAAATTGGAGGGCATAATAACATCTCGATCATCAAATAGCATATATCTCGTATTCGAGTACATGGAGCACGATCTTGCAGGACTTGTAGCTAGTCCCGAGATCAAATTCAGCGACATGCAGGTTAGTTTCTTGCCTAACAAGTTTTGTTGAACCGTTTGAACGTTGCCAGACAAGTCAATAAGTTTGGTTGGTCTTTCTTCTGTGTAGATTAAATGTTATTTGAGGCAGCTATTATCCGCAGTCGAGCACTGTCACTTAAGAGGTATTATGCATCGAGATATCAAGGCCTCGAATATTTTGGTAAACGACGATGGGATTCTAAAGTTGGGAGATTTTGGATTGGCTAATGTCGTTAACTCAAAGAGCAAGCAACCACTGACAAGTCGTGTGGTGACCTTGTGGTACCGTCCTCCTGAACTTTTGATGGGGGCAACTGAGTATGGAGTTTCGGTGGATCTCTGGAGCGTGGGCTGTGTATTTGCAGAACTGTTTCTAGGAAAGCCTATCCTTAAAGGAAGAACCGAGGTGATTACTTACAACGTTAACGTCCAACGCTAAAAGTTTCTCTAATTAGGGATTTTAAATAGAGTCCTCCTTAGCAATATGGGATTTAGAATTCGAGATGAAGTTAATAGCTCCCCTCTCGTTTTATAGGTCGAACAACTGCACAAAATTTTCAAGCTTTGTGGTTCGCCTCCTGAAGAATACTGGAAAACGTCAAAGCTTCCTCACGCAACTATGTTTAAACCGCAGCACACTTACGAAAGTTCTCTTAGGGAGAGGTGTAAAGAATTTCCAACTACTGCAGTAGACATGTTAGAGAATCTTCTTTCGGTAGAACCTTACAAACGCGGGACTGTCTCCTCTGCCCTAATGTCCGAGGTACATTTCTTCAAAAATATACTCTCAAAACTTTATGACGGCAAATTACTTTCAACGTTGTTTGAAGAGACGTTCTTAAGAGCATAAAAAATTCTGCCCTTACTGGTTTACTTCTTTGTCTTGGCATCTCTTATTGCAGTACTTCAAAACAAAGCCTTATGCATGCGATCCGTCACATTTGCCAAAGTATCCTCCTACCAAAGAAATGGATGCTAAAATTCGGGAGGAATCACAAAGGTAAAATTTTTCGTTTAAACTAAGGTTGTAATTCAGATGTCAGTAGGACTCTGCGGGTGTTTTCATTTCTAATTGCGATGTTTACTTAGAAGTGATTTCAATTGTTTACTTAGACGGCTGTATTTGTTACATTATTCAGAAAAAAACCTGGTATTCGAGCACGAGAGACAAGGAAACCAAGGAGAGTCCGTAAGGCCTTGCTCGAGTCAAATAGTTCCGCTAAATTGGCACCAAAAGAGGTCTTTCTCTATTTCTATTCATGCTCGCCTGCGCGTGTGGCAGTGTGTGTTTTTTTGTTATGGAAGCATGAAGCATGAAGCAAGCTAGTTCTAACTGAATGATTAATCCTTTGGGTGTGCAGGATGGGCAAGACGATCATACTCAATCTGCTCGTAGAATGAATGGTGGTAACCCACTTATCCTGAGGGCGAAAGGAGGGCTTCTGCGCCGCGAATCTAATCTAAAACCGCAATTTGATACAGTTTCGGAGAATTGCGAGTTGAATGCATCACTGGGAGATAGTACATTGTCTTCCGTACAAACCTCAGCAGCAAGCGGTTTTGCATGGGCTAAAAGGGGAACTGAGGATGGTACTCAATCCGCAGTTTCAGACGGCTCGAAAAGTCAGTTCAGTGCACTTGATGCAAATTTCGCACGGAGTACATATGACCTAAAACAAGGACATAGAACTGGCAGGATGGCTATACGAAAGCTTAGAACTTTCGACGCGTCTGAACTTACTAGTACAGAAGAGCCAGATGATACCGGAAACAACACGGTAAGAATATAGAACAAAACCATCATCTTTGATACAGTTGATCCAAATGCTTTACGCTTAATTACCATGACTTATCCTTCAACAACGTAATAGGATTACATTGCGGAAGAGAAGCGTGACATTGAGTTTTCCGGACCCCTACTATCCCAACCGTGTAGAATCGATGAACACTTGCGAAGGAACGAAAGCCATATACGCCATGTAGCTCGACGATCAAGGTTTGAAAAAGGTACACACGCGAATCTTAATCCCAGAAGAGCATAAATCACAATGTTATTATACATGTATTATATTACTAAACCACATCACTCATCGTTTATGTTACAGAAGTAGAACCCGAGTCTTTACAAGTTGCCTTATGAGATAATGATTCGCATACATAATACAAATAGTTGTATTATACACGACAAAGGCGACGGTGATTTACGTGTCACGATTGAACTTAATTTCTTCAAGAGAAATGGTGCAATAGCAGGCAGTGCTTGTTGAATCAAGCAATCAAAGTCCTCAAGTATTGGAGCTCAGAAGACATTTTTCTCTTGCCGCATAATTTCATGAGTCAAATACGCTCTCTGAATCATGAACCAAAGAAAAAAAATTAAATCACAAATGTACAACAACACCATAGGCATTTTAGTGAACATCTTGTCAACCCAATCAATTTTTCACAAAGCCTCTTTTTCTTGAATTATTTGATGGGCATCTTGAAAATTTTATTTATTTAAAAGCAAATATATATTATGATTAAAGTCTAAAGACAACCTCTGTAATGTTTGTTTGTTTGAGAATGATATCTCTAAATTACTCTTAACTCACGCCGTGGAGATTAAAACTCGGGTTCCACAATATCTTAACCAACTAATTTAACTTGAGTGTAAAGAAAAAGTCATAGTATCATCATCAATTAACCTAACTAATGCGCTGGAGATTAAAACTGAGTTCCACAATACTCTAACCAACTAACGTAACTCGAGTGCAAAGAGATGTAGTTATAATATTATAACCAATTGACTTAACTCCCGGCTTATTTGTCTAATTGAATTGTTGGTTGTCAGAATAAAAGCTTGATTACCTTTTGACAAATTTGTAATTTCCTTGTGGGATACTAAAATACGGAAGATTATATTTATACATTCCAAATTATTCTCTTACATCCATTTAATTTTTTAATATTTTTAATATTTTTTAATATTTTTCTATCAAATATTAGTGATGTGTAGAAAATATTAAAAAATTACAAAGATGTGAAAAAAATAATTTGAGATGTGTAATATAATCTCTCCTAAAATACATGAAAAATTAAAGAGAGTTTTAACAAAAAAACTCACGACTCTGTTCACTATAACAAAAAAATCACATTTACTATTCACTTTAACATTTATTTTTTTTTTATTGTTAAAACTCATAATTTTCAAACTTCTTTATTTTTCCTAAAATTAAACCCTCAAATCAGAGACCATGAACAAAATGAACTGCGATTAGATCACCCAAAAATCCCTCAAATCGAAAGAAATAAATGGTTTTTAAAAGCAAGAAATTGGGTTCCAGAGAAAAAAGAATTGATTTTCAAGGTTTTAGAAGCAAGAAAATTGGGGTTTTAGAGAAGAAAAAAAAAAGGAAAGAGATTTGAGATGTAGGGCAAACAGACAGCGCATGCTGCAAAAACTGGAGCAGCAGAGCGGCCATGGAACCCCCAACCGCAACCTCCCCGTTAAGAAAGAGGTTGGGTCGTTAATGTGCGCCCAACGCACTAACGTGCGCCACGAATAAACCTCTCCCGTGGAATACCACGCCGCCTCTTCCTTAAGAGGGAAGCGCCCGGCCTCGGGCACCATTTTCTCTTCTGCCTTCCTCCTCCACCCCTTTTATACTGAAACCCTAAACCATGTAACAGAATCAAATTTCCTAATATGCCCTCGCATATTCAAACTTATCTTTTTATTTTTTCTCCAACGAGTATAAATTTTTAATCCACTAACGCTATCATTTTACTAACAAAATGATAAATTGTTGATTCGCTCCCAAAATTATTACTTGAGTGAAAAGTAACTACACTAAACACTAGACTGTAATATCAATCGGTTATGTAGTTTGGTTGTATATTGGATATCCTCTTTTTTGTTGTAATTTGGATACGTTGGATACCGATTCAAATCGGATCTGCCCACCCCAATTGGTTGGGTATGAACTTATGAATTATGATGTATCAATTCCATATTAGTTGTGATATACAAGGGACTTGAAGGAGAAGATGGCATACAAGTAATCAAACATTAAACCTCAGTCCTAATAAATCCTAACTCCTAAAGTAGCTTATTTATAACTCGTTTGGAAATACTTTTAAAATGACTGAAAACGCTTTTGGTAAAACTAATTTGGGTTTCAAAAACACTTTAATTGGTTTTTGGAAGAAACACCATATATGTGCTTCTTGCAAGAAGCATTTAGAATGTCTTTCCAGGATCCACTTAAATTATTACTAAGATTGGTTTAAAAAACATTGTCAGCAAAAACGTTTTTAATCATTTTAAAGGCATTTTCAAACAAGCACTTAATCACGATTATTGAAACATAGGAACACTTCCATTGCTACAATGACAAACATCTCTTTTTCTTTTGATTTACAGAAGACATCTTGATCATCAATGTCGCCGGTAATGTGTGTATACCGGGTCACTCGAAATGACATCCCCTGCATCTTGTCATCTATATCATTCATCCTCAACGGTCACTAGACTCGGTATTTGGCCGTGATCAACAAAATCGATCTTGTTCAGCCTCATACAACACAGCACTTGCTCCGGTAGTTCTTCCTGTTTTTGTGCCTATAAAAAGCACGAAAACAGCAAGTTAGTAACACGAAAACAGCAAGTTAGTAACATGAAAACAATTTGCAGTCAGACCGATGAATATGACAGCATTAGTGAATGTGACAAGATTTCTGGTTACCTGGATGGTCAAACCCATGTCCAGAATTCCGTTTTTCAGACGCTCTCTAAAGGATTCAAGACCCTTCCTCGATATGTAGCTGAAGCGATGAATGTCCAGATCAATCTCAAAGTAATTAGGGCCCTGCATGTGAAAGTGCTTGATGAAGAAACACGGTATTTTTTGCTGTTGTAAAACTAAGCAATGTCAAAGGTTCAATGCTTACCTTATAAAAACTGTGCTGAGGACGCGAAAGAACTGGTTTTTCGTTATATGCATTTACAAGCTTCTTTTCAGCAGAACTCAGACCGAGATCCTCAGGATTAACCACCCCAGCCATGATCTTTAGCCTTTCTCTAAAAGGTACAATTGAGTCCTTTGCAAATCCTTTAACCTTTTCCATTTCATCGTCAACCAATTTCTGAAACATTATTCACATAGATAAATAAACCTGAGTATATACCAATAGATAATCCAAATGTTAAGTTTATCACGCAAGAGTTAATCGAAATGAAGTTACCTTGATGCTGTCCTGGAATTGAGGAGAGATGTCTTTCTCAAAACTTTCAGAAATTTTGAAATACATTACGAGACTCATCCCCTCTCCATCGCTATCACCGAGGAACATTGCAGTGGGATAAGTAGGCAACTGCAACAACGCGGAGGGCAATATCATAAGAAACTGTTGAGGGCAGCGTAAATAACAAAGCATACCAACATAATTTAGTTCTCTGAAAGTACCTGTATATTTACAATGAGGAGTGAAGGCACTTTTCCGTTGGCTTTTACTTTGGGAAGCTCAAGATGCTGGGCAATGTGGTGTATCTTCTTGGGGCACACAAATAAATCAATACCTATTGGAGTATATGGACTGTAGTTTGGAGCAGGTGACTTCCGTTTATCACTGACAAACAGAAAATAGTATACTCATTAGATTAAAGAAAAACTGAAAAGAGTAACTAGTTTCAAACTCAGCCAAGGTTGGTTTTAAGAAAGAAAAACCAAAATCATACTTGAAATAGTTCTCGCCACGGAGTTTGAAAGTTGAGGGTGGAATCTCAGACCAAGATCCTGAAGTCAGCTTCTCTACTCTACAACATGGAATGATATATCCTGGTCTGGGACGATACAGAAACCTTTTTGATTGACCTGCGGATTTATCATTGCTATGTTCACTAACATAGATGTACAACAATCTCAAAACTCTAAATTTTATTTGTACTCAAAGACATATAAAGTATTTGATTACTTACATTGTTCAATGGTTTCGTCCGCATCACATGATCTCCTCTTAAAAGAAAGCCTGAAAACTGCTGATGGCTTTCTTTGAGCCTGTGGAGCCAAACTCTGCGCACTTAATATCTTATCGTTGAAACTTATAGAAGGTATCATTCGAGGCAAGGCAGACTTAAGCATATTGCCTTGAATTTTTTCATTAGAATCACGTCGATCCTCTCTAAGTCCTTTAAAGCTTCCATAAGAATGATCCAGAATATTCTTCCTCTTGCTACGAACTTCGTCATCCTTCCCCATGAACTTATCCGATTTACCTCCATCTATTTTTGTATAGCTTTGGTATTCTTCATACTTACACCCGTTATCTACAAAGTGTGCAGATCTTTCAAACTGAACTACTTGGCCGCCTGAGATATTCCCAATGGGATTGCCTGCTAATGGAAAACCATCTGTAGAACAGGGAAGAAAATTAAAACAAAACAAAACATTTTCCAATAAGTAGCTCATAAAATTACTTCAGTAGTATTGACATTTCGCAATAAAACAAGACGAGAGTAATGTCTATATGCTGTGTTTGTGAATGTGTGTATGTAGTTGTAGGTCGATGGCCAATACCTCCGTGTACACTGATAAATTCATCGTCCGAGTCGGATTCCAGAATACTCACTGAGTCGAACCAAGTTTCTTCTTGGCAAATTACTGCAAGTGAATAATTTTCAAAATATGAGATTCAAGAGCTAAGAATTTTTCTAGTCAGCATTTTCGGTTGAAAGACAGTTGAAATCTGATGAAAAAAAAAGAACAACCATTCGAATCATATTGGCGGTGCCACTGCATCTGGGTGAGTTGGAACGTAGAATTAGAAACCTTAGATCTCCTGTGAGTAGTTGTTGCACCATTCTCAAAGTCCTCAAGAACAAACTCACTCACAGAATAATCAGTTACGCGAGCTCCTGCATCGCTGTTTCTCTTCTTGGTACCATCAGAAGCAGAACAGGTTATCTTTCCATGGCGTTTGTTGACCCTCTGACGGTGTTTCTTCCGTGATTTAATTGTTCTGGACGGGGTTGACACACAACCACCCATTGCAGCTTTTAAATCATGCAAATCCGAACTACAGCGAATTCTTCATAAAGTCCTCCAATCGGTGTGCCTGCAATGAAGTTGGTACAAATCACCTCTATAGAAACTCAACATAACCTTATTCCCTCTACTTTTTTATCAGCTAAAACAAATACCATCAATGTCAGTGTCTAAGTAAGATAACACGATAGATGATCGGCTGTAAAATCTAACGACAACACCTGTGTTTGAAAACTTGTGACTCTTCTTTGCGAAACTTCTTCACTGACTGAAAATGTTCATCACTGTAATATTATATTAAAATATGATTATATTATCTTAAATAACAAGCTATCAAATTAAGTATGCCTACAGATGCTAATATGATATTTGGAAAGCAATTAGGAAACGGATTAGAGTAATGTATCTTGGATGTTTTAGCTCACATTTGACTTGAAACAACTGATCTAATCTCAGAATTCCAACATAAATAATGGCCTAAAAAACTTCAAAAATATATGAAAAATGAAAACATACAGAAAGATGCAAAAGAACATCCCTGCAAAGCAACAGCAGACAAAACCTCCAGCAGCTCACTGCTGATGCTGATATAACAAAAAAATATGCAAATTTCATAGCACAGATTCTGAAAAGTTGCAGAATTACATACCCAGAAAACAATTCTGCATCCCCCTTATGAATTTTCAAACTGAGAGAAGCATACATATAAAGGAAGAGAGAGAGAGAGAGAGAGAGAGAGAGAGAGAGAGAGAGAGAGAGAGAGAGAGAGAGAGAGAGAGAGACCTTTGAGTTTGAGTTTCAAGGAAGCTTCAGTTTTAACTTCCACAAAAGATATTAAAATTGCAAAAGGTAGAAGAAAGGGTAGGAGACCCCACTTCCAAAGATGTTAAAGAAGACAAATGAACAGGAAAGCAAGCAATCATCATAAATAAAAATTTAAATGCTTATTTATTAATAAAAAGGAATAGACCGATCATTCGTCCCCATCAAAAGGACTATAAAAGTGTAAAAATGAGACGTTTCGTGAATTAAAAGTATACAAAAACCCAACAAACAAATATGAAGGAAAGTAGAAACATACAACAAAAATGCATTTCCACAAAAAAAAAAAAAAAATGGGAAATTTAAACTAAATGCAACATATGGAAAGCTATAGACTTTGGGCTGTTTAGAAGTGCTTCTAAAATGACTCAAAGCGTTTCTAGAAAAAATGTTTCTCAGTTTCAAAAACACTTAAAAGTTTAAAAGTTTAAGTGCTTCATGCAAGAAACACAACAACACTTGGATGAAAATGAAGATTTGAAGTTGTGAATAAAAACCCAGAAAGTCAAAGCAATAAAAGTCCAAAAAATACGAAAAGTTCCAAAATTTGAGGGGGAAAGAAACTAATGCAGGAAATGGAAAGTGAGAAACTTTACATATATGAAAATAAATATATGCAACTTTGGAGAGAAACCAGAAAATCTAAACCAATCAATGGCCAAAAAATAGACAGATAAGGTCATTAAAAACATCGAACTTTACCTTGTTGCCAGAATGCTGCAGACTCCCTCTCTCTGAAACAACAAAAACAGAGAGAGAGACAGACAGAGAGAGAGATTCCGACTCATCCGACAATGTCGGATCCGGGTCCGATGCTAGAACTAGCTGCTTGTCTTCCTTGAAGCTTGGATAAGTTAAATTACAAATAAATAAATAAACCCTCTAAATATTTGTGAAAGAAGAAGAACAGGAGAAATGGTGAGGAGGGTTTGATTTATATATAAAATGAGCAGAAGTGTTGTTTTGCAGAGGGGGTCGGTGGGTGTTTTGATGTTCGTATCGTATGCATTATTGGCCTTGAGTTTAGCAAATTGTGTCCGAGATTTCGGTGGGAGAAACACAGAGAGAGAGAGAGAGAGAGAGAGAGAGAGAGAGAGAGAGAAGGGAGAGGGAGAGAACAGATTTTTCCCACTTGTTTTTTGTTTACGAAGATTTAACCCTTCTAGATATCTTGTTCCTTTCCGTCCTATGAAATTTGAATTTGTTTAATTTCCTTGGTTGCTAAAATGTTAACTCCTATTTCTAAAAATGTGTAATTGATAGATTCGCACGAGATAGAAATTTATTTAAACAGAAAATGACAGCGTGATAATATCTCAAGTTACTTATTAATTTAATACAATATTTTCTATTACTTTGTTGGTATAATCTCCTTTATTTGATGAGTACAGTGTGCTACGAATGTACTACGATGCATGTACAATGATGATCTAATTAATACAAAAGATGCTAATTAAGGTCGAAAACATACAAATTTAATTTAATTAGATTCGAAATGTATCATGATGTGAGGACCACTCGAATTATAAACTCTATAATTATGCAAAACATTTCATATCTCTAATCTAATTCTTTTTGTCTAATATTCTAATTGTTATCAGTTCCTAGTTTAATTATGTCGACTTCCATGTGTTTATAAGTCAAATGGAATTTAAAGATCTCAATCCGTCATCTTGGTCTAAGCTTTTGAAAACTGCAAAATCAAGTGTGTTAACATGTAGTTAAGGACCAAATTGTTAACATACTTTCTAATCAAGTAAGTTTCGTCACGATAGTCACTCTTTTTAGGGTCATAAAGACTCATAGAAGCATTTGAGCTTTCTCTGGCCACCATTGTGTGATTCACCAACGTTAGGAATCAAACCGAGAATGTGTCATGTGAAATACAGGCCAAGACTTACTTTGGTTGGAGAATGTAACAATAATATTGCTAATATATGTGTATAACATTGTTATTTAACGATTGGTTCATTGTATAATAATCCGTAAAGAGTATACATAATCTATTTCAATTTTTTTCTTTCTCTCAACCTATCAAAAATTCAATGTGCTGTGAATTGGCATGGGCCACATGGTCACACATGTAACTCATGCTATATTAATGTGACAATTGCACAATTATATGGTTTTACAGGTCCATCCAGCTGCTTTTGTTTCCCTACTTGTTCTTCTTCTTTGCTCTTTTCTGGCCTCACAGACTCACAAGTCCACAAAATTATACCTGTTTTTGGATGAAAACACCAACTGCTATCAATGCTTACAAGTTACAATTGCAACATCCATGAAATTTCACCATACTTTTCATCGAATTTTCCTTATATTTTATATTATATAACCTTTTTATGGTTACTTTTCTTTTTTACAAGTTGCAAATATTATATACAAGACGAAAAGTTTGGCTTAAGCTCGGACAATGGATCCCCATGCATGGGACATCAGAAGTCATGCTAATTAAAGTGGTGAGGTAAGTAGGGCAAACCTAACACCGTATAAGCAGTTGAAGTGCTGAAAAGCTAGATAGGCCTTTTTTCTGAAAGCTGTGATATTATTTTGGTTAAACTGTAAGCTGTGAGTGGCATGAATAAAGATCGATGGAGATGTTAGTGCCATTTTTTCATGAGATTCACGTCAAGAATAGGATAATCTATAACGATGATCTATCGATGCCTCTCATATACATAGAATGAGTAATGCTAAGGAGATCAAATTTGAAGGTTAAATTTGTGAACTAAATGACGTGTCAGCAATAAGAATAAGCAAGTTTATGAACGTGTAAGTAATAAATTAATCATCAAATTCCATGTCCTTTAGTTTTTAAAACTTTGTCTACAAATTTAATCTTCCTAGCGTTACTCATATAGAATAAGAGAGCACATTAAGCAATAGAAAGTAAGCACGTTAATCAACACTTAATAATAAACATGATGATAAACAATTAAATAATAATTCAATCATCAACAAACACATCATTTAGTTTACAAATTTTCATGTTGAAATTTAGCATTCCTAACATTACCCAATGTACATAATATGTGTGTATAGAAAGAGGGTTTCTAGGTTCTGGTTAGCCACATTTAAAGAAAATGCGGATACTATTTATTTGGTCAATATATTATTTACATTTATATCGTGTCACTATTTTTGATACTGTTGATATTGGGAAGTTACACATATTATTATAATACGGCCCTCAATAAAGTTGTTACACTTTTACAATTGGTTGAGATATATATATGCACGCATGACCGAAATTAGCAACCAATAATTCGAACCTAATGATAATTAAGTAAAGTTTTCAAATTCTAGCTACGCAATCGATGTATGAGAAATGACAGCAAGAGCATATCAGCATATGGATTGGGGAGGGGCAGAAGCTTTTCAGAATTAATATGCTGATCAAAGTATAAAACCGAACTTCAAGTTTGTTCAAGAGATTGCTTGGAAACTTCATGTGCGTTAAACATAATCTTCCAGTTCTTAATTATCCGTCATTTTCCTTCTGTAGGGTTGGAAATCCTGCATGTATATCTCCGAGTTCTTACGTTTCATGTAGGTTGAGTCCTTGGTTTCATATATATATTATGCGTTTTGGTCGAGTTAACTCATACGATAACTAGACCTAGTTGCTTCGTTTTTTAGGTTAATGACACGAAATAGAGTGCAAATAATGCAAAAAAAAAAAAGAAAAAAAAGAAAGGGCAAATGGGAAATGACAAAAAAAAAAGGAAAAAGGAAAAAAAGGTTCTATGGCCTATGTAATCTCAGCCGCACAACCTCATTAAAGCCTATCCAACGGCTGAGCGTGTGATCCCCTTTGCTTACAGAACCGGAGTGGCGGAGCGTGTGAAAGTCGGGAAGCGAAGCGAGCGTGCGTCTCCCTTTTTCCGATTTCTGGGTCTCTGCGGCTGCAATTTCCTCGATCCAATACGAAGTGACCCTTTTCGCCTTGCGTATTTGCGACTTCAATTTCGGATTTAATTTTCTGTAACTCTCTCTCTCTACTTCCTTTCTCTTGTTTTCTGTAATGTCTGTGTTGAATTGCATGAATGTGTGGTTCGTATGCTTGTTATTGTTGGTAGTTTCTGAGATCTTTTGCAGCTGGTTTTATTGGGTACTTTTGTTCCTTTTATTTTTGTATTATGATTAACGTTAATTGACTTGTTAATCGAGGTACTTATGGGGCTTGTCAGATTAAGTACTTGAAATTTGATCCTTCATTCGGCTTTTCATATGAAGAATTGAACATAATTTTCTTTTGTTCTGCAAATTTTTGTACTTTTTCTTCCAGCCAATGATTCTGTTCTTAAAACTGATTCTCTGTGTTTGTGTGGAGAGTTTTATTTCCTTGTTCAAAGGAGTGTACATGATCGTATACAATCTTATAGAATTCGATAAGGTAGTCTTTGAATCCTGGGAGGAGGAAACCCAACTTATTGTTCTTCGTTCTGAGAAGAAAGAAGCATGCATTGTCAAGTTTCGGTCACATGGTTTATGGATTTTCGACATTTTTGATGCCACCTTAATTGCGGATTTTGCAGTTTTGTAACTTGACAATGCAATTTGAGTTTCTTTTTCATTTTTCCCATATGCATTGCGAGAGAATTTCAGTTTTAGCAATTGTATCTGTTAACCTTTTTCACATTTCACTGTGTTTGCATATTTGCATTCATATCTTACATTTTACTTTCTTGTGTTAGAAAAAAGTTAAACCTTGTGTGTCTTCAGGTCTCGATGAACATCCTTGGTGATGGCATATTTGTTCGTGAGTAAAAGTTTACCTGATCGTATACCTTGCATTCATATCAGCTCTGTTCTTGATCTTCAGGTCTTATTGAACATCCTTGGTGATGTCATCTAGGCGCAATGTTCATTACAGCCCTCTTGCTACGGATGATGATGATGATCTTTATGGAAGACCCAATGACCCTCGGTTTGACTACACGCCAAAGTCCTTTGATAAAATCCCATGGAAATCCATAGTTCTTGCTCTTTTCTTGCTTTCTCTTGGATCTTTGCTTCTGTTTCTTTCATACTTCATTTTCACCGGTCACATGGGAGGGGAGCTGACTCAAGCCTATGGCCTTTTGGCGCTCGGAATCCTCACCTTCCTCCCTGGTTAGTCAAAAGATATTTCCATTTCATTCTTTATCTATAATTGTCTTTTGTGACAACAAACAGTTAATATGACTGATTGACAATATGGTGAATGCTAATGTAGGCGGGATTAGATTCTAGAATGGATAACTTCATATGACTTTTTCGTGCCCAAATTCTTATGTTGAATTTCCGCTGTGATGTAAATACTCGAGCATAGGGGTAAAGCATAAGTGGTGTGATATCCACACACGCCATTTTACTTCTCACACTTCTTTTTAATTTTCGGCCGTCAGATCGGATGAATTGAAGAAGATCAACGGACAAAAATTATCAAAGAGTGTGTGAGAAGTAAAATGGGGTATGTGGATAGCACACCCCAAGCATAAAACCATATTTCTGAGTCTGGCAATTGGCTATCTGGATACATTTTCTGAAATACTTCATACATGTATCAGTACGCGGATTGACTGAGTGATTTCTTATAAATGTTATGATCCGCAGGCTTTTATGAGACACGAATTGCATATTATGCATGGAGAGGTGCAAAAGGATACCGTTTTGCCTCCATTCCGGACTACTAGAGGGCTTTTGCCTCCAAATTTCCAAATAATGCTTGCAGCGACGGACACGGTCTTGTAAAATCCACGTTGTATAGAACACATGAACGGTCCATATGTAACTTCTTTTCCATTTACTTGTTGTTATGTGACTCGTTGCTATTGAAGCCGCACACGCATACATAGTTCATTGTGTTGGTATTTTCTCCGGCATGTAGGTTGTAAAACTGTTTATCCAGCAGAACTTTGTAGTTCATATTCTTGTAGCCAAATTATACCTATTTTTTCAGTGTTTTATTGAAACTGTGAGAATGAAACACCCTAGCTGGGGTGAACGAATCTGCGGCCGGCTGGCTGACGTCTTGAAACTTGTAGCAATGTAGGGGTGAATGAACTGCAAAATGGAGCATTCGTCTTTACACCTGAAGTTTTGTGTTCGAATCCCTCTCCTGACAGTAAACATCATCGCTATCTCCTACTAGTTATTCAAAAATTAGTTATTTCGGTTACGTAAAACTAAAAACTTCGATTTCATGTCAAGAAAGTTGACAGAAAAAATTTGTAAAAAAAAAAAAAAAAGAACTTTAACGTAAACCTTCGGTACTGTTTACTTTAACGAAAAATCACATTTTAAAACTAAAAAGTCAATCATGCTACTATTTATTTTATCGTTATCGTTAAAACTCAAACTTTTCATACATTTTTCATTAATTTTCCAAAAAAAAAAAAATGTAAGAGTCAATACCGAGAAGAAGAAATTTTCAAACCCAATCGAGTAAAATGTCCATTTTACCCCCGCAATACAACACCAACTCATGGGAACTTCACCGTCGTTTCACCAAATCCCATGGGCGAATCAGTCATTTGATGAGGAACTAATTAAGATTAGTAAATTAGATTAATACAAGTTGGTGATGGGCTCGGTGGCGGAGTGAGTGAAAGTCCGGAAGCGAAGCGAGAAAGAATAAAGACGACAAGGAGCCCATCTGCGTCTCCCTTTTTTCGATTTCTGGGTATCTCCGACCGCAGTTTGCTCAATCCAATTCGAAGGCAGGAACCCTTTTCGCCTTGCGTATTTGCGACTTCAATTGCGGATTTAATTTTCTGTAACTCTCTCTCTACTTTCTCTCTCCTGTTTTCTGTGTTGTCTGTTTGAGTAGAATTGCATGAATGTGTGTTGGTTTGTATTATTGTTAATTGTGTGTGTTTTATGGATAGTTTTTGAGATCTGGTGCACCTGGGTTTCTTTGGAATTAGGCAGCTATTGGAAAAATTGGGGGAAAATGTTACAGAAATTGTAAAAATTGGGAATTTTTATTTCTCTATTGTGATTGAAGGTTTCACTGATGGGTTTGTGTGAAATTGGTTTTCTGTTTCCAATTTGAAAGTGGGGTTCTTCAATTTCTGTTTTTTCCCTGTTGTTTATCTTCCTTACTGTGTTTTTGAGATTTTTGGATGACTGATGTATCGAAATCAGGGATGGGAGGGCTTTTCAAGATAGATAGCTTATTGCTCTTGTGATGTCTGCTGGAGTAATGTCAAAATTTAAACTTTTATGTTGATTATGTGTTGTGAAATTTCTGCTCCAATCAAAGTTGCCTACTTTTATCATTGCTTTGACCATTCGAAAACGTTTCGATGTGAATTTCATCTGTACTTGCAAACTTATTGATAAGATGTTTGTTATGAAGTAATAGTGTGGTGCATTGCTTTTCCAAATCTTGTGGGGTTTAAGTAATTCGATTTGTGCACTTGAAGAATAAAAAACTGGTAGCTAGAGTAGAGAGCCGGAGTAGAAAGAGAGAAGGGTGTGAGATATGGAACCAGTGGGGATTTGTTGGAAAAATAAAACAAAAAATAAAATAGGATCCAATTAAAAGTGAGGATATGTACTATACAATTATCGGTTCTTGAATTTATATATATTTTTTTATAAATCCCTGTGTGTATATTCGATATTTTATTATTTGACTGATGACTAAGAGATATCTTTTAAAATTATATATTGACATTACTGTAAGACCTTAAATTTCATGTATATGTTGGTGCATGTCGTATCACATGAATTTGGTATGGTCTCTCCCCGCAAACCATGACCATGAGGATGGCTAATGTGAATGTAAAAACTGGTGTTATCTCTTGTACGTTTATCTGAATATTTGATGTACATTTAGATTAGGAAAATGGATGGACCGGTTGGCCGTGGTGGCAGCAGTGCGGATACTTATTTACCAAATTACAAGCTCGGAAAGACTCTTGGTATTGGTTCTTTTGGAAAGGTTAAAATTGCAGAGCATGCATTAACTGGACATAAAGTTGCTATCAAGATCCTTAACCGCCGCAAGATAAAGAACTTGGAAATGGAAGAGAAAGGTTAGCCCTCTATCTTTGTAAACCGATGATTGAATTTGATCATTTGTCTTTTCTTCTTAAGAGTTCTGTCTTGAATTCAGAATATTAAAGCATTGTATTTGGTTGTATTATCCTTCCCTGTTCCCCTTAAATTTGATGCAGTGAGAAGAGAAATCAAAATATTGAGATTGTTTATGCATCCTCACATTATACGGCTCTATGAGGTCATTGAAACACCATCTGACATTTATGTCGTGATGGAGTATGTGAAGTCCGGGGAGCTCTTTGATTATATAGTAGAGAAGGGTAGGCTGCAGGAAGATGAAGCTCGTAACTTTTTTCAACAGGTGATTTGTCAATTGTCTTGTTGTATTTATTTTACTATTGTTTTTGCTAATAATATGAGTTATATTTTTTTTGGCAGATAATATCTGGTGTAGAGTATTGTCACAGGAATATGGTTGTTCATAGAGATTTAAAGCCAGAAAATTTGCTCTTGGATTCCAAATGCAATGTGAAAATTGCTGATTTTGGTCTGAGCAACGTAATGCGTGATGGCCATTTTCTCAAGACAAGTTGTGGCAGCCCCAATTATGCTGCTCCAGAGGTATAAGGATTGTAGTTGGATGTCTTTCACATTATTTTGAAGTAGTTTGCATACATTATTTTTGTATCTTGGCTTGATTTCTCTTTCCAATGATACATCACTTACATCTTTCGTAGGTTATTTCTGGCAAGCTGTACGCTGGGCCTGAAGTGGATGTGTGGAGTTGTGGTGTTATACTATATGCTCTTCTTTGTGGCACGCTTCCATTTGATGATGAAAATATTCCTAACTTGTTTAAGAAAATAAAGGTATTGCTAGATCTGGTTCTTTTGTTTACTACTATAAAATTGGTTTTTCAGTTTTCATCTGATATTTTTTCTTTTGTTTTCAAATTACATTAAGATCTAATTCTGTTTATGCTTTTGGTTTTTGTGTCCACTGACAATCAATTTTTTCATTCACTATCATGAATCAAATAGTTATATGCTTGCAGATTATTAGTTAGCTGACCTAAACCCACACCATTTTGTCTTCAGGGTGGGATATACACTCTTCCTAGTCATTTGTCACCTGGTGCAAGAGACTTGATTCCAAGAATGCTCGTAGTTGATCCAATGAAGCGAATGACCATCCCTGAGATTCGTCAGCATGCATGGTTCCAGGCTCATCTTCCTCGTTATTTAGCTGTTTCTCCACCAGACACCATGCAACAAGCAAAAAAGGTTCCTTTCTTCTGTTAACGTTTGTAAATTGCAGTTATAATGAATTTTATGGTTTCTTCTGTCTATTATCATAAGTTCTTCAAGTGGCACCTTTCTTTATGCAGATTGATGAAGAAATTCTTCAGGAGGTAGTTAAGATGGGATTTGACAGGAACCTTCTGGTTGAGTCGCTTCGTGGTAGAGTACAAAATGAGGTTTGTACCTTTGGAACTCATCCTCTTGATTTTCCAACTGAGACTTACCATCTGCATCATGTTTCAGGGAACAGTTGCATACTATTTGTTATTGGACAACCGTTTCCGTGTATCCAGTGGCTATCTTGGAGCTGAATTTCAGGAGACTGTGGTATGTGTCCTCCGTTTTCGATATTATACCGGCGGCTTGGTTAGAAAACAAAATTTCCTCTTTTGAAGCCCAAAACTAAACCTGTTGGCCATAATCTAACAACATGAAAGAAGCTAGGGGAAACTTTTACAGCATCGGAAACAGGAATATGATAGATTTGTGTACAAACATAATATGTGCCAAGATATACATAACATGATAGAGGAAAATTTATTGAAAAGCTTGAACTGTTTCTATCACGCTCAACATATATTTTTCTCTGCTGTTCAGTTTCCGTTAAGATTTGGCACCATTTGGATTTGTGTTTCATTTTTGTTGATATGGTCCAGGATTGTGGTTTCAATCGTATGCAGCAAAGTGAGACTGCTGCTTCACCTGTTGGGCACCGCCTTCCTGGATATATGGAGTATCAAGGAATGGGTTTTAGACCACAGTTCCCTGTTGAAAGGAAATGGGCTCTTGGACTTCAGGTTAAATTTCTTTGGCTTTCTGGCTAAGTTATTTGGGAGGAGGACTCTTCTGTACATTGTGAACTTCAGACTTAATATGATTGTTGTTGATCTATTGCTGCCTTTTATTGCCAGTCTCGAGCACATCCTCGTGAAATAATGACAGAAGTCCTTAAAGCTTTACAAGAATTGCAGGTGTGTTGGAAGAAGATAGGACACTACAACATGAAGTGTAGGTGGGTTGCTGGCACTCCAGGTCATAATGAAGGCATGATCGACAATTCTGTGCACAGTAACAATTATTTTGGAGATGAATCCAGCATCATCGAAAATGATGGTGTTATGAGGATGCCAAATGTGGTCAAATTTGAAGTACAGGTAATAGTTTTTGTTAGATCGCTCCTTAATCCCATACTTTCTCTAATTCTATTTGGTCATCAATCCACTGTTGTGTTTGGTATCAACGGAGTCCACTGCTCGAGTATCTATCCAGAACGTAATGCTCACATATTTTGCCGCTGTTTTGGGTCTTAACAGCTTTTTAAAACTCGGGAGGAGAAGTACCTGCTTGATCTTCAAAGGGTCCAAGGTCCGCAGTTTCTCTTCTTGGATCTTTGTGCCGCTTTCCTTGCCCAACTTCGCGTCCTTTAGCGGCAGAGAGCCAGGCCTTCAACAAGTCCCTTGTGAATCTATCATGACGCTTGTGAAAAAACCTTGCCATCACGACGCTTGTGAAAAAACCTTGCAATGTGTATATATAACCTGTCCAGTTTGGGCTGCTTTACTTGTTTACGTCGCATTCCCCAGTTTTATACGGGTAATCGTGTTGTTATTGAGCCAGCATACCACACTGGCCTTGGCCGAGTCATTTCTAGTTTGGTATTTGAAGTGGTCTGTCCTGAATTTTCGTCGTTACGAACAAATTTGTACGAAAGAACGAACTAACCTCCTTTGGAGAAATGCTTTAATGCAAACTTTCTGGGTTCGTATCCTTGGACGACAAATTGTTTTGCTCGTAGTTGTAGATGATTTACCATCATCGATACAAATCATTTGAAACCTTCTTTTATGCTCTCTTTACTCATCTCCAGTCCAAAAGCCCTACTTCCAACTTTTGCCTGCCTGTTATGATCCCCTGTGGTTAAACAGGACATAGTGGGATGCGTAATGGCGGTGTTCCAGTTACAGGTGAGTTCCGTTCGGTTCTGTTTTTGGCCGAACTCAAAACCAAACCGAAATTACAGTTAAGTTCAGTTCGGTTTGATTTTTTTTCAGTTTTTTTCAGTTCGGTTTGGTTTTTTGAGTGGTTAGAGCGGAGCCAAAATGGCTTGTGCAAGAGAAATCTGTGTAGGCGAACAATACTGAGTATCAAGAAATTATGAAACGTTGTATGGCCGATTAGTGTGGATATGCATCGTCAGCCCTAAGCTGATTTAGGGTACATCAGAGTTCAAGTACGTCACCTTCATGCCACCATAGTTGCACCAAGATTCTTTGTAAGAGATTCTCCGTTTCTTACTAGCTCATCATTTATCGCATCTATTAAAGTTTTTACTTTATTAATTCCATGAGAAAAATATTAAGAAATAAAACCCTGGTAGAGTACTGAGAAAACATTGAAAACCAAAATAATAAAACAAACTAAGATTCACACACTTCGGTCGTTAATTTTTATCAGAAACAATATCAACAATGAACTATGCCGAGAAATTAAAACCGTTGAAAACTCATAGTCAAAATTCAAAAAAACGTCGTTTTACGGTAAGGGATTATTCGGTCTGGTTCAATTCGTTTCGGTTTTCAAACCATGGAAACCGAACCAACCAATTTCGGTTCGGTTCGGTTTAGTTTTTAAAAATTCAGTTTGGTTTTTTCTTTTTTTTATGGTTCAGTTTTTCCAACTTCTGTTCGGTGTTCGGTTTTTCGAACCCACCCCTAGTTCCAGTACCACACGATAATTTTTCTCCATTTTCATTGAAACAATGACATAATTATGGTCTGAGATATAGCTCTTAAAAATATATTCCAAAAGTGATGCAAATTGGAACTCGCACATTAAATATGATAATTCACACTACGCCTCTTTGTCTTCCTTTACTCCATTTTGTTGTCAATCCATTCGGCGATTTGTTCAACGTCAAAAAAGTTTATAAGAATGTAGAGCTCATCAGCTCTCTGAATTGCTCAGTTTTAAAAGGATGTTGCAGATTATTTGTTCGGGTTGTGTTTGTCTAACATGTGTTTTCCCTTGGTTTATGTCCATTACACACCAAACAAAACCTCAATTTTCCAAATTATTGAATCAAATATTTAATAAAACCTGCTCTTTTTTTTACTTCTTATATTTTTTTAAAGAATTATAGGAAATTATTTCTGTACTTGCCACTTTTATTAGACGAATTCGAAAAATTAGAAGAACATAAAAGGAGAAAATAGAAGGCCTAAGGCCTTGTTTGGCAGCCCGTATAAGAAATCAGATAGGATACGTTATACGGAGCCGAGTGTTTGGTGCAACTATATACTAAATAGTACTCGTATAACTTAAACTGGGCCCACATATTTTATCCGGTGTATGCCCGCTTATTTATCCTTCCAGAAACCTATGTATTATTTAGTCGGGTCGGTGTCCTCGCTCTATCGACTGGCTCTCTCGCATCGTTCTGCAAACTCACTTCCATTGCCATCGTCAATCCCAGGTTCTTCTTCCTCCTCCATTCTTCTTCCTTTTGCACTCCATACCATTCACCCTTCTCTTCAGTTCCTCGTTGCGGCCGTCGCCCTCCTTTGTAGTTCCTCGTCGCGGGACCCGCACGGGTTCGCATGCCATCGATCCTGGATTTGAACTAGATCCAACTGAAACCCACGTCGTTGGAGCACCGCCTGCATTCACCTACTGCCTAACATCGCCGCAGCACCGTTGGAATTGGGTTGACTCCTCATGGAAAGAAATGCGAGAGATTAGGGAGCAATCTCACATGCATAGAACATTTGGGAAGAAGTCTCATGCTATTGGGTATAGGGTCTATGTTGATTCTATTGTCCATCCCATTTGGTGTGGTGAATCCTGGGGAATCCTGTGCAGTGGAGAAGATCTGGGGAAGAAAGGATATATTTTTTTTTATAATTTGATTTAAATAAAGGACAAATAGAAAATGCAATATTAAGATTATTTTTATTTAATTTGATGCATTTGGTTGTTGTGAATTTTTATAAAAAAAAATTCCTTTTTTTCATTAGTCATCAATTTTTTTGGTAAAAATAATACAATCCGATCTCTTATCCGATACGGTAACAAACAGATTATAAATAATACGGTCATTAGTACGATACTGCACTAAACATCTGATTAATTTAGTCAGTACAGTCTGGTGACAGATTATCCTATCCGACTGAAATAGTCAGTACAGTCTGAGCTGCCAAACGAGGCCTTATTATTACTTTAATTGGGTGGAAGTTTGAACCCAAAGTTCAAATTACATAAAATTCACTATTTCTTTGAAATATATTAGAATATCACAAAATATTGCAAAGAATGGAATTCCAAATTGATGTGTGGAATCAAATTAGAGCATGAATTTGTTAAAAAAAAGAAAGAAAGAAGACTACTTAGTTGACAAAAAGCAGATTGGCTGCAGATCAAGTGAGCCCCAGAGTGACAATTCACCATCACTACTCAGAGAAACATCCATTGATGATGAACCCTGCTCCTCCTGTTTCGAATCATTTCGTGAGTGTTCCGCCGCCGCTACAGTAACAACCTCCTCCTCTTTGTTCTTGTTACTGCACGCTCTCTGAAGGTTGCTCAAACACTCAGACACCCCTCTCCCTTTCCCATTCCCCGATCCGATTCTCAGCTTCAAGCACTCGGGAATCCCATTGAAGGCGTAGAGAGAAGCCGAAAACTTCCTCTCGTACTTCATTCTCTTCATGGCGGCTCTCAGCATCGAAGGCTCATCAGCATAGCTCTCAGCCTCCAGAACCGGCTCCTCTATCTCCTCAGCAATCTCGAAAGGCGACGGAGAGTAGTAGGTCGAGTTGGATGCTCCAATATCATCGACAAACTGGAAGTCCATCACTCCAACTTGATCTCCGTTCACTTCCTCCTCTTCTTCTTGTTCTTGATCAACATCTGCCTCCGATCCTTCCGCTGCGAAATTTGCATCTTCGCCGCTACAAGTCTGTTGCGCCACTTCACTCAAGTTACCGTACTCCATGTGATCAGTTTCCTTGTCAGTCAAGCATGATTCGAAGCTCGACGTCATGTAGTCAATGCTGCTTGCACTGATGTGATCAGTGATAATTTCTTGGTTGTTGTTGCTTGTGATATAATAATCTTCGGGATCGTTGAGAAAATCTGTATATTGGGTTTCGGAGAAATCGGTTTCTGTTGCTTGTTCGTGAAGATTTTGATCGTAGTGGTGGTTGATAGGGAGAGGAGCAGCAGGAGGAGGAGAGCAAGAGATGGCGTTGTTTCTTGCCTTCAACCTCTGGAGGAGGAGGTTTGTGATCTTTGAGGGCAACGCTGGAGTTGTAGATGGCGATTGGGAACAAGGCCAGAAGTTGGTTCTGGTGTTGGCACCGCGAAGCAAGCAGGCAGCTTCGTCGTAGGCCCTGGCTGCTTCCTCCGCTGTGTCAAAGGTGCCTAGCCAAACCCTAATTTTTTGAATGGTGTCCTTAATCTCGGCCACCCATCTGCCGGAGGGTCTTTGCCGGACACCAACAAAGCGCTTTCGTGCCCTACGTGCTCCACCTAGCTCGGCGACAGCGGAAGCTTCCTTCACCATCTCATCCCAAGCCATGGTTCCCTCACCTGAAGTAGTAGTGTAGTCTTCCACTCCCTCACTAACTTTTCTCTTCCTTGCCATTTCTAGCTACTAGCTATCAATTTCTTTTGAGTGTATGCTATGTATTTGCAAGTGGTTGATTTAATTGAAGTTGGCTCTGATGCTATTGTGCATATTTATAGGTAGGGGAATAGGAAGATTTTCTCATATGATGGAATCATTGAATGCTGAAATGGTCTTATCGTTTGTTTTTATTCCATTTTTTCTTATTAGTCTCGGGCTATAAACAATAACCAACTTAAAAGACCTCCAATTGTTAAATTTGACCCAGCCAAAGATGCCAATATGATCTATCTTCCATGCTATTATTTTTAGAAGGATAATACTTTTTTGAGACTAAAAAGGCGACCCAAGTCAACAAGGCTTCCTGATTTGCGAGGTTAGGGAATGTACTTTTACTCTGCAAATAGGCTATTTTTACGACTCGAATTTGTGACATTTCAATCACAATTCAGCAACCTTTCCGTTGGCCAAGGCTCGCCCTCAGGGGGATGCAACACAAGGATTTTCTAGGAAGTCAACCATCCTAATACTACTCTCGTCCAAACTCACTTAACTTTTTTTTAGACTAATGTGACAATATTTCCTTGATGATGCTACTTGTTATACCATAACAGTTGATTTGTTCGACACATATGACTAAACGAACTCCAAATGAATGAATTTTGCTCAATATAATTCTTAGATTATGGTCAAAAGAATGAACTATTCTGAATATCTTATGATATAGTGAAATGCTATTACGTTACCAAAAAATGAAACTTTCATCCTTTTCGAGAACAAGAAGAGTATTGTCATTTTAAAAGTACATGTTACAAAATTAATTATATGAAATTGTGAACTTGAATTGGTCGTATCTCCTTGTACATGTATTTTATATGGTTTTAATAAACTATATTTTATAAAATTAGCGAGTTGCGTTTTAGCACCAAGGAGAAATAAACATAGAAGTAGAGAAAGGTACTAATTGTACTCTTCTATTAAATATCTGATGAAAACAGTTACAACTTACAAGTGCATCAGCAAAGCAATTAATCAAATGATGCCCAAGATGAACAACAAATGGAGCCTAATTAGCCAACATAGGCTTGCTTAGTGAGCTAATTATAATTACGGGCAGAATATCCATCATCACAGGATAATTATATTTATTACACCAGATTAGAGAAAATTACCACCAAAACAGCCTATAGAATTAGAGAAAATTACCACCAAAACAGCCTATAGAATTACATTTAAACTTATATATACTAATAAGATTATCTAAAAAAAAGGGTTACTAGCTTGATTGAAAACAAATTTTTCTGCACCTAAAATTGTTTATCAAGTTTTCATTTTGAGTTCTCCTTTTCACAGTTTCGCTTTTATGAAAACAATAATACTAGCAACTAACCCTTTACCACAATAGTATAAAGGAGTTGAGCCCTTGCATGACGGCATAAATTTGAATTCTGTCGATGACTAATCTAACATTTAATCTAACAAAATCTATCGTTGACAAAAAATAAATAATAATAATTCTACGACTAATAACGTAAGTGAAACAATATCATTTTCATGAAATACCAACACTAAAGTTCTAGTAGTTTGGCGATAGTTCCAATTTCCTCCTCCTATCCCCAATAAAAAGGTTTTAAAAGACGTTAGGTGCTAGTCGAGCGACGGGCTGGGGCCTAGCATCTAGGCGTCTAGGCGGACGCCTATTTATACTTAATATATATATATATATATATATATATATATATATAATTTCATCATAAATTACCAAATAGAATGACATATATATTATGAGCTATTGGAACATAATGAAAACATGGGAAACAAACATATAATGTGTGTTCATTTAAGTATTCAACAAGTCTCTTACTTATTGAAAAAAAAAATGAAAAATAAAAGTTATCTATTTTCTGTCTAAATGAGTTGCAACCTAAGTGAGTGCCTAGGCGGGTCTTGGTGGGCTAGGCGGGTGCCTAGGCTGTCTAAGCGCCCTTTTTCAATTTTCAAACGCCCAGGCATTAATTAGGGCAGTGACTAGCCGCCTAACGCCTAGACAGGGCCTAGGCGGCACTAGGTGGGGATTTTTAGAACAGTGATAAAAACTAAGGGCTCGTTTGTAAGTGCTTTTAAAATGACTAAAAGCAGTTTTAGAGAAAATGTTTTTGGGTTTCAAAAGCACTTGAAATGCTTTCTGTAAGAAACACCAGTTATGTACTTCTTTCATGAAGTACTTTAAGTGTTTTTTTAGGATTTACTTGCATTTTTACTAAGAATTAGTGCCAAACATATTTTAACAAAAAATGCTTTCAACTATAAAAGCACTTCCAAACGAGTTCCAATACAACGGGTCTAAATATCTCCGAATGGTAAAGCCGCTAGCTTTCTTTTGATAGGACAAAAATTAAGGGAGTGAGGATCCTTGCCGGATCCTCTTTGTGAGGATCTTGGGGATCCTCAAATCATATTCGTTCATTGTACATCGTGCAGTAAGAAATTATTGTAAATTTATTTAAAATTGAATATAAACAGCATCTGACTAAAACTGGCCACATAATGTACGATGAACGGATGTGATTGAAAGATTATCGAGATCCTCGTAAAGAGAATCCGGCGAGAATCCTGAGTGAATTAAGGGGCAAACATTCTTTTTTCACCTTGGATGTGACTTGTGGTATGTCACTTTCGTGTCCATATAAGGTCAAAATTCACATTGCTTTGGGTAAATAGCCATACAATAAATTAACCTAATACACTTTATATTCATTAAAAAAGTTTAAGACGATCGATATTTACAAAGCCACCCCTACAATGAAGCATGTCCAGCCCACTCTAACACATATTTAATTACATGATAACTAATATTTATTATTTTTTAATGTCATCTTATTATATAATCATATTGTTTTAATTTTCTATTCATTATCTAAAATGTGGTTTACGTCACACATCATGCTTACAAAATGACATTGTTGGACTTTTCCCAACTAGTATCTAAATTAAACAAAGTGAATAATAGTTTTAAACTTAGAACTCTGAGATCTGTGTCTAATAAAATGAAAAAAAAAATACTATCAAATAGAAAATTTATGTACTTTTGACAAAAATCGTGAGCTAATTCTCAAATTTTTATTCAGTTTTGTAAAGCTCTGCAAATGCTATTAGGAAATTATTTTTCGTAGCATTTTTCCGCACCATAAGCTTCTCAAACGTGGTGTAGGACATTTAAGAGATGTTATGTGTGTCAGATAACCGTTCACAATCCTATGTTCGAATTTTTTGAAAGAAATTATTTGTAAATTATATCTACAATTATGAAAATATCTAGATTAATAAGTTATCAACTTTGTTGGGTTGGTTAGTATTAAACAGTTAGTAACTTTGTTGGATTAGCGGATGATATGACCTCATAAAAAGCACAGGTTAGCAAGAACACACCAGTGAAGAAGATTTGGGACAAAAAACACAAAGAAAAAACAAAAAAGGGGGTAACAAAGATCAAATGGGGTAGCAAATCGAAGGTACTGTACGGCGGACATAGACAAAGGAAGAAACGAACGAGTCCGAGAGAGCCGAATCTTTCGACTGTTCACACTTTGAAGTTAACCATGAAAACATTAAAAATTAAAAACTAAATAAATTACCTTCAACCTTAAAACTTTGGATACACGACATGTCATGAGTTAGATTTTTACCGTTGATGAATCGCATGATGATGATTAAAAGAGGCTAAAATACCTTTGTGAGTCTTCTCGGCTTCCTGAAGGTGAACTATCGTGACAAAGGCACCAACTGGTCCATTATTGAGAGGAAAAAAAACCTTGGATACAAATTTATGATAAAAGTAAATCGGTAGGGATACAATAATTTGTATATATACCTTGGTTAATGCATCTATCACGTCTGTTTAACGTTCATTTAATTATGTTTTTACTGCAATTGACGCTTTGCCGCAATGACGAAAAACAATCATACTACACACCATGATATGAGTTCCACAACCACTGATTTTTCTTTCTGCTAATAACCAATTATGTAACCCGTCATTGCTATCGCTATCTAAAATAAATTGTGCCCATCAACTTCTATTTATTTAATTAAGAATTACAACTACCTCTACTTTTGCACGATTTACGTCACTTTTCTTTTATTTTTTCCCCCTCTTGCGAACAAGAGAAACGTAGATTGGACTGCATGTCATGTGTTCATAATCCTGATTAATTTTAAATTAGAAAGAAGATAATATTATTTAAAGTTAGCATAATTGCGTAAAGTGAAACCTAACTGTTGATCATCCTTGTTGCTCCACGTGGAGGCCAGATAGCATGCCAAATGTCAGCATCTTAAGCTTCCATTTTTATAAATGTTGCTGTTTCTGGCAAAGACCAGAAAATTAAGAAGGAAAAAATATGAGTGCGCGACATAATCACATAAATTATAGGTAAGGTTGACAAATGTCATGTTTGCTCACGAAAAAAAATATATACATATATATATAAAAACTAAAAGTCTTAACACTTTTAATCTGGAAAAATGGAACCGTTCCGACGTCCAAGAACGTTGTAGAAGTTGTGTTTTGAGTTGACAAATGGAACTTCAGAACCACCCACAATTTAGGGTTGGCAGCCAAAAGTCAGTTAAGTTAGTTGTGAACAAAGTATACTTCACAACTGTTAACGGTATATCAAGTCAATCACATACTATCGTGTGGTATTTTAAGTTCAAGGATAAAAATATCCTTTGACACAACAATGTTTGCATGAAAATACACGTTTTTAAGCCACGGACATCAATAAAAACATAAATGATATTATCAATATTACAATGATAGTTAATGAGACAGTAATGAATTTAATCATTGAATACGTTACAACTCAATTGCACTCCTCAACATTAAGCGCTGGTCTGCGATGACCAAAATCACTTACAGAGAAACACATGAGAAGTGCTTCTTGAAAAAGACACATGACTAAACAAGCCTAACTTAAAGGTCACGTATTTTACACACGGCTAACACGTGGCACAAGCTGTTTCGTTCTTTCTTTTATATTTTTGTACAGACAGGTAAATTCGTTTTTATGTAAGAAGACAAACTGCTTACTTTCAGACTCCAGCTTGAAGAAGGGGAGTGCTGTGTCCATCAGTGCTTCGCGGATGCAGCATTGGCATCAGAGCTGGATCCCTGTAAGCAGTGCTTAACTTTTCATAAAATGTAGAGATTCTACGATCGTTCTCGTCTTCTCTATCTTTCTTTATCAAACACTGCATCAAAACGCGGTAATGAGGTTCTTATATACATGCCAAATCGTCGGCTGAGATATATATTCCTTTAGTTTTTTAATACAATGAACCAAATTAAGAAGATTATAACCAATTCGACATCACTGTCAGATATCCATGGTCTGATGAGATAGGGTATATGCAGGATAAGAACCAGATTTGGAACATTGACTAACTATAATTCCGTTACAACTGAAATGAACGATAAAGTTGACAGCATCAGTGCAGACATACCTCAGCCGGATAGGCTTTGAATATTGGAAGGAATCGTTTGCGGCAGTACTCATTGAAAAGAAGCGTGAGAATCGGAAGAGGAATGGTCAGACTGGAAGCTAAGGGAACCTTTTTGAGCCCAAACATTCCAATTGCAATGATGTGCATCAGCACCAAGGCAAAAATTGTTGAATTGTGCACTGTTGGCCAAAATTTTCCTTCGGTTTCATACTTAGGTGCATATACATTCAGAAACTGTTCAAAATTGTCAATATATGTCATCAGAATATAAATAACCAAAACTTGTTAGATACAACGAAAAGTACAATAAAACTTTGATCAACGACCAAATACAAACTTAGATGGTACAAAATACAAAGTAACGTCGAAGTGTCAGCCTACTTTTTGATTAATAAGTTAGCAACTCAACTGAATAGGATCCTATATGAGCTTCTAGATCACTAAAATGAACACAAAATTCAAGATGTAACAACAAAGCGAAAAATTGATCATGCAGAAAGCTTCCTTGTCTGAGGTTTGGAGGTGCAAGAGGAGATTGGGGTTGTACCGATTTTTTAATTTTATTTTTCATCACCCTGGCACCAATATTTAGTCATGACACAACCTACATTTTGGAGGTTCTGTCTGATCCATTTGAAACGCTAATAGGTACTAAAAAGAACCCAATACATTGCATTTGGACTTTTCAAAACATGAAGTTGTGTTGTGTCCTTAATACCTACTTCCCACCCATGTCCATCTTCTTTCTAAATTAAATTATAATTGGTTTGTTATAGTTAGAGAATAATTTTTCACAAAGAGAGATCATCCAACTAACCTGGTTACGGAAGATTATGTATCCCAGACAACAGTAAACCAAGAGGAACGGGAGGATTAGAGGAGCTAGGAAGAAGTATGTTATTCCGAGGAGTTCAAAAAAGAGAACTCGAGGAATTTCACTATGGTATGGAATTGAAGGAACCTCAAATTCATCATCTTTTCCTGAAAATGGTCTTTTTATGATACTCCAAATCAGGGGACTCACGCGGAAGAGTTCTGAGGCTAGAAGACTGGTCCATCCAGATGTCACAACATATGCAATGAAGAATGATGCCTGCATCCAATATAAGAATCTATATAACAACCTTCATCATGAAATTTGTGATGCAAACAATTGGTTTCAAAAGTTAAAGATATAGCATTTCAGCGGAATCTCAAGTTTACCAGACAAATATAGTAATATAAGACCATAGAAGGACCACGGGGTTTTGGTTGATAACAAATTTTATTTACATTATCACCAATATTATAAATTGATGATGATTGAGGATAAGTTTTTCAAAAGTTATGTATCAGGAAAAAAATGACCAGGAAGCAAAATTCAAACTTCACAACTTTGTGCGAACCCTTTAAACAGTTACACAACGTCATGAAATTGCAAAAAGCAACTAAAAATTAGTATGATTATTCTAGCGAGAGGAGAGATACATGCTAACGTGACATATGTATTTTTACCTGTGCTGGAACAGCATCAGCAAGTATCCCTGGAATCTTTTTGGGCTCCAGAAAGATATTGAACCGATAGAGAACTGTTCCTGAAAGTGTATTTGCCAAGAATATATTCCATATTGTGAACCACAACATCTTGCTGCATGCACTTTTTTGTATCTGACTGAAAGAGATGTATCCTTCCATGGAAGACAACATTATCATGACGGGTGGCACAAAAGAAAGGAACAATTGGAGAATAAGACTTGGAAGATATCCTGTTATGACTTCACTGACAACTGTTCTGAAAGTCAAGAAAATCGTACGATTCAGCAGATCGTAAATAAAACAGTAAATTAGTAAAAGTGATAAATTCTCACTTACAGGTCCAGTACGCTTTTCAGAAACGGAAACCAGGTTTCCAACTGCTCAAGATGAGTAAGGCCTTGCACAATTACAACTGGAATGAGGAACAGAATTGTAAGAGCAGTATATGCAACCACTACCACCAGCTTGGAGATCCATCTTTTTATAAAAGATGCAGAAAAGAAGGGCCAGTGAACATCCTGGGGCTCCGGGGCCATCTCGGTAACCCATTCTGTGGGATTTGCTCCTTGTTGAATGTGTAAAGCTACTGCAGCACCAAGCCGAGACTTGAACGACACAAAAGCAGCTGCAACTTCCTATAATTAATATTTTGGGCATTTGCATCAAATTTCATGTTATTATAAATCAAACAATTTCAGAAAAATCTATTGGAACCCTGATCTTCTTTCCTCTAAATTTCCGATATGTCTTTTACAAGTCAACATGTAGCTATGCATGTTTATTCATGCAATTCGTAAAGTTGCCATAACAAAAATAATAAGAGGAACAGTGTGTGTTACTCATTTCTATTATTTTTCCTGAATACTTTTGTTTCACCTCTACAACAACAACAACAACAACAACAAAGCCTTATCCTGCTAAGCGGGGTTGGCTGTTTGCTAAACGAAGTCTTATGCAGAGGAGGACTTCTTTAATACCATTAGCAATCAATTACTATCACTCCTTTGAAATAATTAATAGCATGAATACCTTTCCTGCCACTGACGATTGCTCCATTCTCACATTATCTTCTAAATCATCCAATTTCTTTCCATAGTGATCTAAAACATCAACTTTGCGTCCAGATAGCCCCCAAGAGCCATCACGCCTTAATCTTTGCTGAGTATTAGTTTCTGATCTCAGACGCACGAGCTTTCGGTATAGCTTCCCCGCATCACTCTACAAGGAAAAGAAAATGAATTGTTCTCATATCTCATTGATAGAGAAATGTTAATTGTTACAATTTTGTTCAAATGCTCTCGGGTTTGATGTTTTAGAAACCAAAAAAATATAAGGAAAACTAATGAAAAGGGCTTCAAAACTTTGAGTTTTAACGATAAGGACAAAATAAAGGGTAAAGTGAATAGTACTAGGATTGACTTTTTAGTGTAAAAATGTGGTTTTTCGTTAAAGTGAACAGTACCGAGAGCTTTTCGTTAAAGAGGTACGACTGATAGCCAGGTAGTGTGGGATGAAGCCAGTAGAAAGGGACTCTGAAGTGTGACGTGTAATAACCTAAATAGGATACACATAGTAATTACAGAAGCACCAAGCGGGGCCTTGGAATACAACCAAAAAATTAACTCGTTGGGGCTTAGTCTGATACTCATCGAAAACTAATTAATTAATTAAAGGTTGTGAAAGCTTAGCCTCGTAAAAATTAAAAAGTCAATCCAATGAAGATGATGGAGCTCGAGAACAAATTAATTCATAAAGCTTTTGTTTTTCAGCAAAGAATAATGAGGTACTGAGGGTGCATAAACAGATATGATGTGTTTGATTATCTGCACACATTTCCAGGACCATACAATAAAAAATGCATTTGAGCATAAGCACATATCAGGATTATACATGACAGAATGCTTACAGTGAGACGTTGGAGTTTGTTAGTTCGACGAACCACTGAATGTGAAAGATACGTAGAAGGATAATACTCCGTAAAAAAATTCTCAACAGTTTCACTACAGCTGCTCCCAGATGAGACTGGAACAGCACGAACTAATACTGTAAACTGATGAGGCTGAGGTTTGGATGAATAGAAGTGAGCAATTCTTTTCGATGAGATAAAGCTATACTCCTGCAGTTATAGTCATCAAGTTGAAATCACAATTGACTCTTTCTTTTCGACGAAACAGAAAATTGTGATGGAATAAGCCATGAAAGAGAAACAAAAACCGACTTACATAATAAAGAAGATAGCAGACGACTCCAGTGAAAATGTATGCTGCACAAAAGTGAACCCATAACCTTGGGGAAACCGAATCAGATAATCAGGGTACCTTCAGGATAATTTTACTATGCCTGCTATATAAATAATAAAATGTACTTGAAAAAGATCTAGCAACAACAAAGAAGTCCACATAGACGTACATGATGAAGTTATTTTGAACAGCAAGTGAGAAAGTTATTCAACCAACATAAGTCTAAATCTGGGTATGAGCTTGAACAACTTCACTCTCACCTCCTAGTCTATGAATGTACAAGCACAAAAAGTAAGAGAAAACTCCAATACAATTGCCGATCTCTGGCACAATATATCCAAAGTAAGCTTATATTTAAAAATTCTCCCAGAGAAATTAGAAGACACACCAGAGACCTATATCCAAATGTCAACCCATGTGCAAAAAACTGCTATCCCGCCTTTCGTTGGCTTTAAATGTGCAAGCATATAGGAAAGCATACAACTTGGATACAACGATTGCCAAGGGAAATCCGGTATATCCTAGGTTTTTCACTTTGAGCAACGCACTAACTTAAAATGCCATAAACTCAACAGAATTGGAAGCCAACGAAGACGAAAAATTACTGCATTTGGGGAACAATGTGTCGAAATATGAACCATAAACAGAGTTTAGCTAATGCAACAATTAACCAAAACAGTAATAACAGACATTGTTCAAATACTGCAATTTTATGTCAAGTAAAAAACTTTGGTCATCAAAATTCCCACAGTGAAGTAAGTAATTACCATTTCGAGCCAACATTCACATTCGAAATGCTGAAGGAGTCCAAAGACTTGCTGGGCAAATTCGAAATATCAAAATCCCTATTCAGCTGGTTCCCCAGATAATTTATCGGAAGCAGAACCAGAATCCCAACAATCCCAGCAAACCCAAACACTCTCAAACTGCATCAAAACAAAGAAATAAAGCCCAATTCAAAATACTCACCCAAAATTAATCTCAACACACCCAGCAAACCGAAATACTCTCAAACTCCATCAAAATTAACAAAACCAAACTCAAATACGCACCCAAAAATACTCTCAACACACCCAGGAAGCAGCACATCACCATTTTCCTACCCCCACTAACCTGAAGATAAAAATGCGCATGAAGACGACAGCATCCAAGCTGGTGACTGACAGAAGCTCGTCCTCAGAGGGCTGCCACGCCCTCCGCACCCAACCCGCCGTCGGCAGCAGCCGCTCGAAATTGAACTTGTTGCTCTCCTCCAACTCCTCCTTGGCCGCCACCGAGCGCGGCGAATAGACATTGAGGTAGCTGGGTTGCTTCCTGAGTATTGAATACAGAGTGAAGAACAAGAGACAGAGGGCGAGATTGATTCCCACCGACGTTAAAAGCGCCGAAACGATCATTTCTTCGGAGCAAATGGATCGAATTCAAATGGGCACAGTTCAATTTTCGAACTTTGATGCAGTTGATTGGGAAAGTGATGAACTTCGAGCAGGAAGCAACCGAATTTTTGGAACTTTGAGCAAAGTTGAGGGGAGAGGGGAGGGGTAGGATGGAGATTTGCTCCTGAGAGTTACTGTGCAACGGAAGGTATCCGACTTTGTTTTTCGAAATTGACGATTGTACCCCTGTGTCCGCGTTGGCTCCCGCCATGTACCCTTGGGACTCATTTCTGTTCAACAGAATGAAACGCTCCTTCGATTGCGTTTCGACAGCGGCCGGCGCCGCCTCGTCATTGCCGCCGTCCAATAGACCAGTGTTCTTAAACAAAGCTGAACGCGAGCAATCAGCCCTCCAACTCCGCCGAGAGGAAGCGGAACAAAACCAAGGAGATTGCGCGCCCTCAGCTAACAGTAACAAATATGGGACCTTTTGATGCCGGGGTTGAATTCGACTCGAAACTCACCATATTCAATCAATGTATGTAGCGCATATTATGTTACGCGGGAGAAAATTCAACACTGCACGCATAAATTGGGCGTACTGGTCATGCTGGAAAGACCGGTGTGGCGACAATGTTCTTGACTTTGCATGACAAGAATGTGTTTTATGAACTCAAGCAAAAAGCAGCCAAGAAGGGAACTGATTGAGAGTAGTAGTTATGTTCCTCCTGAATTGGCAAAACATGCGTGAGGATAGCTTCAAAATTCAAGGTGGTACAGTTTTGATCGACCTCCTAGATCCTAAGCATAACATAACTATTTAAGTTGTGTGATTGTGAGCAAAAGGAGATGCCAAGTGAGATGCATGGTAGTGTTTTAGGCAGGGGCAGGATAAGGAATTTAAACTTGTAAGTCATAGTAGCTCTCACCTTGAGGATGTTTAAGAAGGAGAAATTTTTAGTGTGACGGTCATACATATTATAACATGAGTGAATTGATAGTACTATGACCATCACACCAAAACATTACTCAAAAGGAAAGCAGACTGGGATACGGGCAGGTGGGTTCAGTGCCCCTTGTTTGGAGGAAGGCGTCTGCAACTTTCATTGTTGTGGACATGAATCAAGCATTAGATTAGGGTGCGCAATTTCCTGGTGGAACAAAACCAAGGAGACTGCGCAGCACTTTACATGTTATAGTTAGGTGGTCCTTCAGTTAAAGTCTAGAGACGACTTGCGACCAGCATTTGCAACCTCTAAACTGAAGTCTTTGCAAAGACTTCAGATGAGGCCTTGTCCGGTTGCTCCCACCACTCGCCACCACCTCCTGCTGGCTTCATCTATTAGTCCACTTGTACACTAAATTCCCGTAGCGTAGCCTTCGGGTGGTCCACCCACCTTCAATCCTACTCCACATATCTCTCGAGACTCTTACCCACGCCTGCCGGCGAAATATTATGATCTATCCTTTCTTAGCTACATTCTTCTCAGCAAAAGCTTAGAAATCACTTTTTCTTATTTTCTTTGAGTATTTCTCTGCAAGCAATGGGTAACATTGTCTCAATATCCCTGCCAAGCGATCCCATTTTTGATTCTTCCTGCTGGGGTCCCCTTATTCAACCACCAAAATACATAAGGAGGCTGAAAAAAAACCTCGAAGCTCTGGATCGTTCTTTTCGAGAACTGACCGCTTTGAAGGTTGATGTATTGAGAAAGGTTGAGGTTGCAGAGCTGCAGAGATCCATGAAGCGATTGAACCAGGTACAACTGTGGATTGAAAAGGTGGAAAAGATTGAGAATGAAGTCGCAGAAGTCAAGCGTGGTCGAGTTCAAGAAATTCAGAAATTGTGTTGCGGAGCTTACTGCTCAAAAAACTACTTGTCCAGCTACAAGTACGGAAAAAAAGTGTATAAAAAGCTGGCAGAAGTCGATGATTTAAAGAACAAGGGTATTTTTGCGGAGGTCGCAGAGGAAACCTTCCCGGCAACTTTAGTCCGTGAAAGACCTATGGAACCAACTGTTGGCATGGAATTTGTGTTTTATAAGGTTTGGAGCCAGCTAGAAGATGAACATGTGGGAATAATTGGATTGTACGGGATGGGAGGGGTGGGTAAGACTACCCTACTGACCCAAATCAATAACAAATTGCTCCATGCTGATTTTGATCTCGTGATATGGATTGTGGTATCCAAGGACCACAATGTTGAAACTGTCCAAGATAAGATTGGTGACAAGATTGGGTTTTCCAGCAACTCGTGGAAACAAAAACAGCAGTCAGACAAAGCTGAACACATCTGCAGGCTATTGAGCAAGAAGAAGTTTGTGTTATTGTTCGATGATATATGGGAGCCTATTGAAATAACCAAATTAGGGGTTCCTATTCCTAACCCGCACAACAAGTCTAAAATAATCTTCACCACTCGTTCGGAGGATGTATGTGGTCAGATGGATGCTCATAAGAAGATTAAAGTGGAGTGTTTGGCATGGGACAAAGCATGGAACTTGTTTCAGGAGAAGGTTGGGAGGGAAACACTTGGTATTCACCCAGATATTCAACGACTTGCTCAGACTGTTGCAAAAGAGTGTGGAGGTTTGCCACTCGCACTAATTACTGTTGGTCGGGCCATGGCTTGCAAGAAAACAACTCAAGAGTGGAACCATGCGATTCACATTCTGAAAAAATCCGCGCACGAGTTTTCAGGTATGGAGGATAAGGTGTTCCGTCTTTTAAAATTTAGTTATGATAATTTAGCCGATGAGAAGGTCAGATCTTGCTTCTTATATTGTGCTCTATATCCAGAAGATTTCTTCATATTTAAAGATGATTTAGTATATCTTTGGATGTGTGAGGCAATGTTGGACGAATATGGGAGTGTAGAGGAAGCAAAAAACAAGTGTTACGATATTATAGGAACTCTTGTTGCTGCATGTTTGTTGGAAGTTAACTTAGATATGGTAAAGATGCATGATATGATTCGTGACATGGCATTGTGGTTAGCTCGTGACTGTTCAAAAGAGAACGACAGTTTCCTTGTCCATACAAGTGCCCAAGCAGCGCCGGATGTCAAAAAATGGAAAACCGCAACAAGGGTGTCGTTGGTAGATAATCATATTGAAAGTATCGTTGAAACACCAAAATCTACCCAGTTGTTGACCTTATTGATTCAAGGAAGTTATATTAGCAGAAGTCCTCTCAATATGATTGTTGATGGCTTCTTCGATTACATGCATAAACTGCGAGTTTTGGATTTGTCTAGAAATGAGAAGCTAACCCAATTGCCATCTGGAGTTTCAAACCTGATTGCCTTACAGCATCTGAATTTGTCTAGGACTGGTATAAGAGAATTGTCGATCGAATTGAAGGCCTTAGTGAGGCTAAAATATTTGAACTTGGAGTATACAAATCAACTTAATTTTGTTCCACCAGAACTAATATCAAATTTTCACATGCTAAAAGTTCTGAAATTGTTCGGCTGTAGTTCTTCAGACAGAATTCTTTTTGGTGGTGAAAGAGCCCTGATAGAGGAAATCGAGGGTTTGAAACACCTTGAGGTATTTACTTTGTGCATACGAAGTAGCTATTGTTTCAAAAAATTGTTCAGCTACAACATAATAGTGACCAGCACTCAGTATCTACACCTCTCGGATGGCAAGAACTACTCAAGCGTTCTAGATATATCATCTCTGGCGGACATGAAACATCTTCGTGGCCTTCATATTGATGAATATCCTAACCTGGAAGAATTGGAGATTTATTGGGCAGGACAAGATCCTAATGATCCTCGGAACGCGATGATGAGAAACCAAAGTCGCTTCTGTGGCCTTGAGTACGTAGATGTATGCCGGTGCCCAAATCTCAAGGACCTGACATGGCTCGTTTTCGCGTCCAATCTCAGAATCTTAGAAGTGCGTGACTGCTCTGGGATGGAGAAAATAATCGATTTGGAAAGATTTGGTAGAATGGCAGGTGCGGTGAAAGAACAAAATGCTTTCGCAAAACTTACAGATCTGCATTTGGATTCACTACCGCGGCTAAGGAGCATATATGGCAATGCCTTACCATTTCTGCATCTCAACCAAATCTTGGTATATGAATGTCCGGCGTTGAAGAAGCTGCCACTCAACTCTACCAGTGCCGAACGATGTAATCTCATTATCAGGGGACAGAAAGAGTGGTGGAATGGCTTAGAATGGGAGGATGAAGTTTCTAGAAGTGTTTTTCTTCCCTACTTCTTGTTAGAATTCGGAGAGGTTCTCAGAACAGATTTCAAAGAAACTGATTTGGGGGAATTTTCAGATCATCTATTATTCTTCTCCGCAAGGAGGAAATATATATTGTACAAAGACTTGTAAAACAAGAAAGATGATTAATATACTCCTAATCTAATTACAATAGAAGACAAATCATAATACTTTATGTACATAAGACTTATGTTAACATTGATTCTGAAGTTGGTGCATAAGTATCTTTGGTAGGCCTGGCAAACAGGTCGTGTCTGTCGTGTTCGTGTCGTTTTCGTGTAACACCTGTTATCTTCACGGGTCGTGTCGTGTCACACCTGTTATCTTAACGGGTCCTTAACAGGTCGGGTCACTTTACCCAACGGGTAAAGTGACCCGACCCGTTATGACCCGTTAAGACCCGTTAAGAAAAATATATTTTTTTCTTAAATTTGCACATACCACACATTGCCACATAAATATTACTTCAAAACATTAAAACACATTTATCGTTTAAGTACTACATCTACACTCGAAAATAAGAGCTTAATAAAAAAAACATTCATACAGTACTAGTCAAATTTTTAAATTTAATTTAATATATAGATTCACTAACATTTAAGAGTTTATTCATACTTTCATTAAATATAACATAAGATTTTATGGTATCCACTATTGTAAATATTTTAAATTGAAGATCGAGTTCATTTATTGTATTCATATAGGGTCAAGGAGTGTAGCTGTAGAAAATCATCAAAATCGGAGTTAAAATAACCGTTAAATCGTGATTTTTCGTTTTATAACCGTTGAAAAGTTTTGTCCCGTTACTTGATCTCTTAATGTTTATTTTTTTCAATTTTTAGCGTATGTGATCTCAAAGTATATACAAACATGTTTGACGGTTGGATCGTTGAAACTAGTTTCGTAGAATGCGTATCCCATAAAAACAATAAATTCACTAATATTTAAGAGTTTATTCATACTTTCATAAAGTAAAACATAAGATTTTGTGGTATCCACTATTGTAAATATTTTAAAATGAAGATCGAGTTCATTCATTGTATTCATATATGGTCAAGGAGTGTAGATGTAAAAAATAATCAAAATCGGAGTTAAAATAACCGTTAAATCGTGATTTTTCATTTTATAACCGTCGAAAAGTTTTGTCCCGTTACTTGATCTCTTAATGTTTGTTTTTTTCAATTTTTGGCGTATGTGATCTCGAAGTATATACAAACATGTTTGACGGTTGGATCGTTGAAACTAGTTTCGTAGAATGCGTATCCCATAAAAATAATAGATTCACTAATACTCAAGAGTTTATTCATACTTTCATCAAGTATAACATAAGATTTTGTGGTATCCACTATTGTAAATATTTTAAATTGAAGATCGAGTTCATTCATTGTATTCATATATGGTCAAGGAGTGTAGCTGTAAAAAATCATCAAAATCGGAGTTAAAATAACCGTTAAATCGTGATTTTTCGTTTTATAACCGTTGAAAAGTTTTGTCCCGTTACTTGATCTCTTAATGTTTGTTTTTTTCAATTTTTGGTGTATGTGATCTCGAAGTATATACAAACATGTTTGACGGTTGGATCGTTGAAACTAGTTTCGTAGAATGCATATCCCATAAAAACAATAGATTCACTAATACTTAAGAGTTTATTCATACTTTCATTAAGTATAACATAAGATTTTGTGGTATCCACTATTGTAAATATTTTAAAATGAAGATCGAGTTCATTCACTGTATTCATATAAGGTCAAGGAGTGTAGATGTAAAAAATAATCAAAATCGGAGTTAAAATAACCGTTAAATCGTGATTTTTCATTTTATAACCGTCGAAACATTTTGTCCCGTTACTTGATCTCTTAATGTTTGTTTTTTTCAATTTTTGGCGTATGTGATCTCGAAGTATATACAAACATGTTTGACGGTTGGATCGTTGAAACTAGTTTCGTAGAATGCGTATCCCATAAAAATAATAGATTCACTAATACTTAAGAGTTTATTCATACTTTCATTAAGTATAACATAAGATTTTGTGGTATCCACTATTGTAAATATTTTAAAATGAAGATCGAGTTCATTCATTGTATTCATATAAGGTCAAGGAGTGTAGATGTAAAAAATAATCAAAATCGGAGTTAAAATAACCGTTAAATCGTGATTTTTTGTTTTATAACCGTCGAAAAGTTTTGTCTCATTACTTGATCTCTGAATGTTTGTTTTTTGTGATTTTTCGTGTATGCGATCTCGAAGCATATACAAACAAGTTTGACGGTTTGATCGTTGAAATTAGTTTCGTGTATCCCATCAAGTTCAATGGTGTGTATATATATATATATATATATATTTATTTATTATGTAGATTTAAATCTATTTATTTTGTACGTATAATTATTATAGTTTTTAGGGGTATAAAATTTAATTTAAAATTTAATATATATATATATATATAATTATTATAGTTAATATTTTGGGGGTATAATTATTATAGTATATATAATTATTATAGTTAATTATATATATATATATATATAATTATTATAGTTTTAAACTTTTTAGGGGTATAAAATTGTTAAATTAATATATATAATTATTATAGTATTTTTTAGAGTTATAAAATTATTAAATTAATATTCTGCTTATCGTGTATCGTGTTACCCACGTGTATACCCGAACCAACCCGTTATCTTAACAGGTGCTTATCGGGTTACCCGATAATACCCGATTCGTTATCGTGTCGACTCGAACACCTGTTAATTTCGGGTCGGGTCGTGTCGTGTCGGGTTATCGGGTCGTGTCAGGAATTGCCAGGCCTAATCTTTGGTGCTCAACCTTCATATGCTGTGAAAACAAAAGTCGATGAATCATGAATGCGTTTTCTTTCTGTATTTTGAATTGATTGAAAATTTTGGAGAATCCAGTACTAGATCATTCATTTGTTTATTTCGTAAGAAAAATATGTCATTCACCTGTTGAATTTAAGTTGAATGTCAATTTCTAAGTACCTAAACTATTCCAACAGTCCATTTCAGAATCAAACTTAGTCGAGCTTAAGAAATTAAGTCCGATAGAGTTTAAGAAATTAACTGATCAACAAAAAGAATCCAATCCCAGAAATAAACTCATAAACTAGCCAAAGTTGTGTTCAGTTACTTGTAAAAGAACATAATTATATACTATTAAAAGAATAAAGCAACGTTCCATCAAGAAAAATCAAAGCTAGATAAATTTACTAGCTCAAACTTAGGAAAACACACATAAAAACAAAAATAAAAGAGAAACGACATACACTCACGGATGGTGCGCCAGACGATCTTAGTCGGGGTACGAAAAATGGATGGGACCATGAGAAGGCTGAGTGTTCATACGCTTCTTCAAGAACCTCATATACTTCATGTTCTGCCTCACCACACAACTGCTCGCAGCAAACCAGCGTCGCACTCTCCTCGCTCGGAAGCCCTTTGGCGATGGTGGACGCCGTGCGACCTAGCATGTGGTGGCGGGCGCGTCCATCACCACAGGCTTTGTGCCGACCTCTGTCCCAGACACCATAGCTACAACCTCTCTGTAAGTTTTTCAAAGCCTAACGTGAAAGTGAAGAATGGGCGTTAGGGTTTTGGAAAGGCTGTTTTTTGTAACCCTAAACGTGTATACGTTATGGCCTTTGTCTTTGTGGTTGGTCTTCAGTTCGCTGGCTGCGAGCGAATCTATTTGTACGATGGAATCCAATTGACTTTTTGCCATCTGCCGTGAGACCTTTAACCACCAATAAGTTCTTGCCAGGTCAATATATGGGCATTATTCAAGCTTACTCATTAGGTATTTAACGTGGCAAAGTTCCAACAGAAAAATACATACGACACGAATACACACAAAAAATTAAGGATTTTGGTTGAGGTTTTATTTTCTTCCTTTGATGCAACCATATTTGTTATCTACGAGATTCAAACATTTAAAGGTTTTTCAAATATAAATGAAGACGAATATCATTATACCAAAAATACTTGTAATGATATATTTTTTTTTCTTTTTCTTATCGGAAGAAAAGTATGTAACAAATTGACACAATAACAGTATGATTTTTGAAGATCGAGTTGATGTTTACTCACAAAGTAAATTTTTAGCATGATAGTTTTTTTATTGAACACGTGATATTATCTACATTAAGGGAGATGGGGTGGCCGCTTACCCTCACAGTCGACTAGCAATAATGTGGTACAACTTTATCTTTGACGATAATCGAACCTAAGACCTCTCACTTACAAGTGAAAATTATAAGTGAAAAGGAATATCACTAGACCGTAGTACTAAGTGACATGATAGTTTAAACTATTTTTTCACATGATAATTTAGTTACATGACTTTTTAGAGGTATTTCCTTTAAACATAAGTTTATATGGAATTACAAGAATTTTCAGATTTATTAGACTTTATATTATTTTATTAGTTGTATTATGTTCTATTGATTTTATACAATGATGCTAATGGTGAAGATTGGACTAAACCGTGTAATGAGCTAATAATAATTTGGTATCAAACTCGTCATTCGTGAAAGTTGAATCTTAAACGTTTCAAGTACAATGTAAGAATAAATATAAGAAAATCTCTAACCGTACAAATGACAATATCTTATTATTTAATTAGTCAGAATGAGGCTGAAATGTCTCTATGAGTCTTCCGGCCTCCGAAATAGGTGAATAACCGTGACTTGCCACCAGTTGTCTCATTCTGAACAAGGTTTGACAAAAGTTAACTAGAATGATAAGAAATGATAAAGCATGTAAAATAAGAAATAATATGTGAAATTTGTGAATTAATTTTGGGTTGTATATATTTAAAGTAATTTTACACCACGTTTACTTAAAAAATGAAAATAAAAATTATTCTAAATTTTTACTTTCATGTATTTACACCATTTATCAAGTAAATATATTTGACATGTTTTCCGGTCTTCTACTAATGTAACCCGGTATGATTGTGGTATCCAAATTTAACAAGAGGGTGCACACAATATTAATACACCAACGAACTCTAACCACAACGTGACAGTTGTCAGCATGAAGCGCCAAGTGTAGCGACCGAGAATCCAACGTGCAGTGACTTTATCAGAAGGTGCACACAACACTAATACACTTAGTTGGTTTCCTTTCGCGCACATTACCGTTTCGATCGCTTCGACAGCAAACCGCCACCACCGCATAGAACTAAAAATCAACACCCGCCACCGCTACTCAGCCGTCGTCTCCGGCGATACATTCGAATCTCCAATCTCGAAAGGTCTTTACCTGCGATTCCATGGATTTCAGATCGTTTATATTTTCATCATAATTCCGCAATTCAATCTCCCAATTTTGATGGATTTAGGGCTTTGTATCTGAAATATTGCTGAAATTTTGTGATGGGTTGAATGCAGAGAGAAATTTAGGGAAAGATGAGCGACGTATTCGAAGGGTACGAGCGCCACTACAGTGAGCTCTCCGCCAACCTCACCAAAAAGTGTACGATAGCTGGGGCTCTCGATGGAGGTAAAAAATTTCTCACTTTTCCTTCTTTTTTTTTAAAATTTTTGTGAATTGAATCATATGTATGGTTGCCCTGAATTTGGATGATTCATGTTGTATTTAATTGTGCTGATGACATGGATTTTATGAAATAAAGTTTGGGTCTTTTTGTTGGTGGCGTAAACCTGATGAAGGATCTTAATGTATGTATTCGATTGAATTAATTACGCGAGAACCGAGTTTCCGTTGGGATTAGTGTGGATATGTGTCTATTGGATCACTAGGACTGCTTAGTTTCTAACTGTTGCCGCTTTGCCGCAAAATTATGCTTCTTTATTTGAGGTTGAAAAATTATCAGTAGCTATAGGTTTAGTGGTCTCAAAAGATGGCGAAAGTCTTAGGCGGATAGAGCTTCCATCGGCTTGAGTTATGCATAATATGTTAATAATGGTTGTTTTAAAAATGGGGAGAAAACAAGAAAGAAAAGGACTGAAATGCTTGAGGCAATAGGATCGGGTCTTGGATTGTGCAGTATGTATCTTTTAAGTTTTTCAACATTTGAATGGAAAAGAAATGGATGGAAGAAGGGTCGGTTCTGAATTTTTTGGATGTTGAGTATTGTAGGTACAAAGATAAAGAGAAAAGGGATTTTAATTCATTTCATGCGGTAGATATATTTCCCAAAAGAACATCTTACCTGCAAACTTCTATCTATATAAAATTGAACTTAAGAATAATATTTCAAATTGTGCTCGTTAGGAGTTTAAACATACTGTTGGTCTTCTTTTTGTACTTCTTGTTCTTGTTGTGAATGCGTATATTCTCCCTTATCAAGTCAAGAGATACTGATATTTATATACACTACTGTCTCTGTTATAATCTCAGAACAAAAGAAGCAGAAGGTTACTGAAATAAAGGCTGGAATCGATGATGCAGAATCTTTGGTAATTGATTGAACTATTCTCTTTGGGAGGATTTTTTTTTTTTTTTGTTATTTCTTTTTAATTGGTTCTGATGTGCTGTTTCTTAAAAAATTTCAGATCCGGAAAATGGACCTTGAGGCAAGAAGTTTGCCACCAAATATTAAGGCTGTGCTTCTTGCTAAGCTGAGGGAATATAAGTCGGATCTGAATAATCTGAAAAGCGAAGTTAAAAAACTTGTATCTGGAAACGCATATGCATCTGCCCGAGATGAGTTGCTGGAATCAGGCATGGCTGATTCTCTGACAGTATGTCTAAATCCTTTTAGCTTCGTTTTATTTTTCGAATATTTATTTAAGATATAAAATGTGATTCATTATTCGGTAGTGAGTTTGTGATGGATCTTGGTATATATTTGACATGAAACTTGGAGTTCTTCTACTTTTTTGAGGAAGATTTCACTTCGATGTGCTATTTTAGTTATCTCAATCTAATTCGCTTGCTTGACCAATAGAATGAGTGAACATGATTAGTTCTGGTTTGACTTGGTGGTCACTTCACTTGTTAATTTGAAACAAAGATGCTTGAAACAACAATGAATATTTGAGTTTGAAAATTTGTTCTTCACTGGGCACTTTCGTTTTTGTCATAATTATTAGTCTTTCCTTTATTTGTGATAATTGATGATACTATTGTATGCTTTCCATGACTTGATTTGTGTCTTAAGCCTTCTGCTCTCATCCTTTCTTGATATTGTGGATAAATGTTTTTACAATACTTACTGACTAATGAAAATCCAATAGGCATCAGCTGATCAGAGGTCAAGGCTAATGATGTCAACCGAGAGAATAAACAAGTCCAGTGATAGAGTTAAGGACAGCAGAAGAACCATGCTCGAAACAGAAGAGCTTGGTGTTTCGATCCTCCAGGATCTGCATTCACAGAGACAATCACTGTTGCATGCTCATACCACGGTTATTACCTTTTCAGGCTTTATATTCATTTTACGGTTGTTTTAACAATCTTTCTGCGAACAAGTTTACTTTCCATCTCTCGTCCTCTATGTTTAGTGTCAGTATGCATGCCTTCTCTTCCTTGAGTAATGTTAAAAAATATACTGATGTACATCTGGACTCTGGGGATTATCACCTTATGAACATGATTTACTCAATCTTCTTTTCACTATTATTAGTGTTAGTCTCTAAGGAGAGTGATGTGCGGCATGTGCCTATGTGTATCCATGGGCCTGTACCGAAAACAAGTTTTTCAAAAAGAGAAAGTTACTGATATAACTGCTTTGGCGAGGGCGATGATCTTCCTAGAATGGCATTTCATTTATCTAACTGTTTTTTCCTTTTGCTGCAGCTTCATGGAGTGGATGACAACATAGGGAAAAGCAAGAGAGTTCTGACTTCCATGGCAAGGAGTATGAACAGGAACAAGTGGCTTATTGGCACGGTCATCGCGGTTCTTGTCTTTGTGATCGCCTTGATCTTGTACTTCAAACTTAAATAAGCCAAGACATTTTCGCTTGTTGAGCTTGTGGCTTTTCAAATGAACAAATTTTCGTTTCTTGTTTCCCCTTATTTTTCGAGTGTGCAAATTGAGTTTGTCAAGATGGAGATTCTTGATTGTGTAGTAATGGAAACATATCGATACGTTCCAACATTCTTTATTGGTTGTGTAACTTGTGTTTACCATTTCTGAGTAAGACAATACTTCCCACCTTCCCAATAAAGAGGAAAGTCATCCATCCAGTTAATGCGACGTCATTTTTCAATATAAACGTCATAATCGAAATGGTTCATTCTCTTTCGTTTATAATAAAAGAGCGTTGCTGTGAACTTATCACTTATGCGTTCTGTTTGTCCAAGTTCCAAACATAAGCTTTGCCTCCCTCAGCTTATGAGATGGCCAACCAACACTGGCTTGGCATCACTCCCCACCCGCCACCTCCGTTCTCTCATCCGAGCATGCACACGCCAATCCTCCATTGGCGTTGGCAAGAAGCTCCAAGCCGCCATTATCACTGGCGGCCTTGCCGCCTCAGCAGACTCATTCCTTCACAATTGCCGCCTCCATTTCCACGCTGCAGACGCCCGTCCATTCTCTACACGCAAGCCGTTTCAATGAAATTCCCCACTCGCATAAAGACGCCGTGGACTGGACCGTTATCATGGGCTGTTTTGGCCACCACGGAATGCTCCAATCCGGGCTTCGTTTGTTCGTCGAAATGCAAAGTGAGGACGTGAAGGTGGACGACGTGGCATGGTTTGCTTGTTCAATGCGTGTGCTCGGCTGGGCAATGCTGAAATTGGGGAGAAAGGACATGGTTTCGCAGTGAAGGTGGGTTTGGATTCTGGTATCAAGGCCTGCAATGCGGCCATGGATATGTATGTCAAGTGTGGCCAATTGGGTATGGCAAGAAGGGTGTTCGAAGTGATGGAGGAGCGGAGTGTAGTGTCGTGGACTGCGACTTTGGACGGTGTGGTTAAATTGGATGGTGTTGGAAATGGGAGATTGGTGTTTGATCAAATGAATGAGAGAAATGAGGTTGCTTGGACGATCATGATTGTTGGATATCTAAGTATCGGGCTTATCTGCGAAAGCTTTTCGCTTCTTGAAGAAATGGTTTTCGGGTGTTTCTTGAAATTGAATTTTGTCACCCTTTGTTCATTTTTATCAGCATGTGCACAATCCGGCGATAGGGTGACGGGCAGTTGGGTTCACGCTTATGCTTTAAAGACAATGGAGAGCTACATGAAGTTGGATGAGATGATATAAAGACTGAGAAGGATCAATGGACAAACACAAGAAAAAGATTGCACGAGAAATGAGAAAAGGAGAGTAAAAAAGTAAGTCAAGTTGATTAGAATAATTAACTCACACGATACTGAATTTATATCGCAATAGAATAAAGTAGTTTTTGATTTCGGCTTTTTAACCAAAATGGTCTATGAGATTGGTATAACGTCTCACTTTTGTCCCTGAGATTGTCCACTATCAATTATTTTGGTCATTCCGTGAAAAATCTCATTTGGGTATTTTTGCCAAATTAATCCTTCCACTTGAATTGGTGGTTTCTTTAATTTAATAGAATTTTTTTACAAAATGATTGATAATGAACAATCTCATAAACCACTTACATCGATCTTAAATCTCAAAAATCAAAATGAGGAGTTACGACAATTTCATGAAGTATTGTAGCTAAAATGTCTTTAATATTTCTCGTCGGAATAGTAGTTTAGGATATCTCTTTATGCAAATACGAGTGTGATACATTTATTACATGACTTTTCCCAATACAATAAAAGGGAAGTTCTAACAGGGGATGTAGCTCAAATGGTAGAGCGCCCGCTTTGCATGCGGGAGGTACAGGGTTCGATCCCCTGCATCTCCATTTTTTAATTTTTGTTATTTTTATAGGCAAATTCTCCCTCCTCTTTTAGCTGCCCCTTAATTTCTTGGAATTTACTGCAGTTTCGAGCTTCTCTTTTTTGAACTTCTCATAATCTGTTATTGCTAGCAACATCGCATTCGACTTCAGATCAGCCATCACCGTCTTCACGAGCTATTTCAATCAAAAACATTGATTCGGTTACTATATGTACTTGCCCCTTAATTTTCTTCAAACACATATTATGGCGGGGTTTTGAAGAACTTACCGATTCTGTAATGCTTCGCATGACATTGTCCGGGACCCAAGTGAGGAGAGGTGGTACGATGAAGCTTAAGTTTATGTCGAATATGTTTTTGAGCCAGCTTTGTGTTCCTTGTCTATCTGAAAATATGATTCCTTTGATGTTGAGGTTAATGTCACTTGGATCATACCCAGCAATGCCTCGGATTTCCCATCTAGTCTACACAAAATAAAAAAAAATGTCACCATATTAAGTGGGATCCCGCTCCATTGTAGCTGAGATGGATCCTTATCGACAACATATCAACAGTTGTATTATTGTCAATATAACAAGAACGACATATCAGTAGTGGATAACAACAATAATATGTATCAATTCCAGCTACAAAGAGGATTGTGTGTGTGTGCACGTGCGTGTGCGCATTATGGATTATGGTGAGCTTACAATGTCAAGCTCAAGAATCTTGGAGATGTGGTGAGGAACATGAGGAGGGTAGTCTTTCCCCATGGATTTGCCTCTCAACTTAACATATAATGCAAGGTAGACAGACAGGAACAAGACTTGCATGGCCGGCATGTGAATTCTCCACTCTTCCTGCAAAAAACACATCCATTCTTAAACTAGTTAACTGGGAAGCCTCCCTTCTCCCGGGGGAAAATCGAGCTATCCTTGTCGGATATTTCCTTGTGTATCTCTCTTTCACGTGCTTATATGGGTGGGCAAAAGGGTTCTGGACTTGTAGATTGGGATGGGTACGGGACAGGTCCAAATTTTTAAAATTCAACACGGGACGGGCGGGCCGGGCCGGGTCTAGGTTAATAGTGGGGCGGGGCAAGTCCAAATACTAGAAGAAACGGGCCCCTGGCTCGAACCAACAATTCAATACAAAACACTGATTTCCACCCCCAGTATGAATTTGAACCATTGAACTGGAGTGCAGGAGCTCCATAACATCGGCACTTTTTCATCTGCAATTTTGCCGGAGGGATATAGAACCTCCTTCTTCGCCATCACTCACTTTCCGATTCAAATTTGCAGAAGGTGACAAACCCAAATCGATCCAACAGAAAAGCAGAAAACACAAAAAAAAAAAAAAACAAAAAACAACGGTCTTTATCACCCATTCTTCAAATAAATAAAAAAACCCAATTGAAAATAAAACCCAAATAGATCCAGTTCTCCCATCAGATTTCAGAAATTAGACAAATTGAAAAAACCCTAGCAAATCTTAAAGATCTCTAGCGGGTCTCGATCTCGTTGACGAAACGGAGGATCTGGGCTTGAAGGCGGTGGTGGCTGCACTCCTCAATCCGTGGAGAAGGTGATGGTGGTCGACTCATCTTTTTTTTGTTCTTCTGTGATTTCCAATTTTCGGATTGGGGTTTTGAGATTGAGGGAGAATCCCCAATCTTTGTGTAGGGATTGAAAGGGTTAGGTCCGATTCTTGTATTAAAATTTGTTGTATCCGTCCCAACCCGGCTTGTTTCTTTTAAACCCGAGTTCGGTTCGGTCCTTTCAAAATTAGGCTCGGCCCTACATATATCACTCTTTACGTGACCGCTCGTAGCGTTCTAAGGAGATACACAACCGGTTACAAGACAAAAATTTTATTTTCGTGATTTTGTCATTAATCAACTTTCACCCAACTGATAAAGGATGACAAAGAACTGAGAAGAAGTTCAAAATTGCATAGAAATTTAGGATATAGATTAGACTAATATTTAACACAAGAAAATAGAACATTTGGCACCTTGTTTGTTTGGGTTTTCGCTGTGTCCGGAAAAATCGCTTTAACAACCCTGTGTTCATCGTCCAAGTATTGATCAAATGAAGCCTGCATGTTATGCAAGAGCTTGCTTCTGTGAGTGATTGTTGTTGTGTTTAAGAGAGAGAGAGAGAGAGAGAGAGAGAGAGATGAATATAGTACCGCAGGGGACTCACTGAGAGGAGCACCAAATGTATATCTGAAGTAGAAGGTTAAAGGCTCCCTATGCTGCTTCGTCTTCTTCAATTTTAACATGGCCTCGGCACGGAAAATCCTCTCCTGCTTCTTGATCGGCTTACCCTTCACATTTTGCGGCCCGAAACACATTCCTCTACCAGGACAGAACGAGGGTTGGCAGTGCCCTACAGAAAAAAGACCAGCATCAGCAGCAAGCTCACCCATTTTCCTTGACCATATTACAATTGAGCTTAGTTTTTATATCACATTTTTCTTCAAGTTTAGGTGGACATATTTGTTTATGGAACAAGGCAAGGGGAAAAAAGTCGCAGCATTTTCATTCACACTTCCTTCTCATGGGCCATCAGCTCCACGTGTTATTACTACATGCAGCAACTGCTTCTGCCTTGTGCTCTAAGTCGGCATTTTCGACTCTTATCATACGTCCGCAAACATGGTTTTAAGCACGTCGTTGTTTTGCTGGCATTCTAGAACCCTAGTCCGTGAGATGGGACAAACGCCCCTTTTTCTAATGAATAATGCATTGTCGTATCATTGTTGTTAATAAAGCGTATTAACATGTTATTGATGCATTTATGACAATCCGTTCTATACGAGAAAACAAGCACCCTATGCAAACGCCCGTTTTTGTAATGAATAATGCTTTGTCATATCATTGTTGCCAACAAAGCGTATTGACATGTTATTGATGCATTTCTGACAATTCGTTCTGTACGAAAACAACCCACGCAAACTCCTGTTTTTGTAATGAATAATGCTTTGTCATATCATTGTTGCCAACAAAGCGTATTGACATGTCATTGATGCATTTTGTTACAATTCGTGCTATACAAGAAAACAAGAACCGCACGCAAAGAGTTTCCAAGTATTTCCATTTCACTGATGAGGAAGGTGAGAAAATAAAATACGCCACTCACTTTGCTTGGTTACTAAATTGAAAGGTGGTTAGAGATGAAATATTTTCGACGGGACGACAAATCTTTTGCACATGAAGTAGGGACGTGAAACATTTTTTTTTTTTTTTTTTTTTTGAAAACTGCGACGTGAAAGATTTGAAATATCAAATGTGTGACATTTTACCAAAACCCAAAGCAGTGAATATTGATTCAAGTCTCAAGTTGTTCGGGTGGGTTGGGAGCCAAGTAGAAATTTGGGACGTGCATTCGATGGAAGTGGATGAAGGTGCTTACGGTATCAAGCTCAAAGATTTAACATTTGTTTTACTTGGTGTGATTGGTGATGGTGACTGGTGAGGACTAGGTCAAGACTTCCATGTCCTCTAGACATAAAGGAATTAGATCCATCCGGATTCACCCTGTGGGAATTCTAGAAATTTCCATATCTTAACTATTCATTGTGTATTTTACAGTCAGAAATCATTTGATTTTTTTTTATTTATAATTAAACACAAATAATATCTGACGAAAATTGACAGCGCGATATACGATGAACGACTAGAATATGTAGAGATCCTTACAAAATAAATCTGGAGATGATCCTCTTCCTAGCTATAACATGTATCTATAAATGTGTTTTTGGTGACGGACGATTGTTTACAATGGTGTTCTTTTAAGATTAAAAAGAAAAAAGTGTATTTGACAAATTGACATCCTAAAAAAATTATTCAGTACTGTAAAAGTGTGTTTGTTTGGCATCACTAGCCTTCACTAGACTAGATAGGACTAGTTATTAGTGAAGTCCTATGTTTAGGTTTAATAGGACTCGCGTGGACTAACACCTTCGCTAGAAGGTCTTAGCTAGGCCCCAAAAAATGAGAGGATTGCTAGTCCCGTCTTCTCCTTTGTACGCTAGCAGCAGAAACCCAACCATGCCTATGATGCAGAAACCCAGATGCAACACCTAAATCTCAAAACAATAACAACAATCCCAATAACTGCGTCCTATGCACAATTTTAGCATAGGCGCAACGAAGCCTCTGTACAACCGACAATCCGACGAAGCATCTGAAAATTCTGACGAATCATCTGCAGAATCCAACGAAGTCTTTGCAAATTGAAAAAAAAAAAAACAATTTGGAATTTCTCTGGGTTTGATTTGAATTCTTCATTGTAATTGATATTGGAGAAATTGGGTGCAATATTTGGATTATGGATTGAAGTACATATTCACAATTTCCTAAATTGTTGATAGGAAATGAAATGAAAAGAAGAAGAAAAGTTATGGACAGTGCGAAGAAGACGGGGATGAAAAGAAAAGAAAGGTAGAGAGACGGGAGAGAGAGTGAGCCAAATAAAAAAGCATAGAATAATAATAATAAAATATCAACATGTAAACATTCATAGTTTAACTGTGATTGTGTAAATCCATATTATATTTGATTCTAGTTATCATTTCCTATTGTATCTTGTATTCCTTGGGGATGAAGGAATATTTATCTCCTTATATTGTTTGTACCATATTTGACCAATCCCGAAACTACTGAGCACCAGTCAATGTTATACCGTCAAGGATCCAGAAGAGTTTCCCTCCAACCAGGAAGCCAATCACAGCGCGACACGTGTCGACATTAGAAGCCAATCATAGCGCGACACGTGTCAACATCAGAAGTCAATCACAACACGACACGTGTCAATGTCAGAATGAAACTAGAAACTCTCTTCTATAAATAGAGATCATTCTCTCACAATATTTCCTAATGTCATTTGTACTAAATCATTCACTTGTACTCACTAAAGAAGAGCTTGAACCTATGTACTTGTGATAACCCTTCACAATTAATGAGAACTCCTCTACTCCGTGGACGTAGCCAATCTGGGTGAACCACATACATCTTGTGTTTGCTTTCCTATCTCTATCCATTTGCATACTTATCCACACTAGTGACCAGAGCAATCTAGCAAAGGTCATAAACTTAACACTTTCTATTGTACCAAAGTCTCCACTGATTTTGTGCATCAACATATATTATTATAAATAAAGGCACAATGTAGGAGGAATAACAAAGATGCTTGAAACAACAATGGATATTTGAGTTTGAAAATTTGTTCTTCACTGGGCACTTTCGTTTTTGTCATAATTATTAGTCTTTCCTTTATTTGTGATAATTGATGATACTATTGTATGCTTTCCATGACTTGATTTGTGTCTTAAGCCTTCTGCTCTCATCCTTTCTTGATATTGTGGATAAATGTTTTTACATTACTTACTGACTAATGAAAATCCAATAGGCATCAGCTGATCAGAGGTCAAGGCTAATGATGTCAACCGAGAGATTAAACAAGTCCAGTGATAGAGTTAAGGACAGCAGAAGAACCATGCTCGAAACAGAAGAGCTTGGTGTTTCGATCCTCCAGGATCTGCATTCACAGAGACAATCATTGTTGCATGCTCATACCACGGTAATTACCTTTTCAGGCTTTATATTCATTTTATGGTTGTTTTAACAATCTTTCCTCAAACAAGTTTATATTCCATCTCTCGTCCTCTTATGTTTAGTGTCAGTATGCATGCCTTCTCTTCCTTGAGTAATGTTTAAAAATATACTGATGTACATCTGGACTCTGGAGATTATCACCGTATGAACATGATTTACTCAATCTTCTTTTCACTATTATTAGTGTTAAGTCTCTCAGGAGAGTGATGTGCGGCATGTGCCTATGTGTATCCATGGGCCTGTACCGAAAACAAGTTTTTCAAAAAGAGAAAGTTATTGACTGCTTTGGCGAGGGCGATGATCTTCCTGGAATGGCATTTCATTTATCCAACTGTTTTTTTTTTTTGCTGCAGCTTCATGGAGTGGATGACAACGTAGGGGAAAGCAAGAGAGTTCTGACTTCCATGGCAAGGAGTATGAACAGGAACAAGTGGCTTATTGGCACGGTTATCGCGGTTCTTGTCATTGTGATCGCCTTGATCTTGTACTTCAAACTTAAATAAGCCAAGACATTTTTCGCTTGTTGAGCTTGTGGCTTTTCAAATGAACAAATTTGCGTTTCTTGTTTCTCCTTATTTTTCGAGTGTGCAAATTGAGTTTGTCAAGATGAAGATCCTTGATTGTGTAGTAATGGAAACATATCGATACGTTCCAACATTCTTTATTGGTCGTGTAACTTGTGTTTACCATTTCTGAGTAAGACAATACTTCCCACCTTCCCAATAAAGAGGAAAGCCATCCGTCCTGTTAACGTGACCGTCGTTTTTCAATATAAACGTCATAATCGAAGTGGTTCACTCTCTTTCTTTTATAATAAAAGAGTGTTGCTGTCACTTATGTGTTATGTTTGTCGAAAGTTTCAAAAATAAGCTTTGCCTCTCTCAGCTTATGAGACGGCCAACCAACACCGGCTTGGCATCACTCCCCACCCGCCAGCTCCGTTCTCTCATCCGAGCATGCACGCGCCAATCCTCCATCGGGGTTGGCAAGAAGCTCCAAGCCGCCATTATCACTGGCCGCCTCAGCAGACTCATTCCTTCACAATTGCCGCCTCCATTCCCACGCTGCACAGGCCCGTCCCTTCTACACGCAAGCCATTTCAATGAAATTCCCCACTCGCACAAAGACGCCGTGGACTGGACCGTTTTCATGGGCTGCTTTGGCCACCACGGAATGCTACAATCCGGGCTTCGTTTGTTTGTCAAGATGCGAAGCGACGACCTGGCATGGTTTGCTTGTTCAATGCGTGTGCTCGGCCGGGCAATGCTCAAATTGGGGAGCAAGGACATTATTTCGCGGTGAAGGTGGGTTTGGATTCTGGTATCAAGTCCTGCAATGCGGCCATGGATATGTATGTCAAGTGTGGCCAATTGGGTATGGCAAGACGGGTGTTTGAAGTGATGGAGGAGCGGAGTGTAGTGTCGTGGACTGCGATTTTGGACAGTGTTAAATTGGATGGTGTTGGAAATGGGAGAGTGGTGTTTGATCAAATGAATGAGAGAAATGAGGTTCCTTGGACGATCGTGATTGTTGGATATCTAAGGATTGGGCTTATCTGTGAAAGCTTTTCGCTTCTTGAAGAAATGCTTTTCGCTCATTTTTATCAGCATGTGCACAATCCAGCGATAGGGTGACGGGCAGTTGGGTTCACGCTTATGCTTTAAAGACAATGGAGAATGAGATTGACATCATGGTTGGCACAGCATTGGTTGATATGTATGCGAAATTTGATACAGTGGACACTGCGTTAAAAGTTCTTGAGTAAATGCACCGAAGGAACGAAGCGACATGAAATGCTTTGCACAGTGGTTTGGCAATGCATAGAAGGGGAAAACTAGTTCTGAATATGGTTCATCAAATGCTCGAGGAAGCCAAGCCAGACGAATTAACCTTCATTGCTTTGTTGAGTGTTTGCAGCCACTCGGGCCTTTTTTATCAGGGCCGGCATTACTTTTATAATCTCCAAGCGTTACATGGTGCAACACCTCAGATCGAACACTGTGCGTGTATGGTGGATCTTCTAAGCAGGGCTGGTAATTGGAAGAGGCTGAAGTCTTGATCAAGCAAATGCCAACCAATGCCTCCGAACGAGGTGGTTTTGGGTTCCCTTCTCGGTTCTTGCAGAGTCCATGGAAAGCTAGAGCTTGGTGAAAGCCTTCTGCAAGAGATAGTTCAAATGGATCCCCACAACACAGATTATCACGTCCTGCTTTCCAACATGTAATGCTTAAGGTGGAAAGCAGGATAAGGCAAACTTACTGAGGCAGGACTTTATGTATAAGGGTTTAAGAAAGCTTCCCGGAATAAGTTCAGTTTGTATTGGTGGCCAAGTTCATCAGCTCAGTGCAGGAGATATGTCGCACCCGAAAACAATGGAGAGCTAATTGAAGTTGGATGAGATGATATAAAGACCGAGAAGGATCAATGGACAAACACAAGAAAAAGATTGCACGAGAAATGAGACAGGAGAGTGAAAATCAATACTCGGTCGGTTCATTTAAAATTTGTCCTAATATGCAGACGTGGATTAAGTCAGTCTATTAGAACAGCCATCTCACACAAGACTTAATTTATATCGCAATACAATAAAGTAGGTTTTTATTTTGTTTTTTCTAGCCAAAATGGTAATTGAGATTGGCATAACCGCTCACTTTCCTTCCTGAGATTATCTACCGTCAATCATTTTGGTCATTCTGTAAAAAACTTCCGTTGGGTATTTTTGCCAAATCAATTCCTCCACTTATATTGGTAGCTTCTTAATTTAACAGAATTTTTTCACAAAATGATTGACAATGGACAATCTTAAAAACCACTTATATCGATTATAAATCTTAAGGACCAAAGTATGGAATTATGACAATCTCATCAATATTAACTAAAAAATCTTCAATATTTTTCGTCGGAATAGTAGTTAAGGATATCGCTTTATGCATATGAGGGTTGCATATGTGATGCATTTGTTACACGTATTCATTAACATAATAGAAATGAAGTTCCAACAGGGGATGTAGCTCAAATGGTAGAGCGCCCGCTTTGCATGCGGGAGGTACAGGGTTCGATCCCCTGCATCTCCATCTTTTAATTTTTGTTATTTTTATAGGCAAATTCTCCCTACTCTTTTAGCTGCCCCTTAATTTCTCAGAAGCTGTAACTTTTGTACTGCAGTTTTGAGCTTCTCTTTTTTGAATTTCTCATAATCTGCTACTGCTAGCAACATCGCATTCAACTTCAGATCGGTCATCACCATCTTCACGAGCTGTTTCAGTCGAAAACATTTATTCGGTTACTATATGTACTTGCCCCTTAATTTTCAACAAACACAAATCATGGTGGGGTTTTGAAGAACTCACCGATTTTGTAATGCTTCACATGACATTGTCCGGGACCCAAGCGAAGAGAGGTGGTACGATGAAGCTTAAGTTTATATCGAATATGTTTCTGAACCAGCTTTGTGTTCCCTGTCTATCTGAAAATATGATTCCTTTGACGCTGAGGTTGACGCCACTCGGATCATACCCAGCAATGCCTCGGATTTCCCATCTAGTCTACAAAAAGGAAAAAAAATGTCACCTTATTAAGTCGGATCCCGCTCCATTGTAGCTGAGAGGAATCCTTATCGACAACATATCAACAGTTGTATTGTTGTCGATATAACATGAACGACATATCAGTAGTGGATAACAACAACAATATGTATCCATTCCATCTACAGTTGAGCAGGATCTCGGCCACAAAGGGGATTGTGTGTGTGCGCGTGTGCGCATTATGGATTATGGTGTGCTTACAACGTCAAGCTCAAGAATCTTGGAGATGTGGTGAGGAACATGAGGAGGGTAGTCTTTCCCCATGGATTTGCATCTCAACTTTACATATAATGCAAGGTAGACAGACAGGAACAAGACTTGCATGGCCGGCATGTGAATTCTCCACTCTTCCTGCAAAAACACATCCATTCTTAAACTAGTTTGGAAGCCTCCATTCTCCCGGGGGAAAATCGAGCTATCCTTGTCAGATATTTCCTTGTGTATCTCTCTTTCACGCGTGTATATCTCTCTCTTTACGTGACTACGTAGCATTCTAAGGGGATACACAACCGGTTACAAGACAAAAATTTCCTTCTCGTGATTTTGTCATTAATTAACTTTCACCCAACTGATAAAGGATGACAAAGAACTGAGAAGAAGTTCAAATTTGCATAGAAATTTAGGATATAGATTATACTAATATTTAGCACAAGAAAATAGAACACCTCTTTTGTTTGGGTTTTCGCTGTGTCCAGAAAAATCGCTTTAAAAACCCTGTGTTTATCGTCCAAGTATTGATCAAATGAAGCCTGCAAGTTATGCAAGAGCTTGCTTCTGTGAGTGATTGTTCTTTTGTTTGAGAGAGAGAGAGAGAGAGAGAGAGAGAGATGAATATAGTACTGCAGGTGACTCATTGAGAGGAGCATCAAATGTATATCTAAAGTAAAAGTTTAAAGGCTCCCTATGCTGCATCGTTTTCTTCGATTTTAACACCGCTTTGGCACGGCAAATACTCTCCTGCTTCCTGATCGGCTTACACACTATATTTTCCGGCCCGAAACACATTCCGCTACCAGGAAAGAACAAGGGTTGGCAGTGCCCTACAGAAAAAAGACCAGCAGCAGCAGCAAACTCACCCATTTTCCTTGACCATATTACACTTGAGCTTAATTTTAATATCATATTTTTCTTCAAGGTTAGCAGGTGGACATATTTGTTTATGGAACAAGGCAAGGGAAACAAAAGTTGCAGTATCTTCAATCACACTTCCTTCCCATGTGCCACTGTTTGTTCTAAGTCAGCAATTTCAGCTCCACGCGTTATTCCTGCAGCAACTGCTTCTGCATTGTGCTCTAAGTCCGCATTTTCGGCTCTTACCATACGTACGCAAACATGGTTTTAAGCACGTTTTTTGTTTTGCTGGGATTCTAGAACCCTAGTCCGTGAGATGGGACGGATGCCCGTTTTTCTAATGAATAATGCTTTGTATCGCCAACAAAGTATATTGACATGTTATTGATGTATTTATGACAATTCATTTTATAGGAGAAAACAAGCACCCCACGCAAATGCCTGTTTTTGTAATGAACAATGCTTTGTCATATTGTTGTTGCCAACAAAGCGTATTGACATGTTATTGATGCATTTCTGACAGTTTATTCTATACGAGAAAACAAGCACCATACATAGAATTTCCAAGCATTTCCTTTTCACTGATGAGGAAGCTGAGAATATAAAATACGCCGCTCACTTTGCTTGATTACTAAATTGAAAAGCGGTTAGAGATGAAATATTTTGGACAACAAATCTTTTGTGTGGATGCAAATTTTCTCCTTCTTTGACAAAATTGCACCTACAAAACAATCAACACCTTTGGTCAAAGCCAAAAGCCTCTTGCGCCCACGATGAATGAGGAGGGCTTTGGCCGAAGAACCTCTGATGCCAAAGTTAGAATTTAGAGAGAAAAGTGTTTGGAGAGTTTTTGGGAGTTTTACAAGAGTGTGGACCTCCTCTTTTAGAAAAAATAGGGTCATATATATAGGTAATGGAGGCGGCCGGCCCTTAGAGGTTTTTTGTGTTAAAATGGGTGATTTAATTGGTGATTAATGGATTAATTAGGAATTAATCCATTAATTAGCCAATTAATCTCCATTTATATGGAATAATTTGTAGGTTATGAAGTAGTTACCTAAGATGAGGATGGATGAGATAATTTGGAATTGGTTACCTTTTTTGGACACTATTGGCTTGATTAAAGAATGATTGTCCATTGCTCGCTCATAGGACAACCAGTGTGTCTCAGGGGTAACTTTGTCATTTTTACCAAAAATCCACGTGTCGCCTTGTGATTATTTTTGGCTCCACAAATGCCCCCACACATGCTGGGCTGCTCGTAAGAAAGGGCAGCAGGTGTAGAGATCTTCCTACTCTAGGAAACTTAGGACTGCTTCCTGTTTTGATGTATATTCCCTTTTTAATATCAAATTAGATCATTCTAGGAAAGGGAAATAAATTTCTCTCAAAACCTATTTAAATCCACCTTAAGTGGGTTATTAAATCAACTTTGGAGAGTGATTTATTCTACCTTACAAGAGAGAGAGAGAGCTTAGATGATATTTGTTCCCCCTCCTCTAGCAATCTTGTACATCTTGCCTGTGCAAAAGATTGCATTTCGTTGCTTTCTTCGTCTTCTCCGTGCCGCACCAATGTAATAAAAACTTAATTTCTTCTTGTCTTCTTCTTGGGTGGTGCTGCCATGGGGCAGTCGTCGGGGTGGTGCGGCACGTTGACTGGCAGGGGCCAGGAGTCGTCTTGGCATGGACCAAGAAGGTGATGTGGCAAGGGCCATTGCTTGAGCAGCTCGGCTTGATTGAAGCCAAGGATTGGTTCGACATGAGCTGTGGAAGTGGCGTGGAATAGGCAATTGTTTGGGTTGCCACGTCTGTGCTGCCGGCTAAAAATTAGGAAACTGTTTAAGTTTGATTTTTCAACTGCCATAGATGGAGCAGTCAATGATGAAGCTGCTAAGATCAGAGTTACTGAAGATGAAGTGTCGGATGAGTGAACTGTTAAGTGCAAAAGTGGTTGCTACCCTCTGACCATTTGTTGCCTAGTTGATCTTCAAGCATTCGATCTTTTAAGCTATGTGGCCTTCTCGCACTAGAGAGCTTACCCAGATTAGTGTCAAGGAATTAGTTTATCATTTTGCATTGGAGAGCAATTAGTTTACCCTCTCGCACTGGAGATCAATTAATTTACTCTCTCGTACTGGAGAGTACACCCATATGGGTATTAGGGAATTTGTTTACCCTCTCGCACTGGAGAGCAATTAATTTACCCTCTCGCACTGGAGAGCAATTAGTTTACCCTCTCGCACTAGAGAACAATTAGTTTACCCTTTCGTGCTGGAGAGCAATTAGTTTACCCTCTCGCATTGGAGAGCAATTAGTTTATCCTCTCGCACTGGAGAGTAAACCCATATGGGTGTCGGGGAATTGGTTTACCCTCTCGCACTGGAGAGCAATTAGTTTATCCTCTCGAACTGGAGAGCAGACCCATACGGATGTCGGGGAATTGGTTTACCATCTCGCACTGGAGAGCAATTGGTTTATCATCTTGCATTGGAGAGCAGACCCATACGGGTGTCGGGGAATTGGTTTACCCTCTCGCACTGGAGAGCAATTAGTTTATCCTCTCGCACTGGAGAGCATGGAAGTCGTTATCGTGAGTGCAACTGAGGAAAACTGGACTGCTGGGACAACCGAAATAATCCTTAGCCTGCGGGTCATGTTTGGCGATCTTCTTGAAATTTCGAACTACTTGTGGAGTTCGCGTAAAGGTGCAAACGCAGTGAGCTGCTCCCAGAATTATTGTGCCATTATTAGGTGTTTCGTCGTGTGCTAATATCAATGGTTGTCGGGAGCCATGGAGTAGGTAAACATGGTTGTCAAAACAGAGATGAGGCTGGTTTGGGCCAGGTTGTGCGCAACATGAAGAATTTTCTAGAGTGTTGAGAACAAGGCATGCCCCCAATTCTTGATAATTGGGTTGGTATGTCCTTCTGGTACTCGTCTGCCTCTGAAGTGCCATTAGGCTAAGCTACTGCGTTTTGTCAGAACAGAAGAAGTCTTTATATTTGACATTCTATGTGGGATAGTCTTATCCGCTCGATCTTATCATTGAAAGATGACTTGATTATGTTGGTCATGTCTTGTAAATAGCTTCATTGCGTGGGAAATCGCGCAATCGCTCGTTCAAAGTATTTCTACTTCTTCCTGAATTTACCTTTGTTGGGGTGGCAGAGCCCTTGGCTACCCCCGATTATGACCTGCTGGTCTAGGCTACTATTCCATATGTTCGGCTCATCTATGCCTCAGCTGCGATCGGTGTGGTTTGCTCCTAGCAAGAGAGCGAGTAACTCACAGGTTAATGGTTGAACTTGAGCCGGGTTGAGTGACTACTTATCTCATTCTGTTGTGCTACCTATTTCGATGTGAAGTGAAGGATGCTCATTGCGGGCCTTGCCGCGAATGAACCCTTTGCCTGGAAGGTTGCTCATGTTGATTATCAGAATGTGGCCCCAACCGTGAGTGTATACTTATCCTCGGACCTAGTCAAGAGTGCACGCTCTTCAACACTTTAAGACGGGAGTATATGTTATCTCGGAGGCCTAATTGGGAATGTACACTACCCAAACGCTCGACTCGTGGCTGGTCGAGTGGCTGTTGGCCGAGACGTTGCTGGAAAGGTTCGTCTGCCCTTGTCCTACTTCGGGATACCTTGTCCACGGCACGTTGGATTTCGGTGGGTTGCAAAAGTTGATTCACCAAGGTCGTTTATTGTGCAAGGGCGCTCGTCAACTGTATGACTTGTCGAGACAAGTGTTGTTCGCCATTTAGATTGGAAGAGCTTGGAAAGAATGTGCCTCCTTGAGCAGTGGAAGTGTAATAGACTCCAGGCATGAGATTTGAGTTGGGAAATGTCAAATCCATAGGGAAATATGGTAAAAATGCCCTCGACTTGATAATTGGTCCAAATGGTTGAGATAGTCTTGGGCCGATTTGGGCTACTTGGAATGCCGCGGAAGCAGGCTGGGCCTCAGGAGTAGACTAGGCCATAAGAGTGGGCTGCTCGGCAGGAGCAGGCTGGGCCACGAGAGTGGGCTGCTCAGCGTACGAGGCACAAGGGTGTGAGGCTTGGGCTCGGCTTGGCAACGCGTTGGGCGTGGAGTGACATAACTTGGGCTGTGGCTTTAATGCCGTGAGCCACCATGGATTGCACAGCTTGGGCCATGGTGGTGAAACCATGGACCTCGTCGCGGGTGGCTACCATGGTAGCCATCGCGGTGGTTCCTGTGGTGGAAACTCGTGGTGGTGGTGGTGTCATTCCACCTATTGTCACATTTAGCCTCATAGATCGCCGTGGTCCCATCTCTTGAATGTTGAAATTTTTATTTGTTGAATTTTCTAAATTTCTAGCCATTATACTTCTCTTTTACGTTTTATCAAAGAATTTTTGCAAATAAAAAATTCTAATAATAAGAACGTACGAAAAATCTACAAATGGACAAGAAAATAGAAAACCTTGGATGCGAGAGTCTTCTACAAGTGTGGGACTCAACTCTCAATGAAAGCACCAATTTGTGGATGCAAATTTTCGCCTTCTCCTTCTTTGACAAAATTGCATCTACAAAACAATCAACACATTTGGTCAAGGCCAAGAGCCTCACGTGCACACAATGAATGGGGGGGGCTTTAGCCGAAAAGCCTCTGATGCCAAAGTTAGAATTTAGAGAGAAAAGTGTTTGGAGAGTTTTTGGGAGTTTTGCAAGAGTGTGGGTCTCCTCTTTTAGAAAAAATAAGGTCATATATATAGGGAATGGAGGTGGCCGGCCCTTAGAGGTTTTTTGTGTGAAAATGAGTGATTTAATTGGTGATTAATGGATTAATTAGGATTTAATCCATTAATTAGCCAATTAATCTCCATTTATATGGAATAATTTGTAGGTTATAAAGTAGTTACCTAAGATGAGAATGGATGAGATAATTTGGAATTTGTTACCTTTTTTGGACACTTTTGGCTTGATTAAAGAATGATTGTTCACTGCTCGCGCGTAAGACAACCGGTGTGTTTCAGGGGTAATTTTTATATCAGATATTTCTTCAAGGTTTGGTGGACATATTTGTTTAGGGGTGTGATATCCACATACCCGTTTTTACTTCTCTCACACCTTTTTAATTTTCGGCTGTCGGAACGGATGAATTAAAGAAAATCAAAGGACAAAAATTAACAAGAGGTGTAAAAGAAGTAAAAAAATGTCTGTGGATATCACATGTCATTTGTTTATGAAACAAGGCAAGGGAAAAAAAGTCGCAGCATTTTCAATCACACTTCCTTCTCATGGGCCATCAGCTCCACGTGTTATTACTACATGCAGCAACTGCTTCTGCATTGTGCTCTGAGTCAGCATATTCGACTCTTATCATACGTACGCAAACATGGTTTTAAGCACCTTTTTGTTTTGGACTATAATTCTCTCCTTTTCTCTTCCTATCCTCTTTCATCAATTCCTCTCACATTCTCTTATTTTGTCTTTTTCTTGCTATAAAAAATTAATATAGTGGCTTAACCGTGACCGTTCAAATAGGAGGGGAGGGAATGGGAGGGAAAAAAAGAGGGGAGAGAATCATACTCATTTTGTTTTGCTGGGGGGCAATGTTTGGACCCGATTTTACATCATCGGCCCAAGTAATCGAGGCCGTTGAGTAAGCATAGCTCCACACCGTCAGATAGAAAAGTTAGGATAATATTATGATTTTTAATCATAATAGTTATCTTTAATAATGAATTATCTTGACACTTTTCTTATTAGAGATAAATACGCACAACTTCAGATAATGAAGATAATGAATTTAATATTCATGAAATCTCCTGCGTGGCAAATTATTCTCAAAGCCTGAGTTCTATTTCTGATACAAGAGTGGGTGGTACAAGTCAATTTGACTTGGAATTTATGGATGGGGGGTGTGGCGTGATTTTTCTTGGAATATGGTGACTATATTGAGTTGGTGGTCAACATGCATACATGTGGAGTGCATGATTGCACCTGGACAGCTTTGTGGAAAGATCAAGAGTCAAGTGCCCCTTTATTGCGGAGACCTGTTGAAATACATGGTTGAGGGATAAACTTGCATGCCTTGATTCCAGCACCGTGAAGGTCATCAGATAGGCTGTTGCATGCTAATTATTAGCATAAAATAAGGAGTATTAATGACATCTAAAAAGATAGGCTTTAAGCTTATGCAACTGATCAGTTTGAGTTCTAGTTGGTTTCTACGAAATCATCAAGGCGACGCCAGGCAGGATCCTGCATATTTGAAGGAGAATATTCCTATTATTTTTTGCGACGACAATCTTAGGGTTACTGGTGAACTATAAATACAGATGCAGTGGCAACGGAAAAGGGACCTGCAAATCAATACAAAACTGCCCTGCGCAAACTCAACAACTTGAGATTTTTTTTTTCTTTTTCGCTGACACATCTTCCGTTGGCATCAACAGCACTGTGAAAGCAACCGGTGATATCTTAAGTCGGCATAGATAGCTCTGTCACCATAGAATCAGACGGTCTCGCAGCATCTTCCGTTGGCATCAACAGCACTGCGGCGATGACGGTTGATTACCTATCCAAGTCTCGGTCGAGAAGGATTTCTGAATCCTTTTTGGTCGAGGTCATCTCATCAGCCTTCTCGGCAAAGTGAGGTGTTACAGTTATTACATTCGGCACATTGAGAGCCGAATTTGATATTGAACTTCGTAAGAATAGTAACCTTGTCTTCAGGTTCGAGAGCCCAAGAGGCCGAGACGTGTTCCTTTCTCGGCCGCAATCGCAAGACGCAGAAGTCAGCTGCGCACCCAACGCAACATCAACAAAATTTACTCCTCGGCCGACGAGTTGGCACGCCCCACATTCACCAAAGGACGTAGTTAGCTTATAGATTACTCGGCCTGCGTGCCACGTAGGCTTGGTAGTTTCTAGGGCCAACAGTGATTTAATCCAGTATTGCACCAAATACTTCACTGTTTTTATCTTGCTTAGTCCAAGTCAAGCTAGTCCGGCTTAGTCCCTAAAGCTAATCTAGTCCGAAATAATCGGGTACAACAAACGCACCCTATAACAGTTTTGTAAAATATATGTTGAGTATCGTGTTACAGTTGGATTTACATCGAACGGACAAAAGAATTTTAATCATCATAAGAAAAGTAATAACAAAAACTATCCATGTTGAAGGCCAAGGATGAAAGTGAAACCAATGAATGGAACACGTTTATCTATATTATCCTGGATAAATCTAGCCAAATCAAAACATCAAGTCTTTGAAACAAGTAATTACATCGGGCGGGGTACGAAGCTCAAACGCTAAAATAATGCTTTGTCAATATCATTGTTGCCAACAAAGCGTACTGACATGTTATTGATGCATTTCTGACAATTCATTCTGTACGAGAAAACAAGCGCCCCACGCAAACGCCCGTTTTTATAATGAATAATTCTTTGTCATATCATTGTTGCCAACAAAGCGTATTGATATGTCATTGATGCATTTCTGACAATTTGTTCTATATGAGAAAACAAGCACTGTACACAAAGGGTTTCCAAGCATTTCCATTTCACTAATGAGGAAGGTGAGAATATAAAATACGCCACTCACTTTGCTTGGTTACTAAATTGAAAAGCAATTAGGGATGAAATATTTTCGATGACAAATTTTTTTTACATGAAGCAAGGAATATTGATTCAAGTCTCGAGTCGTTCATGTGGGCTGGGAGCCAAGTACAAACTGGGGAAGTGCATTTGATGAAATCCGGATCCTCTTTGTGAGGATCCTGAAGATCAATGAATCGTGTCTGTTCATTATACATCGTGATGAGATCATAAATCATTTTAAATATTTTTATTTAAAATTAAACACAAACAATACTTGATAAAAACTAATCACACGATGTACGATGAACGGACACAATTTACGGATCTCTAAGATCCTCATCAAAAAAAATCCAAAGAGAATCTCGTTGGCATTTGATGGAAGTTGATGATGGTGTTTACGGTATCAAGCTCAAAGATTTAACATTTTTTTTCCAATTGGATGTATGTGATGGTGTGATTGGTGAAGGTGACTAGTGAGGCCTAGGACAAGATTTCCATGTCCGGAATTAGATCTCATCCGGATTCACTTTGTGGGAATCTTAAAAAATTTCACATTTTAATCATTCATCATGTATCGTGCTGTCAGAAATCATTTGACTTTTTTTTCATTTACAAGTAAACACAAATAATATCTGACGAAAACTAACCGCATGATATACGATAAACAATTAAGAAGTGGAGATCCCTACAAAATGGATCCAGAAAAGATCCTCTTCCTAGCCATAACATGTATCCATGAATGTGTTTTTTGTGACAGACGACTCGTTTAAGATAAAAAAAAAAATCTAATTGACACTCTAAAAAAGTTATTCATTACTGTAATAACATAAACTATCCATGTTGAAGGCCAAGGATGAAAGTGAAATCAAAGAATGGAACACGTTTATCTATATTTAGGGATGGGTAACGGTTATGGTGGGCAGGTAACCGCGATTATTTACCCATAACCATTTAAGCTTTTACCCGCATAACCTTTAACCCGTTGGGTATTTACATAAACGGGTATACCCATACCCATAACCGTTTATAAATGGATAACCATACACATAACCGCATACCCATTTACACATAACCGCATACCCATTTACCCATAACCGCGTACTCATTTAACCATAACCGCGTACCCGTTTACCCATTTTAAACCCATTTACTCTCTTTTTTTCACTCGTCTACCTATTTTTTAAACAACTTGAAAATTAAAAAGAAATTTGTCATAATTTTCTTTTTCTAACAATTAAATACCGTTATAAATACATTTAATATGAATTTTTGTATTAATGGCAATATTATTTATGAATATATGCGATGTCTCCCAATTATTTGGCGGTCAATCTATTACTGTATTACAAGAATCGTGCATGATTGTAGATTAATTAATATTCTTGTATACATACATATATATATGTATGTATGTAAGTATGCATCAGTCTGCTAATAAGCTAATTTGTTAAACATTTGGATTTTTATCTAGAAACATATGTTCATCGATCCAAGCCATTTAATTGATTTCTAATTTTTGGGTCAAATATTTATTGAAAACTCGAGGCCAATTAAATATACATACATACATACATACATACACACACACACACACACACACACACACATATATATATATATATAGGTATGCATGAGCCGACAATAACATGTTTCTAAAAGTTCAAGGTAATCATTATCTTGAATTGGCCAAAGCTCCAAAAGACTCCAAAACAAAATTGTCAAACACTCTAATGCTTTAGGACATTCAATCACATATATTAAACATTGGTCTGTTCTATCAACTATATTTTTCTCTCACGTGAGGCGCATCTATATATATATATGTCTCGGGATACTAAACTTAGCTAGAAACTAATTTTTTTTTTGTTTTACATATATTAAAATAAATGGTTAAATGGGTACTCGTTTATAACCGTGGCTAATACTCATAACCGCTTATTTAAATTTCACGGGTAAACGGTTATACCCATAACCGTTTATTTATGTAAACGATTACCCATAACCCATGGGTATTTGCCCATCCCTATCTATATTATCCTGGATAAATCTAGCCAAATCAAAACATAAAGTCTTTGAAACAAGCAATTACATCGGCCGGGTTACGAAGCTCAAACGCTAAAAATGGCCTTGTAACGCCTCGGGCATCTTGAAATATAGTGCATATCTTATTCTTTCGTCGTAAAATGATTTCAGTATACTCGACTAACTTTATGAGGAATCTTTCCCATGTTTTCACTCCTAGGCAGAATATGGTATTCTTAGGGCCATTCTCTGGGCAAGCCAAGGCCTTCCTGGATCTGGGTCGATGAAACGATGCTGGAGGAACTGGTCTGCTTCCTCGTCTACCAGTTCTCTAGCCCATGTCACCCGTTTCGATGGGCAACTGCCCGGTCCAAAACACCTGCAATTTTCATTCAACGATGCAAGCTTGTCAAACTCTGCCTCTACTCACGAACTCGAAAGAAACTTTAAATTTCAAAACAACAATCACTACTTCAAGAAGTTGTTACGCGCAAGAGCAGGTAAACAAAGCCACAAGCTTGAGAGGGAATATTCTTCCGAAAAAAAAAGGCATGGTGAACCCAATTAAAGTAAACATCTTTCCGTTCTCAGCTCTGTTTAATTTTACTTTTAGGTACCCCACATGAACCATCTAAAAACAAACTAGTTTGGTTTGATAAGACACCACGTTTCTCCGAAGTTATTGTAGTCCATGTCCATAGTTTGGTTTGATAAGACAACGTTCCACCGAACGCAGTCGCTGTAGAATAGAAGTACTATGCAGATGGACTAAAGTATGCATACCTGTATTCATAAAAGCAAGCACTTCGTTCATTCTCTGTTTTACCCCAATTATTCCATCCTACATGTCTGATGCATCCATCCATAAATGTATATGCAAAAACGACTCTTCCAAAAGGTCCCCACGGTCGTCCCAGATATGCATATGAAGTCCCACCATTTCCAGTGATTACACATCTGCAACAATTCAAGAAAACAGGGTTGGTTTTTGAAGTAAAAAGGTCGTACCCAGTGCACAAGGCTCCCGCTTTACGCAGGGTCTGGGAGAGGTGAATGTCGGCTAACCTTACCCCCATTTATGGAGAGGCTGCTCCCAAGTCTCGAACCCGAGACCTACCGCTTATGGGCGAAGGCACTTGCCATCGCACCAAGTGCGACCTCTTGAAGTAAAAGAAAAAAAAATCATCAATCGTAACACAATCAAGTTTCAATCAGATAAGTTATAAAACGTTTCATTAGAAAGTATGGAACTCTAACTTGTACAAGAAAGACATAGGGAAACCGAAAAGTCTAAAGAGTCAAGAGAGTATCACAGCAAGATTTCATTCAAATATTAATTTTCTCTTTTAAATTATTATTATTAAGGGGAGGGAGAGGGTTCAAAACTACAACAACAATTTGGGGGACAAGGGAGTTTCAAACCCGGGATACATGGGTGGAAACCAAAGCCATACGCAAACATGGTTTTAAGCACGCTTTTGTTTTGCTGGCATTCTAGAACCCTAATCTGTGAGATGGGGCAGACGCCTGTTTTTCTAAGGAATAATGCTTTGTCATATCATTGTGGATAACAAAGGGTATTGACATGTTATTGATGCATTTGTGACAATCCGTTCTATACGAGAAAACAAGCACCCTACACAAACGCCCGTTTTTGTAATGAATAAAAATTTGTCATATCATTGTTGCCAACAAAGCGCTGACATGTTATTGATGCATTTGTGACAATCCGTTCTATACGAGAAAACAAGCACCTTACGCAAACGCCCGTTTTTGTAATGAATAATGCTTTGTCGTATCATTGTTGCCAACAAAGTGTATTGACATGTTATTGATGCATTTCTGACAATTTGTTCTATACCAGGAAACAAGCACCCTACGCAAGCGCCTGTTTTTATAATGAATAATGCTTTGTCATATCAATGTTGCCAACAAAACGTATTGACATGTCATTAATGTATTTCTAACAATCCGTTCTATACGAGAAAACAAACACCGTACGCGAAGAATTTCAGAGCATTTCTATTTCACTTATGAGGAAGGTGAGAATATAAATTAAATACGCCACTCACTTTGCTTGATTACTAAAATAAGAATAATACTACTCTCATTATATTTTTAGAAGTAAGATATTATTATAAATTTAACGCTCTTATATGTATAAAATAAAATAAGAATAATACTACTCTCATTATATTTTTACTACTACATTTCTACGATTTCTTCCAATAAAATTAGGACCGACCAACAATATGCTGATGTGCATCTGGACTCTGGAGATTATCACCTTATGAACATGATTTACTCAATCTTCTTTTCACTATTATTAGTGTTAGTCTCTCAGGAGAGTGATGTGCGGCATGTGCCTATGTGTATCCATGGTCCTGTACCGAAAACAAGTTTTTCAAAAAGAGAAAGTTATTGATATAACTGCTTTGGCGAGGGCGATGATCTTGCTAGAATGGCATTTCATTTATCTAACTGTTTTTTTCCTTTTGCTGCAGCTTCATGGAGTGGATGACAACACAGGGAAAAGCAAGAGAGTTCTGACTTCCATGGGAAGGAGTATGTTCAGGAACAAGTGGCTTATTGGCACGGTTATCGCGGTTCTTGTCATTGTGATGTTAACCTTATAAGGATATACAATTAAAACACAATCAAATGAGTGACTGACCTGATTCCAACAACGGCTATGGAAGTCGAACAAGAAAACAAGCAGGGCACGGCAACACCAAGATCTTTTATAAACTCATAGCCGAATACAACTACTCTATGGGAAGCATTATGTTGTGTGTTCTAGGGCTTATAGGGACTGGTGTTTTTATATAGGCTAAAAGCTAGGGTTTCCATTCATAAAAGAAACCTAAACTTACTTTATTAGCCTCCAAGTCAAGTATCATAATCATATTCAATTAAGGATTCCATCAATCATATTTCCAATATAAGACACCTTATATATGATTGATATCTTTAAGAGATCAAATCACAATTAACATTATTCTCTAATATTACATTCCTATTACATGTAGTAGACCACTTAAAGGTTGATTTATATTGGATAAATCCAACATTCTCCCACTTGGTCTACAAAATGCAATATTCATGTTTATACTTGAGATTGGAGACTAATGTCACTTTAGTGGCCATGTAACAGTGATTACATCTCGTCCTTAATGCAATTTCTGTCAAATGCATTTCTTAACATGGAACTAACAAGGTTGTAGGGTTGACACAGCCCAGAACCTTCATAATCACACATGCTAAGATCCTCATTCACATGAAACACAAATTATGATCAAGAGATGAAACTTTAAATTAACCAAAATGTCTTACTTTATATCATCTCAGGTCTACCTTATTGTAACTCACAAATTACACTTTATGCTTCTTCGAAGCCTTAAATCTGCCAATGCAAATATCCTTCATCTAATGAAGCCAACATAACCTGCAGGTGTGAATACATCTCCAAAACAATCATGCATAACTTTCATTAGATCAGTAATAATACAAACAATGTTTGTGGCCAACGGACACAACTGAAAATACCAAATAGGCACATGTCCAGGTAAAATATCCCAAAAACTTTATAAAACAAATTAATTCAACACTTGTGAGCAAGATGAATTAATATGTTTTTGACACTGATCTATGCATCATACCAGTTACTTTCATAGTGATTTCCAACACCTACGGGCAAGATGGAAATCCTCACAACTGAGGTAGTGCATAAACCATGTCATGCCATTTAATATGCAATTTGATAACAACTTGATATCTGATATATATTTCATCAGATAATTGACTAGCACACGAAAAAAGTGACTTAATGAATCCAACTGGAGATTAAAAAGAATACATGGATTCTATACATACCTTATAGGTCATCTGCAAATGTAAGGCATTACTAACACGAAACTCAAACCCCTACTGATATGCAACATCATCACTTAATTTGCAAATCAATACTTTAGTCATATTTTTGAAAATATGCCTTTGGGAATAGCCTTACTTAGTCAATGAATGCATATTACCTCAATGAAAGGTACAATTAAGCACGAAAGCATTCATCACTGTTACACAAAAACATGCATCCAACAACCATCTTCTATGTATTAATAAGTCCACATTTATGCTAAGTCCTTATGAGCCTCAAAACAAATGATCAACCAAGAAATCCAAATGATTGCAAGTAACAGAAAAATGTACGCATATACTAAGTAGCCATTCATACAACTTAAACATATTATTATTATTCGAGTAACAAAAATTCATGGAAGATAGAATAACGCTTTAATAAATTTATGCAAATCCGCTTAATGCTCAAAAACTCCCACTAAGTTTTCAGAGTTTATACTTGCAAATAAGTTAATGAGTGTGAAGCCCAATTTTTGTTCACTAATTCTCCCACTTGGGCAAACACTCATTAATATATTCTTTCAGAGATGTACCTGAAGAAAATTGCTATATATTTTAGACATAATAAAATAGACATCTCAACCAACATAAAGTTGTCAAACAAAATTTCAGCAATGAGTTACACTTACTTTAGAATTTATCATAATTAATTTACAAGCTTGATTTCTACCAAATTTATACTTATCAAAATAGACATACTAATCTTCATAAAATAAAAATATAGAGCCGTTTTGGATCAAAATAGTAGTCTAAAGTCATCCTTCAAAAAGACCAACACAATTGGCCAGTAAAACTGCCTATACGAGCATGGGTTACTAGTAAATTCACCATAATTAAAATACATGGAAAAAAATTACGAAAATTTGCAGACATATAGTAGACATATATATGTTGAATATATCCAAAATTCAGGTCATTTGGTGACCATTAGATGTGTCATTTACCTGATTTAAATCAAGACACGTAATCTGCCAGAAACAATTATGTGCATCTATCATGAATTTATGCATCCATAACAAATTCAATTGCATATCATTTCAATTTCAATGTCCAAAGGAAACTTTAGTAGTCAAATTTCATCCTCTAAGCCGACATCATAGTTCAAATTGAAAAGATTTACAAGCATAAGATTTAAACAATGAGTACCTTAGCAATCCTTGATTAACCTTCATGGGTCCAATACTTTGCATCAACAAGTCTCATGAAGAGACACAAAATACGTCATGATGCAACCGATTTCCATGCCTTCAACCCACAACCTTTTATGGGGCTCATTGTGGAAATATTTGTCACTAATGGCATGGAACTTTATCCCAATAAACTTCATGAAACTAAATTAATTTACACCTATAGGCAAGAAAATTAACTAGTTTCTAGTACTAGATTTTATGTCACAAAAGTACCTTCATGAAAAACTTCAACACCTGTGGGCAAGATGAAGATTTTCACAACTTCGGTGAAATAAAACCCATACTATGCCATCTGAATTAAACTAAAAGAAGTAATACACACCTGTAGGCAAGAAGATTATCCCTTTTATTCTAATTAAGATGCAAAGTTGACCGAAGTAACTTAAAAACATAGTCCCATTGTCAACTAAACCGTTGCATCTTGCTTAGTTGAAAAGGCATTGGTCAACTCCGCCTTGAAACAATACAAGAAGTCACATGAATTAATTAACTATAAGTGACAAAAAATAGGATAACCTGATTCAAGCTTCGAGTCTTGCCAACAAATGACACTAATTCCTTCATGACTTCCTTTGATATTAAATTAATCCCAAAAACCTGACAGCATACTTGAAGAAAATTAATCACATATAGAACAAGTTTTCACCATAAGAATGTCAATATTTATCATTACAGAGTCAATTAGAAATACTTTATGTAATGTGAGAGAACAATACATTCCTTTAATTTAAAAGCTAAATCACTCAAATGTTTTCTTAAGTCAAACAGGTTCCTTTTCTTTTGTACCTTTCTTTCCGTAGTACAAGGCTCCTAAAACATTAGCATCAAAATCGTGCATTAGCCTTGTAAATACCAAATTAAATAAAAGGAACAACCAAAATTATTTTCTTCCATAGAAAACATTTCCAATATATGCCCTACATTAACCTTGAAAAGTTTCTTTTCTTCTCCCCTTATGGCATATAAAAATTACTAATCAAAGCACTGTTTAAATTCTTTAGGCATAGGAAAAACCACAAACAATAATACATGTTTGAAAATTCATGCTTATCAATTAAGCCACATATTTTGAATGGATTACATACCTCATACCTTCATATGTTCACCACTTCTTTGTAAACATATACATAATCACATGACCAACCAAAATTCTCATATAAGAATAAAAATACAAATGAGAACTGTCACATAATTACTACAAACCTTATTCATTTGTATCATACTCTTGTTCTTGTCACTAGATGCTTTCTGTCATTCTCAGTCAATCCACAAATTATACATCAATTTTTATAGTTAACTAGTCATGTATAATTTAAATGACTATTGAGATAAGAAAGCAAATTGTAGACAAACCTGATTGATTAGTCATGCATATTTCTTGTGCTAATAATGGCATAAAAGTTCATTCTCATCTTGTGAAAATTAGTGGAAACAAAACTACAAGTCACTATAGTCCAAAACCCACGACAATATTGAAAATACGTAATCTCATGCTCGAACCAAATTAGCCATACAAGCAACACTATACACGCCATTTGCTTAACAAATGTTGCCAAAATCTGTATGACTTACTTTCATGTATAGGAATTTTATCAAATTCATTAACAGACATGTATAAAACTTAGCGTATGCTTCCCTGCAACATTATTGTAATATATGTTATTACAATCATAGGCATAACATATGCCAATAGTATTGATAAATTATAGGATATGACTAATTCTGTCTCCTACAATTAGAAGGACGTCACGACATGGTTGGATTTTGCAGGAACAATATAACACTTCATGAATCCAACATAACAATTCCTTATATAATTTAGAGGTATTCATCAATTCTCCCCCTAAACTTGTGAACATTGGCCAATTTCCCCCCTCAACTTTAATTTTGGCCAATTTCCCCCCTCAACTCTCATAATTAATCAATTTCCCCCCTCAACTTTAATTTGGCCAATTTCCCCCCTCAACTCTCATAATTAGTCAATTTGCCCCCTTCTGTTAAATTTTTTTAATTTTCCATCTATTCTTTTTTTTTCTTTCAATCTTTCTAATAACTTCCAACAAAGTACTAAAATGAACATAAACTCACCTGCATAATATAGGGTAAAATGTATAAAAACATAATACAATTAGTATGTGATATGGGTTGATTATAAGAAAAAGTTATGAATCGGGTTTAAAGCATGTAGAAGAAGAAATAATAATCCTAAACTCATGGATCAGACCTATTTCAATAAAATGGGTTATTCTTAATAAGGAGTCGAAAATTATGAATTGACTAGCCATTTTTGCACTAAAGCTCGATTCTCTACAATTTACTTGAACTTAGCTTTCACTTTTATAAAGAAAATTGTATTCACATACAAAAATGTACACATCAATCCTTTTCGTTATCAATTTTGTATAGTAAAAAATCAAATAAAATTACTTCATACTGATTTATTATGACTAATAATACTATCTATGATAAATTGTAAAATTCTAAATTTAATCTATTTGTAATAGGATAAAGACATAGGAAAATGATTAACATACATCTTATTTAGTTTCTTACACACTTGTTTAATTATGATCAAATTAAAAAATTAACAGTATGGTGCAAATTGACAAATTATGAGAGTTGAGGGGGGAAATTGGCCAAATTAAAGTTGAGGGGGGAAATTGACTAATTATGAGAGTTGAGGGGGGAAATTGGCCAAAATTAAAGTTGAGGGGGGAAATTGGCCAATAGTCACAAGTTCAGGGGGGAAATTGATGAATACCTCTATAATTTATCATGAAGACCAAAAGGAAAGATCATACCAGAATTTCATATACCGATGTAATACGAACCTTTTCATTGGGCTTGTTCGACTGAGGAATCTTAAGAAATTCTCCAATGCAAGGTTAGAACAAATGTAAATACATATACATGCTATGCAAACTGTAGTTACATAATTGGCTTTAGAAAATTATGTATACTTGCGTGATCCAACAATTGCTGGCACTTATGCAATTGTTTCTTGTCACATTATAACGTATCACCCGTAGCAATTCATATAGAATACAATTCATGGAAAATAATATTAGTTCTTATTCAATAAGCATATGCCCATTGAGATGCGTATTGCCAAAATATATAATAATTGGATCTATATTCATGACATACTTAACCGATACATGGTAATCAATGTATGTACATACTCTACAATAATTAGCACATCACTCATGTAATTATAGCTTTATCTTATTACCAATTTAAGCTTTCAGGGATCAACCCAAATATATATCAACCAAAATACCATAAACCATTATGGAAATCAAAGTCAATGAAACAAACCATTTTGCTTTGGTAGATGACTTCGTTCTGCTTGCTAATCGGAGGGACCTCTTCAGTGTGGTCAGAACAAATATAGAATGCTTACAAAAATTGAGATCATGGTAAATCAATTCAACCAAAACACTAGCATGAAGATTGAAATAGAACAAAACTGTTATTCTTCTTAGTGCCATGGTTTCCACTGTAAAATACATAATATAATACCACGCCTTACATATATGCTTCTTTACGTTCCTATATGATTATAGGATTCCAATTCCTATATGATTTTTAAATTTCATGCTTCAATACTATAAGGATATTATATAAATTCTATGCTTCAATTCCATAATTTAATTCATGCTTGATCAAAAGCACCTCTAAGCGTAGTTCAATTTCCAATTGGCAAGCAAAGCTATGTGGTTATATATAATACACCGCATACAATATTATGGATTCGTGCTATAATCAGACAACTTGTCATGCTGATAATAATCAAGGTATCAATTAGCATAGTTCTTAATAAATTTCCCTTGACTGCAACCATAATATTAGTGAAAAATATTCTTGATTAAAACTGAATAATTATGCAACCTGATCATAATTAACAATTGAACTTATTCAAATCACATGGTAAACTTGCCGAGTATTCAAGAGAATATTATATAATCCAACATTAAACCTAATAGGTTTTAATTATATAATCAGTGGCTCTGATACCAACTGTTAGCCTTATACAATTAAAACACAATCGAATGAGTGACTGACCTGATTCCAACGGCGGCCATGGAAGTCGAACACGAAAACAGGCAGGGCACAACAACACCAAGATCTTCTATAAACTCCTAGCCGAATACAACTACTCTATGGGAAGCATTATGTTGTGTGTTCTAGGGCTTATAGGGACCGGTGTTTTTATATAGGCTAAAAGCTAGGGTTTCCATCCATAAAATAAACCTAAACTTACTTTATTAGCCTCCAAGTCAAGTATTCCAATATAAGACACCTTATATAGGATTGATATTTTAAGAGATCAAATCACAATTAACATTATTCTCCAATATTATATTCCTATTACATGTAGTAAACCACTTAAAGGTTGATTTATATTGGATAAATCCAACATGTGATCGCCGTGATCTTGTACTTCAAACTTAAATAAGCCAAGACACTGGCTTGGCATCACTCCCACCAGCACCTCCGTTCTCTCATCCGAGCATGCACGAACCAATCCTCCATCGGCGTTGGCAAGAAGCTCCAAGCCGCCATTATCACTGGCGGCCTTGCCGCCTCAGAAGACTCATTCCTTCACAATTGCCGCCTCCATTTCCACACGCTGCACACGCCCGTCCATTCTCTACACGCAAGCCGTTTCAATGAAATTCCCCACTCGCACAAAGACGCCGTGGACTGGACCGTTCTCATGGGCTGCTTTGGCCACCACGGAATGCTCCAATCCAGGCTTCGTTTGTTCATCGAAATGCGAAGCGATGACGTGATGGTGGACGACGTGGCATGGTTTGCTTGTTCAATGCGTGTGCTCGGCTGGGCAATGCTGAAATTGGGGAGCAAGGACATGGTTTCACGGTGAAGGTGGGTTTGGATTCTGGTATCAAGGCCTGCGATGCGGCGATGGATATGTAGGTCAACTGTGGCCAATTGGGTATGGCAAGACGGGTGTTCGAAGTGATGGAGGAGCGGAGTGTAGTGTCGTGGACTGCAATTTTGGACGGTGTGGTTAAATTGGATGGTGTTGGAAATGGGAGAGTGGTGTTTGATCAAATGAATGAGAGAAATGAGGTTGCTTGGACGATCATGATTGTTGGATATCCAAGTATTGGGCTTATCTGCGAAAGCTTTTCGTTTCTTGGAGAAAAGGTTTTCGGGTGTTCTTGAACTTGAATTTTGTCACCCTTTGCTCATTTTTATCAGCATGTGCACAATCCGGCGATAGGGTGACGGGCAGTTGGGTTCAAGCTTATGCTTTAAAGACAATGGAGAATGAGATTGACATCATGGTTGGCACAGCATTGGTTGATATGTATGCGAAATTTGGTACAGTGGACACTGCGTTAAAAGTTTTTGAGCAAATGCACCGAAGGAACGAAGCGACATGGAATGCTTTGCACGGTGGTTTGGCAATGCATGGAAGGGGAAAACTAGTTCTGAATATGTTTCCTCAAATGCTCGAGGAAGCCAAGCCAGACGAATTAACCTTCATTGCTTTGTTAACTGCTTGCAGCCACTCGGGCCTTTTTGATCAGGGCCGGCATTACTTTTATAATCTCCAAGCGTTACATGGTGCAACACCTCAGATCGAACACTGTGCGTGTATGGTGGATCTTCTAGGCAGGGCTGGTAATTGGAAGAGGCTGAAGTATTGATCAAGCAAATGCCAACCAATGCGTCCAAACGAGGTGGTTTTGGGTTCCCTTCTCGGTTCTTGCAGAGTCCATGGAAAGCTAGAGCTTGGTGAAAGCCTTCTGCAAGAGCTGGTTCAAATGGAACCCCACAACACAGATTATCACGTCCTGCTTTCCAACATGTAATGCTTAAGGTGGAAAGCAGGATAAGGCAAACTTACTGAGGCAGGATTTTAGGTATAAGGGTTTACGAAAGCTTCCCGGAATAAGTTCAGTTTATATTGGTGGCCAAGTTCATCAGCTCAGTGCAGGAGATATGTCGCACCCGAATACAATGGAGAGCTACATGAAGTTGGATGAGATGATACAAAGACTGAGAAGGATCAATGGACAAACACAAGAAAAAAGATTGCAGGAGAATGAGAAAAGGAGAGTGAAAATCAATACTTTGTCGGTTCATTTAAAACTTGTCCGATTAGAACAATTATCATACATGTGACTGAATTTATATCGTAATAGAATAAAGTAGTTTTTTATTTTGGTTTTTTAGTCAAAATGGTTTCTGAAATTGGCATAATCTCTCGCTTTCGTTCCTAAGATTGTCCACTGTCAATTATTTTGATCATTCCGTGAAAAATCTCAATTTGATATTTTTGTCAAATCAATCCCTCCACTTAAATTGGTGGTTTCTTCAATTTAACATAGATTTTTTCACAAAATGACTAAAAAGATTGATAATGGACAATGTCATAAACCACTTACATTGATATTAAATCTCAAAAACCAAAGTGATAAATTATGACAATTTCATGAAGTTTTGTAGCTAAAAAGTCTTTAATATTTCTCATCGGAATAGTAGTTTAGGATATCTCTGTGTGTGATACATTTATTATATGAGTTTTCACAATACAATAGAAAGAAAGTTGTAACAGGGGATGTAGCTCAAATGGTAGAGCGCCCGCTTTGCATGCGGGAGGTACAGGGTTCGATCCCCTGCATCTCCATTTTTTTTAATTTTTGTTATTTTTATAAGCAAATTCTCCCTTCTCTTTTAGCTGCCCCTTAATTTCTTAGAATTTACTGCAGTTTTGAGCTTCTCTTTTTTGAACTTCTCATAATCTGCTACTGCTAGCAACATTGCATTCGACTTCAGATTGGCCATCACCGTCTTCACGAGCTATTTCAGTTGAAAACATTGATTCGGTTACTATATGTACTTGCCCTTTAAAGTTCATCAAACACATATCATGGCGGGGTTTTGAAGAACTCACCGATTCTGTAATGCTTTGCATGGTATTGTCTGGGACCCAAGCGAGGAGAGGTGGTACGATGAAGCTTAAGTTTATGTCGAATATGTTTCTGAGCCAGCTTTGTGTTCCTTGTCTATCTGAAAATATGGTTCCTTTGACGCTAAGGTTGATGTCACTTGGATCATACCCAGCAATGCCTCGGATTTCCCATCTAGTCTACACAAAAGAAAAAATAAATGTCACCGTATTAAATGGGATCCCGCTCCCGCTCCATTGTAGCTGAGAGGGATCCTTACATATTAACAGTTGTATTATTGTCGATATAACATGAACGATATATCAGTAGTGGATAACAACAATAATTTGTATCCATTCCATCTACAGTTGAGCGGGATCTCGGCTACAAGGAGGATTGTGTGTGTGTGCCTGTGCGCATTATGGATTATGGTGTGCTTACAACGTCAAGCTCAAGAATCTTGGAGATGTGGTGAGGAACATGAGGAGGGTAGTCTTTCCCCATGGATTTGCATCTCAACTTTACATATAATGCAAGGTAGACAGACAGGAACAAGACTTGCATGGCCGGCATGTGAATTCTCCACTCTTCCTGCAAAAACACATTCATTCTTAAACTAGTTAACTGGGAAGCCTCCCTTCTCCCGGGGGAAAATCGAGCTATCCTTGTCAGATATTTCCTTGTGTATCTCTCTTTCACGCATGTATATCTCTCTCTTTACATGACTGCGTAGCATTCTAAGGGGACACACAACCGGTTACAAGACAAAATTTTCCTTCTCGTGATTTTGTCATTAATTAACTTTCACCCAACTGATAAAGGATGACAAAGAACTGAGAAGAAGTTCAAATTTGCATAGAAATTTAGGATATAGATTATACTAATATTTAGCACAAGAAAATGAACATTAGGCACCTCTTTTGTTTGGGTTTTCGCTGTGTCCGGAAAAATCGCTTTAAAAACCCTGTGTTCATCTTCCAAGTATTGATCAAATGAAGCCTGCAAGTTATGAAAGAGCTTGCTTCTGTGAGGGATTGTTCTTTTGTTTAAGAGAGAGAGAGAGAGAGAGAGAGAGAGATGAATATAGTACTGCAGGGGACTCATTGAGAGGAGCATCAAATGTATATCTAAAGTAAAAGTTTAAAGGCTCCCTCTGCTGCATCGTTTTCTTCGATTTTAACACCGCTTTAGCACGGCAAATCCTCTCCTGCTTCCTGATCGGCTTACACACTACATTTTCCGGCCCGAAACACATTCCGCTACCAGGACAGAACAAGGGTTGGCAGTGCCCTACAGAAAAAAGACCAGCAGCAGCAGCAGCAAACTCACCCATTTTCCTTGACCATTTTACACTTGAGCTTAATTTTAATATCGCATTTTTCTACAAGGTTAGCAGGTGGACATTTTGTTTATTGAACAAGGCAAGGGAAAAGAAGTTGCAACATCTTCAATCACACTTCCTTCCCATGTGCCACTGTTTGTTCTAAGTCAGAAATTTCAGCTCCACGCGTTATTCCTGCAGCAACTGCATTGTGCTCTAAGTCCGCATTTTCGACTCTTACCATACGTATGCAAACATGGTTTTATGCACGTTTTCTGTTTTGCCGGGATTCTAGAACCCTATTCCGTGAGATGGGACGGGACGGATGCCCCTTTTTCTAATGAATAATGCTTTGTTATATCATTGATTCCAACAAAGCATATTAACATGTTATTGATGTATTTCTGACAATTCATCCTATATTAGAAAACAAGCACCCCACGCAAACACTTGTTTTTGTAATGAACAATGCTTTGTCATATAATTGTTGCCAACAAAATGTATTGACATGTTATTGATGCCTTTATGACAATTCGTTCTATAAGAGAAAACAAGCTCCCACGCAAACGCCCGTTTTTGTAATGAATAATGCTTTGTCATATCAGTGTTGCCAACAAACCGTATTGACATATCATTGATGCATTTTTGACAATTCATTCTATACGAGAAAACAAGCACCGTACGCAAAGAATTTCCAAGCATTTCCATTTCACTAATGAGGAAGGTGAGAAAATAAAATACGCCACTCACTTTGCTTGATTGCTAAATTGAAAAAGCGGTTAGAGATGAAATATTTTCAACGACAAATCTTTTGCACATGAAGTAGGGACGTGAAAGATTTGAAATATCAAATGAGTGACTATTTATACCAAAACCCTAAGCAGAGAATATTGATTCAAGTCTCGAGTGGTTCATGTGGGGTGGGAGCCAAGTACAAATTGGGGAAGTGCATTTGATGGAAGTGGATGGGAAGGTGCTTACGTTATCAAGCTCAAAGATTTAACATTTTTTTCCAATTGGATGTATGTGATGGTGTGATTGGTGATGGTGACTGGTTAGGCCTAGGACAAGAATTATATGTCCCCTAATCTTGACGTGCAATAAATGTGTTTTTGATGACGAACTGTTAAATGGTGTCGTTTAAGATTAAAAAAGAAGAAGATGTAATTGCCATTCTAAAAAAGTTATTTAGTACTATAATTCTATAACAGCTTTGTAAAATATAAATTGAGTATCGTCTTAGCGTTGGATTTACATCGGTTCGGTTGGAGGTCAAACAGAAAAGGATTTTTATCATCACCAAGGTATTAAATATCGGTAATATCGGAAATATCGGTAGTCTGAAAACACGGAAATATCAATGGAAATATCGGTAAAATATCGATATCGATAAAAATTACATGGAAACCACGGAAATTGTAAGAAAAACTTGGAAATTTTAATTGAAACTTTGCAAGATGTTTATTTAGTCAATTATCTATTAGTTTATCACAAAAAATTGGAAGGAAATGCATTGCATGATGGATTTAACTGATTTAAATTGATTATATAGCGAGCTGGCAAACATTGTGAGTGTAAAAAATATGTAGTAATTAATGAAAAAAAGTTTAAAGACACCACAATTATTATATATAATGAATTAGTACAATATTTTACACTTTATATATTGCATTTTTTTTTCTCTCAGATAACACACACAGACTGACACATAGCCTGGATATTTTGAAAGCAGGTTTGAATTTTTTTTTTCTTCTCTCGGATAACACACACACACACACACACACACTTCAAAGTGCACCCCACTTCTACACACACACGCACAGACACACTGTAACAACCCAACCCCAAATTTTTATATATTTTCGTGGTTCCCCAAATAATTATGAAATTATCGTTTTAGTCCCCTATCTTAACCAAATCTGGACCATTCATCTTGATTTCCAAATTCTCTCAAGCTACCACATGGCAGCACCCTAGCACCCTCACGTATCTCTCTCTCTCCCCACCCCGTGACCTTTTTCTCCTTCTTTCTTCTCTGCACTCACTCTCCCTCTCTCGAAGACCCTCACTCTTTCACCCTTTGACCCACACCCGAGAGCACCCACACACACCCTTCGTGGTACTCCGTCGACGGCATCGTCATCACCTTCTACACACCGTCGTCTCTCTCTCTCTCTCTTTCTCTCTCTCCCGTCGCTGCGCAACTCGACGAAACCCCAAGAACCTCCGGTGAGTTCTTCATGGGTTATGGTTAGGTAAGCCTCGAACCTCTCTTTCCGTGTTGGTTTGTTGCTTGGATGTGATTATTGAGGTTATTCTGTCCTTTTTACCAAGGATTTAGCACGGAATCAGCCCGGGAATAGGCGCACCCATCTCCGGCGAGACCGTGGGTGTCGAGAGGTTTTCCGACCACCACGGGTCGTTTCACGGCAAATGGAAGGTATAAACGCACTCTTCTTGTCTCGTGCTTTTGTTTGATACCTAGATCAGGGTCTAGAACCCTTGTTTGTGGTCGGCCGAAGCTGTAGAAGCTCCGGCGTTCTTCTCCGAGTAGCACGGTTAAAAAAATATCGCGATATTTCCAAAATATCGCGATATTTTGCCGAAAACCATTTGGATACCTATTTAAATATCCATTACCTGAAAACCAATAATATCGGCGATATTTCGCCGATATTATCGATATTTTCTTCCATGATCATCACCAGACATGTAATAACATAAACTATCCATGTTGAAGGCCAAGGATGAAAGTGAAACCAAAGAATGGAACGAGTTTATCAATAGAGTAAACTGTAGCAACGATATCTTAATTTTAACTTAATTTGAGCAATGGTCCCTCAATTAAAAATCTATTACTATTGGTCCCTCAACTCATCAAGACGTGCAGCTATGGTCCCTCAACTAAAAATTCATTACCATTGATCCCTCAACTTTAATTCAACTAGAGAAATAGTCTCTCAATTTTAACCTAAATGGAGCAATGATCCCTCAACTTTGATCTAATTGTAGAAACGATCATTCCAACATAACTCATTTTGACAAAATTCTGACGAAGTTGACAAAAAATACCATAGCTACACGTTTTAATAAGTTGAAAGACCCCAATTGTAGCAATGATCATTCCAACATAACTCATTTTGACAAAATTCTGACGAAGTTGACGAAAATAATTATAGCTACACATTTTGATGAGTTGAGGAACCAATGGTAATGAATTTTAAGTTGAATGATCATTGCTCTAATTTGATTAAAATTAAGAAACCATTGCTACAATTTACTCTTATCAATATTATCCTGGATAAATCTAGCCAAATCAAAACATAGTCTTTGAAACAAGCAATTACATCGGTCAGGGTACGAAGCTCAAACGCTAAAAATGGCCTTGTAACGCCTCCGGCATCTTGAAATAGCTATAGTGCATATCTTATTCCGTCGTAAAATGATTTCAATATACTCGACTAGCTTTGTCGGGAATCTTTCCCATGTTTCAACTCCTAAGCAGAATATGGTATTCTTAGGGCCATTCTCTGAGCAAGCCAAGGCCTTCCTGGATCTGGGTCGATGAAACGATGCTGGAGGAACTGGTCTGCTTCCTCGTCTACCAGTTCTCTAGCCCATGTCACCCGTTTCGATGGGCAACTACCTGGTCCAAAACACCTGCAATTTTCATTCAACGAGGCAAGCTTGTTAAACTCTGCCTCTACTCACGAACTCGAAAGAAACTTCAAATTTCAAAACAACAATCACTACTTCAAGAAGTTGTTACGCGCTAGAGGAGGTGAACAAAGCCACAAGCTTGAGAGGGTATATTCTACCGAAAAAGAAAGGCATGATGAACCCAATTAAAGTAAACATCTTTCCCTTCTCAGATCTGTTTAATTTTACTTTTAGGTACCCCACATGAACCATCTAAAAACAAACTAGTTTGGTTTGATAAGACACCACGTTCCTCCGAATTAAATTTCAAAACAACAATCACTACTTCAAGAAGTTGTTACGTGCAAGAGCAGGTAAACAAAGCCACAAGCTTGAGAGGGTATATTCTTCCGAAAAAGAAAGGCATGATGAACCCAATTAATTAAAGTAAACATCTTTCCGTTCTCAGCTCTGTTTAATTTTACTTCTAGGTACCCCACATGAACCATCTAAAAACAAACTGGTTAGGTTTGATAAGACACCACATTCCTCCGAAGTTATTGTAGTCCATGTCCATAGTTTGGTTTAATAAGACACAACGTTCCACCGAACGGAGGCACTGTAGAATAGAAGTACTATGCAGATAGACTAAAGTATGCATACCTGTATTCATAAAAGCAAGCACTTCGTTCATTCTCTGTTTTACCCCAATTATTCCATCCTACATGTCTGATGCATCCATCCATAAATGTATATGCAAAAACGACTCTTCCAAAAGGTCCCCACGGTCGTCCTAGATATGCATATGAAGTCCCACCATTTCCAGTGATTACACATCTGCAACAATTCAAGAAAACAGGGTTGGTTTTTGACGTAAAAGAAAACAAATCATCAATCGTTCATCAATGAAGTATAAGAAAACACAACCAAGTTTCAATCAGAAAGTATGGAACTCTAACTTGTATTAGAAAGACATAGGAAAACCGGAAAGTTTAAAGAGTCAAGAGAGTATCAATGCAAGATTTCATTCAAATATTAATTTTCTCTTTTAAATTATTATTATTAAGGGGAGAGGGAGGGTTTGAAACTGGAGACAGGGGAGTTTCAAACCCGGGACACATGGGTGGAAACCAAAACCCTATCCACTAGAATATTGGACCACATGCAAAAAATATTATAGCATAAGTATCATTATTGTCTCTTTTTCCCTAAGCTATTTTTGGTTGATAGTTACTTCTTCAAAAAAAGAGACAACTCAACATGGTTCCAAATAATTCAAGGATTCAATTGCTTATGTAAGCCACAAGCAACTTCAACCAAGATGGGCGAAAGGTTAGCAAACCAACATACCTTAAGAATACGTATCCTGTTGTCTCCTGGGAAGATTTCCTGCTCTGGGCAGTTATGAAACCTGCTGACTTGCAGTGGATATGACAATGCTCCAGAAGCGCTGAGCTATTGCCGAAAATGAAGTCCACACTTCCTTCAACATAACAATCTTTCAGATACTGCTTTCCATAATGCAAGTATAGGGTATCCTGCATTAAAAGTCGAAAGGACCCTCCACTTAGACTGATAACTGCTCTCACTTATCCTCAAATAGCTCGTGGTTACCCAGTAAAAACAGTAACAGTTTGTACCCAACAGGAAATTCAAGAAAATAACTGACTAATTGGGACAATGGGTATACCTGCCATCCAAGGAACCTGCAGTTATAGAAGGCACATCGATCAGCTGTTACTCTAATTGCCACAGCTTGACCTGATCCCTACCGAACAAAACAGAGGGAGTAAAAAGTTAAACACAATGTTCAGAGTGAATGAAGTTCAAAGAGTGAAAGGAAAATTCGAAGGACTTTGTATTACTATAAAAGACATAAGTTTGTACATTTCCAAGAACCTCTAACAACAAAGTTTAAACATTCCCCAACTTCTCTTATGACAAAGATGTTGGCTTTCAGAACCCTTAAAGTGTATTTTCGACTAAGAAAATTAGAGAAAGAGAGAATTTTAGAGCTTCATTGCTCACATTTTCTCTCCATTACCAAAAGTAAAGAAAACGAGATTTTTGCGTTGGCTGAACGTTCCAAACCCGGTTTTCCCTAATCAAAACAACAACAACAACAACAACAACAAAGCCTTTTCCCACTAAGTGGGGTCGGCTATATGAATCCTAGAACGCTATTGCGTTCGGTTTTGTGTCATGCCCTCCGTTAGATCCAAGTACTCTAAGTCTTTTCTTAGAGTCTCTTCCAAAGTTTTCCTAGGTCTTCCTCTACCCCTTCGGCCCTGAACCTCTGTCCCGTAGTCACATCTTCGAACCGGAGCGTCATTCGGCCTTCTTTGCACATGTCCAAATCACCGGAGCCGATTTTCTCTCATCTTTCCTACAATTTCAGCTACTCCTACTTTACCTCGGATATCCTCATTCCCAATCTTATCCTTTCTCGTGTGCCTACACATCCCACGAAGCATCCTCATCTCCGCTACACCCATTTTGTGTACGTGTTGATGCTTCACCGCCCAACATTCTGTGCCATACAACATCGCTGGCCTTATTGCCGTCCTATAAAATTTTCCCTTGCGCTTCAGTGGCCTACGACGGTCACACAACACGCCGGATGCATTCTTACACTTCATCCATCCAGCTCGTATTCTATGGTTGAGATCTCCATCTAATTCTCCGTTCTCTTGCAAGATAGATCCTAGGTAGCGAAAACGGTCGCTTTTTGTGATCTTCGCTAGATTGCTCCGGTCATTAGTGTGGATAAGTATATAAATGGATAGAGATAGGAAAGCAAACACAAGATGTACGTGGTTCACCCAGATTGGCTACGTCCACGGAATAGAAGAGTTCTCATTAATTGTGAAGGGTTTACACAAGTACATAGGTTCAAGCTCTCCTTTAGTGAGTACTAGGGCTGGGCAAACGGGTCCTGGACCCGCGGGTAGGGGCGGGTAATACGGGTACGGGGCGGGTACGGGCCGGTTCTTAGTTTTGTAAAAATAGAACGGGGCGGGGCGGGGCGGGTAATTGAAGTTTTAGGGGCGGGCCGGTTCCAAAATTATAGGATCCGCGGGTACCCGGACCGGCCCGTTTGTGTTAGATTGGACGGACGAGATTTAATATCATCTCTCCATCCAATCTCAACCATCAGTTCAAGTTTTCAACTTTCAATTCAACCCTAGCCAACCTTCCCCGAGTCCCGACTCCTGAGTTCCAGAAGCATCCATCCTCAGACTCAGCAGCCTCAGACCAGTCTCTCGGATTCTCAGACTCCATCTCCCTGAGTCCCTCTCCCTATCCCTGATCCCTCTCCCTCGAATCCCTCTCCCTATCCCTTCCCTCGACTCCGACTCCCACTCACAGTGCTCACCTCACCACTCTCACAGTGCTCACCTCACCACGCTGTCAATTTTAGGTAAATCCGGTTTGTTCTTTTTTTTCTTCCCCGAAAAGAAATAAAACATGTTCAACACGCTGTCATTTTCAGTAGGACTCTGATGGATGCCTTTAATGTTAGTAGTAGAATAGTAAACAATCCAGATCCTAGTCAGGTGCTTAGATGAGTTCAGATATTTACTTTGTGTTTGGCAAACATTTAGTTACCTTGGTTTGAAATTTGAATTAAATGTCTCGATTAGGACAGTTGTTTGTTAAGGTTCAGGTTTGTATGCTGTCTTTGATACTGGGTTTCTTTTTCTCCCTAACTATTGATTGCAACATGCAACATAGAATCTATAACCTGCTATGTTGCCATTTTCTAACCTTGGATCCGTGTTGATAATTATGGTGAATGGCGTTTCTTAATGATTTTCTTTTATTTTGTGCTTAAATATTCTTGTTTGAATATTTTGTCTGATTTGTTTGACTGGTAGGGTAAGCATTTTTTATGTTTTGATCAGTATAAATCAGAACATTGTGTTTAAAGTTTGAACTAAAAGGTGTTACTGCTTCGACGTTACCAGTTATAGAGAAACTAGCTCAATTTTGCTTACCTGTTGTGAAAATTCAGCCGTATCCAAACCCCTGGGGTTAGCAGTGAGACCTGTGAGGATAAGTGGGAAAGAGGATTAGGATTAGGATTAGATTAGGTCAAAGGTCAAATATCAAACAAAAAGTTAGTCTGATGCAAAGTTTTACTGATTTGGTTATTGTGGAATGGCTGCTTGTCTTGGCTGATGAAACTTTTATGTGTTCCTACTCTGATGCAAAGTTTCGTAAGTTGCTTCAAACGAATGGCTTTCCTCTATAATAAAATCCTTTTTCATTCATTTGGATTGTTATAAAAAATATCAATTTTTTAGAAGTCTGTTTTGTAACTTAGTCATCTTCTGGGATAAAATGTGAATATGAAATGTTAAGAGTAACTGCTCTTGGATGCCTATTGTCATTCTTGTATGTACTAGCATTTGAAAATTTGAGTATTTTCGGTGGAAATTTCAAATGTTATTGGCAATTTAAAATTGCTTCAGTGAATGAGATTTGAAAATCCTTTGTAGGTTACACATTTGCCTGAAGGGATGGAGACACTTTGAAACTTTTTGTTTGATATTTATCAAGTCAGTGCAGGATGGAGTATGGAAAATGTTAAGAGAAACTTTTTGTTTGATATTTGTCAATTCAGTTTCTTCTCTTGTACAAACAAACCCCTTCAAATTCGTTTCATTGATTTAGATCCTTTTTATTATGTTTAAAATGTGCAAAGTTATGAATGATTCAAATTTTTAGTAATGAGTTGACGTAGTCCCATAAATATTGAGGTAGTGTTGTATAACAAGATTATAGCACATCCATTAAGCTTGAATTCTGGTATTAGATAGTGACGTTTCAGTGCATTTTGGATTTCAGTTGAACGATTTTCGCTTGGAGTGAGAAATCCAACGGCTTTTCCAGCAGGGACCTTGGTTAGTTCATAATTTCATTGTACTTTTTGTTGGTATTTGCTTGGATTGACTTGGGAATGACATGTTTTTACCTGAGTGCAGGGCATTTCTTAAGTGTTTATTTGCTGGAGTTTGCACATATGAGGACTCAAGTCCTTTTTGTTAGTAAAAACAGATTGCAATCTGCACAGATTGCAAACTGCACTGCACAGATTGCAATCTGCACAATCTGCACAAACTGCACTGCAATCTGCACATTCTGCACTGCAATCTGCACAATCTGCACAAACTGCACTGCACAATCTGCACTGCACAGATTGCAATCTGCATAATCTGCACAAACTGCACTGCACAGATTGCAATCTGCACTGCACAGATTGCAATCTGCACAAACTGCACTGCACAGATTGCAAACTGCACTGCACAGATTTGCACAGATTGTAACTGCACAGTCACACACTGCATAAATTAATAACATGATGATACTTCTCAGCCTTTTTGGTCTTTTGTCGGTCAACAATCTGTGTGTTGTGTGTTCACTCTGTTTAATTGTGCTGCCTGCTTTTATTTCCCATCCCAGAGAGTAATTATTTCGAAATATCTTTATTTGATTAATGAATATAGTTCCATTATTTGATTTTTACAGATTTTTACATAATGTCTCAATCTCAAAGTCAAAGTACCCCTAGTAGTACTAATGTAGCATCATCTACGGCTACATCACCATGTCCTCCACAACCAACACAAGCACCCATACAGTCAAAACCATCAATGCCTCCCCCAAACCCCTCATCCTCTAGAAAAAGAAAAGCACCACCTATTCCAAAGACAAAACAACCAACTATAATAGCTTCACTAGAGAGATCTTCTTCTGAGAGATCTTGGGTTTGGGATCATTTCACTAAGTGTACGGTCTCGGAAATGCAAGAAGTAGAAAAGGATGGAAAGAAAGAGAAGGGGGAGGTACAAGTTTTGAAGGCTACGTGTAACCATTGTAGCTCTTTTTTTGCATGTGATACTAGTGGGGGTGGAACTAGTACTTACATTAAACATCTCAATAAACATTGCAAGTCATATAAACCAACTGATGAGTTGCAAAAGGTTCTAGGCAGTTCTGGACCTTCTGGGGATGGCAATGTCAAAAACATGCTTGTTGCTAAAGGGTGGAGCCAAGAAGAAAGTGTGGAAGGTATTATTGAATTTATTGTGCTCGAGGAGATACCTTTTAGTATTGTGGAGAGTGAAGGGTTTAGGCGGATGATGTGCAAAGTCCAGCCTAGATTGCATGTTCCATCTCGGAGAACTATGATGAGGGAGTTATTCAATATGTATGATAGCATGAAAGATCAGTTAAAAAAGGAGATACACAATCATAGAGTGAGCTTGACTACTGATACATGGACAAGTGTGCAAAACTTGAACTACATGGTGCTAACTGCTCATTTTGTGGATGATGATTGGAATATGCACAAAAGGATTCTAAACTTTTGTTTGATTTCAAGTCATCAAGGCAAAGAAATAGGGAAGATGATTGAGCAATGTTTGGTTGAGTGGGGGATTGAAAAGGTAATGTGTATCTCAGTTGACAATGCATCGGCTAATAAGGTGGCAGTTGAGTATGTTGTTCGTAAAATGCAGAAATGGCCTAATAGTAAAATGATTATGAATGGCAAGTTTATGCATGTGAGGTGCTTAGCTCATATTATCAATTTAGTAGTGAAACATGGGTTGAAAAGGTTAGATACAAGTGTGGATGCTTTTAGAAATGCCGTGCGGTTTGTGAGGTCAAGTCCCCGAAGGTTAAGTTATTTCAAGAAATGTGTGGAGAGTGAGAAGTTGGATAGTAGGGGTCTAGTTGTTATGGATGTGCCTACTAGGTGGAATAGCACATACATGATGCTAGAATCTTGCTTGAAGTTTCAAAAAGCATTTGAAAGGATGATCGAAGATGATGAAGCCAATATATACACCACCTATTTCAGTGAAAAGGTGCTTAATGATGAAGGAGAAGAAGTGGCGGGTAAAGGGAGGGTTGGACCACCTAAGGAGGAAGATTGGGATAGTGCAGAAGTGTTTGTGAAATTTTTGAAGGCCTTCTATCTTATAACTTTGAAAGTTAGTGCAAGTAAGTATCCCACATCTAATACAGCTGTTCATGATGTCATTGTTGTGGAAAACGAGATTGAAAAGCTTTTTTTGCCTGAATATATGCAAACTGGAAAACCTGTAGAGTTGGTGCTACGTGATATGGCATTCAACATGAGAGCCAAATATCGAAAGTATTTTGGTTCAATTGAGTCCCTTAATCAAATATTTGTAGTTGCCCTTGTCTTAGACCCAAGGTTCAAATTGAGGCACTACATGCACTTGTGCCGAAAGCAGTTACAACTTCCTGAAGAAGAGATTGAACAGAAAAGTAATGAAGTGAAGACATTGTTGAAGGCAATGTGTGATGAATATGTTTTCCAAGCTTTCGGTTCACAAACACAACAAAAGGGTAGAGAAGATTTAGTTATTGACACTTCTTCTTCAAGGGTAAAACAATCATCTTCTAGTGTGCCAACGGAAAATCCAATGATATTTAGTCAAATCATGGATGATTGGGAGAAGGAACTAGAAGACACCGAGGATATTGTGCTTGCACATGAGGTGGATAGGTATCTCCTTGACACTGTAGAGAAAGTACCACAAGGTTCACAATTTGACGTTTTGAAATGGTGGAAGTTGAAGGGGAGGAGCACATATCCCACACTTGCTTTGATAGCGAAAGATGTCTTGCCAATTCAAGTGTCAACAGTTGCTAGTGAGAGTGCATTTAGTGCAGGAAAAAGAGTCATTCACCCTTGTAGATCATGTCTCCTTCCTCAAACAGTGGAGTCATTGATGTGCCTTCGAAACTGGATAAGAAGTGAACCAATTGGCAGCATTGAGTATGAAGCAAGTCCTGCGGAGCTTGAATTTTATCAAGAGTGTGAAGAAGGTAACTATTTTGTTTTTAATAGTTTGGTTTATAACTTTATATTAATTGGTTTACAATTAACGTTTGTTCTTTATTGTAGAATATAAAAGAAAAAGAGCAAATACTATCTCTACAAGTTCAACCATCTCACCAAGTGTTCCTGAAGCTCCTCAAACGAATAAAGGAAAAGGAATTGTGGTAATATTTTAAACTCAAATGAATGAACTTTAAATTTCAATGAGGATAATATGATGTTGGACTTTAAAAATGTCATGTTTATATTGTATTTTTGCTTACAGATTCAATGAGGATTGTTGTCGGAACTTGGGCGTTGGAATTTGAAATTTATTGCGGATGTGTGCAATCTGTGCAATTTGTGAAATCTGTGTATGTGCAAACTGCAATCTGTATTCTATGCAATTTTTTTCAAACTGCAATCTGTGCTATTTTTTTTTTCAGTCTATGCAATCTGTGCACTGCAAAATGCAAACTGCAATCTGTGCAGTTTTTTCAAACTGCAATTTGTGGAATCTGTGCAGTTTTTTCAAACTGCAATTTCTGGAATGTGGAATCTGTGGAAATTTGTGAAATTTATGGAATCTGTGAAATTTGTGGAATTTGTGCAGTTTTTTTCAATCTGTGCAGTTTTTTCAAAAACTGCAATCTGTGCAGTTTTTTCAAACTGCAATCTGTGCAGTTTGAGAAACTGCAATCTGTGCAGTTTTTAATTGCAATCTGTGCAGTTTGAAAAACTGCAATATGTGCAGTTTTTAATTGCAATCTGTGCAGTTTGAGAAACTGCAATCTGTGCAGTTTTTTCAAACTGCAATTTATGGAATATGTGAAATTTATGGAATCTGTGAAATTTGTGGGATTTGTGCAGTTTTTTCAAACTGCAATATGTGAAATTTGTTCTGTGTAAAAACTGCAATCTGTGCAGTTTTTTCAAACTGCAATCTGTGCAGTTTTTTCAAACTGCAATCTGTGCAGTTTTTTCAAACTGCAATTTGTGTGCAGCAAACATTTTTAAACAGAAAAAAAAAATGGACCCGTGTACCCGAACCGAATCGGCCCGTTTCAACCGGGCCGGGTAAGGTCCGGTTCCTATTTTCAGAATTTTAATACCCGGCCCGCCCCGCCCCGTCTCCTTTAATTCCGGGTACGGTCCGGTTCCTTCAAAAATGGGCCCGGCCCGGCCCGTGCCCAGCCCTAGTGAGTACAAGTGAATGATTTAGTACAAATGACATTAGGAAATATTGTGGGAGAATGATCTCGTAATCACGAAACTTCTAAGTATCGGAGTGTGGTGTCGTCTTGACTTGTCTTATCTGTCTCATAGGTAGATGTGGCATCTTCTCTGGAAGTACTCTTCCTCCATCCGGGGGTGGTATCTTTAACTGGTGGAGATGCACAAGGTAATGTATCAATTTCACTTGAAGCTTACTTGTAGTTTCAGGCTTGGTCAAGCGCGATACAAACCATGTAGTAGGAGTCCCCCAAGTCGCCGAGCTAGGGGGTCTGCTGAAAGAGGTGACAGACAAGGTAAGCAATCAGAGCTCCGACTGATTGTTCACCTTCTCCCCATCTTGCAGCAGCATGAAGGATAAAGAGAAGAAAAATGAGAAGAGATGATATGAGATACTTTTGCTTTTGAAGAAGTAACTTTCCACAGGCTTATTCTTGAACTGAGCTGGAGGGTTTTCTGGTTTCCTCCAGAGTATAAGGCCGACTGAAGAATTTGAGGGTCAAAACAAGTCCATCAAATCTAGAGTACGTTCCACCCTGCTGATATGGGATACTTTTGCTTTTGACAGAGTAATGGATGTATCGGCACGTGTGCTGTTACGCTTGTCTCCACATGCTTCCTTGTATCCTTCGCACTTGCCCTATCTGTTCCTCAAGCAGATGCGGAATCTTCCCTGGAAACATAAGATGTTGAAGATGAGTACTCGAGAGCAATGCCAGGTAAGTAATCAGGTAAGGGGTTCCAGGCAGTCAGTTCTTGGCTGGAAGCTTGATTCCAAGTGCTGACTGATTGCTCTCTTTCTCCTTGTCTTGCAGGTAAAAACAAGGCCAAAGGAAAAAACAGGGAAAAAGCATGATATGGGATACTCTTGTTTTTAACCCTGATGATATGAGATATTCTTGCTCTAGTATAGCTTGTTTGCAGAGGTATTATCGGGGGGAAAGAAAGCTGAATATTTCGAAAGGCTTCGTTGGGAGTGCCCTCTCAGATATGATGAAGGGTTGAGCATTTTTGCAGGTCTGCCTGTCTGTTGGGGATGGAGGTCGACATATATAGGAGTCTCCCTAACAAGTAGTAATGCTATTCCTTTACCCTGCTTGGTCATAGCACGGTAGTGGGAGCTGCCAGTTTCACATGTTTTAACTCTGTCAGAGCACTTTGAAAAAGTGGTCTGTGGTATCTGGCTCTCGAGATTCGGAGAACGATGCCTCTTCGATTTTTGAGAAAGCAATCATGCTGGGGTCTGGCTCTCGAGATTCGGAGAGCAGTGTCTCTTCGATTTTTGAGAAAGTAATCATGTTGGGAGTCTGGCTCTCGAGATTCGGAGGGCGGTGCCTCTTCGATTTTGGAGCAAGCAATCTTGTTGGGAGTGTTGTCTCGAATGTGAGTAAAGGTTGGGCATGTTTGCTAGTCTACCTTGCCACGAAGCACAAAGGTTGACACACAGGGACTTTCCAATTATCCAGCAATGGTACTGTTCCTTTACCCTCTCTTCGATTTTGAGAAAGTAGTCATGTTGGGAGTCTGGCTCTCGAGATTCGGAGGACGGTGTCTCTTCGATTTTGGAGCAAGCAATCTTGTTGGGAGTGTTTTCTCGAATGTGAGTAAAGGTTGGGCATGTTTGCTAGTCTACCTTGCCACGAAGCACAGAGGTTGACAAACAGGGACTTTCCAATTATCCAGCAGTGGTATTGTTCCTTTACCCTTGTGGGTAATAATATGGTAGCTAGACCTTCAAAATTTATGTGTCTAAACTTTGTTAGTGCTGTTTCTTTGATATTCTTTTACCTTTCTTGGTCAGAGCGATGTAGTGGGAGCTGCAAGCTTCACGTGCTCAACTTTGGCAGAGAACTTTGGCAAAGTTATCTGTGGTACCCATGAGCTATTGTTGCGTGTGGGAAGTAGGTGATTGAACAGTAAGATTCATGTGTTTTCTACTTCACCAGAAGTCTTCGACAGAATGCCCATAATTTCTGCAAAGCTGAGTGTGCGTGTGACAGGTGCTGACAAGGCTAGAAAAGTAGGTGCCTCTTCGATTTCTGAGATCGGCCCTCGTGGTCTCTGGGGAGCCCAGCTTTTGAGAAAGCGAGCGCCTCTTCGATTTCTGAGATCAGCCTTCGAGGTCTTTGAGCAGCCCAACTTTTGAGAAAGCAAACGCCTCTTCGATTTCTGAGATCAACCCTCGTGATCTCTAAGCAGCCCAGCTTTTGAGAAAGCAAACGTCTCTTCGATTTCTGAGCAGGCGCCTCTTCGATTTCTGAAGCTCTGTCGAGTGCAGATTTTTATAGGGGCTGGCATTAAGTTCCAAAGCACACTTGAATCTCCACCAGTAGAAGCTTCATTCTTGCACTTCTAAGATCTTGATTTGTCCGACCTCTTCTCTCTTCAACACCTTTGAAAATGTCTGGCCCCTCCGACCGTCGTTTTGACTTGAACCTTGTTGAAGAGGCAGCCCCGCCTTCTCCAGACAACATATGGCGCCCATCCTTCGTCTCCCCTACTGGTCCTCTTACCGTTGGGGATTCCGTGATGAAGAATGATATGACCGCTGCGGTGGTGGCCAGGAACCTTCTCACTCCCAAAGATAACAGACTACTTTCCAAACGGTCTGATGAGTTAGCTGTTAAGGATTCGCTGGCTCTCAGTGTTCAGTGTGCAGGTTCTGTGTCTAATATGGCCCAACGCCTATTTGCTCGAACCCGCCAAGTTGAATCATTGGCGGCTGAAGTGATGAGTCTCAAACAGGAGATTAGAGGGCTCAAGCATGAGAATAAACAGTTGCACCGGCTCGCACATGACTATGCTACAAACATGAAGAGGAAGCTTGACCAGATGAAGGAAACTGATGGTCAGGTTTTACTTGATCATCAGAGATTTGTGGGTTTGTTCCAAATGCATTTATTGCCTTCGTCTTCTGGGGCTGTACCGCGTAATGAAGCTCCAAATGATCAACCTCTGATGCCTCCTCCTTCTAGGGTTCTGTCCAGTACTGAGGCTCCAAATGATCCCCCTCCGGTGCCTTCTCTTTCTGGGGCTCTACCGACTGCTGAGACTTCTCCTAAGCAACCTTTGTGAAGGCTCCCTCTTGTGTGTTTATTTTGACTCATGTATATGTACATATTTGTAGCTTATCGGGGATATCAATAAATAAGCTTTCCTTCATTTCAACGTATTGTGTTAGACACACCAAAGCCTTCTTCGCTAAGTTCTTTGAATTTTCTTTTGTTGAAGCTTGTATGTTGAAGCTTTCTGAGTGGAGCATGTAGGTTGGGGTAGTGTTCCCTTAATTTTCCGAGTGAGGAAAACTTCTCGGTTGGAGACTTGGAAAATCCAAGTCACTGAGTGGGATCGGCTATATGAATCTTAGAACGCCATTGTGCTCGATCCTGTGTCATGTCCTTCGTTAGATCCAAATACTCTAAGTCTTTTCTTAGAGTCTCTTCCAAAGTTTTCCTAGGTCTTCCTCTACCCCTTCGGCCCTGAACCTCTGTCCCATAGTCGCATCTTCTAATCGGAGCGTCAGTAGGCCTTCTTTGCACATGTCCAAACCACCGTAACCGATTTTCTCTCATCTTTCCTTCAATTTCGGCTACTCCTACTTTACCCCGGATATCCTCATTCCTAATCTTATCCTTTCTCGTGTGCCCACACATCCAACGAAGCATCCTCATCTCCGCTACACCCATTTTGTGTACGTGTTGATGTTTCACCGCCCAACATTCTGTACCATACAGCATCGCCGGCCTTATTGCCGTCTTATAAAATTTTCCCTTGAGCTTCAGTGGCATACGGCGGTCACATAACACGCCGGATGCACTGTTCCACTTCATCCATCCAGCTTGTATTCTATGGTTGAGATCTCCATCTAATTCTCCGTTCTTTTGCAAGATAGATCCTAGGTAACGAAAACGGTCGCTCTTTGGTATTTCTTGATCTCCGATCCTCACCCCTAACTCGTTTTGGCCTCCATTTGCACTGAACTTGCACTCCATATATTCCCTAATCAAAACAAAACCGAAAAATCTCCTTGTCTTCCAATCATATTATCCTTTCCTTGGAAAAGGATATCCTTTTCCTGGGGATCCAGGAGATCCCGTGATCATGTATGTTCATCGTACAAATTAATTTAAATGATTTCTGACCGCCACCATGTACGATGAACAAACGCAATCACAGGATCCTTGATCCCCAGGAAAAGGATCCTCGCCGGAACCTTTTCCCCTTTCCTTCAATCCCAAATAAGATGTCAAAAACCTGGTTAATCCAACGAAACTAGTAACTCCAACATTCATAACACTCCACAGAAGAAAACCAAAACAAAACAAAACAAACCAACAGGTTCAAAATTTCAACTTCAGATTACAAGTTTCACCATGCTCAATATACAGAAATGCAATCAAAAGATGCAAACTTTGAACTGTAACTAAATAATGAAACGAAACCAAGAACAGAAACAAAGCTAACCTCGGGAGCTGAGTTCTCAAAAGTGATGTTCTCTGCAATAAAATCCTCTCCTTCCACAATAGCACTCCCACACCCGAAAGTCCCAGTTCCGATCACCCGAGAAGCCTACCAAAAACCCACAACGTCAGCAAAACCCTTCATCCACGTGTCGAAAACCCTACTGGGTAGCATAAAAAAAGGGTACCACCTCACCTGGTGGTGCTCGATTTTGGTGGCGGTGTTGTTCCAGGTGAGCACAGTGAGCTCCGGAGCCAGACCCGCGAGCGTGATGAGGTTCTTCGTCTTGGGCACGTACACTGGCTGCCGGTAGATTCCGGAAGCGACGCGAATCACGGTGCGACGGGTGTTGCAGAGAGGAACGGCGTCGATGGCCTCCTGCACCGTCCGGAAGTCGCCGGAGCCATCCTGCGCGACCCTGAGAACAAGGGCCGCCATTTCTCACGATCTGGGAACTCTCCGAAGTGGGAATTTGTTAAAGTTTGTGTCTTTGCATGCAGTGGCGATTGGATCGATGGTGGCGAAGATTAAAAGCAGAGTATCGGTCCAGCCAGCCGGACCGACAGTGACAGAGGATCAGATAAAAAATGTTCAAAGTTTAGTTCTTGGAATCTGGTAATGTCGGCCTTGTAATGGGCCGGGCTATTGTTTGAAGAAGCCCAAAGTTGAGGCCATAGTCCAAAGAGCCCATAGAAAGGTACATGTGGCCCAATACTCATAAGTTTTCTATACGAATTTCAAATCCGATTAATAAAGGTAAAAACGAGTGTGGATAACATTACTATTTGCAATTACATGGACAAAATTTAAATAAAACCCTCTAAATAATGCAGACCACTGTAAAATTTATGGTAAATAATGAAACGAAAAAGTGTAAATTTAGCCTTGAGATTGCACTTTTTGACACGATTTTTTGCAGGAGAAATTGTCAACCGCCATATAAAGAGCATTAAGCAACATTTAAGACTTGTATTCTTATCATCAGGAAAAGTTAATCAAAATTCGATATTACAAAAATGACGCGTTACCGCTCGTACTACGCGACGAAGGATACCAACGACGGCGCTGACATGTTCGACGAGTATGACCCGACGCCGTACGAGGGCGGGTACGACATGGGATTGACGTATGGCCGGCCTCTACAACCTACGGAGAAGACGTGCTACCGCCACTCGTCGGGGTCGGCCTCCGATGATAGCAATGAGCCGGAGTTCCCGTCGTGCAAGGAGTCGTCTGCATACGACGAGGAGGCCGTGAAAGAGGAGTACAGCAGCTACGCCCGACCGTCGCACGAGGGCGACCAGTACAATATTGGGAAACAGAATATGGGTGGTGGGAAAGAGAAGGGGTATGGAGAAGGGCGGAAAAGCAGGTCTTTTGACGACGAGGAGAGTACTCCTGCAGGGGAAGGAGGCTATGGTCGCAAGAAATATGTGAGAAACCACTCTTATTCTCTTTATTTGGAATCATACATTATGTGTTTAGTTGACATGCACGTATGTTTTATGTGTTTACTAGTCCATCTACACGTGATAAAAGAAAGGGTTCTTTAGATTTAAATCCTTGCAACTCTTAAACTCTAGACAAAAACCCACATATATTATAACTTCTAAATAAAACCCAAATTTTAAATATGATGTCATGTTGGATAAAAGATGTCCATGAATTTGTGTTTATTTACAAAATCATGCCACCAAATATCTTATACGTTTCTTTTAGACATTTAATTTGTTTAATATATTTTTAATTTTGTGTGAACTCCTCCAATCCAAAACCTAATTAGATCCAATATATACGGACATATATTCTACATTTTATGTATACTAATAACATAAAAAGAAGTAGGTAAATTAATTTTGTTACAAATTTAAAAAGTAGGCACATTAATTTTCATGTAATTATACAATAGGTAAATTATTTTCATAAAATTAAACAATAGATATTGTTTTCAAAAAATTAATTTTCGTAGTAGGTAAACTATTTTCATGTAATTATATTGTAGGTATAAAATTAAACAATAGATATTGTTTTCATAAAATTAATTTTCATAGTAGGTGAATTATTTTCATAAAATTAAACAATAGATATTGTTGAAAATAAACACTAAATTAGGTATATTGAAATTGAAATATATTGTCAAAACTCAAAAATTTCCAAATTATTTGTCAAAACTCAAAAATTTCCAAATTAATTCCTCCATCTAGAACCATATTTCATGGCTACAAGACCTCGCCAAATTCAATGCACGTAATCAATTAAAACAAAATTACAAGAACTTTCCATACTTGCTCAGATGGGGTATATTAGGGATCCAAAAATTATAAAAACAGACACACAAACTTAATTTGGTAAGTTGCTTAGTTGGATCCTAATCATTGGGTTTTATTCGGATAAATATTATATGATGGGCTAGAGGCTAGAAAAAATGAGTTTGGAGGGGGAAAGTTAAATTTTCAGTAAAAGAAATAGGGTTCTTTAGGTATAAGTTCATGCAACACTTATTTCTTTGACAAAAACCCATCTCGTTTTAAACATCCAAATAAAACCCAAATTTGAAATAAATTGCCATGTAAACAAATAAATACCTATTATTTTTAAAATATTTACAATTGTACCACAACACTCTAATTATGTTGATGAATTTAATTACCACCATAATTATAGCAAATAAGTGCTTTATTATTACAAAAGTATCTACTTTATACTTGTCTTACCATCATCTGTTCCATTTCTTTTTTTTGTTTGACAATCATTGTAGGTAAATTATTTTGCATGTATACGTTATTCACATTTTGTTGTTATTATATCTGTGTAAAATAAATTACCTATATTTTTAAGTAGAATAAAGGTAATTAATTATGACACACCCCGTCCCGAATGAGGGCATGCTGGCCGTCACGTGAGAGTGACGTAACCATTTGCACAGTACGGAAGCTTTAATTATACAATTTATAAGTTGATACACCCGAAGGTGAGTCCTAATCTGATCCAGTCTGTCAGAACACCGTCGAATTCCTCGTAGTCACCACACCTTTGTGATTCCTGAACCTGGAGGGGCGCAAAACCAAAATTGAGTGGGTCAGTAAAACAATTCTTTTCCAAATCCAAACTTTTCTCAAAACGTTGTAACCCCTCTCCGTAAAACCTGTATACTTTCCCAGAAATGTAAAATATAAATATACATATATATTCTCAATACTTCAATTCATTAACTCAACATTTTTCAATACAAATATGCCATGCCATGTCGGAATTCAACAGTTAAGTATGAATGCATCAACAATAATTATATCAGGTGCAAGAAGTAATCAACCGGAGGCCCTCTAATAGCCCTGTACGGTTGAACCTAGAGCTCAAAATCTATCACTCTCACACTCTGCCGGAGTCACTCCGCGTGACCTGTCCGGCCTTCTGCACATAAGTTACGCTCTAGTGCTTCTCATAAATCATCTGTGCACATAATCTAAGGTCACCCACCAGTCGGAATCTCACTAACACTCTCGCGACTGGCCTGTCGTACCCACTCCGCGTGGACTGTACGACTAGCATCTACTTGGATCCAAGGCGAGCGTGCGATGCGGTGAATACTATAAGCACTAAACTATGGTGCAGGATTTGAGCTCAATATACATCAACATCATCATATCAGTATTTAAATACTCACCTGATACTCACCTGTGCGTCCGCCGCACCATTCATTCATATGCATCATATCTCAATTTCATACTTTTCATATCATTTCATGCATGGCAATTCGATTCACATTTCTATATACTTTTCATATACTTTTATGCATGGCATCTCAATTCACATTTCAATATACTTTTCATATAATTTTATACATTGCATTTAAAGCATACTTTCATTCAATTTCAATTTCTGGGAAAACGTCAAGTATATATATATACGGAAAACAAAACTGCCCACTCACCTGGAGTTCGCCCTACAACTCCCTAGCACAATACGCCAAAGCGTCATGACGATCGGCGCCTAAAACAATAATCAATTCCAACCTCAGAATTCATATCGATAGAATATATAACTTATATAAAATACGTCACTACGTAGTTCAATCCGGAAGATCCACCACTCAGATTTTAAATCCATAACTTCCAGAGGTCCACAATATATCTCTAGGATAACATCCTAAAATTTCATTACCATCCAACGGTCGGATCTCCGTCAATTTCCAAAACTAAGTGACGGTTAACATTTTATTTTATGAACTTACAATTCCAATTCCGGAAGATCCGTAACTCGGATTCCCAATCCGTAAGTTCCAATAATCCTCAAATATTACGTATTACAACGTATCAAAGTTTGGTAACGATCCAACGGTCGGATCATCAATTCACATTTTCACCTAATGCGAAAACTATAAAACGTTATTCGAACACCTAACCAACAATCCTTAATAACTTTCTCATACGGTGCTCAATTTGGGTATATGAATATACCACAGTGATCTACTCGACGTCACGGACGTCGAAATATTTTTAAAATAATTTTTTACTGTAGCACGCGCCCCCACGCGCCAAGGAAGGCACGGGTCCACGCGCGCCCACGCGCACCTTCTTCCTCGCGGGTTCGCCGGACTGGTTTTTCCGGTGGCCGGAAAACTGGGGAATTTTCAAATGCTTCGTTCTCCTTCGTTTCTCAACCATTTTCTTCGTATAATATATCAAATTGAAGCCCCAAACATGTAGACTCACAATACACTACTTTAAGGCTCTAAAAATCAAGAAATCTCACCGGAAAATTCTCAAGAAATTCGGCCAAAATGGAACCACGTGATCCCGACGTCCAAATCCTTCAAACGAAGTACTCCGAGCCTCCTTAGGACTTCACTAAGCTCACTACAAGCTTAGAATTCCCTTAAACACGACATTTTACGTGTGCATGAACAGTAACTCAAAAATGGAGGTTCGGGTTTCCCGTGATTTCGAGGGTTTCACTTCCTAAAACTAGTACCAATGAACTCAGAATGTCGAAAGGATGAAGATGCATACCTTGGTTGCCTCGATCCGTCGAGTTTTGGAGGATTTGGGTGTGTGCCGTACGTTTTGGGTGAGAGAGAGTGAGAGAGAGTCGTGAGGGAGGAGAGAGAGACAGGGTACGGGAAAGAGGGAAGGAAATGTGAGGGTGTAGGGGTCCAAAGTCAATCCACACCATCCATTTCTAATTCCCTAACCAAACAACAATCCAACCTTCCAATATTCTTATCTAACTTAAATAATATTTCCAATAGTGTAGGAAAAATATGAATATCTAAAACATATCACACACACACCTTAGTGCCCGTTAAGGGCAATTCAGTCATTTCACGTTCCCGTCAAAGGTACCTCCGGGACGGGCTGTGACAAATTAACTTTGAATCAATTGGCTAAAAACATCCTTTGATTTTGTAAGTAAATAATTTTGCATGTATTATTACATATACTAGGCACATTTGTTATTATTATGTGTTGTTTGCAATCAATCAACATTCATTTATTCAGTAGGTAAATTACAAAAGTATCCACTTTATACTTGTCTCACCATCATCTATTCCATTTCTTATATTTGTTTGACAATCATTGTAAGTAAATTATTTTGCATGTATACATTAGGCACATTTTGTTATTATTATATTTGTGTGAAATAAATTACCTATATTTTTAAGTATAATATAGGTAATTAATTAACTTTGAATCAATTGGCTAAAAACATCCTTTTATTTTGTAGGTAAATTATTTTGCATGTATTATTACATATACTAGGCACATTTGTTATTATTATGTGTTGTTTGCAATCAATCAACATTCATTTATTTTGTAGGTAAATTATTTTGCATGTATTATTACATATGTTAGGCACGTTTTGATATTATTATATATATGTGTATGCAAATAGCTTAAATAACTTTTGAATCAAACAATATTTATTTATTTATTACATAGGTAAATTATTTTGCATGTATTATTTTACCTGGAAATTATATTGTTATTTTATATATGTAAAATATTGGTAATTTTGAATAAAATAACATTTGTATATTTGTGAATAAATGCTAATTTACTTGTTACAATTATTTGAAAGGAAAAAAATGCTCATTTTTACATAAATGTGAAAACAACCATATAAGGAAACAAAACTCTAATGTCATGTAATTTTTGTTATTATTATGCATTGAAATCATGACACTCAAAATTTTCTTTTCCAAATCTGCATCAACATTTCAAAACATTTAATTGAATGAAATAATATCATATAAATGTAGATAACAAGTAATAAACCCAAAATCAATAATATTAGGGGTAATTTAGACATCAAAAAATACCAATTTTGCCAAGTCATACTTAATTATGAATATTGCTTAGTTGGAGCCTAGTCATTGGGTTTTTATTAGAAAATTTTACAAATGGGGGTTTTAGTTAATGAAAATTGAATTCCAAGGGGTATACTCATATTTTCAGAAAGAAATAAACGTATTAAAAACATATGCATCAAACATGCCAGATGTAAATGAGAAAAAACGCATTATGTTTTAAAATTTTGAATTAAGTTTGTCTTATGACATGAATGTATGTTTTATGTGTTCATTTATCGTATCACGTTACTTTAACGAGAGTGAACCAACCATACATGCACGTTAGAATTTGCAAAGTGTTTCTTTAGGTGTTTGTATCTAAACGTTGTGCTGTTATCTGTTGCATGCATGCAGTCTACGTCTCCTGGTGGCAGTCGATCATCATGGTGGCCGGGATGCTGTACTAGCGACCAAGCAATTCAGTAACTAATATCCGTCGGGTACTCATGTCCTGTGCCATCCTTCTTAAATTGATCTTATGGCATTGTTCACTGCTTAGATTGATTGCAAATTTGTCTCGACACCCTATGAAAATGTACGTATACAAATCGCTTGGGTGCAGTGGAATCAACTTTTTGTTGTTTTATTGCCTTGAAGAATACTTACATAGATCGTCCTCCGCTCAAAGTTTTCGAAGCCAAATTAAGTGATTCGAGCAAAGATGGTGTCAAAATTGTTCGAACACATCACTTTAAAGAAACTTGGGTCCATTCAACTACACTCTCTATCTATCTTAGTGAAACCATTTTGGAAATATGTGGGAAAGAGTCACACTCTTTGTAAGTTTGGTCGTTCTTTTATCGGTATGCTCAGACATGGTTTCAGTAATATTACCGATCGAATAAATATTTGCCACTAATTTAAAAAGTGAACCATGCAATTAGGGACGTAAACTGGTTCAAAACTGTTTAAATTCGCATTGGGTTCGGCTCGTCGAAGTTTGGTTTGTTAAGGAACCAAGCCAAGCTAGTTCGGCTTGTGAAAGAACCAAGCCAAGCTAGTTCGGCTCCATTAAAAAACAAGTCAAGCTTTAGCATTAGTATGTTCGGCTCGTAAAATTTATGAATCACTTTAAATTTTTAACAAGGCAGCTCGAGGTGGAGTGGAGAGCTTTGCTCGATCATTCAAGTTCCCAACTCTTGTATAGTCCAACCAACTCAACTAGAAACAAACAAATATCATCTAAGATTTGACCTTGGAAATGATAATTTAATGAGATTTCTTTTTCGTATAACTAAGTAGAAATGAAGTTAGTTTGACTCTTGGAAATGATAATTTAATGAGATTTCTTTTTCGTATAACTAAGTAGAAATGAAGTTAGTTTGACTCTTGGAAATGATAATTTAATGAGATTTCTTCTTTTTCGTTGAATTAAGTAGAAATGAAGTTAGCTAACTAACTCAATTAGAAACAAACAAATAGCATCTAAGATTTGACTTTTGGAAATGATAATTTAATGAGATTTTTTCTTTTTCATAGAATTAAGTAGAAATGAGATTTACAGTTGTGGTTAAAAAAAAGTAAGATATTGTCGATTTATTCATTGTTTTCAATGCTAATCTACTTCAAAATATTTTTAAAGTAAGATATTATTATAAATTTAACGCTCTTATATGTATAAAATACAATAAAAATAATACTACGCCTATTATTTTTTTCGTACTCTATTTATACTATCTCCTCTAATACAATTTGGGAAACGAATTCTCTCCGGATCCCTTCCTCATAATCCACCAAATCAGAAAATCTGTGCTGTTGAAATTTGATCTAACGGCTACGAACAGAGGGAAAATTTTTAGTTGTGACGGGAACACGGATAGTACACCAGATGTTTTTATGCAAGTGGTGGAAAATTTTAATTTTTAAGTTATTAATCTTTTAACATACATAACTCATCATTTATATAGGGACACGTGATATAACACTTCGTGTGACGGGAAGATTGAAAAATCTCTCCAAGCAGAGATCCACTTGAAAAGTTATAATAACTTTAGACGTTACATCAAATTTCAACCGAACAAATTTTTTGATTGGGTGGATTTTAAGAAAGTGGATCCTTTCCTACAATTAGGACCGACCAACATATGCGTCCCATTCTTATTTGAGTGTACCTCCTGCCGACTAGATCCAATAATTCAGTGGGCCCACAAATATGGCACAAGGCCCACAGGCCGAACACGAACCGTCCGCGTGTCACTAACCAAGAAGGAAATAACCCTGATGCGAAAATTGTCGACGACTCTAAATATATATCCCCGAGATCTCGCTCCCTCGTCAATTTTAACAGTCGCATTTCCAAGATCTAAACGATGCCGTACTACACGCACGCCGGGGATGAAGCCACTGACTTCGATGAGTACGATCCGACGCCCTACGGCGGGGGATACGACATTTACCTGACCTTCGGCCGCCCTCTCGACCCGTCCGATGAGACCTGCTACCCCAACTCATCGCCGTCTGATGATTTCGATTACGAGCGCCCCCAGTTCTCGTCGTACTCCGAGCCCTCCGCCTACGCCGACGAGGCTCTCGAAGACGAGTACACACACTACGCCCGACCCGCGCACCGACCCGGACCAGCTGTCGGGTTCAATCCTGGCGGGGGACATCCAGAGGGAGAGTACGAAGGCAGGCCCCAGCCGGCATATGGGTTCCAGCCTGGTGGGGAGGAGAGACCCGAGTTCGGATCCGAGAGGCCTGAATCGGGTTATGGTCGGAAGCCCGAGTATGGACAATCCGGTTCGGAATACGGGTCTGGGTATCAACGAAGGCCCGAAGCTGATGAGCCCAGCTCCGAATATACTGGTTACGGTCGGAAGCCAGAACACGAGGAGCCCGAATCGGAGTATGGATCTGGGCACGGGCGAAAGCCCGAGTATAAGGCACCCGAACCCGAGTATGGATCTGGGTACGGGAGAAAGCCCGAGTACGAGGCACCCGAGTCCGAATATGGATCTGGGTACGGGCGAAAGCCCGAGTTTGAGGCACCGCCAGCTGAATTCGGATCTGGGTATGGTCGGAAGCCGAGCTACGGTGAGGAATCTGGTTATGGCGAAGAGCCACCGAGAAAGCCGAGCTATGGTGAGGAGGGTAGTTATGGCGAAGAGCCGCCGAGAAGGCCAAGCTATGGGCGGCCGAGCTATGAGACGCCAGAAAGCGAGGAGAGGCCGAGCTATGGGAGTTCTGAGTTTGAGAGGCCAGGTCACGGCGAAGAGCCGCCGAGGAGGACCGGCTATGGAGATGAGCCGCCACCGCCTAGGAGGACCGGCTATGGAGATGAGCCGCCACCGCCGAGGAGGACTGGCTATGGAGATGAGCCGCCACCGCCGAGGAGGACCGGGTATGGAGATGAGCCGCCACCGCCGAGGATGACCGGTTATGGAGATGAGCCACCACCGCCGAGGATGACCGGTTATGGAGATGAGCCGCCACCCCCGAGGCCTAGCTATGAGAGGCCCAGCTATGAGGGCCAGGAAAGTGGGGAGTACGAGAAGCCCAGTTATGGGAGGAGCGAGGAGCAGAAGTACGGTGAAGAAGGCTATGGTCGCAAGAAATATGTGAGAACCTCGCTTCGCTCTTTTAAATTTTATTTGTATGTTTAGATTCATGTTATTTATATTAATGATGGGCTAATCTCTTCATTTTTTAGTTACGTTTTTATGCATGTTATGGCTTCGTCACCCACCCCGATGATGGCCAACACGTCTTGGTTTCGGTGTTCATTTGACATCGCGGTCGGGGTGTGTCACTACATGCTCGAATCTAAGCAATGCATATAGGTCTTTGATGTTTCTGTTTCCTAATCAACTTCACCCTTCTGTAGTCTTTGGGTAAATTCTTTGCATCTCTGGTGAAGGTGGTCTGAAAGTGTGAAAATGTTCCTTTTATTTGCCCATCACTGCTGGCTGGCTTGTGTTATCTGCATCTGATGCTCTTATCTGAATATGGCAGGGAAATGACGACTCAGATGACGATGAGGAGAAAAAGCAGCGCCGCCACAAGCACCACCATCGCAAGAGCTATGACGATGAGTGATCATAATACTTACCGCCTTATTAACGGGAGATCCATGCCGTGCTTTAGCTACTAAATAAAAGGGTTTAGGCATGTTTTCCTTTGAATGGTATGGTGTTGTGTTACATGTTTGAGTGTGTGTTCTAAACGCTAAACGGAGGCTATCCGAATTCAAGCGTGTGGTCGTGTGTGCATCGTTGCTCCTAAATAAACTTACTTAAAACTGGATTGGATTGTGTTTAGTCCATTAATTCATGTGTTAAGCTTATCCATGAACCTTTTATCTGTCACATCCCGGTTCGGGCCCTCATCACATCTCAGGTTCGACTCTGTCATATTACGATATTGTCCGTTTTGGGCCTTGATCACGCCCTCACATTTTTGTTTTTGGGAACTCATACGAGAACTTCTCAGAGAGTCATCCCATCCTAGGAATACTCTCGTCCAAACTCATCCAAACTCACTCAACTTCGGAGTTTTGATGAAATCTGAAACTAATGAGTTCTCAAAAGGCTTTGTGCTAGGTAGATATAAGAATATACATTTACGGCTTAGAGGATGTACTCCCTGGACGATGTGAGATTTTACATTATTGCTACACAATGGGCTTGAAAATTGGATTTGGTTTCAATTTGTATAGAATCACACTCGTAGGTCGGAAAAATTGAGTTTGGTGAGTGATTACAGTTCTTGAGTTTAATATGTATATGAATCAAACTCACCTAAACAATCGTGAAAGATGTTACATTTTTAATAACGCTTGACGTTTTGTAAGCGATCCAAGCGAATAATACCAAACTAAGCCGAAGACTCATGGATTACATTTCTACTCTTCTTCTAGCCACCGTTATGCTCCCACCCAGCTGCATCCGGGAGTCTTACTAGCACCGTTAACCTTCATGCTTTGCCTCGTTGCATTTGCTTCCATTGTCCTTCCGGCCGCGACATAAATATCACGAAGGAGAATGTAGTATCCCCCTTCATCTGGTTTCAACTCTAACAGCCTGTTCACCACCCTCTCCCCCATATCAGCATCCCCATAAGTTCTGCAAGCTGCAAGCAGTGTTCCCCAAACAACATCGTTGCCCGGAATTGGCATACTACTAATCAATCTGTATGCTTCCTCTAGTCGTCCTGCCTTCCCTAACATATCAACCACACAACCATAATGCTCAATTCGTGCCTCAATTCTATAGTCTGTTTGCATTCTCTCGAATAGTTTGAGCCCTTCATCTACCAATCCCTTGTGTGTATACGCAACTAAAAGGGCTAAAAAGGTGACACCATCCAGTGCAACACCAGCAGCGGTCATGCACTCAAACAAACCAAATGCATCATCGGCATTGCCATGGTTAGCGCATGCTGAAATCATCGAATTCCAAGTGACCAAGCTCTTCCGGCTCATCTTATTGAACAGTTGCCATGCTCGGTCCATGCATCCACACTTTGCGTACATGTCAATCAGCGCATTGCAAAGTGAAACCATCCACAAAAACCCGTTCTCATCAATATATCGATGGATGCATATCCCCGTTTCTACATCTGCGGAATCTGCACACGCTGAGATTACACTCACCATGGTGACTTCATCAGGCATCACTCCCTCACGATTCATCTCCCAAAACAAATCAAGCGCTTCCCTCGAATACTTTGCTTGGGAATACGCAGAAATCATAGCAGTCCAGGAAACCACATCCCTCTCAGGCATCTCATCAAACACCTGCCGTGCAAACTCCAATTCCCCAGCTCTCACATGCGCAATAACCAAACCCGACCACGAAACGACGTCAGGAGCCACCGCCTCATCGAAAACTCGCCTCGCCGCAACCGTTATCCCTCTCGCCCCATATATATGAATCAATGCGTTCTGTACAAACAAATGCGCGCAAAATCCAAACTTCAACGCAATCCCATGAATCTCATCGGACCCCACAATCGGAGCAGCATCAATTTTCATCCTTGACCGCGATTTCAGCAAAAACGTGAAGGTAAACTCATCTGGGTCGACGCAGTTAAGCCTCATCTGGTTGAAAAGAACCACCGATTCCGAAGGAGACGAGCTTTTAGAGTGGCCACGGATGAGGGTATTGTAGAAGAAAGTGTTTGGTCGGGGCATTTGGTCGAACAGGCGGTGGGCGTAGCTTAAGTCGCCGGCGGGTGAGATGGCGGCGAAACGGAACATCTTGGCGAGGACGATGGCGTGGTGGTGGAGGTCTGTGACGACTGCGCGGCCGTGGATTTGCTTGAGGTGTGTCATGGAGAGGCAGTTCTGGGCCATGTAGGCCAGGCTGAAGCTCAGGCTTGCTTGCCATTGTTGTTGCCCCGGCAGCGGCATGGGTTTGTTGGTCACTGAAACATTGGTTCGGGTATTTACGGTATTTTAAAACTGTGTTAGTGAACTCGGGACCTTTGCTCCTACAAACAATGATTTTGATATTTTAATTGATAACGTGAGTTGTTATTGACGCTCGAAAAATATCATATTATAACTAAGAAATGAGCACTACTAGCACACATTGGTAAAAATTTTACTGGGATAATGTTTTAATGAGTAAAAAACGGCATTTTTAAAGTGACAATAATATTTGCTGATAAAATGAGTTTGATTCTAATTTAATGACAGAGTAAGAGTGTCAATAACAGCTCCCGATAAAATGTGTTGGATTCTTATAAATTAGACTCAAACTCATACGGTGGGCTGGAAAATTTGAGTCGTATAGAGGTGAATTCAATTATGGAGTTTAATATATGAGTCTTGTGTTACAACAGGAAGTCATAAACAATGCCTATGGTATTCAAACTCAGACAACCTACTTCACGCGTACGAGAATCAAAGCCACATAAACAATTTTTTTGATACAACGATATATTTAATTGCCGAACGATGTTGATGAAGGGTCTCATACGTTAAGTATTGAAGGGGACTGCAAATGATGTTGATGAAGTCGATCAGTTTCCTTGCTCTGGAAAAAAGTAGAGAACCAGTTTCAACAAAACAAACCGAAACTCTGATGGGACTCCTTCCTAGAAGCTAACCTCTCAGTAGAACAAATCACTGTCCAACTTAGGATTTGGCCTCAAAATACAGGGAACAACAAATAGTGTGAGTATATAACTGCAGAACAAAAATTGAGAAAGTAAGTACAAAGCGGTACTAGAGGAGCTTCTTCCTCGCAAAGAACATCTTGAGGTGCCATAGTTGCAAACCAGCCACCGACAGGCATACAAAAAGAGAAAGGCCGCTAAAAACCGCCATCTTGGAGTTAGTTGATCTATTAAGTTGTTGCATTTCTTCCTCCCTGAAAAAAGCCAGGACAAGAAAAAGAGAACAAGGGAAAACGGAAAAATGTAACATCAGGTATAACAGAAACATGCCGCCTCTTCTCAATCAAAGAAATCTCAGAATAAATGGGGTCTAATATTTCGATTCAAATGAGTTACTGGTGTAAAAGCATCTAAGAATGCAAGATGTTTGATAGCAAAAAGTTGCAGACAGTTCTCTACGAGTTTCCTGATAATAAGTGGCCGAAAGGAACAACCATCTGAGTCCTACGCAGGATTCAACGGTATCATTCTAAAGGGAGATGTTTTAACATGGGAAAGAGGAAGAAGAAGCAAAAGAATGGGGAGAGAAAATAAAGTGGAACGGGAAACCGTCCCTATTACTTTCATCTCTCATCTGGACTAGAGTGACAACGATAAGCAATATTGAAAGAATAAAGCAGCACATTCTCAAATTTTACAGAAAACCAATTTAACTGCAAGCATGCACATGGATTATAAGGTGACATCATATAAGTTAAACCCCAACACATGTGCTGGAAATAGCAACACAAGATATACTGATTACGTACCTTTCACGTAGATAAAACATCTCATCATGAATGGATGATACAGTATCATACAATTTTTTCAGCTCAAGTTCCATCGACTAGCACAAGGCAAAAAAATGTATCAGCACAAGACATAAAACCGTACCTTTTGACCAGTACATTTGATGTTTCTACAACGTTAATATACTAATTAATGATGAACCAGATTAACAATATTAACATTGGCAGATTTCAATATCGAATCCTGTTCCTTCGAGGGTGCTAACTCTTTAAATAAGAGCCTTTCTAGCCCACAAGAGACATACCAACTATTATTACATTGAAAGAAGATGAAAAAAAAAAGACTCCAGTTTTGTTCTTTTTCCTTGGTACTTTTGTGAATCTAACGAGTTTTAGAAATCCTCTGTTCTTCATAGTATCGATCCATAATCCACAAATACTTGTGTTCCTAGTTTTTGGGTTCACTAGCATCACATTTCCTGATAAAATTCTGAAGAATGGAAGAACAAAGTTTACGCTTATGACAGAATTCACAAAAAGGGAATAAACACCAAAAACAAATATCGAAATGCAGGTATGTACATTGTGCAAGCAGAAGATTGCTTACTTCAATCTGCCCTTTCTTGGCAACATTGGACCAGTCCTTAGCAGCAACACCAGTTTTCCAGTCAAAATCAATCGTCACCGTGGTCGAGGGCTTATGATCCGACACCCAAAAGCAAGCTGAATAATCACCAGTCTCTGCAGCAGTGAACGCAAAATTTCCCGACTCCACATGATCCCCATAGTGATAGTTACTTCCATGAGGTGAGGTCACCTGTTACAAACCACAGCATCACCAGATCAAATCTCCAAACTGTTCCCAAAAATCCAACCTTACAAGGCAAATCATTATATACCCAATTTACAGAAATCAATGCTTTGCCTAAACATTAAACTTCACTCTGAAAGATTCAATCTTTTTGCCACATTTGACTCCGAAAGCAGATTCGAAACAGGATTGAACAAAAAACCCAATTGTAAAATTGGTAGTAAAGAAAACCCAGATCATATTTTCAGATATAGAAACAGACCCACATACAGAAATGGTGTGGGGATTACCCTGACAGTGAGCTTATGGGAATCAGGTACAGGAGATCCCTCATTGGGGTTGACGACGGCGTACTTGCCGACGGTCATGGCGCTGCTCTTTATGTCGTCGGAAATGCACTTGGTGGCGCCCGATTGGAGGTCGAACCGCATGGAATGCGCTACCGTCGACATTAACCCCAGAATCAGAATTATACCAAAATTGACTCGGGACATTTTGTGCGAGAAAGAGAAACCCCGGCCGTGGGTGGCGGCTCCGATGGCGGAATTTGGAAGTTGTTTTTTGGTCGGAGTTTTTGAGCTTCTCAACAAACGGTGGTGGAGATCTGTTTTGTTTGTCAACGTCTTGGTTTCTGGGAGTAAAGCCCTCTTTTGGTATTAATTTTTGGTGGAGCCAATGAGGTGCCGACATGTCAGCTCATTGCTGGTGCTTTAACTGGGTTCCAAAATTAAATGGTAATGCTAAGTGGAAGGACTAAATTTGTAGTGTCAAGACATACTCATAATCTCGATTTGAAAGGACTTACACGTCACCGGTATGAATTTACGTAAAAAATTTATAGATTACAAATTAACGAGGATTGCTGGCAGCGAGACTCAAACATTAGTGAGGTGACACACAATGCAGAGACTTTACTAACTTAGCCAAAGTATAATTCGTGCAAATGTCTAGCATTCAAACTCAAACTCTCATAATAAAATTAAAATATCGGGTTGTAATAAAAAACACCCTCAAAGATGTCGCTTCTTGTGGCCAAAGTATGATTGTTTGGGTTAGTTAGCCTACCGAATAAATTTCAAATTTGCATATTGATTTTAGAAGGATAAGATTGCATTTGTCGTTGGCAATATTAATGTGCATGTCCCAGCTGTAATTATAAGGAATATTTTTGCGAGAAATACCGAGGATATTATCTTAAAGCGAGACTTTTTGTTGATTCTGTCACTTTAACATTATATAGCAAATAGTATATGGAGAATCCCACTTTTGAGAGTTTCCTTAGTATTTCTCTATTTTTGCTCACTACCCTCAAGTGATGTTATGCTCACTATTTTATTTATATCATTTCGATGAGTTTAAATTTCGAGATGTATGTAGTGAATAGACGTAAATCTTAAAATTTAAACTAATCAAATACTAAGAAATAAAATGGTGAGCATGACCACCACTTGAGAGTTATGAGCAAAAATGTACCCTGTAATTAGATATTTGAAACACATTTTGGTGCAAAACGTGTACAACTCTTGGCCTACCAAATCACATTATTGAAATTTAAATACCAAATCACATTAAGCCCGCGCCCCCTCCCTTAATATAGATAATATCGTTTATTAAAAAAAAAAATACCATCACATTATTTAAATCCTAACGGTTTATAAGGATAATGCTACAGAGACCAAAATTTTAAACTAAATTTTGTAAACCAAATGATGTTTTGATGATTGAGTTGTTACTTAAGTGTTGATTAACACGCTTATTTCTTATTTGTGACATATCATTTGATTTGCAAATTTTGGTTTAAAATTTTGGTCTTCCTAGCATTATCCGATTTATAATCGTCCTCCTCAACCAAAACACCATCCAACAACCATACTTAATTTTTGGTTAGATTATAATTTTTTTTAATGACGAGTTCAATACTGATATCAATTTGTTTTCTCACCATTAAATGTAAATATATATTTGTATCAATGTGTATATATCTAGTTATGTGTGAAACCCCACCCCAAAAATTGGGTAAATTACATAGTAGCCCCTCAGGTTTGAGCTCTATTGCAATCTCATACAACATCTTTAAAACATTTCACTTTCATACCTCAAGTACTATTTTATTTCAATTTCATACAACCGTTAGATTTTCCATCCATGGATATGTTAAATGCTGACGTGGCTGCCACATATATGACACGTGGCTGCCAAATGTCTGCCACGTGGCAAATAAAATAATTTTTTAATTTTTTTTTTAAAACCTGAAATTGGAAGAAAAAAAAAGGTCCGAACCCATAAAATAATTTTTTAATTTTTTTTTTAAAAACCTGAAATTGGAAGAAAAAAAAAAAAAAGGTCCGAACCCAGAAGAAGAAGAAAAAGAAAGAGAAGAAGAAGAAGAAAGAGGAGGGAGGAGAAAGAAGAAGAAGAAGAAGAAAAAAAAAGAAAAAAGAAAGGGGTCCGAACCCAGAAGAAGGAGGAAGAAGAAGAAGAAGAAGAAGAAAAAAAAAAAAAAAAAAAAAGGGACCGAACCAAGAAAAAGGAGGAAGAAGAAGAAGAGAAGAAGAAAGAGGAGGAGGAGGGAGAAGAAGAAGAAGAAGATAAAAAAAAAAAGGTCCGAACCCAGAAGAAGAAGAAAAAGAAAGAGAAGAAGAAGAAGAAAGAGAAAGAGAAGAAGAAGAAAGAGAAAAAAAAAAAAAAAGGACCGAACCCAGAAGAAGAAGGAGGAAGAAGAAGAAGAGAAGAAGAAAGAGGAGGAGGAGGGAGAAGAAGAAGAAGAAGAAGAAAAAAAAAAAAAAAAAAGGTCCGAACCCAGAAGAAGAAGAAAGAGAAAGAGAAGAAGAAGAAGAAGAAGAAGAAGAAGAAGAAGAAGAAAGAGAAAGAGAAGAAGAAGAAAGAGAAAAAAAAAAAAAGAAGAAAGGGACCGAATCCAGAAGAAGGAGGAAGAAGAAGAAGAAGAGAAGAAGAAAGAGAAAGAGAAGAAGAAGAAAGAGAAAGAAAAAAAGAAGAAGAAAGGGATCGAACCCAGAAGAAGGAGGAAGAAGAAGAAGAGAAGAAGAAAGAGGAGGAGGAGGGAGAAGAAGAAGAAGAAAGAAAAAAAAAAAAAAAAAAAAGGTCCGAACCCAGAAGAAGAAGAAAGAGAGAGAAGAAGAAGAAGAAAGAGAAAAAAAAAAGTGACAAATATGTTTTTTTTTTTAAATTAAAAAATTATTTTATTTGCCACGTGGCAGACATTTGGCAGCCACGTGTCATATATGTGGCAGCCACGTCAGCATTTAACAGATCCATGGATGGAAAATCTAACGGTTGTATGAAATTGAAATAAAATAGTACTTGAGGTATGAAAGTAAAATGTTTTAAAGATGTTGTATGAGATTGCAATAGAGCTCAAACCTGAGGGGCTACTATGTAATTTACCCCCAAAAATTTAGTGTAATTTGTATATATTACCTAACCAAAGTTAATGCAACAAATCATCATATCTTGTAACACAGTCTTTTTTTGTAACTCAAGTGATTAACAAAAGTATTAATTTTAAGAGACGTCGAGAGTCAAACAAGGAAGCATTTATAGCTTGAGGAAGGATCATCCCATCCCAAATACACAAATTATCAACATGATGGCCTAAGAAAGTTATAGCATCCACCATGAAATTTGCTTATCTGCACATTCGAGAGTTGCAGATTCTGCGTTAATTTTTGTACAACGCAAGTGATCAAAAGAGAAAAGATCTTAGCATGTAAAGGAACAAATCAAATTAAGAACAAATGTTGAAAAGCCAGCTAACTAAATATAGTCCAGTCTTAGTCAAGTGCATTTACTCTGGTTACCCCAGTCTTGGTCGAGTACATTTACTCCTGTTACATCATTGACAGCATACGTCCGCGACTGCATATTCATCCATGGAAGACAACAAAAAGCAGGACCACAGGTGATAGGTGTGGTTGTAACAAGTAGATAACAGTGGAGCATGTTGGCGAGCGATCTTTAATATCGACGGACGTGGATTAGGTCAGTCAATCTAAGGGCTGGTTTGGTATTGTTGTGTTTTGAAAAAAAAAAACTGTTTCTACTGAACTGTGAGAATAAACGGCTGTGAAATAAAGCTGTAGAGTGTTTGGTAAACTTTTTTGTAAAAATGCTTTTGGAAAAAAAAAAAAGTAGTATTATAGTGTTTGGTAAACTTTTATGTAAAACAGATGTGAAAAAAGCCGGTTTTTCAAAGCTGGGTTTTGCAGCTTCTTGTTTTTAGTTTTTTTTCACCCAAAACTGTGAAAAAAAACTGAAGCTGAATGTTTACCAAACACAAAAAAACTCCCGACTTTTTTTCATACCAGTTTTTTTTTTAATCATCTCAATCCCAAACTGCACCTAAGTCAGTTTGCTTGTTATTGCCCATTTGCATGTAGTTCTAATTCTCTTTCACGTAGATTAAATAGGTTTAAATTTGAATTGGGCGTTGTTTTGTCGAAAAATAAGGAGGGAAGCTTCCAAAAATAAAGAATTCTACATGTTATATTGATTTGGATTTTACCAAAAATAAAAATAAAATTCACGTTAAATGATACGAGACAACCTTCCTTGTACAGAGAACGTCTTCTTTCTCGAATCTCACATCTGAACAGAAGCAATGTACAAAAAGCAAGAACGCAACACGGTTGCCTAAATAAACCAAAGCTTCCGAGTGCAAGAGTGAATGTTCGTAATCAACTGAGCTACGTACTCGTTGAGGGCTTGGTTGGAGGAGGAAGAAGATGAAGTTCGGAAAAGAGTTCGTTTCGCAAATGGTGCCGGAATGGCGAGAAGCATACATGGACTACAACTCTCTCAAGCTTATCATAAAAGACATCCTGCGTTTCCGGAAGAAATATGCATCATCAACACCAATGGCCACGACGCCGGCAGGGTCGGTACTAAAGCGGAGGGTGTCACTCTACAGAGCATTCAGTGGGCTGACAAGCCGACAACGCGGCTCGCTGAGGAAGATGGAGGACGAGGAGATACTTGTGGCTGAAGAAGGGGAGGAAGGGCAGTGGCAGACAAGGTTCTTGATGCCGTCCGAGGACGGAGGAGAGTTTGAGGAGGTGTTTTTTAGGAGCCTGGACGATGAGTTTAACAAAGTGAATTGCTTTTACAAGAAGAAAGTTGGGGAAGTTGTGGAGGAGGCTGAGGAGTTGAGTAGGCAGATGGATGGTTTGATCGCTCTTAGGTTAAAGGTTGATAATCCAAAGGTGGATATTGGAGGAGGAAGTGAATTGGCAAGCAATGGGATTTCTTCAGTCTCATTTGTTCATCCAAGTGGTAGAAAAACAGGTAATTAAGAAGCAAAAAAATAAATGTGAACTTTTTTAGTTGTATTTCTTTTGGTTTCTTAGTAGATTCCATGTTATATAAAGTTTGAAACTTTAGATAACATAGGCTTTAAGTTCAATAGATTTGGGGAAGGAAGTGATTTTCCGAATTACCCTTTTCACCTTCTGCATTCCATTTTTTTTCGAGCCATAAATCAATTACATAATTGAGGGAAGGAGTGCAGAAGGTGAAAAAAGGCGCATAAGATTCTTAATTCAATAAGATTTTTTTTTTTCATTTTTCCCTAATATTTGAAGTATTTGTTTTGACTGTGAAGGAGGGAAAGATATGGATGTAATTCAAGAAGTTGAGATGAGCAATGAAGGAGAAATATTGGAAGAAGATGAAGAGAGGGGAATCGAGGAATTGGAAACCGCTGACCGGAAACCCAACAGAGGCACGGTGGATATTAAGGGGTTTAAACCACAACCACTAGAGGTTTTGAATCATATAAAGATCAACGTGGTGCCTGAAACTCCTGTATCAACAATCAAAAGCATATTCCAGCCGAATACGAAACCCGACTTATCATTCAGCAAGAAAGAGCTGAAGAAAGTAGAAGAGCAAATGACACAGGCTTTTAGCGAGTTCTACAAAAAGCTCCGGCTTTTGAAAAGCTACTGGTAACATGACAAAACCTGATTACATTACTCGAAAAATTAGTGCTATGTATGACTGATTATATTGCTAATGGAGGGTGCAGTTTCCTTAATCAATTGGCCTTCTCGAAGATCATGAAGAAATATGACAAGGTTTGGTTGCTTTGTTTCCGATTCATCCATTCAAAATTGAAAGTATTTGTTTCGATCATACTAACCGTGTGATTGTGCAGTTCTCTTCAAGGCCTGCATCGAAGGCTTACTTGAATATGGTGGATAATTCTTATCTCGGTAGCAGCGATGAAGTGAGTGAAGCTTTTTTTTCTGATCCAGACGATTACCACGAATCCAGACCATTGCCCGTCTAAAGCTTTTTCTTATGATCCATCCTTTGGCTTCGCAGGTTACTAGGCTTATGGAAAGGGTGGAGAGTACCTTCATAAAGCACTTCGCAAATGGAAATCGAAGAAAAGGAATGAAGACATTAAGACCGAAAACCAAAAGGGAAAAGCATAGAAATACATTTTTCTTGGGTAAGAGTAGTGCTATCTGAATGACAAGTTCTTTGTTCTTTCTCAGTTTCCATATCTAGTGGACCTTACGCAAGATATCAATGATCATTTTAATGTTGTGTACCTGCAGGGCTGCTCTTCGGGGGCTCGATTGCACTTGCAGTAGCCATCATTGTGCTTATGCATGCAAGAAATATCCTTAAGAGCAACGGGCATGATCTGTACATGGAAAACATATTTCCGCTGTACAGGCGAGTGTGTGCATAATAGTTATCCCATCATATCTACATCTGTGGAGAAATTTAAACCTGCATAGCTTTTTGTTTCTTGACGATCATTCATTTTCCCACTTTTGCAGTTTGTTTGGATTCATTGTCCTACATCTGATCATGTTCTCAGGGAACATATTCTTTTGGAGGCGCTATCGTGTAAATTATCCATTTATCTTTGGCTTCAACCAAGGGTCAGAGATTGGTTACAGACAGCTATTCCTTATCAGTTCAGGACTTGCAATTCTCGCATTGGCTGGTACCATCTCAAATTTGGATATGGAGTTGGATCCGAGAACAAAAAGCTACGTAGCCGTGAAAGAATTGGTCCCCCTGGGCCTAGTCATTGTAAGAGAGAGATTCTTCAACAAAACTGATTTACTTTGTTAAAACAGTTTGCTCATGAATCTTTTTCATGGATATATTACATTTGCAGGTTGTGCTTCTTATAATGGTTTGTCCTTTCAACATTATATATCGTTCCAGTCGATATTTCCTCCTCCTGTGCATATTCCGTTGTCTTCTTGCTCCTCTTTATAAGGTAACCAGAGCATAACTTCTTCCTGTGGGCATACTAATCGGATACGCTCAAGTAGAACACATAAAAATTTTGTTTGTTTTTTCGGTAGGTTACCCTCCCGGATTTTTTCTTGGCAGATCAGCTTACTAGCCAGGTACTGACACTACTATGATTCATTTAGCGTATTGATACTTGTGTTGCTTATGATCGAGTAATGTTGTAAATTTTCATTCAGGTTCAAGCCTTCAGGAGTTTGGAATTCTACGTTTGCTATTACGGTTGGGGGGACTTCAAAAAAAGATCACACAACTGCCTTGACAGCCACGTTTTTAAATCTTTCTACTTCATTGTAGCAATTATTCCTTATTGGATGCGTTCGCTTCAGGTATTCTGTGTTCAAAACTCTTTAATTTCTCCTTCATGAAAGTATATGGTTTTAACTGTTCTCTGCTTGCAGTGTGTGCGACGCTTGATAGAGGAGAAAGACAGAATGCAAGGGTTAAATGCGCTGAAATACTTCTCAACAATCGTTGCAGTAGCCATGAGAACAAGTTTTGATATGAAAGCAGGGATGACATGGAAAATCCTCGCTATAGTTAGTTCAGTTGTGGCAACTGTTTTCGGTACATACTGGGACATTGTCATTGATTGGGGTCTTCTGCAACGAAATTCTAAGAACCCTTGGCTGAGAGATAAACTCCTCGTATCAAACCACAATGTTTATTTTGTTGCCATGGTAGGATTACAACTTACAAGCTGACTTCTTCAACCCTTATGGAGTGCCATTCGTTCCTTATCGTTTGACATTAATATCGAATAATGTGACATGATGCAGGGGTTGAATGTTCTACTGAGACTCGCTTGGATGCAGTCAGTATTAGGAATTAGAGGAGCACCTTTCGTCCATAGAACAGCCTTGATCACGATAGTTGCCTGTTTAGAGATCATCCGTCGTGGCATTTGGAATTTCTTTCGGTATGTTTTCCTCCTCAGTACTCAACTCTCCAAAATCGAGCAACTTGAACTGCTGTCGACTAATAAGCATTCGATGTTTTACCAAGCAGGTTGGAGAATGAGCACTTGAACAACGTCGGAAAGTATCGGGCGTTCAAGTCTGTACCCCTACCCTTCAACTACGACCGTGATCACACCAGGAGCGGATGAACATGTTTTCCATGGACAAAATATGATAGGAGTGAAAGTTGCAGAATTTTATTTTTTATTTTCACTTTTCTTCGTTTTGTTTGCAAAATATGAGTGAAAAATAGGCAATTGTAATTGTTCTCTTCATTTTTGTTTGGAAGACTGAACAAAAAGGAAAGTGAACACACCCTATCTTGCTTGTTATCAAGTGTTTAAAGTGTTTTCCTACTTTTTTAACGATATTCTAAACTACAGGGAAGGAATTCAAGTGCATAACGAGAACACCACCACTCTAACTAACGTGGCTACATCCACATCTTGAGTAAAGGGTTGAAAGATCAGCACGCAACTTGATGCCTCACTCAATTATTGCAGTTAATTTTGGGGCCATAAAACCTGTGGATACAACTGAATTTGATGGCCACTTAAACAGTAGAGCCAGCCAGAGATTGCTATCCAAACAGAAATGGAGGAGGCCACCAAGTGGTTCAAATTCTTTCTTTTGTCTCCCCAAAAAGGACATCAAAAAATTGACGTCCTCTTGGAGAAAAGTCCTCAAATGCTCATCCTTCAATTCTGAAGATTCTCAAGAAAAAAAAAATCTGAAATGAATTGAAATGACCCAAGAAAGAAGTGAAAAATGAATGGTTAGGGACTTGTTATCTTGTTACGTTTGTCTCATTGAAGATTTCAATATCATAAAAAATTTCTACTCTCTACACGGGCGGAGGGTTTCTGGGTGTTCTTTCTTCTTCGGATATTAAGGAAGATAATGAATGAACGTGTTATTAATGTTTTAATATCAAATCTAAGGTGAATGATCATGCATCCTTAGTCACCTGATGACCATGAGAACGAGACTCCTAATGGTTGGAGTTTGTCATTCGTTCTATGCTATGCAAGGAAAATAATTTCCGCATTCATTTTCTTCTCATGCATAAAAACGTGTGCCAAAATCACTACGCGTTACAAATGAACCAAAAATCAAAAGATAACAAAAGAAGAGCAGAATGAGATTTAGCTCTAGTGAAGTTGTTCAACATTTTAAGTTTCAAGCAAATGCTAATGAGAAAACTGCACAACATTGAAAAGTACTACTGAAAGAACTACACCACTTTCAGATTAGTGCTATTATGCTATGGTAAATTTCTCCTAGGGTTTAGGATTCCGGTTGCCACAAGAAGCGGAAACAAGAATGTAACACCGAAAGCATTAAGATAAACGCTGTTACGCACACTGTCGTCCTCTTGATCAGAAACGGAGGATGTATTGCAGGAGCTGATCGGTTAAACACTACTACAACTGGTCATCCTCCTCTTCGCTCTGCCAGCTGCCTACAGAGTTTGACGTAGAATTTTCGGCTGTGACAGCACCGCTGCTCTCCTCGTCCTGGCTTCTTAAGTGATTTGAAAGCGACCATGGGCTGGAAGTGGAGCTTGGGTTTTGAAGGCCTTGAATGGCTTTGATTGCAGCAACAGTCCCACGATATATATCCGTGTTTGCCTCCATGTTTGCCTCCATGTTTGAAGGTGTCTCAGATGCAATATTTGCCGAAGCATTGGATTGTGGGTTTGAGTGACCTGTGTCTGGGGTGGTTTCATCTTGTGTGGTTGGTGTACCTTCAATGATTTCCGCTTCCAAAGGGAAGAGAAGCTCGAGATTTGCCTCGCATTCACGGACTAGCCTCGTGAGAGGTTCTGTTGTAAAGAAAGGCTGGCGTACGGCTAGTTGCGTGAAACGTACACGCAACACTCCTCCAGTTCGCTTATCGTACTTCTTTAGAATTTTGACAAGCCCTATTGAGCCAGAAGACAGCTGATTTTAGCAATAGATAACGCAGATATATAATGAAGAAATTCCCTGATGCTAACGGTTGTACAATACAGGCTAAATATGGAAGGTGAAAAGAAGTAGCTGTTGTACCTGCAAAATTCAACGAGCTATAATTTTTTAGAAGCACCATCTCCCCGTGGATGGTGACAAAGTCCTTACGGATGTCCATCACTTCTTCACTGAACTCGCTCTCTGATGTAAATACACCACCCCTGCTGCTCCTTTCATTGACGCTCTCGATTCTTCCTTTCAGTTCCTGTCATTATTGCAGTTTGCAGATGAGAGCAGATAACCAGGAAAAAAAAGGCTTAGCTTCAAGCGAACAAGCACCACACAAATACAGACTTCCATTTACACACCATTCGTTGATCCAGGAGAGAGATCTTAGTTAAGTGAAAAGGTTCTCGACTTTAATGATCAAAAGAGAAATTCAACTAGTTGAGACTCGAGGCTCGACCTGTTTATTATGAAAACTTCCCTTGTTTTCAAGAAATATTTTAGAACTCTTCTGTGTTCTTTTACCACTACTCTATCTCAACAAATCGTTCCAGCCACACACAATCCTTAGCTAAAATGCACTTGCTTACAGATGCCATCCTACTCCTACTCGTGCCTATCAATCATCTTAAGATCCTGCTCTCGTTTGGTGTCGATTGAATTGGATAACTCACTAGATTCAAAGGCTCTTGAATGAAGAAATGGACGCAAGCTCCGAATTCCTGCCATGAAAGAAACTTCTCCCTCTGAATCCTCTGAATCTTACCATCAACTCGGACAAAATTTCCATTTCTTCGTTCAACTTACACTAAACGTAGTGAGTTATCCAATCCAATCCGTTACTAGAAACCAATCAAGGCCTAAGAGACCAGCATAACACCAGTATCTGCAAATCGCTTAACACGAAGAGAAAGATTGAATTTTTGTAACATCCATAACAAGCAAGCCAAATCCATCAACTACCCATCAAAATTAAAGCGCGTATTTATGTATCCACACATGCAGATTCAAGAAAACACGAAGAAAAAAAGGCAATCATAATAACCTGGAAACGGATAACGAACTCCTCCTCCTTATCCACATAGAAATTGTTTAACTTCTCCAGCTCCTCATTCAGAATCGCAACGAACCAATCCTGGAGTCCGGCCAAAGGGTGGAACCCACCATCACCTCCATCAGCAGCGGCCGGATGGGCATCTGCCGGCTGGCGCTGAAACTCGAGTTGGCGAGGGAGGGAATCCACCGCGGCTATGGCAGCCGCGGTGGCAGGGAAGCCCTTGAGGAGCTTCTTCAGGAGATTGTAGCAGAGGAACTTGTCCCTCCACTCCGGGAGCGTCTCCTCCAGGTGGGTCCTGAACTTCTTCCCGAATTTCATGGCTTTTCAACAAACTCTGGAGATCAACTGCTCACAGGATTTCCTCTTATATTAAGAGAGAGAAATTAAATTTAATCCGGATCCTGAGAATGTCTCTCAAGTGGGAATATTTGGAAAGTGGGCTAGAGAGAGGTGGGGTGGTTTTTTCAAGTACATTTCTTGTTGGTGTGCATTTGGATTTTTCATCCTTACCCGAATACTCTCCAAAAGTTTCAGATTTATTTGGTTGTTTTTACGTTGTTTGATCATGTTGCTGCGCATATTCTCTCATCCTCGATCCGCAGACGGCATTCGATTTTGATAAATCCGTCACCACGACAACTTGAATGAGGTTCAAAAATGGAAAATGTTACACTTCGGACCACTAGGGTCTCCGGATCCCTTCCTCCTAATCCATCAAATAAGAGCATCCGTGATATTGAAATTTGATCTAACGATATTATAACTTTTAAAATGAGTGGGCTTCTATTTGTAGCTGTTTGATCAAATTTTAATGACACGGATTCCCTGATTTGATGGATTAGGGAGAAGGAATCCGGAGACGATCCCTTTCCGAATTTCGAAACTCGTATCCCAAATATTCTAGCATGCTTCAAAGTACATTGACGGCGCCATTTTTTAGGTATAAAAAGTCACCGGTCTTAGTTATGTCATTCTAACCTACGATTTATCCTCAATCAAGGATCACCGCGCATCAAACTGTATCTAGCTGGAGACATAAGAAATATTCTGGGTTAATACCATCCATTTCCCGTCCTTCATTCGTGTACCGTGCATGCCAAATACCGATGAAATGATCACCAAGCGCCATCTACGTGAACTTCACTAGCTAGATCTCTCTCAAATCCTATGGCCTTTTTCTTGGCCGGAACGATTTTTCATAGAATAAGTCTTGTTTATCTCGAAGAAACAGACAGAATGGAAAAGACTTCTTCATACGACTTTCGGGCAGTAGAGTTTGTTTGTGTTCATTCAACTTTAAAGCCCTACGCAACTGCATCTAAATTTGCAGTTGTGAAATCTTGGTCAATGAATCTTTAACAAAAAATCCAATGGTTGAAAAACCTAGTGTACGCACACAATAGATTACACTAAAAATAAAAATCTCCTCGTATCTGAAAAGAGGAGACCGATGTACACATAAAAAATCTCTTTTCCGACGTAAATTGCTATTAGCACTTCAAAATGTCATCCTCAACTCTTCCTTGCATTGGTTCACTATAACTATTCTGCTGCGCAAATAGCAGCTCCTGTTTTATTTATCACAGTAGAAAAAAGTTGATGATCAACCATGGTTCATAACTTCATATTCATTTCAAAGCACTTGGAACGATTCTAAATTCTCATTCAACTTCAAATCATTCTAACACGAAAAAACAAAGCCAACATAGTCATATTGGAATGATAAGGAATTGGAAAGAGCACTTGGAAAAGAAAATTAGACAAAGTTTAGGGTCCGGATGGAATCGACAACGACCCATCGAGTGGACCCGAACAAAGCATTTGGTGATCAAAAGTCAATTGAAGCACCAATGCAACAATGGAGAAGAGAAATAAAACAGAAAACCGCATATGAGGCGGGCCACAGTCTATATGGTCTCCAGGGCCTGCAGTATGTCAGCCTTGAGATCTTCAAAGTCTTCGACTCCGAAGCTGAAACGGACCAAGTTATCCTTGATCCCGTACTTGATCCTATCAGGCTGGCTGAGATCCCTGTTTCAAGAGCATCAAAACACAGCAATCAGAAATCATGGACTTGATCCTATCTGACTTGCTGTATCTACAGCCCACCTAAATTAATCAAGCAATATCAATGTATAAATGACCAAGCAGTTGCATCAACGAAAATTCCATTACTGTAAACTTCAACGAAAATAATTTCGGCTAAGTTAATTGGTTAAGCTTCGCATAACAAGCTATAAATGTTGCTATATGAATACAACATGTAGACATCCATCCAGGGTACATCATGTTTCCATAGTAAAATTTATTTTTGGTAATACGAGAAACATATTTTTAACCAATTAATGCACTTCCATGTCTAGGAATGCCAAAGCACCTGCTATTTGATTACGAAATTAACTTTTGACTAAAACCCCGAAACTAGGCATCTTCACACGTTATCTGGAGTGACTCGATATTGTGACATATCAAGATCACAGATCTACCCAAATTATCAGACTCAACCGCATAGCATAACAACTTCAAATTTATTAAGCCACCATAAGATATAGAATTAGAAGGAATACCAGTAAGACATTATGGCTGGCTGATCCACAATGCTCTCACAGCCACCAAAGGATGGGGCAATATATGGGATTTTCAGTGCATCCACAAATTTAATGGTTCTCATCAAGTCTCCATCAATCTGCATGATCAAGGAACATTATTAACCAAATGAATATAATAACTACATACCAAAAAGGGATAGCGCCAAGAATGTTCACCTCAAAACTGACAACACCACCGAAACCAGTCATCTGCCTCTTGGCAAGCTGATGTTCAGGATGACTAGGCAAACCAGGATAATAGACGTGTGCCACCTGCCGATAAACATTGTCAATAACATATGTTTTCAAATACAAAACGGTGAATCCCAACCTAAACTTTTGTTCTATAATCTTTCCAACAGTAATCACACACTGGAAACCTATTTAGTTAGCCTCCCATTAGTTAATGCTACTTAAGTTTACAAAATATATACCTTAGGATGTGCCTCTAAAATTTTGGCCATCCTCAATGCTGTTGAATTCTGTTGTTGTACACGAAGATGCAAGGTCTTCATGCCTCGAATGATCAGGTATGCAGCATTCTGTTGATGAAAAAAAAAACAATTATTATTATCATGTAAGCTTACAATTCATTCCATTCTTCAACCATTAAAGCATTAAGTGGGAGCATGGAATCATTTGTTGAAGTACCCTACATTCTTAATGGAAGTAGAAATTAACACCATCAATCAACGTGACAACTGAGAATAATAAGAGACGAGAAACATATATAACCCACAAACATGACTCACCGGGTTGAGAGCACCACCCAAAACATGATGCAAAGTACGAATTTCTGAAATCAATTTCATGGAACCGCTAATGCAACCAGCAAGGACCTGAAATAAGATATTGATACTTGCTTAGTCTTTACAATAATTGATACACTGAGTATTCACTCCAAATGATTAGGTTCGACACTTGCTGACTTACATCATTGTGGCCACCGATAAATTTCGTTGCAGAATGCACAACAAGATCTGCCCCAAGGGCAAGGGCTTTCTGGTTGAGAGGTGTGGCGAAAGTGCCATCTATACAGACCAACGCCCCTTTTTTGTGACAGAGCTCAGAAACCAACTTAATGTCAACACACCTGAGGAATGGATTAGTAGGAGACTCTGTGAAGAAAAGAGACACCTGTCCCGAAGTAAATTTTACAAACAATCAGGGTCACCATTATTTGCTAAGTTATAGAGAATTTCAAAAAAGCAAGCTAAATACTTTCTCACTGACTTTGTGCTCATCCAATGCAGTTTCCAGGGCTCCCACATCAGCAGGGTCAATGATTGTGGCCTGCATAGAGAGTGGTAATCTATAAGTATAAACACTAACAAAGGATCACAGGCGATTTGAAAAGTAACACCTGTATTCTGTTGCTCTAGATTCAGAACAACTAATCATTGCACAAAATGAGAACAGGACAATTTTACCGTGATCCCCATTTTTGGAAGAATGGTCTCAATGAAAATCCTAGTCTTCCTATAGCAATCCGTGGTGGTCACGATATACCCACCAGCTGGAACCAATGCCATCAACATGACAGTGCAAGCACACATTCCAGATGCCAATATCATTGTTGATTCCGCTCCCTCAAGCGCACTAACCATCACCAGTTCACCACAACATGGCCTCAATAAACATTCAACACATAGATTCGAAGCACAAAAGGCAGGCTTAAAATACAAAAGAGAATGAAAGACATGCAAACCTGATCTTCTCCTCAACCACTACTGTAGTTGGATTTCCATACCGCCCGTATTCAAAACTTGTTGCGCGTTTCTCCTGCAACAAGGTAAAAGGACAATAAACCAAAACCATCCAAGAACACATCAATCACCAGCTACCCAATACATAAAACACAATTTTATCGTCTGTTTTCTTAAAGTTTCAAACTTTTGCAGCATATTACAAAAAAGTTACACCCAATTATGCAGAAAATCGTAAGAAAATATAAGTATATGGAATGCGTGATTGCATACCTTGAAATCAATGAGGTCAGCCGTTTTCTTAAAGAAGTAGGCAGAAGTATTAACCACTGGGGTTGTAATTGCATCAGTTACTATGCCGCGTCCCAATCTTTCACCTTCACAAAAACAAAAAGTCCCAATTTTTACTCACACGCTAATCACCGCATAATTATCAAGAACTGAGCTTTTTAATTGTAACATTAAGACAATAATCCAAGCAAATCATAATTAAAAAAACCCCATAAAATATAGTTAAATTACCAGCATGAATTGCGAGGCTCCCATCGGAGCTCAAGAACGAGGCCTCCTTCAAAGGCAAGGCCTCCCCCAACTGTACACCATTTTCAAACACCGCCACCTCGTCACCGCCCGAAATCTGGGCCGGATCGACGGAAATGGCGGCCGTGGCGGCGGCATCGACGGCTGTAGCCGACGGTGCCGCCGACACGCCAGAGTTGGGGTTGTTGTTCGACCAAGAGGCGGCGACGATCTGCGCGACGCCGATGTTGCTGCAGTTCCTGCGGGCCTTGGTGCTGAGCTGGCGGACGAAGTTCGGGGGAAACCTGAGGATGAGAGAGGAGAGGCCGTGAACCGGCACCGTCGGGTCGACCCGGCCCGATAATCGGGGGCGGGTGCCGGGCTGGGAGGAAGTGAAAACCCTAGGAGGATACGAGCAGACGGCCATGGGTGAGTGATGGGGTTCGAGTTTTCGGGATTTTGGGTTCGTCACGAAACGAGGTTGGGAAGAAATGGACGACATTGAGAGCAAATGCGTTGCAGCTTTAATACGCGCCTTTTCTTTTTCTGTAATTTTATGATTTTGTTTTTTTACTGATTTTTTTTGGTTTTATTTACCAAGTTGGTCCAGTTGGCTTGATGCCGACGTGGAATCTGACTTTTCTTTTGGTCCAAGACGTGGAATCTGACTCGCAACATGTATTTGTACCAACTTTTTGAGTCACAAAATTCCAATTTTACACACTATATTGAGTTGCAACTTTTTATTTTTTTCGTAACTTTGGACATTCGATGAACGTTGTTAATCACTTGAATTACAAGATCGTTTGGATGTATTTTTAAAATAGTTGAAAACGTTTTTAGAGAAAAAAATTTGGGTTCCAAAAGCATTTTAAGTGATTTCTGCAAGAAGCACCAGTTACGTGCTTCTTCTAGGAATCACTTTAAGTGTTTTTCCAGAATTTACTTGTATTTTTACTAAAGATTGGTTCCAAAAATAGTTTCACCAAAATCGCTTTCAGTTATTTTAAAAGTACATCCAATCGAGTTCTACGTTATTTGCACACGATATTGTAGCTTTTTAACTTGTAACTGCAAGAATGTTCACAACCTAATGACTAATATATGCAAGAAGATTTCGTGATAGCTCAAGTTATTACCGAATGTTTACTCACAGTATATGATATTTACTCTAAGAAATAACATTTCAAACAAAAAGTATATTGTGAGCGTCAACATGGATATTTATACCTCTCCATTGGAGTTTTCCGGCCGACCAAAAATGTAAAATACACATTTTAAGACGTTTTGCACCTTCCAATTTTCATTAGATGTTCTTATAGAAAAACACTATGCCAACGATGGATGATGATATGTATATAATAGTGTGGTCCCCATTGCGGTTTAATCAGGCAGAAATATAGACATATATAATATAGTGTGATCCCCCTAAGGTCATCAACTCTAAGTATTCCAATCTAAAAGATTCGTACATTGGGTATCCAATCCGTAAATTTCCTAGGGCATCATACTACTTACACAACAACATTATAAAATTTCATGACAATTCAACGGTCGACAAAAATGAAATCAGGCATCAAAATTAACATAAAAATACAAAGTTAGGTCACCTTACTACTCTTATTTTGGGGTTTGTTACTTTTGGATTCTCTTTGTAGATGAGTGAAAATAATAGTGGATATTAGGTGCAAATATGTCGCACAAAGAATTTGCCGTATTGTAAGTAAAAGCCAACAAGGAAATCAGTCGAGGGTTGAAAATTGTCAAAAATGACTGCTTCCACTAAAAAAGGTTCAATGCGTTATGCTACCTAGTTTTTCACTTAAATATCGTTTTTCATGGGAAATAAAGTTTTAGAAGTAGAAAATTGGCAACTTATCTTTATTGGACCCCGGAAGCTATGACTCATGGTCCCATTTGATTTTCTTCATGGTCCCATTTTATTTTCTTCTTCATTCTATATGCAATGATGGCGGCTAATCGTATGTGATTTTTGATCATTAATTTTATTATTGACACAATTGTTTAACTACTTGTGTGTAGCTCCCAGTTATTGATTTTGCTATTGACCAAGAAGAAGAAAAAGTCACTGAATATGCTAGTGGTACATCGTTCAAACGCGCGCGTGTGATTTTCAGTCATTGCTGCATATACCAACTCCAGTGCTTCAATGGTGTGACTCACTCGGCACATATGTATATGTCGACCCTAAATATAGAAAAATGTTATCAAATCCTAGACGTTATTTGTTCAAACTTTAACAGTTGACACCCTAAACAAATTGGGTAGCAAATGTGAAAAGGTAGTGGAGAGCAACAGTAAGAGCCACACAACTCACATATTGGTGATAAAAGTCAATTGAAGCACCAATGCAACAATGGACATGGGAAATAAAACAGAAACAGGCCACAGTCCATATGGTCTCCAGGGCCTGCAGTATATCTGCCTTGAGATCTTCAAAGTCTTCCACTCCGAAGCTGAAACGGACCAAGTTATCTTTCATCCCGTACTTGATTCTATCTGACTGGCTGAGATCCCTGTTTCAAGAGCATCAAAACACAGCAAACAGAAGAAATCATTGGCCTTTTACTGTATCTTCAGCCCGCCTAAAGTAATCAAGCGAAATCAATGTATAAACGACCAAGCAGTTGCATCAACGAAAAATCCATTACTGTAAACTTCAACTTGAACAATTTCCGCTAGTTTAATTGGTTAAGCTTCGCATAACATGCTTTAAATGTTGCTATCGAATACGACATGTAGACATCTATCCAGGGCACACCATGTTTCTTTTACCAGAAACATATTATTAACCAATTAATGCACTACCATGTCTAGGAATGCCAAAGCACCTGAACGTAGGCACCTTCATGCAGTATCTGGTGTGACTTGATACGGTGATATGTCAAGATCACAGGTCTACCCAATTTATCAGACTCAACCACATAGCATGACAACTTCAAATTTATGAAGCCACCATAAGATAAAAGAGTTAAGAGGGATACCAGTAAGACATTGTGGCTGGCTGATCCACAATGCTCTCACAGCCACCAAAGGATGGAGCAATATATGGGATTTTCAGTGCATCCACGAATTTAATGGTTCTCATAAAGTCTCCATCAATCTGCATAATCAAGGAACATTATTAACCAAATGAATATAATAACAGCATACCAGAAAGGGACAGCGTCGATAATGTTCACCTCAAAACTGACAACACCACCGAAACTAGTCATCTGCCTCTTGGCAAGCTGATGTTCAGGATGGCTAGGCAAACCAGGATAATAGGCGTGTGCCACCTGCCGATAAACATTTTCAGTAACATCTGTTTTCAAATACGAAGTGGTGAATCCCAGCATAAACTTTTGTACTATAATCTTTCCAACAATAATCGCACACTGGTAACCTATTTAGTTAGCCTCCCAGGGGTTAATGCTACTTAAGTTTACAAAATATATACCTTAGGATGTGCCTCTAAAATTTTGGCCATCCTCAATGCTGTTGAATTCTGTTGTTGCACACGAAGATGCAAGGTCTTCATGCCTCGAATGATCAGGTACGCAGCATTCTGTTGATGAACAAAAAACAAATATTATTATCATGTAAGCTTACAATTCATCTCAGTGTTCAATCATTAAAGCGATAAGTGGGGCATGGAATCATTTGTTTTAGGTCACCTTACTACTATTATTTGGGGGTTTGTTACTTTTGGATTCTCTTTGTAGATGAGTGAAAATAATAGTGGATATTAGGTGCAAATATGTCGCACAAAGAATTTGCCGTATTGTAAGTAAAAGCCAACAAGGAAATCAATCGAGGGTTGAAAATTGTCAAAAATGACTGCTTCCACTAAAAAAGATTCAATGCGTTCTGCTACCTAGTTTTTCACTTAAATATCGTTTTTCAAGAGAAATAAAGTTTTAGAAGTAGAAAATTGGCAACTTATCTTTATTGGACCCCGGAAGCTATGACTCATGGTCCCATTTGATTTTCTTCATGGTCCCATTTTATTTTCTTCTTCATTCTATATGCAATGATGGCGGCTAATCGTATGTGATTTTTGATCATTAATTTTATTATTGACACAATTGTTTAACTACTTGTGTGTAGCTCCCAGTTATTGATTTTGCTATTGACCAAGAAGAAGAAAAAGTCACTGAATATGCTAGTGGTACATCGTCCAAATGCGCTCGTGTAATTTTCAGTCATTGATGCATATACCAACTCCAGGGCATCAATGATGTGACTCACCTGGCACTTAGGTATCTGTTGACCCTAAATATAGAAAGATGTTATCAAATCCTAGACGTTATTTGTTCAAACTTTAACAATTGACACCGTAAACAAATTGGGTAGTAAATGGGAAAAGGTAGTGGAGCGCAACAGTAGGAGCCACTTCTATGTGTTTTGTAGGGCTTTTTAAAAACATTTTCACTAAAAGTGTTTTTAATCATTTTAAAAGGATTTTCACATGAGTTCGAATGCTAAATAAAAATCTCCTCATATCCGAAAAGAGGAACTTCAGACCAATGTGCACATGACAAGTAGAAACAATTGATGATCTCATTCAACTATGGATGGTTCATAACTTCATATATTCATTTCAAAACATTTCGAACAATTCTAAATTCTCATTCAACTTCAAATCATTCTAACACGAAAAAACAAAGCCAGCATAGTCATATTGGAATGATAAGGAATTGGAAAGAGCAGTTGAAAAAGAAAAGTAGACGAAGTATAGAGTCCAGATTGTGACAACCCGTTCCGGGATTTACGAAACAAAAAAAAGTATTTTTGTAATTTCACTAATTTTGGAATGTTTGTTTTGAAATGGGTTGCTTTCAAACCTTAATTGTGTGCCAAGGGGTGTTGGAATTTATTAGGTTTATTTAGGAAATTAATTAGAGATTTGATTTGATTTTGTAGTAGGGTATTTTTGGCATTTACGCATTAGGGTTTCTTTGGTTTATTGCTCTATAAATAGAGCTTGTAATTTAGTTTGAGAATCAAGTTAGCCACAATGTAGTCTCTTAGGGTTTTGTAGCCGTTTCGGCATTCGCGTTCTTTTAATAAAATTCATATTATTTGTTAGTCTTGTTCGTTGCGCACTCTGATATTCAACTTGGTATCAGAGCGGGTTCGATCCTTAGGGTTCAATCCGTTCTTGTTGGTATCAATTTGTTTTGTCGCATTTTGTTTTTGGTTTAGTTTTGGTCTCGTTTAGGCTTCGCTTCCGCTTTGCTCTGTGTCCCTTGTTCTTGGTCACTCTGTTTGGTCTCGTTTAGGCTTTCCCTTCTGCAGTTTGACTTTTCACTAGAGTTGTTCTGTCGGCTGCAATCCCTTTATTTTGCAAGACTTGTTTGCTGCATCATTTGGTTTTGCGATCTGGAGAAGACCCCAGGTCATAAGAAATGGAAAAAAGTATGGCTGGTTTGAGGCTTAGGCCCACACGGGCAAAGAAAAAATATGGTTTTGAATATGGTTTTTTGTTTGTTTGTTCGGAAGTTGGAATTTGCACTGGCATTGGAATCTTGTACTTACACTGGTGAAATTTCGTATTGAAATTGGCATCGGAAATTGGAATCGACATCGGCATCGGCATCGGCATCGGAATTTGGAGGCTTGCATCCACATCTGCTTGTTGGCAAACTCATGTCGTGTACCGCCATGAGTTTGACGGGGGGTGTTAGAATTTATTAGGTTTATTTAGGAAATTAATTAGAGATTTGATTTGATTTTGTAGTAGGGTATTTTTGGCATTTACGCATTAGGGTTTCTTTGGTTTATTGCTCTATAAATAGAGCTTGTAATTTAGTTTGAGAATCAAGTTAGCCACAATGTAGTCTCTTAGGGTTTTGTAGCCGTTTCGGCATTCGCGTTCTTTTAATAAAATTCATATTATTTGTTAGTCTTGTTCGTTGCGCACTCTGATATTCAACTAGGGGCCCACCTTCGGTTCTGTTTCCCCAGTTCCCCTCTTCTTTTTCTGCCACGTAGCAGCTCCCACACCCCATCACCTCACTCTCTCTCTCACTCGAGTCACTCTCTTATCTCTCACACTCTCGGATCCCTCTCACTCTCACATATCTCTCTACACCCATCTCTCCCCTCCCCGGCGATCCGCACTCACACACTTATACACAATCCCTTCCGACGAAGGACGACATCAACATCATCACTTGGACCTTCTCTCCCTCTCCCATGTCCTTGTGAAGCATTGGGACACCCACAGCGCACCCAGGTTTGGCAAGCCCTGGAGTCGAGCTCAAATCTCCGGCCAATTTCATCCATATCACGGCAATCAAAGGTAAGGAACCTTTCCCTTTCACCTCCACCTTCAATTTCACGGTTAAATCATACCTTATAGTGTTGGTTTGACGTTGACTAGAGCACGGAAGGCTCTGGCTTCCTTCCCATCGAGAAACCAATCCAGGCCTTTGGGCCTAGGACTTTTAGGCTGGGCTGTCAGGCCCAATGCCCGTTGAAACTAAACCCAAAAAACCTAAAAGGATCAGGCATTCGGGGCATGTAGAACTTGGGCCCTTGGCCCGTGGAACTCGAGCCCAATGCAACCCATTTATTTAATTTATTTTATTTTATATATTTTCTAAAACCCTTACCTTGGGTCGGGCTTTCAAGCCCATACCCTTTGACCCAAAAGAATAGACCCTAAGCCCTTAGGCCAATCCACTTAGGCCTCTGGCCTGATAACCTCAAGCCCAATACCCTTTAAACCTTAAAACCCATTGGACCCAAACCCTTTGGGCCCAACCTGGTTGACCCAAACCCTTTGACCTAGTTGACTTGACCAAGCCCGGACCCGTTGACACGGTCAACGTTGATCGTTGACTTTAACTTTAACTGGTCAACATTGACTTTTGTTGACTTTTTCGAGTTTCGTTTAGGACCCATCCTAGGCTAATTTCGACGTCCTGGATCTATTTTCTCAAATTCAATCGTTATGATAGAGTTCTATTAATTTGACCCTTTATGTGCTTAGGTGCATTTATTGTGGCGTTTCCGTCTTCGCTAGTTTGCATGGCTCTTCGGCGGTGAAGTATCTGTGAGTAAACCTCTTCAAAAATGCATGTTTTAATAGTAGAAATGCATACATGAAAGCATGGTTTTAATGATTACGTTTTATGAGATATTATGCTTACCGAGAATATTTTGAATTACCATATTTTATCGAACTGATGTTCTTTATAGTATATATGATGCATGACTATATACTACTTACGAACATATTTTTGCACACTTTTTTATAGTATATATGATGGATGACTATATGCTATAAAGATGTTTTTGAGATATATGCACCTATGTTTGGAAAGTGTATATTCAATGTTTTGTGCTCATCTAGTAGTCATTGCTCTACCTACGGGCGAAGATAGGAGTTGGCTTCGGGCCGGGAGAAATAATCTCTGGCTTCGGGTGCAGAGGCATGGTAGTGAGCCGGGAGATATAAAAATGTTTTTGAGATATATGTACATATGTTTGGAAAGTGTATATTCAATGAACCTAAATGTATGTACCGAAATATACGTACCAAAATGTATGTACGGTATTATATTGAATTAATGTACACATATATTTGTATCAATGGATATACCGAAAGAAATAAAACATCAAAATACTATTAAAATGAAATGAAAATGAAAATGAAATGTAATTAAATGTAAATTAATGCATCAAAAATAGGAAAAACAAAAGAAATAAAAACTAAAGAGAAATGCTATTAAAATAAAATAATATTATGATGAATGAAATGAAAATGAAAATGAATTAAATGTAATTAAGACATCAAAAATAGGAAAAACGAAAGGAATAAAACATCAAAATACTATTAATAAATGAGAAAATTAAATGTATCAGATAGTAAAATTAGATTTTAATTTTACACAATATTATAGTCTAAAACTCAACTTTTTTTTAAGGATTAAAATGAATTTTTCTATTTTAAAAATTAAAGAGAAATGCTAAGGAGATTCTTTTAAAAGTGAGACTCTTTATGAACTCTCAGTCATCTAATGTTTTTGGCACAATTTCCCTGCTAACATTATAAAATATTGTACCAAACATGTGAGGTGGCAGAGAATCTATAGAGAGTCTCATATAATCTCCTTAGCATTTCTCAAAATTAAAAACCAAATGATGCCTAAAATTCCTACTACATGCTCATTTAATATTTGAAACTAAATAAGCGAATGAAGTATTATAATGGTGGAGCTGACGTGCATTCGATTAATTGTTTAAAGAGTGTATTCACTCTTTTGTACTTAAGTTCAAATCTTTGTTTTTATAAATAAAATTAGTTTAGAATATCATTTTTTTGGTAGAAAAGATAATGTATTATAATGATGAATGCACTGTTACATTTGATAATGATAATGACGAAAAGAAAGCCATCCTACAAGAATGTGAAAGTAAATCAGTCTCTCACATCGGTAAAAAAAAAAAAAAAATTGCAAGAGGTTAAGTTGCTCCTCATTAGCAATAGCAATATAAACTAAATGTGACACTAGGTAGGTGTGACTCTTGCAGTGATGCTTCATTAAATGGAATATGGTCAATGAGCAAGGCCACTGAATTTGTCCGTTGCATGTCTGCCATCGTTATTTTATGTCCAAATGGATTCGTGCACTGCCTTTTCCGTCTAGTTATTAAAGACTTTAAAGGCATGGTTGTTTGGGCTCGTTAAGTTTAATTGGACTAGACTGACATACTAGTTCGTGTTTGGTTTGATCTGGGATTGTCTTTATTGGGATTAAGTCGAACTCGTTTCGACTAAAGGCATCGCTACCTCGTCTTAGCTAGGACCCCTGAAAAGATGGGATTGCTAATCCTGACTCTCTAATATTTGCATCATTTGCGATCTACAAGCATGCATCGCCAAATCTAGTCACCAAATCCTACCATCTCGCTGATCTCCATCATCCCGCCGAACCCGCCACCAAATCTTGTTGTCTCACTGATCTCCTTCATCCCGCCAACCCAACCTCTTCTTTGCTTCAAATTGATTTCTCTCCCTCTTATGAAACCCAACGAACCCACAGCCCAGATTTCCCATCTTTGCTTCACCAAGGAATACCTGGCTGGCTCTGCTTTGGATTTGTTCCGACACCAAGAATTGAAATTGTAATCTCAAGGAACTGAAATTTAGTTTCTTAGTAATTCCTTTATTTATCATTCTTTTCCATTCTTTCTTTTCTATAACCAACCGTCCTCATTGTACAATCATCTGATGAAGTATCATCTAACCGCCTTTCCACTTACCATTGGTTCTGAACAAACCCCAACAAACAATAGAAGCTCAATGAAAAAAAGGAAGGAGCTAAGTTATAAACTCCTTTTCTTAATGATCCAATCTTCTTGGAAAACAAAAGAAGTATGATAAGGATAAGTACAATTCGGTATTAAAAAATCGAATATTCCATCAAATTAACTTCTTTTATATAAATATATATATATATATATATATATTTACATATAAATTTAAAAAGTTTGTTCTTTCAATGAAAAACCCTTCTAAAAAAAAATTCATTACCTCGCTAATAAAAAAGTGATCCTTGTTTGATCTTTATTTTTTGAATATCCTTTTTCATTAGATCAGTAATGAGATGCATATATCAAAAATTCAATGCAAAATTTGAATGAAATAGACCATTTCAAAAATTTCAAAACAAATTCAAAGTTTCATACTTTGAAGAAGAGAAGACCAGAACAAAGTGAAAAGGGAGAAAAAGAGGAAGTGGGGAGGGTGACAGTGGGACGAAGAAAAAAGGAGTAAAAGAGGGAGAAGGGAGGAAGATGATGGGCGGAAGAAAAAAAAGAGGTTAAGAGAGGAAGAAGATTACAAAAGAATAAATAAATATATTAATATTAAAATATTAAAATATTAATAGATATTGATTAAATAATATAATAGTAAACTTTGTTATTATTCTGCTTTTTAATCCGACATTATACCAAACGCTTCACTAAATTAATTTAGCTTAGTCTAGTCTAAGCCAGTCCAGCTCCAGCTTAGTCTCTAAAACTAGTGCAGTCCGAAATAGTCTGGTACAACAAATGCACACTAATAGTAGATGCCAACAACTTTTGAATTCATTTTGTCCTACATGGAGACTTTGAATACCATTCATATGATTTTTATTTTTTTTTGGTACTTACAAGCACTGAGTGTCGACATTTTTTAAGTAAGAAATGCTAAGGAGATTTTCTTAAAATGTGACTTTGTTCCCTCACAGTTTATTCATGTGTCAATATTACAAAACATGTGCAGGACATGAGGTGGCAGAAAACCCATAAAGAGTCACATTTTTTTAGAGAGTTTCCTTAGTATTTCTCTTTTTAAGTTGCCTAACCACATCTAATGATCATGAATCACCAATTTTAAGACGTTGAATCGGTAAAATACAACGGTCATTGTACGATGACACTCAATGCATGTAGTACAAAGAAAACCACCCTTCTTAACCCTCAAATATCATGTTGTTTGAGCTAAGACTCTTAAATTGATGAACTACTGAAATAAGGGGCTTTTGGATCCAGGTCCAAAAACATTGAATGTTTTTAAGGATGAGTCTAGTTATCTAATTATATGTTTTTATTTCTTTTATACTCATTTTATATTTTCTAAAAATATTAAAAATCAATTAAAATCTTTTAATATTTTCCGGTGACCGAAGATAAGGACTGAGAAAACTCAAAGAGTGCATTGCACTCGCAACGTAGAAGTTATTTCCTCCTAAATCACGTGAACAAATGGATGTAAAGTCACGTAAAGAGAGATGCAAGAAAAAAAACTCGAGAGAGAGAGAGGGGGCACAACCGCGACATGAATTTATTTTCCCAAGTCAAAATGGGCCACATTCCGAATTTAAATTGAAGCCCATTTCCTAGCCCAAACTTATAAGTTACCGACTTAATAAAAGGCCCAACCCTTACTGAATTTGCATGAACTGTAAAATCCAGAAACCGTTAACTGTTATCCCTATGATGAAATTAAATACTGACCATACGATTACGCGATTTCTCCCTCCAACCGTTGGATACAGCGGCTTCCCCTGCCAATGCCCTAATTTTAGAAAGGCATATTTGTCGATTTGCTTCCTGAACTTGTATGGAGCTGCCAATTTTCTTCTTGAATTTTAATTTTAGCCGATTACCCTCTTGAAAATTTATAATTAGCCAATTTCCCCTTAAACTTTAATTTTAGCAAATTGCCCCTGAACTTTTATAAATAACCAATTCTCCTTGACGTTGTTCATCCAATTTGGAAACAACACATGACAACTGTTGAGGGCAAAAAGGATGACAAATTGGATGGATGAAAATCTGAATGAAAGTTTTGAAATCCAACACTGGGGGGGGGGGGGGGGATTGGCTATTTATAGAAGTTAGGGGGTAATCGGCTAAAATTAAAGTTCAATAAGAAAATGGTTAATTAAAAAAAGTTCAAATCGGTAATCAGCTAAAATTAAATTTTAGAGAGCAAATTGGCAACCGCATAAAAGTTCAATGGGCAAGGCAAGAAATACCATTTTCCCCTGTATATATAACCCAACGGTTCTCTCAGTCCATTGCCCTCTTGGCGGCTCAAATTAGGGTTTTGGACTACTTCCCCAAATTCAGATTCCAAAGGTATCGTTTTATCAGTCTATAAATTTACAATCTTTGTTGAATTTGCAGAATAATTGTTTGATTTCGATATATTTGTGCCCCCAAAATTTTAATTTAAAGCAAACATTCCAATTTTTTTGCATTTCTAACCCTATTCAAGATTTGTTTAAATGTTATTCAAATGAATACAGCTGTAGTTTTGAAGAGACATAAAGAAAAATATGGAGTACGTTAATGAAAGACTTGGTGTAAAACCTAGCATGGTAACGGTTTATGATTCATATAGCCGACTGTATTTAGTGGATAAGACTTGGTTGTTGTTGAATGTTTCTCCAATCCAATTTAACTCAATGGTAAATTGGTATAGGTTTGATTGTTGCACTATTAAATAGGCTCCACGACCATATGGAATTATTGGGTACCTAATTTCAATGTGCAAAATCGATGTTGGGAGCCGCTTTGCAGCTTAAATTTCGAGTGTTCTGCTGCCAGTAAAAACCCACACATTGTTCAGTCATTATTGTCTGTGAAGGGATATTCTATCCATTTACTGCACTAGAACAGAAAATCACACGCTCGAAGCTCAGTTCTGGAGCAATGTTCTTGACGTAGTTGCCACACTAGCAATCTAAGTAAGCGGTTTGTAGTTCGTCTGTCTTGTGAACTAGCATTAGGTTTGACATTGCACCAGAGCAAGGCTCTGTGATCATCAAATTGTTAGTTGCCTAGTCTCAATGTGCAAAAATAGACGTTGGAATTCACTTTGCAGCTTAAGCTTGTAATGCTTCTGCTGCCATAAATGCCCACACATGGTTAATTTTTATTTATGAAGTTCGTTAAATAATCATTAGAACACAGAATGGTCATATTTTGATGTGGTTGCCACTCGCAATGTGCCTGAGTACTGAGTGGTTGGTACTCTGCTGTAATTCCTCAAGGACCTCAACCATGCTAACTTGCGTTATGTTTGATTGTTGCTCTACTACCTAGGCTCCATGAACGTCAAATTATCTGTTGCCTTATTTGAATGAGCAAAGATAAATATTTGGGATCCGCTTTGCTGCTTTAACTTTTAATGTTTCTGCTGCCAGTAATGCCCTCACATGCTTAAGAAATATTTGTGCTTAGTTAATTAGCCTCTTCACTTGAAGTGGAAAATTACTGGATACACACGAGAATAGCTTAAAAATGAAGGAAAAAAGGAAGATCATAGTCCCCGCAATTTTTCTTTGTTGTTTATACGTGGAACTTGTATTGTGACCGAAAACAATGAATCCTTTTGCCGGAAAGTTAATATAAGTTACTCAACAAAACTGAGTTTTCAACTTTTACTTGTAGTTTGTCCCAAGAAGCTTTTGTTTATAAGGTAAACAGTGCATGCATCCGACGTGTTTTTTGGGTATTGATTAATATTGGTTTGTCAACCCAGGTTTCTTCGAAGATTGTAAAACGCTGAATTCAGGAATCTGAACACCTCGTTCTCGTTGTGAGGAAACCAAATTGTTGATAAGAAGGGTGCTTGAGATGTGGATAGCTGCACCGTCAATTATTACCCTGTGTATTTAGAACTAAGCTATTACTTTCAGCTTAAGGTGTTCGACTCAAATGTTAGTGATGAATAAGAAATGGAATTGCTTTATCTTAAACTTGTCAATATCTTCTCTCCCACTCTAGCTTTGTATGTTCTCTCTTCTTTGTTAGTAATAATTTTGCAAGGAATGCAATACTGGCGGTGGCTGGGAAGTTTGTTTCAAAGGGTCTGGGAAAAGTTTGGGCTCTTGGGCAACCCTTTGGGCTAGTATCCTAAACCCCTGTATTGTTTCATCACTTCATTACTTCATCGCCGCATTCCTGCAACTTTTTGCCTCCCATCTTACCCATGAGTCTCGACAGAAGAAGAGTATTTAGAAAATGGTCCATATCCTTTGGACTAGTATACATAGTATCACCTTCATCCTCACGTTCTACTTCTTGGCTCTCATTCTCATATCCTACAATGTTGTACCATGATCACAACTATCATTTTCTAGGTCGCCTTGTAAATTCGGATGCTAAAAATAAACCAAGTTTAAAGATTGTCAAAAATAAACCAAAATATGAAATTTTTTAGTCATCTAACGTGTATCCAATAAATAGATCAATTGTGGATTTTATTTAGACGCTGAAATTTGACAACATTAATTGAACAGTTAAATGATTTGTAATTTGATTGATTTTAAGTAGAGTCGTTTTTTAAGGATAACCTAGAAAGTACATTGTTCAAATCATTAGAAAATATTACAAGATGAGAAAAAGAGCCGCGAAGGTCTGACTGAGAAGTTGAATAAAATCTCCAAACAATGTATGTGACACTGACATTAAGTAGTGAGTTGAATAAGCCTTTGAAGTTTGACATATGTCACCTTCTTGATTAGGAACTCAGTTAAAGATGCTGTGACTTTTCCTGGAGAAGTGATTTGCTGCATTTACAAGATGTATTCTAGTATGTATGCATGAGGGGAGGATGATCTCAATGCTCTTATGAGTAGAATAATAATTGGTTTCACTCCCTTCTTGTAACATATTTATTTTCAACTGCAACCCACTTTATATTCAACTAGTGCAGTGACTTTTCTCTGTACCTTACACTATGGACCATTCATCTTTATCAAAGTTCCCACTCAAATTTGATGCAAGGAAGATGATATTTCAAGTCTACACTACGTGTCAGATTGAGGGCATTCTGACATACATTTTTAGGGTAAAGATAAGTCTCACACATAATAGTTATATATGCTAAAATTAGTCGTCTACATGTAAGTTTATGACACTAGAATGTTGAAATCTCACATGCATCTATAGTATGAAAGTTAGTACATGATGTTCATAAACACGTGTAGCTGACCATGCACCATTGACGTCCTGTGATACTCTCATGCCTCAACGATCTAGAATGCATAGACGACTAACCCTGCTCAAAATTAGAAGTTGATTTCAATTTGGATAAAACTTGGTCATTCAACGTACAATGAATCTATTGAATTATGCAACATTCATTCAATACTAGACACCAAAAGAAACCTATATGTATGCTTGAGAGCGTACGACATACATTTTAGTGTAGAGCTAAGATTGAAAGATAATTTATGCTAGTGATGAGTAGATTTTATATTATATATTTTACCCTAATCTTAGTATATTTTGGTTAATATTTTGGAAGAATTTTGATACTTTGAATTGTATTTTCAATATAGGACTTTCGATTTCCTCTGGAGCAAAACAGGATCAAATGGACGAATTTTGGAGTAATTCCAGTTGGAGAATGTTCGTGAGTCACTTAGCTTGATCGTATCAAAATTTGGGATTTTTTCACCAAGCGGTTATTTTCTGGCGATAAAATAAAGAAGCAGTGCGCAGTGTTGGAAAATGACGTTTTTGGGCTTAAATTGCATTTTTGGAGCCCAAGATGACCTCGGATGGGTTCGTGGCCTTCTGGAAAAGTGTTCAGAATATTCCAAACATTAAATCCAGCTATATTGGGCCAGTTTTGGAGCAGCTTATGGGTCAAAACGTGGCTGTTCAGATTTTGGACGAATTTTGCTATTTTTATTTAGGGTTTTTATTAATTTTAGTTTGCTAGGGTTTGTGTGGAGAGGTTTAGCAGATAATTTGCTTGGCCGTCTACCATTTTTTTTGCTGGAACGCTTTCTTTTATGCAATTTTGGAGACAGAGAATTGGGAGGGTTTTGAAGACTTTTTACTTGAAGGTGCTTTCAATCCTTTTCTTGAATATATTTTCTATGATTTCAATTATGAATATGCGGAACTAATTTCTTTTGCTAGGGCGAAGCCTTGAGCCTTAGCATGAATATGTGATTTTTATTTAATTGCTTATGATTGATTGCATGCGTACTTTGAATTGTTAATCACCGGAATAAAAACTATCTAATTGTCGTAATGCCTGATCACCATTAGGATCTTTAGAAAAGTAATTTGATGCAATTTTGGTCGGAAGGTTCCCTGAAATTGACGCTGACTTCTTGTGATTAATAATTGTAATTTCTCTTAAGATGAATATCACGTCTTAAGGATTGCATGATTTTTCAAAGGATTTTCATAAAGCATAATGAGTCTTTCATGTTTAGATTTGATCCGAACGTCCGGACGGGTTGCATGTTAGATATACGTTCTATGTTGGAGGTTCCAAGTAGAATATGAATTAGGAAAATCTAATCTTCAAAATGGCATGTGTAGATTATAAGTAATTGGTAAAAATTCATAGGATTGCTAGGTGATGGTGGAACCCTAGTGCTTTCTTAATTTTATTCTTCCAAAACTGTTTTCTTTTCTCTCTAGCTCTAATATTGCAGATTGTTTATTTTAATTCATTAATTTCGTTTTTATTTTAATTAGGTTATAAAATCAATCACTTCAATTTCTACTTTACAATAATTAAATGGAATCTGATTAGTTCGAATTATTTAATAATCCCTGTGGAGACGACCTTGCGAGATCCGTTTATACTACAATAACCTTGTGATTCTTGCAAGTAAAATAGGAGATTTAAGCCCTTTCACATGAGTAGTAAAAAATCCTATCAGCTAGCATCAGTTGCATGCAGTGTATGACTATGACACGTTGGTGCCTCACATGCACCAATAATATAGAACCTAGCTAGCATGTTGCCCATATATACACTCATGGCTAACTATGAGCCGTTAACGCGTTGTGATATCCACACAAGCCTCAACGGCCTAGAGTGCTTAAATGACTGATGCTAACACTGTTTGACAATAAAGGTTGATCACAACTAACATGGTTCATTTATTACATTGAATTGGTGTAAAGTTTGAAAGCAGAAAGAGCAATACAAAGTGATAGACCCTGCGGTGGTGAAGTGTTGTATAATTGAGTGAAACTATTTTCATTTTTCCAGTTTATACGATCAGTCGATGCAAACCACATATATGCTGCAAAAATGCGACAGGACGAGCTCATTGAATACGCACGGTTGGTTGCAGTCGAGGCGATTAAAGACCCATGTGTACTGGGAGGATGAAGTTGCATTATTATTATACACTGAAATAAATGTTCGTGTCCAAAAAATCTTAAACAAAAAAGAAAGAAGGGAACAAGAGAAGAATAATGCTGAAATATATTATATAAAACGTTGAAGGATATATACGTCGTCTTGTGGCTAAAATTCACCATTGCTCCACACTCGTAGCTTTCAAGTTTCAACACAGCCTGGCTCTGGCTCTTCATCCTTCTGTATTAATGGGAAAGTAACACTTGATGATTTCGTATTTTCATCATGTACATTGAAACGACGTTACTTGGCATGCCACATGTGGAGTCTTGAGACTATATACATATATAGAGATATTATATTTGATTTTCTGCATGATTGAGTATTCCGGACTATTTACATTAAATTGATCACATTGCAGTTTCGATGAGATTATTTATTTATTTTAAGAAATGGCAAATCTAGTCATTGATCAATAATCGAACTTGTTCTTCTGATAGTTTACAGATTTTCTCACAAAATAAGAACTTTTGCATGTGTTCCACAATTTAGAGAGGTTGTTGGCACGACTGTGATGGTGAGGGGGTGGGAGGCTAGAGGTGGTATCAAATTGGCAATTGGTCCTATTTTGCATCTGTGAAATTGCACCGACAACACAGGGAAAGGAGACCTATATTATCTGTCATGTCAAATGTTAAACGCTAAATGTTAAATGCATGGTCTGAGTCTCTCCTATGTTGGTGAAAATGCACTTGAAAAATAAATTGGCTGTTAAATGAAGCAAACCCTAGCTTTTTCGTCACATGTGTTCTGTCTAGTCTTTACTCACTGGATCCCTTTGAACCACTGTCTAAAAATTTTCGTCTTGCGTCGTCTAAACAGGGCGTCTAATCACCATTCTGATTAATCCTTAGCCATTTGAAACTTAAGAAATAGCGCTTAGACATGCCTAGGCTACCACCTAACCTACCTAGACCCACCTAGACACCCGCTTAGGTTTAGACAGAAAATATGTAACTTTCATTTGTCATTTTTTTTCTTCAATAAATTGTAAGAAACTTGTTGAATACTTAGATGAACCCACATGATATGCATGTTCCCTATGTTTTTATTATGTTCTAATATTTTATAATTTCTATGTCACTCTATTTTACAATTTATGTATCCCACTAAAATTATATATTTTTCAAGTATAATTAGACACTTATTAATTATATGATATGTAATATATTTACTTAAATATGCCTAGTCCGCCTAGACACCTGTCTAAGCCCGCCTAACCATATAGACACTAGACCCCAGCATGTCGTCTGACTAGCACCTAGCGTCTTTTATAACCTTACTTTGAATAATTTAGCAATGTAATTTTTTATTTGTTCCATTCGTGTCACCGACTGCCTAAATTTCTGATTTCAGACTGAACACGTTGAAGAGGTATCAATCATCCAATTGAGTAGCCAATGTCCAATTTCTTTTCTCTTTTTTTTTTTTTTTTTTTGGTCAGACAAATATAGTACCTCGATCTAGTGGCCTGTACAACTAAAGGTGTCGATTTTGTTTGGAACAAAATGATATTTTTCACATTTTTGAAATGGTCCGTTTCACCATATCGTGATTGATATCATTATGTTTTTATCTGTTAATCCTTACATCTTGAGTAGTTAGTTTTTTTTTAATATAACGTTATTTTTAGTCAGTTCAAAATTAAGATTATTTGCGATCGTATTAACCATTTCCCATACTTTATTAGAGTGATAAACACTATAGTTAGTCTAGTCCTACATTGTTCAGTCTAAGTGCTAATATAGTTATATAACTATTATGCCGCTTAATTCTCTAAATTAGATAAGTAGAATGACTCTTTTAAAGTGCCAACAACAAACTGTTTAGGTTTAGGATCATCCATCGTTTGATGTGCAGTATAGAGGTTGATGTTAGAGTGGAAGATAAATTAACCTTTGAAAGATATTTACAATATCCCTAAATATTGTAACCATATTTTTATGCATAAATGAAAGTTATTTTTCATTTAAGTGTATATATAAGAACATCAAAATCGTCAACTAATTATTAAATACCACCAACTAATTACATCACATTCTGCATCAATCGATCTAGTCTTAGTTACAATAATGATATCCACGGCTTATTATGAAAAGGAAATGATCATTTTATTTTCTTGAGTTAGGAATGATCATTATATTGTTGATATTAAGAGAGCTACGAAGTTGAACACACCAAATAATTTCATATATAGAGAATAGAAAAAAGAAACTAATTAAAATGAAAATGTGTAGATTTTTTTTTCAAATAAAATAGAGAATTAGGCAATATTAGTTTTTCTGAGTGGGGCGATGTAGGTAACAGAGTATCCCAAAGGCGAAGGATCCTACACTCTTTGAACAGAAAAATACTGACAGGTCATATGTGACATATATAAAACCAAAACCCTTTTAAGAAAAGCAAACTAAAAAATATACAACTTAAAAAACTAAAATTACTTCTAATAGAACCTATAACAAAGAAGCTGAGAAAGATTATGAGAATAAGCAGTTGCAACACAAACGATATAGACCTTAGACAAATTAAACAAAGCATGAACGTGAGAGTCTCGGGTCTCTACATTTAGGCTTTGTGAATTTACCCACATTTGGTTTAATCTCTACCATTATAATAATTCAACAATCTAGGACATGACACATCGCCTATAATTAATTGTAATTAGATTTGTCTAAAAAGAAAATAAGTTTCCCAACAGAAGTTTAACTCTCTTTGCCTTCAGTTTGCTCGTCCTTCACGTCCTTCTTTCTCCTTTCTTTGTGGCTCAATGGACATTACTCCGTGGTTGGAAAATCTTGAAATCCAAGAAGGCAAGAATATAATTTTCTTTGATATATATCAGTTCTTGGTTGTGTTTCATTTATTTATAGGCTTTTTTGTTTCCTGCGTGTTTTGAAGACAAAGGGAAATAGGTTTAATGTCTGCACAGCACCGTAGCTATTTCAATTATGGGAATGGAATCAACTAAGTTGGATCAGTTCTAAACATTGAAAAGCAGCCAATATTTGAAGAACCTAATAACTTGTACCAATTTATATATACAAAATCGGGGTATATATAAAAATCAGAAAGCCCCTCTTCCTCATCATCTGCATCAGCATCAGCAGATGTTAACAGAGAAAATCATCAGTGGAAATATTGTAGAAAGTACTTCTGAGATGAAATTTAAGTGGCGCGAGTCGTTGACATCGAATTAAAACTTTCCATTGAACCACAAACAAGAAAAAAGCAGTAGTAGAGGAGGAGAAAGATAAACACGAACGAACACACTGAGGAAGACAAACAAAACTGATAAGAATCTGTGAGACCTAACGGCAATGAGAGTTAACTTCTATTAGGAAACTTATTTTATTTTCAGAAAAAAATATATTCAATTGTAATTATAGGTGATGTGTCATGTCCTAGGTTGTTGTGTTATTATAATGGTGGAGATTAAGCAAAATGCGAATAAATGCACCAAACTTAAATGTAAAGATTCGGAATCCCAATTTGAGGGACCGCTAATAAATTAAACCAAATTAATTAAGCAGCCATATGCATGTATGATAAGCAATGCGTCAGAGCAAACATATACGTACGTGCTTCAATTTTTCTACCAAAATTTATTTACTTGTCTGTTTTTTTTTCTTTTCGTGTTGAACAATATTATTGTATATAGTGGCGGTCACAGAAGCATTAAGTTTTTTTAATGCCACCGCCAGGTTAGATGGGAAGAAGAAAAGTACTGTACTTGGGAAATTGACAAGAATGTAGGCTTTTCGTTTTCTAGGTCAATTTCTTTAACTCTATAATTTACCCAACTTGGCAATTAGCTTTCATTTCCTTTATAATTTGTGTTTCCTGTTATTTGCAATACAACAAAGAAAAGGAGAGTGGAAAGTGGAAAAAGGACTGAGAAAAAACTCTTTTAATTCTATCTCAAAAGGAGATTTTGACATAGAACCAAACATCAATAAAGACAGTCATATAAATGTCCTGTGTAGTTTTAATTTTTAAATAGCAAAACGCTAACCAAACAGAAAAAGGAAAAAAATTCACAGAAACAAGACTTTCGCCTAACCAAGTTTACTAGAGTAGTGTGTAAATTTTTTTAGCTGTATGCATTCATGTTCGAAGCTTCTTCTATATAGTTTATATTAGTTAAGAATATTGCTCGAAAAAAAACCCCAAAGGAATTCCGGGTTGAAGGGTACATTCACTCATAACCACAAAAACAAAACAAAAATTCAGATGAACAATGGTGATATATTAAAGAAACTATATAAGAGACAGATACATAGTTTGCTAGTAGATGAATGACTCTAACAAGTTCAAAAGGGGGCAAAGTATTAACATTTGATGCGAGAGCTACAGCCAAAACTGTAATTATTTTGCTTTCACAAGAATACACAAAGCATGCATGCATGCATGTCAAGCATATCTTATTACATTTTTTTGTACCTGACCTATGATAATTGCATAAAGCAACCAAAATGCTTTGGCAATAGCATCAATTCACGAATGGAAATCAAGCAAATGATTTTATATTAGTTAAGAATATTGCTCGAAAAAAAACCCCAAAGGAATTCCGGGTTGAAGGGTACATTCACTCATAACCACAAAAACAAAACAAAAATTCAGATGAACAATGGTGATATATTAAAGAAACTATATAAGAGACAGATACATAGTTTGCTAGTAGATGAATGACTCTAACAAGTTCAAAAGGGGGCAAAGTATTAACATTTGATGCGAGAGCTACAGCCAAAACTGTAATTATTTTGCTTTCACAAGAATACACAAAGCATGCATGCATGCATGTCAAGCATATCTTATTACATTTTTTTGTACCTGACCTATGATAATTGCATAAAGCAACCAAAATGCTTTGGCAATAGCATCAATTCACGAATGGAAATCAAGCAAATGATTTTCTCTTGCTAATTTGATCATTAGAGTAGCTAAATTTGTTGCACAGTTGGATTTGATTCCCATTCAGAACTACAATTAATCCGATATGATCACATAAGGACATGGCAGTGGCGACAGAGTTTATCACTTCCCTTATCAAAACATTGGAGATTCAGAGGGAGAAGAGTTCACCAAATTGAGAATACTATTCCAGTAATGCTTATTATCTTCGTAGTAGTCACTACCCCTTCCACTTCCGCTTCCACCACCGTTATCAGAATCCACGCCACGATCCCCGTCTGACAAGCTCTGCACCTCATCCGAGTTATTAAGCAAAAGATTAGTGAACCCTTCTTGATCAGCTGCTTCCATGTCACCAGCCACATTGCCAACTTGATGATCATTAGTAGTCCATGCACCCGCAGCTTCCATGGACATTGAGATGTTCTGATGATGATCATGAACTAACCCTAATGGAGTAAAAGACAAATGGGACTTCCAATCTTGTTCGTTATCTCCACCTTCTTCCTTGGTCTCAGAAGAACCTGAACTCCCAACAAACTCGATCATCGCCGGCTGCATAATCGCGGCCCCCATTGCGGAGGACGATGCATTATTAACGTTAATCTGATCGGAATTATAAGTGAGCGTAGATGTCGGAGACTCGAGATCAACACTATTATGAGAATGTTTTGATGACGGCCACTTGAGCTGAAGCTGAGCTGATGTCGAACCCGAAGACGAAGAATTCACCGGAACGTAGGTATTAGGGTTTGTGGTGGTGAGCTGATGGAGTAATGAGGAGCTCTGGGAGCGGAGCCTTGATTCTCTGACTAGGCGGGCCTCGGCTTCGAGCCGGGCGCTCTCCCACTGAGCCATGTGGCTGAGATTGGAGGCGTTCTTGGATTGACCGTCGACGCTAGAGAGTAGGTTGTCCTTCTTTGGCTTGTGCGTGACGGGGTCGATGCCCATTTTGGCTAGCCTCTTCTTAAGATGCGTATTCCAGTAGTTCTTTATCTCATTGTCTGTTCTCTTTGGCAAGTGAGTTGCTATGGCCGACCACCTGATCATTCGAGGTCAATCAACAAGACAAATATTAGCATCAAAATACTATGAAAATCCCATAAACTACATCGATCTCACGAACAAATTTTTTTTCATTTATTATGTTGTAACTTTGATTTCCACATACCCATTCTCTTTTAATTAAATTTGACCAAACATAATTAATTAGGATTGTGTAGTAGAAGAAAAGAGGTCTGCAGATTCAGTGGCATGGACAAGCATCTCTAGCTACAAGAATATTTCAGTGTCTATATGCATGCTCATGAAGAAAATTTAAGAGGACCATTTTTATTTAAAAATGAGACCAATAAATAATATGAACTCGGATGTCAGGATCTCAGAGCAGCAGTGAATATCACATTATGGAAAATGGTCGCACAAGTCAAAATTTTGAATAAGTGACAGATAAGAGTTGAGTAATTGCATTCACATCATCAAAAAATTCAAACAAATATATAGCAAAATGGTAGAACCTGATCACAAAGACTGTCGCACTCTTAACAAACTCTTGCTTCTACGTTGTCAAGGTAAAGAAATTAAGAACATACTCGGGAGAAAGGATTAAAAATAACCATGAAAAATTAAAAGTACTAATTAACATTTGAAAACAATGTCTACCATAACTGTTCTGATAAGACAAGACAATTGATAACAATAAAATTGAACATGACCATTTGGTCTAGCGGCAATATTGAAGGAAGTAGTGTGTTTAAATCACGTTATTGAAGGAAGTATAGTGTTTAAATCGCGTGGATAACAATTTTTTGTTAAAAAAATAAAATAACCGACACTATAAAGAACTGTGCTCTACCTGTTCCCTAATAGGGCATGGAGTTGAATTATGGTTTGTTCTTCTTGCAAACTGAACTTTCCCCTCTTAATATCAGGTCTGAGATAGTTAGTCCATCTAAGCCTACAGCTTTTTCCACATCTCTGAAGACCTACACACATTTAGTTAATTAAACCGTGAAATTAACAAATAATTAAGTACTTAACTGCATATGTTATGTAATTACATACATCCTTATAGTACAATATGTGGGGAAATGCAAGTGGAAGTCTCACCAGCTTTTGTTGGGAGTGCACGCCAACTGCCATGGCCGTGTTCTTCAATGTAAGCCAAGAGCTTCTGGTCTTCTTCTGGAGTCCAAGGTCCTTTCTTCAAACCCACCTTGTCACAGCACGGTGACCGACCCATCGGAATATTCTAAACCAGCAAAGCAAAGTAGTAGGTTCTGCTCTTGTTTATATAGCTACACTAACCTTGCACAAGAGAAAAAAGAAGATGATATGGATGGAGGAAATTAAAGAGAGAAGGAGAAGAAATGGGCAAATGCGAAGAGGATGAGAAAGGTCAGCGACATAAATGGGATAAAGAAATAAATTTTGATCACAGAGTATAATACTGTAGTACATCTCTCGTGACAAAACTACCCTCTTAACCTTCTTTCACCTCGTAGACTTTGACGTAGACATATTGACTAGCGTCTAAGTTGGATCTCTCTCATGGTTTAGAGCATGTTCACTTAATTACAGGGAATAGAAAGCGAAATCATGTTTACTTAAGTATGCATATGATAATTCACTTCTTAACTTTTACTTATGTGTACTAACACATGTGAAATCGAAAAAGTATAGATTTATTGTTCAAATTTGCAATCAAATACGTAAAATTCTAGTCATATCCACTTGTAGAGTTGGTTTATTCGATTCAATTTTCTTACTTCCCATATACGTACTAAAGTTATTTCCTTATTTCTCTGATCTCTCCCTAAAATACATATTGTAGATTAATTAAAACTGAATATGTATAAATATATTAGGCCACGTTCTTTAATTTGCTTTATGTGTAATGACCTAAGGGAATTGTTGCTCTATGAGAAATTATATTGTCTTTTAACAGGATCCCGTAGCAGATATTATCAAGAATAATTGCATAGGATCAATCCTCCTCGATTTCAAGTTCATTAGGTTTTCTTTACACCATTCTTCTTTTCTTTAATTTGTTTCTGGTCCACTTATTATTTTATATAACTTTGAAATTTATGTCACTCAGTCTTGCAATATTTATTTCCGATTTCCTGCAGATTTTGCAGGAGACCTATTTATGAAGAGGATAGTTCTCCTCCTCCATTAATCAACAAACCTATTAAATTTCAAAATATTCAACGTCATGTTATTCACTTGTTATTTTCTTCTTCTTCTTGACTTTTAATTTTCAAAAGTGAGGGTAATTCTTTAGCAAATATTTTCTTAAATTAGTAATTTAACTGAAAAATATAATAAATGCTTATATAAAATTAATTAAATTAGATATTGCTAAATAGTCACAGATTTGCGTAAGTTAATTTAAATGATGATAAAAATGATAATTTTAATTTTAATTGTTTTTTATACGATAATATATTTACACTAAGCGGTGGAAGAAATAAATTGGTATCTAACTCTTTGTCTATGAGATTCGAATCTAAGAGACACATCTTACAAATAAAAAGAAACATTTAAACTGATGTATTGTGAAAATACGTTAATCACAAAAAGATGGAGAAGTATGCGTAAATACGAATCGAGCACACGTATTTTCATTTTTTTTCTAAACCAATTTATATGTATATCAAATCTCTTTAGTTTTATGCTATGCAGTCGATATTAATTGAAGGCATTCACCAGAGCGCAGCAACTGGATATAATTCATAGAACAAGATCATTGGCCGCCTCTAGCAAGTAATTATTCCTACATAAAATGCTACTCCTAGAATTTCAGAATCTCCTCAAATCTTCAGTGGGTTTCAACACTAAAGAGGTAAAGATTTAATGTAAGCATAAGCACTGACCACTGGTCCATGCACATCTGATTTAAGTGTGATCTTGTCACCATTAATATTGCTTCGTAGGTGCATTATATTAGTAGCCAAAATAAATCAATTCACAAAACCTTCATATCTTACTTTATTTCCCTACCGCTAGAGAAAATCTTGAGTAGGATATCCGATCACATTATTCGTAGGGCACTTCTCATAATAGCATGAGATCTTCTGTATTTCGACCACACTCTTTCTACTGAAATTGCTCTCTAGCTGCTTAATTAGACAAGTATGGCTCATTTGGAAGTGCTTCTAAATGACTGAAATCGCTTTTGATAAAAATGTTTTTTAAACTAATTCTTAGTAAAAATGCAAGTGAATCCTGGAAAAGAACTTGTAGTGCATCCTGCAAGAAACACCATGATGCACTACATTTACTTTTGTAACACAAAAATAGTTTCTCTAAAAACACTTTTAGTCATTTTAAAAGTACTTACAAATGAGCCGGTTATTAACTCCAATTAGATAGTGTAATGATGCATAATAACTAGCCATCCTTGGTGGAGTTAACCTAATCGGCTAGGGTAAACATATATCCATATGGAGTTCAATAGATAAATTAGTGAAGCCTTTCAAACCCCTCAGCTCATTCAAGCCACACCAGCTCGAACTAGCCTAGCATGGAAGCTTGGACAATTGGGTCGTCTTTAGGAGACTATAGCTGATCTTGGAATAACAGCAACAGCATGCATATATATGTTGCCCTAGCTAGTTAGGGTTGGCTTTATAATGCTTTCATAAGTGTCACATTCAACCTCATTAATTAATCTATAGTCCCTCTCCCACCTATGGATCTAGAAGCTTAATTAGCCATGCATAGATCAATCGCTTATCGTAGCTCAAAGTCACACTTAGACGTGTGTATATAAATTTCTTCTTATACACCCATAATTTGGTCACACAAAAAAATATACGTGAATCTGTAATTCATAGAAAAGATGAACAACTGCAATATCATAACGAGAATTTAGATAATACTACTTATATTTAAATATGATGAGAAAGTAAAATTTCCAAAGATAAACTGTGGTGTGGTCAATATTTAAAATATCGATACATGTGTTATGGAAATATCGGTAGACATATCGATATCAATATCGGTTTCCTTTGATGGAAATTTGCAATGAGGTGAGTATATCAATTTATTCAGATTTAGTCGAAATTAAAGAAAAATTTCTCAAAAAAATTCAAAAGTTTGAAATCCACAATGACTTCCTGAAAAGTTTCTGCAGTGAATCAGTAAATATCAATGATATTGATTAATTTTCTTATACCTCATCGACATAGGATGAAGTTTTTATTTCACCCCCTCTCCCTCTTTCCATATCAATCCTTGATTTTCGGATACTTCGGTGAAAATATCGACAACCTCGTAGATATTTTAAACACTCGGTGAGGGTCTGTAGGTCTAAAGCCATAGCTGAACAGGGTCCAAAAGTTCTCCTGCCGAAAGAGGTAGGCAGGCACTCAAAGGCGGTGAATGGTGATGGAGACCTATTGGGGCTGCCGCTGCTGTAAGTTTAAATTAACAAATAAAAATTTGGAAGCAAAAGAATTTCAGAGGGCAGATTGGTAATTCGAGAACCAAAGTAGTACTAAATTAATTGAGCTATTCATCAATTTACCCCTTGAATTTCTGACCATTGGCCAATTTCCCTTTTCAACTATAATTTTGGCCAATTTCTCTCCTCAACTCTCATAATTAGTCAATTTGCGTCCTATTGTCAATTTTTTTTTAATTTTCCATCTATTCTTCCATTAAGTAGGTATTCGCATGACTATCTTTGAAGGGAAAAAAAAAATCAATTTGCACCCTATTGTTAGTTTTTCAATTTGCACCCTACTATCATTTTCCATTAAATATGTTTCCCTACACCTTACTAGAGGTAGACGAGGCCAAATGAGGAGGGGACGGGGTGTGGCCTGCAAACTACAAAAGCAGCATATCAAATGGACTGGGTTGCAAACAGCGAAGGAGGGAGGCGTTGGCAATAGTCACGGGCTTAGCATGGAGACAAGGAAGAAGAAGAGAAAGTTCGAAGAAAATGAAGAAGATCGAAGATGTAGGGAAAATGACTTTTTTGCTCTTTAAAAGCAATCATGCGGATACCTACTTAACAGAAGAATAGATGGAAAATTTAAAAAAAATAACAGTAGGGTGTAAATTGACTAATTATGAAAATTGAAGAGGAAAATTAGCCAAAATTAAAATTGAGAGAAAAATTGACCAATCCTTATAAATTCAGATCAGGATAAATTGACGAATACCTCATACTAATTTATTGAGATGGGCTCTACGCCTCTGTGGGGTTAAAATCTTGATGGATATTGAAGCATGAAAAGACAATAATGGGGTCCCATGGAGGTGCTAGAATAGAAAAATACTTAATAATAAAAAATACTTGTGTGTCTGGCTTGGAAGTGCGAAATCGAAATATCAAGTTTTAAGACCATTTTTTGGTAAAGTAACAAGATGTGGCGGATGATGGTGGGCTCTTTTTTTAATGATTCCCATGTGATCTACAGAAGCAAAAAAATATGTAGGAAAAATGAATTTGCTGGGAATAATGTTTGGCTAATCAAGAATGAGTAAGAATTCTTACTTAAAATTTTTTGTGTTTGAATTACATAACTTTATATTTACGGTTAGAACCGTTCATTTTATGCATCACTATGTAAAAATTATCTTCGCAAAAAATGAATTAAAACTAAAGTCGGTTAGTCAATTTATTATACCAAATACATAGACGATTTGTAATATTTTTACCAATTTCGTTCCTCTGTTTTTATACAATTTGACGGCTAAAAGACCTTAATTTTGAATGATCTTTTGTAGATGTAATTTTTATAGAATAATTTATAATATAAATAATTTTTTTATTATAAATATGAAGTTTTATAAGTCGACAACGTACAATTTTAAATAAATATTCTAGCTTATCATTTGAGTTATCAAGTATTATTCTTTCTTGGCTGGGTGGGAAAAGAAAATAGGACAACTGGGGACACCATCTTAAATTCTAGTTGATGACTGCCAGCTCTTGTCATGGTGTATGGTCCAACAAGCTCTTTATGACCCTCTTAAATTCAGTCCCATTTTACACTTGTCAAAGAATCGTTGCTCCGCGTGCATATATAGTGGTACATTCAGGAAAAGGATCCTCGCCGGGTTCTTTTATTGAGGATTTGGGAAATCCGTTATCGTAACCGTTCATCATACATTGTGAGATTAGTTTTCGTTAAGTAATATTTATATTTAATTTTAAATTTTAAATAATTTTTGACTTTACAATGTATGATAAACAATCACGATCACGATCATGAGATCCCAAAAAAATAATCCGGTGAGGATCCCTTTTTCGTACATTCAAAACAAAAGACGAAAAGAAGTATGTTATTTACGATTCAAAAAAAGTTATTCTACACTGCATTATCTAAGCCTATAAAGATGCATAGGAGAGATAATATACGAATATCAGATTATGATAACTATTTTAAAGTGTCGGTAACAGATCACAAACTTACATATATAACAAAATTAAATAGAGATTAAAAAATAATAATAATCAAAAGTTGGCATATGGTCCATTCTTACCACGGCTTGGACTTATAACATTTAATCGAGTGTTTGAGACAAATTTTGAAAGGGTTAAGAATATTAGAGGCACTTTTGTACGCATGATCTTCTTTACGAATCACTTTCAAGTCTTCTTCGAAAAGCAGTTAAATTTTCAATAAGCATTTCAGTGTTGATGTGATTTTCAAATGAATCAAAAAGTAGGCATCAATCTGCTTTTAACACATGACAAGTATTAACAAGCATTCGAGGATTTTATTTTTAAGAAGTTTTAACGAAACATTTTTTGTGCTGTTTATTTTTAATGAAAAATTATATTTTTACATTTTTCTGATATTATTCATTATACTTTCATTTGTCTTTTTTCATTAAAATTATAGTTTTTTTCTTCTTTTTTTATTTTTTTTTATTTTTTTTTATTTTTTTATTTTTTAAACATATGACAAGTATCTGGCTAAGAGGCGATGCTCAGAGTCTCGTTTTTCTTTAAAGCGTGTATCCAAGATTCTGAGCAAGCGTTTATCCAAGACTCTGAGCACCGTCTTTTAGAAAGCTTGTTGATGATTGTGATGGCAGGTAAACCTTTATTGTTCTGTGGGAGAAGTCCTGAACTTTACAAACTTGTGAGATGAAGAGGAAGAAAATGCAAATAAACAAAATTGTAATCCACTCCTATTAGTACGAAGATATTAATCAGTTTTATTTTATTTTATAATTTCCCGTGATTTGGTTATCCAACAATTATTTCGGTTTTAATACGTGAACCAAAGACCTATCAATATTCCTGTTGGAAGATGCAACTATGACACAAAGGTTCAGGAAAAAAAAGGGTGGAGGAAGACATAAAAAGACTTTGAAAAAGACTATAAGAAAAGATATAGAGTACATGAAGTTAACGGAAGACTCGGTGCAAAACCGAACGCAATGACGTTCTAGGATTCATACAATGAACCCCACTTAATAGGATAAGACTTAATTATTGTTGTTGTACCTTCAACCCTTCATGCACCAAATAGGCAAACACGGCCAGGAGTAGGGCTAGTAATTAGACAAAACGGTACATAAAAATGCTATACTCGTGTCATGCAATGATACCTAGGGTTAGTGTTTTTGCGGTAAACATTGTATTGTGGCAATCATGATTAGTCGTCTTTGCGAATTTAATGTTTAATCTCAATTAATCATGAAGTTTTGTTCGTCATGTGATCAAGAGAACATGACTCGTGTGCTATGTATGATGAAAGAGAAATGCAAATTATACCTAGAGAATCTCACCAATAATCCTCCAAGAAGGAGTTAGGCAATGTCATTGTGCAAACATAAGGCAGGCACTTAAGTCCTTGGATACAATCTTCAAATACAAGATTGCTTGACTAAAACGGGACCACTGGATTTGGATCGACTGTGGCATCTCTAGTAACTTGGCAATCACGTAATAGAAAGTATCCTCCTACTCCTCCTTCCCTACGGATGTTGATACGTTTCAAGTTGAAGCATTCAAGCAAGAAGCATCATATTTGATGACACAATTATCTAAACTCGATCGACCCAATTGTATATCAGAGTGACGACTACTGCACCTTGATATTTATAGAGAACTCAATTGATACAAGCTACAACTCCAAACAACACCAAAACAAAATTTGGAACCACACCCATATCCACCAGGTCCTTGCCTTTGTCCGACTTCAACTGTCACACACATAATTCAAGAGTGTACTCTCACCCAACAAAATATAATTAGCAAATATGTCCTCCCCATTTTCGCTGCTGCCTGCAAATTACGACTCCTCTTCCTTGACGCTGTTCTACACTTCCTTGGCACTGGCTCGATGGTCTTCAACATTCATTCATGTTGAGATGCAATGGGAAGAAATGTTGAGTCCACCATGTCGATGCCAAGGAATAGCAGAATCATCTACATGGAGGAGGATGAGCTTAATTTACTCATTAATAGTTGCAACATGATCACGAACCTCTACATTTAAGTGAATCTTGTATTTCAACTCGTTAATTTTTCAGATAAGGCCGCCTCAGACTCGATCGCCACTCTGTTGAGCCGTCCAGTCTCGATCACGGATAGTGAAAGAGAATCTGTTGAGCTGTACTGATTAGTGGTCTTCATCGTTGCGCTGTTACGTTGTTTGTGCGGATTTTGTTTGCGTAATTGTACTGTTAACGAAGCTAATCTTACGAAATTGCTACTTTTGATGAAGGGAAACAAAGAAGTTTGGTATGGTTTCGTACGAAAGTCGAAAGACATCAAAACATTAATCAACGAAGAAAATGTCATTCAAGCTTTAAGCAAGTCATTAATCCATATAAAAATAAGGAGCAAGGGCAACTGCAAGTTTGCCAATTATTAATCAACATCAAAAAAACCATGTCACTGAATTTAAATCGACACAGAATGGTCGTAGGACGGCCAGCAACTTAGCTCTGAGCTCATATCAAATCCGCAACGTTCATTGGCATTTCGTCAATCTGGGTACTGTAGTACTGCTCAATGTCTCTTAAAATCCTTACATCGTCGCTTTTGACAAAGTTTATTGCCACTCCCTACGAGAAATCAAATCGCCCATTAATTGTAATAGCAACATGCAAACAAATAAGATAATACAGACTAATGAGGAAAAACAAACATAGGTTAAGAATACAGAAAACCCAGCAAGCAATACTTCTGAAATACAATGTTGATTCTTAGCATCGAAAAGACTCGTAAGTCAGTCAATTGAATGGGATGAGCTCTTTTAGCAGTAACAGGGATAAAAATGCAAGAGATATTTAGAGAGGACGAAGTGGCCTACACAGTATGCAAGTGTTCAACGAGCATGCAATGTGAATTCATATATCGCTCAAGATTCTTTGTATTATCTTCAATCATAACTATTGGCGTCTCATTAATAAGATTTGATCTTGCATAAAAGACAGAAAGAAATTCGCAATTTCTAATAGAGGATGTCTCTAATCAATTTGTTAAAGTCAACATTCACTTGAAATTTGGCAAATGTAACAAAAACAAATACAACATGATGAGCCTAAGATCCATCGATTAGACAGTTGCAACACTCAAAAGCAAAGTTGTGACAAAGATGGTGTAAGCTTGTTTGATTTTTCTTTATTCCACTGTAAATATAGTTAGAATATAGAATGCATACCTTGCGCCCAAAACGGCCGGAACGACCAATCCGATGAATATAGAGCTCTCGGTTGTTTGGAAGATCATAATTGATAACCAAGGAAACCTGATAAAGGGGAAATGGTTAACCTGGTTAGAAAATCAGTGCAGCAAATCAATCAGTATAACATGTTTTCTACTACGCAATTACTAAACTATTCTACATGCAGGTTCAACTCCACTATGTCTCTCACCGATACAGCACCCTTAGGCCTAATCCGACAACTAGAAACCAGAGTCCAGCTTGAAGGTTTTGGTCTGTATTTAACTATTTATAACCTCCAACATGTAGCAAGTTCCGCGACAAGAATCTCCTAAACATCACTGTAATTCTTAGAGATTTCTCGTCTAGTTGTAGGTCAAGAGATTTCTGATTCTAGCAGTTGGTTATAACTATACAAGTATTGCACACAAAGAACCTAAGAACTTGCCTGCTGAACATCAAGACCCCGGGCCAAAACATCTGTGGTGATGAGGACACGAGTATTGCCACTGCGAAATTCAGCCATAATAGCATCCCTCTCCATCTGAGGCATGTCTCCATACGTTGAAGACACAGTAAAGTTATTGCTCCGCATCATCTCGGTGAGCCAGTCCACCTGTTGAAATAGGGTTTCAAGGATCAATAAGGATACACCAGGAAGTTATAGAACCAGAGTAGCTAAGGCAAGATTAATGATACATAGGGAATAAGGCCAAGAGAAAAGGAAATGTTTACTATATCTCACCTGATATCAAAATAACTCCGAGGTCAGGATCCTATGCTATACTCCAACTTTCCACACAGAATCCATGACCCAAGAACTCCAGCCGTGGATCCCTTCTCAGCTAATCAAAACTCAAGACATTAGTATCAAATATCAACTCGAGCGGTAAATAACACTTTACCTTTTGCTTTGTGTTGCAAAAGATAACAGCTTGAGTAATTGTAAGATTATCATACAGATCACATAAAGCGTCAAACTTCCATTCTTCTCTTTCAACTGCAACGAAAAACTGCTTAATTCCCTGTCATGATGCAAAATACAATATACACATTTCAATTCACCTCAAATTTCATTCACATTGCATTCAAATTTCAAAGGCAGTAGCACACGACCGAAATACGTACCTCCAAAGTCAATTCATCACGATTGACAAGGATCCTTACGGGGTCAGTCATAAACTTGTTGGTCATCTCCAAAATTTCTTGAGGAAGTGTAGCGGAAATTAAGCAAACCTACAATACCACAGTATCAATATTACCACAGATTTCACTTCGGATAAACAAACATGCTAATTAATTCTTTGAATTAACAATCTTGATTAGAACAAAATGCTCATAGGAAGAGACTAAATAGTAATTAAACCTGCAGGTCAGGTCGAAGATATCGGTAGACCTCGTAAATCTGATCCTTGAATTCTCTGGTCAGCATCTCATCAGCTTCATCCTGAAAACACCAAATTAAGTAATTTACAAAATCAATAATTAACAACATTAAACACAAATTAATGAACTTTAATGGAGATTAGAAACTCACCAGAACTAACAATTTGATCGATCGGGTGCGCAGAGCTCCCCTCCTGATCATGTCGCAGACTCTGCCGGGTGTTCCGGACACCACATGGACCCCGTGCTCGAGCTTTCTGATATCCTCGCCCACGCTTTTGCCTCCGACACAAGCATGCGCCTTTACATTCACGAAACCCCCAACCGCCAGCACCACCTTCTCCGTCTGCGCCGCCAGTTCCCTCGTCGGCGAGAGTATCAGCGCCTGGACCTCCCTGGACGCGGTGTCGACGAGCTGGCAGACAGCGACGGCAATCATGGACGTTTTTCCGGTACCAGACTGGGCCTGGGCTATGACGTCGTGGCCGCCGATGATAGGGACAAGGGCGCGCTGCTGGATGGCGGAGGGCTTTTGGAAGCCGAAGTGGTAGATGCCTCGGAGAACGTCGTCGTTTAACCCCATCGATTCGAAGGTCGTGATCGCCTCTATCGCATCCATCGTCACCGAATCCGCCATGCCGATGACCGTAATTTGATTGATTCGCTGAGCTAATTTTCTGGTTTTTTTTTTTTACTGTTTAGGTTTGTGAAGGGGGTTTCTACGACCAGCCGGATGACGACTATTATTTATAGCTTCACGTCCTATTTTCCTTCTCACACGTATTGAATTTTCAATCGTCAGATTAGATAGGTTAAAGGGAATCAAAGGATAAAAATTAATAAAAAGTATATAAAAAGTAAAAACGTGTATGAAGATAGTACACTCCTATTTATATGGTATAATTGTGACTGTGTATTATCTCATTGAACCTCTATTTACATAGCAGTAGGAAGATAAATTCCTAATCCAATAGATATTACAAGTTAACTAGGATACTATTTAAAAGATATGATAGAATTCTATAAAGATTTCATAAGATTTACGCAATCATATTCTTAACCTAATTTGCATTGTTCGTGTTATTCTAAGGGGTGTATTCAATTCGGATTTTGAGGTATTTTAATTCTTTTAATAAATCTAGGGGTATTCAATCAGGATTTCAAGTGATTATCTGAAATTTAAGATGTATTCAATTAGAATTTTAAGATAGTTTATTAAAATCCTTAGAAATTCAGATGTATTACATTAGGATTTTAAAGAAGTTTATAACATTCCAGGTGTATTCAATTAGAAATTGATTTTAAAGAATTTGAGAAAGTTGAGGAATTAGAGGGAATTAGAGAGATTTTGTAGTGTATTTTAAGCATCCACAAATCTCACCTCTTCCCATGAGATTTTGGGGGAATTGAATCAAAATTTTATATGGAATCTCTATAAATTAATTAAACTCTATAAAAATCTATGGATTTATAAATCCATTAAAATCTATCAAATTCCCAATTGAATACTCTCTCCAATTCCCTCTAATTCCTCAACTTTTCCAAATTCTCTAAATTATAATTCTAATTGAATCCCGGATTTCTAATAATTTTAATAAACTATCTTAAAATCATGATTGAATACACATTGAATTTCAGAGAATCCCTTAAAATTCTGATTGAATACCTCTAAATTCATTAAAAGAATTAAAATTCCTCAAAAAATTGAATACGCCCACAGTAATCAGAACCTATAATCAAGCTAATTACATTTACATCCTCCAATCACTCTATCCCAAGAGTTAGACAATTTCAGAAGCTACAATCATTCTCAATCTGATCGTGTGATTTCTTTTCCTTTAACAACAACATGGATGATATTATATGTCTTTTTATTTCACCTTATTATTTAGGGAGTTTTAACGAAAAACCTACGATACTGTTCACTTTAACGAAAAACCACATTTTTACACTAAAAAGTCAAACATGGTACTATTCACTTTACCCTTTATTTTGTCTTTATCATTAAAACTTAAAGTTTTCAAGCCCTTCTCATTAGTTTTCCTTATTATTTAGTTTTTGTTTAGTAGAGCGATAACATTAGTAAGTTAGTTGTAAGAAAAATGATAAAAGTGGAGATTGAACTTACATCATGATATATTTTTTCAGTTATTGCAGTAAAACCGACATTTGTGTTAGGTTGTAAGTGAATACTTTATGCATTAATTAAGCTAAATCTACTAGTAAAATAGTTTGTAAATGTATACAAAGGACACACAAAGACAGATATAAACTCAAAACCTCAGGTGTAGAACTCACTTCAATCAATTGAGTTATTCACCAAGACAATCGACTTCTATTTGAACTCAAAGTTCAACCCTCTCTTCTCTACATTGGTTATCTTAAGTATATTACAAACCGATATAATCGTAAGTATAGGATTCTTGCATCACAAGAAAGATAATAAATAAATAATAAGAATAATTGTTTTCAAAGAGAATATAAGTGTTCACTCGGTGATCCAATTGTATTAGGATGAATAAAAATTAAAAATATAGTTGTATTGGGATTCATAGCTATATTTCTTCTCTTGTTTAAGATTAATGGGTAATAAATTAATAATAATGACCAGGGTGGTTTAGTGACAAAAAAAAAACATAAAATTATAAGGAGACCAAAACCGAGATATGCAATAAATTCCAATTAGAGCGACGCGTGAATTTAAAAAAACTATGTCAGGAAGTGTTTTTTTTTTTTTTTGGGTAAAATCAGAAAGTGGTTGTTTGATTTAATGTATCAGTAAAGTGTGTCAGTCGCGGTGTCGGTTTAAACCGACACCAAGGTTAACTAAACCGACGCCATGTTTGGTCCAATAAATGTTGTCAGAAAGTGGGTGGCTTTAATTAGACGTAATGCATGTCAGCAATGGGTGGCGGTTTCAACCGACACTAAGCCTCACTTATTGTGACACCGGTGGGTTCTAATATGACATCAGGCACTTAATGTCGGTTTCAACCGACGCCAAATTAGAAGAGAAAGAAATCGAAGGTGGTCCATTAACAATTTTCAATTTGGGCATCATACTAGACAGACTACAAAACAAAAAACTGAAAGTAATAACCATAATAAATTAAAAATGGACCCCGACTACGCCCTCACGATTTTGTTTCTGGGAACTCACACGAGAACTTCCCAGTGGGTCACCCATCATGGGATTGCTCTCGCATGCTACTCGCTTAACTTCGGAGTTAAGATGGAATCTGAAGCCAATGAGCTCCCAAAATGCCTCGTGCTAGGTAGAGATGAGAATATACATATAAGGATCACTCCCTTAGGCGATGTGGGATCTCACATTCGACTTCTTCATCTTCGAATTAGATTTTGTCAGCATGCTCATATTCAAAATGATCCATAGCAAAACAATCTGCAAGAAGAAGTACAAAAACTAAAAAGTGAAAAGGGAGATGAAATGGAAGTATGGACGAAATTGCGAAGGAGAAGGAGAGACTGAAATTAGGGAAAAAATGAAAGCACAGATGAAATGGGGGAAAAAAGGAGTTTAAATATGGATGTTGGCGTCGGTTGAAACTGACATTAAGTGCCCGACGTCATATTAAAACCCACTGGCGTCGCAATAAGTGAGGCTTAGTGTCGGTTGAAACCGCCACCCACTGCTGACATGCATTACGTCTAATTAAATCCACCCACTTTCTGACAACATTTATTGGACCAAACGTGGTGTCAGTTTAGTTAACCTTGGTGTCGGTTTAAACCGACACCACCACTGACACACTTTACTGATACATTAAATCAAACAACCACTTTCTGACATATTTTTTTTTAAATTCAGATGGTGTCACTTTAGTTAACCTTGGTGTCGATTAAAACTGACACCATAGTCTGACAAGCTTTAATGAAGTGCATGTTGGAAGAACAAATAACAAAGTTGAGAGAGAGAGGAACAAGAACACACGGGGAGGGTTTATAAATTGAAAGAATGCGAGAGAGGAAGAAGAAAACACGTGGAGAGTATATAAAGGCGATCAATATGTCGCTTACAACTGACATCGGGTTTCAAAATATTTAGAAAAAGTAAAATCTATGTCGCTCAGAACCGACGCAGGCTTTAAAATATTTAAAAACAATAATCAGTGTCGCCTAGAAGTGACACCCATACTTTATGTCGCTTAAAAGCGACACTGTTTTATTTAAAGCGACACCGGTATTTAAAAATTATTAAAATATATGTCGGTTATAAGCGACATTAAATGTTGACGTCGGTTTAAAAGCGACATAGACATTTTATGATGCTTATAAGCAACAGTAAATCCGACGTCATGTTCAGTAGGTGTCGTAATTATCTTATCCGCCACTATATTATATTAAATCGACACCATCCACTTACACTAGTATAAGGTCCTTTTGTAGTAGTGGAAGGAAAAAGGACAGTTGCCACCCCCCCCCCCCCCGGGTCCCCCTTCTACTAGATTTTATTAATTATATGATTTTATGTTCCATTCTATCAAATGTAATAGTAGCTTTGATACTGCTTGTAGTGAAATGATATATTGGATGGGTGATAAGTTTCTTCTTGGGTTGGATCTCTTCATGATCAACAACAAATATAACTGTTGTTTCATGGAATTTGCTGAAGTTTACGTCTGGGATTCCAAACTTGATTGCCTAGGTGAGTGCGGAGGGTGTCTCAAGATTCCTAAACCCTAAACCCTAAACCATGAGCTACCACCGGAAACCTGATTATATAATGCTTTGGGACGTGAACGAAGAAGAAATATTCCAAACTGCTGGAACTTGGAAGGTTGTGTGGCAAAACCTGAAATGGTATGAAATGAATGAAAATAATGATGAGGACTGCAAAACGTACGTGTAGTGCTTTTGAAGTAGGTTTGGACCAAACGATGAGGAAATTTTGTTTCTGGTTACAGATGAATACATCGTTAGGTACAACAAAGTAGAAAAAGTTGGATACAGAGAAGAGTATGAATTGTTTTTCCTTCTTCCCATTTGCGCTTCCTTGGTGGCCAACACCAGTTCCTGGACTACCAGAACATGGCCAGCCCAGAGTCGAGGTGAAGAGGCCCTCCCTGCTTCTGAGGAAGCGCATGAGAGACGAACATAGGGTTAGTTTTAAGCTTTGGACCCAAATGATGAAATTTTTGTATCTGTTTATAGACAGATCACTTGTTATTAGCTGCAACCTTAGTACAAAAGAATGGTCCCAGATGTCTGAAAAGGGTGGGATACATTGTTCTCCCTTGTTCTCACTTGCACTCCCCTGGTGACCAATACCAGTTCCTAGGCTACCGCAATTTGCTCAGCCCACATCGGCCGCGACGCGCAAGAAGATCAACCCGGCCGAGAAAGCACAGGAGAACAAGAAAGTGAGTGAGCCGAGTGGTATAAATTAAGGAAAATTAATGAAAATAACTTGAAAACTTTGAGTTTTAACGATAAGAAAAAAATAAAGAGTAAAGTGAATAGTATCATGATTGACTTTTTAGTGTAAAAAATGTGGTTTTTCGTTAAAGTGAACAGTACCTGGAGTATTTCGTTAAAATTTCCATAAATTAATTAAAGTGAAGGGCTCATTTGGTTTTGTCTGAAATTTGAAACTGTTATCTTGTGATCTTTAATTATTTATCCATTGATGTTAATTTGTTTTAAGTTTTTATGATCAATAGTGCAATAGCCCTATGTTAAATCTCTCCATATTACAGAGTCATCAGTACTGAATAGCCAGGTAACAATTTGTCAATCATTGACTTGATGTGGCATGTTCATAAGCTTTTTCGCTAGAAGCACATTAAAAATTATTTAAAATTTAAACACTTGTTGGGAAGATCTTTCCTTTCAAAGTTCAGGGATAAAGTGATTTGGACATTTAAAATTTGATCTAACGGTTAAAAATAAAGAGGTTAGTAAAAACTTTTAAAAGCTATAATAATTTTTAATCATTAGATCAAATTTTTAAAGACTCAGATCACTTAATATCTGAGCTTTAGAGGAAGGGATCCGGAGAGAATCTTTGTCCCACTTGTTGATATGCACTTGGAATCACTTCACAAAAATAGAAAACACTAAACGTGCTTTTAAAATCATGAGTAGTTGACCATAGCCGAAATGGCGAGCAATACACTCATCCTTCTGCACCTAAATACGAATCTAATTTCCCATATAGTTCAAATTAGTTTAGAATCTTACTAAATTCGTAAGCACGTTTAATATTTTTGGGCTCAGCACCACAAAAACAATTTTGATTATCTGAAAGAGGTTTTAACCCTTCCAGAAGTGTTTATTCAAGCATGCCCATCGATTAACAGAGTTTTTATTATTTTACGAATGAGGATTCTCTCCGGATCCTCTTTGTGAAGATCCCGGAAATTCTCCAATTACATCCGTTCATCGTATATCATGCGGCTATAAATCATTGTAAATCTTTTTATTTAAAATTAAATATAAACAATATTTGACAAAAATTAATCACACGATATACGATGAACGAATGTGATTGAAGGATCTCCAAGATTCTCACAAAGAGAATCCGGAGATGATCCTCATTCTTATTTTACGGGCTTGCAGGCTAATTTGTTTTGTGCTTTGTCTAGCCTATTTTCTCTTTGTGGGTATGGCTAGTTAAGCTTCATTAGGACTCTGATGTCATAATCTGGTCGATGATCTCATAGTCTACGGGCATATTTTGAACCCTACTAGTATGAAAAAATACATATATGATTGTTTGTAGACTTTATTTTTTATGTATATAACTATATATGCTAGCTGCTTGTTCTTTAGTTTTTATTGTAGCGTATGATGCCCGTCAGATAAATTTTTCAGTGTGCCGATAATATGGTCTAGTACATTAAGTGTTATAATACAAATTATTGAATTTTTTTTAAGTTTCCAACCAATTATATTATTATACTTGATGTACCAGACTGTGCTATTTGCACATTAAAAAATCTTTTCATACGTCAACCTTTAGAGCAAGAGCTTTCACATGTAATAATAATATTAATAAATAACAATAATAATGGCATTGATAGGTTGTTCTAGGTTTTGACACTTGTCCATTTCTTGATAATCTTTTGCACCAAATTTATAGAGTCTTAGTTAGACACTTCAAGTTTGTGGGTAGTTTGTCAATGTTCTTTTCTTCATCTGGAAGGGAAGGAGCCATTAGTATGTTACCCAGTAGGCAGAAAAGACACTAAAACCACAACTATATTTGACCCTGATCATAGTGATGATGTCAAACCAGGATGCATGTAGGCTTTGTTCATATTTATATACGCATTATTCACCACAACCTCTTTCCATTTTTCAAAGCTAATACGATTTATAAGTCGTAAGAAAGGAATCATTATATTCCATGAGTGTTCCCCTTGATCACTCCTTAATTAGTTTTCTAACCATTATTATCCTCATCTTACGGAATCATTACTAACTTAATTATATCCCAAATTTTTGTCCAATGGCTCGAGAGAAACTTAGGTTTCGTCTGAAAATGATTTTCTAAAAATGACTTATGCTTGAAAAGCTTCTAGTAAAATGCTTTTATTGGATATACATCGGGACTTTTAATAAAAATGCGTGTAGAAAAGCATTTGAAGTATTTTTAGAAAGAAGTACAACATGCGCTTCTTCCTAATGGTGTATTTTGTAACCCAAAAATACTTATAGCTTCTTTTGCTATACATTATCAAAAATGCCTTTGATGAATTAATTAATATAAAAATATTTCCAAACAGACTTTTAATTATTTGTGCTAAAGATGTCACGATACTTCAAATTAATTACTAGATTATTATGCACTTTAATTTTTTCAACATTCCAATTAATGTATAAATAACTTAGAATAATGCCACAATGATATCCTCGTAGCAGGAAGGTTCTTTGTCATCAGATTACCGGCCCTAGCGTCCTTCACCATGTAGGTTCTCTAACTAGTAACTTCATTTTGACATCTGCATGTCATGATTATCTCTAGCTATATGTGCATGGATAGAGTTGAACCGTGGATTGTCTTTCACATCTCACCATGCATGTCAAAAGGGAAAGGCCTTATCGTCCTTCGTGTCAGACTGCAACCCCATATACTACATGTAGTAATCACACAATTGAACTTAACTAGCTGGACGCAAATAATGCATGAGAGAATTCCTAGGGACAGGGTTCAATGCATTTGTCGTATCTAAAAGAGAGATGTTAAGGAATTTTTTTTTAAAAGTGAGATTCTCTATCTACTAATCTGTCACTTCATGTTTTTTACATAATATTTTATAATTATGGTATGAAAATTAACGTTAAACTGTGAGGTGACAAAGAGTCCATAAAGAATCTCACTTTGAAAAAAATCTCCTTAGCATTTCTCCATGTAAAAATACCAAGGACGTAGTAATCACACAATTGAACTTAACTAGCTGGACGCAAATAATGCATGAGAGAATTCCTAGGGACAGGGTTTAATGCATTTGTCATATCTAAAAGTGAGATGTTAAGGAAATTCTTTTAAAAGTGAGATTCTTTATCTACTAATCTGTCATTTCATGTTTTTTACATAATATTTTATAATTGTGGCATGAAAATTGACGTTAAACTGTGAGGTGATAAAGAGTCCATAAAAAGTCTCACTTTGAAAGAGTCTCCTTAGCATTTCTTTATGTAAAAATACCAAGGACGTAGTAATCACAATTGAACTTAACTAGCTGGACGCAAATAATGCATGAGAGAATTCCTGGGGACAGGGTTCAATGCATTTGTCGTATCTAAAAGAGAGATGTTAAGGAAACTCTTTTAAAAGTGAGATTCTCTATCTACTAATCTGTCACTTCATGTTTTTTAAATAATATTTTATAATTGTGGCATGAAAATTGACGTTAAACTGTGAGGTGACAAATAGTCCATAAAGAGTCTCATTTTGAAAGAATCTCCTTAGCATTTCTCCATGTAAAAAAACCAAGGACGTACGGTACCAGTACATTGTCCCACTCTCCATACAATGTATCCATCCAGATAACAAGATTATGATCGAGCATATCAGCCTTCCCCACATTGGTAAACTTTCAGTCCTTGTTGAAAACAAAGTAGCTGCCTTCAGGCGCATAAAAGAAGAAACGAAAAGATAAGCCTGAGTTGTGTACGTACTACTACTAGCTATAACCTTATCCCAAAGTAATTAATTATATATTTCCCATGCAATTTTTATCCACTCACATCATTTATCACAGTACTACAATTTTTACAAATTTTACCATTTTGAGTAATGGCCTTATCTTATATTGCTTGTTTTGTATTTGGGTAGGTTGATTAGTCACCAACTTATTTATTATTGTCATCATTAACTTGTAATTCTTTGGATTAGTTACATGTTGCAATCTAATAATATATATAGGGGTGTGCTGTTCACACACTTTTTTTTACTTCTCACACATCCTTTTAATTTTTGATCATCGGATCTGATGAATTGAAGGAGATCAAAAAACAGAAATTAATAAGGAGTGTGTGAGAAGTATCCGCACACCCCATATATATGTGCAACCAAAGATGGATTTTGTGTTTGTAATGTTAATAGTCATCACAACATGACATGTTATCTAGTAATGATGTTGATTCTTTCTCGACGACACTTTTATGTAAACACACTTTCCTGGTGACTGAATGTTAATTTACCAGGACCACATCTGGTCATACGTAATCATGATTAATGTCCTTGGTTGGTCATAGTAATAATTACCAATTAATTTAGTGACTTACGTAATTACATTTGCACACGTTCATGCTTGAAGAACAGTTAAACAACGTCTCGGAAAACTGATGGCTAGCAGTGACTGAAGAGAATGACGATCCTGGCCGAATCCTCTGCGAGGATCTCAAAGATCTTCAAATCATATTTGTTTATTGTACATTATTTGGTTAGAAATTATTGTAAATTTTTATTATTTAAAATTGAATATAAATAATATCTAATAAAAACTGACTGTACGATATACAATGAACGAATATGATTAAAGGATCTTCAGAATCCTCGTAAAAAGATACCAGAATGACACGTGAATCGTGGATGGGCAAAGAAGGATGACGTAAGCTCGTCTAGCAAAACTGAACAACGTGTCGAGTAGTTAGCGGTGGTGTGTGGGACCTACGCGGTATGTGACGTGATCTGGACCGTTGGGAATAAAGATGGGCGTCCAAACCTCCTTTTTGCATGGCGGCTTCGGCCTAACACTCTTTTTGCATGGCGGCTTCGGCCTAACTCCTTCTTCATCTACACACTCGTTTTTATTCATTTTTTTTTCTGTTCAAAAATAAAAAAAGGTAATTTTGATTTCATATTATTGCCCCTTCTTTCAAAAACTCGTTTTTGTTAAGTAAAATTTATATTGTATGAATCATTGAATCTGCATTTATTTCTCTAACTATTGAATAGATGGGTTTACATTTTCATGAAAGTGTTTAAATTGCTTTTTGCTATAATGTACGGAGTCAAACCTAACCAAATTTTGACACCTGACTGTCACCATTTGAACTAACCTTAAGAGCATATAAAGTTTGTTTCGCATCGACGGAGAATTTCTACGGTAGGTGAACGCGACATTAAAGCAAATTACTTATCATTCAACAATATTACATGTAAATGTAAAAGATTTGTTTTTCCAATATATGGTTTCCCAATCCTTTTCTTACAAATCATATCCTAATTAAAGTGAAGTTTTGGACTACAATGGTTGCAAACTAAATAGGGTTCATTCCTTTTGCCAAATACCCAATTATTTATTTTGTTTATTAATTAAATAGTATCCCACACAAAATCTCTAACGTTCGATAAGGCATGCAGCTAGCTAGCCAGAGAAGAATGAGTATATTTTTGAAAATAAGGCCGAGGGGAGCATGCAAAGTATTTGGATATTTCTGTTTGGCGTAACTCAGCAGCTAATGATCAACAGTAACTGACGAAATTGCACTGTTTATAATCAACACAATTCAGACCTGATGTGAGGTTGAGAGCTCTACACAACACATATACTTCCAAACTTTTGTCTCTTTTGAAATACCTGAGAAACTTGTATGAGAAAAAAAACTTAATTAGATAACCTCTAATTAGTTACATCAATTCCCATGCTTGAATATGGTATGGACCATTTCGTGCAAGGCTTGTAAGAGGACCATAATCATGTGGGAGCTTACTAAATTACAAGGTTTATGGACCTTAAAAACTTGTACGACTCTCCTAATTTGCTAGCTAGCGTCGTCCAAACGTTATGAATTTAGGGGAATGCATGAGCTAGAAATATATATATATATATGCTAAATTACCCGTTAACGGTTTGGGTATGATTTGTTAGCGTCGTTCAGGCATATATGAAATGGTGGTAAAATGAATTAGTTAGCATTACATTTTTTTTTTTTAACAAACGATCTGCACTAAGGGGGTGGGGGAATGGATTAAGCCTCACAATTGGCTAGCAATAACGTGGTTTAAATTCGCCTTTGGCTAGAATCGAACTTAATTAAGACCTCTCACTCACAAGTAAAGATAAATATCATTAGACCGTATTATTAAGTGGCAAGGAATACATACTTAGAAATTAAAGGTCTTAATTTCTCTATTATAAAAGGAATTTAAACCCTTAACACAGTATACATATTCCCAACTCATTTTCCTATCATATTCCCCAGCAGTTGTACAACTGGTAAAACACATATATATGCTTTTTGCCATGCAGTCTAAGAAATCTAAAATAAAATAAAATAAAAGCAAAAAAGAAAACTGAAAGGGAATGAACTTCCTGTAAAGATATAGCAGATGGGAATAAAGAAAGAGACCCATTTCTATATATATATATATATGCATAGTTACATATTGGGTAGAAATTATGATATATATATATATATATATATATATATATATATATTCCTTGTATGTAGATGTTTTTGGGGTGACAACTGACCACAGTATAACATGGTGTCATGTTACAAAGAAACAGTTATGTCTTATGTCACTCCTCAAATAAAGGACCGTTAAAAATATGAAAAAAGTGTTCATCAACTTGATCAACTGGGAATATTCAGGTCATACGCGTTATGATGTGGAGATCAAGCAATATAATTGCCTACACTTTTCATATTTCAATGACTTTAAAATAGCTGCTATAAACTATAATATATGTACATACTATAATATATAATCTACACGATTATAATGTCAATCTACTAGCTCTCTATATAAGTATATATGCAACTACGCATGAACAAATACTTACGTTTCATATACTAGTTTTCAATATAATTTGATAAAAGTAATATGTAAATGTTTTGTGTTTTGTTGTACAGAGTTCTAAAAAATGACCTAGACGCTAAGCGATTTCAAGTCACCACAATTTAACTAAAATCAGGATGCGAGTTAGGCGGCATCCTAGGCGTCATCTATGCGACCTAGGCGGGAAATTGAGGTTGAGTGAGACAAATCGATCACCCACTTGGCTGCCCAGATTAGGGTGTTTATCTAATCGAGATCTCGACTGCCCATATTGAGGTTGAGAGAGAGATTGACTGAAATTGAGATCGGGGGCATAAGAGAGAGGAGAAGAGAATTCAGCGTGAAAATGAAAAGAAGGGTTAGGATGGGCCCATCTTATTAGGATAATGCTTGTGTTTTCCAGTAAATTCCTTCATTTAAAAAACTTTTATCATCCGAACATTATAATCGAAACCGTTCATTATCTTTACAAATCATCATATAGGATTCCAAGTTTGAAATCCTCTATTCAAAAGATAAATAAAGACAATAATAAAAGGTGAGTTGCAAGTAGTACACTATTAGTCTGCAGAATACATATAATTTTTGCTTTTTGTAATTGGATTAAAGTAATTGGGACACCATATCATTAAGGCCCTTAATTATTTTTATTAAACGGTTTTTTAAATGTTGAAAATGAATGAATCTATATATACATCCACGGATGAAAATAGAGTAAAAAGAAAACAAGCATTATCTGAATTTTCTTATGCTGAAAAGCTCATAAAGATGTTATTGCTTTTGATGCTTTCAATGACAGTCCATACGTTTGCCATTTGTTATTGATAATTTGATCACCATGGAGAACTCTTGGTTGGTGGCCTAACCAATGAACTAGAACCCAACTTACTACTATAACTAATCTACCAAATATCATATTAATTATTAATTAATAACAAATCAAGTTCGCACAAACCATGAACGGCTGTACTAACAAAGGAAATTTATCTACATCTAGGACATGTGGCGATGGTGTGTGACTTAGAATGCCACAATAAAGAATAATTGATCAACTTAGGATATCGCCACTGGAAAAAAATCCTTCATATTCATTTCATTTTTCTTTTTCATTTATGTTCAATAAAAAATTCAAAATAAAATAAAGTAACAAGGCAAAATAACCCGCATGGTCAATTCAATAGGAAATAATCTCCAAGCCATCACTGTATATATGTTCTTATCAATCCCTGCAAATTACAACAAGCTGCACTTCTTGGTTCTATAATCCAATGGATAATTTCTATACAAAGTGCATAATAATAAAGTACCATATTAATTATACATCCCTGAAAAATCTTCTCTTAATTCATAACTATATTCGATCTTCGAGATCAATAATTCCAGAGGCAATCGAATTCTACAGGAGCGGAAGAATACGATGGATCATCCTGCACCATTTCTCTGTTTGAAACCACTGAGGAAGCATCAATGCTCAGCCCAGCGTCCTGTGAGAACTCTATTTTCGCACTACGCCTCAAGTTTGGTGCTTGGTTTTCAATCAACATCCTCATAAACGACTGGTCCTGCATCAAAACTGAGTTTTGGTGCTGCAAAAGTCCAATGTTTGGTGTGATTTGGTTGGAGTAAATAGAGTTCAAATGAGCTGAGGGATTCGAAGGCGATGAACAAGCGTAAGGAATGTCGTTGTTGTGGTGGTTGTTGCTGTTGTTGAAGCTGTCCATAATGTCGTCCTGAGTCTTCTGATCCTCCGGTGGATCGGAGAAGCACGACACGTGAGAGGTTTCGCAGGCGGTGGGGGTTGTTCTAGCGTCACTGTTGTAGGGTGGAGAATCCATTAATGGTGGCAATAAAGAAGAGCGCAATTCGTTCACGAAGGGGCTCGGCCTCACCAAACCTGAAATATGTATCTTCTTCCCACCGCTACTCTTTTGGAAAATTCTACAAATCACCCACTCATTCTGAAAAACAAACACAAGCAGAAATCATTAACAAATAATCGCAGAAAAAATGGATAGAAAAAGAGAGGAAAGCAGATCAAGATTTTGATTGATACCTTTGCTGTTTGGGGGAGATTACAGGCAGAGTTTTTGCCGTCCAATCTGTATTCATGCATCACCCAGTTGGTCTTTACACCTTTTGGAGCTCTTCCTTTGTAGAAAACAAGAGTTTTCTTCATTCCAACCAGGGTTTTTGCCTTGTAAATCTCCTTATCTTTGCCTGTGGCTTTCCAGTACCCGGCCTCCGTTGCCCGGTTTGTTCTTAGACCAGTTGGGTATTTTCTGTCCCTCACACAGAAGAAGTACCATTCCCTTTCTCCCATTTTTGCCCTCCCTTCAGTGAACAAACACAGAACACAAATTAAGTAAAAAATTAGATAAAAATTGAAAAATAAACAGAGAAAAACAGAGGACAATATGGTTTGGTGTAATCAAAGGACTTACAAGGCAAATCCCAGGGCTCACACTTGTTCAAATCCACCTCACCAATTGCTTTAGCACAGAAGAAGTTGTCAAGAACTTTGGGGCAGAGGTAGTGACTTATGAGCTCTTCATCCGTTGGATGAAATCGGAATCCCGGAGGAAGTTCCATCTGCTCATCCACGTTAATAAACCCAGAAATATTTTCCATTTCTCCAATTTTCCACTAAACCCCTATTTTTGGCACTGAATCAACTAATAATCTGAAAACTCCTTTCTGAATCTCAATTGGGTTTTCACAAAGGCTCTAAATTCGGGAAATCAACACGAAAATCCTGTGGAACTAGGAATAACAAACTGATTTTTGGCTACCAAAAGCTTGAATAGTAGATATTATATGATAAAAAGAAGGGAGGAAAATGATATGGAACTGAAAAGCTTCTGATTAACTGAGAGAGATTGAGAGATGTTGGAAAAAAATGTGTGCAAAGTTTCAGAAACTCCTTAAATACTTGTTTTTTAGAGAGAGAGAGAGAGAGAGAGAGAGAAGAAGAAGCGTGGGTTGTAAGGCAACTTGGTGGGTAGTTTCAAACTTTCAACTCTCCCTTTTTAACTCTTCTGGAGTCCTTCCATGCATCTTGACTTTGAAGATGGATAGCATGCAAAAAATATAACTAACAATTACTTCCTTAATTTCATCTCTAATCTGTAATCCGTAATTAATTGACTATTGAACAAGTACTTAATTGACTTTAGGTGAGAAGAGATTCAGAGACCCAAAGTCACTGTGTTAGTTATTTTTGTTTAACTAAAGTCATCTAATGCTGCAATGGTTTTATTTCTCTTTGACATGTAAAGGGCACATTAAAATATCACCACAAGAAGACACTTGAGAAGGTGAAGATGGATTGCTCGCGAGGAATATTTATCCATTCCAATCTTCTTTAAATTGCTCGCGAGGTAAAAATGTGGTTTTTCGTTAAAGTGAACAGTACCGGGTGCTTTTCGTTAAAGTTCCCTTTTTTTAGGAAAACTAATGAAAAGGGCTTGAAAACTTTGAGTTTTAATGATAAGGACAAAATAAAGGGTAAAGTGAATAGTACCAGGATTGACTTTTTAGTGTAAAAATGTGGTTTTTCGTTAAAGTGAACAGTACCGGGTGCTTTTCGTTAAAGTTCCCTTTTTTAGGAAAACTAATGAAAAGGGCTTGAAAACTTTGAGTTTTAATGATAAGGACAAAATAAAGGGTAAAGTGAATAGTACCAGGATTGACTTTTTAGTGTAAAAATGTGGTTTTTCGTTAAAGTGAACAGTACCGGGTGCTTTTCGTTAAAGTTCCCTTTTTTAGGAAAACTAATGAAAAGGGCTTGAAAACTTTGAGTTTTAATGATAAGGACAAAATAAAGGGTAAAGTGAATAGTACCAGGATTGACTTTTTAGTGTAAAAATGTGGTTTTTCGTTAAAGTGAACAGTACCGGGTGCTTTTCGTTAAAGTTCCCTTTTTTTTTACCTAATCAGCAGTCTAGAGCAAAAGCCAAAGAAACCATAATAAAATTATCTAACGCTAGCCTCTGCTTTGGCTTTGAGGTCGGCAACAACCTTCTTCAAAATCATTCTTGGTCTCTTCCCTCTTCCTTTTTGTTTACTTTATTTAGTATATAATTGTCGCCATGAAACACTACAGTTGCTATGATAGTTGTCGTTTTTTGTCCCACACACATGGTAAATACAAGGTTTGGATCCAGTTAATTATCACCTTCGATGTAGAGTTGAAGCTGAAATTAATGGAAGATGTCGGATTGCATGGGGATTGAGTTTAGCCAGAGCGACAATATGAGTTTAGCCATTGAGGTGACACAGCTTTTGAATGTCTAGAGGATGTGGAGCGACGATATGATTTTATCTTTTATTTTGTTTCTGTATAATAATTTCTAGGAATTGTATTGGAGTTTAGTTTTGATTTCTCTCTTTATGAGAGTTTGCTAGTTTGATTGCTTCTATAGGAGAGTTGCTTGATATTAATGTTCTTTTTGTTTCGGTGTACTACTTCTTTTGAATCTATGTGTGAAGGGTGGAGCTGTTTGATTTGCTGGATCTACTTTACTTGCTTTGGGATCGTGATAATGATTAGGTGATCAATCAACCCATGGGCATCGTACTCCATGTTCCAATATATGATTTCAGATTTGTTCTCACATGATCTCCGTGTAACACGAAGTTTAATGGTTTTATTGATATGTATAATTTTGTGGTTCCTAACGAGCTCGAACAAGTGCTTTAAGTATACTCATTGATTTGCGATTAATGATACTTTATTGTAACATTTTTATATCTAATTTGTAAGGACCCTTTAGGTCCTAGTAATTCATGATCTGTATGTGTGATGCCATTTTTTTAATGAATAAAATATCCTACTTAAAAAAATAAAATAAAAAGTCCTCTTCGTATCCCATCCAAATAAAAAGTTGCCCATTGTCATCTGCAATAAACTATGAAATTTCAAAGTTCCTGATCTCCATTCAATTATGTATACCAAACGAGTCCTGATAAAATTAAAATTAAAATAAAAATAAAAACAAAACGGTTATTAAAACCAACGTTAAAGACTTAAAGTATTAAAATAATAAAAGTACTTTTCTATTTGCAACAATTTTCTTTTTGGCAATAAAAAAGCTCTATTTTATTATCATGGGAGGGGACTTGGTCTGTTGTACAAGTGGACAAAATGAGACCACGCTATGTGTGACATTGTATTTCTGACTTCTTTACCAATACATGCGAGCTAGGTATGAACAATGACCATCTCTCTGTGTGGTAGTTAGGGATGGACAATTGTTATGACGGATGGATAATCGCAGTTATTTACCCATAATCGTTTATGTTCATACCCGTATAACCGTTTACCCGTTAGGTAATTACATAAACGGTTATACTCATACCCATAACCGTTTATAAACGGTTAACTATACTCATAACCGTGTACCCATTTAACTATAACCATTTACCCGCTTTTAAACCCATTTATCCTTTTTTTACCCATTTACCCATTTTTTCACCCGTCTACATGTGTTTTTTTTAACAACTTGAAAACTATAAAAGACAAAATTTGTCATAATTTTCGTTTTCTGACAATTAAACACCGTTATAGGTACATTTTAACATGCATTTTCCTATTTTAATCATTTAAGTCCTCGTACAATTCCAATAATTGAAATAATAGTTTACAAACAATATTTTTCTGCTACATCCAAACAAATCTTTAATTATAACATTAATACATGATCACCATACTGTGGACGAGGAGCGATTCGTTTGGAGATTGGTTGGAATTGGTCGCGATTTGCAGTGTGACCATATGAGAGGGTAGAATGAAAGAACGAAAGTGACGAAGAGGACTGGGGAGTCGAGGATGTGAGAGAGGAGGAAATTAAATCATTTAGTTTGCTGTTCAGTTCTTATTAGGAACTAAAGTCATTTAGTTTGCGGATCGGTTTCAAAACCGCAAAAAATAAACCATTTAGTGAGGTCTAATTTAGTCCATTCCGTTTCAATTTTTGATTTTAAGTGCCCACCGGTAACTAAAAGCGTCTAGTCTTGCCATCGAGGTTCCAGTTAAAATTTTCCCTCCTCCAAAATGTCATTTGTCCTAAACAGTGAGGGAAGTATTTGATTGGTTGTTGCAAAAGTGTGGGTAAATAGATACCCATTATAACCGCGGGTAATACCCATAACCGATGGATACCTGTTATAACCGTGGGTAATATTCACAACCGTCCATTTAAATTTCATTGATAAACGGTTATATCCATATCGTTTGTTCGTCTAAACGGTTACTTATAACCATAACCGTGAACTTTAAATGGACGGATAACCGCGGTTACCCAAACTCATGGGTATTTTGCCATCCCTACTGGTAATGCATATTGCAGGTAGGCATATATTCGAGTGATGTGTTTGGTTGTATATATAACGATGATCCATCAAGGAATACGTTTTTTTTTTTTTTTTTTTGCGTGATATGTCATGAATTTGCATGCTTCAACTTGAATTAGCCAAACAGCTTGAAGTTATATCCCTTGCGTGCACTTTTGGTGCCTTATGTTTGGGGGAGGTGGATTGTCTACCCTCCCATTTCCATACTCTTCACATCTCATTCTATTTGTGTGATCACGGTTAAACCACGTTAACATTTTATATTGATTTTTTTTATAAAAATAATAAAACAAAAACTAATAGGAATATAAAAAATTGACGTGGCTTAACCGTGACCACACAAAACAAGAGGAGATGGGAAGAGTATGGAAATGGAAGGGCAGACAATTCACCTCCATGTTTGGGGCCTCAAAAAAGCTAGATACATGAATAGACTAGCTCTTATTCCGATAGTATTTTTCTTTTTCAACATCGAAAAATGTTGCGAGTTTAAATCCTTCCATTGATAAAGAATATTTATAGAAAAATACATGAAAAATATTACAAATATCACCCCCCTATGGATGAGTAGGAAACCACATTAAACAATGAAATGATCAAAGACTAATTAACCTCATTTTACACTTAGGGTTTGGGGTCGCTAGGCAATGAAACAATTTTCTCATATTGCGTCATATGATGGTTTCACAATTGTTCTAATTTTTCTCTCTAATCAACTATTAAATGATAACGTGACTTGAAATCAATCTAAATCTGAAGCGTACTACATCTACAAAACCAAATTACTCACATTGAACACATGAACAATTCCATAACCAAATGGTGCAATTTGGTCCAATCCCATCAACCAAAAAGAAATAGAAACCATAGTTATACTCAACCCCAGTCACACATTCGATTTCTTGGAAAAAAAGGTAGCTATTTTAGAAAAAATTTGGGTGGTGCATCAAAATCTCCACTGAACTTTTCAAACTAGTTTTAGTAATTTTGATATTTCCTCAAATGCACACCCATCCAAGGATTAACTTCTGCCAACGAGATCGATTGTCATTGAGCAAATAATTAAGGGAAAAAAAAAATAGAGACCTATGGCTCTGCCCTTGAGAAATTATATGAAGTATTGGACCCGACAAGCTAGCTGGTTTCGCAGAAATTTAAGTGTGGCTTTCATGGTTGTTATTATTTTGGGTTCACCTAAGTCACATGGATGGGGCATATACTTGCATGTTCTCAACACTGTCCTTGTAAGAATGGAGCGTACAAGACTGATGCTAGCATAGCATTTAAAGTGCTTTTGAAACTCAAAATCGATTTTACTAAAAGCGCTTTCAATCATTTTAAAAGCACATCCACGCGAACCTTTATTCAAACCGATAGTATCTTAGAATCATGCTTTATGTGGTGAAGGTATAAACACCAAGGTCATGCAATTAATTTAATGTTGAAAACACATAAGTCGTAATTACTTATTCTACGTGATCACTTGTAGGAATTGATATAATGCTAATCTATGTTCCACAAGGCCAAGGAAGCATCATTGTTAATCTCAATATGACTTCAATAAAATAACTCGTAAAAGCTTATTAAAAACCCGTGTTTACACGTAATAATGAATTTTTTTAGTTGACAATGGGACATAAGCCGAGAGAAAAAGAAAAAAATTATATAAGACGAAGTCACGAGATCCCAACTATATTTACAAGAGCAGCCAACGACAAGAGGGAGGATGTGTTGATTTAGTCAGGTTAAAATGCATTAAAATAAGAGAATTGTTATTAGCACTCCAAAAATCTCATTTGGTACTCCAAACTTTCTATAATTAGAAAGAAAAATACATTTATGAGGAGGATAAAATGAAAATTTTGAAGTGCTAATAACAGTTCCTAAAAAAAACTTTATTATATGAAAATTAAACATGCATGTGCATTTTGTTTACATCCTCAATGCCAACAAACAAACCAGCAAAATTTGGCTTCATTAGCAGCTGTGTTGATTAATTTCCATCCGGTGATTGGTTTTCAATAATTATATAATTAACCTTTTAATTTCTTAATTAATCTGAATAACTCCAAATTAACCCCTTTCCTTTTCAGGAAATATTTTTAAAATGCAGTTGAAGGCGTAGGGGTAGGGACTCTCATCTAATATTAGGGTTTCCTATCATCTCAGCAACCTTCATGATCGGACGGCTTATATTTGATCATCCTGTCAATCTAAATATCCATCATCCGCCGTCCGAGAAAACAGTTGACCGTGCCGCCGTTGCCGACGGAAAAGCAACCAAACTCGTAAACTTGGCGAGTTCTGATTGGCTGAGTGGAAAATTCGTGCCAAACCCAAATGAAGCTACACCGACCATAATTGCTGTGTTGGCATTTGTGGGTCCTGCTACCTCCATTCCGACAAGAGGCCACGAAGGAGATTGACACGTGGGTAAGTGGGTTTCGCAGAAATGTTGACCAAGTAAAGATATGGGTTTTGATAATGTGATTAGATTATAATATTATAATTTTTATATTAAAAGAGTAGGTTAGGCAAAAACTTAAAAAAATAAGAGTAGGCTACAGCTGCCTGGCCACTCTCTTATTGGTTCTTTTTTATTTGGGGAAGCTTCCACTCTCTTATTGTTTACTATTCTTTTTATTCTTCTAATTGACCAATACCTTGGATGGAGGCATAGAGATTAGGGTTTCAATCATTGGCCTAATATTTGAATGCCAAATCAACATCAACAACAATAAAATCTTACCTTACTAGGTGAAGTCAGCTGTATGAATTCTAGAACGTCACTGCGCTCAATTTTGTATTAAGTCTTATCTTAACTCCAAGTAATCCATGTATTTTCTTAGAGTCTCTTTTCAAATCTTCTCAAGTCTTTCTTTACCCTTATACTTTGCGCCAACGTCCAAACCATTACCTTAAAATGGTTTTACTTTTGGTGTTAATCATATCCTTATTTCATTAAAAAAAATGTAAAGCACATTTCAATTTATTCTAAGTAGTCCTCACCACCAATAAGATTAGTTTCCTAAAGGTAGGATGAAATATTAATGATATCTTAATGAAATGATACAACTTTCTACATTGACTAAAATGAAATAAATAGAAATCATTTGTATGGTCCATCATCCACATATTCATATTAACGGGTATGCTGTATAGCCTAGATCCAATGTATTTTTATCATAAATGTTGAATAATCATACTGTCACGTGACATTATACTAATTTACGTTAAGGTGGCCAGTCATTTTAGTGGGCCTGCTCACCAACTCGACCAATTCACTGAATATGGCTGGGTTGGGTTCTAAACATTAAAAAAAAATTCTTTTTTTTTTTTGGGATAAAAATTTGATTACCTGTTTAGGTGGGCTGGGTTGGACTAAAGTATTATTAACTTGATTGAAAAACCGTCCCACCTGAGAGAGAGTATTTTTAAACATACATGTATATTAAATAGATTTATAGATGAAATTTAATCTTTTAAATGCACTTGTTTATTACTGCTTGATTTGAATAGTAGTGGTATAACATCAAATTCACATGATTTTGGCCTAGTTTAACGTAACTATTGATTATTTGTCTCTGATGCTCACTCTAGGATTGAGAAAGAAACCACTCAAATCCAACTGTGGAACTTACCCAACCTAACATGCTTAAGAGTGGTTAATTTAGTGGGTTGGGTTGCCACTTTTCTTGAGTGACAATGGGTTTGAACAATTCTAATTCGAGCCTATTGGGTTGACCAATGGGTTGAAGTCTAACCCGATGCCCAATCTTAATTTACGTGCTAAAATATGAATGAGCAACATAATTGATATATTATGGACCTTTCTATAATATTCACAAATAAATTCGCATTTTATAAGATGTATGTATTGATAATCATGCCAAAAACTTCTCTACTATATGACTAATGGCTTCTTTTCATCACGTACTTCTAGTTACCATATACATTTGCTTCTTTTTTCTTTTTAAGGTGGAATAATTGCCATGGCATCTAGCTACACCCAAAATATCAGATTTAATTAGTTGTTGATAATTGATCTTGTATAGATTAAGGGCAAGCTAATTAATTTAGGTATCAAGCTATAGGCTACAGTGGTGCACAAACTTAGGCTAATGATGGAATTAGTGCACCTAAATCAAACGATTTTGGATATTTATATGGACTAGTTAGAACTTTTGGGAACTTGATTCAAAGTATCTCATTAACCAGACCAAATACAAGCAATTCACAAACAAATCGGGACAAGTTCATCGGATGCTTTTGAGCTGCTTAATCAAAAGTGGAAACAATTAGTCCCACTTAATTCTCACTTATCTTTGAATGCATTTGGCCACAACTACAAAATTATCTATAACTGGCGGTTCAAAAATCGACAAAAAACGTATATTACTGTCAGATTTTAAGCAAAATCCGACAGAAAATGGATAAAGTGACGGATATAATAAGCGACAGCATTGCCTGCGTCATGAAATGAATTAACCGCCACCAAATACTCTAAAACCGACAGAAATCCTGTTGGTTATAACCGACAGGATATATATTTATTATAAATAAATAAAAGAATTATTGTCAGATAAAACTGACAGAAAATACTAAAACCGCAAGTAATTCTGTCGGATAAAACCGACAGAGAAAATACTGAGGGTTAAATCCACTAGGAAAAATCCGCCGGTAATTTCTGTCGGATATATCCGACAGAAAGTAACTTTAATCCGACAGTAAATAAATTATGTGTTGGATATCTTTTATCCGTCAGAATAACTTATTAACCGCCAGGATCGTCCGACACCTAAAGCTAATATTGTAGTAGTGGGCGCATCAAGAACCTAAAAACTTATCTTTGAGAGAGTTGGGATTGTTGGAAACGAAGGACACAAAAAAAGGTAGGACCTAACAACCATCAGATAATAAACCGGTCAAAACATTATCAAATATCATTACTACGGCAATTTTCTTTTAAAAGGAACTAGCTAGTAGCTTTGCTACAACAATTTTCATTTTCGAGGGTTGGGAATACTCATATAGGCATTTCAGTCTTCTAACCACCATCGTGTGGTTCATCAATGCCAAGAATCGAACGTAGGACGTACCGTGTGAATTATGAACTTATAATTCGTCTTCAACTACTGGATCACCTTGTAATCGTTAGATTAATAATCGCATGACGAGACACACAATACCATAGTGAAATCCACCACTTTTTTATTAGATCCCAACTAGGCATGCTCAATAATTTTGCCATCTACATTCTGGAATCAAGAGAAAAAAGCATACTAATTAATTCAGAAGGAAAGATAAAAAAAAAAAAATGATGTCTCCAACTATTTATCCAAGAATTGTGGCACCTATATTCATCATATAATATTGTTGAAGGATATTATTTACAACTATTTCCCAGTGACTAGTCTTGTGTGACTAAAACATATCTAATTAATTATTAACTCTATTCTTTAAGGTGTGATATGGCTATCAGAAGTACCTTATTAAAATTTTTGTTTCCAAATTATATATGATATCTGAGAGAGACGCAGATCTTCTTTTTCTCTCTCTTTTTTTTTCTCTTTTAAAAATACAACATTAGTTCTTCTTTTAAAATTTTCAAAGTGTTTGAGCAATTATCACGAACATGTTTGTGTTGAGAAATCAGGATGATTAAGACTGTACCGTTGACGAAATTGTCATGTTAGACAATTGGGGACAAATTTGAAACAATTTCTTGTGTAGGAGGCAGTTGTAGTGTGATTATTTCATAGATTTGTTACCACCTAAGTTTGATTTCTTTTTTTTCTTTTCACAATTATTTGTGCTTGACTTATTTATTGTTTGATACACAAAAGGATTATGAACAAGTGCACACTACCGTCTATATTAGGAATGACAATTATAAACACGACACACTACATAATTCAAAATTCACATGAACATAAAATACGATGTGAACACGTTAAAGACATAGCTAACACTGTCGAATATTATAACATTAATAAAATGATAAAAAAATCATTTTCTGATGAATAGTATGCATTATTGTAGTATTATTTTATTAATTTTGTATCATTTTGCGCTTTAATCAACTCGCCGGTTGACACGAACATGATACAATTATAAATAGGTAAACTCAAACACCCTATACTATACAACACAACACCCACAAATGATTCAAATAAACTAGGTATTGGCATGGTGATGCTAACAACTACGATGATAAAACATTTGGCTAATACACACGAACTGGTTCTTACGTAGATGGTTGATATAGTGCCTCTAAAGTATCAATAACATATTATTACCAAAACGTATCGACGAGTTATTGATAATCGACACAATCAAATACAAATCCGTGCTTTAGCATAAAAAAGTCATTCTGCGCATAAAATTTCAACCACACCTATTCCAACTATTCAAACTCTCACTCTCTCCCACCTTCCATATCCCGGTTTTAATAAATTTGAGCCTAATATATATTATCAGGGTCTGATGGTATTCCTCTTTGCTTAAAAATAAGAGGTCTTAGGTTCAAATCTCGTGTATAGCGAATTCAATATCAAATTAGGCTGCTCATTGTGTGACTTAACCGAACTCTTCCCCCCCTCGCGTAAAAAAATATCGATGTTCTAATAAAAAATTAAATAAATAAATTGGAGCCTAAAACTTTAGATTGCCGGTCCATTCTAATATTAAATGGGCAAAAAATCCGAGCTTTAAGCCCATCTTCAGCCCATTCTTCTTTCAATTTTAGTTCGGCTCCCTCCAAGGAGTGCTAGCGGCGGAGCTACGTGTAATGATCCGAAAGAGACCAAACGACAGAAGCACCAATCGCCAGCAACGGTCAAGCCTCTGGCAAAAATGCACCAACCTCCGAGCTCTCAAGCAAGTCCACGCTTCCATGGTGGTCAACGGCTTCAATTCGAACTATTCCGCCATACGAGAGCTCATATTCTGCAGCGCCATGGCTATTTCGGGCACAATTGATTATGCCCACCAGGTGTTCGATCATGTGTCCGAACCAGACAACTTCTTGTGGAACACCATGATCAGAGGCTCAGCTCAGAGCCAGAGCCCTTTAAATGCGGTTTTACTATATACCCGGATGGAAAATCGGCACGCGAGGCCTGATGGTTTCACTTTCCCTTTTGTACTCAAGGCCTGCACTAAACTTTCTTGGGTTAAGATGGGAATGGGGATTCATGGGAAGGTTGTGAGGTTCGGGTTCGAGTCGAATACGTTTGTGAGGAATACCCTTATTTATTTTCATGCTAATTGTGGGGATTTGAGGATTGCGAGCGCGCTTTTTGATGACTCAGCGAAAAGGGATGTTGTGCCATGGTCAGCTTTGACAGCAGGATATGCAAGAAGAGGGAAGCTGGATGTGGCTAGGCGGCTTTTCGATGAAATGCCTGTTAAGGATTTGGTTTCTTGGAATGTTATGATTACGGGGTATGCCAAGCAAGGGGAGATGGAGAGTGCAAGGAAGCTCCTTGATGAGGTTCCGAAAAGAGATGTGGTGACTTGGAATGCAATGATTGCGGGTTATGTACTTTGTGGATCGAATGAGCAGGCATTGCAGATGTTTGAGGAGATGAGAAGTCTGGGAGAAAAGCCTGATGAAGTAACAATGTTGAGTCTTTTGTCTGCATGCGCGGATATTGGAGATTTGGACGTAGGGCAAAAGATACATTCCGCTCTTTTGGAGATGGGTTCAGGAGATATGAGCATCATACTTGGAAATGCGCTTATAGATATGTATTCTAAGTGTGGGAGTATCGAAGGGGCACTTGAGGTGTTCCGGAGGATGAGGGACAAGGATGTGTCGTCGTGGAATTCGGTGATAGGAGGGTTGGCATTCCACGGCCACTCTGAGGAATCGGTTAATCTGTTCAAAGAGATGCGAAGGCTGAGAGTCAGGCCTAACGAGATCACGTTTGTTGGAGTCTTGGTTGCATGCAGTCATGCCGGGAAAGTAGAAGAGGGGCGCGGATATTTCAATCTCATGAGGAATGTTTACAGAATCGAGCCAAACATAAAGCATTACGGGTGTATGGTGGATTTGTTAGGGCGTGCCGGGATATTAAACGAAGCCTTTGAGTTCATAGAGAAAATGGAGATTGCTCCCAATGCCATTGTTTGGAGGACTCTGCTTGGGGCTTGCAGAGTACATGGTAACGTGGAGCTGGGAAGGAGCGCAAATGAGCGGCTTCTTGAAATGAGAAGGGACGAGAGTGGGGATTTCGTGCTACTGTCGAACATATATGCTTCAAGAGGTGAGTGGCAAGGGGTTGAAGAGGTGAGAAAGCTAATGGATGACAGTGGGGTGAAGAAGGAGGCTGGCTGTAGCTTAGTTGAAGCAGATAACAGCGCTCTCATGCATTTTTTGTTCGACTCCAAACCTAAGTCCCGTTAGAAACACCTGGGATTCAATGAAAATGCAGTAGGTTGTAACACAAACCCTAGGGGGTTGTTCTGAATAGGCTTAATTCAATTTTTGCAGACTTTTAATAATCACGTTGATCAAGTATGCAGCGAAAATAGAAAACAAAGTTGTGATTAACGTGTGTATTGAGTGGAATGTAAATAACAATCAATCAACAATATTGAAAGCGGATATCAATCTTGTTACACAGATAAATAAAGTGTAGAAAACTAAATCACAAAACTAAAATTTCAAGTCTGATGCGCTTTATTTCCGAAGCCTTAAATTAAAACAATGAGGACCAGTCACTTAGCTAATAGAATTACACAAACTTTAATTAGTTCCCGGACACCATATGATTGAAATGCCACTTCAATCCTGCACACGCAGAAAAACATTTTTTTTATGCTTCTAAACCATCTAAGAATGCATGTAGGTTTCTAAGTCTCACTTACCGTCCTAAACTTGAGATTGTTACGTAGTTACCGTAGAACAACGATCTTCGATAGCTTGAGTAGAACCGATCCTAACATCTAAGACTCAACTTGTACACAAAGGTTTAGGCTAAAAAAATGCCAATTACAATTTACAATCGATATGCACTAACAAAGTGTGACCTATTATTTGGGCCCAAAATGTTATTTTGGGCTGAATTTAGAAATGTTCTCGACCCAGTAGCATTAGTCTTATCTTGTTATGGGCCGTCCGGTATGGGTCGGCCAAATTATATTCCGAGGAAGTTTTGTGCAAATAAAGATGAAATAATCGAAACCTAGCACAACGAGGAGTTTTGAGGCTAATGACGTTAAGAGTTAGGGATGAATCTGGTTTGATAAAGAGCTTGGTTCAAAGTCCTAGTAGGGTTAGGATTGGCCGAGACTGAGTCAAATTGGGGTGAGGAGTTCTAATCCAAGTACGATTATAGCTCGGCTGTGAAGGAATTTACTACTAGAAATAGAGGAGGGAGTGTATCATTCAAGCCCTCTCCAATTCAACACACAAATTGCCCTGCGCAAACCTCTCAAACATCTTGAGATTTTTTATTTTCTTTTTCCACCAACACATCTTCAGTTTGGATAAACCTCACCATGAAGGCAACCGGCAACATTTTCAGTTTCGATAAACAACACTGCTTCTCAACCGACTAGTTATTTATCCAAGTTTCGGTCGATAAGGATTTTCGAGTCTTTGTTGGTAGAGGTCATTTCATCAACCTTTTCGGCGAAGTGAGGTGTTATAGGTTACTACATTCGGCACATTGAAAGCCGAATTTGATATTTGAACTTCGCAGAACTAGTAGCCTTGTCTTCAGGCTCTAGAACCCAAAGGCCAAGACGTGTTCCTTCCTCGGCCGCAGTCGCGAGGTCAAGAAGTCAGCAGCATGCCCAACGCCACATCAACGCATTCTACTCCTTAGCCAATGAGTGGCATGCTCCGCACACAACCGAATGACGTAGTTAGCTTAGTAATTACTCGACCTGTGTGCCACGTAAACTTGGTAGTTTTTAGGGTCAACACCTATATAGTAGTTCTAATAGGAAGTTTTGCTTCTTCTCAGAAGTTCTTATTTGGTTTGGGAATGAGTTCGAACCCTTTGCGGCTACCCATTTTCGTTTGCCTTCAATTTGGTTCGTTCCTTATTTTCGAATGATACGTACTGTAGTAACTTGAGATGCATGAAAAATTTAAGAGAAACATTAGGTCACACTTGTTATACAAACTCGAATTTGCAGTCGAATTGAGATACAATAATTTGGCAAGGAAAAGGAAACGGGATACATTAACACAATATAGTAATATACGTTTCATATCAAATCGAAAAACAAACATCGTAGATGACACTCGAGTCACACAAATTCTATTAACAAACTGATGCACGAAGCGTACTTGGCACTTATTTGTGAAACTCTCAGCGCCTGGAGAGGGCCGCAGCTGACAGCAAGATTAAGAGGATGAACACAACAACTCCAACAAAGGATCCTATTAAAGATCCAGAGATGCGCTCGCAGAAGGAGTTGAATTGTTGGCAGATGGCAAACCAATTCGCCTTGGCGCTTCCCTTGTGTGATAAGTAAACAATAGCTGCTGCTGCGGAGGCGCCTGCCGTCAGAAGAGCAAGCATTGCCTGCACAACGGTATAAAAACTCACTTCCGTTAAGCGAACTTAATGGATATTATGATGTAAACTTGCAAAATCGTAATGAGGTATTACCGTGTCGAAGAAGATCAAGATAATCCTGCTCTTCTTAGCATTGCTTCGTATGATGTGGAAGACGGAAAGGGCTAGAGAAAACACCAGATATGCGCACACGATGGAATTCGCAACCACGAAAAACCTGTTCTTATAAGAAGCAAAGAACTTCACTATAGTTTATGTGCCATAAGGGTATTATTTTAATGAACACAGAAAAGTTGATGGTGAGAAACACATACGTGAATGTGGGAAGATCATCGTACTCAGCCCGAAACTGAAGGAACTGAGTGAAGAAAGGAAGCCTCTCCCGGGTGGTTCCCATGGTGACTGCGCTCACCAACGTCCCTAGAAACGCAACTATACGTAGAATGAAGTCGAGGATAGACGCTCCTCGGTTCACCCCTGCCCTTGCAGCGGTCGAAGTCATCCCTTTGGAGTTGGACTCACCACGACCAAGCTCAATAGCTGCTCCTGCCTTCATGTTAATGTTTTTTGTGCTTGATTAAACTCACGGTTTTTAATCGATTTTGCAAACTCGAGTTGTGGAAGCTGATTGGTGTGCATGGAAGAGGAGTCGAAGGGTTGTTTATATGCATGCAAAAAACTCATAAAGTCTCTCTACGTTGGCATCAGGACCTGAAAATTTTCATAAAAAATGAAAAAGGTTCCTTGGGCGGACGGAACACATAAATTATGAAGTGAAAAGATCACCTACTAGTACTTGCTCTGTTATACAAATATTTTAGAGCAAATAATAAAGGCCACCACACAACTCCAACTGCACCAAATTTGACCCCATTTTGGTAAAGTGAATCAACGACGAAATTGGTAAAGTGCATGGGATATGAAAATTTGAGACTTCGGGCCCTCGGGGGCAGTTAGACAACTGGAGGCTACAAGGGCATGAAAACTGAGTTGGTCAATGATTGCTCTTATCGTAGATGTGCGCAGTGTTATCAACAATTATATCCATTGTTGAAGCATATTAAACTATTAGTAATATAGATACATATCAACGATATATCTGCATTTTAATAGGTGTGGTGATGTTTTTTTTCACTTGTAAATTGAAAGTTTTATGTTCGATTCTCCTAAATAGCAAGTTTGATATCAATTTATTATGTTGAGTTATTGTGTAGCTTAATATAAATTTCTCACTTCTTTAGCGTGAATTATCTTGCAAAAAAAATAAAATAAAAACTATTAACCCAAAAACGAGTAGTTACCTCTACTTAATCTTACAAAAGATTTGTAATTTAAGTGGTTAATAGTATTTACCTCTGCACTTGAAATTTTAAGTTCAATTTTCTCTTCCCACTATCGCTTATAACAAAAATTAATAATAATAATAATAATAATGACTTTACGCAATTTTTATGAGAGATTTTTCTGTGTGCCTAGAACACAGCCATGTACACCAAGTGTCATGGTACAACTGGTTGGCTACAGAGAAAAAAAATTCAGCTACTTGTCTTATAACATTTGATGTATCAGAGCGTGTTCTCGTCACACTAAAAAAAATTTCGGTTTTACAACCATGACATAAGATTTATCACCAGAGTTTCTCTACTCCATTGAACCAAATTATGCAAATCTTAGATGTTGGATCTAGAACCTTTTGGCTTTTTTTTTTATTCCATTTACAATTTTCCAAATTCCCCACCATGTTCCACAACAATGTTATATATCGACGGTCGGTTTTGTTACTGAAGAGTTGGTATGCTTTCCTACTTTATATTATCCTTCAACACCAAAACCTGCGCCTGCATGCTGGAAAAATAAGCCAGCTCTCGCTTATCTTTCTACTCCACCCACACAATACTGCTTGCAATGCTGTACGTACAACTGCATCTTGCCCTACTGTATAAGCACAATCAACAGCTTTTGAGTTTTGTTAAGAATTCGGGCTATATCGCTTGCTGTATGCCTGCGATTTTCCGTTCATAACCATGAGAAGCACCCTATTCAAGAAGGGAAATTCAAAATGTGGTTTTAGTAGAAACCGGTGTTACATTTACAGCACGGTATACTTGAACACGTATTGTACAACTCTTTTCAGGTTTGACAAACTCAGTCATATACATTTCACGGTATAAGAGACCTAATTTTACATTATAGACTACAGTTCTATCAACCACCAAAGCATCTAAAGATGGAAACTAGTTAAAGTCATACGCGACGTAGACAGGAATTACAAATGTGGTGTTGGGAAAAGAATGAATGAATGATTACTTACTGTGTTATCATAGTTTTGTTATGAATTCTTGTTCCGGGAAAATCCACTTGCAGAGAGAAGCCTTGACAGGAAACCCCCACCGCTGTTTGTGTTGTCCTTGTCACGAGAATTGCTTAGATTGCTTATGAGAGACCAGTGTGTCTCAAAGTCTGGCTCAAAACCACTCTCTTGCATTTTTTGCATGAGCTCTGATGCCTTCCTGAGATTGTTTTCTGAACGATACCTATTAATTACAGACAAATATATCTGCCTGGTCACTGGTTCGCCTACACAAACCATAGAATTCAAAAGCCGTTCTGCTTCTGCAGTTTGTCCATCCCGACATAAACTGTGAACAAGAATGTCCCAAGTGTTGATGCTTGGCTTGAGATTTCTGTCCAAAATCTCTGTAAGAAAATCCATAGCTTGGTCCAGTTTATTAACCACGCAGCAAAAGCTGATGACAGAATCATAACTGGTAGAGGCCGGAAGATTTCCTTTCTTCAACACTATGTTTAGCAGGTCAACTGCCTTGCTCAGTCTTCCATAAGAGCAAAATCGTTTAATTAGATTATCATAGTTGATATTTTCAGGAACTAGACATTTCTCTACCATCCTGTCAAGAAAACCTTCTGCTTCTTCAAGCTTACCCTGAGAAAGAAGGCCCTCAACAATCGCATTTTGAATGATTGAATCATGAACCCAGCCTCTCAATTCCATTTCTCGACACAACCCCACGGCTTTCTCAAGCTCCCCAATACCACACAAGCTGGTTATAACCATTCTCAAGTTGCGGTTGCTTGGCCTGAAATCCTTGGAGATCATAGTACACAAATGGTCCACAGCACTTGACACATCTTTACACCGAGAAAACCCATAAACAAGAAAATTGTAAGTTACTTCATCGAGCCGCAATTTTTCCTCTTGCAAATGATCTACCACTTTATTGACAAGCAAAGCATTCCCGGTTTGGAAAAGATAGAAAATCATAATATTGTGAATGGTGAGACCATGACACTCACTTTGTCCAATCATGAGCTCCTTCAGACTCAACAAATGAAGAACCCTACCTTCCACACACATCAACCGCACCAAATTGCGGAAAGTTGAGAATGAAATGCTGAAACTGTTCCTTATCATGATACCAAGTAACTCCCTCACTTTCTTTAAGTTGTTAATCTTACAATGACCCTGAACCAGAATATTGTAAACTTCAGCATCCGGATGTAGCCCCTTCAATACCATACTCTGTATTAGAGCGGTTGCTTCGCCAACTTTCCCTGTAATACAACAGCCTTCGAATAATGCACGATCAATGGTAAGTGGAGAATAAGATTTCTCTTTTAGACCAATCTCTTTCAAATAAATGGCTTTTTCATATCTACCAGCCCTACACAACTGAGGAATTAATAGGACTAAAACATCCGAACATGGCACCAAATTTCTAGCCAGCATATTGTCCAGTATCGTAAAAGCTACATGAAACTCTCTCTCCTTACACAATCCCCTTATAAGATACCTATAAGCCATACGATCGAGGATGCCACCACGCTGTTCAAGTTCTTCCAACAATACATGCGCAGTTCTTGTAAAACCTTGAATGGAAAGATTTTCTATGAACATATGACATATATCTAACCTTGAGTGAGGGAAGGATATAAGCATACTTTCAAGAAGCTGCACCGTTTTTGTTATCATTTCTTTCTTGCAAAGGCATTCTATTAAAGATTTACAATCTTTGAACCCTGGCAACCATCTGTCGTGTTGAGCAAAATCCCAACAAACATGCAGCTCCTTCAAGTTTCCTCTCCTGCATAAACCTTTAATTACAGCAGTATACGTCTCGTTATTGATTTTCAGATGCCTTTGGAACATTTCATTCAACATTCTCCACCCATCAGATGTCAATCCTTTCTTGATGTATGCTTGGACAATAAAATTTGGAATTTCTTCGTCGAGCTGATTTACCAAGTGAAGCTTTTTATCCACAATATTGGCAATTCCCTTTATATGCGAAGGGGAAGCAGAGAGCCCTTTCAGCAAGGCAGAGAAGGTAGAAAAAGACAATTCTTGCCCCCATTGAACCATTTCATGAACCAACATCAACGCACACTTAAAATTTCCAAGAGCACATTCTTTCATCGTAAGTGAATTATAGTTGGGTACCAAGCAATCTTCTAGGATCTCGGTGACTCTCTTCTCATACTCACCCAAGTCTGTATCCAAATAAAGTCCATTTCCAAGACTATCATAAAACTCCGTTGTAGAAAACCCCACATCATTATCTCTCTTCAATCTCACAGCTAATGGGTCGAATCCTAAAATTGTAAATGCCTTCGATAGTGGATCCTCTACTGAAGAGTTTTGAACCAATCCGTGGCCTGCCATATCAAAAACTACCCTTTTCGCTTCATCAAATTGTCTAGCTTTACAATAGCCTGCTAAGAGAATTCTGAAAGTCGATAGATTAGGTGTTACCCCTCTATCCACCATCTCGTCAAAAATTTCCCCAGCATGCTTCCACATATCCCCCATAAAGACCCCACTGATAAGAGCATTATAGGTATACTTATGGGGCTTTAGTTGTCTTGCCAACATATTTGACAAGTAAATGAAGGCATTTTTGAGTTTTCGTTCACGACAACTCCAGCCAATCATGATCCCAAAGGTTAACTCATCAGGACTGAAGCCTAAATGTTCTAATTCTCGCATATATAGTTCCGACCTTCCTGTCCCGATACTGCTACATAGAGAATGCATAATCCTATTCCCAGCCAGATCATCAGGTGCACACTTGATTTCGGCATAGAAACTCAACAGATCATCAAAGTCCTTCTTCTCACAATAACCACAAGTAATTTCATACAGAACTGAGTTGCTAGGCCTGAGCTCAAAAGCCATAGCCTTCTTCACAAGATTTCTTGCTTCCTGTATCTTTCCATCCCTGCAAAGCAATCCTATGATTTTCTCAACTGTACCCTCCTTCAAACCTCTCAAATCCACACCCAATTCCACCATATCCCAACAAACTCGAAAAGCCAATTTGGTTTTCTTCATTTTAACTAAATGATCAAGAAAAGCATCATAACACGATAATGAAGGGACTAAATGCCGCCTCATTCGATCATACATCGAAATGGCCCTTTCTGATTCACCAGCATTAACATACCTTTCAAGCAAATCACTGAAAACTTCATTACTACTCAATACAATTTCTTGGTTTTCCATTGTGGAAAGCAAGAATTCAACTTCTCTAAGCAACCCCACTCGAATAAGCATCGAGGCCATGACCACATACGACTCCGAAAAATGCTTAAAACCCTTACTCTGTCCACTAACCCACTTGAAAATCTCCCACAAAGACTCGACCTTTCTAACTTCAAACCCAACTCTCCCACACTGAAACCGAAAACCCAGTAATAATCCGAGCACATCTTCAGGTTTTAGCTCCGAAACCCGCCTAATTCTACGAGCGTATTCGGGCACCACATCATAAATCTCCAAAAGAAGGTCTTTCAGAGAAGCATTGGCAAAGTCTCTGCCTTTGTTCTTGTCAAAAAATTGGGAGCTTCTCGAAAACACAGACTGGGCAATTCCAGAGAAACAAACGGAAGATAAATCTATGTGGGTTTTGTTATCTGGGGTCGGCGGAGATGGCGGCGGTGAAGGGTCCGTGAGACATGAGAATTGGCGGCGAGTAGTCACGAGTGAGAAGAAAGTGTGAAGAGATGGAACCTGGTTGATATAGGGTCTGTGAGGCGAGTGAGAATATAAATGTTGGAGCATCCCATCGCAGAGAGCGGCGGCGGCGGTGGCGGTGGTGGTTCTTCGTCTCATTTATGCATTGCATTGGCCCATAGTGAGGGAATTCTCAGTACCCGTAAGCAGAGTTTAAGAGAAAAGGTAATTAGCGTTTGTGTGGAAGTCGGAACGACAAGAGGGTCGGTCGTTTTGTTTTCTAAGCCATTATATTAGAGGAATTAGTTGTTAAAGGACAAACCTTTTTTCAAAATAGGGAAATCAACACGGCCGACACAAATTTTGATACGAAAATATTTACAAGATCCTATATTGATACAATTTAAAACTTCACAATGAACAATTTTTGATTCAATTTCATCTTCTAAATGCAAAATTCTAATCGGTGATCATGTTGTTTTACGTGAATCATATATTATGGCATATGAGACATTTGCGTTTTGTGTTGATTGCATCAATGATGTTGGTTTTCCTATTTTAGTAAAATGGATTTGTTATTGTCTTGTTAAAGCCAAATTTTCATTATATAAACTAGCAATGTATGCGACATCTTTCACACAAAAGACGACATCTGCATGTAGATCGTGCTTGAGCGTAACTCCTTTTCCCCGATATCATATATGCAAGAGACAAAGATGGAGTAAACTTTTAGCAATTTTGCAAAAATAAGACTAAACGCATCAGCAGTTGGCAGTCTAAAATTATGCAAAGCTTTTCCCGCTCAAGTTCTGGTAGCCATGGATGAGCTTGAAATTAAGAGAAGAAAAAACGATAAATATTTCGCAATTCACATCGGCTTAAGCTTAATTACTGAATTAATTATGATTAATTCGACTTAATTCCTGATACCGTATTCTAGTCAGTAATTTGTATCTGTGACGAATTATGTTTTTCACAACCGTTTGATTGAATTCCTTCAATCCTCACCCTACATTTTTCGTAGCATTATAAGTTATGTAGTATTAATGATTTTTCAAAGAGAAGTGTGACATCACCGTCCAAACCAAACATAACATTTAAAAATTGGACTCAATTCTCAAAATATTGACAAATGTGGCAAACAAAATTTAATCATCAAATTATCGATTATCCACCTAAAGGGTTGACTTGTGGCACTCTTAGAGAACATTAAGGGGCAAGCATTGCCCTTGAGAATTGAGATGCAAGAGGCAACCATAAGAGTAGTTGACCTCAGTTGCTGTTGAACTCTAATCATCCCATCAAAAATTTCAGTTATATCAGCGTTGAAGTTCGTCAAAAAGTGTACGCATTCTCTTATTCCTCATAAGTTCTTAACAAAAAAAAAAGGAAAATGGATCCGAAGTCAAGTGCTTTTGTGATTGGAATAGTTGGTGCTGCAGTGACTCTGTCTGCTTATTCTCAAACTCTCGTCTCTCCAACTCAGTGCATCGGAGTCGGCCTCTTTGTTCTCATGTTTGGGTTGCTGGTCAGGGAAGGTCTCATATCTCTCTAGCTCACTCCATCACTCTGGATAAATTTATTTCGCTTCCCTTTTCGTTTTTGTAATTGAAATTTGCTTGATATGCTTTCTACAATTTATTTTTCTGGGAGATTTGTATGATCTAGAGCTTGTTTAATAGTTGTTATTTGGATTGGTGGGCTTTTGTTATATGTAATCTGTCTGTTTTTTTTTCTTTCTATGTATTATGATGCAAATCAAGGATCATAAGTGCATATGGGAATACTTTCTTGAGAAATTAGTTGTTTTCAATAGATAGCTTTTGATGTTAGAAATGATGTTGATTGAAACTATATAACTAAAATCGATCCGGTACAAATATCAAATTTGATATAAATATGGTGTCATTGAATAGTTAACTCCACTAGATTAATTAAGTGGTTGAACTTTAACTAAATGCATGTACCGATACTAAATGTAGCGACTCGGGATCCCATTTTTTCATAGATTTATGAAATATATGGTATGTATACATATAACACGTTCATGTTATGAGAGCAGTTAATCCAATCCCAACTACCTCACATAACATTGACCAGTTATAATAAGTTACCCGAGTCAAAACGATTGTGCAAAGTTTGCAAGCTAGTCGTCCTGTGTTAATCTGTGATATCCGACCTTGTGAAAATAAAGACAGACATTAGTCTGACAGTAAAGCTAAGCTGTCTAACTTCTGTTTCATGTAGAAAGTTTCAAAACATTACATATATACGAAGCAGACAGCTTCAAGAAACCTTAAATAAAATTAGATGTATCAAGCCGGCGACTCCCATCTGCAAAGTATGCAAAAAGATTAGATGAAGGAATAATGTTTTTCTTTAACTAATACAACCGATATTCTATACTGTAAACTAATCTAATATATAGAGAGAGGCAAATCTAAATTCGAACTCGAGTACATAATGTGGCTAATGCCCAAATCTGTAGATCAAGGAATAATGTTAAGTGCATAAAGAAATAAACGAGATTTCCATAAAAATAGACCAACTAACCCTTCAAATTGAGGTCTATGGCATGAGAACATGCTCCCATGACTACAACTACCGTCACTGCATGCATGATTGTCGAGATCGTGGTTGTTATCGTCGTCATCACAAATCTAGCATGAGAAAAGGAGGCAAAAATGTAGCCAGAGACGACTTGCCGATCAACTCAGTGTCACAAGATCATGTATCTTATCAATCATGCATATACGCATGAGATGACATTAACATACATGATACATCCCATATGTATATGCTATGCACATATACATATATACATATATAGATCTACAAGATTAGGGTTGATATACAAATATTGTATGGGAGCATTGTTGCCGGCAAGTCATCCTTGGCTGCACTGCATACCTCGTTCCCACATGCAAGACTTAAGATGAAAAATACCACATAAGTAGAATAATATGAAGTTCCGATATACAGTGAAGATTGTATGTGTTTGTTTGGCAGCAAAGAGAAAGAGGGCAGACTTTCCCGCAGGGCAACCAATCAAAGTAGAGTTTAACTGCAAGAAACTCAAGAAATGGAGGCAGAAGTTTAGGGTTTTTTCCCAAAGGAGAAAGACAACATTCCCGAGCAGAAAACGGAAACGAAACCCCTCTACTTATTTCAACAAGAAAACAAGCAAATTTCCCAAACAAGAAGCTGTTAGAAACAGGTAGAGAAAAAGAAGCCGATTGGACTACAAAGTCCGCTTGGCAGTGCTTGGACGAATAAGCTTTGAGCCAAGCATACATATAGAGCAAACCCTAGAACTCTACTGTCTTGCAGTTGGCTCGTTGCACGTTTTATGAAATTGGAAAAGCTGCTTTTTCTCTGTATCCAAACAGTCCTTGTATTAATGGTGTCAGATGTTGCACAGTAGTAGAGCAACCCTAGTACTGTCCGACCCGCGTCTTTTGTCCAATAGGATTTGAGCAAAAAAACGAGTAATTTAGAGGGTTCTTAGATTTGGATGTGACTTTGCATGGGTGCATAATCCAAAGAATATCGAAGCCTAAAGATCCATCCCCATCACCCTTCATGGTGCATTATTTCTAGGGAATTGATGTGCTTTTAAATTGGGAACAATATTTGACTACTAAAAAATAAGTAGGAGTTCCTACTCAAATTTTTTAATGTCTTAATCACAGAATTTTGTGCTTATAATCAGAACTGTTCATATTATAAATCACATTGTAAAGATCATCTATGCCAAAAATAAATTAAAGCTAAGGTCGTTTAGTGAATCTATTGTAGAAAATATATAAACGGTTCGTAATACTTTTACATGTATCGTTCATTTGTTTACAAACAGTTTAATGACTAAACAACCTTATTTTTAAGGGAGTTTTAACGAAACACTCACGATATAGTTCATTTTAACGAAAAATGATATTTTTACTCTAAAAAGTCACTCCTAGTACTATTAACTTACAACAAATTTTGTCATTTTGATTAATACTCAAAGTTTTCAAGCTCTTTTCATTAGTTTTTCTTATTTTTAATTTATTTTTTGTAAAGACGATCTTTATAGGATGATTTATAATTTAAATAATTCTAATTACAAACATAAAATTCTATAAATAAACAACGAATAATTTTAAGAAATTTTAAATAAAAATTTCTACTCATCTTTGAATACTCTGTTTTTAAATTAATTGGTATGGCTATCTTCAGAACGTGTACGATCGAGTAGGAATGGGTTGGTGAGGTGAGTTAATTTACTGCATTTGGGAATGCGCCGCATCCCAAGATTCCCAACAAAGTTTTAGGGCTAGGGTTTTTCTTTCACCAATGATATGACACAACTTGATTTCGATTTATCACATGACATCGCATTGGTTTGAGAAGATGCCAACTTTGATTTAGATTTCATGCAAGTCCAAATTGGAATTGGATCCTCTTCGTGGCAACGCTTCGGAATTCTAATGACTGAACAACAATCGTTGAATTTTGATCCAACGATTACAATTATTATAACTGTAGAAGAACATTCATGTTTAATCCAACGGTTCATATTGTCCAATCAGTAGGATGCCGAAGCATTGCCTCGGAGAGGATCCAATTCCGTTCAAATATATATGCATAGATATCTGTCAGATATCCAGATCCCGATATGAGTTCATTATCATAAAACTCAAATTTGGTTTAATGTTCGTAATGTGCAACAAAGTAAGAATTCAAAGTTAAAATTTAACGAATTGGCTGAGAATTGAAATCAAAACTCAAATGTTATATTATACCATCTTTAAAGGAGATGTCAAATCTTAAGTAGAATACCATGTAATCAAATTTGAATGAATGACCAAACTTCAACCGATATGTCAATCCTATATAGATTGACATATGAAACTCATATGTCAAATTTGACATACGAGAGCATCTTCAAAAATGATGTCAAAATATCCAAATTAGCACTAACGATAAAAAAGACACCAACAATATTTTCCAACCAAACAACCAAATCTGATGTGATATAACACGAAATAAAATCTCTTTGCCTCGCTGACAAATTTTACAGCAGCTTCTAATATTTTTTTAATTCATTATTAAATTTGTATCAAATCTCCAACTCTCCTCTCTCACCGGAACCTAGAATCTCAGTCGTCGCTCATCCTCCTTCTTCTTCCCTTTCTAGGAACCAAACCCAGAAACAAACCTAAAACCTCACGATCTTCGCTGCAATCCGGAGAAAGAAAATCCATGGAGTCCATCACCACACCTGCAAACGGAGTTGCAGGCCTAAAGGTAAAATCCGCTCCTCCCTTCTTCGTCGTGGTCTTCAAAGTTGGATTTTTTCTCTGCAATGGAAATTAATTCGTGTTCTTGTCTGTGCACAGGATTCTCTCTCCCGTTCCACAGTTCCTCTCGTCTTTCTCCTTCCCCTCTCCACCCTCTCCACAGTATCTTCGAATCCGGAGATTTCCCGAAAGGAGGGGCTGGGCTTCGTTTCGCATTTAAAAATAAAATGAAAATGAAAAGAAAATGGTGTAATAAAATAATAGTTTAATTTGACATATCAGGTGGAGAACATAACTTAAAAAAATGTTAAAGTGCCACATGGGCCGTCAAATTTAAATTTTATGCTTAAATTTTGATATCTCCTTTGGAGATGCTAGAGAAAACGTGATGTCAAATAATTTTTAATTATTTTATTGTGTAAGTCTCATTAATCACTAATTATAGAACTTGAAAATGTATTTTAATTGCTTTCTTTTTAAAATGGGTTCTACAAATATTATTTATAACAAAAAATATATATCGGTTAGAAAAAAAGAAAAAATCCGATATTGTCACGTCAGCTATCAAATTAACATTTAACATTTATCTTTTGACATCTTCATTAGAGATGCTCTTAGAGATCAAATTTAACTCGCGTGAGCTCCAAATTTTTATTTATTTATTATAAATGCAATATATAGGGAGGGTGAATCAAACTCAGGATCTTAAGTGCATAAAGCAAATGTTATAAACCAATTGAATTACAGTGTCATTGTCGTAAATTACACCTAAAACGAGAATTTCAATTTCAATTTTAACTAGAGATCCGCGAACTACACTTGAAATGAAAATTATATTTGTGTTTTGACCTTCAAAAATGAATTGAAGTTGAGACGTGCCAAATAGTACAATACCTATAGTGTCCCCAACTTAACCACATGTAGCACAAGATACCTAAAGACCTTGGGGCAAGTGGAAGTTGAAAAATTTGTTATAAGTTGTGACTTTTTTTTTTGCGAGATGACTGATGTAAATCTTTTTGCTTTATTTAACACGAACCCGCATATTCAACAATATATAAGACCCAAAAATAACATTTGAGTACAAACTTTCCGCTAAATTGAAGCCTTCAAGTCGAAGTACGTTTCTTTCAGGCCATAACATTGATACAGTTGATTAAACAAGTTTTTACTTTTGCTAAAAGTAATGTCTCAGCGTCACCTTTATGTTCTGCAGATGACCACTAAATTAGACGAGGGTCATCACCTTACGTGCTCATCGGCATTCCTGTCAATTTTTATTCTGTGCAAGTAAAATCGTCATCCAGCTCTTGGTCTAGTGGTACTTTCCGTCTAAACATTGAAAGAGATCCAAAGTTTGCAATAAAAAACACCGGAAAGGCAATTTCTTGATTCCCTTCAGACATTTGTGATAAACACCAAGACGCAGAAAGCAACCAAAGGCTTCAAAACACATCACACCAACTCATAAACAAGAGAAAAACTGCTGAACTACAAAAGCATGACGGGGCCGCGCCCCGACAAGTACACAACCCGCACACATCCCCTTCCCTCCAAAGAGAAAAACAAAATTGCAAAAGTCAATCCCATCCAGAGCCACTAGGTACAAACAATACGCAATAAGTTGCCGATCAGATTATGTACTCAACCAACAGAGGATATATACGCCTGCTTAAATCGTGTTTGCAACAAGCAATTCTTGTATCATGATCATGCCGACGGCATTCATTCATATAACCTGTCAAATGCGTTGTACAAGAGAGATCACATTTAACTATAGCCAGACAGTGACACGACGACCATGCATAACATAATAAATCAACCTACCACTCAGAATCGTCGAGTTTCAACCCCACAACTTTCCGACTAGGCCTTCAAAACTTAGGTCTGAAGCTCCAGCATCCATCGAGTTGGGATGTAACAAACAATTGAAAGAAACTCCAAACTTACCTGAACATGAACATGAACAAAACTGCCAGCAGCAGAACTTGATAGGAACCTTGCACTTAAATTTTGTGTTCAACCAAAAATTTCCCAGGACAGCAAATATTTCGTTGCATGGCATTCAATTTATAAAAATGCAGGCAGGTGTCTAATTAAAGCTCAAACACAAGCGCAAACACCACCAAGCACACAGCTTAAGTAATGGTAGCTACTCTAGAAACAGATCCCTCGAGTCTACTCCAATTCCACTACCCTAGTCGTGTTGAGATTGAGCTTCAATTACACATCCTCGTCATTTTTAAATCAGAACTAGTAGACCCCAAAAACAGTTATGTAGATGGATTTCACAACAGATATCGGAAACCAAAATGTAATATGAAACGATATAGAAGTGAAATCATAAATGCGTGCAGTCAGATGGTACAACAATCTGCTACATCACAAAGTAACCGGTTAAGTTTTCATGATCCACAACATATAAATTCAAACAACAAAGTAATCAAACTACATAGCTGAGAAAACACAAATACAGAGGCAACGTTGAAGTAACATGGCTTCATAATGTCAAAGTGTAACAGGAAAAACAGCAACATGGGCAGGCAAGCTGGTATATGGTTTCTAAGGAAGCTTGGTAATTTTGGTTTCTTGGACTTTTTAAGTAGATTCGTCAAGGTGGGCCATGACTATGTCATATGCTGGTTCGTCTTCTGGTTTAGGCAGACAGTAGGCTGGCTTCAGGCTTCATAGAACTCAGCTGTTTCGATGGGATGGGAAAGGCAAAAGAGGGAAAACAAGAGCATCAGAATTTTATATACAGGGAGATTGGAGAGGTTACGATTATCAAAATACTGGCCAAGGGGTAATGCCAGTTATAATAACAGACATGAAAATCTCAAAAGACAATCATAGTCTACCTGATGGGACCATCATTAAACATAGTTTCTCCTCCGAGAAACAGGGTTCTGGCTAGATAACCTGATATCATAAGCTTCAAATCAGGATTAATGCGTTTTGAGACCGGTATTCGTGGGAAAAAGAAACAGGTTACTTATTTAATAAACCCAACATTAGAAGCCTACTGCGCTCATGAACAAAGCCGGATGACTCCATTCAGAGATATTTTGTCTAAAATTCGTTAAGTGCTACTATGAAGTTCCAGAATTCATATTTTATGGATATCCAACTAGAGGTGTTCTACTGATGGTGAAGTTGTCACCTAACATTAGGGATAAATCTAGCTACTCGATAAACACTCGCAGGAAAGAGCAAAAGAACAAAAAATAAAAGGGAGGCGGGGAGCTGAAATTAAGAAGAGGCAATCCAACTAAGAAAGGACGATGAAAGAAAAGTTTTACCCAGAACTACCACTCCGCCCAGAAGAAAAACTTCCATAGGCTCCGTAAGCACTGCCGCTACCACCAATCTACATATGATATGAAGAAAAAGTGTGAGGGAACAAATGAAAATATTGGTGGTTGCACATAAAGGGTAAATAAACAAAATCAACTGCACTAAATAAAGAATCTATGAAAGATGGCACTAAGTGAAGAAGAAAACCTTTGTAAAGTGAAAACAAGTCACCTTAACTCTTAGAAGAATAGTCAAAAACTATAAAAAGATACCTGTGAACCACCATAACTTCCATAACTGTCATTAGCTGCAAAATCACTTGAGCCACCATAGCCAGCATTATATGAATGCCCACGGCCATGTCTTCTACCATCCCTACTATCATAATTTGGACCATCTGGACCATCTGCTGACACAGGAAGATAAGGCAGAACTGGCAGGAATCCCGACATTCCACCTTCCCGGTCGAAAATGTTTGCTCTTAATCTGGTAACTACTTGTATAAGAGCATCCTTAACAATATCAAGGTCTCCAGAAATCTGTAAAATGAAACCCAAAATTGTCAATATTCATACTAGCTTAATCTAGAAAATCTCTAAATGCATTATCAAAAAGAAAAAAAAATCAAAATGACACAAGAAAATACAATGGTCAGGCACAGCACCGGGAGAAAGGCTTTACCTGCACCATTTCATCATCTTCAGATGCAATTTTGGGAAGATTTTCCTTGGAAAGTATGCGAATATTAGCTTTGGTAAGTCTCCTCATCTCAGTTACAATAGCTCCACCCTTCCCAATTAGGCAGCCAATTCGTGAGGTTGGAACAAGCAGGCGGGTTGTGAATGAGACAATTCCTGAATCTCTTTCTACCTTTTCACTGCATCTGGGTTGCAAACGCACTGCTGCTTCTATAGTTGCTGAGAATGTGTCTTCAAAGAACTGAAATGGTACATGTTAAAAAAAAACAATGATGTAATATCCTCCAACGATACATCTGCATGCAAAAGACAAATGGAGTAGTAATTCACCTCTTTTGCCGATACAGTAATTAGGCAATCATCTCCTTCAGTAGCTGAACTATCAACTTTAATGACAGCCCCAGAATCCTGTCTAATTTGGTTAATTATGGTACCACCCTTTCCAATCACACCTCCAATATTTGCAGTTGGACAAACCAAGCGAATAGAAAATTCTTTTGAGGATGCTTCATCTCTTGGAGCCGAGTACAAGGAGCGTGACCAGTCTCCAACATCACCTTTGTACCCCCCTCCATAAGGACCCATCATTGGAGCAATTCCCATCAGTGGGGGACCACCAGATGGACCCATGAGTGAACCACCAGAATACATAGGCACCGAAGAAGTAAGCAAATGCTGAGATCGTGACGGGTTATCATGTAGGCGAGATGCAATTTGAAAAAGAGCCTTCTTAACAAGCGGAGCTTCCCCAGATATCTGAATCCATTATCAAGAACTTAATAAGCAATATCCAAGTCCCCACAAAACAAATAACTTGCACAAAGTGACTCCAAAGAAAAATTCTCAACAACTGCACGTCTCACAATATAATATAGCATGTTCCATCGAAATCTCTAAACAGATAAGAAAATGCAAAGCACTACTCACTTCAGCTAAAAGATGTCAAAATGCTACCAAGAAATTTACCCATTACAGATCAAAAGCGCTAAGAACCCGCATCAAATCACAAATTTAAGACATATCCATACGCAACAAAATGGCAAAGCTCAAAAATTCATTCAATCTACCTGCACAAGCTCATCAGAGTTCAAGGCACAAGAAGGCAAATGGTCTTCCTTGAGAATCCGAATCTGCGCACCGGTTTCACTTCGAATGTTCTGAACAATCTGCCCTCCTTTCCCAATAATGCAACCAATCTGATCAGACGGCACAAGAAGCCGCGCAGTCACATGGTGCCCCCCGCCACCACTACCGTCCGCTTCCTCGTCAATATTATTATGCGTGTCCTCAGCAATCACCCTATCATGGACCTTGAACAAAGCGTCCTGAGCCGGAGCCACATACGTCCCGCCATCTTCGAACCCATTCGTCTCATCGCTCGCACTGTAAATAGTAACCACCCGCTCTTCGCTGCCCGGCACCGTCTCGCCGATTCGAATCTTGGACTTTGTGTCCACCCTCAGCTGCTTCACAATCTCTCCTCCTCTCCCAATTATGCTCCCAATCTTCTTCACCGGGCACAAGTAACGGTAAACGGTGTCCTCCGCATCGATGATGAATTGCTCTCTTTCTTCGCCGGAATTTCTCCTTTTGTTTCCTCCTCCGCCGCCGTTGTCAGCGTACTCCGACTGCGAATGCGAACGTTTTCCGTAACTACTCCTCTGACCTGCCATCGCTATCTGTTTCCCAATCATTCGGTTGAAACAAAATCAGTGCGAAATCCGATTAAAATATAATTTACAACCAAAATTGGTACACAGAAACCCTAAATTGGAGAAGAAAATCGAGTACCTTTAGCACGGAGAGAGATGATGATCGAACTACCAGATTCTGCTGCCTCTGCGATTTGAAATCTTAGATTCAGATTTCTAGGGTTTTGACCGCCCTTGCTCTTCTTTTTTTGTATTACTACCATATAGACTTAGAGGAAGACCCTAAAGCTTGCGAGGAGAATAAAATATTTTGGATGCGCATCTAATTCTTAATATTATTTGATTAAAATTTTAATAGTATTTAAAGTTTAATAAAAGAAATTTGACTTTGTACACCTTATTATATTATTATTAATATTTATATTTTTATAGTTTTGACATTAATTATTTGATATTTTATGAGATTTATAATCATATAAATTTAAAATCCCTCATTATAATTTATAATACTATTAGAAACGGTTACAATAAAAAAATTCAAACATTTTGATTTAATAAATGGATAAAAACTATGTAAAAATAAGAAATAATAAATGACAAAAGAATGTATCCATGGTGTTAAAAAAATTGGTACATTTTACAAAAGAAATAGGTACATTTCACATATAACAAAGTGGTATATTAATAAAGAAGAATGTGTACATTATAAATAAATTAGGGTACAGATAAAAGATTAAAAAATTATGAGTACAAATGATTTATTTAAAAATATAGGTGCTAAAAGAAATTAATACATGGGTACAAAATAAAACTAAAAAGAAAATACTACAAATTTTAAAAAAATGTTGCAAATTAAAAGTGGATACAAACTAAAAATATAAATATATGATACAAAGTTTAGGCATAAAACATAAATATATCATATGTAATTTTTCTATCATTGATTAAATATACAATGTCACGTGACGGTATACACATGGGTACAAACACAAAAAAAACTTTAAAAAAATTGGGCACAAAAAGAAACTAATATATGGGTACAAATAAAAAATGAAAAGAAAATTGGTACAAATTAAAAAATATTTGCAATTTAAAATAGGTACAAACTAAACATAAAAATATATGATAAAAAATTTAGTCATAAATATAAATATACTAATTGTAACATTTTTAACACTATATGAATATATTTAAAAATAATAATATTTTATTATTCAAATAATTAATAATGTTATTAATACCCAAGGACCTTGATCAAAAATTGAAAATGAATATGATTTTAATCAATTGAGTAACAAAAAGAAGGATGTGAACCTAATTTTCCTATAAAATTATAAAACTAAGACCCTTCTCAGTTTTTAAATGTTACGGTTCATTTAATGATATTTGTAATTCATTCTCGCATCAAATTACGTCGATACTTTCATATATTACGGGTAATGTAGGAGACATCTTTATTTTTCTCAGAGAAATCCTTAGAATTACCACTAGCTTTCAATTCACTTCTGACCATCAAATGAAATGTGAATAACCTGTCCTCCTCTTTGGGCGCTTCTGGTTTTGTAGGTGCTTGAAACAATTTTGTTTTCTCCATATTACTATATCTCTAGGGTCAATACTTATATATGAGGAACTACTGAACTCAATCACTTGCTACGGTTACTAGATTATGTATTATTAAAAAAAAAATTTTAATACAGGTGTGACTTCAATAGTAATTATCATTTGCACATAACAAATATATTGCTAGACCAATAATTAGCGAATATAAAGTATAAAACTAAGCTTGTATATCAAATTAAAGCATAGTTTGTAACGAATGTTATCACATGATCACATCCTACTACATTTTATGCGATTGTATATTTCTAAATCTACATATAATTTAATACTCATTTTTTCTAGTATAGATAATATCGTTTGTAAAAACAAAAAAAAAAACTCATTTTGCTTTAGTTTCCTAATTAGGAAATTAATATCCACTCAATATAAACAACCTACGCACGTATTTATGAGTAGTTAGTGATAAATAGCAATTATCTCCCAAACAAGAAAAACTTGTGTGGGGCTTTACTTGCCACTGGATTTTGTTAAATGACACTACAATCCAATGATGTATATTTTTTTCTTCCTAAATTTTCCCTCTGGTACGTTTATGTTTTACTGTAGAAGTCTTCAGTTTCTTCTCTCTCCCACTTCTGCCATCATGTTAAAGATGGATAATCAACCAAAATAGTTGTACTTCAACCAAAATAAACTAAGGAAGAAAAATGAGAGAGAATGAGAAGAGGAAAAAAATGAAAAAATGAACAGACAAATTTTGTTAAACATCAAGTATGTGTTAGGATATATATATATATATATATATATATTATCATATTTTCATTTCATTATGGATGGAGAAGATAGTTTAATTTTTTTTCACCATTATTTACTCTTATGAAGGAAGGAAAGGCAGAGTGGGGAAGAAGCGGGCAGATAAAATTTGGGAATAAAAAGGGGAGACAGAGGAGATCAGAGGAAAAATGAAATATTAAATTAATCTTATGGTGTATATCAATTAATAGGAAATATAATTATGAGAGTTTTAAATATTGAAGAAAAAAATAAATATTTAAGACTTACCATGTAACAAGTTTTGATTGGATTATAGTGCCACTCAGCAAAGTCCAATGACAAGCAAAGCTCCACACAAGTTTTTCTCCTCCCAAACCATATAAACATTTACTTTTCTCTCATAAAATCAAAACATTTACTTTTTAAGAAAAAGTAATATAAGTAGACCTGTTTTTTAAATCACATTTGGAAACCATAAAAAATAAACATATGAATTAACACTGAATGATTTAATAATTAGCAATCATATCATAGAAGAGTAAATTGTAGCAATAGTCCTTTAACTTTAACTCAATTAGAGCAATGATCTCTTAACTAAAAATCCATTACCATTGGTCCCTCAACTCATCAAAAAGTACAACTATGGTATCTGAACTAAAAATCATTACAATTGTTTCCTCAACTTTAATCCAACTAGAGAATTAGCCCCTGAACTTTAACTCAATTGGAGCAATAGTCCATCAACTTTAACCCAATTGTAGCAATGTTTTTTTCAACATAACTCATTTTAACAAAATTCTAACGAAGTTGACGAAAATGACTATATAGCTACACGTTTTGATTAGTTAAGGAACCCCAATTGTAGCAATGGTCATTCCAACATAACTTATTTTGACAAAATTCTAACGAAGTTGACGAAAATGATTATAACTACACATTTTGATGAGTTAAGAAACTAATGATAATGAATTTTTAGTTGAATAACCATTACTCTAATTTGATTAAAATTAAAAAATCATTGTTACAATTTACCCATGGTATAATTCACAAAATATAATTTAAATAAATAGTAACGTAGCGTTACCTAACAAAAAAACCCCTCCACCAAGCAAAAACGGCGTTCGCGAGGACATGACGCGCGTCGCAGACATATTTACCCTCGTCTCTTATCGATAAAAATCCTCCCACCAGACGTCCCCAGTTCCCACCCAATCCGACCCAAACCCACAATTTTCACGGTCAAATCTCCCACACTTTCTCGACGGCCAAACACCACAATCGCTCTCGCTCTCTCCCCAAACCCTAACCCCCAATCCAACTTGGTCCACCCTTTCTATGCCCTATGTCGACATCGGGTACGCCGCAGTTCCGGTACACGCAGACGCCGTCGAAGGTGCTCCACCTCCGCAATCTCCCGTGGGAGTGCGCCGAGGAGGAGCTCATCGAGCTCTGCAAACCTTTCGGCAAGATCGTCAACACCAAGTGTAATGTCGGCGCCAATCGCAATCAGGCCTTCGTCGAATTCGTATGCTCCTTCTCACCTTTCTCCGTTCTGATTTCAGTATTGTATTTTCTTTATTAATAAATTCATTAAATTTTCCAGATTTTATGATATTTCGCTTTGGAATTTTCAGTTAGCTGCGTAATTATGCGAGTATACTTATTTCTTGTAAGGATTTAATACAAGCCATTAATTTTTTTATAAATTTACTAAAAATTTCCAGAAATTATGATATATGGCTTCAGGGTTATCCAGTTAGCTGCCTAATATGTATGAATGTTCTTATTTCTTGCAAGGATTTTATGGTATATATTTCGCATCGCTCAATGTTTATATGTTGATGAATGTGATTATTAATTTTGCAGGCAGACCTAAACCAGGCCATAAATATGGTTTCGTATTATGCTTCATCCTCGGAGCCTGCCCAGGTCCGTGGTAAAACCGTTTACATTCAGTATTCAAATAGACATGAAATTGTCAACAACAAAAGTCCGGGAGACGTACCCGGAAATGTCTTGTTGGTAACCATCGAGGGTGTTGAAGCCGGCGATGTGAGCATTGATGTTATTCACTTGGTAAGTGTATTTTGGCCAACATTTGAGCATATCTTATAATATATTTGCAAAACCTTGTTTCAACCTGCCTGGTACATGTCTAGAGATCATGAAATGCCGAGTTGTTTTCTAAGTCATGGGTTTCTGGATAAACATTTACGTTTAATTTACGTAAAGCAGAATTTTTTTTTTTTGCCCCTTTTATTGAAATCAGTTGAATCACAGATGGTTATGCCTCTTATTTAAATTCTTTTGTTGGAAGCAGTTTGGAATTATTATCATGTACGTCATACTCCTTACTAAGGTCACGCATATATGCACAGGTGTCATTCTGCACTTATAACTCATCTGTTTGGATTTTTTTTGCTGCCCATAGTATTTTCATCGTGGAGGGTTTCTGCTGTTGTCTTGTTTCCTTTCAGTATCAATGTAATACATGTATGATGAACCGAACCATTTTTCAGGTGTTCTCTGCTTTTGGCTTTGTTCACAAGATTGCCACTTTTGAAAAAGCAGCTGGCTTCCAGGTTTGTATTGGATGATCTTTCTTAGTTTTGCATATGACTTGTATTCGAGATGCTTTGTGCTTCATTCTTATTCTCTCATTTTAATTTTGCAGGCATTGATTCAGTTCAGTGATGCTGGCACTGCATCTATGGCAAGGAATGCGTTGGATGGAAGAAGCATACCCAGGCAAGCAATCTCCATATGCTCCCTCTTCCCACCATCATTTTTCTCATAGAGATCAGTACATCTGGAATAGTGTGTATTGTTGCTAATTTTGGCATGTAATGCTTTGCATTCAGGTACTTGCTTCCAGAGCATGTCGGTTCCTGCCACTTACGTATTTCTTATTCGGCACACACTGATCTGAACATCAAGTTCCAGTCTCACCGAAGCAGGTAAGAAACAGAACCAGCAGGTCAATAATCTTTCTTTTTTTCTTGCTGGCTTCATTTTTCTGTCTCTGATTGTGTCTATTTCTACACTCTTTAGTTGATTTTATTGTGTGTAAAATCAAATGCTAATTGGTGTGTGTGCCTTTTGTCATCTAGGGATTAGTGAAGCCTGGTAGCCAGAACACAGATGTGTTTGTCATGTCCATTTAGTAATTCCTTGATCTTACATGTTGGCCTTTATGTATTTGTTAATTTCATTGTAGTTAGTGTTGCTCATTTAATATTGTGGGAAATGTTCTCTTCTGCCTTGATCTTACACGATCACACTCTTTTTCTTTTCCAACACATTTTTCTTGTTGGGATGGCTTCGTGTCAGTGTCTTGTATCTGCCACATATTCCTCTTTATACTAAATGATCGCTTCTCATTCTACAATTAGAAAGTATCTGTAATGTATTTTAGAGAACCCGACTTGTCTACTAATGAGAGTTAAAAACTGACTTAATCGTTCCAGTATTTAATGAATTTAATAGTACATCTAAAAGTTGAGGACAACAAGGTGATTAAACAACACTGCCACTAATCATCAAACTTCACCGAACATCATCTTTCTAGCTTTTTTGGCTGTCTTATTATGGTGTTAATGCCTTGCCTTTATCATTTAATCATGGCCATTCTTAATAAGCGTTCTTCAATTTTTTTTGTAAAACGATATCTACCTTTTTGTTTGGGCTTCAAATGGCTTTACGGACATGTTTCTACTTTGAGGCAGTTTTTTACACTCTCACATCAGTTCACATGTGTAGTTTTGGCTTAATTTGTATGATTTTTGTTGCATTGATCCTGTAGGGACTATACAAATCCGCTCCTTCCTGTAAATCCTACTGCAATAGAGGGAATTATGCAGGTATCTTCTTGCTTTTAGAATATTTACTTAAACATATATTATGTAGTATTGGATATTACTACCGAAGCCCAACATTGCTCTAATTTGCTGCTATCTCCAGCCTACTGTAGGTCCTGATGGAAAGAAGAAAGAGCTGGAGAGTAACGTGCTTCTTGCTTCAATTGAAAATATGCAATATGCTGTCACAGTGGATGTTATTCACACGGTTAGGGTTTTCACCTTTCATGTATTTTTAAGTGCTCAATTTACTAAGAGGAGTTGTAGATATCATGATCCTTTCTTATATGCTACAGGTGTTCTCTGCGTTTGGCACTGTCCAAAAAATTGCTATATTCGAGAAGAATGGTCAAACACAAGCATTAGTTCAATACCCTGGTATGTCCTCTTTCAATACGACTCTTTGATTTGTCACTGATCTTTGAGAATTCGGCTGTGGCTAACTTGTAAGTTGTTATTCTCAGATCTCAATACAGCAGCAGTTGCCAGAGAAGCTCTAGAGGGACACTGCATTTATGATGGTGGCTATTGTAAGCTTCATCTATCATACTCTCGTCATACTGATCTCAATGTAAAGGTATAAATGTGAGTTTTTGAGTTAAACTGTTCATGAGAATAAAAATAAGGAAATTGTAAAGACATCCTTAGAAGAAAAAGCGGATTTGTTATTGGTCGAAAAACGATTTGGTCCTTAAATGTATGCTTCTTGACACTTACCTTTCCATCTGATTATCTCAATGCATTCCCAAAATATCTTTCCTGAGATTTTGATTGCTTGTATTTATTCTTACTTGCAGGCGTATAGCGACAAAAGTAGAGACTATACGATCCCAGATGCTAGTTTGCTTGCGGCGCAACAAGTTTCTGGTTACACTCCTCCTCCTCCTGGTGCTTGGCAGAATCCTCAAGCTGCTCCAATGTACCAAGGCAATGAGTACAGTGGTGCAGCTTCTGTGCAGGCCCAAGCTCCTCCAGGTCCTCCAGGACAACCCTCATCATGGGATCCAGCCATGCAGGCAGGCAGATCAACGTTTGTTTCGGCTCCTAGCACCTTTCCCGGTCAAACATACCAGGCATCATCCGGTCCTGTATATTACTCTGCAGCAATGCCAGCGGGTTCTTCGCCTCTCCAATCAGGTCCAACTGCTTCAGGTATGGGTTCTAGGGGAATGCCTCAGCCAGGGGTTCCACCCAATGCGCGACCTGGTGGTGGTGCTTCATCTCCAGGGGTTCGGCCTCCTGGTGCCTCACCATCGTACTACGGCCAATAGGACGTAGTGTTTTGTTTTCTTTAAACGAATGGTGGGTATTGCCGGGCTCATCTTTTGTGTATTTTTGTTGTTGTTGGGAATGCGTCCGACCCCAAATTCGATTTGCAGTGTCTGAAACTCAGCACTGCCCTGCTTTGATTGGAACCTGTTCTTTTGGTTTTAGTTTGAATATCCCATATATATTCTGTTGTTTCTGAAGTACATTTTTGTATCCACACCTTCAATTTGAAGTCCCGGGAACCTGAGAACGGTTTCAATATGCTTAACAATAATTCGATGTCCCGTTAACTTATTCTTGGGATTCTGCTGTGACGGTTTTCTTAGTGAATCATGCATTGTCTTGTGTTTTAATCTTCAGCATGATGGTGCATGATTCGTTTGGACCGCAACGCTGACATCCTGTGCTGCTGTGGGCCAGTAGCATACGATTTTCACTATTTCCACGAACCGTATGGAGAATTCAACCACCAAGTAAATTCCAAAAGCCTGTAATGTAAGGTCAATTACTTGGTTGGCCTACTTCATTTAAAACAAGAGAGTTGTGCAGGCTTGTGGTTCAACACAACACGAACAACTTTCTCACAGTACCAGTGGGTCCGCACCTGAAGTTGATCAAACTCTGTGATCAAACCCCAATGGCGGAGAAAAACTTGAGTGCAACCGAGCGTCTATTCCTTGTGCCCATCTTTCTTCGAGCGAGGAGCATAAAGTAACGTACACTGATTGCGCCTAAGATTTTGCCTCGATGGTGACTGGAGAGCTCGAGAGCTGTCGGATCTCAAACATCCCAATGTGAACCTGTCTCAAGATAATCTAGTTGAATAGTCAACAAGATTGAACTCTTTGCTCAAATTCTAATGCTGCAAAACATCATAGTATATCACCACATGAGTACACTTGCTATACAATATATTCAAAGAATCTGTCTGGTAACTGGTTGTATATCGTTTTGTGCCTAAACTCTCGGAATGATTAGCTTCGATCTTACCGTTGTTTTTTCGTTGATTGTAATTTTTGTCAGTCTTGCCATTAATCAAAAATCGAAGTTTGTGCGTTTCATCTTCATACATGGAAGTCATTTTCTTTCGTTGCATTTTTAAGGAACATGGCAAATCTTTACTTAATAGTTAATACTTCTGTAGAGTTACTTGTAATTAGTATATTGCAAATTGTAAATCCCCATAGCTTTAAAATTGAAGTGCATAAATCACTACCATAGTATTATAAATGTTTAATCAATCAGTAGTGAAAAGTTTTAAGAATAAGTCATACATCAAAGGAAAGACCCACAGCTTTAAAATTTTACGTACCACTTAAGCATCCAGATGCTGTCAATTAGTTGGTTTGTCCTTGCAATTTCATACAAGCTCCACCAAAATCAACTCAAATAATTAAGTTATTTCACATATATACAGATGTGACATTCTGGTCTTGTTAATTTACTATGCAGCATTGGCTAAAAATATGGTTCCTCCATGTGGGTTGGTGATGTTGTACCGCTTGCCAAGTTAAAAGTTTACCAGAAATCTATTATCAAAAGTTAACTAAATATTCATTGAGATTTTTTTATCTTTTAGTCAAAATAGTTTCTAGGATTGTAATAACTCTTCAATTTAGTTTCTGAGATTTAAAATTGATAGAAGTGGTCCATAAGATTGTCTAATGTCAATCATTTTGGTCCTATAAAAAATTTCTGTTAAATTGAAGAAACCACCAGTTTAATTGGAGGGGTTGATTTGACAAGAATACCATCAAATTGACGGAGTTTTTCACAGAATTACCAAAATGATTGATGATGTACAATCTTAGGGACAATTTTTAGCGATTTTCAATCAGAGACCAAAGTGAGGAGATATGTCAATCTCAAAGATCATTTTGGCTAAAAAAAACCTTTTTTTTTTTAAATCAACTGGGAGGGGAGTCCGAACTTAGAAAGCTTTGAACATTAGAAAGAGAAGGTAGACCGAGAACTATATATATAGTTGGTCAAAAGTCATACCCTTGTTATGGTCACAATAAACTTGAGCATGATCAAGAAATTGATTAATTACATGTTTACTTATTAGTAATGACGGAGTAAGAAATTGAAAACTTAGTAATAACGGGAAGTAAAGAATGAGAATCAGATCAATTACCTCATTGTAAATCCAATTCTTAGAACTAACAAAACATACAAATAATAAGCTCCAAATTAGTAGTGTGGTAATTTACCTTTTTGGTGATGTAAATGAAGGACAATGAAGGAGATAGAACATACACGTTTTGCGCTTATTACTCGATTTCACCTAGGCAATCCATATGTCATATGCCCGGTCGGAGGCAGACACAAGATTAATTAACTAGAGCCACGAACTTTCTGGATATATTTAGCTGTGCATTGGAGATTTGGAGGTTAATATCTAACTATGACATGGTCTAATATAGTCTAACGGTTTCTGGTCGAACTTGATTATACATTATACTACTCTTTGATTTTGTTGATATATATACCGTTAAATCAGCATGTATGGTCTAACTTAATGGCTTAATTTAGGAGTGTAATCTAGGGTCTGATGCAGATGTTTGTGCTATATATTAATGGAGAAGTGTAATCTTACCATTCAGAAAATGTATATACATCAGTATCTGTAATTCTGTTGTTCATGTGTCACATGAGGTGAAAGATATACACATCGTGACATGCAAATTAGGGTTTGTCTCTTTCTCTGTATTCAACATATGTGTTTAATGTATTAACTGTTATGTGAGAAGAGATAGACGTTTATGTACAACACTTGATGGTAGGGTTTCTATCGTGTTGCTGCACATGCATATGTATTACACGTTACGTCACATTCAATAGGTACTCATCAAATTAATGATGGAGAATTGCCATCACATGGCTTTCGAAACGCAAATGCATGTGATCGAGAAGTATATATGCACGGATAACGGAAGCATGCACCATCTGCATCAAACCCTAGCAACAATTTATTGTCCATTATATCATCATCAGTCGCAAATATTGGCCATATTGATTTCAAATGTTTGTGAGTTCAGTTATGGTGAAAATGATGCATACTAACACTTGGGGTTGGGTGATTGATTAGGCCACTGTCTGGTAGGCTTAGCTTAATTTGCAAAACTGTTCAACATGGCTCAGAAAGCAAGTGTCCAAATATCCAGAAAAGCAAGCTCCTCATATAATATATATATATATATATGTGTGTGTGTGTGTGTGTGTGTGTGATGCAGAGTGAGTGAGTGAGTGGTGCATACATACGCTAACATCTGTCTTCCGACATGTGCAATTGGTGAAAACCTTGGCCTCTGCGTTGTTGACCATGAAGACCAATCTAAACCACTTCCAATCACACAGTTTACACAAATAAAAGAATAGCTTCAGTTGATTTTTACTAGGGAATGAGCACAAATAGGACTGAAGGTGCACTAAACGAAGGATAAAAGAGCACTAAATCTTGAAATTTATATACGATTTGTTGTTTGTTTAGTGTATATACTGCAGACTTACATATATTAAGTCATAGCCAAGTCGATCTATGCATATTAAACCCTAATTCTTTGTTTTGGAACAATTAGCGTCATGATATATATTATCTAATGATAATAAGGGCGTTGGTGTAGATCGATCACTGAGACGAGAAAATTGAAAGCATTAAGGCCCACAAAATTTCCTGCAAAGATCCGCTGTTTTCACCTCGACTAGACAAGATTTCTATTCTTTACGAACTTGACATCAAATCCAGACGCAGATGCAGAATAAAGTTTCTGGACATAAAGATAAAACCCACATGCATGACCACTTAATTTGCAAAATGGTTGTTTCTATTACACACCACCATATGTATTGGGCAAGGTTACCCCCATAGCTTTAAAGTCACTCACTCTATATCTATATATAGTTTGGCTTGTAATAAAATGGTATGTATCTTTCCCATACACCATGAGAGATTCATAGCTATGGGGTTGTATATCTTCTTGTTTTTAACTCTTTTTACATGGCCTGTTCATGTGATGGCAGGTTCATGTGATGAAAGGAATAGATCCGATAAACTATATAACCAGTTAAAAAAAAAAGATAATAAACATGAAACATTTAATTTAATTATACATGTGCTGTTGTTAACCCATTGGTCTGGAATGAACGGAATTTATCAGCCAAAAAAACTACAGCAAGGTGCACTTTGTTGCAAATGAAAACATTCAAGCCCTAGCTACTTGCAGTCTTCACAGGCAGTAGTACAAAAAGATGGAAATTACCTGCAACTACATGAACTGATTTCAATAAATTTGGAGTTTGGAGAGGAAATTCCACGTGGCAGGTAAATTAAGTGTAAATGTGAGTAGCTCCTAAAAATTTACCATCTTCAGTACCTTGTCTTCAGGACCAGATTATTTTACTATTGGAGGATAAAATTTTGAGCAGGTAAGAGGAGTGTCCAACAACGTATTTGTAGGGTATCTCTCACAAAGCATACCCCCATGCATTTAGTTCTGTATCGAACTCCATACTAGTCCTAGCCGTTATGAGAATTGCCCTAAAATTACTAGCTCTATCGAAATTTCTCTCCTATCTTGTTACTATGGGGGGTTGAGCCAAAATTACTCTCTGCCACTGCCACACATTGGTTTCACTACGGCAATTGCCAAATGGTGGAAATTAACTTGAAAACCACGCGGTTTGAACCCTAAAAACCGCTCTCTCAGTCCCCAAAAACTGCATTTATTGATTCTACAAACAACAGATATCGTGAGTCCCCAAAACCACTTAGCAGCATGCAGGGTCCCAACAGCTTTAAAATTGTCAAGAGATTTTTCAGTGTGGCCGTCACATAAGATGGTACACTTTGTGTCTCTATATAAATAGTGAGTTATGTATGTTAAAAGGTTAATAACTTAAAAATTATAATTTTCCACCACTTGCATAAAAACATGTGGTGTACCATCCGTGTTCCCGTCACAACTAAAAATTTCTCAAAATTGTCAGCTATTGTCATTTCAGGTGTGATGTTGACTGACTTCTATTTATTCTTCTTCAAAAACTATCAGACCCCCCCTCCCTTCCTCTTCATTTCCTCACTACTTCATCCTTTCAAACTTCATCATATCATAATTTCCTCTTTGTAATAATTCTCTCTTTCCTCTTTCTCCCATAACTTCCTTTTCTCATAAATAATACAGTAGTGTACTATTTACTACTAGCTAGTTTTCTTATATAAATATTAGTAACATTAATGCTAGAAGAGTTCATAACTTCGTACCCTCCTTTTTGTGCAGGAAAATGGCTTCCTTGGGGATTCTTGTAATTGGGTTTCTCTCACTTGTCTCTTCTGTTAATGGCTACTATGGAGGTTGGTCCAATGCTCATGCAACCTTTTATGGAGGTGGTGATGCTTCTGGCACAATGGGTATGCCTCGCTCTATGATTTTGATTTAATCAACCGAACGGTTATTAGCACTATAAAATATTCATAACGTACTCCTTCATTCGTCACTTATTTTCATTAGACAAAACTGCATGATGACTATTTTGGAGTGTCAATAACAGCAGCTCTGTCTAATCACTTATGGTAAAAGTAATACTTTTCTTCTATTTCTACTCTACTTATTTGGGCAAGCAATTAATGTTATAGGAGGGGCTTGTGGATATGGGAACCTATACAGCCAGGGCTATGGGACTAACACAGCAGCTCTAAGCACTGCACTGTTCAACAATGGCTTGACCTGTGGGGCATGCTATCAGATCAGGTGTGTGAATGATCCTCAGTGGTGCCTCCCTGGCTCCATCATAGTCACTGCCACAAACTTCTGCCCACCAGGTGGCTGGTGCGACCCTCCCCAGCAACACTTTGATCTCTCTCAGCCTGTCTTCCTCCGCATTGCTCAATACAAAGCCGGGGTTGTCCCAGTTTCCTACAGAAGGTAAATTAAATCTTACACATGCATAATGCAGCAAAGTTTAGGGTTCTATCACAAAATGTCTAGCTGTTATTAGTTGTGGAACCACTTATTATTACTATATTTTAATTTGTCAAGTTTCCGACTTGTTTTTCCGATGTGTTTTGTAGGGTTAGATGCAGGAGAAGAGGAGGCATAAGGTTCACAGTCAATGGACACTCTTACTTCAACTTAGTCCTTGTGACAAACGTTGGTGGTGCTGGTGATGTGCAATCTGTGGCCATCAAGGGCTCGAGGACTCGGTGGCAAGCAATGTCAAGAAACTGGGGCCAAAACTGGCAGAGCAATTCTTACCTCAATGGACAAAGCCTCTCCTTTCTTGTGACCACCAGTGATGGCCGCAGACTGGTTTCTTACAATGTTGCCCCTCCTAATTGGTCATTTGGTCAGACATATACCGGGAGACAGTTTCTCTATTAGTTAATTATATATCTCTCTGTGTATGGTTAGAAAAGCTTGTTTTACTATTCCAGTTTGTTTAGCTACATGTGGTAAAATGTAAGGGTAAAAGATGAAAAAGGTTTGCTTATTATAAGGTAAAAAATGAAAAGGGTTTGCTTCAAAGTGAGTGACCTTTTTCATTTGATTATAGATTTGTGAGTTTTTGCAGGTCATGGCTGGAATTATGCTGAAGCCTCATGGCCATATCTGCTAGAGTGAGAGAGAGTGAGAGAAAGAGAGATCTAGCTAGAGAGAGAATCTGTATGTAAGGCAGTCTGGTAGTGGAAATTTACCACCCGCTGTTAATTCATGAAGTTATGAATAATAAATAGAAGGGTTTTTTTTTTTTTAAGAATTACTACCAGATTAGCAAATGTAATAAACTTGGGCTGTCTATTGTGCGGCTTTTAATTTCATTCGAAGCCGATATTAATCTAAACTACTCTAATACATGGATGAACTTCAAACTGTGTAAAAAGAGCATGGACACTGTTCTGACGAATTGACCTAGTCAAGATCTACAATTACATTCAAGATTATAACCGAGTGTAAAAGATGGAGCCTACTTTGTCTGAAAGAAAAAATCTTAACTTATGCCTCGAAAAAAGAAGGAAAACCCCAAAAGAGAGTACGTATATTTTGTCATGTATCATCCATTTTAGTGCAGATAGTGAAACATTGTGGAGCTGTTTGCTCTTGTAATTATCAGAGTGAAGACAAACGCTCAACTGTTAAAAACAAAAACAACAGAAAGTACGAATGGAATAGAACATGGTGTCTCCAATCTCCATTCATTCATTGAGTGGTTGAAAAGTGCTTTATGGGATAGAAGATTTTAACTCAGCTAGGTAAAAGTGAGGAATGTTTTTGGTGCAACAGATATGGAAAGCAGAGGCACCGACACTATAACACGTTAACGGAGCCAGTGCTCAAATAAGATCGGGTTAGGGTTTCAAATGATTGCTGCAATTAATCTCTATTGGACTTCTGATTACATTTTTGTATTTGGTCCTAAAGGTAGGTAAAAGTGAGGACTTCTGATTACAATTAATCTCTATGGAACTTCTGATCTAATACAAAAGGTAGACTCTTGGCTGTCCTCTCCTTATACTTTTCACCACGTGACGTTTATATCATGAGAGGGAAATATATGTCGGTTGTATGCTAATTTCTTAAATATATTGTATAGTGTTAATTTTAAACAATATATCTCCGATTGTATGCTAGGATTCCCAAATATGCGGTTTTATGCTTTACTCTGAACACCTTCATTTTTCTCGTAATTGCACTGGTAAGTTGTATCACATCAAAGTCACAACCACATTGACATCTAGGCAAGCTGTGTGCAGAATGCAGATACCAAACTGGGATGCAAATTATCAAGTCAGGACAACCACATTTGACATATAGCTCGAATCTTTTGGAATTTTTGGTGCTTGCAATTTTATAAAGTCCAAGGAAAAACACTTATCCCGTGACTTGTGGGAGATAGAACCGGTTACGCGGCAGATTTTCTCACCGCATTAGCTGTGGCGATTTTAGACTTAGATTTGGGGCAACTACCTGATTCGATTTGGAGTGCATTGATGATTTAGTTTGTAGGTCCTTATGGACTTATGGTGCGTGATAGTAAAAGGGCACCTAATGTTTCATCGAACTCTGTGAGCCAGCTCACCAGCTGGTTGGTTGCATGACATGTATGGCCATCTAGATCACAAAACCGATATTGTTCAACTGTTCATCAATGCCAGCAACATGCAAGTCCCAGAAATGCTAGACCTAACTGTGCGTTGTGATCGGATCTGACTATTCATGCTTATAAAATCATAAAATAACAACGTCCAAAGCCGACTCACACGAGCATGCGCAGCTGATCTAATACTTTCCCATTCAACACACCTAATGGCCCTTATTTTAAGAAGAAAACTAACAAAAAGTACAAAAATAAAAACTTTAGTTTTAATGAAAAATGACAAATAAATGTGTAGTGAATAGTATCAAGAAAAAGTAAAAACTCCTTATTTTAAGTAGAGTGGACTGATTTTTTCAAAGACTTGTTGGTTCGGGCTTGATCTTTGACTCAAGTGTAGGAGGGATTTTCGGTGTATCCCAAATACATAGTAGTACACCAATGTCATTATACAAGTGGAGGATACTTGAAAATAAATTTTTTTTCTCCAATTATATAATGACATATGATGTACCACCCGTGTCTAGGCGTACTAAAAAATTTCTCCAAGTTTAGGGGTACTCTTAAGTACAACTAGCGGTATATTCCTTTACGGGCATCTCTCGAATAAATACTACATGTAACTCGTGATGGGAGAAATATTACTAAAAAATTGTTGTTTTCACACATTTTTTTAGTTTCTCATACACTTCTATTTATTTCTAACCATTGAATTGAATAAATCAAACAAAATCAAATAACTGGATTAAACAGGGGACCCCTTGTGTTGGGGTATTTCATGGGTCCAATTTGATCAACCTTAATACATGAGGTCTACTTGATTGTAAGTGGAGTACAGAAGACGTGATCTTCTGGATCGATACAAGTACAAACATAGGGGCTTTAAGCCCATAAAATGGTGGTATACTCTTACAAATTCATAGCCCAACCCAATATTAGCAAAACAAAACGAAGCAAAAGCAGAATCCAATAAAACTGAATCCAACGGCGACAAAACTTGGATGCAGAGCTTCATAGCAGCAATGCCCAATCTAAAACTCTCAAGAAACTCACACCTGCCATTTGTATTCAAACCAAAGCTCGTACCCGCCTCCATTGACGACCCCATCAAGCTTTTGAAGAAAGCAGCCGATACCAAGAACTTACGAACGGGAAAAACAATCCATGCCCATCTCATCGTTTCTGGTGAACCTTCCAAATCCGTTGATATATTTCAAGCAAACTCTCTCATCAACTTATATGCAAAATGTGACCAAGTTTCAATTGCGCGCCACCTGTTTGATTGTTTGCCCAAGAGAAATGTGGTTTCTTGGAGTGCCTTGATGGCGGGGTATTTACACAATGGGATGGCATTGGAAGTTCTTGGCTTGTTCAAGACAATGGTTTCAGTGGACGGGTTGTGCCCGAATGAATACATTTTTGCCACTATTTTTTCCTCTTGTTCTGGCAGTGGGAGAGTTGAAGAGGGGAAGCAGTGTCATGGCTATGTGCTGAAGTCCGGGTTGCTGTCTTATGAGTATGTTAAGAATGCACTTGTTCACATGTATGCCCGTTGTTCGGAAGTGGAATCGGCTATGAGGGTTTTGAACACTGTACCAGGTGGTGATATCCTTTCGTATAATTCAGTTATAAATGGGCTTTTAGAACATGGGCATGTAAGAGAAGCAATGGAAATGTTAGGCATGATGGTAAGCCAGTGCATGGATTGGGACAGTGTTACATACATTACTGTTTTTGGCCTTTGCGCCCGTCTTAAGGATTTAAGATTGGGTTTGCAAGTTCACGGACAAATGTTGAAGAATGATATAAAGTGTGATGTTTTTCTTAGCAGTGCAATGATTGACATGTACGGGAAATGTGGTAAGGTTTCGAATGCAGCAAACGTTTTTGATCGCTTGCAAGAACGGAACATAGTCTCTTGGACGGCAATCATGGCTGCTTATTTCCAAAATGGGTACTTTGAGGATGCATTAGGTGTGTTGTCGAAAATGGGAAACGAAGACATTCTTCCAAATGAATATACTTTTGCAGTCTTGCTTAACTCGAGTGCAGGTTTGTCTGCGCTAAGACAGGGAGACCTACTACACACCTGTGTTGAGAAGTCGGGTTTCAAAGACTATGTCATTGTCGGGAATGCTTTGATCAATATGTATTCCAAGTGTGGCAACATTCAAGCAGCAAATGAAGTTTTTTTGGATATGACATGTCGAGACTCTGTTACCTGGAATGCAATGATATCTGGATTCTCCCATCACGGGCTTGGCAAGGAAGCGCTAAATGTGTTTCAAGACATGTTGGCAGCAGGAGAATGTCCTAACAGTATTACTTTCGTAGGGGTTCTCTCTGCTTGCGCTAGTTTGGGTTTGGTGCAGGAAGGATTCTACTATTTGAACCAGTTAATGAAACAGATTGGCATTGAACCTGGCCTAGAGCACCATACTTGTATTGTGGGGCTCCTCAGCAGGTCTGGACAACTCGATCAAGCTGAGAAATATATGAGGACTATGCCGGTCAAGTGGGACATTGTTGCCTGGCGAACTTTGCTCAATGCTTGTCATGTACATAGGAATTATGGTTTAGGTAAGCAAGTAGCAGAGGTTGTTGTGCGAATGGACCCCAATGATGTGGGAACATATACGCTATTGTCAAATATGTACGCCAAGTCAAGGAGGTGGGATGGAGTTGTGAAGATCCGGAAATTGATGAGGGAAAGAAACATCAAGAAAGAACCTGGGGTGAGCTGGGTGGAGATAAGAAATACTACCCATATCTTTGTTTCAGATGATAACATGCATCCAGAGTCTAGTCAGATACATGAAAAGGTCGGGGAATTGTTGGCCAAGATTAAACCCTTGGGATATGTACCTGATATTGCTGCAGTACTACATGATGTGGAGGATGAGCAGAAGGAAGATTATCTTAGTTATCACAGTGAGAAGTTGGCTATAGCATATGGCCTCATGAAAACGCCTACAAATGCCCCCATTCGTGTTATTAAGAACCTGAGGATATGCGATGATTGCCATGCTGCCGTGAAACTTATTTCAAAAGTCACAAACAGGTTGATAATTGTTAGAGATGCCAATAGATTCCACCAATTTCAGGATGGGAGATGTTCTTGTGCTGATTACTGGTGATAACGGTGAAACCTTTAATCAAAGTGGATTACCAGAGAAGGAACATCTTATGCGTCATAGAGATCACTCCATGTAAGCATCCACGACAACCTAAGCATACAGAGCTTTCTTTGCAGAGGTCCGTGCCATGTAAGTAGTAAATAGTTTCTTAAAAAGATTATGAAATTCACACTCCTGTTCAATTTTTTTCAATGGTTAAAGATTTTGATTGAGTGTCTACCTTTCAGGTGAATACATCGGTTTCACATATAAATTGGGAACTAATCTTTTTTGCACTCAGACGATCATCTATCAGAATTGGAGCTCAGGTACTTTGTTTTATTTAAGGTAACTTTAACGAAAAGCTCCTAGTACTGTTTACTTTAACGAAAAACCACATTTTTACACTAAAAAGTCAATCCTGATACTATTCATTTTACCCTTTATTTTGTCCTTATCGTTAAAACTCAAAGTTTTCAAGTCATTTTCATTAGTTTTCAAGTCCTTTAATCATTTGTCAGCTTCCGTTGCAGATTCTATTCAATCAGAACAGCATTAAAGTTTCTTGTATGGTATCTGTTAGAAGTCAAATAAAATATGAGTTCTTTTTGTTCAAGTTTTCATTAGTAAGAAAGAATTATACTAAGACGTTAAAGAACAGAATACAGATGCATGAAATCTTATAAGCTTAACATAGAAGAAAAAAATGATTCAGCAAAAGCTGGCCTCCATAACTTTTACAAATTCTTTAAACTCTATCCTTCCATCTCCGTTTTCGTCAAAGGTCCTGATCATTTTCTGGCAGTCTTCTAGCTTTGATCCTTCCTTCAACCCCAATATGCGAAGAGCTCTCTGCAACTCCCTTGCATCGATAAACCCATCTTTGTTCTCATCAAACACGTCAAAAGCTTCTTTCACTTCCCCCAAGCTCGGCTCCTTCTCATCAAACAGCCCTGAAAGCTCATCGGAACTAAGCGTCTCCGGCAGTTGCTCACCTTCTGGACTGCAAAAAACTCCCAAGTCTCCCATCACCATATGCACATCTTCTCTTCTCAAACTCCCATCATCACCTCTCTTCTCGAAGGTCATCTGCAATCGCCTTGGCTCAGAAGCCGACTTCTTCTCATTCAAAACCTTTGTCGAGTTACAACAACTGTCTTGGGATTGGAGGAGAACAGACTGAAACCTTGAAAAAACATTCTGAACTCTACTTAAGCAGTTAGAAATCGCGTGCAACAAGATTGCATCGATCAAAACGAAGAAGGGTAATGTGTTCGAGTTAGAATTAGTCGACGACGATGTCTTCTCCATTGTAATAGAGTAGTATAGGCTGAAAAGCATGGATGTTAGATGTAAACAGCAGAAACTAGAAAACCAAGTTAGAGATCTCTTTGACAAAGCTAATACAAAGGGAGAAAAGATTAGGGTGTTGATTTACATTAAGGATCTTACTTGTGGAGGGAGAGATAGGTAGGGAGGTGTTTTATAGGGGACCAAAGATTGAGTCTTTCTGTTTGAAGCCATCAAATCAAAACTGGTCAAGCCCCGGAATATCAAGGAAGTTGCTTGTGAGTTGCTGATGCAGGTCTTTGGGAAGATATGGTGGAAAGTTGATGGAGATATATGGTCACCTTAGAAATTAGGCATTTGGCATAATGTATGTTGTGTGGAAGTTTCTATGTTTTTTGTGAAGGGAGATGTGGTGGGTCCGGCTGGACTGCATTTCTTTAGTCTGTGTCCTTTTGGTGGAGTACAGATCCTCTCCGGATCTAAAAAATTGAGTCTAAGGATCAAATGATCCGGGTCGTTGAAATTTGATCAAATGACTACAAACGGGATGCCTTTCTAAAATTATAATAATTATAGCCGTTGGATCAAATTTTAACGGTCCGGATCATTTGATCCTTAGGCTCAATTTTTTTAGATCCGTAGGGGATCTGTACTCCTTTTGGTGTATGTGGAGATTGTGTGTTGGGGAATCAGACGGCTGGTTGACTAGTTAATCAAATAGGAAATAGAAAATGAAAAGAAATCTCTTGAAGTGGGTTTCTTGGAAATTAGGGTCTGGTTAGGGCGGCTGTTGGTTCACACTATTTGCCATTCAATTTCCGTGCACTGATTTTTTTAAGAAAAGTAGTTGCTCATAACAACTCTTCTTACTTTCCTGCTAATTGGGATATAAAAATGTGTTGACAAATGAGTTATTTTTGCATATTTGTCAACTTGTGATTTGATATAATGAGCATACTTACCGGCTAATTGCAATCGATAATTTTTTTATTTTTTGGTGAGTTACTTCTGCATATATGCTGCTTACATTTTTAGTGTTATTTTATTTACTCTATGCAATTTGCAAAGGAAATGATATTTGCATGCCCTTTTTCTCCACACTGTTTATTTTAGTCAATGAGACTTTTTTTCGAAATATTTTATGGTGGTTTTACTTTTCCCATTTATCTTAGGAGAGATTTTTTAGTGTGCGAGAAGCACTGCTTAGTCCACCAAGTCTAATGATACAATTGATTAGAAAATTGAAAAGAAAAAAAAAATTTGCTACCAATTGTATTTAGACACTTGGTGTACCGAATCATGTTCCCGGCACACTGAAAAATCAAATGTTATATATGTGAAAAGTCAATTATGGACTCCTTAGGAAATTCCAAGTTACTTAATTCGTTGGTAAAACTGTAAAAGTTGTGGAAATTGTAATTTGAGTGTGGCCTTGGAATTTTGAAGTTTCAAAGGCATTTTTCCATGTTGATATTTAGTCGTTGCACGTTCCGCACACGTTTGGTTTTGCTAACGTGCGAGAAGGATCCGGTAGTTTTTACGTTCAATCAGGTTCAGGCCTCCTCTTCATTTGGGCCTGAGGCCCAATATGTAGGCCCAGTAGTTATTGGTTCAAGGATCATACTCCCCAATTTCTCAAAACCCATATCGCCAAACATGATAAGACGTCTACCACTAAAAGTCCCATACTTGGTCTAATGTTGAGATTAGGTCTGACAAACTGATCGTGCTTGTCGTGTTCATATTGTTTGCGTGTTAATGAGCTCTTAACAGGTAACCCAATGACAATCTGGCTCGTTAACAAGTAGTGTTGTTTTATGTTGAGTTAATGGGTCATACAAGAAATTATCATATTTAATATTTAGACTTTGCAAACGGGTCGTGTTCGTGTCATTTACCTGTCATACCTATTATCTTAACTGGTGACCAACCGATTCATTAATGTGTTCTTCGAGTGACTCGATAATGTCCCAATTGATAACAGATTGACCTGAAATATATTATTTTCGTATTATTTTATGTCAAGTTAACAAATGATATAAGAAATTGTCACACCCGATATCTTAACTGTCCATTTTTTGCTTATTTCTTCATCACAGTCAATGTCAAATATCCTCGTTATTTGCTCTTTTCAGCAAAAAGGTCAACTTTTTTTTTTTTACTTATCCATCAGTATTCATCACTACGTCATTAGAGTGTAGAAGTAAAATTATTGTATTCACTCTATCATTCATAACATTTTTAACCAAAAAAATAAAAAGAAAACTAACGAAAAATCCAAAAAAACTTATCTTTTAATGAAAAATCATTTTTAAAAGTATAATGAATAGTGACAGTTAAATATAAAAATGTGATTTTTCATTAAAAGTGAATAGTACCTGAAGTGTTTTGTTAAAACTCTCAATAATAAAAGCAAAGCATACACATTCAAATTATAACCGTTTCAATAATTTTTCTTCAATAGCAGAAAACACGTTACGGAATATGAATGATTGAGATTGAACCGATATTGAAAAAAAAAAAGACAAATAGTACAAATGTTCAAAGAAAAAAATGGACAAAGTAATTAGAAATTACCGTTCAGAACTAAAATTTAGAAAGTAAAAAGTAAAAAGTGAAAACAAATGACATTATTTTTCTTGCCACAAAAGTTTGATCATCTTAGTTGGGCTGAGGAGGAGGGGCAAAGATATACCCTGTTCTCGGGTTCACATTCGGCTCTGGATCTGCGTAATCCATCACTGTGATCATCCTCCTCGATTTTCCATCATTTTCCTGAGAAACAAACAGAAAATTGATTAAATAAAAAAATTTAGTACCCAACAAAGGTGAAGGGACAAAGACTCTTTTTACCTTTGAGACTAGAACTGAAGAATCTTCACCATGCTCAGCAGTCTCCATCAGCTTTCTCCCAAATCCTTTAAAAACAAAACCAAATTCAGAATCCGCTTTTCGGGAATCGAAAAAAATATTGGGATATGATTTCCGCACGCTTATTTTTATTTCTGCACACTACTTTGGGAATAAGCGTGCGGAAATCAGTTCTCAGAATATAAAGTGCTGCAATGAAACAGTATAAACGTTACAGTGTGAGTTGCTTACCGTGAGAGGAAAAAAGAGCGAGAAGGGAAGAAACCAAGAGAAATCTCAGAAACCATCGGCGACCCATCTTTTCCTGCAGAATTCTGGGAATTGGGTAGCTCTCAGAATTCTGAAAACGACTTGGGATTTGATGAGATTTGAGGAAGAAATGCCGAAAGGCTGGAATGAGCTTTCAGATCTGATCACAAGAGAGTTAAATTTTGGAGTGTAAGGAGATTATTGGCTGGGGATAAAGGTGCACAGAGGTTGATACTTTCAAGAACCCTATTTATACTCAACCACCTGAGGAGGTCAGAAATTATGCATTACTGCCCGAAATTAAAAGAGAAATCTAGAGAGGATAAGAAATGATAGGGAGATTATCTCGAAGTGGGATTGATTATTTGACATCTCACAGTTTAACGTTAATAGTTAATGTTCTACACTTGTTTTGTTTGTGGTTATCTCATTAATTGACACATGCTAAGAGTATGACAATAAAGTTAAAAATGATTAAACACGTGACAATTAATTATAGAGACCACACACAAAATGAATACATAAGATTTAAACTCGGAATTAAGTCGGTGAGTTGAATAATTAATCAAATTAATTAGCTTCATACAAAAAAACCGAGACACTATGAAAGTTGACTTCTTTTATTTGTTTTCAATTTCAGGAGATTAATTAACATGGATAAGTTTGCTTATTATTAGTAAGCTTCTCAGGTAGTGAAGGAAAATGGAGATTAATCTTTCATATGATCACCATTAAACCTTAAAATAAAATGGGAACTTTAACGAAAAGCTCCCGATATTATTCGCTTTAACGAAAAACTACATTTTTATCCTAAAAAGTGATTGCAAGTGAGATTATGGATTTTAATCAGCTCCACACGAGTTAACCCACATTAATGCCCCATGCTTAGCCCATTCCATTTTTAATCTTCTTCACTGTTGCCAAGGTTCTTCTTTGTCCTTTAAGCCTTTCACTTTCTTAAATCTACTTAAAATATGGTGGAAAATGACTTCCATGTTACGGGAATATGTCAATGTAGTTGTATCAAGTTAATCGTGCAATATCATTCGGTAAAGTTAAAACGTCTGTATGGTTGTTTTGAGATACTGTCATAATAACATGATCATCCAGACCTATGTCAAGTTAATACTAATCAAACTTAAAATTTCTCATAATTAAACGGGGGAAGCCATTGGTGTTTCCACTAATAAACTCTATATATTTCTTGCTTTCCAGGCAAAGTGAAGCTTCGACCTCCCTCTCAGCGGATTAGTTTACTGTTTACAGCTTAATGACTTGGAAAGAACCAGACAAATCATAGTACTCCCAAATGAGTTGACATTACAATTCACAAATCTCAATGATCTCTAATCAACACTCCAAAGCTACTTAACATATTAGGTAAATTAGACTGTCTTCTTTAAATTTTTCTGAGAGTAAATTGTAGCAATAGTCCCTCAACAAAAAATTCATTATCATTGGTCTTTCAATTCATCAAAACGTGCAGCTATAGTCCCTCAACTAAAAATCTATTACTAATGATCCCTCAACTTTAACCCAATTTCAGCAATGGTCCTTCCAACATAATTCATTTTGACAAAATTTTGACGAAGTTAACAATAAAAATCATAGATACACGTTTTGATGAGTTGAGAGACCAATAGTAATGAATTTTTAGTTAAAAGATTATTGCTTCAATTTGATTAAAATTGAGCAACCATTACAACAATTTACTCTTTCTTTGAATGTATGTGGTGGGGGTGGGAGCGTGGACAAACCCACTGCTCGTATTGAAAGTTTTTCTACTCAAACTCAAACAAATTTCCCTTTACGAATTTAAGTACAAACTGATAACAAAGGGAAAGAGGGGGACCAAGAAAGCTCACATGCATGGGGTCCCAACTCGAAGACCAGCAAACTCGAGCCATCCAAAAACTGGTGGTCAACCTTTCTCTAAAAATACCCTAAGCCTAAAAAGTATCACAAAATGTTCTTTGTTTGCAGTCACACATTTTACTTTTGAAGATTTCGTTGCTATGTCCCAAAACGTGACATGATTTACTCCCAAGTACAAATCCAACCATATGTTGCGTGGCTTCGAATTTCTTTTTCATGATATCTTGCTTTCCCTTGCCTTTTGTACTACAGGCTTTGCTGTATTGCATTAAAAGATGAACCTGGTGTCTTTTGGTTTGAATGGAAACTGAAGTGTACTTGACTTTTCAGTTCAGTGTGTCCGAAACACGGGTACATAGGTCATATGTCATTATACAAGTGGAAAGACACTTCAAAATAAACTTTGTTCCACTTGTATAATAACATATAACGCACCGCTCATGTTCCGAGAACATTGAAATATCTCTTCATCTACGGACGACGTAGTGGTCTCCAATCTTTTCTATTCTCAAAATAGTTGAATCTCACATTCTATGAACAAAATTTACATGCAACTATTACGCTACAATAGTGGTAACTCACATCATAAGCTGGCACAAATTAAGATATTATTATTATGGTGCCACAGTTCCTGTAAATTTATGTCCAACCGCATCCCGAATCCTCAATCATATTGTTAATTATACTAGAAAATGGCTAACATATGTATAACTAGTCATCTCAGATTCTTTAAGTCAATTATGCCATTGACTTGCTTTCATACCAATCGGTCATGTTTACTTAACATGAATGTGGAGTATGAGGAGTAAAGAACGAGAATCAAATCAACTACTCCCAACTTCGTTGACGCTATTTATAGTTTCGAAAGTATTTGAGGGCGAGCCTTAACGCGCGAAAATGTTGATCATTTGTAATTGAAAGGTTAAATGTTCAAGCCGTGAAAACAGCCACATTGTGACTGAGAGGTTATGATTCGAGTCATGAAAACAATCTCTTTGTAACAAGAGTAAGGCTCCGTACGATAGACGTCCCTTGACTCTTGCAAAGCGAGGAGCTTTATTTACTTAGCGTCGCCCATTAAGTGGATATAAGTTATAATAACAAAAATAAAAATAAAAATAAAAACTGGATCTTCAATTAAAAGCACAAATGAAAAGGAAGTTTTTCATTTGAATCCCCAAAGTTATTTAAGTACATATTTGGGATTATGCTGCACAAACCTGAACTCTTCTAGTTCTCAATTTTACATGTAAATATATGTACAAGAACTCAAGCAAACCGTCTAACTCAAAATACATAGTTGCAAATATTCATAGTAGCACTCACAGGGGAAAAATTAGTGGCTCCTAATTAAGTGAAAAGGCCGCAAAATCCTCCTCTCATGTTCCTCCATTGACGGCTTTGACATTTGGTTTTGTGGCCGAGGATGGCTAATCAACAAGACTGCTGGGCGTAGAAAGGCGGTGTCATATTGTGTGGAGCAGTTGAGCTTTGCTGAACTGTTAGAATCACTTGAAACAAACAAGAAGTTTAAAATAAGCTACCGATTTTACGAGCTCTCCTGGAAATTGAGTGATCTAGACAGCGCCGCTGGATTGGCTTGTAAGACCGGAGAGGCATCGGAGAGGTGATTCTTTTGATCGCCCTTTGACTGGAAGGCCTTGAAGAGTCCCCCGCTGCTAACTGAATCAGCCTTATCATTCTTAATCCCCAATGTTGCCCATATAGAGCTTTTTGCAGCTGCTCCAGGGTCATCAATCCTCAAAGTTTTTGGAATCCAAAGGTTTTTCTCGGCACTCTTTTCTTTTGGTGGCTCCTCTTCCTCGGAGCTATTTTGTTTCATGGTGTTCTCTTCCCTCGAATGTTTCCCCAGGGTGGGAGAGTTGGGACCAGAACTTGGAGCACTGTTGTTTGACGATGATGGCAGAGGAAGCCAAGGGATATTCCAAGGGCCTTGCACAGCACAACCCCAATAAGCTGCTGCAGGGTAGAAGGGCATAGGATAACCTGGAGGGCAGAAAGCAGGTGGGGTGACGGGAGAGCTCCATTGGGAAGAGTTCCAAGGGTAAGGCCAAGGAGCCCCAGGAAAGCATGATATTTGAGGTGGGAAGCCCTGATAATTCTGCATAACTTGCTCTTGTGATCCAGATTTGAACGCTTCATCCTTTGAATTTGAATCTGTCACCGTTGATCCAGTCAAATGATCATCTCCATTTACTCCACCTCCATGAGAAGCCGGAATCCTCGATCCTTCAGGTTTCTGAAATCCATTACGCGTACAGCTCTGTATATTTTTATCGGCTAGATGAAGGACAGAAGCCATTGATTCACAGAGGGGCATATCCCCGCAAAATGTTAGGACAGTACCATTCTGTTTTACTGAAGGATGGTGAACTCCATTGAGAACATCAGCTTGAGCATTCGGCATAGCTTCAGAGACAGTTATGTGACGATAGTGAGAAGCAGAATTCTTATTCTTACGACGACCGGCACCCACAGGCACATTCCTCATTGTCCCACCAGCTGTCCAGTATCTCTGGCAGTTCTTGCAGAAGTGCCGGGGTTGGTTGACATTGTAATTGTTGTAGTAACAAAACTTGGTGTCCATACTATTACAGCGGGGGCATGGAAGTATTTTATCTGGTTTCTTCAGGGTCTTATCCTGCGAATTACTTGTCTCACTCTGTTCTTCTTCAGTCTTCTCAGTCTTTAATGTGGCATTCTCCTTCTCAACAGGTGATTCAGGGTTTACACCTATTATGGATGCCGCATCTGGATTTTTCAACTCTTCCGAAGATAATGCCGTGATTCCATTTTCCTGCTTCGTCTGAATTGGTTTTTCTCCTAATGTGTCCTGATTGATCAAAAAATTAAATGAGAAGATGAGTTTCAAAACTGTCTTATTAAAATATAAACAAAACTATTGCATTCATCCTTCATGTCTACTATGTTGCTAATGCATACAAAAAGAGTCTGAAACCGATCTATGTTGAAAATCAAACTCCAACGCTTAAAAGAAAACACGACATAAGGGTTCCCGAGGATATTCATATGTCCTCATTGGCCATGAGAAAGTATTATAAGCAGGCAGGCAGAAGTAGAGATCAACACTAGAAAACAGAAGTTTCGCCTCCGAATGCATCACGGTAGGAGGACAAAATGATTAGCTTGTTTGAAGAGTATTTTTCCAAATCTTTTCAACCCCCAAACAGAAGAAGCAAGTATGAACAAACTGTGTAAACTAGAATTCGATATCACCAACAGAAATGTAAAATACGCAAAGTTTCGAAACAAAATCTAACCCCAAACTGCCACAAATCATAAAGGAAATCCATTTATTCACACAAATTTCATTAACCCGTCAATTCAAATTTCAAAAGAAGCCAGAAATGAAAAGCTGAGCAAGTGGGAAGCAACCCCATTTGAAACAGCAAATTAAAGTTTCTTGCTTGATTAATCACTAGCAGAAAACACAAAAGAAAGCCGAATAGCTTGAACAATCTTATTCCATTCACAAAAGCCAGCAATCTCCAAACAAATTCATAAGATTAAGAACCCAGAGGCAAAACCAAAGCAAAAATTATGTTCAGAAAGCAATTGAAAAGAATCCCAGAAAGCCCCCAAAAGCAAAAACCAGAGTAGCATACCAAAAAGTCAACAAAAATCCTCCACAGAAAGCAACCCATGAATCCTTTCGAGCTTCCAAGCAATGTTCGAGACTAAAAATTGAAAATTTCGGACACCCAAATCCCATTACCTTGTTGTCATTGACCTCTTTCTCTTCCCGGTCTCTGTGGGTATTGACTTCGGGCGAAGAGTTGGAGGAGGAGGAGGCGGCGCGGTCCTGATCGACAGTCTCTTCCGCGACAGTTCCGGCCGACGGATCGGGTTCCGGAGCTCCGGCGACTCCGACCGAGTCGCCGTCGGAGCTCAGCACCGGGATCGTCTTCCCGAAAAGCTTGATCGCTGGGTCCTTTGCTGCCTCCGACATTTTTGCTACGCTTTTCTATCCCTTTCCTTTCCTTTCCTTTCCTGTTATCCTTTTTTTTTCACCAAAAGTTCGATTTCGAAAAGAAAAACAGAGAGATGGAGAGAAATCGACGAAAGATCTGACACGTTGTGTGCTCGCTGTGCATATGTGAAGAGAGAGAGAGAGGAGAGAGAAAGAAGAGAGAGAGAGAGAGAGAGAGAGAGGAGAGAGAGTGTGTGCGTTCGTCCCTTCTCCTTCAGCTGTCTATGGAGGTGGTGTACCACGTCATCTGGGGGGGGAAATTCTGAGCCACAAGTTTACTTGTGGTTTTGAAAAAGATTTTTTATTCTGTGTTTTTTCTTTCTGTCTTTTGCTTTTTGCCCCCCACGCCCACCCCATCACCATCAACTTTAAACACACCTTTTGGGTCATGGAAGAATAGTCTCATAAAGTTGGATCCAATTTCCACTTTTAAGTCTTCAAATCCTCGCCTTTCCTACGTCAATTAGGGAGCATTTTTGCTCACCACCATAAATTATGGTGTATGCTCATCATAAACATAATCAATTGACACGTGTCTTTTCACCGAATTTTAGTTAACTTTCACATTAAATGTTAGTTTTTCAATTTTGAAAAAAATTAACCAAGATTAAGTAAAATGACACGTGTCAATTGATTAGGTGTATGGTGAGCATACACCATAGTTTATGGTGGTGAGCAAAAATGCTCCCACGTCAATTATTCACGCACACGAATTTATAATTATTGATAAATTAATTGAGTTAACCATTAAGTGAAATTAAATTGAGCTCTTCACCAAAAAAAAAAAAATTAAATTGAGCAAGTGTGTTCGTTATTCACTATTTAATCCTAATTACTGAACTTATTGTTTATATATCTTCAAAAAATTTGTATTCATTTTAAATTTTTATCTTTTTAATTCTTAGAGATAGGATGATTACACTAAATTTATAAAATTTAGGGAGATAGAGATTTGAACTTGTATGTAGAAAAAAAAAAGTACATTGTTTTAATTAACTTGACTAAATTCGAATCTGCATAGTGGGTTGCAAATATATTACATTAAAAACGAGCTTTCTTCCCCATTTCTATTAAATGAAATTTTGCTAATTGCCTAACCTCTTTAGACTTTTCTCAGCAAGAGGGAATTATTCAATTGAAAAAAGGGGAATTAGATATATCTATAACAAAAATTATTAAGGGGAATCAAATATGGCACCAAATTTATTTAATACAATTATCATCTTATTGAAACGACGTTTGTATTAAATACATGTAAGTATGATGGATCGGTCCTAAAATTAAATATGAGTATAGTTTCATAGTTTGATAATGATACTTTGAATTTAGTCACAATACTTACATGTATTTAATATAATCATCATCTCGACAATAAAATGATCATCATATGAGTATATATATTTATATGAATTATCTGTGACTGTCATGCAATAATTATAGCGTACACTGCAAGTGCAAAGTACTTTTTTTTTTCAATTTTTTATTAATAAAAAAAAAAAAAAGGAATTTCGCCTAGTCTTTGCCTTGTAGTTGCATAAATTGACGTAGAAAACCAAGTCTACAAATTAAATAATTAAATAATAAAAAGTATTTAGGCATTAAAAGCAGATAAAAAAGTGCCAGGTCAGACCATACTTTTAGTGGGCCCCGCCTGAAAAGTAAAGCGAAAAGTCACCAAACGCCAACCCAATGATTCAGGTCCCCTACTTTCGTCACACGTGTCTACTGAGGTACACGTGTGAAGCATCTCCTGGCCCTTGGGGCGAAGTGCCTAAAAGAATCTTATGCTACAGGCTGTGATTTTCCCTTTCGAGATAGACATCTCTCCTGGAGCGCACACGTGTCCCCAACGAAAGCCGGATCATATCTTTTAGTTTTTTTCGTTTGACGCGCAGCCGTCTGATTAGATGGAATATAATTTTTTTATTGTTTTTTATGTTCTTGGTTTTTTGCTAACCACTTGTTAGTTTATTTTTGTTTAATTTTTTGTGATTGATTCTTTTGGCCTGAAATAAATATTGGATTAAGGTTCATTTTTATTGGAAAATATTTCTTTCTTTTTTTCATACTTTAATTTGTATTTTATTTGCAAAAAACGCTTTTTTGTTTTGACTATGGATGAGATTGTCCACTAAGGAATATGAAAGGGCCAGAATTTTTTGTTGAAATTGTATCTGTAGCATAATTTTAGGGAACTGTTATTAACACTCTAAAAATATCATTCTACACTCCTCACGAGTGTAATTTTCTTACTAATTATAGAAAGTTTGAAGTGCAAAATGAGATTTTTGAAGTGTCAATAACAATTCTTTAATTTTATTGTGATTAGTGTATTTATTCATATCATTGATGTTATCAATCTTAGTTGTGAAGTACCTTGGCAAATGAACACTTTAACCAAGGAATTCAGGTCGTGAATTGTTATTTTGATTTAGAAATAAGAAAATGGCGGTGATAATTAATTGTCTACGGTAAAAAAAATTTGCTTCGTGGGTTCAACTGGTTCCAGCTCGTTGTGAAATTGCCCCATAACTAATTCCTATTTTTTGAAAAAAAAAATTAAAAATTTCTTCCTTTAAAGGGCCGAATTTTTTATAATTCTTTTTAATCTGAAGGCTTTTCATGAGTCTTGTAAAATAAAAAGTCTGAATCGGGCTTTTATGTTGTAAGATTTGATATTGGGCTTGGTGTCTGTTTCTAGTTTGGTCTACTAATTTGGGCGGGACAAAAGGAATTAATGATTCATGGTGCATAGATTTTGTGATAAGATAACCCCATTGGTTAGAGAAGCATAGTTTAAAGGAAACTTTAACGAAAAGTTTCTGGTACTATTCACTTTAACGAAAAATCATATTTTTACACTAAAAAGTCAATCTTGGTACTATTCACTTTACCCATTATTTTGTCTTTATCGTTAAAACTCAAAATTTTCAAATCATTTTCACTAGTTTTTCTTAATTTTAAACCTATTTTTAAACTTGTGTAACATTTTAAATTTACCATTTTTAGGTAAAAAAAATAAAGAAATGGTATTTGGAAAGAATAAATTTTTAAATATCGTAAAATTGTGGCTGCCAGGATGATTTTTTTGACATGGTAGATTATGAGGTCAAGGCCGATAAATAAAGTACCATGAATCGTGAAGAACTTCTATACAATGTAATGTTTACAATCATTAAACGGTATTTTAAGCCAGTTATACTCTGTCATGCTTGAAAAATAGTGTGGTATTATGAACGCATCTACTTAGTTTAATCAATTTTATGTGTTATCAAATTGAATGGTAGTTTAATATATAATATTGTGGTACCACATGGTAATCATGTTGGTTTAATTGATTGGCTTCTAAAGCTTGATGTCTCAGATGGTGAGAGCCTATCAATTTTATGTGTTATCAAATTGAATGGTAGTTTAATATAATATTGTGGTACCACATGGTAATCATGTTGGTTTAATTGATTGGCTTCTAAAGCTTGATGTCTCAGATGGTGAGAGCCTATCTAAGTTGAGTAAGGCTCTGTTAATTTGTTGGCAAATTTGGAAAGACATAAACAATTCCCTGGAGATTGAAAAACATTATTGAAGACATTAAGTGATTGAGAAACATGTGTCACGCAGGCAAACTTCTTGGTTGATGGGGTCACTAGTACTGGTTTAGCTTTAATAACTTTCATACTTTGGTTATATTGAATATCAGTCTTTAAACCTAATACAGTTGGAAGAATAATGCAAGCTTTATCTAGCTTTGATGGATAACAGCTCAACTTGCATTCAGCTAGTCTTAGTGCTACTATTAGCTGTTTGTTATTCCCTCATCAGTGTAAAGCTTATTAGTGGCTTAAGTTAGAGAGAGTGGTGTGGCTGTAAAGCTTGCTTAGCTGCCATTGTCCCCTACCTTTTGTTCTTCACTTTCTTTCCCGTTTCTTCTCCTATTTATGTATGAACTTGTAACTGTTTGATATATGAAATATACATTAAGTTTTTCTATATGGTATTAGAGCAGTGATCCCTCTTGGACCTGCATCTGTGTTCTTCTGAAATCCTACCAAATCCAAACCAGTTAAGCCATTATGGCAACACCATCAGAGAAAATCTCAAAAAACGAAACCATGGATACCAACCCAATTCAATGTTTGAGCTCTGTGCTCCTAAACGAATTCAACTATCTGCCCTGGTCACGAGCTATTTCTCTCGCTCTTGGAGGACGTGGAAAGCTCCCGTTCATTCAAAAGGATGATATCATGCCCGAAACAACTTTACCAGATTATGCAGCATGGGTGTCCCAAGATCAACTTATCATGTCTTGGCTGTTAAATTCTATGGAACCAAAGATGGCTGAGATTTTCAGTTATTCAGTGTCATCTCACCACCTTTGGAATTTTGTACGAGACATGTATGGAGATCTAAACAATGTTGGGCGAGTCTTCCAGCTGAAGAAAGATCTTACAGAATTACAACAGGGAAATCTTTCCTTTGTTCAACATCTTGGCAACCTGAAGGCCAAATGGAATAAATTGAATCTCTACAGACCTCATACCACGGATACAACCATTCTTTTAAAGCGTGCTGAAGAAGACAAGGTGTTCCAGTTGCTTGCCAGCATTGGACCAGAGTATGAAGACCTTAAAAGCCATCTCTTGATGACACCTGAACTTCCCACCTTCCAGATGGTCTGCAATGTTATTCAACGCGAAAAAATAAGAAAGAAGGTCATGAATGCAGACATGGTCGTTGGAGAATCAGATCTTAGGCCATCAGAAGCGAGAGCCTTCACCTTTTCCAGACCATACAAGGGAAAACGACCAGACTTAAAGTGTTCTCACTGTGTGAAGATAGGTCGTCCAGGCGTTGGACACATAAAAGAAAAGTGCTGGATTCTTCATCCAGAACTTAAACCCAAGTTCAACGATGATGGAAGAGCACCAAGAAACCAAATGAAGCCTGCCTACACTCCTAGAGGAAACCTTGTTTGCGACAATGCCTCCAATAATATGATGAACTCTTCTTCTAGTCCCATTACTCTCATAAATGAGTTTGCTAACTTCTTGCAACAGAAACAAGGAACAAAAAATCATGAAAGTCCCTCAGCCATGCTCGGCAAGTTTGCTGGCTTCCTCGAACAATCAAGCTCAGTGTCACAAAATGACGTGCCAGGTATTGTTGCAACTATTTCCACTGCATTGGATCTTAGTAGTAGTCGTGATTTTTGGATAGTCGACTCAGGAGCTTCTGATCACATAACTAACGATGCATCTTCACTAAATGATTTTCAAAACTTCTCCACTCCTTCTTTTGTCTCCGTAGCTAATGGCACCAAGGTTCGTATAGTAGGCATAGGGAAACTCAAAATCTTCTCAAGTAAAAAAGAATCCCTTGTCATGCATGTCCTTTCTTTTCCTTTCAAACTGCTGTCAGTAGGAAGAATAACACAATTGCTTAATTGTCTTGCAATTTTTTCCACTCACTGTGTGATTTTCCAGGATCGAGTTTCGAAGGAAACGATTGGTAAAGGTTTCTTCCTCAATGGCCTGTACTATGTCAACTTCTCTTCAAGTTTTCCAAAGAGTTTCTACGTAAACTTAAACATAGTAAACAAGGAGCAGCTGTGGCACATGAGATTAGCTCACCCTTCTTCACATGTTATGTCTTTTATTTTTCCTAGTTTCTATAAAGAGATCCCAGATTGTGAAGTTTGTCACAAATCTAAGTTTACCAGGTTACCCTTTCCTCATTCTCTCTCTAGAACTACCAAAGCTTTTGAAATTGTCCATTCCGACATTTGGGGACCTGCAACCTTAGAGTCTTTTGATGGTTACAGATTCTATATATCTTTCATTGATGATTTCTCTAGAACTACCTTTGTGTATTTACTTAAATTCAAGCACGAAGCTTTCCAGTGTTTCAAAAATTTTCATAACTTAGTTCAAAATCATTTTAACTCTAATATTGGCATCTTAAAGTCTGATAATGGCTCTAAGTACACTTCCAAAATCATGACAACTTACTTAAGTGAGCATGGAATTTTGCAACAAACAAGTTGTGTAGGAACGCCACAACAAAATGGCATTTCAGAAAGGAAGAACCGAGATTTGCTTGAGAAAACACGATCACTAATGTTACAAGCAAATCTTCCAAAGAAGTTCTGGTCTCAAGCTATACAAACCGCTTCATACATCATCAATTGCCTTCCTAGCAGAATCTTGAAGTTTAAATCTCCTTACCAAATTCTCAAGGGGAGAGATATTGACATAAGTCATCTCCGTGTGTTTGGATGTGTATGCTATGTGCACATTCAAACTATTCATAGAGATAAACTTGATCCAAGGGCTATCAAGTGTGCATTCGTAGGCTACTCAACTTCCCAAAAGGGATACAAATGCTATGATTCTAAGACCAGAAAGATGTTTGTATCCAGGGATGTACGTTTTGATGAGACATACTCATTCTTTCAGAAGCATGATGATGAACCTCATGGGGAGCTTTCATATGAAGTGTTTCCCACTCCTCTCTTCCTTGATGATCCAAGGCTGTCAACACCGGACAATGAAGCTGTTGAGATAGAGCCAGCTCCTGAAAATATGGAAGCAAATGATGAAGAAGTCCTCCACGAAAGGAGAGAGCCCCAACTTGAACAACCTCCTCCTCCACGAAGGAATCCTTCTCGAAACAGACAACCTTCAGCCATGCTTGATGATTTTGAAATCTACACGCCTATATATCCTATTGGACAAATGGTTTACCACAGCAAGATCTCCCCATCTCATGCAACCTTTGTTACTAAGTTATCTCAAAACTCTGAGCCTCGATCCTTCGAAGAGGCAAACCAATCTCCTGTATGGAGGCGTGCCATGCTTGAAGAACTGAAGGCACTCGATGAAAATAAAACTTGGAGCATTGTTTCTCTGCCAAAAGATAAACGTGTGGTTGGGGCAAGATGGATTTACAAGACAAAATTTCACTCAGATGGAACCATACAGCGGCACAAGGCAAGGTTAGTTGCAAGGGGCTTCACGCAAACCTTCGGGGTAGATTACAATGAAACTTTTGCCCCGGTGGCAAAGATGAACATAGTTAGAGTGCTTCTTTCGGTGGCTATCAATTCACACTGGTCTCTACATCAAATGGATGTAAAAAACGCTTTCCTACATGAGGAGTTAGAAGAAGAGGTGTACATGCACCTACCACCTGGTCATGAACGAGAGAAGGAACAAGGAATAGTCTGCAAGCTTCACAAGGCCATTTACGGTCTCAAGCAATCTCCAAGGGCTTAGTACTCAAAACTGACCTCTGTCCTTATGTCATCCGGTTTTAAACGAAGCAATGCAGATTCTTCAATGTTCACTAGGATTGGTACGCATGGAAGATTGGTGGTATTTGTTTATGTTGATAATCTTATTGTCACAGGAGATAATCCAGAAGAAATAACTGCTCTCAAAGCCACCTTACATTCAACATTCTCAATCAAAGATCTTGGTAAACTCCGATACTTTCTTGGAATCGAAATGGATCAATCTCCAACTGGTCTGTTTTTAAATCAACAAAAGTACGTTCTCGATCTTTTAGAAGAAGCCAATATGATGCATTGCAAGCCTGCCAAAACACCACTACCAACAAATTTCAAGGATGAAACCTCAGGCATCCAGCTTGAAAATGCATCGAAGTATCAAAGGTTGGTAGGAAAACTTATCTATTTGACTATAACCCGACCTGACATTGCTTATGCTGTTAGCTTTGTCAGCCAGTTCATGCATTCTCCCTCATCTCATCATCTGCAACTAGTTAAAAGGATCCTTCGGTACTTGAAAAGCTCAATGTCTACCGGGATTTTCATGCAAAACAACGCGGACACTTCACCATTGAAGGATACACAGACTTTGATTGGGCAGGCAACGTACTTGATCGCAAGTCCACAACTGGTTACTGCACTCTTGTTGGTGGTAACCTCGTCACGTGGAAGAGCAAAAAGCAATCCGTTGTAGCTCGGTCAAGCGCAGAAGCTGAGTACCGTGCAATGGCATCTACTGCATGCGAACTAATTTGGCTAAAGAGTTTGCTACGTGATCTTGAAATCTTCCTTTCCAAGCCAATTCTCCTCCACTGTGACAATCAAACAGCAATGCATATTGCTGCCAACCCCGTCTTCCATGAACGCACAAAGCATATCGAGGTTGACTGTCATTTCGTCCGCAACCAAGTCCAGTCCAAGCTGTTACAAACTGTATTTGGTCGCTCCAGTGATCAACTTGCCGATGTGTTCACCAAGCCTCTTCCTTCTGCACAACTTGATCGTTTTCTCTTCAAGCTTGGATCCAGAAAATCTCTCGATCCAGCTTGAGAGGGAGTATTGAATATCAGTCTTTAAACCTAATACAGTTGGAAGAATAATGCAAGCTTTATCTAGCTTTGATGGATAACAGCTCAACTTGCATTCAGCTAGTCTTAGTGCTACTATTAGCTGTTTGTTATTCCCTCATCAGTGTAAAGCTTGTTAGTGGCTGTAAAGCTTGTTAGTGGCTTAAGTTAGAGAGAGTGGTGTGGCTGTAAAGCTTGCTTAGCTGCCATTGTCCCCTACCTTTTGTTCTTCACTCTCTTTCCCGTTTCTTCTCCTATTTATGTATGAACTTGTAACTGTTTGATATATGAAATATACATTAAGTTTTTCTATAGGTTAGGACCTTGCCTTCCGTGGCAAAAAAAAAAAACACAACACATTCTCGTTTTGCACAACCTCTACCAAATTCGTTGGTTTACCCTACTTGGGATCTTATGTTAAACCGTCTAAGTACGCGTAAAAATAAATTTTTAAATGTAACGATCGCATCGACAAGGCTAAGTGTACCTTTCATGGGGTCCTTTTCACACAAATATCATGGGTTTTGAAAAGTAAAATCCAGCGTGTTATAGTTGACTGGTAACATGACTTGACGTCAAGGGGAAGCATTCATCAAAGTCAAGAAGGTTAAGGGCAACACGGCTGATGGGGAATATGATGCGTCCATTTGGTTGAAAAATATGCCAATTGGGATTCCCATTTCCCAACCCAAACGCGTAAATTCTTCATCTCGTTGTTGCTTCCGTTCTGTTGTCAATTGTTTGGTATATTTCCCCACAAAGAAATGCATTTTTTCATCAATGGAAACATATTTAATTTGACATATGAGTATTAGAACGTATCAAAATTGCAGATGTAGAAGACAATTTAACATGTTGTATTATTTTAATAATAATAAAAATGTTAGATTGTTCGATTGGTTTAGAAAAACTACACATTCAAAGAAGATTATTTCATTATTTTTATGACATGTTTACTTATTTGGAATGAAGATTTATGAATTGAGGAAGTCTGATTTAATTCATGGGTTTTGAGGTATTGGATTATAAATTTTAAGGAAAACTACTGAAAAGAGTTTGAAAATTTTGAGTTGTAACGATAAGGACAAAATAAAGGGTAAAATGAATAGTATCAGAATTGACTTTTTAATGTAAAAATGTTATTTTTTGTTAAAATAAACAATACCGGAAGTTTTTCGTTAAAGTTCTCTAAATTTTAATGAGAAACTCATACTTTTTTTTCATTTTATGTATTAGTAAACGGCAAGTCGAGAGAGGTCTTACAACGTCTTTGAGCAGTTGGGTCGCGGAGCATTCTTCGGAGGGATGTGTGGGTGTGGCTGGTTTTCAATGGGCACGAAGAAGAAGGTGGGGCCCATTTTATTATTTAAAAGTACAAACCATAATTTCCTTTGTAGAGAATCAAAACATTTTATGTTAAATTATGACCTCTCAAATAAAATCCTAACTCCATTTCCGATCAAAATTAATAATTCGCTACAAGAACACTTTTTCACGAAAGTGTGAGGAAAAGAGGACAAATCAGTCACGAAAGTTGGTTTCTTTTCCATAAAGTAAAAGAGAAATAAAAATAAAATAGTTTTTAATTATTAAACGAAAGGGATCATCTTCAGATCCCTTCTTTTTAATCCACCAAATCAGAAGATCAGTGCCATTGAAATTTAATCTAACAGTTAAAGTTATTAAATTTTAAAATGAACATCTGTTTGTAGCTATTGGATCAAATTTCAACGGTAATGTTCCATGATTTGATGGATTAGAAGAAATGGATCCGGAGAATCTCTTTCCATTAAATACTGCAAATTAAGCAAAAGTGGGCCAAGCCCAATGAACTGCCCCACAAAATCATGCACACATCATCGTGTGGCGGTGCCAAAATATAAAAAGCCCATCTGAGAAGCAGCCCGCGTAATCCCACACAACGTGTCGCTTCGGATTTTCCATTGCGTGTATAAAGGCACCAGAGAGAGAGAGAGAGAGAGAGAGAGAGAGAGAGAGTTTTACTAGTTCATCGCGGAAGAAGAAGAAAAATGTGATAAAAACAACCAGTAAATGCTTCTTCCTTGTCCGCTCTGCTTTCTCAGCTTTTCGAGCCGGCCAATCGCATCCCAACCCAGTTCGCACTTTTCCAATTCTCTCAATTCGTTTTCTGTTTCTCTGTATTGATATCTCAAGTTCGTAGCTGTTTGAATCGGATTCAAGAATTTGAGATGTCGAAACAGGATTGATTGGTTTTGATTCGGATTCAATTCGGGGCACCGACGAGTGATTCTATTGGATCGTCAGGTGCAAATCGGATTCTTGTTCTTTGTTTTGATTTTTTTTTGCGAGGTGGGTCGATCTGATTTTTCGGTATAGGTTGGTGGGTTTTGAATTTTATCCGATTTTGCTGATTGGATTGGAAATCAAGATTCTGGGTTCGATTTGAAATGGTATATATCCATAGCTCAATCTCGGTCTGCAACTCCGTTGACCAACCAAACACTCCCATGGCGGATTCAATGAGTTTAACCGACCCAAGTGCCAAATCCAGGCAAACCAACCATGTTCAAGGAAGAAGAAAGATACCCAATTCTCCCAATTGCTCAAAAGCTCCGTCTTGCGATCGATCTCGATGGGCTTTGATGATCGATATTGTGTTGTTTATTGCTGTGGTTGTTGCTTTTGGATATTTGCTATTGCCGTATGTGAAGTTTGTATCTGTTAAGACAATTGAAATTGTGAAAATAATCATGTATGTGCTGAGGGAGGAGGTTTCGAATGCTCCGTTGGTGTACGGATGTATGGGACTCAGCATGTGCTGTGCGGCACTGGCCGCTTGGGCTCTGCTGGCCTGCACCAGCAGGACGTGTGGGAATCCCAATTGCAAGGGCCTCCGAAAGGCAGCTGAATTCGACATTCAGCTAGAGACGGAGGAGTGCGTGAAGAATTCAGCTTCGGCGGTTAAGGACGCAGTGAAGAAGGGCCTATTCGAATTGCCTCGCGATCACCACCGCGAATTGGAGGCCGAGCTTAAGAAGATGGCACCTCCTAATGGGAGAGCAGTGCTCTTGTTTCGGGCTAGGTGCGGGTGTTCTGTTGGTAGGTTGGAAGTTCCCGGACCGAAGAAGCTTAAAAGGATCAAGAAGTAGGATTGGATGTGGTTATCAAACCATAGGGAGGACAAATTATGAGTAAAGGAGTAGTCATAATGCAGAGAAGAAGAGTGCCGTTCTGTAGGCCGTCTTCTCGGAACACAGTGTTGTTTTTAAATAAACTTAGCTCATGGAATAAGTTGTAAGGATTATATACCCTTGGTTATAGTGAGGAATATATAACAATCCCTTATTTAATTTCATTTCCTTTTGGTTATATGTTTTTCCCTAAAGTTTTTGAACCTGAAATTTGAATTTGGTCCTTCATTGATGCAGTTGATCGGTTCTTTTTCTTTTCGTTTATAAGATATGATTCTTCTATGAGGTGAGATTGTCTTGAAATGGTTTCTCTGCATTTGCACAATCCAATTGTTACTCAGTGCTTAGGAGACTAGGAGCAGTGTATCATACTTTAGCTGCAGAGGGGCGGTCTCCGATTCTGTGATTTTTCGGTTCTTGTTGAAACTTACAGCTTGCTTGGCTATATAAACTTGTAAAAGCAGGTAACTTTTTCATTCGCATCATGACAGCAATCTGGAAACTTGGCTTGGATGTTCCAGTTCGATGAGTGGAAACTGTTGAGGTAAACTCAATGCAATTCCCCGAAGGAACTAAACATTTGATTTGACTCCGGTTATGATATGCTTTGTCTACTCATGTTTGCACCACACTGTATAATTTACTTGGCTTTGCTTTCATCTGAGTAATTTATTCTGCTTCAGTTTAGCTTTTAAGCTTTATCATAAAGAAATCAGTCTTGTAGGTTGCCAGTGAAATGTTAGATGCATTCCTAATTCATTTGCGGTTGCAGGGCGTGCTCCCTCGTGTAGGTTTCCGATGAATCATGTTTCTCAATACCATTACGCCGTGGGAGTACTAAATTCTTTGATATCTCCTCTTGTGTTCAAAAGGAGATCGAGGCTTTCTCATTCTGCTCAAGAGTAACAGGGTTTCGAATTTCGAATTTGAAACTCCTATGGTTAGGTTAGAAAGACTCAGACGTTGCAATGGTTGATAGGTTTTTTCAGTTCAAACATTCCTTGTTGCTCTACCAGTTCATCTGCACACACGGGTGGGTTGGCGGTACATGGTTTCGTAGGCACAAATTCTCGAAGAAATTCACGGTGGACTTCGCGTATACGTTTGAGTTTACGTTGTTTGACGTTTAACGTTCACGATATCTTCTTTGGGGGAAGTTTTGACATGGTTTCACCTTACGCTTGCAGGAATGTAGAGAATGCTTGCAGTTAGAGTACTAGTGAACCTTGTTTTGTTTTGAGAAAGATGAAAGGGTACATGTTGGCATAAAGGAGGTTTCCTTTCCTTTGAAGCGATCATGAAAATGTGGTGGCGTTTCATTTTTCTTTAGTGAAATTCACTTTTGTTTCTTTTTCTTCCCAAAAATGGTTCAATCGATGAACTCCTTTGCATTTGGGATGACACAGTAACGGTATTTCAAATTACAGTGCATGATAACTATATTTCAAATTAATGCACAATCAAGCGGGAAAGTTCAGGCGCGTAACATTGTGTGATTGATTTAGAAAGTATAATACGTGTCCCATTATAATCACATAAGTAAAACTCATTATCGCTAGTAAAGGTATAGTTATAAATATTTGTATTTTTTGCACTTGTCATTATTGCTACACATAAAACGGTATTTCAAATCAATCATGTTGTCCATGATAACATTATTTTAAATCGTTCGGTATTTCAAATTACTTTTCTATGATAACGGTATTTCAAATTAATCATGTACAATCACATAAGTAAAACTAGTTACCACTAGTAAAGTGTATAGTTTGTAAATATTTATATGATCGATGTGCCAACATATTTATTTAAAGGAATTGTTTGTATTTTCTGTACATGTAAAATTTTCTATATAAGCAATATCAAAGTTGATAAACTTCAAACACAAGACTTTGTGTGCATGCTTTTCCATTTTGAGTACTTACGAACGCTAAGCACTAACGTATATTTAACAGTTTGATTTGATCTAACGATTTACGTTGAGTGATCGAGAACCATCGACGCTCAAGAAAAATCGATACTCCTTTTAAGACACGAGTCTATTTTTTATAATTAGAAAATAAAATATGCATCCCTCTCTTTTAGATTATTGAATTTAACAAATAAATAAAAAGGAAAACTAATGAAAATGACTTGAAAACTTTGAGTTTTAACGATAAGAACAAAATAAAAGGTAAAATGAATAGTATCATGATTGACTTTTTAGTGTAAAAATATGATTTTTCGTTAAATAAACAATACCAAAAAATTTTCGTTAAAATTCTTTAAATAAAATTTACATAAAAACAAAATAGACGCTACAGAGTGCGGAAATCACTCCCCTTATTGATTATACAAAAAAAAAAAATTAGATTGGTTGGATCCTAACCAGTACTCAATTGTCCAAGTCTTTAGTATCGATTTGACCCCAAAAAACGCATCGTTTTCGTTTGCTTTCTACTTTTCAGAAAGAGATCCTCTCCCTATCTATGCATGCAGATCTGAAGAATCAAATGATCTGGATCTTTAAAATTTAATCTTACGATTCAAAATTATTATAACTTCTAAATTTTTTTACAAACCTTTTTGCTTTTAACCGTGATGAATCGTAAAGGTCCGAATCATTTAATTCCTGAGCTTTGGTACGAAGAGGATCCCTTTCCCTACCTTCCACCTTCAAAACTTGCACAGAAATATAGAAGCTTTCGGTTGGAAGGTGAGCAACTTCGAACTACCCGCACCTGACTCTTCTCGGCGGAATTCCCAATGCTGATCCTCTCTCCTACACCACCGACCCCTCCGTCCCCATCACTCTCCACCTTTCCACCCTGAAACGGCACCATTCCTCTCTTCGCAACCGTAACGTCGTTGTTTCACTGAACGGAGACTCCGGTGTTCCGTTTCAAAGGTACCATCTTTCTTCATCAGCTCCATTTCTGATTCACTGAGTGAGCTCCATTTTCCAAATCATGGAGATCCCGGTGTTGCGGTATCAAAACTTGGCGTTGGATCAGATCCAGAGCGGATCCAGCTTCCATTTTTCGTTCTCGGATCCTAAGTTCTTAAGGCGGAGATCGTTATCTCTGTTTTCTGGGTACTGTTTCCAGTTCAATCGACTAAAATGGAGGAACCCATTGCCGCATATCAGGTGTTCCTCAGTGGAGCAGGAGCTGAAGCCGCGCCCGAAGCCCGTGCCGTCGAAAATCGACGTCGATGAGCCCAAGGGAGCGCCTTTGGAAGATACCCAGATCGTTAAACGCAATACTGGGCTGTGTAGTCAGATCGAGAAGCTGGTTTTGTGTAATCGGTACCGAGAAGCACTTGAATTGTTTGAGATTTTGGAGTTTGAAGGCGGGTATGAATTGGCGGGTAGTACTTATGACGCGTTGGTGAGCGCTTGTATTATTTTGAAATCGATTAGGGGGGTTAAGAGGGTTTCTAATTACATGATTAGTAATGGGTTTGAGTTGGATCAGTATATGAGGAACAGGGTGCTGCTTATGCATGTGAAATGTGGGATGATGATTGATGCACGTAGGCTTTTCGATGAAATGCCTGTGAGAAACCAGGTTTCTTGGAACACGATAATCGGGGGCCTTGTGGATTCGGGGAATTTCATGGAGGCCTTCCGGTTGTTTCTAATTATGTGGCAGGAGTTTTCTGATGCTGGGTCACGGACTTTTGCCACCATGATTCGGGCATCGGCTGGGTTCGGACTCATTTTTGCTGGAAAACAGTTTCATTCTTGTTGTTTGAAGATGGGGCTAGGTGCTGATATATTCGTGTCTTGTGCGTTGATCGATATGTACAGCAAGTGTGGGAGTATCGAAGATGCTCAGTGGGTTTTTGATGAGATGCCACGGAAGACGACGGTAGGATGGAATACCATCATTGCAGGTTATGCACTTCATGGTTACAGTGAGGAAGCTCTGGGTATGTACTATGACATGCGTGATTCCGGTGTTAAGATGGACCATTTCACATTTTCCATGATCATAAGAATCTGTGCAAGGCTGGCTTCACCGGAACATGCTAAGCAAGCTCATGCAGGTCTAGTTCGTCATGGTTTTGGGTTAGATATAGTGGCCAACACATCACTCGTTGACTTCTATAGCAAATGGGGAAGAATAGAAGACGCTCGTCATGTTTTTGACCAGATGCCTCTCAAGAACGTAATATCTTGGAATGCTTTAATTGCTGGGTATGGTAATCATGGCCGGGGCGATGAGGCTGTTGAGATGTTTGAGAAGATGCTTCGGGAAGGAATGGTACCTAATCATGTTACATTTCTTGCTGTATTGTCTGCTTGCAGTCATTCTGGTTTATCAGAACGTGGATGGGAGATTTTTGAATCAATGAGCAGGGATCACAAGATCAAGCCCCGGGCGATGCATTGTGCTTGTATGATTGAATTGCTAGGTCGAGAGGGGCTTTTGGATGAAGCTTATGCACTAATAATAGACGCTCCCTTTGATCCTACGGCAAATATGTGGGCTGCCCTGCTAACAGCTTGTCGAGTCCATGGGAATTTAGAGCTCGGAAAATTTGCAGCAGAAAAACTTTATGGGATGGAACCTGATAAGCTAAGTAATTATATTGTGCTCTTAAATATATACAACAGTTCTGGGAAGTTGAGGGAGGCTGCTGGTGTCGTTCAGACTCTAAGACGGAAAGGTTTGAGAATGCTTCCAGCATGCACTTGGATCGAAATTAAAAAGCAGGTGCATATTTTTCGTTCTGGAGAAAAAAGCCACGCCAAAACAAGAGAGATCTACCAGAAAGTGGATGACTTGATAAGCAAGATTACAGAACACGGTTACACCCCTGAGGAGAAGTATCTACTTCCTGATGTCGATGAACATGAGCAGACGTCGTTTTACCACAGCGAGAAACTGGCCATCGCTTATGGTCTGATCAATACTTCGGATGGGACACCACTGCAAATTGTGCAGAGTCACCGCATTTGCGGAGACTGCCATTCTGCAGTTAAGTTAATTGCGAGGGTTACGGGAAGGGAAATCATAGTGAGGGACGCCAGCAGATTCCACCATTTCAAGGATGGGAGTTGCTCTTGTGGAAATTACTGGTGATGGCAGAGTTATTTACGTACTCCCCGTCTCTTGATTCTGTTGCAAAAAAGAGAGGAGTGTAGGAGAGAAAAAAGGGAATGAAAATCACTCCACTCAAACTGTTGTACGAGTTCTCTCAGCCTTAGGGGTAATACTGTTTGTTGTAAACATAGATTAAAGACCAATGAATAAAATCAAGATTTTTTTTCTTGTTCATTTTGCTTGCAAAAATTGTTGCCTAGTCTTTTGAGTCGATTATTTCTTATTCAAATTTTTAAAAGAAAAAAAATGTATTTATGAATTAAATCAACGTATACTTGGAGCAAAACCAGACGCAATGGCGTTTTAAAATTCATATGGCCGACCTCACTTAGTGGGACAAAGCTTTGTTGTTGTTTTTGAATCAAATAAATGTATTAACAAACAGATAAAATAAAAGGACTACCCAAGCCAACAAGAATTTTCACTTTGCGAGAGTTGAGGTAGGAATGTTTATTGTACGCAGCTTTATCTTTGCTTTGTAAAGTGACTGTTTTCACGACTCAAACCCGTGATCTTTTGTTCACAAAGAAACAACCTTTTTATTGCGTCAAGCCTCGCTCTCATAAAATACAAACTAATTAAAGTAAGATGTCAATAGGAAGCTACATATGATGAATAAGAAAAAGTTGACATAAAACAGTAACATCTTCAAAGACTATCAAAGTGCCATAGTTGAGCCATATTGGTGATCATATTCACCCACACGTTGATCTCATCGTTTTCTTCCATCATTGCCGGCACGTCAAGCTTAACATTGATCCTGCAGAGCTGCACGGCAGGCTTAACATTGATCCCGCAGAGCGGACATATATCGCGCTTGGCGAGCCAGGTTTGAATACAAGCCGAGTGAAACTTATGCTTACAAGGCAATGTTACCTCCTTATCGGCTTCTGCACTGTTCAAGCATTCCAAGCAAATACTGCAGCACTGCCACTCGTCCGACAGAAAAGGCTTCGTCATCCATGCTTCCTCCATGAATGATCCTATCGATGCCGCCACCGCTACAGAAGCGTTGCTGGATTCTTGGGACATCGTTGTTGTCTTCGAGTAATAATCTTCTGAATTGCTAGACGCTGTGATTAATTTGCTTGCTTACTTGTTGAGGTTGCAGAGGAATACAGATATATTAAGGGGCGCTAGAGGGATACTCTAGAGTCGAGCCTGTCATAGAAGGCATGCTATTTCCTGCTTCGTGAAGGACGAGTCCATCTCCCAGACTCTATAGGAAAATAGTGAAGAGATTTTCTTTCTTGCTTTCTTTGGTTCTTTTGCGAAGGGGCCCAGAAGATGGAATTCTTCCAACGCTCAAAACTTAGGGTATTCAATTGGGATTTTGAGAGATTTTAATTTTTTTAATGAATCTAGTGTATTCAATTAGGATTTTAAGTTCAATTAGAATTTTAAGATAGTTTATTAAAATCTTTAGAAATCCAGATGTATTTAGGAGGGTGTATTCAATTAGGATTTTGAGGGATTTTAATTCTTTTAATGAATCTAGGGGTATTCAATCAGGAATTTAAGTGATTCTCTGAAATTCAATGTGTATTCAATCAGGATTTTAAGATAGTTTATAAAAATCCTTAGAAATCCGGGTGTATTCAATTAGAATTTTAAAGAAGTTTATAACATTCCAGTTGTATTCAATTAGAATTTAATTTTAAAGAATTTGAGAAAGTTGAGGAATTAGAGGGAATTGGAGAGATTTCGTAGTGTATTTTGAGCATTCACAAATCTCACCTCCCCCCAAGAGATTTCGAGGGAATTGAATCAAAATTTTACATGGAATCTCTACAAATCAATTAAACTCCACAAAAATCCATGGATTTATAAATCCATTAAAATCTCTCAAATTCTCAATTGAATACACCCTCCTTAATTAAGGTTTTAAAGAAGTTTATAACATTTCAGGTGTATTCAATTAGAAATTTTTAGAATTTGAGAGAGTTGAGGAATTAGAGGGAATTTGGGAGATTATTTTAAGTATCCACAAATCTCACATTTTCCCATGAGATTTCGAAGGAATTGAATCAAAATTTTATATAAAATTTCTACAAATCAATTAAACTTCATAAAAATCCATGAATTTATAAATCCATTAAAGAAACAAGCACAAAAGTTTATTTGAGAAATCCCTCGACTAACGGGGTTTATACATATTAATATGTAATATATATTCGTACGAGAAGAAGAATAAAAAGAGATTAAATGTCATATATATTACTCATACATATAAGAACAAACAATTATCTAATACCTATTTTAAACTAATAACACAACAATTTTCAATAAAAAAAAACGACACTATATTATCATTATTATTACTAATATTATTATTATTCTTCCGTGAGTCTCTAGCACTCACTGAACCCTAATCAACCATTTCAATCGAATCCACCCCGGTGGTTTGATGTCCTCGCCCTTGTGCGGCCGCCTCCGCCCTCGTAGGCATCGAAAACCGGCAAAGCGGGCAGGAAGGACGCCTCTCGAGCCAGCTAACAATGCAAACCGGATGAAACCTATGGTTACATGGCATCTCCTTGGCTTCCTCCCCAACCTCCAACTCCTTCAAACAGATACTGCACTCCGCCGTTGTTTCCTCCGTCACCGTCACCTTCGGCAAGGCTTCTATCGACTCCTGGGTGGCCCCAGCCAAGGCCGTCACCAACGCCAGGCCCGCCATGGCCGCAAAGGCAGCGGCAGGCGGGGGATTGGGATAAAAATAAGAGGCGAGGAAACTGTACGTTTGGGATGCTGCTTCGACTTCTGCCATCGCTGGGGTAGCTGGTAGGGCTAGTACAATGGACGTATCGTCGGAGTCGACGTCGCGTGCGTGTAGTGTGGAGGACGTTGTCGGTTGAGTAGTAGTATTCGGTGGTTGGTCGGAGGAAGAGCCTGCAGATTGCGATTGGGAAGACATTGTTTGTGTCGTCTTTGAAGCTTCAAGGATTAGAGAGATTGATCTCGTTTTGCTTAACAAAAAGACCGAGATTTAGGGATTTAGATTTATAATATAAAGGCTGCGGTAAAAATTAAACCTAATTCTTCAAGAACTAGGGCAAGCTTCCCAAACCCTAGAGAAAATAGTTTATTTTGGTCATGTGAATTATAAGGTAACAATTTCCCTATTTTTTTAAAACAAATTTTGAAAAAAATATAAGGAAAGAAGCTAACATTTAAAAATTAATGTATTTGAATTTAAATCAAGATTGCTAAAAATATCTAAAAAATAAAGGCCTTAATAAGTTAATAATAATCAATTCAAACTCGCATTGTTAGAGCAAATTGGTTATGATTACGTGATGTCCACTTTACGCCTCAGTTCGAATTCCTCTTCTCATATGAATTTAGTTAAATTATTCAATAATTTGCAAAATAAATCCTTGTTCGATTGTTTACAATTAAAGATTTTTTTTTCTTATTCGGGCATAGAAGAATTGCTATGAGGAATTTTTTATTTAAGTGGTATTCAAATTATTTGAATCTAAACTCTACATCGAGGAGTTGAACTTAAGTGCAGAAGAGAAACACACTACTATAACCAACCGAATTTTCGCACTTTCGACTCTTATACTCTTATATTTCTTTATTTTTTTTATCTTTCGAAATGAGCCATGAATTTATGATGCCACAAATATAAATCCCGCCCAACGGACTGGGCTGAGACTGGTAAACCTGAAATACCCGACCCACACTCAACATTAAAGATCCGGTTCACAACATCCTCTCTCTCTCTCTCTCTCTCTCTCTCACTCAGCCTGACACATCGATCAACACACCCAACTGGAAGAGGGGAGAAAAACCAGAGAAGAAAGAGAAAGAGCTTCGGTAGCTTGTGGTGGACGCCAAAGCCACACACCTCCTCCTTCCTGAAAACCCTAAGCTCCCCGGAGCTTGATGGATCCGTCCGGGTCCACTCGATTCGACATCTTTGAGATTTATCGCCGATTCTGCGGTAATTATTTTACTCCGGCTTTTTTTTTCTTTTTTTTTTTGAATTTCTCCTATTGTCGTTTCGCTAATTATATTCTCCCAATTCGTATAAAGCTTTAATTCTTTCTCTCATGGTTGTTCATTGGCTGTGAAATTTGAATTTATGGTATTTTTGGGGTAGAAAGCCGATGATTTGTTGAACCTTTAACTTCTTTCTAATGGGGTTTTGAAAGTTTTCAATTTGGTGCGAGAAAATTTGAAAATAAATACTTTACTTTTGTGGGATTTTCCTTACTAAAGTTGGGTTGTAAATTATTTTCTGTTTGGTTGCCGAGAAAGTGTGGAGAAGACATGCAGTGAGCTGATTTAATACGTGAAATTTACATGTTTGAGGTTCCATTGTGTGAAAATACTGCAGCTTTGTGATAGTTATGGTGCAAAGGCTGTATCTTTCTTGCTAACTAACTGCATTTGTTTGTGAACTACTAAAAGAGTTTTCAATTATCGTTAACTATCTTAGGAAATAAAGCAAATGCATTTCTGGTCTCAAGTAGCTTCCGTTTCGTGGGTATTTTCTGAAATTGCAGTTTTCGATTTTATGAGCTACGGAGTTATTTTAGTCTCCAGTTCTGTGTAAAGTATAACCAGTCATTATGTAAATTTCAATTTTTATTATTGATGAGTCTAGAGTACGAATTCTGACTGTTAAATTGCAGATATCAGGACGGGAAATGGATACGGTCACGGTGAAGGATACAGAGAAAATGATGATTCACAGATGGCTAAATATTCAAGGGAGGCATTAACTCAGCTCTTATATCTGGTGGAATCAAAACTGCACGCTAGGTATATATCTTTATATGGAAGCTAGAGTTATGGGACAAAACATAATTTGGAGTGCCCTTAGGATGAGGTTATCCTGCATCATGCTATAATTTTAGCCTTTAAGCATTTTAGCCTTTAAGCATTTTGTTTCCCCTTTTCTATATCAGTTTATTGAGTAGTAGACTGTCCGCTTTGACAGGATATCAATTTTTGATGAAGTTTTCAAGCTAATGTTGCGGTTGGATTCGATGGTAAGATTTATTTGTCGAAGTTTTTAAAGTAGATTCTTGTTAACTAATGTGTGATGTTTGGTTCCACTATGACTCAATGAGTTCCTAACAAAAGAAATAACCTCCCTATGCAGGTAGACTTTTCTGAATTCTCACGTTTCTATGATTTTGTTTTCTTCATGTGCCGTGAAAACGGTCAGAAGAATATCAGTAAGCTCTCTTATTTTATTCAATCCACAATAGTTCTTAACCTTTTTTGTTCATTCCTGCAATGTAACACCCTCCTTTGTCTTTCTTGTTTTCTTGATTCATTTGCAGCTGTAAATAAGGCGGTTAATGCATGGAGAGTAGTCCTAGCTGGGAGGTTTCGGTTGCTGAATCAATGGTGTGATTTTGTTGAGGTAAGATTACCCCAACTCAGTGCTTGCTAGTATGTTTTGTTGAAACAGTTATTGTGTAGAACTATGTTTGGTTTGCTAATGGTGACCATGATTAGAAGTCTAGAACCAAGAATTCATTTTTATATGTCATGTAGTTGGTTGTCATATAAAGTTATGTATAGACAGAAGCCAAAGTGTCAACACTGTAGTGGCTAGAACCAAGAATTCTGCACGTAAGTGCAAAATTATATGAAATATGAGAATGTATTTTTTTTAGTTCATGTGCATAAAGTTTTTCTCTATTTCAAGGCAACTAATCTTTGGTATTCCTCTTAGAAAAATCAGCGGCATAACATCTCTGAAGATACCTGGCGGCAAGTTTTAGCTTTTAGCCGCTGTGTGCATGAAAATCTGGAAGGGTATGATCCTGAAGGTATATATCATTAGTTTTGTGTTGATGCTTACTCCCTTCTATCTAAGCCCATAACGATAAGTTCAAATTTCCCTTAGAGTCCATCAGATATGAGACTCCTATCTGAATGATCATTGCTTTAATCATTTTTGCAGGAGCTTGGCCTGTTTTAATAGATGACTTTGTTGAACATATGTACAGGTTTGATCTCTATACCCTCGTAATGATAGCTCATGAAATGTGAGGCTGTAAATACTCATAATGATAGGTCTACGTAAATGTATAATTGAACAGACTTTTGTCGTGCAGGGTTTCCGGATCTAACAATAACTCTAGCTTCAACTGTAACTGTGGTGATGCAGAATCGTGGTCATGTACATATGATGACCCTCTTCCTGGTATGTAACTATACTTCCAAGCGCAGTCCCAGTATTCACTACCTTAACTAATGCCAGGCTTGTATTGGCGTAACGTATCCCCCAGCTTTCGTCCTAATAATATTGTGGTGCAGGCTTGAAGATTTTACCTGGTTTGAAAAGGAAGTTACCTGGGGAGGACCTTCACATGGAAGAAGTGGTGCCCTCGCCCGCCCTCTTCCCATACTGTACAGACTGGAATCCTGCATTAAGCACTAAGAAAAGTCGGCCAATGTCTTACATACCAGCAAACTGGGAGGAGAGTACACCAGGAAATACTGTGGATGATTCCATGGAAACCATAAGACATAGCAGTCCAGTGAATTCTTCCAAATCTCCATGCGCGGTTGAAGGGTGTCTGTTGAAGGGTTTTGCAGGACTGCTTTCTGCGCGGTCCTGTCTGCAATTTGATCGGGACAGGGGAGTTTCATTTTCAAAGAGTCACAAATATCGAAAGCGTCTTTTACGAGGAGATGCAGTTTAATGTAGTTGGATGTTTCCGAATGCAATTAGAGTTGTTTACTTGGGATGTAGTCTTCTTATTGATTTGTTGGTTGAACGTTAATAATAGTCTTCTATTCGGATTTGACATAATTAATAAATTTAAGGGAGTTTTAAGGAAAAGCCTGTGGTACTGTTTATTTTTACGAAAAATCACATTTTTACACTAAAAAGTCAAACCTAATACTGACAAAATTAATAAATTTAGGGGAGTTTTAAAGAAAAGCCCGTGGTACTGTTTATTTTAATAAAAAATCATATTTTTACACTAAAAAGTCAAACATGATATTATTCAGGTTACTTTTTATTTTGTCTTTATTGTTAAAACTCAAAGTTTTCAAGCTCTTTTCATTAGTTTTTCACAAATTTAATTTGTATTCCTAATGTATTGAGTTATGCTATATTAGTTTTAATCATCATCAATGGTTGATCAGATAAATGGCCGAGGCTACGCAAGGCAAAACTTTTGTAGATTTAGGCGTAGCCAAGTTTGCCAAAGACAAAGTGTTTCCGTCGGCAACCCAAAGTTTGAAACCCTTTCACGCAGTTTAGATTAGATTAGAAGAAGCTTTTCAATAGCAAAAATAAGCAGTACTGATTAAAAACAAGAGAAACATCTATCATTCTTTTCACTTTCGCGTGCCGGACTGAGTACGAGCAACTGTGTGATTTATTAGAAGAAAAAAAAAGAGAGATGGGAGGAGTCTGAACAATATTTACACAGTAACAACTACCGTAGTTACTTCCCTAACAGAACCGCGGTGGATCGATGAAGTACTTAGAAAGAACTTGTGGCCGTCAAGCAGCAATAGCTCACCATTGGTACTTTGCAGCAACAAGAACCTCCTCATAGTTCTGAGCAGCATGATCCCAGCTCAGGTCTTGCATCATCCCTCGTCTCTGGATTCCTTCCCAGCTCTGCTTGTAGTCTCGATACGTATAGAAGCAGTTCCCTAATGCATGGATTAGCTTACCGACCTCAGCGCTGTCAAATGTCCACCCAAGTCCTGACTCCTCGTACGGATTGAAAGGATGCACGGTATCTCTTAGTCCACCAACAGCATGAACAACTGGAATTGTCCCATAGTTCATAGCGTATAGTTGGTTCAATCCACACGGCTCAAATCTTGATGGCATGAGCAAAATGTCTGCACCGGCAGTTATCCTGTGAGCCGTTTGTACAGAAAACCCAACCCATCCCCTGACCTTGTCTCGGTGTTGATGTTCAAATGCCCTTAGCATCTCTTCCAGGTCAGGTCTGCCAGAGCCTAACATGATTAGTTGCACATCCTGACCCATCATCCAAGGAATTGCCTCTGCTATGAGATCAACACCCTTCTGGTGATCCAGCCTCCCAATGAAACCAATTACGGGGACATCCTCACGGACTGGTAAACCCAGTTCCTTCTGTAAGGCTGCCTTACACTGAGCCTTGCCAGTCTTAAGTGTTTCCAGGGAGTAGTTCGTGTAACCATCTGATTTCAAGAAAACATCATACTGTGGATTCCAGTCTTCTGTGTCAATTCCATTAACAATGCCTCTGAATTTCCAGTCATTCTCATTTATGATCCCGTGCAATCCCCAACCACCGTCAACCGTTTTAAGCTCCCACGCATATCCATGACTCACAGTAACCACACGGTCTGCTGTCTTTAGACCAGCTGCAAAGATATTGAAGTGCTCGCCTCCAATAGGGTCATACATTTTGAAAAGGTCCAGGTAGTGTCCCGGAAGATCAACGAAGGAGAAATCAGCTACTGGCCCCCGACCCTGGATAAACTTAACACTTATAATCCATGCAAACAATTCTTTATACTACGATGACATGCAAAACCTTTGAAACAACTTATGGTGTTCTGGACTTACTTGATAACCAGAATATTGCAGTTAACAATTGAATGACAAAGTTTCAGCTTATTTTCTAACCTACAATGCAAATTAAGCTCGAGTTTCCACCAGACAATAAAATGACTTGAAAATAAGTTTCAGTTAAATGAACTTTATCAAAGGAACAAACCTGGTGAGCTATGTTATGGATTACAAGGATGGATCTTGTATATATCATTAAACCATTGTCCCGATAATATGCCTTCAAATACACCGGCAACAATGCAGTATGCCAATCATTTGCAATGAAAGCCAAGTTTCCATCACCATAGCAAACACCGCCACAGGGGACAAGCCAAGGGACCTGCAACCAGTTTTTATTTTTATTTTTTTTTAATCACGTCTTAGCAGTTAAAATGGAAAAGAGCATTTGCTAATTTGACTCTATGCAAAGAGGTGAGGTGGTGTACCTCAACTGCTGCCTTGCAAAATAACACCATGCGTTTTAAAATATCCTGCACCATAAAACCAAAGAAAAGTAACTCAATTTGCATTAAAATGGCATGCAAAACAACAGTGATCCATATTGCAAAAGGAGTTTATAATTTTAAATCGATGATACCCAAAATCAACAATGTAATCAGCAAGTATCACACAAGGAGCACCATCAAGGTTGAGATGCCGCTTAGGCTCAATTTATTTATTTGGTTATCTGTGAAGCCACTGCTGCCTATCTTGTAAATTTTCATGCACAAAGTTATCTAGTTTTAGTTGCTTTCTCATTTCTAATCACAAATAGATTAAGATTTGAGTGTGTATGAGCAAGTCCTAATCAATTCTAACCATAGGGACTCGACGTGAAAACGGAGTGCCGGCTGTCAACTACCTGACGCCCTCCCCCTCCTCCTCTAACCGATTCTTGAAAAATATATTTTAAGAAATAAATACTGAGCTGCACCAGGCTAGACGAGGCCTAATTTAAAATCCGAAACCCAACCTAAACTTTGTTTTCGCTTAAGAAACTAAGCCCATCCAAGTCCCATCAAGACAAACTTTACATATCTGTATCCTGATACAATAATTAACAAATAGCAAACAAATCTTTGTTAACAAGGGGTACAAATGACATAGCTGATAGATTTTTTCAGGAGAAAAAGGTGTCATTAAGTCAGAGCCATTCTTTTAATTGGTAGTGGTTCTTCAATGCTAGTCTCTAATGATAAATCTGCTGCATAGCATAGCAAAGGTAATCTAATAAATCTAAATAAGACGAACATTGTTTATCCCTCTTGAGAAGCAATTGAAGCTAAAATGAGAACAAATATCTTACCTCACGCTTTCCTCCATATATATTGTGCTCCATGTGACGGAACACAGCAGATTCAATGAAGACAAAATCTACACCATCAATATAGGCATGGAAATATGCTACTTCCATATACTGCAAAGTAAGTTATTTTTAGATGACGAGCAGTTAAAATGTATCTAATTCAGAACTTAGAATATTAGTAACAATCAAATGCTGCAGATGCTGCACACCTGGCCATCAACTTTATATGCTTTCCGAACTCCTGAATCTTGGGGTTCCGCATAATCACCGTAGCGAGGTGCCACAACCTATGAGAGAGAGAGAGAGAGAGAGTATGGGTTTAGCAGCCATAGAATTGTAAATCAAATGGGAGGTCTATAAAACATGCATGCTGGAAATGTCAGTTTGACTTGATCCCCATGCCTAACATTTCATTATATTCCCAGCTCATTGTCCATGAAATTACTGAAAAACAAAACTTGGGAAAGAAGTTTCAAATTATAAAAGAGAAAAGCATTACCATGACCCTGTGTCCACGCCGAGCCAAAGCCTTTGGTAAAGCCCCAGCAACATCTCCAAGCCCACCTAAAAGAATTCTTCATTTTCAGTCTTTATAAAGGACATTGACATCTCGCATTCTGGGCTTACGAAACATTACCTGTTTTCGACCATGGAGCACATTCTGCAGCTACCAATATGACATTCATGACATTAGGCCCAGCCAAAGGAGGGGGCTTTACGTCCTCACTCGTAAAACCAGTTGCCCCATCACTGACCTCCTCTTCACTTGTTTCTTTCAAATCAATAAGCTCGTCATCTTTTAGCATAGACGACTCAGGGTTAGTAAGAAAAGTTGGCAAACCATCAGACCACTCTGTCTTGGAACTATCCTTACCCACATGGTTACTGGACTCTAGTTCACTGGGAGACTTATCAAATGGTAAAGCATCTCCATGATCCTTTTCTATTTCATCAAGCCCTCCACTAAGAGCAGAAGGCACGGTTTCAAAATCCTTTTCTTCAGTTGAATGCTCATAGCTGCTCAAAACAATGCTGCCAATTTGGTCAACACTTTTATCAACACTACTTGAAGAACTTTCCGCATTCGAAAACGATTCATTCCCTTGTTCAAAAGAAGCTTCCCCTTCTTCTTGGCTTATATCACTATTTTGTATAGAAGATACCAATTTCCTTCTTTCAGAAATCTGCAAAACCCAAATTTGCTAATTCTAATTTCAACTCTCCTTAATTCCTAAAAACACAAAAGATGCAATCTTTTGGCCTAAAATTAATTACTTTCATAACAAAAGAGAGTATTTCTGAAATTACCTGTTGTAGTAGTTCTCTTTGCACAGCAAGAACCTTCTTGCTCTTTTCAATGGTGGCCTGAAGCGCGTCCTCCGGCTCGCCCGCGTCCTCACCTTCCGCCGAGCTCTTTCGGATCGCTCTCAGCGGCTTAATCCTCCAAAGTTTCCCTCTTGTGCACCAACTATTCCGTCCTCTGCACATTCGCGCAGCTCCTGCAGACCCATTTGCAGAAGCATTGATCCCACTAACTTCAATGGAGCTTCTTGGCCGATTCGTGAAGAATGGGAATCTGAGCCGGGGATTAGTACTGCTGTGAACGAGCACAGAGCTATCAGTCTTGGTCCCCATGATAAAATGCAGAGACCCAATGGAAGCCATGAGACAATGTGTTCGATTAAATGCCTCAGCGAACTAGCAGGAGCTCAGAGACCGGATACAGCACACTGAGATGATTCGGATGAAAATAAAGCAATCCCAGTTGAGGAAATTTAATCAGAAACAAACCCAATTGAGGAAATGGTGGATAAACGACGCCGGAGTGAACAATGAGGAGGAATCGGAGGCGAAACTGAAACGGGAGAAAGAGAAACCATGGACACAGAGAGAAGAAGCAAGAGCACAATCGTTGAGATGGGTCCCACAGAAGAAGGGGAAATAAGGCTCAAATTTGCTGATGAAAATTTGGGGAAGAAAGGAGCATCGCCAAGAGTTTTGGATGATAGTGCGACCACAAACACAGACTCCGTACTGAACTGTGATTCTTCTGCCAGAGACTCGGGTTCTGTGTGGGCCTGGGCTTCCTCGAGTTATGGTGACGATGTGAAGAAAATTTGTACATACTTCTGGTACTAGAAATACCATCTATTTGAACTATAATTTCGTTTGGAATTGCTTATTTAAAAGCACTTTTGCTCAAAAGAGCTTTCAACACTTTCAATGAAAGCGTTTCTATTAAACGCACATTGGTTTTTTAATAAAAATGCAAGTGGTATATGAAAAAAATATTTGAAGTGTTTCCTGAAAGAAATACACTACAGGTGCTTCTTTCAGAAAATACTTTAAGTGTTTTTGAACCGAGAAAATTTCTGCCATACAAGGTCAAAAGCGCTTTTAGCAATCTGAAAGCTCTTTTAATTATTTCAAAAGAATCTCCAAACAAACCCTATATTTTGCAGACCGCATAATGTGATAGTTTATGGTTGGACTCCATGTTTGTTGTTTTATATTTTCTTTGATATATTGATTTTTTTTCTTTGTCAAATGATATACTGAATTTAATAGCACAACAGAAAATTGTATGAAAAAAAATGTGAAAATCACTTCTCTTATTCAACAAAGTGATATTCTATTTAAAATTATACTTGTTTAACTGAAAGCGCTTTGGAACTGATTTTTAGTAAAAATACAAGTTAATTTTGGAAAAGCATTTGAAGTGCTTCTTATAAAAAGCACATAACTGGTGTTTCTTGAAAAAAATACATTTTAAGTGATTTTGAAATCCAAAAATATTCCTCAAAAAGTACTTTCAATCATCAAAAAACACTTCACAAACGAATTTCACGTTTGGCTTTCATTTTGTTTGAATGAGGATCTCCTCTAGATCCTCTTTGTGATGATTTTAAGGATCTTCAAATCATATCCGTTCATCGTACATCGTGCAATCATAAATTATTTTAAATATTTTTATTTAAAATTAATATGAATAGTATTTGACGAAAACGAATCACACGATATATAATTAACCGACATAATTTAAAGATTTATAGGATCCACGTAAAGAGAATCCGAAGATGCTTCTCATTCATTTTGTTTTATCTCTAATCTGCTGCCACATTTTTCGCTTTGACTATGACACCATGAAAAGTTGTTTTATTTCTAGTCTGCTGCCACCGACTTTGACACCATGAAAAGTTGTAGTGTCATTTTGGTTTTGGGAGATACGAGGAATCAAGGTCATCTAACAGATTTCGCAGTTTTGGGTGGACCAATGAGAAATTTGGATCATTTTTCTCATTTTATTAACTTATCACATACAAATTAAGAATTTAGATCTCTTTCGCTCTGTTAAATGATTGGGTTGTTCGAACTGTGAAATATCGAAAGAATCTGAATTTAGACATGATGTAGAGCTTTTCGAGAATTAAAAGGTTGATGATTGAAATTTGTCGAATAATTTAACATGTTAGGATAAAAATTTTATCAAAGGAGTTTGTTAGTTTTTTTAATTATGAAATTATAAGAACTTTTCTATCTAATTTAAAAGGCAACTTTCTTCTACTTATTCCAATCTTGAACAATCAAGTTGTTTTGTAATCAATTTCTTTATACCTTTTTGCTTTTTAAACTTGAAAATGCTTTAGTTAATCTCTTTGTTTAGAAAGTTGAAATGAATTGGTACAACTGGTAGAATTTCTAAGCATGCCATAAAGTAATGTATTGGCCTCTGAAGGCTATGAGATGAGGAACTATTTGCATTATTTTTCTAATAAAGATAGAATTCATATGCGTTAGCGGACCTTATCTCTATTAGAAAGATGATACAAATGATGGTACAAATAGATGGTAAATGTAATACTAAAACAAAAATTTACGCGAGTTCATGCACACACGGAACATAAACTATTAAATCGAATCATTCTTGGATAAATCCGGTTTTGTTTTGTTGATATGCCCATTTTATTCAAATCGAAATCAAACCGATCGTAATCTACTGTTAAATAATTGGGTTACTACCGAACCAAACTAAACTGTGACCAACCTTACATATAATGGACGGGGCTTGACCTTTCTTTTCCTAGGGTCCTAGCGATAAGAAAGAAAATATCGGCAAAATATCGCCGATATTATCGTTTTTTTGGAGATCCGAAATTTTTTTAACTACCAAAATGATTTTCGTCAAAATATCACGATATTATCGATATTATCGATAATATCGCAATATTATCGATATTATCAATAATATCGCAACATAATACTAAAAAATACTTAAATATGTTGAGAAAACTCAACATATACTTCACTTGATCATAGCTCAAAGGCCATACAAGCTAGGATTTTCTCAGCAGGGGGAATGTGGGTTTTATAGGAAAAATTGCTTGCTCACTGCCCTCACATGGGCGATGTGGGACTCGCGCCAATGGGGAGAAAATCAGAATTTCGGCCGAAATTTTACACCCACTTTAAACAGCCATAACTTTGTCCAAAACGAAACGAAATCAAGCAAGAAAAAAACGAAAGTTGTAGCCCTCGAAGAGACGAAGAGAATGGTACCTCACACGACATCTGAATCGTCGTGGTTTGGCCGGAAAATTCCTCGAAAGTCACTGAGGTCGCCGGAAACTATGTAAGATTCAAATGAGTATAACTTTTTCAATACTCAACGAAATTGAGTGAAACAAAAAGGAAAGTTGTACTACTCGACGAGACGAAGAGATTGATACCTTGCACGCCGGCTAACTCGCCGTGGTTTGGCCGGAAATTGTATCGAAAGCCACTGAGGTCGCCGAAAACTGGGTAAGATTCAAATGAGTATAACTTTTTCAATACGCAACGAAATTGAGTGAAACGAAAAGGAAAGTTGTAGCCCTCAAAGAGACGAAGAGAATGGTACCTCACATGACGTCTGACTCGTTGTGGTTTGGCCGGAAATTGCCTCTAAAGCCAATGAGGTTGCCGGAAACTGGGTAAGATTCAAATGAGTATAACTTTTTCAATACTCAACGAAATTGAGTGAAACAAAAAGGAAAGTTGTACTACTCGACGAGACGAAGAGATTGATACCTTGCACACTGGCCAAAATTCAATTGACACACTCCTGGCTTCCAAAATTCAATTCTTTTACTTTATATAAACTTGAAAAAACATAATCGGCATCCAAATTAAAGTTTAGTCTTATTCAATGTATTGATTTTCAACCGTTAATTGATATACTATAATTTAGAACTTCAACGCCTAGACGCATGCTTATGTGTAAGAAATTTAAAGTGTCAAATTCGGCACATTATTCTTCATCATTTTATTCACTTCCCTTTTTTTTTTTTTTAATATCCTAAATAAAACCTCCAAATATTGTACTAATTAATTATATATAAATGATTATGGTGTGTTTAAATTTCTTTCATTAATTACTACATATTTTCTACACTCACAATGTTTGCCAGCTCGCTATATAATCAACTTAAATCAGTTAAATCCATCATGCAATGCATTTCCTTCCAATTTTTTGTGATAAACTAATAGATAATTGATTAAATAAACATCCTACAAAGTTTCATTAAAAATTTCCAAGTTTTTCTTACAATTTCCGTGGTTTCCATGTAATTTTTATCGATATCGATATTATCCCGATATTTCCATCGATATTTCCGTGTTTTCGGACTACCGATATTTCCGATATTACCGATATTTTCTTCCTTGCTAGCTACTACCAATTGCCATATCCCGTTTACGCACTTTGCATAATGTTGCAAGTTGCAACAAATGCAAACCAAAGAAGTAAAATTTCATACTTAAAAGACAACAAAATCCAAACTTTCATTTCAAAATTAGGCTTATATTTTACACTTTTACTTTTCGTCAGATCTCACTTTAGCCTTTACACTCTATATTAACTTACTCTACCGCTTGCACTTTTTTTTAATTGTTGTGTCACACTTTGCCCCCTACACTCTATATTGTTTCACTTTAACACTTGCACTCTTCCTTAATGTCTCACCTTACCATATTCGCTCAATTAAGTTAAAAAGATCTGTTAATTGTGCTAATGTGGCAAGGACAATTTTGTTTTTTCAACCATGTTAGTAAGACTCATGAATGCAGGAATATGGGTTAACCTCAAATCAAGGTTTGATTTTTTCAAATTAAGAAAAATAAAGAAGAGGAAAGTGATAAAGGTCGAGATTCTCATGACAAAACCCAAAAAATCTATACAAAATGATTTGAAAACTTTAAATTGATTCACGAAGTATTGAAATTCAACACTCTTTTTTATATTTCAACCTTCTATTCTTATATTTTTGTCTTAATCTAGAGAAATCAAAACCTAGTTTGATTTTAACTCACCTCCTATTACCCAAGGGTTCCGCTAGCATGTCATGTCACATGCCACACAACAAAATTAGTTGAAAAGACTAAATTGTTCATGTCACATCAATACAATTAACAAATTTTTTTAACTTAATTGACGGAATAGAGTAAAGTGAGACATTAAGAAAAACTGCACATGTTAAACGTTACACAATAGAAAGTGTAGAAGATATGTGGGATACAAAGAAAAAGTGCAGGTGGTAAAATGAGACAATACAAAGTGTAGATGATAAAGTGAGATTTGATGAATACTATATGTATCATAGCTAAAAATAAGCCTTAAAATTAATACATATGTTTTATCCCGATGATTATATGATTGAAGTTACACCATTTATTGACTAATTAATCAAAAAGTTATAGGCAGCCTTCACTCTTCATAGTCTTGAGAGCAGTATGATTATGCATAATACTGCAAAGCAGAGGTCGGCGTTGGGGCAGTGCCTGTCTGATCGCAACACTCAAAGCAATAGGGCTTGGGTTCATACACACGCGGGCAGCATACACATCTCCCTTCACATTCTACAACATGTTATTCAACAAACAAAATTAAGTCGATTAACTGTGTATAGTACATAACTAATTAATAATTAAATTACTATTGGGGATTAATTAAACTTGTTAATTACATACTGGCTATAGAATATCAGAGTTCTTGAGGAAGAGAGAGAAAGAGTATTTCTTAGAGATTAAGAAAACTGTTATATTTAACACACATCAGTAGAATAAACAGTTACATATATATAGCCTTTGGCTATTCACTCCTAACAAACTCACTCACTAATTACATGTGTAACAAACTTATATTAAACTAATAGAATCAATTCTAGTTATAATGTGACATCTTCATCTTCATCTTTACACCCCCTCAAGCCAAACTTGGAACGAGAAAGAGTACCAAGAGAGAGCTTGGACTGCAGAAACTGAAACCGAGATTTAGATAAGGATTTGGTGTGAATGTCTGCAATTTGGTCTTGACTACACACATACTGCACTCTGACTAAATTGGCAAGAACCAATTCCCGAATGTAATGGTAATCGATCTCCACATGTTTGGTGCGAGCATGGAAGATAGGATTAGAGGCAAGAGATATAGCAGAGAGTTGGGGTGGCAGATAAGGAGAAGCCAAAATCTTTCAACACCTTGCAGACCCAAGTAAGTTCGGCTGCTGTGTGAGCCAAGGACCTATATTCGGCCTCAGTAGATGAACGAGCCACTGTGGTTTGTTTCTTAGCACACCAGCTAATCAAGTTAGAACCCAAAAATACACAGAAACCACTAGTGGACCGTCGATCAAAGGTGCAGCCTGCCCAATCCGCATCCGAGTAGGCAGAGAGATGTAAAGAACCCTAGTTGAACAAAAGACCGTGAGAAACAGTACCTTTGAGAAATCTAAGAATCCGCTTTGCTGCCTGCATATGAGTGACTGTGGGAGCATGCATAAACTGACACACTTGGTTGACAGCAAAGGAAATATCGGGTCGAGTCCAGGTGAGATATTGTAAGGCACCCACAATAGATCGATATTCAGTAGGATTTGGTAACAAGACACCACTGTGATCTAATTTGGAGGAACTGAGGGGAGTGGAACAGGGTTTAGCTCCAGCCATATTGGTCTTGTGCAACAGATCAATGAGATACTTGCCTTGATGCAAAAAGAGACTGGTGGTAGTTCGGTGTACTTCCAAACCCAAAAAATAGTGTAGAATATCAGAGTTCTTGAGGAAGAGAGAGAAAGAGTATTTCTTAGAGATTAAGAAAACTGTTATATTTCACACACATCAGTAGAATAAACAGTTACATATATATAGCCTTTGGCTATTCACTCCTAACAAACTCACTCACTAATTACATGTGTAACAAACTTATATTAAACTAATAGAATCAATTCTAGTTATAATGTGACATCTTCATCTTCATCTTTACTGGCAACGGCGGCCTTGGCGAAGGAAGACAGCCTGGTGTCGTTGAGATAGACATATGGATATGGGAGGCTAGAGAGCCGAGTAGTTGCTTGAGCTTTCATTGTCGTATTACTACAGTTATAAACAGTACGATCGCCATGCAAAATACAATTTTATTGACGCTGGCCATTTTCCAAAAATATTAACAAATAATTAACAAGAATATAATTGATGGGTGGGTTCTGTATCTAAAACTAATCCACCTTAATTTGGATGAGAAACTACATATGTTCGATTGTCCAAATATATACACAAATTTTTAGAAGGTATATTAATGATTATTTTGAATGAATCTGGCAATTAGGCAAGATAATGGTTACAGCATATGTTATATATATACTGATTAGGCAAATTCTTGATTACACATGTTATATATGATTATTATTTTGATTGTCCTTTGCAAATGGAAAAGAAGATTCAAGCAATATTAGGAGAGAAGAAATCAACTCATGCACATGACTTAGGTCATTAGATAAAGATATGATTAGTGATCGATTGAAACGGTCATATGGTTTCAGATTTGAGTATTTTTTGTAGACATGATCTTTGAAATAAACCTAAAAAATAGATGTTTTGAAATATTAAAATACATTATAATATAGGCTCCACAAAAACTTGAATAAAAATTATGTAAAAAAAGTAGTATCACATATCTATCTAGATATATATACATACACACATAAATATCATAAAATTTGCAACTTGATATACTATTACTCAGACAGACTCATTGTCAAAGTGAAGCATGATACAACATATCAATATTAACATATAAAAACACATACAATAAAACATATTAATACAACTTACAGAAACACAAACATCATTAATTAATAAAACAAATAAATTGTATCTTGAATTACGCGTCTGCATGCTTCATTCACGCAGCCATGCAGCCAATCCCGTAGCGAGTACTCGGAAACACAAGAAACAAGCCACTGCACACGATCCCCACCATCAACGGGAAACTCTCCATAACTTCATCCATATCCTTCTCGTGCCCCGGAAACAAACAGTCCGTCACGCGCCGGTCCGAAAATGCGATCGCCACAAACACCATGACAGACATAATGGCGTGAACGAAGTCTGACAGCCCCAATTTGTACCTCTCCTCCTTCGGCACCTCCACCCCCAGGCCCGGTTTAAATACCGCTAGTCCTTTCGGCGTCACGAATCCGTAGTACAACTTCCCGTCAGGCCCACGGAAACTGTCCGTGAAGTGGAAGAAGAAGCATGAGAGGGTGCACATGCCAAGGAGCACGAGTGTCATCATAGTGGTGACGCCCGTGCACTCTCCGGTTCTGTAGATAGCGGGGAGCACCATTTCAAAGGTTAAGAGAGTGCCTGTGGGGAGAAAGTTGGCCAGCATTGAGGTCTTGGATAGGGTTTTCTGGACCCCTTTGGCAACGGCACGGCGTTTGCGGCCGTGTAAGTGGTCCGGGTTCAGTCGGAGCAAAGGCAGAGGGTGAGATGAAGAAGAAGTTGGCGGCGGCTTTGGTGGTGACTTGGCGGACTCGTCGTCGTGCGGGTCCCCGTAGACTGCATTGTTATAGATTTTGATTCCAACTCCATCGCTTTTTTGGTCCATTTTTGTAGTTGTTCTTCTCTTTGGGCAAATTCGATCAATTGGTATTCTGGATATGGATTTTAATTTTCAAACGGTTTTTCAATTACATTTATATAGAGGCTTTGTCACTAGTTTAAATTCAAATTTAGGTAGTTATCAACGGTTATTGGTGAAATGATAACTGTTTCATATAGTTAACTGTTCAAAATCTTTTTTTTTTTTTTCTGAAAAATAATTCAAACAATTTACAAAACATTTTTTTTTCTAGTTACTTATTAGATATATTCTCTTTGGAAGCAAAGCATGCAACACACAAGGGTTATTATAGTCGAGGTATCTGAATTTGATTCCCCATCTCTATAATTGTTTATAGTGAAAAAAAATTGACATGTTAATCATGTATGAACGATTAGATTATTTTAGTATAATCAGTGTTTGAAATATCTATATCGGTGAAAATATTGATATGTAAATTTGTAGAAATATCAATATCAATATATATTGCTTTCGATACAAAATGATGGAAATTTTCTAAAAAGGGTGATTTGCCAATCCAAATCATTCTCGGATAGCACCTGCTCCAGTAGAAATTTCTCTAATTTAAAATGAAACTTATAAGAAATATCGCAGTTTGTCAATATTTTAACTGATCATTGGAAAATATTGTTGAAGTCTAGCAAATTTAGCCAAAATTTAAGAGTTTATTCAATATGAGTGAAGTTTAAACTGCACCCTCCAAATTTAAGAGTTTCTTGATTAATTTGGACCCACGATTATGCATGATTAATTTGGACCCAATATTATGCTGATGTTGATTACCAAATGTACCACTCCATTCCAAGTGTGCGGCTGAGAGATGATGGTAAGACTTCAAAATTTCATGTCGTCTTCATAAATTTTCGAGGTCACCAATTTTTTTCACTGTGATTACGTATTGATCTTGCACATCAAGTTTGTACAGACTTCTCGACGTTTCATGAATCAAACAGAAAACTGGAAGAGACATGACAAATTGGAAGTGCTAGAAACCTCCAATGCCTCCCATATTAAACCACTCTTCCACTCTAAACTTGCTCAAACGATCGACGCACTCCAATCACAAAACAGTCCAGTCCAATCCAGTCCTGCGTAGCAAACAGACCCTAATCGAGCAATTTCACCTAAGAACATGTCACCTGCTCTCTGCCTCTCAATCTCTCTCTCTCCACTCTGCAAATCCCAGGACATTTCAAAGGACACCCAACTCCCCAAAAACCCTAAAAAACAGAACCCATGTCACAAAACTCCCTCAAACTTCAAATCTACCAGAAGGTCGCTGTTAAATTCCACTTCACTGGGACTGACCCTGTTAGGAGCTGCAGGACCCCTCTCTGTTTCTAACCCTGCAAAAGCAGAGCCAGAGCCAGAGAGCCCGGCCGCGTCGACTTCGAGCAGAATGTCATACTCCAGGTTCTTGGAATACTTGGACCAAGACGCTGTGAAGAAGGTGGACTTGTTTGAGAACGGCACCGTCGCGATCGCCGAGATTTTTAATCCGGCGTTGGAAAAAGTCCAGAGGGTTAAGATTCAGTTGCCTGGACTGCCACCGGAGCTGCTGAGGAAAATGAGACAGAAGAACGTAGATTTTGCAGCTCATCCAATGGAGGTTAATTGGTTGCCTGCAGTGCTGGATTTGTTGGGAAATTTTGCTTTTCCTTTGATCCTGCTCGGGACATTGCTGTTGAGGAGTAGTTCTTCAAACGTGCCAGGAGGCCCCAACTTGCCTTTTGGACTTGGAAGGTATACAATTTACCAACTATCTCATATATGGCATTAGCTAGTTTTAATTTTCCGGAAAAACTTTAGCAGTGCACCTTTAAGTAATGAACTTCTTTCGATTTGCTCTCTCGATTTTTAATTTGTTTTTATCATTTGAATGGACGAAATTAATAATTTAGAAGGCAACTGTTAATTTGTTTTTGTCATTTGAACGGACGAAATTAATAGTTTAGAAGGCAAATCAAAACAACGGACTAAGTTTAGGTTGCATTGCTAAATACTTGGCATAAATTTTGTACTTCATATTAAGTCAAGGCGGAAATTCTGTATGAATGACATATGTTCTTTATTAAGGAATGCACAAAAGTTCTCTATTGTACAATATTGTTGAAGAACGTATCGACTCCATGTTGATACGTTTCGTTGACGATGATGATATTGCCACATTATTGATAACACATCAATAATAAAGAACAGACGTCTTTACATTTTTTTTTTTTAATCTTTTTGTCAAACGATAAAATTGTTCGATTAGATATTAGATTAGGAAGCCGACATGATTATAACCCATGTTGTGGTGCAAGGGCACACTCATCTCCACCACTGTAAGTTAGGGTGTTTAACGTTCATGATTTGATTCAACTGAATACTTGACATGATTTCCGTACTCTTATATTATATGGAGCAACAGGAGCACAGCCAAGTTTCAGATGGAGCCCAATACAGGGGTGACATTTGATGATGTGGCCGGAGTCGATGAAGCAAAGCAAGATTTCCAAGAGATTGTTGAATTCCTGAAAACCCCAGAAAAGTTTTCTGCAGTTGGAGCAAGAATTCCCAAAGGGGTTCTTCTTGTGGGGCCGCCAGGGACCGGAAAGACACTGCTGGCCAAGGCCATTGCAGGTGAAGCGGGAGTGCCTTTTTTCTCTCTGTCGGGATCAGAGTTCATTGAGATGTTTGTGGGAGTAGGAGCTTCTAGGGTTAGAGATTTGTTCAACAAGGCGAAGGCGAATTCTCCGTGCCTGGTTTTCATTGACGAGATAGATGCTGTGGGGAGGCAGAGAGGCACAGGAATCGGCGGCGGAAATGATGAGAGGGAGCAAACTCTGAATCAGCTGCTCACTGAAATGGATGGGTTTAGTGGGAACAGTGGAGTGATTGTCATCGCCGCCACAAACCGCCCTGAAATTCTTGATTCTGCTTTGCTTAGGGCTGGCAGATTCGACAGGCAGGTAAGCTAGCTGTTACTTGTGTTCCAAGCTTTCCAACTTTCTTAAGTTTTTGAGCTGTGACTGGTATTCGAAAACCGGGTTAATTTTGTCGTGTTTCTCGGGCAGGTTAGCGTTGGATTACCGGATATAAGGGGAAGAGAAGAGATGCTAAAAGTTCACAGCAGCAATAAGAGGCTTGATAAGGATGTTTCTCTGAGTGTTATTGCCATGAGAACTCCTGGATTCAGCGGTGCAGACCTTGCAAACCTCATGAATGAAGCTGCCATTCTTGCTGGTAGGAGAGGCAAAAATCAGATAACAATGAAGGAAATCGATGACTCGATTGATCGAATTGTGGCAGGGATGGAAGGCACAAAAATGACTGATGGGAAGAGCCGAGTTCTTGTGGCTTATCATGAAGTTGGCCACGCTATTTGTGCGTAAGTTTGCATTCATTCTTCATTTAGCTGTCGCAAACGTAGGTTAGGTCAGTAATACAGCAACTTTTTTCAAGCCTTTTGAACTAAATGTTATGTATTCTTTGTGAACTGCAGGACACTGACTCCCGGCCACGATCCAGTGCAGAAGGTCTCCTTGATTCCTCGAGGCCAAGCACGCGGTTTGACATGGTTCATACCAGGCGAAGATCCTACTCTTGTTTCTAAGCAACAACTATTTGCTAGAATAGTTGGAGGTCTAGGAGGTAGGGCAGCAGAAGAGGTGATTTTTGGGGAACCAGAAATAACAACTGGTGCAGCAGGAGACTTGCAACAAGTCACACAGATAGCAAGACAGGTAAATACATAATACTTTAATTAACGCAAGTGTAGAATGAGAAAACGAGAGTGTGAAAATCACTTCCCAATCTTAAATGTCAAGAACTATGTACCAAAAAGTACTAGAGAAAGTTTACAAGTTTGCCATTCTTTGCAGATGGTGACAATGTTTGGGATGTCGGAGATTGGACCCTGGGCGCTGATAGATCCGGCAACACAAAACAGCGATGTCGTGCTGAGGATGCTGGCAAGAAACATCATGTCTGAGAAGCTGGCGGAGGACATTGATTTGTCAGTGAGACAGATAATTGAAAACGCATATGAGATGGCTAAGAAGCATGTGAGGAACAACAGGGAGGCCATTGATAAGTTAGTAGAAGTGCTTTTGGAAAAGGAGATTCTCACAGGAGATGAATTCAGAGCAATTCTTTCTGAATTCACAGATACTTCTATGGCAAAGTTGGATAGGAAATCAGTAAGGGCGATGATTGAAGCCTAGGCATATATCACCATACATGTACAAACTTTTTGCTATCACATACTTGTAAATAATGTAAATCACTCAGTAACTTTTGGATACATTTGTAGACGTGGATAGAGTTACATTAAATATAACATACTACTATGTCTATATATTCGAATTTGAATTTCTCATGCTCGTAACAAACTTTTTTTAGGAAAAGTACTTTCTAAAAAAGTATTTCCAAAGAGTACCAGCCCGAAATTAACAATTAAGCACGTACTAACCTTTTTCAACAAACGTGTGGTTAAGTCACTCTGTTTTACTACTTTGTTACGTGCCGAGACTTCTCCCCAAATCCAATCCAATCCAATCCAATCCAATCCCCATAACCCAAGTGCATGGTTCGGCTTCCAAACCCAACCGCCAACAACTGTAATTCAAACTTTGGCTCCAAGAAGGAGCAATGTCTCCATCTCCTCAGCCGGTGCTCCACCTTCAAACACCTCTCTCAGATCCACGCCCAAATCCAAGTCTCCGGCTTTCAAAACGACCACTTTCTCCTCACCCAACTCATCCGCTTCTGCGCCTCGTCTCCCGCCAAAAACTTCGCCTACGCCCGAAACCTCCTAGACCACTCTGAGTCTTCCCCGCCGTCTTCATGGAACTTCCTCATCCGTGGCTGCGCCTCCAGCGACTCGCCCCGAGAGGCCATCTGGGTCTTTCGAGCAATGCTCGCCCGCGGCGTTCGACCCAACCAGCTCACCTTCCCTTTCCTGATCAAGTCCTGCGCTTCGGCCGCCGCGTTGAAAGAAGGGAGGCAAGTGCATGTGGGAGTCGTGAAGTGTGGGTTGGACTGTGATGTTTATGTTCAGAACAATCTGGTTCATTTTTATGGGGAGTGTAAGAAGATTAAAGATGCGCGGAAAGTGTTCGATGAAATGTCTGAGAGAAGTGTTGTTTCCTGGAATGCAATTATAACCGCTTGCGTTGAGAATTTTTGGTTGGATGAGGGAATTGAGTACTTTATGAAGATGCGGGGTTGTGGGTTTGAGCCAGACGAGACTACAATGGTGGTAGTGTTGAATGCGTCCTCGGAGCTTGGGAACTTGAGCATTGGGAGATGGGTTCATTCCCAAGTGATTGAAAGAGGGTTGGCTTTGAATTGTCAGTTGGGTACTGCACTTGTGGACATGTATGCAAAGTCTGGGGATTTGGGTTATGCTAGGATAGTTTTCAATAAGATGGAGACGCGGAATGTGTGGACGCGGAGTGCCATGATTCTAGGGTTAGCACAGCATGGGTTTGCCAAGGAAGCCCTTGAAATTTTCCGGAAGATGCTGAGCTCGTCAGTACGCCCAAATTATGTCACCTTTCTTGGGGTTCTCTGTGCTTGTAGCCATGCTGGACTGGTAGAAGATGGCTACCGATACTTCAATGATATGGAACATGTACATGGGATTAAACCCATGATGGTACACTATGGTGCTATGGTGGATATCTTAGGTCGTGCTGGCCGTCTCAACGAGGCCTATAGCTTCATGAGGAGCATGCCCCTTGACCCTGATCCCATTGTATGGAGGACATTGCTTAGTGCATGCACTACTCATAGTGCTAAGGACAATGAAGGGGTAGGAAACAAAGTAAGAGAGAAGCTGCTTGAATTAGAGCCGAAAAGGGGTGGGAATCTTGTGATGGTCGCAAACATGTATGCTGAAGTTGGGATGTGGGAGAAAGCCGCAAATTTGAGGAAGGTTATGAAAGAAAGACGGATGAAGAAGATGGCGGGGGAGAGTTGCATTGAGTTAGGCGGGTCTGTCCATAAGTTCTTTTCCGGCTATGATTCCCAAGCTGGTTACGAGACTATCTACCACTTACTAGATGTATTGAGCTTGCACATGAAGTTAGTTAACATGTAATCAAAATCAATTGTCATGTAACCTCTTTTATTCAAAATTCATTATCAGTGAATTTACTCTGCAAGCCCGAATTGTGATTTCTAGGATTCAAGAAACTCTGTATTTCAGTCGTAATGGAATTCATTACATTCCGAAAAGGGTCCTCGTTGTTAGTATGTGATCGTTAATAAAATGAACCCCTTCGAGAAGCATTTTCGATCCCAAAGAAAATGGAAGAAAAAGAAGCATCTGTAGTTTCAATAACTAAAAACAGGAAGTTTGCAAATCCTTGACCCCTCCGACAATGAGCCTCTGTTTTCCCATACTATGCAGATTGCACATACAGTAGCCCGAAAGAAAGAACGAAAGAGAAAACTGCTACCGAAACAAACATATTGACCACAAAGAGAATCCTTTTACAAGTGCCCTATTATTTCTACTAGAGATGTGTAAGTGCCAAATACAACAACTGCAGCACTCAGTACTAATATAAGCCCTATAATCAACATCTCACATCCGAGGCGTCGATAAATACCTGAAATTTTAAGGTAGCAAAAGCACGGCAATATAATCGATGCTGTTACACTCAGAAAAGCTCCGACAAGTGACATGAGATAAGCGAAAAATGGAATAGCCAAAGCTACTACAACGGTGCTGATCACCAAGGTGGTGCTGGCTAACATGCCGATGAGTCTTTTGTTGTAGTGACTCGGAAACTTCTTCTTTGCAGCATTTACAACTGGTGTAACCATCAAAGCATATTTGGATATCGGATTGACCAGCGTGGTGTATATCGCGACTTTTGAGCTAATTTTGTGAGTTGGGAGATTTAATGTTATCTGTGATTGAACCGTAGATCCAAACATTAGGTACCCGAAAACTGCCATTGATGCATAACAGATGGTGCACAAGATGAAGCATAGGAGAAGAACCTGCAACAAAGAAACAGCGGATTGATAAATATGCTGAAACAAAATAGCATGAATGTCACTTGGTAACAAGTTTTTACTTACATTGGAGAACTGACGTTTGTTTTTCATTGAAGTGTAGAGGGTAGGGAACACCGGATGTGCGCAGTAACAAAAGGCATACAAGCTAACAGCGGTAGGGATTCCATTCCACTTCAGTGGTGTGCCCTCTTGATGAAATCCGATTCCTTCAAAAGCACCAATCCACAAAATCGAACCGAGGATGATGGCAGATGCTAAAACTCCACTTGCAGACACATAAGAAAGAAGGCTCAGGTTATCTAACCAAACTGTTGGCAGAATAATGAGGGCAACAACAATTATGAAGCACTGTTCTCCGCCAATTCTTAATCCAGCCACGTCTAATTCCACGCCGGGAAATAAGTTGTGTAAGTTATCTCCTTCTAAAATTAGGAACCCTGTTGCAACGAAGTAGAGTTCTACATTCATGAAAATCGACAGCAGAATTCTTCCCTTCTTCCCGAATGCGCGCTCACCTATATCCGGATAAGTTCTGATATCAGAATCCACATCCATGCATCTCTGGATTAACAAGCCCGAGTAGAAGGCTGAAGCCGCGATTAAGAAAAGGAAGATCAAGCTTAGCCATCCTCCTGATGCTAGTGCATAAGGAACTGACAGTATCCCTACTCCTGAAAACCCAAAAAAAAAAAAAAAAAGCACAATTTTCGATATTAAAATCTCGTACTCTCCTGAGCTAGAAGTGAAGAACATTTTAAATGCAAATGTAACAATATGAAATCATACACAGATCAGAATTCATGGTTCCACATGAACTAGATTATATATAGCCCCGGGTAGCGATTTTCGTACTTCACTATTTTTTCATATCAACTCCTCTTCGTTTTCCCGCGTTTAGGTCGAATAAATCAAAGGAGAATATAGTGACAGAAGAAAGAGGAGAAGCTCAAACAGAAGAAACGAGAGTGTGAAAATCACTACCCGTCTCTCACATGAGGTTAGGCTACCATTAGGCTAACAATGTGAAAATAACATAATAATTTGTTCATAACTAACTTTTGTTGTGTGCAGAATGAAGAGGCAAGAAATTCTAGCAAGAAACACCAAAAAAGTTGAGAAGGTGATAAGTTCGTAACTTAATTAAGCTTTCTTAAAAAAAATCAATCTGAGAAGTAGATAATTACCTGAGAGTGCATTGAGCCCATTAAAACAGGTTTTGAGGAAGGAGGTTGTGGCTGTAGTTTGGTGATGAAAGCTCGACTCTAGTTTTTCTTCTACCTTGCTTCCAGCTTGCTCATGTTGCTCCTCACCAAGGATTAGAGGCAAGCTCAAGGATGATGACTTTTCTGAAGAATCAGCATCCATTGAGAGAGAGAGAGAGAGAGAGAGAGAGAGAGAGAGAGAGAGAGAGAGAGAGAGAGAGAGGTGTCAAAAGAACTAGAAGGGAAGAACAAGAATGAATCCAGACATATATTATATGTAAGGCTGGTGATGATGTATATATGTAAATTTGGTAGTATGTAGTGTTTAAAAATACTTAAAAAAGGTTTCAAACTGCACACTGTTTTTGTTTTGTCCTAATTAAGATTCATTAGGTTTGGGAGCAGGAACGAATGCGACGACGAGTCGACTCAATGCTGCAAAACTACTATTTATATTTTTTAATTTTTGCACAATTGTAGGAGCCAGCTTTTTTCCCAGAAAAAAATGCAGTGTTCTATGACACATACATACATACATACAGAAGATGACAGTACATTAATACAGGCAAAAAAACAAAATAATAACACTGAGAGGGACTTATCTTTGAAACTTGAGTAACTAAAATACGAACACAACAAAACAGCATCTGCTCCATATTTTGTATATTATTCATAGAAAAAACATAACCAAAGTTGTTGAGTAATTATTTACCACAAAAAAAGTTGTTGGGTAATTTCAAAATCGTTTAAAAGGCCGAAATCCTAGGGACCATTGACAGTCCATGCTCTTCATATAAAATACGGTTATAACTTATGCGCAGTTATTGACTCCAAAAATTAAAATAGGCAGATAGTATTTGTCTATTTACTCTCCGAATATTTAAATAGTTCGAGTAGTGATTTTCGCACTTCATTATTCTTTATATTCACTCCTTTTTATTTTTTAGTGTTTAGATTGAAAAAAATCAAAGAGAATCTAAAAATACAAAAGAGGAGTGCAAATAGAAAAAACGAGAACATGAAAATCACAACCCCTCTCTCATATGAGGTTAAGCTACCATTAGACTAACAAGGTGAAAATAACATAAGCAAAGTTGTCGAGTAAGTATTTACCACAAAATAAAGTTGTTGAGTACTTTTAAAATTGTTGAGTTGAAGCCAAAATCCTAGGGACCATTAATAATGTATGCTCTTCATATAATATAAGGAAAACTAATGAAAATGACTTGAAAACTTTGAGTTTTAATGATAAAGACAAAATAAAGGGTAAAATGAATAGTACCATAATTGACTTTTTAGTGTAAAAATATGATTTTTCGTTAAAGTGAACAATACCAGAAGTTTTTCATTCAAATTCTCTATAATATATGATTATACGAGTTATCGACTCCAAAAACAAAACGATGAAAAGGAGAGCAGTTATATTCTTAAATATGTAGCCTCGTGATGTTAGAGCAACTCCACCGTGGGAGTTTGCTCAGGGGACAGTGGACCAAACAGGGCCCGAGAGCTCGAGTGACACACTCCAGCATTGGGAGCCCGAGGGACAGGGAAGGCCTAAGCGCCAGGCCCGTGGGGAATTGCCAACCCGAGAGCTCGAGGTGGATTTAACGTAGGGCGACGTCAGCCATAATATAAAATATTAATAAAAATAAAGTAAAATAAAAATAAATTAAAAAAAAAACTAAAACCCAAGCTTCGAACTCAACGGCTCTCGCCGGAGTTCGTCGCCGAGGTGATGAACACCCACAGACAAATGGCAAAGATGGGTGGCTGAGGTGTGGGAACTGCTAAGCTTGAAAAATGGCACAAAAAATGGCAGAGATGAGTGGCAGAGATGGGTCGCCAGAGATCGGGACCGTTGATGGAGGCTGAGGTGGGTGGGATGGTGAAGATGGAGGAAGAGAGGCGGCGGTGGGGTGGTGAAGATGGAGGAAGAGAGGCGAGGAGGGATTGGTGCGTTGGGGGCAGGGGGAGACGGGTTGAAAACCGGGTGTGGCTGAGCTGGAGAAAAAGAAAGAAAAAATGGTGCGTTGGCACCATGTGAAAAGAAGAAAATAATAATAAAAAAAAGGTTTTGGAATGGTGTGCTGCACCATGTGAAAAGAAATAATAAAAATAATTTTTTAATAGAAAATGGTACAAATTATAAATCATATTTGAAATTACAAATAAAATTATTTTGTATTATTTAGAAAAAAAAAAATATTTTATTGCCTATTGCCAGAGTTATTGAAGTGCAACGGTGAAGATGCAAAAGGTGATTACTGCTTATTTATGGTAATTACTGTTCACTTAATGGATAACATAGTGTATTATTATCTGGGGAGGACTCCCACGGTGGAGTTGCTCTTAGGGTATAAAAAGCCTTAAAGTGGGATGGTGAATCTGCCTACACATGATACATGTGATTTGGATTGACAGATATGATTGGTCTGCTGTTGCACTGCTTTTTGATTAATAAATGTGATTAGGTCAGAAGTCTCATCAGATTTAAGAAGAAGAAATCAAAATAGGGTATATTTAATTTGACATGCTGCATGAACTGCTTTGAATTAGTAAATGGGAGAATTGCACACTAAAGAAATCAAAGCACGGCTAATTTCGTATCAGTTCACTCAGTTTGTGGATTTTCAAATCAAAAGGGGTCAGGATTCCCAATGCAAAGGAGATGTTATTTTAATTGGGAGGGTATTAAAAATTAGGCTAAAAACAAAGAAGAAAGATTTCTACATTTTTGTTTTCTTTCTGCACATTTATATTTATTTATGATTATTCGATCGAAAAAAATTAAAGGAGAATCAAATAACAGAATTAGGTATAAAAGGAAAATGGTTGTGTTCAAATCTTTACCCAAAAGATAAACCCTAACCAACCAAGGTTTTGAACGCAAAAATGAATTAGAGCCTTACATCATCTCGATCACATTACTTATTAATTTTGAGTTCGATTCTTACATTCTAACGGCACGAAGAAAGTACTTGACAAGGCATTTAGTCGATTAAAGAAAGCCATGCAAAATGAGGTACTCGATTGGTGGCCATATTCAAATTCAGAACCAGCCTTCCCTGACATGTCATCGTCCTGTAATTTGTTTTGCTTTTTATGTGGGAGAAACCCATCATGGTTTCCTGCCTCCATGACCCAGAGAGACACACATAAATAGACAAAGAAAAGAGAGTAAATTGTAGCAATGGTCTCTCAACTTTAATCAAATTGAAGAAATGATCATTCAACTAAAAATCCATTATCATTGTTTCCTCAACTTATCAAAATATGTAGCTATAGTTATTTTCATCAATTTCGTCAAAATTTTGTCAAAATAAGTTATGTTGGAATAACCATTTATATAATTAGGATCCCTCAACTCATCAAAGTGTGTAATTATGATCATTTTCGTCAACCACGTCAAAAAAAATTGTCAAAACGAGTTATGTTGGAATGACAATTGCTACAATTGGGTTAAAGTTAAGGGACAATTTCTTCAGTTGAATTAAAATTGAGGGACCAATAGTAATGAATTTTTAGTTGAGAGACCATAGCTGTACGTTTTGATAAGTTGAGGGATCAATGGTAATGTATTTTTAGTTGAGAGACCATTACTCCAATTGAGTTAAAGTTAAGAGATCATAACTACAATTTACGCAAGAAAAGAATGTGAAAGTTGTTTAATTTGATGCAGATGTTGAGATTACCTCGACAACAGGGAAAGAAAGAAGAAAAACCTGGACAGTGCGCAGTTGATAAGAAACTTCATACAAATTAATGTATAAAGGGCTAAAGGGTAGAGTGTATTTTTCACTTGATCTACTACAATCGTGGCTCTTGGCTCTGGTGAATCAGTGTCACCCCACTTCCCCACTTCCCCAATCAATCATTGCTGTACCACACCATAAAAAACATTGATTGGATATGGCCCATAGATTTTTTATTTGAACGCTGCTTGGCTGCTGAAGTTTCAGCAAAAGCTCTTGCTTATACCTAATTCTCAATGAACATATGTTTAAGTTTTGATTAAAGAGCAAAAGTTGCTGTTTACACCTAATTTTGGATAAACATGTGTTCAAGTTTTGATTTCTTTAATCAAAACTTGGACACGCATTCATCCAAAATTAGGTGTAAGCAGAGTTCTTGCCAAAACGTTCAGCAGCCAAGTATTTTCCTTTTTATTTTGATGAGACTGGGGAAAAGTTTTTTGAGTGCGGGGTTATATAATATTATTAATTTACGTATTGTAAAGGAAGTGAATTATATAATTAATCTGTAAATAGTAGATTACGACTATGTCAGACATGCTCAATTAAGTTTAAATTTAATAACATCACACGACATGCACATGTCTTAATTAAGATGATTTATTATAAACCAAAATTATTGTACAGTACTACCAAGAAAAAGTGAACTTTTTTGTTACAATCTTAAGGAGAAAAATTTGTAGGAAGCTTTTTGAGTGACACTAGTCATACTAGCATCCACTCAAAATATGTCACTTGGTAAGCATTAAGTACAATATTTGTCGTAACTTTTATATTTAAAGTTTTCAGAATTTTCTCCTAATTAATATACACCGTGAAATTTATCTAATGTCCTGTTTTTTCCTCCATTCCACTTATTCTTTTTCTTTGTCAGATTTTCTGCCCAGCCTTCTTTTCCCCTTTCGTTGTTTTGTTGTATTTTCTTTGAAAAATCTGGAAAAATTAAGAACCCACATTCTCTAACTTGTCATATCATGGGAACTAGAAAGCGACCAACATTGTCCTTTTATTCAATATAATAGTTGATTTCATTATATAAACTTGACTTGATTAACGAATGACTCTCTAACATCCAACAAAGATGATACAAATTAGAGATAATATAATGTTTAGATAAAGATGCATCCATGATTCTATTGGTTTCTGTGAATCAGCCTCATATTATCATACGATGTTACTAATTTATGAATTATAGTAAAAGTGAATGATATAGTTGATATATAAATAGTGGATCAATAACATTATGACAGTACCAGACAAGTTTAATTTAGTTTAAATTGAATAACGTCACGCGAAATGAATGAACCTTGATTAATATGATTTATTATAAAATAATTATTGTGCAGTGCTAAAATAGTGCCAAGAAAAAGTGAAACTTGTTATATCTAGGACCATATAATTTCTTATGCTGAACGGATAAGGATAGGTAAATCCTATGATTCCTATCGTCTTGGTGTGGAATGGAAAATCTAGTTGATAGGGTTTGGATTTTCATTGGAAACTCATGTGGGAGGCAGGGAGGGTTCTAGTTGCTATATGTTCTACAATTTTTAGCAATTTCTTTTTTTTTTTTTTTTTTTTTTTTTGAGACGCAACAAGTTAAGAAATAGATAGAAGACTGGTTGTACACATGTTGATGGAACATACACAACATGTGATTTCCTCTTTCTGGTGTAATTGTAGGCCAAGCCCAAGGGAAGACTACATAGGATGGGCCACAATAAGGAGGTCTTAATATAATGGAGTTCCAATAGGTCCAGGTGAGTCATGAAGGAACTGATGTCTAAGAGGGGATTCGAGGACCTATGGAGAAATAAATTCTTGTGTTTCGATGATTATTTTGTTACAAATTAGATATATTCAAAACAATTAAGACATTCATATGTAGTGAAGAAAATGAACTGATACGGTTCTAAAAAGAAACACTAAATGTAATACGTATACGATGGTCATATAGTTTAGGATTTGAGTGATTTTTGGTAGACATTATCTTTGAGGGAAACGGTAAGATATAAATGATTCGGATTGTTAAAATAAATTAGAAAGTGAGCCTTAGAAAATGGGTGTCAAAATTTGTGTCAGGCCTTTGTCCTTGGATTCAAATTCTATATCGTGTATACAGCACATGAGGGTGGAACTGGAAGGTGGCTAACGTGTTTGATATGTTGATTGTTTAGGAGGGTTCTCAAGCAAAATCTTATTGATAACTTTCATTCACTCGATATGATTTTGAGCTGTTGTAGAACAATGATGAGACAATTAGTAAGATTCGAGCTGAAGCACATTTTTAAGGGACGAAACTGTTGCCGACCAAATGATTTGGTCAGCTCTTATGAATGATTGATTTTGTGCTTGTAAATTGATCCGTCGAGTTAGATTTTCTGAGGTTGAGAGCAAAGGATGCCTACTAGTGGAGACTGTATCTAGTGACACTAACTATGCCAACAAGCGTGATCAAAATCTTATAAAATAGCATATATAATCTTATACCTGATGACACAAAAGATTTTCTAGGCAGACATCTCTTTGACCGTGCTCTATCATTTGCTCACTGGAAACACCGAACAGCAAAATTGCAGTTATTTGTACTTGTGGGCATAACAACGATGACTTATCGATGACCATAACGACAACGTTTTGACAAAGAGTAACTTCACAATGTCGACTTATCAATAATAACGGTAACTTAATAAATGACATATCAACTGCACGTTCATTTTTTTTAAATACATTTAACCGCACTACAGAAATCTCTCTCTCTATATATAATATAGTCCCTTTCTCAAACTTGTTTTATTCTCTTCTCTTCCATCAATCAAAGTCCCCCAACATAGGGCAATAATTGTTGGACTCTATATATAGTGATCAACTAAGCTCTTACTAGGCACCAAACCAGCCCGGAGGATGTCATAGTTATATATGTCAAGAGCTGCTACTTTGCACTACTTAATTAGTTTCCTCCATCACTAGTTTATAAATATTTTTCAAGTATTCCAGGTTTTTAATTGTGAATCGAGAAATGGCTCCAATTGGTCAGTTAGCCTCACCGGAAAACCACCCGGCGACCTCCCAAAATCCAAACATGTCTGATCATATTCTGAAGTCATCGACATTATTTGAACAACAATATTACCCACCTGGCTTTTTCAAAAAGGTATAACGTTGTATATATCTCGTATGCTTTTGTTTTGCTTTCGTTGCAAACATGCACTTTCATCGTTTTCTTAAATTATCAACTTCGCAGATAGAATAGTGTGCTTTACCCAAGTTTGAATCCTCTTTCTCGCAGTTTAAATGAGTTAATCGTTAATGTAAATATGTACTAATAGAAAAAATATCCAATTTCATATATGTATATGCTTGCAGGTGGTGGCAGAGCTGATAGCAACGTATATGTTGGTGTTTGTCACGGCCGGCTCAGCTGCTCTTGCTGCCAGCGACGAACACAGAGTCTCAAAGCTTGGAGCTTGGATTGCAGGAGGGCTTATCATAACCGTGATGATCTATGCGGTCGGCCACATCTCCGGTGCGCACATGAACCCGGCCGTCACTCTTGCCTTCGCCGCCGTTAGGCATTTTCCATGGGAATAGGTACACTCACTGCCAGCCTTCTAAGGTCCCCCATGTTTCCATTTTGTTAATGGATTATGGAATTGCAAATTTATTTTTTATTTGTTTCAGAACTATGTGTGAGACGTGACTTATGGACAATATAATGCCATGCATAGACAGGCCCATAAAACTCACATTGTAGATGCTTGTGTGGGGTCCAGGCTAAGGCCCATTTGGGCCCATAACCCATAACGTTATCTATGTACCCACACACTTGGCCACAAAACTCAACTTTTTTTTTAATATAAAAACCCAACAAACTTGCCACTTAGTAATCTAATAATATTCCTCTTCACTTCACTTGTAAGTGAGAGATCTTATGTTCGATTCACGCCAAAAGCGAGTCTAAACTACATTATTACTAGTCTATTGTGAAGCTAAGCCCATCCCCTCTCCTTTAGTGAATATCATAAGGGAACATCATTTAAAAAAACAGAGCTCCATTTTCTTGGATCCCACGATTTAAGAAAATTTTAGTCACCCACAATTATGTTTTAATTCAACAACGTAAGAAAACGTAAAATAACAGATTCAGATCAAACGATGAATAATTACAATTTCCCTAAACCATGGGGTCTAAAAGAATGAGATTGTTGGAAATTCTCATAAATTGAAGTGAACTGAATCCTCTATATCATAGTCATCCATATATGTTTGTTAGAGAATTGCATTTCAAGTGTTGTTCTTATGATTTATGATATTGGGGATAACAAACTGTAATATTTAATTTCTTAAGATTATATTTGGGTAAAAGATTTTTCAAGTTTCAAAGGAATTAGACCAAGTGAGTGAAAAAATACATCATAATTCTTTTAAATAGGATAGATTAAAAATGCATTACATGACCATTACAAAGGTATATAAGAGGAATTTGCATATGACACCTTCTAACAAGGGATTTACAAATTCCTGTTACATGTATTTGTATTTCACACACATTTCTAATCCCTCCTATTTGCATTTTGTGATCCATTTCTCCGTAACTCAAGTAATAAAAAAACGTTTACCTTTTTACCCGAAATTATAAGTTTAGTCACCCCACCCTATGATTAAAAACAACCCATATGTTTACACATTTTGGTTAGTTCGGGTTATTAGGCGTGTGCCCGCCCCCTTACAAGTTCAAATTCTTTTCTCCAAATATTTGAATGGTATAAAATATTGTCTCGTGAAATCATTAACATAGTAATCTCTATACTTATATATGTGAGAGGTTTTAAATTCGACTTACTTTTATTGTAAGTTCAATACCTAGGTATTATGTCTAACTCAATCTCTCACGAAAATTTTATTGTATTTGTACTAAAAAAAATCATAATACATGTCGTCTTGTGAAAAATTCCCAAAAGACTTTTTGGGTACATGGAGTAATTTTGGGCTACCAATTCTATATGTTGTGATTTAGGAAAGTAAGAAGTCTTTAAGGGAAGAGATTTTTTTTTTTTTTTGAATGAGGATTAGTTGTATGGTTCATACCACATTGAACGTCAATGATTTGAACAATCTATTTTCTAAGTTATACCTCACAGGTCATCCTTGCAAAATATTAATCAAATCAGAAAAAATTGAGACATCTAATTGGGTTCAAAGAAATTAACGAACGCTTTGTTCTATAAAAAACAATGAAATTTCATTGTGATAATTAAATAATCAAATAGTTTTGGATTGAATTGAATTTTTGCAAGGATGATCTAGGAATCGAGACCTACAAAATAGACTGTTCAGATCGTTGAGTTCAATGTAAAGTGAGTCCCACAACCAATCCTCATGTCTTGAAAAAATGAGAATCCCTTTGCACAAAAGGCTTGTAGAAATGTATACCATATATGGTCCACTTTTCAGCAAGTTGGTGGAGTGGTTTAGGAATGTATACCATACTTTTGTACCACAAACATTCATGACCTTTCTTTTCAGGTCCCAATTTATGCAGTAGCTCAACTAGCAGGATCAATATCTGCCTCGTTCACCCTGTCTGTACTATTGCACCCTATTAAACAACTTGGCACCACTTCACCTTCTGGATCAGAGATCCAAGCTTTGATCTCAGAGATAATCATGACATTTTCCATGGAGTTCGTAGCCTCCGCTGTCGCAACTGATACCAAAGCTGTACTGTTTTCACATATATAATTCTTCCCCTTTATTTTGACATGAAATTCCAACTCTTTATTTGACATTTCACTGAGGACTGTTCACAACAGGTAGGAGAGCTAGCAGGTATTGCGGTTGGCTCCGCGGTTTGCATAACTTCAATCTTTGCCGGGTAAGTAAAATATCGTGGAGATACGCACAAACAGAACTAGTTACAAATATTTAATAAAAAAATAGACACTAAACACACAATAACCGTGCATATATTTGAGCAAGGGAAACAGCTAACGTGGTGTTTGGTGAATACACAGACCAATATCAGGTGGATATCAATGAACCCAGAAAGGACAATAGGGCCAGCAATTACAAATGCATACTACAAAGGAATATGGGTCTACGTCGTTGGACCAGTGATAGGAGCCCTACTTGGCTCATGGTCCTACAGCTTCATTCGGGTCAGCGATAACCCGATCCAGGCAGTATCACCACCCTCATTTGCATTCAAGCTTCGTTGAATCAAGAGCGACAGCAATGGACAACCTACCTTCAAGGGCCCTCTGTGTTAAACTAGAGAGAAGGATAGAGATTTTACAGGAAGAGAAGTTTAGAGAGAGAGAGAGAGATTGAATGTAATTCTTCAGTATTATTTTTCTTAGTGAGTAAGCAATCTTACAGGGTATTTATAGAGAACACAAGATTATAACTAATCTAACTACCTAGCTAATCTTATGCCAAGTGTCACAATCTCATAGTTATACATAATATCTCTATCATCCCCCCGCAAACTCATGCTTGGAGGAACCTAGCATGAGATTGTTACAATGTGTGTGAAACAATGGAGCACTCAACCCCTTAGTCAAAATGTATGCAAACTGTTCCTTGGAAGATACAAACTGAACATGAAGCTGATGTTGAGCAACGCGTTCTCGAACAAAGTGAACATCAACTTCGATATGCTTGGTGCGTTGATGTTGAACATATTATCACAGAACAACACAGGAACAGAAGATATTGGAATCTGCAAAAAACTCAGGAGTTGCTTAATCCAATCAAGCTCTGCAGCCGTGGAAGATAAGGCCCTATATTCTGCCTCTGTGGACGATTTGGAGACAGTTTGTTGCTTCTTAGAAGACCAAGAAATAGGATTACTTCCGAGATAAACAACGAACCCAGTTGTGGAACGCCTATCATTGGGATCCCCGACCCAATCAGCATCACTAAAAGCTTTAATATCTAAAGCAGAACTGGAATAAGACAAGCCATATGTCATGGTACCCTTAAGATACCGAAGAATCCGTTTGACTGCAGTATAGTGGGAAACCATAGGACACTGCATAAACTGACACACCTGATGAACAGAGAAGGCAATATCAGGTCTGGTAAAGGTTAAGTATTGCAGAGCACCCACAACACTCCTATAATGTGTAGGATTGTTATACGGTTCACCATCATCTTTGAGAAGCCGATGATAAGGCAGGCAGGGTGTATCACAGGGCTTAGAGTCAACCATTTCTGTTTTAACCAATAGATCATGGACATACTTGTGCTGTGAAAGAAACAACCCATTTGCAGTGCGAGAAATTTGAATACCCAAAAAATAGTGCAAAGAACCGAGGTCTTTGATATCAAATTCAGAAGTCAAGGACTGAATAACCTGTTGAATAGCCAGGGAGTCATTGCCAGTGATGATAATGTCATCCACATAGAGCAACAAAATAACCAATGTGGATCCAACAGCCTTCACAAACAAAGAAGAATTAGAATACGTAGTGGTGAACCCCAACTGAGGAAGAAATGCAGTGAATCGCTCATTCCAGGCTCGGGGAGCTTGTTTCAAACCATAGAGAGATTTATGGAGTTTGCAAACCAAATTAGGATAAGTAGGGTCTTCAAAACCTGGAGGTTGCACCATATAGACTTCATCTTGCAAAATGCCATGTAAAAAGGCATTTTTGACATCCAACTGCCGAAGAGACCAATTGAAATGAGCAACTAAGGCCAACACCATCCGCACTGTTGTGGGTTTAACAACGGGACTGAAAGTCTCAGTATAATCAATCCCAGGTTCTTGACTAAACCCTTTAGCTACCAACCGAGCCTTATGTCGAGCTATAGTACCATCAGAGTGTTTCTTAATTTTGAACACCCATTTACAACTAACCAAATTCTTGTTGGAAGGCAAGGACACCAAGCTCTAAGTCTTCTGAGTATGAAGAGCATCAATCTCTTCGGTCATAGCAGTCAACCAAACTGGACATTTAAGAGCTGACTTGTGAGAAGTAGGTTCAATCAAAGACGGATCTGTGGTATGAGATGACTGTAAAGCAGAGAAAAATACCTTCCGTTTGATGATCCCACTTTTACTTCTTGTTTGCATGGAATGTAAGTTCAAAGACGGAACGAACAATACCACTTGAAGAGTCTCAGGACTATGGACAGGTGCCACAGGGATCGCAAGACTGTCACTTTCTGCAACAGTAATGGACTGAGAGAGAACAGGTAAATTGGAACTAGATGAGGGTGACAATGAAGATGGTATGGAATGCATGGAAGATGAAATGGACTCTGGGACATGGGGAGATGAAGAAGAGAGTGTAGAAACAGGTGAAACAAGCACGTTGTTTGATGTAGCAACAGGAAGTGGGAAAGACACCGAGGATGGAGGCAATGAAATACGCTCCAGTTTCGATGCTGTCAATAATTCTGTAAAAGGAAACTCTTGTTCACAGAAAAACACATGCCTTGATACATAGATTCGCTGTCTAGCCACCTCATAACACAGAAAGCCTTTGAACTTGGAAGCATACCCTAAAAAGACACACTTAGTAGTTTTGGGTTGTAATTTGGTGCTATTGTAAGGTTTAAGGAGAGGATAACAGGTACACCCAAAAATTTTCAAGTGAGAAAGAACTGGAACACTCCCATATAGTAACTCAAAAGGAGACTTATTGGAGAGTAAAAGAGTAGGCATTCTATTGATAAGATAAGTGGCTGTTTGACAAGCAAAGCTCCAGAAAGAAGAAGGAAGCTGAGCATTGCTAAGCAAAGTAATGGTGGTTTCAATGATATGCCGATGTTTTCGCTCAGCCAAGCCATTTTGTTCCGGGGTATATGGACAGGATTTTTGATGTGAAATGCCTTTGTCAACTAAAAAAGACTGAAATTTATTACTACAAAACTCACCTCCCCCATCACTCTGGAAAATCTTCACAGTAGCAGAAAACTGATTCAACACATAGGCATAGAAAGCAATAAAGGTGGCACAAAGATCTGATTTATTAATGAGGGGAAATATCCATGTGTATCTAGTACATTCATCGATAAAGGTAACATAATACCGATATCCATCAACTGATGTACAAGGTGCAGGACCCCAAAGGTCACTATGCACAACCTGAAAAGGAATGACAGACTTATTGACAGATGTGGGAAATGGCAGTTTACAAAATTTACCTTCTAAACAACTTTAACACACAAGAGGGACAGAATCTTTGGCACAAGGAATGTTGGACTTATGCAACATTAAAGAAACAATGGAATTAGAGGGATGGCCCAATCTATGATGCCATATAGTAGAATTGACAAGTTGTCCAAGAAAAGCTTTAGCTTGTAGCTTTGGAGGAGGTACACCAAGAGTGGTATTAGCAAAGGAATGAATGGGATAAAGTCCATTACTGCAAAGCCCTCGGAAGAGGATCCTCCCTGTGGCTTTGTCCTGTATCCAAAAGCAAAAAGCATCGAAGATAAGATAACAGTTGTTATCTAGACAGAGCTTGTGAACAGAAAGTAGATTCTGTGATAGTTTAGGAACATATAACACATAATTTAACTGGATAGGCTGCACAGAAGTGTTAAAAACAGTACTACCAATATGGGATACTTTCAAACCTTTACCATTAGTAGTTTGAATGGTTTCATTGAATGGATATGGTGAAGCCAATGACAAGTTGTGTAAATCTGCAGTCATGTGATTGGTGGCGCCTGAATCAGTAAGCCACACTTGAGGAGTGGTCGGTGAAGCAGAAGGTTGTGATGGAGGAGCCAGGGCAGTATGCATAGCTTGCAGAGATGGCTGCGAGTATTGTGGCATAGGATAAGCAGGACCGGAACTCTGAGAATAGCCATATTGCTGTCCAGTATGTGAAGCAAATTGTTGTCCAGGATGTGAAGCAAATTGTTGTCCAGGATGTGAACCATATTGCTGTCTAGGCATAGGAGAATATTGCTGTCCAGGCATAGGAGAAAAGTGAGAGGCAGAACCAATGTAGTTCGATCCTTTCTCATTGTAAAAACAAAACCAGGTGACATGATTGGTTTTGCCACAGATGTGACATTGCGATCTGGTAGGAGGCGGAGAATCACAAAATGGGGCTGTATGACCATCACTATTACATAGCTGACATGTAACAAGTGATGGAGCAGAAGGAGCATAAGAAGAGTGTGGAGCTTGACCAAGGACTCCTGGAGCTGAAGTTGGAAACACATGAGTTTGCGGTTGAGAAAATGGTATGTGATTAAAGTTTCTAGAACCTGGATTAAACTTGCCCTTGCCTTTGTTCTTATACTGATTGAACTGCTTAAATCCCCTTGGAACAAAATGAGACTGTCCGGAGCCATTGGAAAAAGACGGAGAGGAGCCTTTAGGTGCCAGTGAGGAATTTGTAGCAACCATTGCAGCTAAAAATGGTGTAGGTGTACTGGAATCAACAATAGCTTCTTCTGCAAGCAACTGAGACCGAAATTCTTTGAGAGAAATAACTTGTTCTCGGCCTCGAATAACAGTTCGGAATGTATTATACTCATGAGGCAACCCATTCAAAGCCAAAATCACGATATCTTCATCAACAAAGGAAACACCAGCAGCAGTAAGATAATCCCTGGCAACTTTTATCTTTTGGAGGTACTGAGCCACAGTATCAGTTCCTTTCTTAATGTTTTGTAAGTTGGACTTCAATTGAAAGATACTAGTGCGAGAAACAGTAGAGAATTGATCCCTTAATCGAGTCCAAAGATCACGAGAACTAACACTACCGATAGCACATGACATAGCTACTAGAGATAAAGTGGTAGTGATCAACTGCATAAAAGCCCGATCATGCATCATCCAAATCAAATACGCATCAGAGGCAACAGAAGATGATGAATTTGACAAATCCACACCAGAGGGACCAGAGGGAGAAACACAGCGAGAAGGACGCGGGATGGAGCCATCAACAAATCCCATGATACCATTAATTTCGAGTAATAATTGCATTTGGAAATTCCAATTGAGGTAATTGGAATCATCAAGTTTAATATTCACCGAAGTAGGAAGCGATGAAATAAGTGCAGTAATTGGAGACTGGAGCAGTTGCAATTGACTAGCAGTAACCATGATGCAAGAAACAAGGCACAAGTAACCATGATGCAAGAAACAAGGCACAAAATCTGGTAGAAAGAAAGATACCTCTCAGCGGCAAAATCACAAACACCTGGAGTGCAGAAACACAAAAGACAACGAGAAGAGAGTTCCGATCAGAAATTGCAGAGCGTCGAAACCCTAGAAGCTTGAAAAAGAAGAGATCCGAGAAGAACACAGCACAATTCAGCTGTGACACGACAATGCGTCAATTAGCATGAACAATAGCGGAAGCTGATTAAGGATCGAAGAGGCGGTAGCCATGGCGGCGAGTGATACCATGTTAAACTAGAGAGAAGGATAGAGATTTTACAGGAAGAGAAGTTTAGAGAGAGAGAGAGATTGAATGTAATTCTTCAGTATTATTTTTCTTAGTGAGTAAGCAATCTTACAGGGTATTTATAGAGAACACAAGATTATAACTAATCTAACTACCTAGCTAATCTTATGCCAAGTGTCACAATCTCATAGTTATACATAATATCTCTATCACTCTGGATTCAGCTTGAAATTTCTGTATACAGATCAATAGGATCTTCCAAAAGTCTGCAAAACACGTTAAGCAACTTGTACGCACACCAGAAAACTCCTTGGATTGATGATCTCTTTGTGCAATTATCTGTTTTGTATATATATCCCAATCAGTCTACCCCCCACTCAAAAATATTGTTCCTTAGGTTGCAAGCAACATACAATGTTATATGAAACAACAGCTCAAAGTGAATTTGATGTCAGTGGTTCCAGTTATAATCCATCACACCAATCAACCAACCTTATATGCTTACGAACCACCCATCTTTCGTTCGGTCCTTCATCGTAATGCCCCACAATAGAAACATTCTTGAAGTCTACAATGACATCAAGCATAAAATGATGTTGGTCAAACGAATAAAAAAGATACGTTAATTTACTGATATGATAAAATTAGGAATTTAGCTCTAGCATTCATCGAAAGGTAACTAGGGCAGCTTCTATGAAGAAAAGATTCGAGAAAACCCTACTCAACAAAGGAAATAAAACATAAACTGTATCAGCATGGAGGTTCATCCAAAGAAACATTTAACACAAAATCAAAAGCATGACTGAAACACCATTCGCTGCCGCCGTACATGTGGCACAAAGAATGCCTGTTCAACAAGCTCACTTGTACACAACCTGCAGTGTATTAATGTGAGGTGGAAAATGGAAATATATAAAATCCATCACAAATTGAAGAAGAGGCAAAGTGAGAGAGAGAGAGAGATCCGTGGACAAACTTGATACATTTCCTCTAACTTCAAAGTGATTGCATTCAATCCTGCTATGAATTCATCTAGCCTACGATCACAATTGCAACTATGGCATGCCTCATCTTTCTCCATTCATCATACTGTCCCTTTAGTGGTCCAGCCCTTTTATTAGTGGATAGAAGGTGAGAATCAAAATTATTACATAAAAATGTGAAAGTAACTATATATTCTATCTTTTTCTATAATTGAATGAGGAATTTACAAGTAAAAATAAATAAAATTAGAATGCAAATGTTAGTTATAAAAAAAACAATAAAATACAAAAGATAAAAAATACACTACATTAGAATTTTAAGCTCTCCAAATATTAATTCAATTTTACACTCCAACAAATTTGGCATAAACTGCAATCTAGTTGAGCATTACAATTAGGCATAACACAACTAGGTTTAGTTGATTGATCATGTTTTGAAAGTACAATTCATTTACATTTGTCTATGTATAGTACATCATAATTACAAAATCGAGTTGAAAGTACATTTTTGTCGCAACGTTATCCCGAATAAATTATCATGTCTTACAATTTTGTCGTATTAACTTACTGTTGTCAACGTAACATATCATAACTAACGAATCTAGGTTATCGGGAAAAAAGAACACTAACGAACCTAGACGTGAAACTTTGTCGGAATTTGAGTTGTGTTAGAAAAAATTATCATGTTGAATTACAATTTTGTCACTGCGAATGGCGACAATTTTTTTCATTGGAATAAATTTACTGAGTTCTCTCTAATCATTATGTATCTGCTTAATTTTTATTTTTCATTTTATTTGAATATTTTTTATATAATATTACTAAGAATTGTAATTTTTAAATATTGAGCATTTAAAATTAGATAAACTTTTTTTCTTCTTAAATACAACGATATATTTACACTAAAGGAGGTGAGGAATACATATTTATTAATTAAGGGAAATACTCACACTTTATTAGGGGAACCCTTTGTTCACCCATATGTGAATATGAATGTTAACCATGGTCCATACATAATTAATTGTTTATTTTTTTTAACCATGAAATGTATTTTTTTTTTTTTTGCAAAAAAGCAATCAAATTTGGGGTTATTTAGTAATCCTTATGCATATAACAAATCAATGGTTCTACTAACATTCTCATGAATCATCAATTTGTTTCATATATTTATATATAAATGATTAAATGATCATCAGTTTGATAATTTTTTTGGTAGAATCAATCTTTAAAATGTGATTAAAATATGAATGATGTTCTGATTATGATATATGTATGATTAAAAAACGTCAATCACAACTAAGTTGATAAGAAGGTGCACAGAAGACGCAAGTATTGTACTGTTCTTAATCACGAATTTCAATATGTGTTAATTTCATGGTTAATTATACATGTTAACTTCTTTTTTGGATACATGAACGTAAATCTATAAAATCTAAGAAGAAGGCTTTCTGATAAAAAGAAGGGCATGGTAGTAAATGGATAAGAAAAAGCCAACCTTGCGTAACCGTCGTAGAACAAGGGGAGAAAACACCAGAAGAAATTGAATAGAAAAGCAAATTGCCACACAAAAGCATGGTTATGTGGCACAAACACTGGATTACGCGTCCATCTCCAGCCATGCCTGGCGCCAAATGTATTTCATGAACATTGTTTCCTTCCGACCCTAGTCCACCCACTGCGTTATAAATGTGAGCTATTCTAAGCCCTCGATGCAAAGCGAAAAACACGCACTGCTCTGTAAGAGAGAGAGAGAGAGAGAGAGAGAGAGAGAGAGAGAGAGAGAGAGAGTCTCTGAAAAGAGAGAAGCTTAGAGGAGATCTCCAGTCAGTGGTGCATTTTGTTCTCTCATTTTTTTAATTTCATTCCTTCAGTTCATTGCTCTTGAGCCTTCTGTCTAATTTGCTGTATATACAAATGTATTCTGATTCGAGTTATTTTTATGTGTATACATATAGTTTTTTTGGTCGGTTCGGTCATGTACATATAATAGATGTATCATATTTTTCTAGGGTTTAAAGAGACCATCTTTCCCAAAAAAATTTCGTCTTTAGAGGGTTTGCATCGGTTTAATAGTTTCCCAATGAAAACATTTAATTATTTTTCTACATATTCGGGTAAACTAAAATGCCTTACACTTAATTGGTTAATGTGATTATATATTCTATTTTTTCCCAAGATAAATTTATATATAGCATTTTTTTTTATTGTTTCAGATCTGATGGCATCTTATTATGCATGCATGCCTGATCTGTATATGTTTTGTGGAAGCAGGTAACGTACAAAATCTTCGATGGAAACCGCTAGCAAGATGGTGGAGAAAGCGGCGGCCTTCGCCTCAGGGAAAAGTAGTACTGAAGCAAAGGAGAAAGTAGAGGCGCTGAACAAAGACATAGAAGCAGGTCAGGGATCCTCGAATGTGAACTCGGAAGAAGGGCAGGGATCTGGTATTGGAATACAAAATGAATGCAGAATTTGCCAGGAGGAGGATTACCTTCACAAACTCGAAGCTCCTTGCCGCTGCAACGGCACTCTTAAGGTACACCATATCATGTATATGTTATGAATTAATTACTTGAATACGAACATGCATGTAACGCTTTTAATCCTTAAGAAGACGTCTCTGCAATGTCAGCTAGTCAACTTGTTTTGGTATGTTTGTAGGATCCATTTATTACATGGTGTCATCAACGATGGCAGTTTCATGTGTCCAAATATGATGTTTATTGTCACTTATAGTACTACGGTTTAGTGATATTCATCTTCACTTGTAAGTGAGAGGTCTTAAGTTCAATCCTCGCCAAAGTTAATTTTGAACTACATTATTGCTAGCCCATTGTGAGGCTAAGCCAACCCCCCTCCCTCTTAATGTAAATAATGTATTAGCACGTTAATCAACATTTCAATAATAATTCAATTATTAACAACCACGTCATATAATTTTTACAAAATATGAATGCTACTCTTACCACCTATTTATATCATCATTTGTATCTAATAGAGATGAAGCCCACATGTATTGACAGACTCTACCTCTACTAGAGAAAAGATACAAATGATGGTACAAATAAGTGGTAAATGTAACATCACTCTTAAATAAATGATTTGCTTAGCATTACTCTAATTAATATGGCTGGCTTTCTTTTCGGCTGTATAGTTTGCTCACAGGGATTGTGTTCAAAAATGGATCAACGAGAGGCTAAGTATGACTTGTGAAATCTGCAACCAGGTATATATCATATAGCATGCTTCTTAATTTATTTCTGCTTTTTTTTTTCTATACAAATATATATAGGTTTAGGGTTTATATCTAGAAAATGAACTTTTCTGTTTCTCTTGTGCCACTGAATACACAGCCCTACGAGGCTGGATATACGATGGTGATACCCCCTCCACAGCCCAGTCCTCAAACCGAAAATGTCACTATTCCAATCAGGCAAGTCCAATTTCCCGAAGCTATAAAACATGCAGTAGCACCATAGTTGTAATTAGCTAATAATTATAACCACATAAAATTAACGTTGATCATGAAACTAATATGATATATGGGTATGGATGCATGTGTCGCAGAGATGGAACTTATTTCATGGTGAATACTCAGGCTGGGCTGCAAGCTGCACAAAGGACTGCGCAGACAGAGGCAGCAGCGGAGTTCCTCCGCCGCCAGCATGCTATGCAGGCTCACGGTGGTATAGCTTTCAATGCAAATGCACTATGTCGCATTGCAGCAATTATTGTAAGGCCAAGAAGCTAATTATATATCTTTATTGAGTCATAATAATTTCAGTTATACATTTATCAAGTTTTCATTTATTATTTAGTAATATCGCCTTGCAGTGCCTCACATTTCTTGTAATGAAAGATATGTACTACTTCTATGAAAGTGGACAGGATAGCCATTTGCTTACTATCTTTTGGGTAAGTAGGATATTAATCAACACTAAATCTATATATTTTCTTCTTAGAAAATGGTTAATTCTTTTATGTTAAGGTTAAGACTAACTCAGCACCATGGTGATTGATACACACAGGTTTTGTTGGGTCTTCTCATACCATCCTATCTCATAGCTTGGTGCGCAAGTGCATATGTAAGCAAGCACTTCCATGATTAATTCTTATTACACTGACCTCTTCCATGATTAATTATCTAATTACATATTTCTCATTAATTACTAGTGTTGTGCACCGAACCAAAGTGAAGGCGATTTAGCGGTGGTGGAGGTCGCAGTGCCGGAGGTCCCAGTTGCGGCGGCGCTGCAGTATAACTGGACTGCTCATCGATATTGATGCAAAGACTCTTCTTCAGAGTTGATGGGGAATAACTATGGTTGTATAAGCCAATAAACTCTCTTCTCCTAATTGAAAATTATGTAATGCAGATGTTGGTTGTTTTATGTGAATTTGTAATTTTATTTTGCTGTACTCTTATGTTTTATTTCATTACAAGAGCAAACTAGTTATTATGAATACAACAAAATTTTATTTTATTAAGTGAAGTCTGCTGTTTGAGTTAAGATTTGCTTTCTAAAGATAGAGGCCCAAACATTTTTTATGGTTGCTTGAGCTAAGGCCTTCGAGCCTTGTGGCCCATCTTAATTGTTAATGTAGTCATGCATTGTTCTCTTCTTTACCAAATCTCATAAGGAGGTGCTATTTGGAAAGATGCACAATGATTTACTTAGAACACGATGACCTACTTAGAACAAGAGAAGTCTTGTCACGGAAGCAGACACTAGACCTAGTGTTTGAGAGAATGACTTATACGTAACAAAGGCGAAAATATTAGTGTTTCAAACCATTGATGTACTGAAGACTGTATTATACTTTTGTGTTTGTAATTTGTGTACTCCAAATTCTAAATGGCATTGGATGCAAATTCAACTAAATATTATCACGTGACGAACTTATGTTGAACAGAATATTCACGTTAAACCTATATTTAACTTTCATTCGAGTAGTCACGTTCATATTTAACTTTCATTAGACCAATGACGCCACTGAAATAGTGGAGAAACTGTGGTTGAAATAGTGGAGAAACTCTGGTTTATAGGGCACACAATGGATATGAGTAGGATTCCACCATCCACAATACAAAAGGTAGTGCAAATATATATTGTAACAATACATCAGGGAGGCTCTCTGTCTCTCTCTAACTTAAAACAAAATTCTCAATGACTGGATTTGGCTAAGAGAATTTCAAGGTCCTTCTCAAACCAACAAAACAAACCCAGTACAAAAGAGAATTCATACATTTCATGAATATATGATATTATATATAGATAATTAGTAATACTAAGAGGATTATGATAAATAGGATAATTAAGGGATTAATAATCAAGGGCACTTGGGTCCTCCTTGCTGGGTCTTCCAGTTGTTGTAGCAAGGGCACACAGCCTTGTTCCCGTAAAACCCAGGGGGTACACACAGGCACTTCTTGCAGCATTTCTGACAGAAGAACATGCAGGGCTTGTGGTACTGCGTCTGGCTGCACCTCCTCGTGCATTGTGACGGGCATTCTGGTCATTTTATCACACACAGAGGCAGGCAAAAGTCACAAAACCGAAACAGTAACAGTTACTCCGTAACCCAACCCAGATGCAGATTGCAATATTGTTGAACCTTGGTAAATGAATGAAGACCATGGTCAAGACTTTGACTGGGAAGAGAAATTAAAGCTTTTTTTTTTCCTTTTGGTTAAAGAAAAATAATTTCTTTAGTATTTAGAAGAAAAAATAAATAAGTAAACATCTAAGTCAGTAAGACAGTGTGTCCACGATTGCATCGAAATTCATACTCTTTTTTTGTGAATTGAAATAGTTGAAACATTGCTATGTAATATGTTAAAAGAGAAGAGAAGAGAAAAGAAAATTGGGTTGTGAGATTAACTACTTACGGCTGCTCTTGAGACTCCCAGGTCCATATGCATTCTGAAAAAAAAAAAAAAAATAGTAACAACATTTAAGCAAAATGTAAACAGTTCAATCATAATTCATAAAACAAGGTAAAGATTCAAGCTTTATAGAAAAATCCACATTATCTGTGTGTGAGGGGTATAGTGCGAGAGAGCTTACATTGCCCTTGTGCTGGCCTCCATGCCCATGATTTGCCATAACCTGCAACAAAATTGATGAACAAAACATGTCATTTTGTGAATGTAGGTGGCATTCTTGTCATTGGGAACAAGTTCAAAGGTTTTGGGGGGGGGGGGTTTGAAAAGAGAAATTTTGAGCTCATACCATGGTTTGAAGCATGGAGATGGCAAGGAAAGCCAAGAACAAGGCAGCAAAGAACTTAGCCATGGCCATTGTTACAGACAAGTCCCCGTTAAATGGCGAAACTAACCTCAGGGACAAGAGGAGGGTGATGTGAACAGGAAGAGAAGAAAGGGGAGTTATGGGTACTTGGTGATGTGGTGGGGGGTATAAGTAGCAGAAAATCAACGAGCACGCAATTGTTGGGTAAACACACTCACACAGACTACTAGGGCTGCTAGCTTGGCATCAACTGACACGCGTGCAGGCACATTGATTGAGTGGCTATGATGAAGCAAAGGTTAAGTATGGCTTAACCCACTATTAAAAAGGGAAAGATGTCTTCTTGAGTCATCATTTCTTGAAAATATCCTTCTGAGTTGGCATAAAAGATCATCACATGGGCAACAGGATATATGGATAGAATGTTTATTGTTTCTTTATATATAGATACCCACGCTTATTACGTTGAGAGAATATTTATTACGTGTAAACAACCTAAGAGCATTTTCAAATAAGATGTCAAATATAATATATCAAAATTTTATTTGATGGTTGATGTGACAAATTAAATACAAGTGCTAAATTCTCTTCTTTTTCAATGGATGTGTCAAATATTTATTTTATTATTTTATTAGGCATAGAGTTACATTACCTATTAAAAAATAATCCAAATTAATTGTAGTTTTTATTCTATTGGTTGTTAATGAGATTCATGTATTAAAAAAGTTTAATTAAATACATTTGACTCCTTCTTTGTTTGCTGTCAAAAAAGTCAGTTAGAAAGCAACGAGTCAAATGACTCATATGCCACATCATATATAGCATATCCATTGGAAAATACCTAAATGTCTTTTAATCCTATTTGACATATTTGACATTTTGGAGATGGTCTAAGAAGCTGTTTGATAATTATTTTTTAAACTATAAATAATTACTTTCATATTTTACGTTTCACTAAAAACTAAAATTAAAACAAAAGATTGGAATTTTATCAAACCACCCAAAATCTTTCCCCTTTTATTGCTCCAAGCTTTACACATATGAGAATATATCTCTTGTTGCACCAATCCTATCTTATGCAGGAATGCAATTTAATATATTTGGTACAAAAATGGTGAGCCTTAAAGGCAAGGGGAAAAAGTTACTTTGTAGGTGAACTAGTTGGGTAACTTGGCAGATCATTATAAATCAAAGTGTGGCTCATGCTCAGCCTTTAAAAAGGAGGGCAAAGTAGCCCACTAGGTCAACGTTTGAGAGGTTTATGTGAGAGTTTGTCATTTCTGCACTTTTTTTTTTTTTTTTTAAAGAGGATAGTTTTGATGAGTTGATTTGTTAGCCGTTAAAAATAAAAAAATCAATAGAAATCAAGCTCGTATCAAAATATATAAACATCATTACTTTTTGTCATTACGATATAACGTTATATGCCACTCTTATTTTTTCAATATTAGCAATTTAGCGTTCTTGTTGTTAACTTCATTATAAATCAAAAGCAAATGGATAAATAAAAACAACATACAGAGCGTAAGACAAAAAATTAAAAATGTTAAATCATTACAGAAAATCTTTACTCTTCCTGGTTTGCTCAAATTATACATATGCTAAAATTCAAACTCAATGTTCTTGTTCATTAACGGGGAACTGACCAAAGTGTCCTTCAATTGCTCTTGGTCGTGTGTTTTTTCCCATTTTTGTACAGCAACAAGACAAATTTGCCCTCGCTGCCCACGCGTCCATCATCGCTGAAGGTTCTACTTCAACTTGGTCTCCACTTTTCCTTTCCTCTTCACTTTTCTCTCACGAAACTCTGCCCTTGTCACTCTCTTTCGCTCTCAAATCTCGACTTCTCTGTGTGATTCTACTAGTCTCTCCTCTACAAAGCCGGCAAGAAATTCTTTAAAATCAAAGAGCTCCATATCACCACCGGAACAACAGGTCCTTCAGATTCTCCACCATTTCTTCACTCTAAATTTTTTCACTATATACGATATCCAAGTTAAAATAAATCATATGATATATCAACAATAACTTAATATCAAATGCGTAGGTTGAATTCCAGTGATAATATGCCTAGTCTTTTTTTCATGGGAACTTTAACGAAAAGCACTCGGTACTGTTCACTTTAACGAAAAACCACATTTTTACACTAAAAAGTCAATCTTGGTACTATTCACTTTACCCTTTATTTTGTTCTTATCATTAAAACTCAAAGTTTTCAAACCCTTTTCATTAGTTTTCTTTTTTTTCATTGAACATGTAATGGACGGTGCATTGAAGAAGGGAGGGTAGAGGTAGTTAAGCGCATTGGGAGTGAGGGTGTCCCCGCAATGTCATAGTTGACAGACAAGAAAACGAAAATTTTGGTTATGTTGCGTTTAACGAGACGAGTGAAACAAGTTTATAGGCACTCGGGTGTAAATTTCTCCACATTACAATATGGAGTAAATTGTAGCTAAGGTCCTTTAACTTTAACTCAATTTGAGCAATTATCCCTCATCTAAAAATTCATTACCATTGGTCCCTTAACTCATCAAAACGTGCAGCTATGGTCCTTCAACTAAAAATGAATTACCATTGGTCCCTCAACTCATCAAAACCCTCAACTTATCAAAACGTGCAGTTATGGTCCTTCAATTAAAAATTCATTACTATTGGTCCCTTAACTCATCAAAACGTGCAGTTATTAATTCAACTGGAGAAATAGTCCCTTAATTTTAATCCAATTGTAACAATGATTTTTCCAACATAATTCGTTTTGACAAATTTTTTGACGTAGTTGACGAAAATGACCATAATTACACATTTTGATGAGTTGAGGGATCCTAATTATATAAATGGTTATTCCACCATAACTTATTTTGACAAAATTTTGACGAAATTGATGAAAATGACTATAGCTACACATTTTGATAAGTTGAGGGACCAATAATAATGGATTTTTAGTTGATGGACCATTGTTCTAATTTAATTAAAGTTGAGTGATCATTGCTACAATTTACTCTTACAATATATTGTTTTTAAAAATTAAAAAAAAAAGGTCACTGTAGGGCTAACTCTGTTCCATATATCAGTGCTGCAGCTGCATGTGCTTCAACTGACGAGAGCACATGACCCAAAGCCGAAGGCCTGCTGCATGCGGATGCGTTTGTGGGTTTGACAAAACTGCGTGTTCTGCGCTTCCCATCCCTTTCAGTTTCAGTTGTCTCGTCCAAATCTCATCTCTCAGGTTCTCTGTGCCAATAAAATGGTTGAAATGGTTAACTGCTCTCCTCCCTTCCAAGGCTCTACATTCAACGGATTCACCGACATTTTGTTTCCAATAGTAAGTTTTACACATTTTTTTAGGCAAATGTCAAAATTGTCTATGTGTTCTACTCTATCGGCCAATTTAGCCTTTGTATTTTCAATTTGTCCAAATTTGTGTTTACATCTGTTAGCCAATTCAAGACAATCTGTTAAAAGATAGTTAAAATTTACATATGTCAGGTGCGTCAGAGGACAAAAACGTAAATTTAATGTACACCCCTAAACAGATACAATGCCCATCTGTAGAAATTGATGCTTCGTTCAATTCACTTGAATACTATGCAATTTAGAACATGTCAATTTTAACGGTCTTTTAATGGTTTGTCTAAATTTGGCTTACAGATGTAAACACAGGATTGATTTAGCCAAATTGAAAACACAAGAATTAAATTGGCTGATAGAGTAAAACATAGGAATCATTTTGACATTTAAACTTTTTTATAACCATTTAATCGAATAAGTCAAACAAAATCAACAACCATAATTAAGCGAATTATATTCCAATTCTCTAAACCCTAAGTGAGACGCAAATGACTCATACTCTGACATGAACTTCCATCTTGCATTGTAAATTAACAGCAATTAGAACTTAGATATTATCTTCTCGTTTGGAAGTGTTTTGAAAATAGTTAAAAACATTTTTGGTGAAAATATTTAGAACCAATTTTTAGTAAAAATGCAAGTGAATCTGGAAAAAGCACTTGAAGTGCTTCCTGTAAGAAGCACTTTTAGAGAAAATAACTGGTGCTTCTTACATGAAGCACTTCAAGTGCTTTCGGACCCAAAAATATTTTCTTTAAAAACGCTTTTAGTCATTTTAAAAACAATTTTAAACGAGCTTAAACAACTATTGAAATCTACATTCTGCTATTAAAGTATTACGGACCCAACAAAGAAAATGGGAAGACCTCGTGTTATATTTTGTCTCACTTTATCTTAAAAAATATTGCTAATCAAGATCAATTAGCAATTGGAAAACAAATTGCACCAACTTGAGAAACTTTTACAATAACATTTCACAATCATACATAAATGAAATGGATGATGCCTAAACTTGCAAGAATATACAAAAAGGGTCAAATGAATAGTACCCTCCAACAAATTAGGAATGTAATTATATAATTCTCTCTCACACTTTCTTCTTTATCTTTCTATGTCTATAAAAAAATTAACACAAAATGTTGACGTATCTTAATTGTAATTGTTTAAATAGATAGGAGAAAAAAGAAAAGGAGGGAGACTTGAAGGGGAGACAATCCTGTTCCAACAAATTAAGGGTCGTGCATTGCAAGGTACATCACGGAAAGAAAGAGAAAATAAGGTATGCCTTATTGAAGTGTTCTTGTTCTTTCATGTGAACATGATCCGACTACCACATCGGGAGGGGTTCAATTTAGTTTAAAAGCAACATGATTGGTGCTAGATCTTTCTCAAAATTCTCTCCTCTTTCTTATAAGAGGAAAGGTTTAATAACACCAATGTCTTACGTAAATATATGCACAGATATCATCTTATATTCATTATTGTGTTCAAAGTTTAATAAAAAAAAATGTTTAAATTGAAGAAAATATCAAGGTTAATTAAGTACAGTCGACTATTAATTATATTCAACTTAAACATTTACAAACCTCCAAATGTGTGAAGTTTTATTCCAAAGAACCTTGAATCAGTAGCAGAACTCTTCATTATGTGTATTATTTTATTTTGTTTCATTTTTCGATTTGGAATTTTTTTTAATGAATCAGGTGCTTAATTAAACAACATAAGATAATACATAGGATAGATCTATCCAAACCCAAAAGTGAAGATCAGAAACTAAAGTTACGTCTTAATTAAAAGACACGCTGCCTGATTAACATCACGGGACATAAATTATAAAAAAAGTCTTACAAATACCAGCTTAATTAACTATAAAATACGAAAGTCTTTCAAGAAGAGAACATGAAGCTAGGTGTGTGCTCCATCGATGTGAGCCTCATAACAAAACCTTCCAAAAGAAAATCACGTGGGACAAAACTTCAGGATACGAAACAAAGGACGTTGCACATACTTGAACTTCAACATACAACAACTTGCATACATTGCCTACACCACGTCCATCATTTCCATAACCGCGACATCAAGAACATCTTCAAGATTAACTCCAAATGGCAGCTAGGTATTAAGAAATCTACGGCAAAGGAATATTTAAGCAAATTAATAGACCAAATTATACAACACTATCAGTACCTAAAATAACTTAGAAAAGAAAGAATAAGCACAATAAGACAACCTTTAAACGAAAGCAACATAAAACCCAACAACTAAACCCGGAAACCACCCAAAATTTTCAAAGCCACAATCGCAAAACCCTTACTAAAACAAATAACACAACATTCCTTCCTCTCGATCTCTCTGTATCGCTCTCTCTCTCTCTCTCTCTCTCTCTCTCTCTCTCTCTCTCTCTCTCTCTCTCTCTCGCTCTCCTCCTCATTAGAATCACCTTCAAAACCCTAACAAATCAGCATCATTGAGCTTCTTTAAGAATTTTCTGTCTTTAACTTCTTTCTTATTAATGATTGAATAAGAACTTTGGTATTGTTTGGATACGAAACTGACTATAAAAAATAAAAAAGATAAGTTAGATTAAAAAAAAAACTTAAATAAGACAGCGTGACAAACTGAATGGTATGACACTCTCACAATAAAACTCTGCCATATTGGGGTTATCATTCAACGGCACATAAGTACATTTTTTATTTATTTTTTTGTTGAAGCACGCAAGTACAATTTCAATGCACAGAGGCTCCTCCTCTATGAGATGGACTGACCAACTAGTCAGCAAGGGTGGAGCTATGCTCAGAGTTGATTGGGTTGTAGCCCAAGCATATGGGCTCTTTTTGTATAATTTTGGGCTTTTGCCATTTTAGCCCATAAAAATCAGTTTTAGACATTTGTAGACAGTTGACTATCATCCCTTTTTTGCTCTTAAAACCTCCCCACCTTTCAAGCCTTGATCATCAATGCTCTACTCCTGCTGATTAGGTTGTCCTACCGAAACTTTACCTGCCAAATTCTTTTTGTTTTTTTTACCTTAAAAAACAAGAGTTAAATTACACCAACAACTCATGCTAGTCAGTTGGACAATAGTGCCAATCTTATTATGTATCAAGGATGAACCAATTTTCTCTTAGCTCTCTATCCAAAGTAACAAATAATGCAAATTGAGTCCTACGTTACGAAACGGACCTGAATGCGGGACGCGGGGCCCGATCGGAGCAGCATGCACGTAGGACCAGTTGGTATTTTGGTTGAACGACGGGCTTTTCACATACTTCATATGAGATGAGTTGATTCACCACCACCACTAACCCAGATAAATTATTCAAACTGTGTACAACAATGTGAAGGTTGTTGGTAGGCTCGTCAGACGCCATTAATGAGATAAGCTTGTGTCCTGGTGAAGGTGATCCTTTCTATGGAGTTTGAAAATGACATTTGGTCACTGCCATGAGGAATTAGGTAATTGAATAGCGAAAATTTTACCATGTTCCGGAACATATTGATTGCAGATATGAGCGTAACAACATCGATTTGAATCAGTATGCTCTCCTTGTGCATCCGAGTAATAGCTAGTCTATGTGACGCATTAGCTCAATATTTAATGTGGTTAGTCTTAGTAATTTAGATTAGTTTTGACAGTTTTGCAGGTTAGTTAGTTGTAATGATTAATCATGGCGGTTAGTTAATGATCAGTTGTTCATAGTTAGTAATGGCTATGCTTGTAGTTGTATATGAAAAAAAGTTGAAGTTCCACCATAAAATCAATTGATAATATAGAAATTGCTCAATTACTTATAGTCTTATTAAGCACATGTGAATTATCTCTTTTCTTCGATGTGGAATTGATCCTCTCAACACACCCCCTCACATATGGCGAATTTTCAAGTCTAACATGTAGGCAACACAAATTGGATGACGTGGAGCACGTGTGGCCGTTAGGCTTCACACATGGGATACTCTGCTCTGATATCATGAAGAAAGTTGAGGTTCCACCATAAAATCAATTGGCAATATGGAGAGTAACTCAATTGCTAATAAGCACATGCAAAATCTCTCATTTCTCCGATGTGGGATTGATACTTCAGTTGGCTTTTCTCTTGTAATATTAACAAAGAAACTTCTAATCTAATGAGTATAGTTTCGAGCTCTTGAGTTCTTGATCTCTCTGAAACCATAGATTTTCATGGTATCATTAATGCTCCATTTTTAAGAATAATTCTGGTTTCTTTGCGAGATCTGTAAACTCCATCTCACAGTTTAAATTAGTTCACAGTAAATTAAAATATGAAGAAATTAGGTTCACATCCTTCTTTTTACTACTCAATGGATTAAAATCCTATTCATTTTCAATTTTTGATCAAGGTCCTTGGGTATTAATAACATCATTAATTATTTGAATAATAAATTATTTTTATTTTTAAATATATTCATTTAGTGTTAAAAATGTTAAAATTAGTATATTTATATTTATGGCTAAATTTTTTATCATATATTTTTATTTTTAGTTTGTACCTATTTTAAATTTGTACCAATTTTCTTTTCATTTTTAATTTGTACCCATATATGTCACAGCCCATCCCGAGAAATAATTATCGTTGATGTGAAAAGACTAGTTTACCCTTGGATATATAAATGTGTGGTGCGTGATTTGTTTTGAGATGGATTAATTAAGCTTCTCCTAAGTTTTTGGAACCACTTAGGAACTAAGAAGCTTTGGTTGTGATTGAGTTGTTGGCTAGTTTTGGACCACACACGTTACTCCTCCCTCCTCTCTTTCACTCCCGTACTCTATCTCTCGGTTTTCATTCTCTCTCTTCCCTCTTTCGTACGGACAAGCTTCAACTCACCCCAAACCTTGCAGATCGAGGGTGAAATTGTCACCATTGTGTTCCTTGTGATGATACGAATCGTTTGACACCAATTTCAGGTAAGGAATCCTTCGAAAACTCGTGAACCTGTAATCTCCATGCACTGTTCATACTCACGTAAAACCTTATGTTTTTGGGAAGTCTAAGCTCATAGGAAGCTTATTGAGGTCCTCACGAGTCTCGGGGTAGTTCGTTCGAGGAATTTGGACGTCAGGATCATGAGAAACGTCGAGTTGCAGTTTTGGTTGGAGTTTCGAAGCTTCCTCGACGTGATTTCATGAGATTGGAAGCTTCAAATAGGTATAACTCCATTCTTTTCACTGTAAGCTTTCATATGGTTTAAATTTCATGAAAAATGATTGAAAAATAGTGAGATTAGTGAGTTTAAAGTTTTACCCAGTTTTCCGACGACCGGCGACTCGTCGGGGACGAAGATGGAATATACTGATGCTGTCAGTTAGTTTGGACGGTTACCGTTGGGTTTTAACGGAATATTTCAGAGAATATTCCTAACGCTGTTTCTGTTCCGTTACGCGTGCCAGGCACGTGGCCGCGCGTGGCTAGCGCATGGTGGTGCGTGGGAGCTCGGAAAAATATTCTAAAAATTTGGGGTTGATCTTGAGGTTGTGTAGGTCACTATGGTATATTCATATACCCATTTTGAGCAATGTATGAGAAGTTATTAGCTAGTTTTGTTTATGTGCTTTAAAATAACGTTTTTATAGTTAATTCACATATAGGTGAGACTTATCCCGAGGACAAGCGTATCCATGGGCGACTCGGGGGTTACGACCCGTCGACGTACCAGTGAGTGGGCTTTTGTTTTCAGTATATATTTAAATACTTGATACATTTCCCAGAAATGCATTTTTAAGGAAAGTATGCTTTGAAATAATATGTCAAATGCTTTTATATTCTGAATATGCATTTCATGGTTGCATATATATATATGTGTGTGTGTGTGTGTGTGTGTGTGTGTGTGTGTGTGTGTGTGTGTGTGTGTGTGTGGTGCTGTGGAGGCACAGGTAAGTTATGTTTGATTATGTGAATTATCGATGATGTGATATGTGATTGAATAATATTGAACTCATAAAACTGCACCTAGGGTGATTGTGATTTAGCCAGATATATGAAGTACAAGCCTGTTTATTTACGTCACCTCCCGCATTATATGCTCATATTGGATCCAACTTAAGTGCACAGTCTTGTCGTACAGACCTTATTTATGGTTCCGACTCATAGGTGACTAGCGATTTATCACCCGGCTTTTATGAGAGAGTAAAATTTAGCATAACTATATTACACCCAATTTTGTCGTACAGACATTTTTAGTGGTTCCGACTTATGTGCAGTATATTGCCGTATAGGTCATTGTAGTGACTCCGGCTAGATTGACTTTTGAGCTATGAATTCAACCGTACAGACTACCACAGGGGTTCCAGCTAACATATCATATTTCTATGAATTTATTCTTACCTGAATTGCTTACTCTGATTTATATTGGCATGGCATATATTTGAATATGATTATGTGAAGCATGAATTGAATTGTTATGATTTCAGAGAGAAAGAGATATATATATGCTTATATCTTGATTCTTGGAAAATAATACATGTTTTACAGCGAGAGGTTAGATATATTGATAAAGAAAATGATTTTGTAAAACATTTATTTTTGCCCACTCACGTTTTCTGTTTTGCGCATCTTCAGGTTTTAAGTAAGCTTGTTGTTGGTGTCTTGAGGACGTCGATGGTTCTGACTTATCTAAATAATAGAAGGACATTCCTGGTACTGTATAATTAGTACTTATCCTACTGGACTGCACCTAGACTTAATATGCTCTGCTTAGGAGTGTTTACTGTTGTAACTAACTCCTATCACTTCATGTTTAGTAGTGCACTTTAGTAATTCGGTTTTTAATTATTCATATAATTCTTATCTTTATTGCTTCCTCACTGTGCACATGGCTACGTCACTGTCACGCGACGGCCAGCATGCCTTGATCTCGGTCGGGGTGTGTCAGTTAGTCACATTCCGGCCCGGGTCCACCACATCCCGGGCCCGTTCCACCACCGTAGCACGATATTGGCCGCTTTGGGATGAGAATATACATTTAAGGATCACTCCCCTGGACGATGTGGGATGTCACAATCCACCCCCTTAGGGGCCCGACGTCCTTGTCGACACACTTTCGGCCAACGATTGGCTCTGATACCATTAGTCACATCTCGGCCCGGGTCCACCACATCCCGGGCCCGTTCCACCACCGTAGCATGATATTGTCCGCTTTGGGCTTACCATTCCCTCACAGTTTTGTTTTTGGGAACTCACGAGCAACTTCCCAGTGGGTCACCCATCCTGGGAGTGCTTTGGCCTTCTTCTTGCTTAACTTCGGAGTTCCTACAGAACCCGAAGCCAGTGAGCTCCCAAAAAGCCTCGTGCTAGGTAGGAATGAGAATATACATTTAAGGATCACTCCCCTGGGTGATGTGGGATGTCACAATATATTAGTTTCTTTTTGTGCCCATATTTTTAAAAGTTTTATTTGTGTTTGTACCCATGTGTACACCGTCACGTGACATTGTATATTTAATCAATGATAGAAAAATTACATACGGTATATTTATGTTTTATGCCTAAACTTTGTATCATATATTTATATTTTTAGTTTGTACCCACTTTTAATTTGCAACATTTTTTTTTAAATTTGTAGTATTTTCTTTTTAGTTTTATTTTGTACCCATTTATTAATTTCTTTTAGCACCTATATTTTTTAAAAATTCATTTGTACTCATAATTTTTTAATATTTTATTTGTACCCTAATTGATTTATAATATAATCATTTTTCTTTATTAATGTACCACTTTGTTATATGTGAAATATACCAATTTTTTTGTAAAATGTACCATTTTTTTAACACTATGGATACATTCTTTTGCCATTTATTATTTCTTATTTTTACATAGTTTTTATCCATTTATTCAATCAAAATGTTTGAATTTTTTCATTGTAACCGTTTCTAATAGTATTATAATGAGGGATTTTAAATTTATAGGATTATAAATCTCATAAAATATCAAACAATTAATATCAAAACTATAAAAATATTAATATTAATTGTAATATAATGAGGTGTATAAAGTCAAGGGACTTAGATCAAACTTTGAATACCATTAAGGTTTTAGTCGAAGAATGTTAAGAATTAGAGACCGCATCCAAAGTATCCCTTAAAATATTGTTTCAATTATCTTCGTTTCAATAATATAGGAGTGAAATTTTGTTGCAGCAGTGGCACCATAAACAATAATTGCCTTGTGTAAGAACCACGAGCAATCGAGTTTGGTGTTGATAATTTGACAAACCACATGTGTTTGTGTTTGTGTTTGCTCAATCAGACCAGCTGGAACTTGTGTTTCTTGAAACATAAGCCATCATTTTAGGCTCTTGCATACTCTTTGGGGGTTAAACTCTGCAATTATTTTTTGTTCCCTTACCCATTGGAGTACGACTCACTATTCTCACTTTATGCATGCCTTGTGGTTTTGAACTTCTAAGAGCTTACAAGTAGGAACTCAAATATATATCAATGATTTTAACTGATAGCTGCAAATTAAAAACTTATTTAGTAACCGTTTTTCATTCGGAACTCAAAAACATAAATATGAAAACGAACTAATTATCAATCAAATGGTCCCTAACGTGGTTTTTGTGTCTCATCACACTAACAATCTTGATCTATTTTGCATAACTTTACACTAGTCAACTATGATATGCGAGTTTTTCTATGAGTGATGTATGCAGAGTAACACTTGAATTAGACGAAAATGACTGATTGATTAACCAAATGGGCCAAATAGAAAATGATGTAAACCAAATTGAAATTCGAGCTTGTAAAACACAAGGATTATGTTGGAATCCCATTTATTCCGCGTCGGCAAGAGGGAAAGAAGAGAATCACTTTAAATAGAAGAGTAAATTGTAGCAATGGTCCCTTAACTTTAACTAAATTGGAGCAATAGTCCCTAACTAAAAATTTATTACTGTTGATCCCTCAACTCATCAAAATATGCAGCTATGGTCCCTCAACTAAAAATCAATTACCATTGGTCCCTCAACTTTAATCCAACTGGAGAAATTGTCCCTCAACTTTAACCTAATTGGAATAATGGTCCCTCAAACTTTAACTCAATTGTAGCAATGGTTCTTCCAACATAACTTATTTTGACAAAATTCTGACGAAATTGACGAAAAGAACTATAATTACACGTTTTGATGAGTTGAAGGACCCCAATTGTAGCAATGGTCCTTCCAATATAACTTATTTTGACAAAAATTTGACGAAGTTGATGAAAATGACCATAGCTACACATTTTAATGAGTTGAGAAACCAATGGTAATGGATTTTTAGTTAAGGGACCATTGCTTCAATTTGATTAAAGTTAAGAGACCATTGCTAGAATTTACTCTAAATAGAATTATTACACTCTAACTAACACCAAATTTTTTGTGATAAAACCCCACTGACGGATTGGACAGATGGTAATGTGGGACAATGTCAATGTTGTTGAAGTGCGCTCTTGGCCCGTCGACCTGAAAAATTCCACAGATTATAACGTACCAAATAATCTTAATCGTACATTTGACCTAATTTGTTAAATCCCTAATAACCCATGTTCTTGTAGGTCATAATCATTTGCCACCATGACCATTGGTGAAGAAACACGCAAGTGCTCTATGGAAGTGATGCTGGTTGTTGCCTTAACCAATTAAATGGGAAACAGAAGAAAAAAGTGCACCCATCAATTAAGTACTCAATCCTACTAAATGCATTATTTTCGTGATGAACTTTGTTAGGAAGTGTAGCATTATTTTTTTTAATCTCAATCTCCTTACTGACCTGGTCAATGGGCAACAGTATTGTAGTATTAAATGTTTCACCGACATCTGGCAAGGATTTGGATCCTCTCCTGATCAGGGGGTCCGAATCCTCTTAACTCAATAATACGGATCGTATAATTATTATAATTTTTAGAGAGGTCATCTGTTTGTAGCCATTTGATCAAAATGCAACAGTTATAACTGTTTGATCAAAATTCACAGTCCGTGTTATTAGATCAAGAGGATTTGGACCCCCTCCTCAGGAGAGAATCCAAATCCCTTTTAATTACCACAACACTGTATGATTTTGTTTTGGATCCTCTAGGTTTTCCAAAGTAGAGCAACTAGATTTATACTAGGGACACTTTGGATGCAGTCCCTAACTATCAATATTCTTTGATTGAAACTTTGTTAGTTTTTAGTTTTTGATTGAGGTCCCTGACATTAATGTAATAATGTAAGTTACTATATTTTTTAAATTAAAAATAAAAATTTGAAATTTGAAATTGTTTATATTAATGAGATTTTAAATAAAAGCCATAATTTATGGGATTAAAAATAATAAAATATAAATTATACTCTCTATTATATTGTGTGTGTGTGTACATATATGTATGGGTACATTAACCAAAATTAACAAAAAAAAGTTATTGTACCAAAACATGGATACATTCTCAAATCAACGAAAAAGAATGTATTCATATAAGTTTAAACATGGATTAAAAAATTTAAAAGGATTTTATATTAAAAAAAAAGGGTACATTTTAAATATAACAAATTGATATATTTGAGAATGGGTACATTTAAGATTAAAAAAATTGAAAAATTATATGAATGGGTACATTTAAGATTAAAAAATTGAGAATCTTTTTATATATATTTAAAAAAAACTAATAGGTACAAACTTAATTTAATTTAATTTAGTATTATTTTGGAAATGTTTGAATTGAAAATTAATTAGAAGTTTAATAGAGGTGTGAGTATTAAACCCTAAATTAATTACTAATTTTTATATTAAAAAATTATATAATAAACATGTAAATTCATTATCACATTAATGCTAGGGACTTGAATCAAAATTTGAGAACTAATAAGGTCTTAGTCAATGAACAATAAGAATTAGGGACCGGATACTAATTTTTCCAAACTATCCTAAATTACATTCTTAATGGCCTGGTGAATAACTAACTAGCTAGGCCTAAATCCTAAATATTAAGAACAATGCTTGGCCTGCTGCAAATTCAGCAAAACTTCATGCACGTAAATGACGTGGGAGAACTAGATGACAACACGTGTGGTTTTCTTTTTAGTTCCAAAAATCTATTAACTTTGGTTTTGTTCTTTAACCCAAGTAATGTTCCTCTTTCTGACTTCCAATCGGCAACTCCCGCTCAACCCACCATCTGTTGAGGCCACTGTTATCCGCCACCGCCATAGCCTACCGATCATCACAACCCACACCTACTCAAATTTCAAATCTGAGGGGTTGGAAAGGAAGAGAGAAGAAGATGGTGACGATGGAACAAAAAAATAAAACCACACGTGTAGTTCTCTGGACATGCCACGTCACTTTTGTGCAGGAATTCCTGCTGAGCTTCTAGCAGCCAAGCATTGTTCAAATGGGAAGAGGATCCTCTCCTGAGTTCAGGATAGGATCCTCTAACCAGCTCATCTGGACCATTCAAATTTAATTTAACGATTGTAATTATTATAATTTTTAGAGAGTTCCCTGTTTGGAGCTGTTAGGTTAAATTTGAACGGTCCAGATGGGCTGGTCAGGAGGATCCGCATCCTGAGCTCAGGGGAGGATCCTCTTCCGTTCATATGTTACACCATCTCCATTTGTTATTAGTACTTAATAGTAAAGTCCTAACTAGATTTACAGAAATCTTACTCAGATTGAAAATTTATTGTCTGAGAATTATTTTTTACATTTTCCTGCATAAGATAAAATGATCAGAAAATTGATTGGGTTAGTTAGGTAATTGAGCAAACCAGATCAAAAGATAAAAATGAAACTGGGCAAATTAATCAGAAGAGAAGGCGACTGAGCAAATTGGTCATGCTCACAAATTTAGTAGAAATTAAAATCCTACTAGGTTAAATCAAATTATTAACTATGTAGATGTGAGTTAGATACGTTAGTCAGAATTGTGAGTCAATATTTTTGCATTAAAGTGAAAATATGTTAATCTAAATTATCATATTGTAAGAAAGAAGAAAGGAAAATTCGTATCCTCATTGAGTCAATTTTCGTAAATGAATAAATAAATCATTATTTTGAACGTTAGACTTGTAACATTCATGAACAGAATTTTTGGATATGTTGGGTCACCAGTAACTCCACTTGGGTTGTGTATGAAAGTAGAAGGCGCCAAAGGCGAGGTGAGAGTGCGAGAGTTTATATGTCTTGGAATGCAACTTCACATCGTTGGTTGTATAATTAGCTTTGCGATCAGACAGATTATATGTCAAAATACAAGAGACACTACTGTTTAGACTCGTACCTCCCCTAGCTCATTCATTGGTACCGATGCATGTGTGAAGTATACTTACTGTTTTTTGCTTTGACCAAAAAACATTCTAATGCTTACAACAAAAAATAATGTTAGGAACGAAAATTAATATTAAACTATCAGGTGGCAGATAGTTCATGAAGAGTCACACTTTTGAAAGAATCATTTTAGCATTTTTCAAGAAATAATTATTGAAAAATACTTGGCTATTGTATGTAAGAAACCTCTTTACAGACAAAATCACAGTTTGAGACGTTTGATACATGTACATAATTTTTCCTTTGCATGCGTTGAGTGAATATTACGTATATTTATCAATTTTTGATTTATATGTAAATAAATATTTTTTTACAAGAAATGTGCCAAGTAATTTTCAGACAAAATTCATATCACAATCTAACATCGAAAAACTACTAAACATATGAGAACTTAAGTAGAAAACTCAGAAAAATGAAGCTATGAAATGCCCTTATAGCATCGATCAATATCACATTTTGTATTTCAATGATTGTGTACTATTAATGAAACGTTGTAATTATATAAACGACCATTATTATTGGATGGTAGGGAATTGTCTGATGGTCGAAATGCATTACTACTGGCCCGTTGTATGATTGAAGAAGGTGTGCTGTTTCTCTTCCAAGTTCCAGTTGATTTATTTTGGTAGAGCTGAGCTTTCACATTGTTGCACTATCTTCAGGTACGTACCTGTGCAAGGAAACATGAGGCATTATTAACATTGGTGGGGGATTTGCATTTTGTACATCCAAATAAAAAAATGGTTTGTTTAGCAAATTTGAGTCATCCTATTAATTTTTGTTTATGATTTTTGGATTTTTCATTATTTCTTTGAATTGTTTGCAAAGGAAAATTTATTTCATTTTCTTCACAAGGAACCTATAAAACCCTAAAAAGTACAATAGAAGAACAAGAATCGAACTTTCATCGAAGTACATCATGAAAATCAAATATTCATTGAAGTACATTGACAAACAAGAATCAAACCTTCGTCGTGAATGCCAAAATAAATACTTAAACATCGGAGATATAAAAGCATGCATCGAAGCTAAAAACCCGAAATATGGTTCTTAACAAAACCTGAAAATAGTTACATCAAGAAAGGCAGGATAAGGCTTCGTGGAGTCATTTTCCTACATGTCCAACCTAGTACATACATGAGAAGCCTATCTGATAAGATTGAAGATGTCACAGCAAATAAAATTATAAACATAGTGTAGCTGCAGGGAAACCCTAAATAATTGAAAGTCGATCGTATTGTGAATTTGATGAACTTGGATCGATCAGCAAATCTTTTTGCTACGTACCAAATCGATTAAGTTACTACAATGTCCTTTTCATAGCACCAAGAACATGGGATTATAATCTCATCTTCGTTAAGAATTCGACTCAAGGTTGAGGACATTAATCAACACAATTAGTCTTGGACGGTTGGACCAAAACCATTTCACAGGTCCTGCAAATTGGATTTATGCATGCATTTGGTCACTTAATCATCTCAATTAGGCCCCATGGCTTACAAAGTTGACAAAATCTTAACCATTTTCAAGTTATATCACTGTCACAATGTTTACATAGTTCTCATATATCTACGTATTACGTTGATTTCTCTATATATCTTTAGCATCAAGTTTACATAGTTAAGAGATAACAAAAAACTCATACTCCAAGGAATGGAGAAATTCAAAAATCCATCATGGACAACACTTATCATGCGACCAACCACAGAAAAAAAAAATATATTTCCTTATAATTTACTCTCATTCGACTGTGCATGTGATCTTGTACTTATAAGAAGCTATTGACGTATGTAATAATCGTACAAAAGAACTTCTCTTAGAAACATAATCATCATAGTTCCCGAATATGCTACGAAGAAATTGACAAAGACAAATGTAAAAAGTCAAAAAAAAAAAACAAAAAGAAATCAAGAGGAGGAGAGAGCAAGTAATTGTCATGGCAGTGATGCGCCTCCACAAAAAATTTGACGGTGTCCCTAAGGATGGGAAGTTTGTAGGTGTGAGGGAGGTGGTCTGTCCCTATATCCACCCTCGGGTCATGGTCGGGACCTAGGACTAAGGAACTTGGGCTAGCTCACAAGTTGCAATTTTGGGTCCCATTGAAGAATGATGGGTTCCACCGAAGAAATCCAGCAACAAAGTTATATCCAGCTATGTTTTCCATTAGCAATATTTAGCCAGTGGGATCGATGGCCAAAGAAAATTATTGGACTAAATCTATAATTAAGGCAATGTATCCTCATAGATGGAAAATCCCATGTGCCTTGCCTTACTTTGATTGGAATTCAACATTATTTTGATCTCAAATAATATTGATCCTTAATCATGATAAATTAAAAAAAGGTTTATGCTTCCTTACCAAAAAAAAAGAAGAAGGTTTATACTTGAAAGCGATTGAAGAAAAAATGAAGAAACTTTAGTAGTACTTGAACTATAAGATTACACGTACAACAGAGTGAGGATACCATAGTAAATAATTACTAGTATGTAAAATCTTAAGTTGTCATAAATTTGGCCATCAACATATATAAAGCTACAAAGTCTATTTTCTAAATCTCGAATGCTCACAACAAGTGTTCCAACTTCTCGAGTAATGCTCTATTGCTTAAGATAATGCTATTTTTTGTTCAAATCTGGAAATTAGCTAGTTTGGTAAGGGAAGTGATTTTAATTCACCGTTTTAGCTTCTTAACACCCCTGTAAATCATGACCGTTAATTCCATTTGTTTTATATTCAATCTGGTTCCTTTGCTGACCACAACAACGACATGTGATACTTCTTAAGAAAACAACGTATATTTAATAATTGATCTTTATTTCCCAAACAACTAAATTAATAGTACAACGAGTATTATGTCCTTTGGTTCTTTTTACACATCCACTACTGTTTAACATGCAAATTTACTAACACTTTAACACTGTTTGTTTGCTAAATGCATTTTTATAACTAGAGCTTATAAAAAACTTTACAACTTTTTATATCTATTTATTCGTATAGTACAATAACAATATTTTTTTTTTCAAAGTACAACGTACCAAGTTAGCCCTAGCTCAACTCGCAGAGAAGAGATTGGGACTAAGAATTTTTTTAAAAAATAATGACCTTTTGTATTTTCAGAACTCAGGCATGGTTTTTTATTATTTTTAAGTTCAACTTTTTACCAAACAAGAATTCAAAATTTGTGATTAAAAACTTGTATTCAAATATACCTAATGGATCTTAAACCAGGATCTTAATCAATTATAAATTTTTTATTTCTTAGTTTTATAGTGTTTGTTTGGATATACTTTTAAAATGATTGAAAACGTTTTTGGTGAAAATGTTTTTGGATCAATCATTAGTAAAAATGCAAGTAAATTCTATAAAAACACTTAGAGTGCTTCCTGAAAAAAGCAAATAACTAATACTTCTTACAGAAAACACTCTAAATACTTTTGAAACAAAAAAATATTTCCTCTAAAAAAAACTTTTAACCATTTTATAAGTACATACATAATCCGCATGAAAAAAACAACCTTGCGATAATAAATTTCAATGAATTGTGAGTTTCGATGCAAATGGATTAACGGCTGTGGATTAATCTGCACGCCCTTCGATGATTAAACCTTCGCTGCTCCATGATTGGCCTGATGACGTCACCCGTACCGCACCTTCACCATTCCCGATGCTAATCCCACCTTTAATCACTGCACTAATTATCCAATCAGCCTTAACTAATTACAACAGAATCAGTGCACGGTCCAACGGTTTCCGGACCACGCAGCCATACTGTAGTCGAGCTGGATACGATCGGCACGAAGCCACGTGGTTAGCTTAAAGCCCCTTGGTAGCACACACGTGTCGCAACGTACAGTTTTTGTACACGTGTCGGGGAATAAAGTTGCTTTATTACGTCTTAAGTATGATTAGGGTCATGCACTAAGCTCCAAACGAGTGTCTAATAATTCTGCGCCTACTACGACCCCCATTTTACGGTACAGTTAACGTAACGCAAATAAGTGAAACAAACATATAAAAATACAAAAGGGTAGCAAATTTTCTCCAACGAAGCCTTCAATTTTTTTCGTGGCGCTAAGTTAATAGAAGGCAAGCCTTTTGTTGTCAAATTATTATTATATAACATATTTGGTGGAGTAAAAAATTGCTAAAAATGTCAAATTACCACATAAGCCATCAAATATCATTTTGATGTTAAAAATTTGCCATCTCTTTTGAAAATGCTTTAAAATAGATGCTATTGTAACTGTATTAAGGTCTTGTAATGATTTTAGTTTCATATACTCATAATTGTATTTCTTTTTCTATTCTTTTTTGTAAAATGAGCATAACTAGTGGCAAGTCATGGTTATCCGTTTCTTCTCGACCAGAGAGACTATGAAGAATTTCACCCTACTCGTGACCATAGTTAAGCAGACTTACTAGCTTGGAGCATCGAACCCTAGACCTTCCACAATTTGTCGTCTACTCATAGTTGTATTTTTGACGTTGGTAAGTTTCTCTCCTAATAATGGTTATCGGGCATGCATTTTTGACCATCCTATACATTGATGTATATGTATAGTAGAATTTTCAGTAGGTACAAAAGACGTATCAAAATGTTCTTTGGACAAACCACCATTGTCCGAAATTCTCTCACGCCGACAGAGATGCCTTTGATTTACAGGGACTTGGTTGCCTAAACACCCTTGATTTGATGAATCCGCTCCCCATCATTCTGAAAACCCAACATTGCCACTGCATATATGTTATCGTGTACTTTGAACAAGGGCAATACTGTCTTTAGAATGTCCAAAAAAGTTCAAGGGAGAGTGGCAAGAGCAAATTGCAAAGCTTTACCTAGTGTGAAAGCGGTCCAGACCGTCACTGTGCCACTTGACAGAAAAAATGGAGAAAAGTTAGAGTCAAAGTCTAAAGATTTGCAGGCCCTCCCCTCATCAGGACTTTGTAATTCATTCACTCCTACATTAAACATTATGAACTAACACCACCGAGTTAACTCGGCCTAGAAATGAACGCGAGAAATGAATAAATCAACACAAGATTACAATGTATTTCAAGCTAACACCGATGTGAGATTCGATCTTGCATTTCGAGAGACAGACATAGATAAATGGAACAAGACGAGGATGTATAGCCAAACCCACATTTCAACTCTATCTTTTAATTGGAGAGAAATATAGAGAAATAAAAGGCAATGCCAAGCATGACAACCACTTGACTTTGAGAAATTAAATCGTCAACGATTAATTAATTGAGCTAACAATGACTTAAATACACACATTATTACATAATCAATCGATTAAAATTCATATCAGAATTTTTTTGTGGGAAGGTCATTTCTCAATGGAAAGTGATTTTTGCCACTTTTTCTCTCTTGTTTACTTCAAACCAATATGCTCGGGCAAATTCATCTTGCACTTGGAGAGGTATACAAACAACAAATGACATTGCTAAGCATGAACCAGTTGGGCCTAAAAAAGTTTAGCTATCAGGATAAAGAAAATCGACTTAAATACGCATTATTATGTGTATAACCGGTGACACATATAATATATGAGCAAAGTAAAATCTATTAAGTCAAAGAATTAATTAAAATCTATAATGGAAAAACTTGAGAAGGTTAAGGTCATTTGCAATCATGGAGCCCTTCAAAAATTTACATTTTGAAGAATATTGTAGGTTAAATTTTTCCATCTCCAGCTATGCAGGGCTAAATTTTAACACCTTAGCTTGGGAAGCACATGTTGTGAGCCCGCCAAGGCGCTTGGGGGCTTGCTATATGTACTCTACCCTTGGCTAAATGTAGCCTTAATTCTTTGTAGCAGACTCATTTTGGCCCTTGGTTGGAGACATATTTTGTTCAAATTCGGACTAAAAGTTACCTATAGCCCTTGGCTGGAGGCCTAAGTCTCAATGGAAAGGAATTTTTACACACCTATTTTCTCCTTATGCATTATATTTGTTATTAACTATTAGAGGAGATTCAACGGACGAAAATAAACAGGGCGTGCAAAAGCAGATTTGCACAAAACACCCATGTATATAAGGCCAACACCACCATGCAACTTCATCTTGCACTTGGAGATAATGTAGAAAGACAAATTGCACAACACTATGCATGACAACCACTTGGCTTCGAAAAACTTAAGTTGTTAAAATATGGAACCAAGGACGGAGCCACCTTGTACTCACCAGGGCGGATGCGCCCACTCACATTGGTTTGAAAATAAAACAGATTACATGTAATTTCAACTTCCACACATTCTCACATTCTAAATTGAATAAATTAAAATAAAACTAATAGAGAAAAATAAATAAAAGTGTACATAGAAGGATAAAACATGTGTTTGGATATCATTTCATTTTGCTTAATAATTTTTTTGTTTAATGGGTCCATTCAAAAAAATCTTTAGCTTCATCCCTGTATGGAACAACGATGCTATCCAGCTAACTGTGATTTAAATACGCACATTATTACATGTATAATCGGTGACACATATGATCCATCCATGAAGTATATGGTATTATGTTAGAGAAATAATTGAAGTCCAGAACGAGAAAAGTTGAGAAGGTTTAATTCTCAATGGGAAGTAATTTTTTGCACATCTACTTTTTTACCATTTACTCTGTGTTATAGCTAATTAAAAAGGTTAATTCTCAATGGGAAGTAATTTTTGCACATCTATTTTTTTTACCATATACTTTGTTTGTTTATAGTTACTAATAAAAATAACATAAATAAAAATATGTTGGAAAAAGATGAATTGACACGAACAACGATGCGCATATCAAGCTAATACAACCAACTTTATATTGCACTTGGAGAGAAATGCAGACAGATGAACTACACGATTCGCATGCCAACCACTTGGCTCTGAAAAAATTAAGCTATCAGGATGTAGAACAATGATCTAGTCCAGCTAATAGTGACTTACATACGTACATATAATCAGTGACATGTATGGACCATGCGTTAGTGACTTAAATACGCATATATAAATAGCGACACATATAAACTACGCGTGAATGATAAGTTATTAAGTCAAAATCAATTAAAATCAATAAATGGGAAGATGGTAAAAGGTTAGTCTCTATTTGAAGTGAAATTTTGCCCACCCCTTTGCATTTTTAAACACTTTAATAATTTTTAGTAATTAAATTGAATAAATTAATAAAATTTAAGAGACCAAAATAAAAGTATAGAATAAAAAATAAGAGTGAAAATTATTTCCGGAACTCAACTTAGTGGCATAAGTTGCTAAGGTATATTTATTGCACAACATCTAACCCCTAGTGGGGTAAGCAACTTAACCATGGATTAGAACTAGGGTTAAAAGAACAAGTGGTTAAGAAGGACAACCACAAAACCCAGATTTTTATTATCGACAGTCATCACTGCTCATCATCAACATCATCATCCCTCTCTCGGCTAGCTAAACCGTGTCTCTCTCTCTCTCTCTCTCTCGCCAAAAAAACGGAACCATCTTTATCACTCCTCCATACCTCCCCTCACTTTCTCAACATCCTCAGAGCTTCCATGGCAGCTCAGAGCTGTAATCTGCACAGAAATCTAATCCTAACGACTTAAAGCAGCTCCCTTTTAACTTTCTCTGTATTTGCTTTTGATTTTTGTTCTCATTTTTTGGAGACCCCTAGATGTTTGAGCGATGGATATAACCCCGTCCATCACCACCACCACCAACAACACCGCCAGTACAAAATCCCCGGAAGCCGACAGCGAAACTCCGACTCGGATCCAGCAACCCTTAAAGCCTCTGTCCTTCAGCAACGGCGTCCTCAAGCGCCACAACCCCACGCACCACCTCCACCACCAAAACATCCCCATCACCCCTGTCGTAGTCACCTACAAAGAATGCCTCAAGAACCACGCCGCTGCGCTGGGTGGCCACGCCCTCGACGGCTGCGGCGAGTTCATGCCGTCTCCCGCTGCCAACCTCGCCGACCCCACCTCACTAAAATGCGCTGCATGCGGCTGCCACCGCAATTTTCACCGCCGTGACCCCGAGGACCCCGTGCAGCCAAACACCCCCGCCGCAACAACGCATGTCATCGAGTACCAACCCCACCACCGCCACCATCCTCCTCCGCCGACTCACCCCGGCAACCGAAGCCCCAGTTCAGCTTCTCCACCGCCGATCTCGTCCTCCTACTACCCCTCCGCCCCCCACATGCTCTTGGCTCTGTCCACCGCTCACGAAAACGCCTTGGCAGGTGCGAATAATAATAACGCCGTTGCTATGCCCCAGGTCATGTCGCGGAGCCCGAATGCGAGGAAGCGGTTCAGGACCAAGTTCACCCAGGACCAGAAGGAGAAGATGTACCAATTCGCAGAGAGGGTCGGGTGGAAGATGCAGAAGAGAGACGAGGAAATCGTGCGGGAGTTCTGTAATGAGGCCGGCGTCGAAAAAGGGGTTCTCAAAGTCTGGATGCACAACAATAAGAATACCTTCTCCAAGCGAGACGTGCTCAATGGCGGCGCTGGCGGCCGTGCTGGTAGTTTAAGCCGACCCAGCTTTCTCCTTGAGCATTCCCACCACCACAACAACGGCACCAATGGCAACGGCACCAATGGCAACGGCAACAACAACGATGATGACGAGGAGGAGGATGATGATCAAAACGACAACAAGAACGGCGTTCCGAATCCGAATCATCATTACCAGGGTGCTGACGGTGGTGGCAACAATGGGTCGTCTTCTTCTTCTTGATCCTTTTGATGAATAATAAGAGGAGCTTAATTAGCATTAGAGTAAGGCCAGTGCTAAGAAGTAATTAATTAATTAGCTGCTCTTAAATTTTCTTTCTTTCTTCTTCTTTCTTAATTCTTCTTTCTCATTGTGTTTAGTTTAAGTAATGAGACTATCAATACTTCAGTTTGCTGAGGATAACCTGGGAAGAGAGATTGATTGACAAAAAAAAAGGGAATTAATTTGCTGCCTATATCTTCTCTTTATTTATTTATTTTAGTTTCTTTCCATATCCCCCTATTTTTATTATTAGTTCATAGCGATTTCCGCATAGGCTTTTCTTCCTGTTTAATTCTTGTGTTTATTTTTCGCCTTTGTATTCAATAAATTAACTAAAGTCAAGAGCATAACAGAAATAAATCATACTGCGCAGAAAAAACGAGAGCGTAAAAATTATTATTATTTTTTGTTCTAAAGCTATGTCAAGCTGAAAATGTGTTCAATTTCTTGTTACTAAAACAAATGCATTGGATTTTATTAATATTCTGTTCTCTGAGAATAAGCTGCAGAAATGCAGGTGACCCTTTTTCCCTTTTTCTTTTTCAGAAGGTGAGAGAGAGATAGAGAGAGAGAGAGAGAGGCATTGTAATTTCTGAATCTAATGTCTCATCAGGGAGAGATTTTCTTATCCGGTGTCCGATACAAAGAAGCAGAAAGTGTTGGCACAAAACATAAGATCATTGTGGGCAGTTACAAAATAAATTATTCTACATTATCCCATTAGCTTTAAGCATTTTCTTAAGTTTTAATTATATATAAAATTAAACTAGAGAATGATCCAAGAGAGATCTAGAGAAATCATTTTTTAAATTAATACCCACATCCCGATTATTGTCTTAGACTTTTTTCACCACTATTTTAATTGTTTTTAATTAATTAATAATTGTGGTATGGACCTCTTTGCTGCTGATCATATATTAAAATGCCTGTAAATTAAGAAATCCTCAGCTAGCTATCATGGCTTTAATTTTTTATTCCTTCTACAGCGTGTGCAACCAGAAGAAAAAAAAAAGCAATACATAGAACAATGACTGCAAATGTGTGAACTTTTTTGGTGGGTTTTGGATGGTAGGCTTCAATTAGGGATTACTCTATGTTTTTTTAACCTTAATCTATTCCAAAAGGGTTAATTAATTAATTAGTTGAATTAAGTAAAGCATAATCTAATGAGGTCAGTTGGTAAGCTTGAGGATGTGTAATGTTTTGTCCCTTGCCTTTGAAGGGAAGCAGATATTAGTGATAACCCAAATTATGTTGGACTAAATTAATAGGTTAGATGGATAAAGAATGAGACGACGACGACGTTAAATCGAAAATGGTACATAGAAAAATCAAGTGTCTTTTCCACCAGCAAAATTTGGTTTTGTTTTGGTGTTTTTCTCATTTGATGAAGTCGGTAATCTTGTTTTTGTGGGGGCGGGTCCTTTGCCTGCATATGCCCTTCCAGGCTCCAACTGTGCCAAGTATGGCCAAGTATGGGTTGCTCATGCTCAGTCAATTTACCCTCTAAAGCGTTTAGTGGGGAAATGGGGATGGGCCTTCTTAACTCCTCACACAGGGAAAATGTTAACATCTTACTATCTGATTTAGGGGTATATTCATTGGGAATTTGAGAGATTTTAATAGATTTATAAATTCATAGATTTTTATGGAGTTTAACTGATTTGTAGAGATTCTACGTAAAATTTTAATTCAATTCCTTCAAAATCTTATGGGGAGAGGTGAGATTTGTGGATGTTTAAAATACACTACAAAATCTCTCCAATTCCCTTTAATTCCTCAATTTTTCCAAATTCTTTAAATTTAAATTCTAATTGAATACACCTGGAATGTTAATAACTTCTTTAAAATTATAATTGAATACATCCGGATTTATAAGGATTTTAATAAACTATTTTAAAATCATGATTGAATACACATTAAATTTCAGAGAATCACTTAAATCCAAATTGAATACCCCTAAATTTATTAAAGAATTAAAATCCCTTAAAATTCCAATGGAATACACCCCCCTTAAGGTGGATAGATCGGTAGTGATATAAGGTATAATTAAGAAAATCAGCTAATAGGTAATGGGAAATAATTGCTTAATCTAGGTTTTGAAGCTTCAAAGTGAAGGAGTAATTTATCTTTTAAGTCACACTTTGCCCCAGTCGGAAAATATATGTAGAGCATAGATGCGGTTTGGTGAGAGTAGCCAGGATCTAATTAAAACCTCACCATAATTACAATACCAGAAAGAACTCTTTAATTCTGAGAGATACCGTCCGAACTTGAACGCCGGACAAATGCTTAGATTTGATGAACTTTCCTACTATACAAGAGAGATTTTTCAGTGTGCCGAAAATACTAAGTGTCATAATACAACTGGTTAGATGCTTGAGAAAAAAAAAATTAACCACTTGTATTATGACACTTGATGAATCAATATGTGTTCCTACCGCCCTAAAAAATTTCTTGGAATATAAGAGCAGTGTCAGAAAAAAGGGCTGTATTGAATGTAAAGCCTTGACTTTAAATCCATGTATCCATCAGATATGATGTCATTAGACTTGTGTGATCCTGTCTTCTTTATTGCTATCTGTGTCTGTAAACAGGATTAATCATTAATTAATAAGGTAAATTAATTAAAAAAGTTTGAAAATTTTGAGTTTTAATGATAAGAACAAAATAAATGGTTAAGTGAATAGTATCAGGATTGACTTTGTAGTGTAAAAATGTAATTTTTCTTTAAAGTGAACAGTTCTGTGAGCTTTTCGTTAAAATTTCCTAATTAATAAGCAATTTATCTTAATCAAATTGGGGTTTGCATGTTAGATATTGAAGCTGTTTATAACCCTGATTAAAACAAGATTAACTGCAAGAATTTGATTGTTCGAACTCTAAGTTGAAAACCCACTTCGCCAACTCCTCGCATGGACTATTTCGGAGTGCTGGTAGCCAGTTTGTTGGGATTTGGTCGAACAACTGTGGATGATTTCTGAGAATTGTTTGTGAAGAAAGAAAATCTTTTACTCAATCCAATATACAACTGTGGGTGATTTCTGAGAATTGTTTGTGAAGAAAGCAAATCTTTTACTCTATCTGATAAGATTAAGGGCATGTTTTGCGAATTAAAATATCTTTTGAGATAATCAAAAGTAAGAATGACAATTTCATGCATGACACAATATATAACTTGAAATTAGCACAAATTAAAATTCATTGGGTAGACAACTAACACTGTTGACTGTTCAACTGATATCCTATTTGTTCAAATGATAATTTTTCTCAATTTTTCTAATGAATAGCATGAGTTATTGCATTGTTGTTTACACGAATATTACATAAATAAGAATGGGTAGATGGAACACGGCTCATCACCCTTCCTAACCAAAAGTAATTTGACTAGGACACAGTAAAAGTACTTACTGATTAAAAAGCTACTTTGTAGTGCTTTATAGAGAAGCCAACACTTAATAAAATATACATTTACTTTTAACAAGATCGTTTTTAGTAGAAATGTTTTCCGCATAAACGTTTTCAAGTAAGCTCTTATTATAAAGTAACTTTATATCTTTTTTCCGTAAACTCTTTAGTCATGTGCTTCTAAACATTGTTTTAAAGTTTGTACGATAAGATTCCTGGAACGAGCTCAAATGGAGTTGTGGGGATCATATGAATTATACATAATCAAAGAAGGATTTTTTTTTTTACTTTGGATCAGAGTCATCATGCAATGTTTCACCCCTTTTAAGTTTTTGTTTCCTTCTATTGCCAGTCCAAGCAAAACGTGACCAGGACACTGTTCAATTGGTTTGCCCAAATTAGTGCCAGTAGATGATGCTCCATGAGTTGTAATAATAAAAACACAATTTCAATGTGCATGGCAGCTGCATGTGAAGAGAGGACACTGTAGAGGGAACTAGCTAGGGTTAGTGGATAACACATCGAACCACAAATTAAATAAAGGGTGCTGCTATCCATACATTTATTTTTATCTCTCATATATCTCTCTTAATTTTCAATCGTCAGATTGAAATTTAACAGTGTGTGAATAACATTACCTTAAATAAATTCGAAGCATATGTTATATATGAAAAAAAGTTAAGGTTCCACTATAAAATTAATTGGCAATATGGGGAACAATATAACTCCTTATTGAAGAAGTTGAGGTTCCACCATAAAACCAATTGATAATATGGAGAATAGCCCAACCTCTTATAAACCCCTGCATGGTTTGGTCCCTTACTGATGTGGGACTTTGTCCCCACATTCTCACACTTATAAGCTCTTGCATGGTTGGTCTCTCAAAAATGTGAGACTTTGTCTTCACTTTCTCACACGCCCTATTACGTTTGGCGAATTTTTAACCTTAACATGTAGACAACACAAATTGGGTGATGTGGAGCATGTGTGTTAGGCTTCACATGTGGGCCAACGTGTTCTGATATCATGAAAAAGGTTAAGGTTCACTATAAAATTAATAAACAATATGGAAAGTAACTCAACTGTCAACTCCTTATAAGCCCTTGTATGATTTGATCTCTCATCCTCACATTCTCACAATATAATGTATGGTTTTAATCCCAAGCTTTTGGTGAGAGAAATTTGATTAGTGATTCCAAGAGCCACGATAGGCCAGGTGTTTTTTGGTATTTTAGTTTCTCTAGTCAATTTTAATTTCTTTGGATTCTCGTTGAGCACCTTTCAATCTTATAGGCTATTTTGTGTCACTGTAGGGATTTGTCCAGTAACATTAAAATTAGTGGATTCTCTAGACCATTTGAATTGACCACAATCCAAAAGAAAGTGATAGGTAGATCAATTTTTTAAGGGTAAAAGACTGTTTACTACCCATATGTTTCGTGGTTTTTAACATTTAGTACATTAAGTTTTTTTCGTCCCAGAGTCATACCTAAAGTGTAAATTTTGAGACAGTCTCATACATCCGTTAGTCAAACTGTTAAGTCTCCCGTTAACTGTGATGTGGCACCCATGTGAACAATGACTGGGCGCCACGTGTCACCCACGTGGAAATTAAAAATAAATTATTTATAAAATAAATAAATAAATAAAATAAAAAATTATATATATATATATATATTTAAAAAAAAAACCTTCATCTTCCCCAGATTCGGAGGAAGAAGAAGAAGGAGAAGGAAGAAGAAGGAAGAAGGAGAAGAAGGGGAAGGAAGAAGGAGAAGAAGAAGGAGAAGGAAGAAGAAGGAAAAACAAAAAAACCAAATCTGCAACCCAGATTTGGAGGAAGAAGAAGAAGAAGAATGAGAAGGAAGAAGGAGGAAGAAGGAGGAAGAAGGAGGAAGAAGAAAAAAAAAAAAGAATATGCAACCCATATTCGGAGGAAGAAGAAGGAGGAGGAGGATGGAAAAAAAAAACCGAATCTGCAACCCAGATTCGGAGGAAGAAGAAGAAGAAGGAGGAAGAAGGAGGAAGAAGAAAAAAAAAACCGAATCTGCAACCTAGATTAGGAGGAAAAGGAAGAAGAAAAAAAAAATCGAATATGCAACCCAGATTAGGAGGAAGAAGGAGGAAGAAGAAAAAAAAACCGAATCTGCAACCCAGATTTGGAGGAAAAGGAAGAAGAAAAAAAAAACCGAATCTGCAACCCAGATTCGGAGGAAGAAGAAGAAGAAGGAGGAAGAAGGAGGAAGAAGAAAAAAAAAACCGAATCTGCAACCTAGATTAGGAGGAAAAGGAAGAAGAAAAAAAAACCGAATATGCAACCCAGATTAGGAGGAAGAAGAAAAAAAAACCGAATCTGCAACCCAGATTTGGAGGAAAGGGAAGAAGAAAAAAAAAAAACTGAATCTGCAACCCAGATTTGGAGGAAGAAGAAGAAGAAGGAGGAAGAAGAGGAAGAAGAACAAAAAAACCGAATCTGCAACCCAGATTCGGAGCAAGAAGAAGAAGAAGAAGAAAAAAAAGGGAACCCAATTTGTCCCCCCCTTCCCCCCAAAACCCAACCCCTTGCAACCCAAAAGAAGAAGAAGAAGAAGAAGAAGAAGAAGAAAAAAAAGGAACCGAACCCTAGAAGAAGAAGAAGAAGAAGAAGAAGAAGGAAGAAGAAGAAGAAGAATAAGGGAAAAAAAAACAAAAAAACAAAACGTGGATGACACGTGGCGCCCATTCATTGTTCACATGGGCGCCACGTCACAATTAACGGTAGATTTAACAGTTTGACTAACGGATGTATGAGACTGTTCCAAAATTTACACTTTAGGTATGACTCTAGGACGAAAAAAACTTGATGTACTAAATGTTGAAAATCACGAAACATAAGGGTAGTAAATAATCTTTTACCCATTTTTAAAATCATCTTTTGTAGATCACATGATATGACAGTTAATAGTTGGACTTCTTTTTTAATTACTCAAAGAAAGTGTCCAATCATTAATCTATCGTCACATTATGTGGCTTACAAATGAAAATTTAAAATTTTAACCACTCTAACATCACCCTAATCCAAAATACAAGAAATAAAGTGGCTAAATTAGCACCAAGCTACTATTGAAGAAAGCTCCAAATTAAAATTTACCCCAAACTTCCATCCTATTAGGTCTTTTTACAGCTACAAACACTCATAATTAAGGTTACAATTCAATTGGAGGCTTAGGTTTTCTTATTTCATATGGTTGTTGGGCTAGACTATCAATCTGAATTAGATTTTCTAATAAATATCACATATTAAATAGCGTAATTTGATTTTTATCTGATAACATAATCGGATTACAGATCCAAACATAAACGAATGTAACATTTGAGTAACTAAAAGAAACAAGTTTAAATGGAAATCAAATTTACAAATAATAGAACGAGAAAAGAATAACAACGGATTGCAAACTATATATGATTGTTAATCCGTTGATAAAAAGAATGAAAAAGACCGTAAATTTCCCATACGCCTACAAAGTTACAATAAGTGTATTTATAATGACCTAATGTTGAAGCAAACATGAAAGTTGTTCATATACAAATTGGGTTGACTTTGGAACAACGTAAAATGTTAAAGTTGTGACCTTCGCAAAGTTGCTCTGGTCACCTTATGAAGGTAATATGTAAAGATATTGAGATAGAAAATAAACACAAGATGTACGTGGTTCACCCTAAGTAGTGCTACATCCACGAGAATAGAGGAGTCTCATTAATAATGTAGAGTTTGCATAATACAAAGGTTCAAATATGATCATCATTAGTAAGTTCTAATAATGGATTAAGTGGAATAATGACATTAAAGATTAATTGTATGAGAATGATCTCCTTTTATAGTTGAGGAGAGTCTTCGGCTTTTGTCCACGGTCGATGTGGGACCCTATAAGCTTTATTCTTATGTTGTCATGTGTCGTGTTGTGATTAGCCTCTTGGTTGGAGAAAAACCTTGTGCTTCAGCATGGATGCCTTAACATGAATCCGGGTCTTTGAAGGTATAAAGTTGACAGGTACTCGATAGTTTCGAGATTGGTGAAGTATGATATAAACAAAAGTAATGTTAAACCCTAACAACAAATCATCATAATCCCTATTCTAATATAAAACCTTAATATATTAGTATTAAAAATACCCTAACATAAAGATAAACCATACTACTAATTAGTTACTTTTCCAATAAATCCCGAGAAATCTTTTGAAAGCTGTTGTTACGTAATTATGATGTCCTTTCAATCTTTGCATTTGATCGGTGGTGATTGGGTGTTTACATCCTCCACGTCGATTTTTAACCTACCTGCGTTATGGATGATCGGTGGAAGGAAGAAAGATTAAAGACTGATCATGAGAAAAAGAATAAAAAGCACGAGAGAGGAAAGCTGCAACGTCTAATTATCAAACCTTTTATCATTTACAACGCAATAAAACAAAGACGCCTCAAATTGCTTGATATTAACACAAGCAACTAGCTAGCTCTACATTCTCCCATGATGTGGTTTTCATTTCCAAACTTTTTTTTCTTTTCTAAAAACCCAATACAACAAGCAGATGCCAGCGTCACATGATTACTTCATAAGTATTTCTCGTATGAATCCGAATTCGCATTCATTTCTCTATAATTTAGATTAGTTTAAAGTAGAACAACACAATGTATAAAGTAAAACCCCTTGAACGAAGTTATCTGTCTTTATTTTGTTAGTAGGAAGGCTACCTATGAAAAGCTTTTTTCATGTCATTGACATCCTACATATAAAAGGAAGCATGTAATTGCAAACACATATGCATTTGATGATAAACAAAATTAATACGGCAAGTCAATGAAGGACCACGCAATTATTTGCAGCATAAAGATTAACGCATTACTCAGTGGTCCTAGCTACAATGTTCTAGACATGTCCCCGAACTCCATTCTTTATATATATTCCTTATATTATCAGTCTAATAGTAATGAATTAGTAATTATATACACTTATAACTTGCGCAAACCCAACTAATTCACCTTAAATCTCATCCTAATTGTGTTTATATATATTCCTTTACGTACTTGTGACAGTGTCTTAAAAACAAAAATTGACCACAATCGAATACCTTATCATATTCGAACGAGTTTTTTTGTAGTCTTGCTACTCATAAAAAAAATAGGATAATAAGTATATGCACAAGCTTTATGAGAGAATAAAGGTTGCACATTTTCTTAAGATATATATATATATATATATATATATATATATATATATATATATATATCAAATTAAAGGTTGCATTTATATTTACCATACTTTTCTTATCTCTTCATAAGTGGGACATAGACATCTACAAATCAAAATAATAATAATATTAATAAGACTAGGGGTGGTTTTGGTACCTTACCGTACCAAAACTTCTGTACCAATTACCATACCAAATATTTGGTACGGCAGAATTTATTACCATTACCATACCAAACTTTCAGTATACCGAATATCGGTATACGAAATAGTTTGGTTGGTATGGTATGCCAATGGTAATTGTCACTTTGTTTGCACAAAATCTAATATTTTTTAATTAATGTAGAAGTGTAAAAAATTTAGAAAAAATATATAAACGCTCGTAATGACAAGCTTTACAACTTTTTGGAAGAGCTTTACTTTGAAATTCGTCATTATAATCATATAAATCATAGATCAAAATTTAACTGTTGATTGTTGTTTACATTTACACTTCATTTTTCTCATCAAATTTTGTTTATTTTTTTCAAATTTTCTTTTCTGAAACCATGATCTATTAGAGGATGTAGAAAGATGAAAGGTTTGGATCGTTGATATTATGTTTAGAGTTTTACGGTTAGTGAAAATATTGCTTGATGTTTATAAAGTTTCTACAAACTATATGACATCGACTCATATTTCAGTTAACCGTAAATATCGAAACGTGATATCAAAGATCTGAACCGTTCATCTTCTTACATCCGTCAGATGATCATGTTTTCAGAAAAGAAAATTTAAAAAATGAAATTCAGTAAGAAGAATAAATCGTAAATGACAATCGACGGTTAAATATAAATTTAAGGTTTATGGATTATAGTGTTGGATTTTGAAGCTGACCCCTTCATGAAAGTTGTAAAGCTTGTCACTATGAGTTATTGTATAATTTTTTTTACATTTTTTACACTTATACAATAATTATTATTAATTTTTCCCTCAAATAATTATATGAATAAATACATAATATAATATTTATAATATTGGTAGGTACGGTATACCACTGGTACTGGTTTTGGATACCAGTACCGTACTGAAACAGTATGGTATGGTACAAATACCGTACCATTACCAATTGGTACAAATTTTTGGTAGTAATTTGGTATGATATGGTTGGTAGGGCGGTTGGTACAGTAATTTGGTAAGAATTTCCACCCCTAAATAAGACAAGGACGTATGTAAATATGAGAACAGATTTGGTTGATTGTGAAGTCCTTAATCCTAATACGAATAGAAAGTATGAGAATTTTACCGATTTATGAAAATTTTGGCTCTCTCTTTCTAGTTTCTACTTTGCGTGAATAAGTTACGTGCGGGTGTGTTTTCACAACATGTGGCACCATCAACCATCGATAGCCTTTTAACTTCAGTAGTTACTACTGCCACAAACCATGACATTGAAAATTTACCTTCTCGACACATGCATGATATCTACATCTACTAATGTTGTAATATGTAAGCTATCTATGCACGTAATTGTGCTTCTGTATCACGTATCTGTATTGTAGTCACATGCATGCGGATTTATAGATTAATCGATGCCCTAAATCAAATGAGAGTTCACGTAAAACTATAGCTACATCGTATCGTATGGTATGGAACTTGAACCCATGTGAAACAAAGAAGAAAGACGTCATTTGTCTACCCTAATTGGGAAACCAAATGGCACCATGATCAGTCTGGTTCACGTGCTGCTAACCTTAACATTGACTTCGGTAAATGCAAATGCTGACCTAGCTCTGTTGAATTAGGTCAAGCTCAATCTTTACTGAAGATTCTAATAACTGAACTTGTTTTTCTACAAGTTTGATAAAGCATTCAGTTTTGGGTCTTTCAAAGTTCGATTAGGGTTGTTCTGGAGATAATTGTTTTTTTTTTGTGGGGGGGGGGGGGGGAGGTAAAGAGTTGCTGGTGACTTACTTAAAAATAGTGCCAAAGCAAATTTTTTGAAGAAATTTGAAAAAAATGAAGAGGTTTGCTACTGTAAGTGTTGATGAGACCATCTTTTTCTCGAGAAAAAATCAATTCAAACCTTCTAATTGTTGAGAGATCAAAATTTTATCATGTTCCCAACTCACCACATGATAATCGTCCATTAGATGAGTATGACACTTTTTAGATATGGGGTAAGCGTTTATTGAATGGTTGTTTCTACTAGACGAACATATTTTCCTATAAAACCGGTAAATTCTTCTTTTATGGAAAGAAGCTCTCAATATTTCATGCTCTTGCTATGGTTAAGCGATGTTATATGATAGGTAGTACAAACCAATGTCAAATCCGTATGCACTAATTAATCATTGGTGGTGACTCTGTTTAATGTCAGCGAACGATTGGTAATTATTTGTGGACAAACTCACCTTAACATTCGGTTACTCGGTTCATGTTGTGAACCAATTACCAATTCTCTACGGTTTATAAATTGACGGATTTTGAATGTTCAAAAGTTGAGACCAAGAATTACCCAGCTAAAGTTTGTTCTCGGACAGCAAAATTTTTGGCCCATAGTCCAATAACAGAGTTCGGTTCACTATAGGTTGTGTATTCTGAACCCTAAATTTTAACATAACTTTTAAAGCCCAATATTCTGACAATGAATTCCCGGTCGCCATAGGGATCTTAAACCCTGCGTACCATTTTTAAAACCTAGTCCTACCATCCTAGTGAATATAAAACAAATATATTGGACATTACCGGTAGAATTTGGAATGTACTCGATTAATTGTGAGACCATTTACAAGCAAAAATTGTATTTGGGAATTTCTGATTGTATTTGAGGTACAGAAATAGTTGGCTAATACGACACTTAAGCATAAAATATTTTTAGATTAACAACCAGAAAGAATGAAAAAACAAGAAAATACGAGGGTGAGTTGAAAAATGATTTAAGTAGACTCGAATGGAAAATAGACTAATACAAGAGATGGCTTCTTGAGAACTAACCATCATTGGCTTCAGTCTTACGGAGTACTAAGGTCACATTAGAGTTCTTCAAGAATAGAAGAAAGGCGTGGTAGCTTGCTTGCTTAGTGCTCGCTTGGAGAAATGCAAATTTGGGATGAAAAACTTGTATGCAGTAATCATGTTCCTAAAGAAAAACTTTTTAAGTGTAGATTCACACTTTATGCAATGTTTTGTTCACGTGTTATAATGATATGAATATATGACAAAATTATGCGTCACATGTATATATAGTTAAAAAGAGTGATAATATAAGTGAATTGCTATTACATGATGTGATAGTGACACTAAATACTTTCTTGTTTGTGAAGGGTGCATTGTAGTGCAAATTGTCCAAGTTGTCAATGAGCTCTTACCTTATTACTATAAGCATTCAATTGGCCCCCCAAGAAGCTAGACGAACATGCATACGTACATACTTCTTTGAGGGTTTCATAGAATTGACATCTGCCCGATCGGCTCACCTACAATGTAATGTATACCTGAATGTTTGTTCCCTCTCCATACTCAAGGCCTAACTTGATTAAAACAACTCACATGACCATGTATAAACATCAAAACCCTACGAACATCGAAAAGGAAAAAGAAAGAAAAAGAAAATCTTGTACCTATTTGGTTCTGCAATTTCTATTTTCATGATACTTTGATCACCTAGCTAACGCCAAGAAGGGAATCGTTTTCTAAGAAAAAACTACTACTGCATATCTATGTGAATATATATATAGAACATGGTTTTAATGATTCTAATTAATCCAACTTCTTCATAACGTTCTTTTGAATACTTGCAATCGAACTTGCATATGAGCGTCGTGGAGCGTTCTATAATGTTCTTTCTTGGTTTTTGGTTCTTGGGATAATCAACAACTTGGCCTACCAAAGAAGATTATATTAGTGGGAGATTTAGGTTAAGGACCTACCGAAAGAGATATCAGTGGGATAATCAACAAGTTAATCACCTTTCAACAACGTTGCTAATTAAAGAAATTCCCACCATTATAACAACCAACACGATTAGATATGTGGGCCTTCAATCCTAAATACAAAGCAATCTAAACATTTATAGACTAATTGCAGATTAATTTCTAGCAATATATGAATTTTTTCTTTAAATATATTAGAGACAGAAGGAGGAATAATTCCAGAACTTACCATTAAGATCAGTCAGTATCACTCATAGATTGATGCTTTACATATGCCAAATATATGCACTTATCAAGCACAGGAATTAAGAGGATCAAACATGATAGGTACATAATTAATTAAAAGAAGTAAATACATGAGAAGAAGTTTATTTTTTACCATGAGAAATTCAATTAACTAGCTAGGTTACATGAACTAATTACCTCAAGTAACCTAGGCGAGCTAATAATTTGTCTCTCTCTTTCATATATATATGCCCTTTTTTGTAACAATAAACTAAAGGTTAGCTCAATTGGTGTCAGATATTCCAATCAAGATTGTCATGAAACTCTTAATTAATTTTCTTTGAGGGATATTAATTAATTTCACATACCTTTTTTTTCACTGCTTCATCACCATGTAATGCACATACACCATATAACTGCTAGCCGTTGTTTTCTTTTAATCTGCAAACACTTAAATTAACTAGGAAAATACAACATACCCTTTTCACCTTCCATCCATACATATATAATAGACTGTCCAGCCATATATTTCTCTCATCTCTCAACCCAGAAATAACTAAAACAGCAATATCTCTCAAACCACACACTTAATAAAATAATTACATATACATAAATTAGCTGCTTAATTATTTTAATTAGGCACCATTTGAAGAAGGCGAAGAGCACTCGCAGACGGTCTCGACTTCTCGTCTGTGGAAGTTCCTGTGGCAGCCACAAGCAGCACAGGTGAGTGCAGCAGTTGTTCCCTCCTCTCCATTACTTGCCATGAACTCTCTGCATCCGTCAACAGCGTAGCCTCCGACCCCAGCAGCATGGTTCTTCTGGCACTCTCCATATCTCACGACGGTGAAAGATGAAGCTGCTGAAGCTTGTTCTGTTCTTCTCAAAACTACTTGCCGCTTCCTCATTTAAGTTTCTGATTAATTCGTCCCTGTTTCAGATCTCGATTTTATTACGTCTCTTGATTTCCCCAAACCCCCTTGAAACTATGCTGAAATTTCCTCACTGGTTTTTTGACTCAGAATCAAAAGATGGCAAATTAGAAGTTGGTGGAGGTGAGTTAGAGAGTGATAAAGAGAGAGAGAAAGAAAGGAAACAAGAGCTTATGGTTATGTGGTGGTAATGACCAAGCCCTAACCCTAGATATATATTTATAGCATATTAGCATGTAATATTCTCTCTCTCTTCTTGCTTTAGTAGTCTTAACTATTGGTAAGCACAGTAATCGACCTGTTTTTGTTTAATTATAAATTGTTTTACTGATATATACTAAATATCATTAGAAGAAAAGCTAGTCGGTAATTTTTTTTTTATCTTTCTATTGAAAGGAATTGGGGGGGCAACGATCCATGACCACCTTTTTACTACATAACTACTAATGTTTTAATCTCATTGTTTACTAGCTAGTTAGTTGTAAACCCAAAAATGGTCGTTGTGAACTGATGGTCCAACAACCTCACAACTCACTAGCATAAAATTAAAGAAAAATAAAATAAAATTATGGAAACTGAAGTGTGTAAATAAGGCAAAACCTTAGATGCTAAATATGTTGAGAAAGCTTTTTCTATCAACCATAACTGCGATGGGTTTAATATAGAATACCAGCTAAGCAGAAATTAAGACCTCATAAACCATAATTATGCATGTACAGTGTGGACCCTTAAGTGGCACTAAAACGATTGTTTTGTGGGGTTCATTGATACGATGCCAATAGAAATTGTCTAGCTTAGCTTCCTCAACGACCAAAAAAAGTCTAGTTTCACCACCCCAGAACTCGATGGAAAATGATATCTCACCTTGCCAACCCTATACGGAAAATAAAATTGCAAATGCTACAATTATAATTCTCTTCTTGTTACTTAGCTTGCATTGCACAAGGTAATAATTCAATTTCATGATTTATATATGCAGAATAAATAAACAAAAATAGAAGTTTGATCTTTACCCAAAAGAAAAAAAAGTTTGATGGTTAATGTTTACAGAAACAGAGAAGACAATAGTTGGTGCCATGCAATATATCGATGATGGTTTTCCCAAAATTATGTCACGGATTCATCCAATCTCAAACACACACACACATAAACAAAGTGCACACTGTTGGCTTTTGATTAATTACAAAAACAAATGATGATTCCATTCCTATTTATATCGATATGATACTCTTTGCCCGTGTAATTATAAACTAACACGAGCAAACATTACATAACCTACATCACTTCATATGCTTTTTATACGTGATGTTCTTTTATTTTGTGCCAATTGTACCCGACAAATTACACTAAGCAAAATGAATTCATGTGCTCTATAGAGCTGATTTGCACATCCATGCACAAGTGTGAGACGAATTTTTTTATTAAAGAAACTCCGTAACATGTTAACAGCGACGGACATGTGGTTAGGTAATGCTGGTATCTGATATCAATGGAGGACTATGCCAACTTTTTGCCATTTTTGTTCATTACGTGGCTCATAGTTTGATCCACATGCATGCATACATCTTTGCGTTTTTGCCACAATTTAACTAAATATCAAGTCTGCCGAACATCTGGAATCTCCCATGTCCTTGACGACACAAGGAGGTCTAGGATGACAATGTCCGTGAGGGGAAATTTAACAGCTGAAACCTTCATATACTAATTTAATTGTATATCTGCTGAGAAGTGATGTGGAACGTACGTCTGTTGTGACTGAAATTCACAAAGCTAGCTATATATAATAGGAAAAAAAAAATGGACATCATGCATTCAAGGCGTTTGGATGGTTTTGGATTTTATGTTGTGTTTGATTTTGAGTGACCTAATTCTCAAAACTTGGGAGTCGGTTATTCATCACATAGATATTGTCATTAGGGGGAGAGCTCATTTTCTCATTTATAACTTATCTTCACTGTAAAATTTTCATAATCGGAATCGTTCAATCTTTTATTCTTCATTGCAAGATCATCCCTACAAAATTGAATCCGAGATCCTTTAGTCATCCCACTGTGTCAAATAAATCAACGGTTCAATATAAATATACTACTTGGCAGCAAAACTGAGGCGGAAATATGTGCCTATTTGCACTTATTTATTAACAGCAACGCTTGTTTTAGGTGCAATTTTAATACCCGACCGTCCTAACTATTAGGTGCGCAAAACCGAGTCTCTTGCAGGCTCACAAATGAAGATAGTCTGAAATAAGGTTTCTTTTCCCGGTCTTGCTTTCCATCCGTTCTTTGCGAGCTCTTATACTGGAGTTCTTACAGACATCTTTACAAAATTGCTTTTGAGTCTAAACATATTTTCTACAGATGAGAGATCTGAAAAGATCTTAGATATGATTCCCGATCCTGATCAATCTATTACTTCTGAGCTTCTTAGAAGGTGGCAAGAAGGAGATAAACCTCTAGTTCAAAAGAAGACATTAATGTTGTTAGATGGGAGCAACTACAAACTATGTTGCAATCTGGAAAACCTAAGGTGCAAGGACTGCATAGGTGCGTTGAAGAGATTGTGTTCTCTTTTACCTACCCTAGGCTTGACATGAAGGTTTCGAAACACATGAACCATTTGTTAAAGGCATATTTCTGTGTACACAAAAAAAAACAGGTCGTGTTTGTGTTCCAATTGATCCAAATCATTGTGAGGACTTTGATCCTACTGCAGTACCAACCCTTTCCACTCTCTTAGAACAACTCAACATTGGCAGTTTGAGAGCAGAAGGTGATAATGAATGGGACAGAACGTCCCTCGGGAAATCATTAGGTTTTTCAGATCATCGTTTCTTGTCTCAGCCTATAATTTCAGAGTCTAACTAGTAAATCCCATGAAGTTTGAAGAAGTTGTAAACAGTAAATCCCACAAAGAGTAATTACATGATGTGAATAGGTAAATCCCACGAAGGGTAGAATAACTTTTTAACGGTAAATCCCACGAAGAGTAAATCCATGAAGGGTAATCTTACATAGATGTTGATTTTCAGATGTTGAAATTGTGAAGGCCAATGCCATTGTTAAGAGTAGTTGTTTTTTGGTAAAATCCACAAAAGGCGATCCCGTGGTACTATAGTTAAGGCCAATGCCACACTATAGTTTGTTAATTTTCTATTTTAAAGGCTGATGCCAATGTTAAATGAAGTTGTTGACGGTAAATCCCACGAAGGGTAATCCCGTAAGAAATTGTTATAACCGGCATGATGGTGTGTTACAACTTTATAAGAGGTTGTTCTTTGATTAAAGCTCCTGCACAATGCAGAGGAAAATTAGACTTTTGGATGTGCTTCCTACTGAGCTTGCAAATTGAGTTTGGGGCAGATTGAGTTTGTTGCAGTGAGTCAGTGAATATATTTGGGGCAGATTGATGTTCACTACTGCTCTGCAGCTTGTATCTATCATAAAAGGTTCTTGTTGATATAACACTTATGCCTTTGCTCTGCAGCTATAACAAATTCTTTATTCAAAAAAGGTTTGAGATAATTTCCATTTTTGCAGAATCAAGGTTGTAGTTGGTTCAAGCTGTTCTGTTTTTCTGGTTTCATAGCAGTGATTGCAAATGTTCTTCCAATCTTAAACTGGGTTTCCCCAGTTGAGATTGAGGGGGAGTATTAAGGGTACAAATGTAATACAGTTAGTGATATAGTTAGTAAGGTTGTTAGGATTTCTCTTATAAAAAAAAAGTATGTAATCTTCATTTAGTCAGTTAATACAAATCTTATTTTCCTCTCTAAACTCTCTCTTTCTCTAGAATCTCTTTTGTTTCTCTCTATCATCTTCCTCTTCCTCTGTGCCAATTCTTCATCTTTTACAATGTAGTAAACAACTAGCATATGGGCACACACAAAGTGTGTGAGAAAATTTTTTATTTTTGTTTTTGAAATAGAAGGAGAGAGGAAGAGAGTGAAAGAGAAGGTGGGAGTGGGAAGTTTTTTTTTATTTTTTATTTATTTATTAATTAGAGATATGTTAGGAACTTAGAATTACATGTAGGTGAGGCTTTGAAAAAAAAAACAAAAAAATTTGGTTGTGTGAAATTACATTTCTACCCCATATTTCTTATTTATGTTCTGTTTTAATTAGAGGGTTAAACTGATAATTTCATAGGGTTTTGGTTAACAATGAGTGTTTTATTAATTAGTAGAGATTAAGTTGGTATTACTTTATTGTGGCTTATCGAGGTTTCCAGGGATCCTCACTGCCTGTTCGGTGGTCCCTACCAACCCCGCCCTACTACTGGACCACTTTCTAAGGCTCCCTTACCAAGACCCAGAGTGGGTGGAATATGTTAGAATCGTCTAGATGAACACACCCCCGGGTGAGATAGCATCGAAAATCCAATCTTTTATTAACCTCGAGTCAGCAAATCCTCAAATTTTGCCCCTATTTCTAATTCATTGGTGCAAATGTATTAGCCTCTATTTGTTCATAGTTTTGTAGTATGATTTATTTGATACATGCAGATGACTAAATGATCTTTGATTTGAATGACTTTTTGTAGGAACGATTTCGAAATAAATATTGAACAGTTCCGATTATGAAAATTCTACCATAGAGATACGTTATTCATAAATGGGAAAATGAGCTTATCCCTCCAAGGAGTAATTTAAAGGTAGTTCATTCTTGAGTAAACTTAGGTTATCATATTTTTGACAGGTAAAAGGCCAAGATTTTTTGTCGTACCGGCGCCAATAATGACATAAAAAGGGGCTAGGGATGAGTATTCCACAAAATGTATATCTTATCTGTAAATTGTACTGAACTATTGCTTATATGAGTATACGATAATACGAATACATATTTCAACTTTAAGAAAGTATTACTTAAAGTACTTAATTGCCCTAACCGTCATCACAAAGATTTTGCAACTGAGATCAGTTTGACTATATATTCATGATCAAAAGGGAAGAGAATATATAATGTCTTGTAATACTCTTTCTTTAGCTTGCCACTTCTCTCTTTGGTACTTGACTTGATCCAGCTAGCTACAAGAAATCATGAGACCTAGAGAGAGATATGCCTAGATAAATATTTTGTAGATTGATGGGGGCTTTTTATTTAAAATAAATAAATAAATAAATATATATATATATATATATATATATATATATATATATATATATATATATATATATGATTGTGCTTCGAGAAGTTGACGAAAAAAGAAGCCTTTTGCCTCTCACCAACCCAACCCAAATTTTTGATGCCCATAGGAAAAGCCCTAGTGTGATTGTGCCTTTTGGGTCCTTAGGATAAAAGCATCTTAGGCACCTAAGTAATCACGTATGTCCTTTTTATCACAGTATAACGTACTCACGTCAAGGGTGACAACAGCTCACTAATCAAGTTGATCAATAATACAAACTAAAATGGAAATTTTTAAACAAAAGTTGGTGTTGATTGATGCAAACTTGACCTAAAGTTCTTTCCCTCTGCAACTAAGTTTTGGTTCACAGCTGCTGGTATATGATGCACTTGTCAATTAACCTCCTCCATCCCAACGAAATTTCCATTTCAAAAGAGGAAGATGCCTCGTGAGCTTGGACCACAGAATACGTAGAGTTTTTGTCTATATTAACCAAATGTGATTTATTTGAATCTTTTACAGTTGTAATTTTTGAGTCACAAGTCTTTTACAGTTTTAGTGATTCCCTTTCTTTTCCCACTGAGCTCTACTTAGTCAATCTTAGGTTAATTTTTTTCTGTCTAATTCATTTGAGGATTCAGCATACCCTTTTTGGTTGAATTCAGGCATGCCTAAAGTATAAAAGTCTACCAAATGAAAAACTAGTTAGTATATATGGTAATAATCTCAACGTTTCCGATGAGCTAATATCGCCTAGTTCATGTCCTACATCATCCTACTCCGATGAGTTAATATCGCCTAATTCTTATTAATTTAGTATATCCTACATGGAATATGCATGCAATGTGCTGATGGCCTTAATCACTCAAGTAAGATTTGGGTGGTGCAAATATCTGACTCAGTGTCGTTGAAAGAAAGGGAAGTAATAGCTGGAATATATCGAATAGCAAGAACACGAATCTTTAATTATCTAAGGACCAGTACCTAATCTTTCATCTATATATATTTGGTCAGAAAAATTTATAATTAGGAATAGAACTTAGGGGCATGTCAAAATAGAAAATGTGGCCACTGAAACGACAATGAATTATAGATCCTATAACTTTCTTGTCAATTGTCATGATGGAAAATGATATTAAGTGGGAATCATTAAGTTGATGTGAAAATTTTTCTGCTTTTTTTGTTCATATATGAAAGAGAAAAATCGGGCTTATATATAATATTATGTACCCAAAAACAATCTCAATTCTAAATAAACCAATGTAGTCATTTCCCCCCAATTCTTGTTGTTTGCAATTGTCAAAAATCCATGGACAAATGCTATAGGAAATTGTTATTAATCCATGTACATATATTATTTCTTTATTCTTCCCTAGTAAATTTTCATGTATTTTAGGAAGTTTTAACGAAAAGTCCACGGTACTGTTCACTTTAACGAAAAACCACATTTTTACACTAAAAAGTCAAACCTGGTACTATTCATTTTACCCTTTATTTTGTCCTTATCATTAAAACTCAAAGTTTTCAAACCATTTTCATTAGTTTTCTTTTTATTTTATCGTTCCTGATTTGAAATTTGGACACTTAATTGTTGATGAACGCTCGAATAAAACACTTAGTATGTAGAAGAAAGTTGCAGGGAGTAACTTTTATAACTGGGCAGACCGTAAAATTTGGGAAGAAAAGCTGGAAAACTAGCAGCTATTGAGGACTTTAGGTTAAATAGAATAGAAAGTATGATTATGGGTAAACTATTAGAAAAAATAGAAGCTTCTTAGTAGGGAGTGGAGAGGAAAGACCTATTTTCTAGGGTAAACTGAGTACCCCATATTTTGCCTTTTAATGTGCTACAGACATTCGTTAAAAAAAAAATTAAAAAAAAAGTGCTATAGACATTCTGTTTCATTTTTTGCAACACTTCTCAAATTAGAGACCCTTGAGCTTGCAATCGATCACCCCCGCGTTTGGCCGGTGGTTTATCTTAAGTAGATGCATGTGAGTCTCATACTGAACATGAATTTATTTTTACAGATAAACATTTAGGTTTTACCTATTACTTTGTATCAATTCATTTGATACAGAATTAGTTGGTGCAGCCATTAGGTGTTTGATTAAGTTTCTGTTGTGCATATTGATCAGGGTTTTGATCATACTTTTTGTTAGTTTGTTTGGTTGTTACAAAATAACATAGGCCAATTTAGGGTACCCATTTCTCACACAATCTATGTTTAATAAGCAAACCTAAATCCAAAAGAACAAGCAAATTTAGAACTTATTACCTCTAAAGGCAATTTACAAAACCCAAAAAAAATCTCCTAATTTAATTAATTTTCAACATCACCTACGCGCTTGGGTAGTATTGGATAGGCTCACAAAAATCTACGGTCACAAACAAACAATTACGTTTCATCTATTACTTTGCAACAACTGACAAATTATATTGCTTCACAAAAATTATATAGCCATCAATCATGTCTTAGTGAAAACGATATGTCCTTAAGAGCCTTCGATTTCCCTTCCTTCGAGCCAGCATTTTCTAAGTACATAAACATAAAAAAACTACAAGTGCAATGTATTCTTGAGCATGCATGTGAAATTGTGGATGTCTCGTTTGAGTATCAAAACCCTACGACACTCTCATGTGGTAGCATTAAAGAGACAGCAAAAATAGCTTCCTGCGATCTGACTCTTGATAGCGCCTCGTGGCTGTGACTGTTTGCAACTTCTTAATTCGTCAATAATCTCTGAAATTTATTTCTTTATATTTCTTTTTTTTTTCCAGATTTTAATCACCCTTCTAGAAAACTCAGCGGCATATATTGGTTCCGTTTTTTCTTGGTGATTGACCAAAATTATCAATGAAGATTGTGGGACACAAACTCCATACATAAGTACTACTGATTTGCTGTATATATTCAATTTTCATGGCAGATAGCGACCAAGTCAATAGAACCTTAATAGGAAGTCACCTCATTAGCCGGTGATCATTTTCCATATACAACAGTACTTCACGGCACATAATAAGGAACTGCATGCATGCGTTTAGACGACTTTTCATAGAAACCATTAAATTGCTGAGATTTTTGGTCGCAAACATAATTTTTAGGGATTTCGCTAGAATCAATCACACACATAGATGTATCTTGTTGTTGATCTTTTGTGTGCCTGTTAGGATCTGGCGCATGAGTAACTAACCTTAACACCGTCCTAAACCTAGCACAATCTAATGTATATATACATATGCAGACATATACTCAGAACACATACACAAACACATGCAACAGTAAGTCATGTCTGAGAGGAGCACATGTTTCTGTGATGGAGCAGGTTAATTTTTCAAAGTGGGAAAGACTTGCAAAAAGCCAACCAATTAGGAATGGAGGGTCCAATATGTTTTATATGTATACAGAAAGAAATAGTATTATGATCAAATTAAAACTGCTTTAAGCTAGCTATGTGCCAGTTAGCTAGCTATAGCTAGAGACCGTTGCCAGATGGAAAATCCTTACAATAGTAGCCGTGGGGTAACCCTGGGGGCATAATGTCACAATTTAATTGGATGTGATGACATCAAATTAAAAATTGGGATCATATACTTGCTAGCTTAACTAGTACATGTTGCCTCTCATGATAGTGTCTTGAAAAATTTGGTCTTCCTTTCCCTATATTTTTGAGTTTGGGTGGACCATCTCACCGTCCGGCCACACTAACAAAAAATCATAACATCTTACATGTACTTATATATGTTGATTTCTTTCAAATATATGAGAGTCCCTACTTTATGAGTTTGGCCGGACGGATAAACATCTCCAGACTCGAGCATTTATCCACCTAAGCCCTACAAATCCATCACTTCATCACACCATGCTATTGCACGAAATTAAAGACGTCTAAGGGGGGCGTTATCAACTTTGGCTTTCATGTATTTGGTAGGCTAATAGTGTTACTTAAATCAGCTGTCCACTAGCATATCTGATAAATCAAATTAAGAAGCTAGAGAGGGCACGTATTTAGTAACTTCACTATCCAACTTGGACAGCTTGGTACGTTTTGTGTACGTATTTTGAATAGTGTTCATTAGGGACCAATTACCTGTGATTCTTACCCCAATCATCCCATAATTCCCATTTTACATGCATGCCTTTTTATTATGGGGTTGTTTTGCCTTTACAGTCTGGATTACTTACTTGGCCAGGGTTCAAAAAGTCTGGATATTCGCTTGCTTGGCCAGGGTTCAAAAACAACATGTAAAGACACGTAGTAGTGATGAACAACTAAGCTTTCACATGTTTTATATAGTTTTCTTGGCCGGCCATCAAACGCTTCACATGTTCGTTTTAAGGCCAATTTGCCCACTTCCAATGCAAGTTCGTCTACCTATTTGGTTGACAAAGTTTTCTGTATGATCGGTCACACAGTCGCAAATGATAATAGTTCACCTATTATAATAAGAATGGATGACGTGATTGATATTTATTTTTTGTTTAAATTTTACCCAATTAGTTTGTTATAATTGGTACAAAATATTGAAATAGCTTTAGCTTAAAACGCATGATTAAAGTTTCTTCCTAATGGTTGTTTTTGGACTGCAATGTTTAAGTAGACTAGTAATGCTAGGAGAAATTTTATGTAAAGCATTCAAATTTCCACAGGATGTAGCTAGACATAAAAACCCTCACTGATGATTCCACCTACTTCAATTATATTTTTTAATTAAGCAAGCTGCAAGATTGTTGACTTTACTTCGGTGTTTTAACATTCAATTTTGCTATCTGCATGGTTGACTTGGTTTCCATTGGCATACATAAATCTGTCATATCGTTTGTGGAGCCAAAAATATTCACAAGGCGACACGTGGATTTTGGGAATAAGAAGACAAAAATACCCTTGAGGTATAACGAGGATCCTACATGCGAGTAGCAAGCAATCATCCTCAACCAAGTCAAAAATGCTCCAGAAAAGGTAACCAATTCCAAATTATCTCATCCATCCACATTTTAGGTAGTTATTTCATAACCTACCAATTATCCTACATAAATTGAGATAATTGACAAATTAATGGGATTATTACTCATTAATTTGTCAATTAAATTAGCCATGACACCAAAAAAACACCGTAAAGGCCGGTTATCTCTCTCCCAAAAGAGGGGCCGGCCATCTCCTTTATTTTCCCACTTTGACTTACCTTTTTCACATCTGATTAGCTAATCTTTTTTATTGATTAGTTGATCATGCCATAAAAATCATATATTCATTCCTTTTTGTAATGTTAATTAACCAATTAATATATTTACCTAAATAATATATTAATTGTTAATTGAAAGTCATCCATTTAACCCCAAAACTCCCAAATGGCCGGCCATCCTACATATTTGCCCATTTCATCCCTCTAATTAGCTAATTAATTTGGCAATAATTCTATTTAGCCAAATTAATTAGTCAATTAACTACATAACTCCTAAAATTACAATCAATCGTGAACAAAACCCAAAAAACCCTAGCCACCTCCTATCCCTATAAATATACTCTCATTCTCACCAAAAAAGCCAATTCCAACACTTTGGCAAAAATCCCAAAATTCTCTAAACACTCTTTCTCTCTAAATTTTAACTTTGGCATCGGAGGTTCTTCGGCCAAAGCCCCCCCCCCCCAATTCATCGTGGGCGCATGAGGCTCTTGGCCTTAACCTAAGGTGTTAATTGTTTTGTAGGTGCAAAATTGTCCAAGATCAAGGAGGAAGAAATTTGCATCCACAAATTGGTGCTTTCATTGAGAGTTGAAATTCATACTCGTAGAAGACTCTCGCACAAAAAGGTTTTTTTTCTTTATTTTCTAGTCCATTTGAATATTTTTCATACGTTCTTATTATTAGAATTTTTTACTTGCAAAGGTTCTTTGATAAAACGTATAAGCAAAATATAATGGCTAGAAATTTAGAAAATTCCACAAGTGAAAATTATAATGTTCAAGAAATGGGATTGTGGAGATCCGTGAGGCTAAATGCGACAATAAGTGGAGCAGCACCACCACCATGAGTTTCCACCATGGGAACCACCACAGTGGCTACCTCGGTAGCCACCCGTGGCGAGGTCCTGGTGCCTTCACCACGGCTCGAGTCGTGTCATCCAAGGTTCATGGCACCAAGGCCACGGCCCAAGTCGTGTCCTCCAAGTTTGCACGGGCCCGGGCCCAAGCCTCGCATTCGCATGCATCACATACTAAGTAGCCTGCTCCCGCCAAGCAGCCCACTCCCGTGGCCCAGCATGCTCCTGCCAAGCAGCCTGCTCTCGTGACCCAGCCTGCTCCCGACGAGCAGCCCACTCTTGTCACCCAGCCTGCTCCCGACGAATAGCCCACTCCCGTGGCCCAGCCTGCTCCCGACGAGCAGCCCACTCCCGTGGTCCAGCCTGCTTCCGTCGAGCAGCCCACTCTCGTGGCCCAGCATGCTCCTGCCAAGCAGCCTGCTCTCATGACCCAGCCTGCTCCCGACAAGCAGCCCACTCCCGTGGCCCAGCCTACTTTCGTTGAGCAGTCCACTCCTGTGGCCCAACCTGCTCCTGCCGAGCAGCCTGCTTTCGTGACCCAGCCTGCTCCCGACGAGCAGTCCACTCCCATGGCCTAGCCAGCTCCAGTCGAGCAGCCCACTCTTACGGCCCATCCTGCTCTAGTGGCTTTCCAAGCAGCCCAAGTCGGCCCAAGACTATCTCAACCAATCGGACCTACCATCGAGCCGGGGGCATTCTCACCATATTTTTTCACGGATTTGACATTTCCCAACTCAAATCTCGCGCCCGGAGTTTACCACCCTTTCACTGCCCAAGGAGGCGCATTCCTTCTAAGCTCTTCCAATCCAAATGGTGAACAACACTTGTCTCGACAAGTCATAGAGTTGACGAGCACCCTTACACAACAGACAACCTTGGTGAATCAACTTTTGCAACGCATCGGGATCCAACGTGCCCCGGACGAGGTATCCCGAAGTATGACAAGGGCAGACGGACCTTTCCAGCAGCGTCCCGGCAAGCAGCCACTCGACCAGCCACGAGCCGAACGTTTGGGCAGTGTACATTCCCGTCTTAGCGCGCGGAGGAGCATGCACTCTCGACTAGGCCCACGGATGAACATACATTCATGGATGGGGTCATACTTCGATAGTCAACATGAGTAACCTTCCGGACAAATTGTCTATTCGCGACTAAGCCCACATGAGCATCATCCACCTCACATCAGAGTAGGCAACACGACGGACGGAGAGAAGCAGTCACTCAATCCAGCTCAAGTTCAACCAGCAGTCTGCGAAGAACTCGTTCGCCTGCTAGGAACGCACCACATGCACTGCATCCGCGGCATAGACGAGCCAAACACATGGAAGAGCAGCCTAGACCAGCAAGTTATGGCTAGGGGCAACCGAGAGCTCCACTACCCCAACAAAGGCAAATTCAGGAAGAAGTAGATAGACTCTTGACCAAGCGATTGCATGATTTCCAACGCAACGAGGTCACCGACGAGGCACTATGACGGAACATGACCAGCATAAGCAGATCACCCTTCACGGATGAGATCAGCATGTCATATTTCACATCTTTCAAAGGGGATGAAGACCCGGAGAGACACTTAAAGCGATACCAAAACGCAATGATCCTTTATCGAAACAACGATGATCTCATGTGCAAGATATTCGCCACCACTCTACAAGGCGAGGCGCAAGATTGGTTCTACACCCTGCCGCCATAATCCATCCGGAATTTCTACGAACTTTCTTTGGTTTTCACCAAAGAATATTCATCCTATCGCTCGATTAAAAAGAAGTCTGACCATTTGTTCGACGTCAAGAAGAACCCAAATGAGTCACTTCGTGACTATGTGAAGAGGTTCAAAGTAGAGAAGGTAAAAATAGTCGGATGCAACGACTCGATAGCTAGAGCAGCCTTCCAAAAAGAACTTCCAGCAGACCACCCGCTATTCGGAAAATTGATCATGAAAGAAGATCTAACTCTGGCAGACTCTTTTGCTTTGGCAAAGAAGCATGCACTTTGGGATGAGGCTCGCCAATGCACATTCAAGGACTTGAAAAAGTACCCGACATCACCTCCCTAGAAGCAGCGGAAGACTTATTCGCATGTTTGACGGTATCTAAAGTAACAATAAACTCTACCATCATGTGAGAAGAGCTAGGGGCCCGACTACCTGTATTCTACAGTTCAAAAACTCTCCTCAATGCTATTAAAAATTCAAAAGCTAACTTTGGCGATAATTGTTGTAACCTAAAAGCTTAAGTTTTACCTTCAAGCGCACGCAGTCATCATCATGACGCACTATTCCGCCGAATCCAAACCGGCGACAATAAAGGCGTAGACCCTGGCAGATGCAAAGTTTTCTGACGAACGCAACAACTCGGCCCAACGACGCCCCGAAGGCAACTGAACACACTTTAGCCACACCTGCTCCTTCAATGGAGATTTCTGGCGTTTGCATGTCGACGACGCATCCAACTACGAAGGCTCGTGAGCGCTGTGGTTCTTGCCACCCCAGACGTTTCAATGCTCAAGCAGGCGACCACTCTAAGCTTCAAAGCATCTAACAATGAAGCAAAGTACAAAACCCCAATAGCAGGCCTTCAAATGACAAAAGACTTGGTGGTAAAAAAGCTTTCAATTCATTCCGAAGTCCTAGCTAATCACCAGCCAGGCTACTAGGGGCAAAGGCATGATAATCGTAGCAACCGACTACTTCACCAATAAGAAAAGAAAATGGCCAGACGAACTCCAAGGATGTCTATGGGCATATCGCACAACCAAAAGACGAGCAACCGAAAGGAGATGGCCACAAGCTTAGATCTGGCAGAAGAGAGGCGCAAACAAACTATCACTCACATCGCAGCCTACCAGCATCAGCTCTTCTCCAGCTACAATAAAAGGGCCAAGAGCCGGCAGTTCCAGCCTGGAGAACTGGTCATAAGAAAAACCTTTATCACTGCCAGTAGAAAAGGCTTCAAAAATATGGATCCCATCTGGGAAAGTCCATACAAGATCAGCAGAGTATGTAGCAAGAACAATTACACCCTCGCCACCATAAAACGACAAAAAGATCGAAAAATAGTGGAACGCCTACAATCTGAAGAAGTACCATGTGTGACCTCTCGCTACATCAAAGTCCGAAGACTCAAGCAGCTCGACGGGCACTACCTCACCAGCCGAGGATTATCCAGTTGTTATGCAGTTCTTACCTTACATCTAAGTTCTCGTTTGTTTAACTCGTTTTTCAATGAGAAATTCAGAAGTAATCACGACTTGGCTTGGCTGTATGCTTACAACAACTGATCACTCCTGCACTTCAAAAGAAGACCGCGCCCTTCTTAGGGACTTACCGCAGGAATTGCGCCCCACGAGGGACCAACCATGCTCTCCAGTGCGAGAGGGTAAACTAATTGCTCTCCAATGCGAGAGGGTAAACCAATTCCCCGACACCCACATGGGTCAGCTCTCCAAGAACGAGAGGATAAACTTTACACTCCGAATATCCAGACGTGGATGAGCCGGGCTGCCCTAGTATAACTAGATGCATGATGGCTTGTGCCGAGATTCCTAGAAGTAGTCGCAATGGTCTTTTTCAAGGCTTAGCTAACTGAAGGATTTTGGGTCTCTTGGCCTAATCCGTGGGGAACTGGGTCCTAGAGATGGAGAGGGCACATTACGCAGTACATCCGATGGACGGCTGCCCTGGAATCCTAAAGCTGCTACCGAGTGCACTAAGGTAGCCTACGGATTCCGGAAGACTGCCTACGGCTTGCCCTTCGAGCAGTAAAGCCGCACTAGACTTTTACAACCACACATTCTTGTGAAAGGTTAAACAAGCTAGCACGCATATACGAAGTTTTATCCACTGCCGACATGCTACATAGTCGATAAGCTTCACATCTGCCAAGCGCGGAACAACCTACACCAAGTCCTAAAGTGTTGTGATACTTGCTAAGCAACCTATGGAATTGGAGAAACTCAAGGTTAACAGCCTAGTGGTTACGCAGACTTGTCTGCTTCTAAAAGTAAGGCATCCGGCTGCCAACCCAATGACTAACAACTTTGCAAAAGTTCTATACCAACACCTACGGCTGCATAGGCTATGCGAGCTTGTCTGCTTATAAAAAAGTAGCATGCTTACCACTGGTCTATCAAGTCTAAAGGTTAGGGCATGAACAAAAGAAGCAAAAATGAAGAAAAGCTAAGGAAAACATGTTTATAAACAACTAGCAAAGGCCGAAGGAGTTCAAGCAAAACAAGAGCTACAAGGAAAAAACAAAGAAAATCTTAAAGGCTACCTAGATGACTACACTTTAGCAGCCTGGACATCCCACGACTATTCAGTCGCCACACCTTCAGCAGCCGCGAAGCTCTTAGCAGCGGCATAATCCCCGACTGCTCCAGCCTGGGCACCAACTTCTCCAACTACTTCACCAATACCAACATGGACGCACTGCAGCTCATCCACTTCTTTCTTCAAACTTTCGTTGATCTTCAGTACACCTTGAAGTTCCAACACTTGGGGCTCAAGCTTATCGACGATTCTCTTGAAGTTGATCACTTGATTATAAACAGCAATCAACTTTTCATCCTTTGCATAAGCAGCGAAAGAAGTCTTTGGTTTTTTTCTCAGCCAGCATCTCTTGAGCAGACAAGGAAGATCCTTTTTTCCACCTTCACTTGCAGCAGGATCCACAACGGTGATTGGACGAGCCAATGCATCCGCCTTGATCCTATTCACCTCTTATTTTGTGAGCAGCCCACGTTTCTCCTGACGAAGAGAGTTAAAGTAGCCAACGTCATTCGTGGTACCCAGCAGGGGAGTTCAACCCAACATTCCAGCAGCTCATGAGGCCCGCAACCTCTTCATTTCTCTCAATCACCTACCTAGCTCGCGCCATGTCCAAAAGCTCAAAAAGATATGAGCCATGTGACTCGCCTAGCACTGCGCCACAGTGCCCGTGGCCTCAGCCATACAAGCTGCCCTTGGTTCTAGCCAAGTCGAGCAGCTTAAAGCAGTGGTCCCTGCCACAATACATCATCAGCCCATGCCGAGCCGACTCCTGGCCCATGCCAGCCAACGTGCCGCACCACCCCGACGGCTGCCCCGAGGTAGCACCATCCAAGAAGAAGACAAGGAAAATTAATTTTTTCTTACCTCAGTGCGGCACGGAGAAGAAGAAGAAATCAACGAAAGACGGTCCTTTGCACGGGCAAGATGTAGAAGATTGCTAGAGGAGGGGGAACAAATATCCTCTAACTTTCTCTCTCTTGTTGGGTAGAATAAATCGCTCTCCCAAGTTGATTTAATAACCCACTTAAGGTGGACTTAAATAGGCTTTGAGAGAAATTTATTTCCCTTTCTTAGAAGGATCTAATTTCCATTTAAAGAGAGAATTAACATCAAAATAGGAAGCAGTCTTAAGTTTCCTAAAGCAAGAAGATCTCTACACCTGCTGCCCTTTTCTGCGAACAGCCCAATAGGTGTGGGGGCATTTGTGGAGCCAAAAATATTCACAAGGCGACATGTGGATTTTGGGAAAAAGAAGACAAAAATACCCTTGAGGTATAACGAGGATCCTACATGCGAGTAGCAAGCAATCATCCTCAACCAAGTCAAAAATGCTCCAGAAAAGGTAACCAATTCCAAATTATCTCATCCATCCACATTTTAGGTAGTTATTTCATAACCTACCAATTATCCTACATAAATTGAGATAATTGACAAATTAATGGGATTATTACTCATTAATTTGTCAATTAAATTAGCCATAACACCAAAAAAACACCCTAAAGGCCGGTTATCTCTCTCCCAAAAGAGGGGCCGGCCATCTCCTTTATTTTCCCACTTTGACTTACCTTTTTCACATCTGATTAGCTAATCTTTTTGATTGATTAGTTGATCATGCCATAAAAATCATATATTCATTCCTTTTTGTAATGTTAATTAGCCAATTAATATATTTACCTAAATAATATATTAATTGTTAATTGAAAGTCATCCATTTAACCCCAAAACTCCCAAATGGCCGGCCATCCTAGTGGATCTCCCCATATTTGCCCATTTCATCCCACTAATTAGCTAATTAATTTGGCAATAATTCTATTTAGCCAAATTAATTAGTCAATTAACTACATAACTCCTAAAATTACCATCAATCATGAACAAAACCCAAAAAACCCTAGCCACCTCCTATCCCTATAAATATACTCTCATTCTCACCAAAAAAGCCAATTCCAACACTTTGGCAAAAATCCCAAAATTCTCTAAACACTCTTTCTCTCTAAATTCTAACTTTGGCATCGGAGGTTCTTCGGCCAAAGCCCCCCCCCATTCATCGTGGGCACATGAGGCTCTTGGCCTTAACCTAAGGTGTTAATTATTTTGTAGGTGCAAAATTGTCCAAGATCAAGGAGGAAGAAATTTGCATCCACATCGTTTACATTGCCACGAATAAGTGAAAGCCATCTGTGCACAATGAGTACCATTAATTGATGCTAATCTATTGAATGAAATGATGGTTACAAAGCACGAACGATCAGAATCAGCTTAAGCGCAAAGTGATTTTAGCACTCATCATTTATTGAAATGTTGATTCGGTCATATTTTAGGTGAAGCGAATGCAAATGTCCAAGAAACATTGAATCTGTATTTTGATTCAATTTATACAAGTATTTTAAAGTTTGAAGAAACAAGAACAAGAGCTAGCATGAAAGAACTCTTTATAATTACACAAGATAACAAGAATATAATATACATGTAGTGATCATGAAAAGAAACTAGGCAACAAAATGGTGTATGATAATTCAATTCAGAACAACATTCCAAGATCTTATAGAACAAAATCTTAAGCATGAAATGGGAAATATAATTATTATCTTCTGAGACATTTGACATAATAATAATATAAAATTTTTACACTTCCTTTTCTAGCAGTGAGGGGTTCTAACAATTTCCCCTTGCTAATCAAGGCACCGTGAAATTAATCAGTCCCAATAATACCTAGAACCAAATTAGAGTAAGCAAAAGACTAACAATTAATTAAGATATTACAATCTTTCCGGAAAAAACAAGCAAACTCCTCAGAAAAAGTTAGCATTTCCATGATCTGGTAGCATATCACTAAAGAAGTGGTCCTTCCCTAGAGCAGCAGGAGAAGCACTTTCATCAAACAGCCACTTCTCAAGAAAAGACAGCGGCAACTTATCGCTGATAAGATCCGGCTTGCTTTCGCCTTGGAATAAGCTGGCCTCCGGTGACATAGACGGAGACAAATAGGAATTTGAGGACTCAAAACCGAACAGAGACTCAAATGTATCAGATAGTTCAACATTGCCACTATTGGCAGTATTTGCCACAGATGTGGTTCCCTCACTAGATGAGTAATGCTGATAATCTGTTTTATTATTAGCCAAGTTGGTGAAGCTAGCTGATTTCTTTGGTGGGTTTTTCATCCAACCCTTCAACAATCTTGAAATGTTCTCAGTGCTTGAAGCATAAGTGGAACTGCTTGATTGATCTAGGGATGGTTTCTTCGGGCTCGAAATCGAAAACCCATCTGTGGGATTCAAATCTGAACTCAAAGTCAGTGGCTTTTCTGGGGAAAGGGCATCTCTGAGAGCTTGCCTGGCCATGTGGATGTCTGTTTGAAGCCTCCTCTCCCATTGTCCTCTGGATATTGGCTGTGAGGAAGAATTGCTGTTTAGTCCTTGATCTTTTGAGTGAAGGCCTTCAGTGCCTCCTCCTGCAGCTTGGAGCTTGCTCAGCTTCTTCCTCAAGTGTGTGTTCCAATAGTTTTTAATGTCATTGTCAGTTCTCTGTGGGAGGTATGAAGCTATTGCAGCCCATCTGTAATCACACATTCAATGGTGCCATTGATTAGATTTGCAGAAACCAAACCTACCCAAATTTATTAAAGACTGAATTCTTTTTCAGATTGAAAAAAAAAAAAAAAAAGGTTCTTTTACGATTTAGATGTAATGTAACACACATAGAAAATCTACAAATTTATATGGTGGATTTTATATTTAATATAATTACCTATTGCCCAATAGAGCTTGAAGGTGGATGATCATCTTCTCCTCTTGGTCAGTAAAGTTACCGCGTTTGATCCCTGGCCTGAGGTAATTAGTCCATCTAAGCCTGCAACTTTTACTGCATCTATGCAGCCCTGGATTTACCACAATAGAACAAAATACATATTAGTTGGATTCCCAAAGAAAAAAAATGTAACAAATTAAAGGTAAAATATCACAAATTAACATCCACTCTAATTAATCTCAAAATTAAACAAAACCCATGTTGCCATTCCAAGCAAAATCCAATATTTCACTCCAAAAACTGAAGAAAAAACAGAAGATAGAAAAGAAAGAAATTTTACCAGTATTGGTAGGAACGGCTCTCCAATTTCCAGGTCCACGTTCTTGAATGTAAGAGACTAAAATGATGTCTTCTTCAGGAGTCCAAGGTCCTTTCTTGACCCCTTCTTTGTCACAGCAAGGAGGCCTCCCCATAATATTTCACCTTCCTTTTCTCTGTTCTTTAATCAAATCACCACCACAGAATGTCTCCCAAGTTTCTTGCTATCCTCTCACTCACTTGAAACTATATGTTACCTTATTTCTTTCTTTCTTTCTTTCTTTCTTCGATACTAAAAAATGGAGGGTTTGGTCTCCATAAATAGACAAATGAAGCCTAGAGAGAGAGAGAGAGAGAGAGAGAGAGGGGTGGGAGGGTCTTAAGAGATAGGGGAAGACGCTGACCTAAAAGATATCAACAACAGAGCGGCAAGGGTAGCAAAAGAGTCAAATGGTGACAGCAAGAGCATTTACTCCAATGGCAGCAAGGCATTGCCAAAGTCAGCTATAGTGGCATCTCTCTCTCTCTCCCCCCTCGTCCTCCTCCTCTTCTTCTTCTTCTTTTTCTCCTGCCTCGCAAAACCGCGTGGCATTCAATGTGGCTCAACTGGGGAAAACCCCGCCTTTTAATGTGGTCTTAAACCCACCAGTTCATCTCTCATGAATTATGTGTTTCGCTTTCAGCAGACTCGGCACTAGTCCTAGTGAAAAGTAAAAAGTCAAAAACCCTACAAGCCCCCTTAGTAATTACTTGGAACCAAAGTCTTTAATGCTAGCTCTCTTATAAAAAATTTGTCTCCATACTCTCCTTTGGATTGGAAGTGCTTCACGAGGAAAGCACTAAATGTTTGTTCTATAATTCTGAAGTAATTTTAACTTTTGTTATCATGAAGTGCTTTTAGGTCTTCTTGTAGTTCCAAACATGTCCTTAAGTATACCATCCTCTTTCTTGTGCCATACATGTTTACGTTACCTTACTAATATGATAAAGATGTGACCATAACATGAATGATTTGGTAATATAACATATTATAATACGAATAGTTTAGTAACATTATGTGGCATACTACAATTATATATACTAAAACAACTCTCAAGGTGAAAGACGTTGGACTTATCTTGAATCATAACTAGTGTTTGTATATCGGGGTGTTGGATTTGTCTCATGTATAGACTTCGATTTTACTTGACATCATACTGAATTAAGAAAAATAAAATATGACCAATTTGATCACTGTTGAGTAGTCAAAATCCAAGAGGGTGACACATGGTGATTGATGAGTTTTGTTTTGTCGTGCATCATGCATGTCGGCTAATCGGTCTGGATAGCGAGATAGTGATCAAAGTCAATCATGTTAGCTACTCATGGAAATCACTTGTTATATGTATATTACAGGCTCGGTTAAAGGTGATTTTAAAATAATTGAAAGTGGTTTTGATGAAAATGTTTTTGAAATCATCAATAAAAATTAAAGTGGATCCTGAAAAAATATTTTAAACGCTTCGTGCAATCATCAAATATGATAATCACATTTATGTGACTAAATTATACCATGTTTGAAATGTATGTTTTCGTTTCATATATATAGTCCATCATTTATGTCACATCACAGATCGGCTCCGCCGTAACACAATATTGTCTGCTTTGGGCTCCGACTACGCCCTCACGGTTTTGTTTCTGGTAACTCACACGAGAACTTCCCAATGGATCACTTATCCTGGGAATGCTCTCGCCCGAACTCGCTTAACTTCGGAGTTCCGATAGAATCCGAAGCCAGTGAGCTTCCAAAATTTGCACGAAGCGTTTAAAATGTTTTTTCAAGATCCACTATTGCTTGCATATTTTAAACATTTTAAGGCTGTATATTTGATTTTTCTTCTCCAAAATTGCTTGTATCAAAGAAAAAATAAAATCAGTTCTCTTTCACCTTTTGGGTTCCGTATATATTTTCTAGACATTACATTAAATAATTCTTTAAAGAATTAACAGACACAATTAAACAGCAGAGTGTAAAAATCATTTTCCAAGCAAAAACCCTACAAATTTAATAATATAAATGAATTAGATGATTCTTACCTCATTTAGTAATTACCATTGCTATCTTGTGTAATTTCGATTCATGTGTTATTCTTACCCTTGGAAAGTGAATTGATTTAAGAGATGGTGGGAGTCTGGGACCTTGGGAGGCAGCCGCTTGTGGTGGACTCTTTAATTAGGCCTAATTATAATTATCTAAGCTTGGACCCATCATTTACATATCATCCTAAATTTACATATTCAAAAAATAAATGAGATCCTAAATTTACATCTTTCTTATTAGTGGAAACTTAAAAAGCCTGGCTTTGCACTAATTCAACCGGAAAATTAGTGGTCCTGCTGGTCCCTATTACCTTTAATTTAATACTAATTTTGAAAGAACGAAGGTATAATTAAGCTTGGTCGGGAGTCAAATTATCTCCATTAATATGAATAGATTTGAACATAATAATAAACTTTTATCTAAAACAAGGGCTGATTTGGACACCAAAAGCCAACCCTAGCTGTCTAGCAAATGAAGAAGGCATGCGTATGTTTAATTGTTCGTGAAAAAACATATAATATAAGATTTGGCACTTTTTCCCTAACAGAGTGACTACAATGGGTTTAAGCCGTACATCTTGCGGTGATGTCTTCACCAATTCAGCCGCGTACTCGGCTGGTGGCGATCTGTTTAGGATTTTTAGGTTTTTTTGTGTGGTCAATTTTGGACCTCTACAATTGGGCCTTAGTTTTTGGGCTCTTATGTAATTTTTTGCTTTAGGTATAGATAGGAACCTTTACTCATACATTATGTGCATATATGGCGTCTTGCCTGTACCGATCCTTTTTTTTTTTAGTTGTTTTATTTCTCACTTTTAGCTGCGAAATCTTTGTAATTTGTCATTTTGGACTTTGTTATAAAAATTCCCTTTGACCAAAAAAAATTTTAAAATGTCAATTTTAAATTGTGTCACCGATTCTGTCACACTGCAACTTCCATGTGGCCTTTAATATATGCAGAAGCAAAATTCCTTCTTCTTTCTCCTCCTGATTTGGCTCTATGCTAGCTATTTCTGATAATATATATATTCAGGTGATGAAATTGGAGAGCATGAATGTTTGTAATTTGTTTATGATACAATCAGTCAGGATCTTGAAGATCATTGTAGTTAAGAATTTATGTCCAATTTTTAATGGTTAGGTTACTTGCAATTTGAATTTACGTTTAAAAAATGTACATATGAAGTTTAAAGTGAACCAACCGAATGGCAGTTTTCCTTGGAACCAAAGGTCTGTTGAGATTTGCTATAGATCGAAGAACCGGGTTTACTTTTTTGTTCTTTAGTTTAGATTGATTATCCTCAATTTGACTTTATTTTAAAGACGAAAATAATCTTATTTAGTTTTTAATAAAATACAAGCGTGATAGCCTCCCACTAGACACTAAGTTCCAATCATCAAATATGATAATCACATTTATGTGACTAAATTATACCATGTTTGAAATGTATGTTTTCGTTTCATATATATAGTCCATCATTTATGTCACATCCCAGATCGGCTCCGCCGTAGCACAATATTGTCTGCTTTGGGCCCCGACCATGCCCTCACGGTTTTGTTTCTGGGAACTCACACAAAAACTTTCCAGTGGGTCATCTATCTTGGGAATGCACTCGCCCGAACTCGCTTAACTTCGGAGTTCCAATAGAACCCGAAGCCAGTGAGCTCCCAAAAGGCCTCGTGTTATATGGAGGTGAGCATGTACATATAAGGCACATCACCCCTCTCTGTTGGTCGATGTGTGATGTTACAATCCACCCTCCTTAGGGGCCCGACGTCCTCATCAGCACACTCGCACCACACGACAGAGTGGCTCTGATACCATTCTGTCACATCCCAGACCGTCTATGCCGTAGCACAATATTGTTCATTTTAGGACCCAACCATGTCCTCACGGTTTTGTTTCTGGGAACTCACAAGAGAATTTCCCAGTGGGTTACCCATCCTGAGAATGCTCTCGCCCGAACTCGCTTAACTTCGGAGTTCCAATGGAATCCGAAGTCAGTGAACTCCCAAAAAGCCTCGTGCTATATGGAGGTGGGCATGTACATATAAGGCATATCACCCCCTCTCTGTTGATTGATGTAGGATGTTACAATTTAAAAACTGGAACTCCTATAAATAAAAAATAATATAAACCTAGGTCAAGCACGAAAAAAATTATACAAGCCAAACTTAAAGAGAGTAATATTTGATTTGACGTGCCTCATTTACTACACTAGCTAGTGTGTTTCCCTTCTTCATTTGAATTTCATTTTCTCGTAATTTAGATCAAATATATTAGAGTATCGCTGGAATAAAACAAGAACAAATCGATTTTTTAGGCCCATATATATATATAGTGCATGCCCATCTCCCTTATTTTCGCTTGTTTTTTACCTGTATATTTATCTTTCTTCCGGCGGGCTACATATCCATACCAAAACAAATACATGGCCCTTATATGAAGGTGGTTTCTAGTAGTATACGTTGACTGAAACAAATACATGTCCATACTTTCTACTTTCTTTGATATAATGCCCATACTCTCCATGCTGATTCAAGTGTCCAAGTAGTGAGTACTGAGAAAAACCATGTGCATTATAGTTCCCCATAATTTACAAGCCACTTTAGTGGTGTATAACAAATGCAAAATTAATACATGTGAATTATTCTCACACGTACGCTGGTATTTAAAGATAAAGATGAGTATATATGATCTTTAATATCTTTATATATATGTGTGTGTGTGTGTGTGTGTGTGTGTGTGGATATATGTGAGAACTAAATCCAACCTTCAAGATGTGCATTGAACTTGTTATATTGTGGCCTCATCAACGTATTTCGTCGGTTTCATTGGACATGCATATTCATATGATCAGATCGAGTAGATAATTCCGTCGACTGAACGCTTTCCAATTCCAAAATATGGGAGTACTCCTGGTGGAGTAGTAATTTGCAAATTGATTAAAGTTTATGTACATGATCAACAATATTAATCGGAAAAGAGAACACGGTATCACCATTCAGAAGAGTAGCAATTCTCGAAGATGAAGACCTACCACATGCATAAGCATGGAAAAAAAAGAACATTATGATCACCTTCAGTAAGCCATTTGACTCAAACTCGGTCTTGCCAAAAAGCTTATTGCATACGTAGAGCATTAAGAACAGTCGTGTTAGCTACCAAAAATGTGAGAATTCCAATTTCAAAGACAACGATTAAGCACCTTAAACTTGTGCAACATAACAAACGTGCCCTTAGTTAGCAAAGGAATGAACCAAGAAGAAAAAAAAAACATCCATCATCGTGATCCCAATTGTAGGGTAGTGTTTCCTTAGGCCAAGAAATTAGTTTCAGTTACAATAACAAATAAATAAATAAATAAATCCCAATTGGATCCATCATCGTGATCCCAATCTAAACTGAGGTGAAATGAAAAAGGTTGGGCCTTAATGTTATTCTTAAAAATTTGTTGATTTTGGGCTGATAAAACCCAAGTCAGTAGGCTTCAAATATAACGAAGAAGAGATGTACAAAAGAAATATAACAAAGACCGTGCGGTTGGGTGATTTAGGGTTTAAGGTTTGTTTCTCATCTCTTCTTTTCTTCACGATGCAAAGATTGTAAAAGTTCTCCCTCACACACGATTTTTCACGAGTGAACTACTAGAATTTAATTAAATCGCATTTGCGTCCTTTGATCCGCGGGAGAACAAAACTTGCAACGGTTGATTCATACGGAATATCAAATGAGCATAGTCATCATGGGAAATGATTTTTGCAGATTCTTTTTTTTCACGTGTATTTCTCTCTTCATTTTAGACGTTGAATTGAACAAAAGAGAGTCTGTGAACGAAAGAAAAAAAGAGACTGTAGAAGGAAAAAAAATAAGTGTTTGAAAAATTATTTTTCATATGCATGTATAGTGATGCCATATTTGGTAACAATTACACCGTGTTAAATTTTGTATTTGGTTAGTTTCTAGTAGATTTTTCAAACGAATATTAAACTCTTACCCTCTTGTTAAGTTCAAACTTCTTAATTTGGGATTGGAAAAATGATTCTTTTCCATATATAGTTTGATCACAGATATGACAATCTTTTAATGGCATTCACTCATATTTGCCCATAAGGCTGGTAGAGCCACCTTGCGTAGCCACTGTTCTTCCAGTATTTGAGTTGTTCTTGAAACACAAAGGCAATGTGTTTGATGAAATATGTCGTAGAATTTTTCTTCTTGGAAACTTGCCTCTTTACGTGCCCCTTGGTACAACACATTCCTATCTCCGTCACTGTATATCCACGAATACGCATACAACACTAGATCTAGCGGTGTTGTGCCGTATATATTGTTCTGTGAGAAATCGATCTAGAAGAAGGATTATTTTGACTAAGGGGTGGCTTAATTGTTTTTTCTCACCGAGCGTAGTTAGGGTCGTTGTCCTCTTCTCTTCTAGAAAACGTCCCTCAACATCTTCTTATGTGTCTCCATCATCTCATGCTGCTGATGACTGACGAAGATGAGGAATTAAAAAGAATTTTCTGCAATCGGCAGGTAAGAAAATATGACCCTTAGGAAAACTATAATATTGGGTATATATATCGAAGTGGATCCGTGATACCATTTTTTAACACATGTTTTTGTGGAGCATACTCCGTAATGTATTTTAATGATCCAATTCCAAACCGTCTATCTTTTAGAACATCATTCATAGATCATCATTGTAAAAAATTAAACAAATCCAAAACCATTAAGTTGTATTGGAGAATATGAACATATATGATTCTACAAAGAAACTTTTAATCCTTAATCCAATGGTCATATGGTTGTAAAGATAAGTGATTTTTGGCCGGCATGATCTTCCAGAAAAGATCTAAAAGATACATAATTCTAATTGTTAAAATACATTACAAAATAAGTTTCATAAAATCGTGTCAAGCAAAATATATAAACAAATGCTGCCACGGATCCGTCTCATACTTGTATAAGTTAAATTCGTTATTTGACTTGTGTATGCATGTCCCTATATAATAACATTCATACTATGTGAAGACTCAATATTGTAGTGCGTGTGACACGAATTCCACTGGGCATGCATAGGTTATGCATATATAGCCCCACACGTTATTAGGCAAATATTGTCTTCATTTGTACCTATCGAGGTCGGCATAAAAAGATAAGCAAACATTCTAATTTCAACTTCGACCACCAGTGGAAGCATATCTGAATTTGTCTCTTACTTGATTTACACATATTATATTTATAAAATAAAGATAATCGGTTCTCCGTACACATAATGATGGAAAATAGAGAAATTAATCACACGATTTAGAATGTAGCAATGTACATTTATAAGCTGTGGCTTGCTGACACGAAGTTAGAGATAATCAAGGGCATAATTATCGAAGGTAAGTTATTTTTCAAGATAAATATGAAGCATTGATATTGTAATAATAAAATTTTGTAAAGTACTATAGATTTTGAAATGATTAAATTGATATCCATATAATCGCAAGAATTATGTGAAGAATACTCTGTTATCGATTTTTGAGTAATTATAATTTATTAAGAATTTTATTTACTCTTATTTGAATTTGTTTAAGTTTCATAATTTATGGAATATTGAATTCATAAATGCAAGAGTTACAATGATGCTAAGAACTTTGATTAAAATATTTAAACAAACACGATTTTAGCCTAACAATATGAGCTGACCAGGAATCGAAACCAAAATGATTCTTAATTCACCTTTACAATTAAGAACAAAAGAGAAAATGCACAGAAATAAAACGGGGTTTGAAAAGACCAAAATGCCCTTTAATTCATTTGAGATTAAGGATAAGAAAAAAAAAATCCATAAGAAGTTAAAAACTTAAGCTTTCAATCTCAAGCAGTTCCTCCTCTTTTTTCTGATTTCTCTCTCCCAAAGTTCTTAGCAAAAAAACAGAGACCCCTCAACCGATCGATGTTATGTATAAATCTTCTTGCAAAAAAAACAGTCCATCAGTAAACCAATAACATAACGGTCACCTCAGAACTCCGAGGCTCTCTCTAAGCAACCCCCCATAAGATTAGTTCAACTTCAACCCCAAGTCGCTGACATGTTCTTTTCTCACCTCCCCTAAACTTTTGCTTCCAAATCCCCCTTAAATCTCAGCAGTTAGGTCAGATTTCCACCTTCGGGAATCCCGTTTCATTAAACCCCTTCGAGCACTTGCATGAATCTTCCTGCTCTCTTCAGGTGGGAAGTCCATTCCTCCCTGAAAAATTCAACGTGGTAATCAGAGCCTGCGTGAAACTCCTCTGTATTTTTGCTTCAAACTGAGATAAAGCGATTGATTTATGGGTTTCTTCACTGATGGGTGCCTTAATCATTTCTTTGCTAAATACCCACTTTGATTGGGAGAATATGGGTGCTTCTGGTGGGGAGTTTTACTCAAAGATGGCTCTTTTTCCTAGACTTTTCACCCTCTCCGTCTCTTCCCTTTTGCTTGCTTTGTTAAGATTTTTCAGCAAGTTCTTCCTCAAAGTCAGGTATTCAAATTCCCACTTGGGTTTTGTAATTCTGATGTTTTAAGATGAATTCTCAGCTGGGTTTTGTAATTCAGATACTTTTTTTATTGATTCAGTAACTTATTTTTGTGTTTCTTTTTGTTGCAGTTTTGGTAATGGCGAGCGTTCTGGGATGAACAATTCTTGTCGTTCTCCTAACCCTCTTTCTGAAGAAACCAACCAAATGGTATTGAATAATAATCTTGTTGAGACAGAAGCTCTACCCGGAAAAGTGGATTGTTGTTCTGCTAGCCTTGTTTCTGAAGAAACCAATCAAATGGTATCGAATAATCCGGTTGAGCCAGAAGCTCTGCCGGAGAGAGCTGATTCCGAGATTTCGAAGAGCGACGGAGATTCGGAGCTGGGTGATGCTGATGGTGCGGAGGCCTCGAAGCCAAGTTTCGTGTTTAAATTCGAGTACCAGACTAGAGAAATATTAAGCAGAAGCAATAAAGAGTATGAGTTTCTGGCTGACAAGTTGAACCTATTCAAAGAAGAAGGACCAGAATTCACAAGCAGCAGCAGCAGCAGAAAATACGAATTCAAAGCCGAAGAGAATGTTAGTTGCTTCGTGGAAGAAGCTAAAGTTGCAACCTTTACTGTCGAAGAAGGAGGTGATCATGAAGAAATTGCTCATGAATTTTCAGGCGGGGAATGCGAGGAAGATGAAGAGTCTGATAAGAAATCGGCGATGGAAGATGCTCGTTCGGACGAAGAGCTAATGGGGAGCCTCGAAAGCGATTCTGATTGTGAGGAAGTTGATTCTCATGAAGTTAATTTCTTGTCAGAGAAGGACTTTGGCTCCCCAAGTTTGGGGTTTTTGTCAGCAGAAGATTTTGGGGAAAGGGATGAACTTCCAAATTTCGATATGGGGTACGAGTCTGATTGTTTCGAGGAAGAAGATGACGATATAAACGAACAAATTCGAGAACTCCAAGAGTTGCCCAGCAGCTCGAATCCGGTAGGGTTGAGTAGAAAGGACGAAAAGCCAATTGAGGGTTCCGAAAATGCTGAAAAACCCGATGTTCGTAATTCGGTAACCAATGATTCTGAGGATTCAAACACATTGGAAACATTGTGGGAACACCAGGAATTGATGGAACAGTTGAAAATGGAGCTCAAGAAAGTCAGAGCTACCGGTTTGCCTACCATTCTCGAAGAATCCGAGTCTCCGAATATGGATGATTTGAAACCATGGAAGATTGATGAAAAAGCCCATCAAGGTGATAGAATGGGAGAGCTTCAGACGTTCCACAGAATTTACAGAGAGCGTATGCGAAAATTCGACATTTTAAATTACCAGAAGTTATATGCAATAGGTCAGTTTTTTCATCAAGTTCGATTAATTTCTTCTCAGTTTCAAATCATTTTGTTCGTTTTTTCTTCCCAAATTCTTTTCTTCTTAATCTCTATCTGTTCTAATCCATTCGATTCATCGGTATGATTAATTTAACCTAATTAGGACCCACTTACATCCCAACCATCAAGAGTGATTATTACATGACCTAATTAAATTAGAACACACACCTTTCCTGGTTCTCCACTGTGTAAGCACTTTTCAAAAAAAGCACTTTTGCATATGTAGGTATTTAAATATTGTCCAAAAGCTCATTACATACTCAGTGGCTGTGCAGATAGTACCTAGAGCCATCCCATTACCCTTAGTTTATGTTTATTAGCACCTTCTGAGCATGCTGATCTTTAAGCTCCACCAGTCTAATTATGGAAGTGCTTTTGTGCTCCACCATTTTGTTTGTTGGTTTCTCCTTTGCAGACAAGCTGCAGAAATTCATGTATATGAAAAGTTAATCTGTAATATTAAATTAAATTGACTTTAATTCACATGATCTCGTTTTCTTATGTGTTTTATGAAAATCCAAATGTGTAGGTTTCTTGCAGTCCAAGGATCCACTTCAGTCGTTTCCGAGCTCCTCCAAATCCTCAGCTCCGGCAATCCCATCCTTTCTCTCACAGAACTTTTGGAGATGCAAACCGAAAAACGATTCAGATTCCGACCCAATGGTGAAGTTTATTAGAGAATTGCATAGTGATTTAGAAGTGGTTTATGTGGGGCAGCTGTGCCTTTCTTGGGAGATCCTTCAATGGCAGTATGAGAAGGCCCTCAACCTATGGGATTCCGCTCCGTATGGAATGGGTTCGTACAATGTGGTTGCCGGCGAGTTCCAACAGTTTCAAGTTCACTTGGTTAGATTTGTAGAGAACGAATGTTTTCAAGGGCCTAGGGTTGAAAATTACGTCAAGAATCGATGCGTCATGCGCCATCTTCTTCAAGTTCCGGCGATTAGAGGTGAGAGAGAGTTTTAGGTTAAATGTTGTGGTTGCTTAGGGATGTTGAAGGTTTGATTTATAGAGACTAATACAAATGTATGGCATTGCAGGGGACAATTTAAAGGAGAGGAAGAAAGCAAGAAGAAAGGGCAAAGACGGTGGTGCAATTACAAGTGACATTCTAGTAGAGATACTCGAAGAATCAATACGGACAATTTGGCGATTCATTCGAGCTGATAAATATGCTAATTGTACGCTTGCACATCGAAGGAGAAGACAAGAAGAAGAGCTTGAAGAATCGGATCTAAAGCTTTTCACGGAGATCCAAACAGATCTTCACAAGGTAGGTTTCTTATCAGATAGTCTAACATACGAGTTTTCATGTTTCGGTTTGATCTAACGATCGAATTAACTTTTTTTTTCTTCCATGGAATGCAGAAAAACATGAAGCTAAAAGAGAGACTGAGGAGTGGGAACTGCATCCTAAAGAGATTCAAAAAGCATGAGGATGAAGGCACAGATCACCTCTACTTCTTCTCCCAAGTTGACATGAAATTGGTAGCTAGGGTTTTGAACATGTCGAATATAACAACAGAGCAACTAGTGTGGTGTCACAGCAAGTTGAGCAAGATAAATTTTGTGAACCGAAAGCTTCGTGTAGATCCTTCCATCTTGCTATTTCCATGCTAGCAACAGTAGCAGTCACATTTTTGTCTAACCAAAGTAAATATTAGGCTTCAAACTGCACATTATTGTTCATATTTTCTTGGCCAAGCGATATTCTAATTCACATTAATTTATGAGAAAAAGATGATGAACTTAATAACAAAGGTGGGAACAAATTGACCTGACTAACTGATTCATCTCATATCTTATTATTGTTCATATTTGATTGTTTGAAAAATATATGCCTAATTAGATTATTAGTCCTCGTGGTAATATGAAAGCTGGCCCTTGTGGTAAAGTCCTTTAGGATTTAGGTCCAAAACTAAAAATTTCATCAACTTTTGACCAAAAAAAAAAAAATTCATTCAACTCTTTGTTAATTGTTATCACGTGAACCATACATGCGATGCTAACTTTTATTTTTAATCTCACATGCTAACAATTAATTGAGAGTTCAAGTTTATTTCAAATACCCAAATTGACGGAACTTTCAAATTTGGATATAATTTCTAACAGACTTCATCACAACAATCCTTTTTTTTTTTTTTTTTTTTTTTGTAAGCTAGTTTTTTTTTTTTTTGTAAGCTAGATGCTATTTTCTGATTACGACGGTGGTAGTGTGAAGTCTGTGGGCAGCAGACTAAACATATATCTTGAGGCAAAAGATGAGGTCCCCACGCGTTTGCGTTCTTAAGGTGCAAGAATTATCATCTACTGGGTCAAATTTTCAATTTTCAACGATGCTATAATTAACTTAACCTATAAACTTTTATGGGGAAATTTGTAATGGTGGTTGTAAGGTGGATAGGTAGTTGAAATTTTGGTGAGTAATTAAGCAAGGTTTTAAGAATTTTAGATGGCGTTTTACTGCATTGATAGAAAGTAATAATGTTTGTGCACTCTAGTGCTGGTTCGATTCTTACTGATTTCTTTTTTTTAATATTTAACAATTTAACCCGTTAACACTATTGTTTAGGTAGCAGGAACTTTGTTTTATTTATTTTTATCATAGTGAGATTTTTTTTTTCAACTATACAAGGAGAAAATTTTTGATGTGCCGTAACACGGATCAGTACACCAAGTGTAATAATATAATTAGTTATTTTTTTTTTTAAATATTCAATAAATTGTGTTATTACACTTCATATTGAATCGTGTTTTCAACACAATGAAATTAAAGCATAGAGGGGGAGTTAAACTTGGTCTCTCTTCCAACATTATGGATAACAAATTCTACTAGACCGATACATAATTGATCAGCCACACAGAAACTCGAATTTAAGTCCAAAACTTATAATCGTACCTTTAAATGAGAGAGAAGGTAGATAAGGTAAAGAGATGAAGCACCCAATGGTGAGAGAAATTTTCAGTTGTAATGGGAATATGAATGGTAGATCACGTGTTTTTATGCAAATGGTGAAAAATTTTAATTTTTAAATTATTAAATTTTTAACACACATAACCCACAATTTATATAAAAACATATAATGTATCACCTCGTATAACGATCACACTGAAAAATCTTTCCAATGTGGAACCAAATTTTGAAAAGCATGATCGGTTTGGTTTGGTCCAAACTAAACAGACTCACTTGGTTTCGTATTCTACCGAAATTATAAATTAGTAATAAAACCGGACCGAGCGACAGAGGCCGGTCCAGTCCAGCCGGTTTGTTGAAATTTTTGTTGATTTTGCTAATTGCTAGGTTGAGGCCCGTCCCTTCCTAATTTGGACCCGGCCCATATTTAACTTAATCCTCACCGTCGAATACTAATAATCTCGCCTCAGCCGTTAGATCTAGGGTTTCTCACCCTTCGAAAACCATATTTAAAAACTCTCTCATCTTCAAAGTGCGGCCCTCTTGTTGCACTCCATCGCAGTTACAGAGAGAGAGGGGCAGCCGAGCTAAACCAGCACTCCAAAAATGGTGCAGCGGCTCACGTACCGGAAGCGACACAGCTACGCCACCAAGTCCAACCAGCACCGCATCGTCAAAACCCCCGGTAAGATATTTTTTTACCGATTGCATTCCCAATTCGCTTCTGAAACATGATCGAGTTTTCAATTAGGGTTTTGCTGGTTTTGTTTATGATGTCGTTTGATTGCTTTTGGCTGAGTTGATTTTGTGCGTTTTGAATGCTAGGTGGGAAATTGATCTATCAGACCACCAAGAAGAGAGCCAGCGGCCCCAAATGCCCTGTTACTGGCAAGAGAATCCAAGGGGTATGCATATTCTTTCTTTTGATTGTTTATTATCTGTATATGCGATTGTATATGTGTGTGTGTGTGTGTATTTGTTTGACTGAGCAATTAGGTTAGTATTATGATGTGAATGCAAGAATGTGTGTGATTGTAATTGGTTGATGAATGATTGGTTGGGGTTTATGAATTTGCGGCAGACTAGGCAGTAGTTTCCGAAATTCGAATATGAACTCTAAGGTCTAAATGCACGGTTTCATAGTAGGACTTATACCGGGTTCATAAACAAAACTTCACATCTTTTGAATCCAAGCATACTATTAGATTTGTGACGGGGGATTTGATCAGTCCCCAACTTGGAGCAGGTAACCGATGCTTGTATATTCCAAGTGTTATAACGTCGCATATAGACTTGTCAATGTTGATGGTCCTCCCAGCTCTTGTTGGGAGCTCCTCCGTTGACGGTGGTGTCATATCCTATCTTCCCGTGGAGCAGTGTCACTGCCATTACCACTTCGGAAGATAGCCATGCACTGACATTTTCAATTTCCAATATTTTGATTTTTGCTTTCTTTAAAGTTCCAACGCGTAACGAGAATCATTGGAGTTTTGACAAATTGATTGTATATTTGTTTGTTTGTTAGTTTGTATCAACCTACTTTATATGATATTTGGGAATTCTTATGTGCGTCCATGTGCAATTGAATTCCTTTATATTTGTCATTGTAATTATCTCTGATAATAATTTTGGTTTCCTTGCAGATTCCTCACTTGAGACCGGCTGAGTACAAGAGGTCTAGACTATCTAGGAACCGCAGGACTGTGAACCGTGCCTATGGTGGTGTATTGTCTGGAGGTGCTGTTAAGGAGAGGTAATTTAGTGCCAAACATTCTGATTTCAGAATGCGCTGGTTTTGTAGTATTTCTTTGGTAGTAGATTAGTAATTAAGGCATTGCGTTGAGTTTTTGTTGTTTGATATTATGCAGGATCATTCGAGCTTTCTTGGTGGAAGAGCAGAAAATTGTGAAGAAGGTTTTGAAGATCCAAAAGGCCAAGGAAAGGCAGGCGGAGAAAGGAGCTAGGAGCTAAACGAGGCGAGAATCGATAGTCTTTTGATCGAAGTACAAGAAATGGTTGAGCGAGATTTTGTCGTTAGGTTTTGTTGATCGATGAATTTGGATCGTAGATTGGAATGCTTTTATTGTTATGTGCTACTCGGTTACTCGGTTAATTTCGTTTCAATGACAAACCAGTTGCCTGTTTCGTATGTGATAATCTTGTTCGCTGATCGTCATCGTCTCTTGAAAGCTCCAGCTTTTCGATTTTGTTGTTTATTTTGCGCATGATAATTTTGTAAGTGTAATTAAAAGGATGGAAGCAATCACATGGAAAGATTCATAGAACCGAAGGGAAGGAAATGAGTGGCAAACAAGCAACTCTTCCCAATGTACAAATTGTGGTTCTTCGGTTGAAGTTTTAAAAGAAAAATGGTTTTGTAGAGATTGAATGGTGGCTAACTGATATAACTCACATATTTAACGGCTAATAGCTCATTCACGCTCATCTTCTTTCTACCAAGTTCAAATTTTAAACTCTTTATTTGTAAAAAGCTATTCATATTTTAATGAAGTCAATATATCATTTCACCGCGCAAAAAGTTATCCAAAATCGTTCATTTTATTTACATTTACATATTATTTCTAGAAAAATTTATCTAATTAAGAAATTATTCAACTATCTATACATGCCGAGTTAATTAGCGATTATGATAAATAAAATAAACAGTTTCAAATATGAATCAATTCATTTGATCCGACAGCAAAAAATTAAGAGGAATGTGCGAGAAGTTAAAATGGGTGTGTAAATAGCGGTGTCCTATATTTGGTAGTCTCTCCTTGGCCCTTACTGACTAGGATTCTCTCATCTCCTCATTTCATCCCTTTCATCCCCTCCTCTCACATTCTCTATTTTGTCTTTCTCAATCTATAAAAAATTAATATAAGATGTTGACGTGGATTAACCAACCGTTCAAATAGGAGGAGAAGAAAGGGGAGGAAAAAAAAAAAAAAAAAAGGGGAGAGAATGCTACTCACCTTTGGGATCGGAGGGTAGAATGGTAATCGTACCATGCAGTGGTGAACAGTGAGAAGAACTGAGAAGTGAGAAGAGAGGCCACAACCCAACCAACTCTACTCACCTTTGGAATAGGAGGAAAAAAAAAAAAAAAAAAAAAAAAAAAAAGGGAGAGAATGCTACTCACCTTTGGGATTGGAGGGTAGAATGGTAATCGTACCATGCAGTGGTGAACAGTGAGAAGAACTGAGAAGTGAGAAGAGAGGCCACAACCCAACCAACTCTTATCTCCCTCAGCCTCTCTCAAAACTACCATTTTTCAGAGACACGCAGAAAGCTTTCGTCTTTGTCATCTCTTTCCCCATTCATAAATCTATCTGCAGAATCCAAGTCATAACATTATCAACCAGTAAACCAATAAAATGCAAGCGTTAGCATGCAGTTCTTCTCCTCTGCAGTCCTACTCGTTGGGCTTGCGCACCTCCAAGAACCGCCTAATCAGCCGCCGGCAGCTCTGCTGCGACGGCATTTCCTCTGCCTGTTCTCACACTCAACCCAACCGCACTCACTCCCCGGACGACGCCGTTTCTCCCTTGTCCATTTCCACCCAAAGGTCCCCTTTCTTTCTGAGTAGCATTTTACTGACCTGAGCTTTTCTGTTCACTGCATTGTGGTAATTCTTGTGATTTGTGTTGATGGGTGTTCATAGAATTGAAAAAGTTTCGATTTTTACTCTGTATCATGTAATTTCAATTTCTGGGTTTTTGCTATTTGGGTGGAATTCTGATTTTTTTTGTTTGTTTGTTCTTTTGACCATTTAGGAGTGTTCAAAAACTGAGCAAGGATTTTGATCCGTTGGTAGACGAGGGTACGAATTTCACAACGAGGCGGGCGTTGTTTGCGAGTATTTTCATGTATTCGCTTTGTGATCCTTCAAGGTACTTGTCAGGTTCGCAAGTTTTCAGCTTTAGCCTTCGTTTTTTAATTTGGATGATATTGTTATGCCTGTCAAAAGTGCCCCGTGAGGTGTTTAGTTTGCAAAAAGTTTAAGAAGGTAGCTAATAATAGGAATTGTGGACTACGTATTATGCTTGTCAAGTTTCGCATTGGCAATGTAGGCGAAAGCTGTGTCCCGGAGGACTGTTATGAAACTCTGTCTAGTCCATAGATATGAGTAGTTCAAAAATAAATGTTAAACAACGTGGTACTCCTTTTGTTTCGTCTATAATGGCTCTATTTGATAGCTTATTTCAAAGAATTTGGTATGGTATTTTTTACAGCTTGTGTATTTGTTTCATGCCAACTACTCCATTCTGATGATGCAATTTACTTTGGATTTACAGCTCTAGCTTTAGGGGATTCCTCAGTAACAATTGAAGAAGTAACTCCTCCGGTTTTCACTTCCGGGCCTCTCTTCCCCACTGAGGTCCATATTTTTCTTTATTTTGTATACCTTTATAAGAGGAATCATTCTTTTATAAGTTTCATGCTCCATTCTTCTGAATTCTGATATTTTTGGCTGAATTGTTGATGTGTCTGATTGACAGGAAAGAATTGTCGAACTCTTTGAGAAGAACACATACTGTGTTGTTAACATTTTTGATGTGACATTGCGTCCTCAACTTAATATAACTGGTGTGGTTGAGGTGCGTGGCTATTATGCTTCATCTTTGATAACTCTTTAGCTTCTAAAAGTAGAATTTCCACTATGTTCACTCTTCCTTTGAATTTTTTTTTGGCTAATCGCATGTGGCATGCTCCCGAATATTCAGCAGGTCCCAGAAGGAAATGGTTCAGGAGTAGTTTGGGATGGGCAAGGTCACATTGTAACAAATTATCATGGTAGGATCTTGAAGAATTACCTGATAATAATCATAATATAAAAGAATATTGTTGTAGGTCTCAAAACGGTAAATGAATACATCATCCATGATTTTGCTTCTTACTGATGTTATTTATAGTGTTAACCAGAAGATATTGCTTATTACAATGAAGCCAAAATTTTCATTTCGAAAAATACTTCCAATTCATGGGCTTGAAATAACAAAAATGTCAAAAAGATGGAATGGATTGCTAGTAAAGTATACAAATGGAGGGACTTAAATTAAATTTAACAATTGTTTCTTTTATTTACAGTAATTGGTAATGCCCTCTCTAGAAATCCAGGTCTTGGGGAGGTCGTTGCACGAGTTAACATTCTAGCATTGGAAGGGTGAGATTTCAGCGCATTCCTAGATAAACTTTTAAACGGTAGCCTTAATGCTGAAATTCATATTTCTCATTTGGTTGAATTTTTTGTAAAAGGTTGCAAAAGAATTTTGAGGGTAAGCTAATTGGTGCTGACCGTGCAAAAGATCTTGCTGTCTTGAAGGTATTTTCTGTTTTTGCAAAGGATCATTTCATGGTCACTTTCAAATTGCAATGTCTTAGCACAAGTAGCTAGGTACTGATTTATCTAAATTTTAGGTAGAAGCATCCGAAGATCTGTTGAAGCCAATCTCTGTTGGGCAATCATCTTCTCTAAGAGTTGGGCAGCAGTGTTTAGCAATTGGAAATCCATTTGGTTTTGATCACACCCTCACTGTTGGAGTAATTAGCGGACTGAATCGAGACATTTTCAGTCAAGCTGGAGTCACAATTAGTGGCGGGATCCAAACAGATGCAGCAATCAATCCTGGGAACAGGTTGGTGATTTCATTTTAACATAAAAATCGTAGTTAAGAAGCTCTCAGTTTCCCAAAGTGTTACTGTGAAAATCGATCTTTTAATCAGTTAGAAATAATTTTATCTTTTGAACTTGTTCTGACCTGCTCCTTGTTCTTACTATGGCAGTGGAGGTCCCCTGTTAGATTCCAAAGGAAATTTAATTGGGATCAATACCGCAATATTTACTCAGACAGGTTAGTAATATCATTGTAAAGTCCACCACAGAACTCTAATATATTTTCAAAGTTGAAATTTGAGAAAATAAATACGGAAGTTGCATACTGATTGCCTCAAAATTTAAATGGTTTGGCAGGGACATCAGCCGGTGTTGGGTTTGCCATCCCATCTTCAACTGTACTCAAAATCGTGCCTCAGTTGATTCAATATGGAAAGGTAAGTATAGTCGCCAAGTATTTTTAAAGTTTGAACTGACTGGCACCAACCCCTCGGTTTTATTATATAATGTTCTTGGTGGTTCTTCACTGGTTCATCCATTGTAGGTTGTTCGAGCTGGTTTGAATGTCGAGATTGCTCCAGAGCTAGTTGCAAATCAACTCAATGTTCGATATGGAGCTCTCGTTCTACAGGTATACCTGTAGATTTTAGGTTGCATTGCATATCAGTTAATATCTCTGTCCGTCGTATTCACATCCATCCATGGACAGTTCATTTCCTGATTGTTCGATTCACCTTATAATGCTGCAGGTCCCTAAAAATAGTGTTGCAGCAAAGGCTGGCCTGCTTCCCACCACAAGGGGGTTTGCAGGGAATATAGTGCTTGGGGATATCATCGTTGCAGTTGACGACAAACCCGTGAGCTGTCCCTTACTCAAATCTTACCATCTTTCCTCTCCATGCATAACATGCTTCTGTTCAATTTACAAAATCAGTAAACTGTATCCAATGACTCCTCCTTGGACGTAATGCAAGAGCTTGCATCGACGCTGTTTTCTCTTGTTTTCCATTTCGTAAAGATTGAAAATTAAAAATAGACAACCATAGCTCGACAATCTAAGCCTTTATACTCGCGAGATCTACCGAAACTAATTTATTTATTGATGTTATGTTATGTTATGTTATGTTATAATAGGTTAAAAGCAAAGCAGAGTTCAACAGAGTATTTGATGAGTATAATGTGGGGGATCAAGTAATTTTAAAGATCCAGAGGAGCAGTGAAAAATTGGAGGTTCCTATAACATTAGAGGAAAAGAGTTCATGACTTGGTGTGCTGATAATTTTTACTTGCTAGTCAGCCAAGCATTTTCTTCAGTTGTAAAACGAAAGACGACCCCATGCCAATAAGGCTCCCGCTCTGCTAGGATGGGGGGAACGTCTGTTGTAAGCATTTTCTTCAGCTGTATCTTAGTAATATTAATTTTGCCCCATTATTTGATGTAAAATGAAGAATTACTGTATATAATTAATGTAACCACAGTAATTAGTAAGTTACTCATACAAGGGAAAATGGGCTTTTACTATGGCCCAAATATGCTGTTTTGTGTTGATCCAAGAAACCCACGAACCCTTTTTCGGTCAAGTCCAGTAGTCCATTTATGTGTGAATAGATGTGAAAACACAATTTTCGTTAATCCGACAAAATATAATTTAAATTAGTAACAATAATTTATTTTTTTGCTTAATATAATGCTAATAACTTGATATAATATGTCCCCAAAACCCATCAATATGAGAAGGACTTGCATAGTAGGAGTACATCGTTATTATGGTGTCTCGTGATAATAATACAATGACATGTGTAAGTTTCTTGTTGTTTGGTATTATATCATTGACGTTATACATTAAATTTGCAGTGTACTTGTATCAGGAAAATTGTTCTTCGTCAATATTACTTTTTTTTTATTAGTTCTACACGTCACCATACTAGGTTGTGATCTATCAACTTATTCCTGCACGCAATTTTAATTTAATTGATCTGAGACAAAATTAGTTAATTTAGTTGATGTTAAGATAAATCCCAAACATTATTTTTATCCCATGTATCAAATTTAGTATTAAGACTAGGTTTGTCATTGTGTTGTGTTTTTCCATTTTGCTTCCAATATTCTAACACCATGTCAGACTCTTACATATCCCAATCAAATTGACATCATCATTTTCCAATAATAAGTTCAAGTTTGTGTTTCTTTTATAGGATAAGTTATAACAAGTAAAATTATGCCGATTTTCTCACATCTTTATTGTGTATGACGTCTTTTCTTTAAAAATAAGACATTTTGAAAAAATTTACTTTTACTTAATCTTCTTCCACTTCAGCTTCAGATATTGACATGATTGATAAGGTTAACGTATAAACCATCAGTTAGAGCTTAGACTCTAGGTTATAGCCTCAATTTTTTTTTTAATACATCAATATTTTTACACTAAGGGAAGGGGGGTTCGGTTAAGCCACACAATGGACAACCTAATTTGATATCGAATTCGCCATCTACGAGATTCAAACCTAAGACATTTCACTTCCAAGTAAAAAGAAATACCACCAGACCGTAGTACTGAATCACAGGTTATAGCCTCGAATTGGTTAATCGGCTTTAATCTCATCAAATTTTGGACTCTAGAGGGCTTGTTAAATCTTAAATAATCAATGAGATCAAGTTGAAGAAAATTAAGTAAAAACGAAATTTCTGTAATCATTATTTTAAAAAAGAGAAAGACGTCATGCAAATACAACTTCAATCTAAAATCCTCGATCCAAGGAATGACTTTAAGAATTTGATAGAGTAATAATTTGATGGTGACTACTGCATGTAAGGAGCCCTTTTACAAGTCTCTCAAATTAATGATAAGGTCTGTACAGGAACTTAGCAACAAAACTGTATTCTTAGGTTATTTTATGTCATAAATATTGAAGGAATGATGCTTTCAAAGAGGTTTATCTTAATTAGGAGTTATTCTAAAACATATTAATTATAATGATTAAACTTATATGTGATTGAGAACGTTGATAATGACGGGATAAATCTTTAAGTTGCTGTTCTCATTTGTTCGTGTACAGTTGATATTATTGACTCCTATCCTAGAAAACCAATTGAAAAGTTAACCCTAGTTTTTATTGGGTAAGGATAGGAACAAGTTGAAAAGTAAGTAGTAGGAGTAAAATGCCGATCAAGCTCAAATATTTAGGAGTCATCAATTTTTTCAGCCCTTAAAAAACACAAAGATTTTCTTGTATTCAAGAAAATTGCTAGACTTGAGCTTTAGTGGTGGAGTCAGGATTTTAGTCTAGAGGGTGCCCAAAAGTCTCAATCCAAAACGTTGTCCTGATCTTACAAAAATTACTCTGTCATGTGTCGAGCAATCGACCACCGTCATTTGGGTCTGCTATCGTGTCATCATCATCGTCCAATGACCCTCAAGCCTCTCGGACTTTCTTCCTTTCTCTTCAAAGATGACAAGCAACATATTGTTTGGACTCCATAGGAGTCGCCAAACTTAAATCAAACCCGATGAACGAAATTAAAGTAAAAATGTCAGATTAAGAAACTGAACCTTGAAAATCAATAACATAACAATAAACTTTTCTGCGTGAAAAAAAATGTCAGGATGGGTCTAGGACCATATATCCTAGTTCCTTTATGACCCCGCCTGTGCTTGAGCTACTCAATCCCATAAGTCAATAAGATATCTATGCTCATTAGTGGGTTCAGTTGTTAAATATTAGGAGTGAAGGGATCAGTGGAGGTAGAATGCGCACTAGGATGCATAATCATTATTACTTTCAGCCACTGCGGTAAAGCACCATCTACATCTATGCTCCTTTTTATTGATGAGTAATTTGTACAAGCACGCATGGCTAAAATTTACATTACAACTTAACTTCTTTGTTCACAATGAGCTGTCGAATCATCTATTATTTTCTGTCTCAACCTTTCTTTTCTTAGACGCAGGATATTAATTATCACGGATATTTTTACAGCAGGGTCATTCACCTGTGAGCTATGCACTGTAATGAGTAAGTTATAAGTATCAAACTTATAAATACGCATTGTTAACCTTGCATTTATATCAGTCCAACCTGAGATGTCCTCAAATTAAGTGGAAATAACTACATGTGAACCAAACAAGGGTTTATATTTGGTGCCCTTGGTCAATATAGGTTTGCTTGAAAATTGAAAATGGTGTATGGGTTGAAGTGTTGCTTAAAAATTTTAGTATTTTACACAGAATGTAAAGCATTTTCCTAACATATAATATATATATATATATATATATATATATATATATATATATATATATAATGGACCATGGAATTTGAAGTGGTAAAGGAAAACTGTATTATAATTAGCTACAAAAACCATGCATTATAGTCAATAACATTGATCTAAGTTTTGTCTGATAGGGAACATAGTTGCATTAATTAGAGAGTTGATGTTTGCAAAGAAAGAGGTTAGTAAACTTGGATTGGAAGAGTTTGATCCAAATTTCAACTTAGGTTGCACGCATGGGTTCCAAATCCAAGGTCAAGCAACAGACAACAAGGGTTGCAAACGAGGATCTATATCTGGGGAATTTCACTATATTTGAGTCTCCAATTGCCACATATATACATAATTGACCTAAAAGGATCTTCACCAATTAATTAATTCATTAATGCTTCATGGCTTGCTATTTATGTAGCAGACATGGTTAGCAAACTTCAGCAACCGACAATTAGTTTAAATTTAACTCTGGTGATCTTAGCATCTCAATTTTAGCTTGATTACTTGTCCAGAGACAAGATTAATGCCAGTAGCTCTTGTTGAAAATATAGTGGTTGACATGTGAAGTTCACACCGTCATGCGTTGGTACTAATTGATGTTTTATGGTTCATCACCGATTTTGACTATAATTGGTGAATGACATGTACGTACGTGGATTGATAATACAACGTAGAATAGAAAGATCAAAACAAAGCCAAGCGATCTCAATTCTTTGGAAGAAATGCAGCTTCTCAAAACGAGTGTCTGGGAAGTACCAAAAGGATTTTTCTTTTTGGCCAGTGAGGTTACCAAAAAATTTGGAAATTAGGAAGTTTGGATTCCCATGTTCGTGAAATCAAGGGGATTGACCTATGCCTTCTCATTTCTTAATTAAGTAATGCATTGAGAAAACTCAGGCGGATTCATTGTTTCATAGTGTATGGATTTCAAACCAAACAGAAAAGTTCTCAATATTATGCTGTACATATATCCTTTTTATTTTTTAAAATTCAACAGTCAAAACATAATAAAGGAATTAAATAAAATTTACAGGCAGTTATACGTTTGGATGACATGTTAATATATTTTTATATTGACATGTTATCTACTATTAATGTTGATCCGACATTATATTGACAATCTGTTGTGTCCAAAAGAAGAATTGTTAATTTTGGATAACACGCTAGTACGTTTTCATATTGACATGTTATCTACTATTACCGTTGATACAACATTATATTGACAATCTGTTGTGCCCCTAGAAGCTGTAATTTAGCAACAAAGTAGTTTGATTCAAGAATCCACTTGATATTATTCAGGATCTTCTCATTCAAGATTTTATGCAACTTTCATTTGATGTCACTAATATATCACCTTTTTTTTTAAATAAAATAAAAGTATTATATTACTATACTTCATTAATTTTGGAAGACGAAAAATATCTGTGAATAGTTATTTATTTATGTAGAATCAATAGAAGAGCAGATAAACTCTCCGAATATGATTCCAATATTGAGCAGTACCTACCAGACATGATTTTTTCACCCGTTTGCTTTTTGTTTTGATTGTATTGTGTTTGCATCTTGCATGCATGTAACTTAAAAGGTCAGATGACATCACTGGTCAAACCCTAACCCTAGTAGTTGAACTGCCCTTTGTGGAACAGTTTGGTGAACAGTCTGAATTTACCCTAAATGGAGAACTGCCCCTTGCCTAATAACCTTGTCATCACCGCAGCACATCAGCTACAGTATTCTTGTAATTTCTGGATTTCCTGGTATTCCAGTAGAAGTATATCGTTTTACCAATTTACCATGCATCGTCTCAGTGTGTAATTAAAGATTAGTTCCGGTGTTTTATTTTGCATGGTGGCTTTTTCTTGAGCTAATCCATATTATTATACCTTAATCACTGGTTTTGGATATATCTTAAGACTAAATCATCAGATGACATGTCACGTTTTCATATTTGGTAGATGAGGGAATTGAAGAGATGACATTTTTGGATCTTGGGATGACAGGAAAAGAAATTTCTATATAATTGCATAGATCTGTCTTGGATTGACTATAATTTTGAGCTTTCTGGTATGGGAAGTTGGTCCATAATTTACATGCAACAACCAAGCTTTATCCCACTAAGTGAGGTCGGTTGTATGAATCCTAGAAAGCCACTGCATTCGATTTTGCACCAAATCTTCCGTTAGCTCCAAATACTCCTTATCTCAGTTTTGGTCCATAATTTACATGCTTAGCAAAAAAAAAAACAATTTCAGCAAAGATTATTTAAAAGGAGGTAGTAAGCCAAAAATAAAGATTATATTATTCAAATAAATTATAATATTATGACAAGGAACGTCTGTTTGTCATTTTGCCTATGGTGGTTTGAAGATAAAAAGGGTTGGTTTCTATAAACTGAGCCACGAGGATACGTGAAAGCAACTTGGAATTTAAAATTCCAAGAATTGGTTGAAAGTTGCAGACTCTTTGAGATCCTTAGTTTGGATTTAAATAACCCCTGTCCTCCTTATGCAGTTCAAGAAGCACACACCAACTTAAATAAAAAGCACTTATAATTCAATAATAATCTCATTCACTTGACTACTACTCAAGTTTTTCTTGGTAGCTGTTCTTATAAGAGTTGAAACCCTCAGCTTCAGCTATACCAAAATAGTGATTTTCGTGCAGACCTACTTCTCTCCATTTTAGTCACCCTGAAGGGGCGGCCGAAGCTCCGGATTCAGATTCCTCCTCTGGTAGCACATAATATATAGCTTTGGATGAAGTAAGTAGTGAGTTTTAAATCTCAAGTGCTTTCAAGAACTAGCTAGAAGTGCTTATCCAAAAAGTTTAAGCTGTTCCACTATTTTATAGAGATAATATTTCTTAAGACTTTGAGAAGGAGAAGTATGGAGGAGAAGAACGAGATGGAAAGGGTTGATGATGTGATATTACCTGGTTTTCGGTTTCATCCGACAGATGAGGAGCTTGTAGGGTTTTACCTTAAGAGAAAAATCCAACAGAGGCTTCTTCCTATTGAGCTGATTAAGCAAGTTGACATTTATAAATATGATCCGTGGGATCTTCCGAGTAAGTTAACTTGTCTCTAATTCATTCTTACAAAGTGCTTTTTTAGTTTGGATTTTTAAACCATTTGCCCTTTTCATGTACTGGATCTCTCATGTTTATGGCCAATTTAGAAAGGCTAAGTGTTCAACAAAAAAATGCTTCTAACTATGTTTAACAGAAAAACTCAAAATTTTATGACAGCGTTCTTTGTCAACCTAGCAGGTGTTTCATGAGGAAGCACTTAACTTTTCAAAATAAATTTCAACATATTTCTTAAATTCTTCTTGCTTTTTGCTTAACTTTTCAAGTGAGCTTATAGCAACTGTTTTAGTTCTTATGACTGAACTTATAAGTTGTATTTCATCTGTGTAAGCAGAGCTGGCAAGTACCGGGGAGAAAGAGTGGTACTTCTACTGCCCGAGGGACCGAAAATACCGGAACAGCGCTAGACCTAATCGAGTCACAGGAGCCGGGTTTTGGAAGGCTACCGGAACAGACCGGCCTATCTATTCTTCCGAAGGCACCAAGTGCATAGGGTTAAAGAAGTCCCTTGTGTTCTACAGAGGCAGAGCTGCTAAAGGGATCAAAACTGACTGGATGATGCACGAATTTCGGTTACCTTCTCTCTCAGATTCAGCTCCACCAAAAAAGCTCTTAGATAAAAGCCTCCCTCCAAATGTAAGTACTAGTTAAAATTTTGGACACCAAAATAAAATAATCCGACTATGAAACTATCGTCTATTTTTTATTAAAGAACTGACTGTCGATATGTCATAATTAATGGTTATATCTTTCTAGTCAATATAACGTGCCTAACATGTTATCGCTCAGCTGATTAAAATACTTCATGGTGTGCAGGATTCATGGGCAATTTGCAGGATTTTCAAGAAAACAAACTCCATGGCACAGAGAGCACTTTCTCACTCTTGGGCCTCTCAGTTTCCAGAGCCTACAGCGTCTAATTTATTCACTCAGCAGTTCAGCTCGGAGAACATGTCCTGCACAACTGACATGGGATCAACCATGCAGTTTTGGAACAACAATGACTTGCAACAACCATCTAACACAAGCTTCTCTGCCTTTGATACTCTTCCTTACAAACCAATCAACCCTACCGAGTCGAAACCCTCCATGTTTGATGGAGAGTTTCCCAATGGCTTCATGTTCTCACCGGTCGAAATGTCAGGACCTATGAATCCTGCATTAATCGGCGATTTGAGCAACCCCGCTGGGAGCATAGACTTTGATGGTTCACAGCAGCAGTTCACCGGCTTTTCGATCGGTTTGCAGCAGCAGGATCAGTTGCAAGGAAACATAGGGACATCAGAAAATGAAGGGGGGTTCAGGAAGAACGTGAGTAGTAGCAGTACAAGCCATTGGGGAACCAGCAGCATCAGATCAATTGGATTTCCATTCAGTTTGGCTTCAGATGATGAGGCTTGGAAGCCAACTCTGCCTTCTGATTCACCACCCTGTCCTAGTAGCTATTCTACAAACAAGTGCTACACTTGATTCGATTCATTTGCAGACGAGAAAATATTTGGTAGGGCTGCCTAATTAGGGCAACTTTCTAAGATAGAGAAATCTTATACTTTTATAAAAGGTGTTTGCACATGTCGTGAGCTGGGCACCCCTACCCAAGTTTTTCTCCTCTCGTGGTTTACCCGTTGTAATGATGCAGCTAGTATCAAAATCACACACCTAGTGTGTCATTGTACAGTTTCCTACATTCCAATCAGACAAGTTTAAGGCAAAATATGCGGAAATTCTTTCATGCTACGTATCATTAAACTCTACGACCATTGGATGACCTAGATTGATTTGGATTATTACTTTTATTGTGGTTCTATGAATCTACACCATCTAATACTCGTATCATTTAATGATACGTAACGTGGAAGTGGAACCCAAAGTATATTGTAATACACTTTTTAAGTATTTGAATGTCTAATTAATTAAATTGATGAGTTTTTTAGTCAATGTAGTGCAAATGCGACTTACGTATCAGCCAAGTTATGAGTTTCATGCTTCACAATGTCATCAATTTAACGAAAATTGAAATAATTCATAAGACAAAAAATTAATTGGTACAATTTTAAATGTGAAAAAATTAAAACTTCACGATGGATTTTGAAAATCACTTCAAAAATGAAAGGTGTAAAACGTAGTCAGCCCAATCTCATATATAAAAATTGATATGGACTATGGACCCTATATAGGGCGTATACCTATTATTAGGCCCAAATGAAACTCAAGCCCGTAACCTTAAAACGACCTAAAGTAAGAAAAGAAAGATTGAAAAATCAGCCTCACAAAGTCAAAACCCAAAAGCAGCTTCTGAGGTTTTAGCTGGGGAAAGGAAAAGGATCCTCGCCGGATCATTTCCTGGAGATCCTAGAGGTTCCGTGATCATGATCGTTCAAGTCAAAAATTATTTCAAAATTAAAAATTTAAAGTTAAATATAAATAGTAGCTAATGAAAACTAACCATAGAATCCTTAGGATCCCAAAAGAAAGATCTAGCAAAAACCCTCACCAGCAAAAAATAAGCTGATGTGGCAATAATCAAAGTAAAATTAAATATACTTAATACTTGCTCATAAAATTAGACTTATATCACGATAATTTGAATTTACCGCAATTGGCACATCCGAAAAGTAATATCGGGTGAAACTGAATCATAAACCAGATAAGCTCAGGGTAATTACTGTTGTATATGTCACACTTCGTAGAAGTAGCTACATTGCAAGACAAAATAAGGATTGTGAGGACTTTGATAGTTCCCTTCTGTATTCAGATTCTATCCTCCAAAATATCAACAAAACGAGTTATATATATATATATCAGTAGAATGCTTCTGCTATCATTTTCTTTCCTTCTTCTAAGTGATATAAGGCTACTGCTCTACGGCAAACTCTACGGCAAACTCTACGGTTTTGACCTGAGTCCAAAAGTATTTTCTAGTGTGGCGGGAAGGAACCGCTATGCCCAACCCGCCTTTAACCTCTTTACCTTTTCCAGGTGCATATTTACAGTTTACCTGCACCCTCATACTATGCGTCTTCAGCTGTCATCTGCCTTCCACTTGCAGCATTTCTCCCCTCTATGCACGGGGACCTCGAGTGCAAATGATTTCATCTGTTACCGGTCATCAGTGGAGATGTCTTCTGCACGAATGGACTACAAAGCGGGAGAAAGACAAAGCACTATTAGGAAAACAAGATAAAAAACAATCAAAGTGTTAGGCAAGTGGAATCATCTTTGATCTTACGTTCGGAAAAGACCAGGTGGCATAGGCAAGAACTCATCATTCCGCGGAAGTGAAATGAGTTTGTGTACTTGCGCATCACAAACCACGCATTTATGCACAGAACCACTAGATGCCAGTATGGCCTGCACTTTGCAGTCGCCGCACCACAGCAAGTGTTGGCAGGGGAAGTTGGCCCATGACATCTGGTTCTGGTTGCAGGCAAAACACTTTCCCTCCAAGATGCTTTCCTTGTAGTTCTGCGTCCATATGAACACTATATATGAACTCTTTAACAATGTATATAAAATCGTAACGTTTAGTTCACTGGCTACTGCTCTCACCTTGTAGAAATCAAATTCACGAAGGAAGAACCCCGAGGATTTGTTCCTATTTCTGGTAAGGGCCTCCAAAACCAAATGCCGCTGTGGATCGCTAGGCTTAGTGCTTCCTGTATTCTCTACAAGCTGTCCTCTTACTTCTTGCACATCATAATCTTTTCGACCATGGAATACAGGATCTGGCTTCAAGAATTGCAGGACCCTTGAATGCTCCCAATGGGATGTTGTATCCTTTCCTGAGGTTACTTCAGGGTTCCCAGAGGAGGGTCTCTCTTTAGGGTACCCAGAGTTTCCGGCACGATCATCAACCGAAAGCTCCAGAAGATGCTTTGAATCACCGCCATCATTAGTTGGAATGTCCCGAACACACTTTGGATCACCAACATCATCGGTTGGAATATCCTGAAGGCACTTTGAATCTCCAACATCATCCGTTGGGAGGTCTTGAAGACACTTTGAATCACCAACATCATCCATTGGGAGGTCTTGAAGACACTTTGAATCACCGCCAGCCTCAACTGAAATGTCATGAAGACATTTTGAATCCCCACCATCATCAGTTGGTGTAGAAAAAGGGGAACTGCAAGGCATTTTGAATGCATGACAAAGGTTGTGGTGACGCCTGGGATTTGGTAGGAGGACCATGTGACTGAGAGATCCGAGTTTTCCAATAGGGACATGCTTAATGGTACATAAGTTGGAGAAAGATTTGATGAAGTCACTGAGCTTAGAGAAGCCAATGTGCGAATGATCCAGTTCTAAGCCAACAGAAGCCCTGAAATCACTTTTCAGAGAGGAGAGAGCATATTCTCCAACCGTGGGCTTTGGCAGACGTTGTAAGAAGCGAGGAAACCACTTCTTGAAAGCCTTTAGCCATACAGGCACGCTTTTATCCTTGGGGCTGCTGGTATTATGTGCTTGAGGGGATGTGTTTGGTTGGCCGTAGACTACCTTATCAAGCCAAGAACCTTGTTTGGGTTTATTTGCTTCCATAATCATCTCGTTGGACAACACCTTTGCTGGAAGTGGAGATTGGCAATTGCAATTCTTTTGTTCTTGATGTCGAAGTGCCATTTTCACCGACTCAGCTGCCAATTTTGGTATTAGGCTTTTTATTTCAACCGGCTTGCCTGCCATGGTGATATAGTGTGCATGAACAGCTGCAGAAACAGATTTCTCCTCTTTAAATGTGACAAATCCAAAGCCTCGAGAGTGTGTCTTGTTTTCCATTTGAGCTAAAATGACTATGGCATCTTCCACCGGCCCAAATTCTTTTTCAAAAAACTTACCCAACGAATCTGATTCGCAAAGTAACATATGAAAATTATGTCATCCAGAGAAATAGAGTTGATTATATATATGTTAAACAAATCATTGATAAATGCTTGAGAGAGTATTCATAATTCATATGACTTAAAGCTTTTTGTATGAAAGTTTCTTAGAGTGGTGAGATTAACCAGAGTCCACTGAAGGAGGAAGTCCTCCTACGAAGATGCGCTTGAGGGCTAATGCTTTATCAACAGGAGAATGATTATGGGCTGCTTCATGCTTCACTTTCCGATGCTCCTCCACATCATGTGAAAAAAAGCACTTAGATCCTCTGACACATCCGCGAGAGGAGTCAAAGTATTTGCAAATCTCGGCTTTACTGCTGGAGTGAATAATTGTAGCATGCACAAACAAGTATGGAAACTTGAGAACAAGCTAACAGATTTAAGGACATACACATGCACAACCACTTACATGCTCACACACTCACACACAAGCACATAACTTGAATGTACCTTTCAGTGGCGGTGTCTTCATATTGCATGGTTAGAAGTGCTTCGCAGGTGCTTGAGAAAGCCTCATTGACTCGTGAACAAGCATGGCATTTATGTTGATTGGTGTCTGCAAAATTGAAAATCGATAGTAAGAAATGTGAAACAAATGTACAATTGATAGAGTTGCTTCATAATTTCCTCACATACACATTTTGAAAATCAACTTACTGAGGCTAACACTGGTCGGGTTCAGCAACATGAAACGCATATCTTGCGAGTTTGTCAGGTCAATAGGTCTTTGTCTACTGGTTATGTTAACAGTTTGCAGACATGGAGATAAATGTTAGCGTTTGAAGTTTGAATTCTGAGAGCCAGCTTCAAATTGGCAAATACAGAATAAACACTAACAACATTGAACTGGATGAGTTGGTTCAATTGTTTCTTACCGCAGATTGAGAATTTCACTATTTGCTCCCCAGCTCAAAAGAAGTTCAGCGCACTCCATGTTGTCATTTCTCACAGCAAAGAACAGTGGGGTTTCTTTAATTTCTGTCTTATACTGGACACCTTCTGGGTCTTCCAACAGAAGGACCTGCCAATTGGCTCAAAGACCATATAAGTGACTTCCATGAAAACTTAAAGTTGCCAACTAGTTTTGGCTGCCAAAAAGTTGATGCTTTAAGAAAATTGAAAACTATGCAGAAAAGAACATATGCAATACCTGAAGTGCCTCTGTGTTACCACTACCAGCAGCAATATGAAAGGAAGTTAATCCTAATTTGTTCCTCTGGCTCACTCGTGCCCCATGCTTAATGAGAAGCCATAAAATTCTGAAACAAGAAATCCATCAAAATTTATAAAGGCAATTAACTCTATGCATCTGTGTGTGTGTGTGTGTGTGTGTGTGTGTGTGTGTGTGTGAGAGAGAGAGAGAGAGAGACTTGATCTGCTGTGGATGCAACAATCTCGACAGTTTGAGGGTCCAATGAAGAGCAGAATTTCCTTCTGCATCATCAGCATCATTTACATCTATATTTGTCTTCAGAAGCAGACGAATGACTGCTTCATCTCCTACCTATCCAAATTCCAACAAGTTTCGAATCACATATCACAGTAAAACCCCAACAGCACACAGTGACACGTATATGAAGCATATCACAAATAAAGTGATGCCCTTCATTTAGCAACTTTTTTCCTTTTCATGCAAGATTGAGTAGCGATGCATTTCCTTCTGCATTGTATTTTAAGTTACCGTGCATGCAGAAAAACTAACTAGTTGGAAGATGATACCCTTCTCATGCAATGAACAGGAATGAATTTTACCAACAAATACCCTAAACCCTAAATTCAAAAGCGGGATTGTCCCTGATATAGACATATATACACACACACACATATACATACCTAATGCATTCTTACCTCACTTCTCTTTAGTGTAATAATATAGTCCTAACTAGTTCTATTGGGAAGCAAATTACTTCCCTTCAAAATATTTAGAGACAATTTGACTTCATTGAACGAGGCACGTGCTTCACAGGTTTTTCTGAAAGACAAACAATATTTAAACAAAAACAAAAGAAACAGAGAAAAGAAAAAGACTCCAAGGCCCACAACACAAGACCAAGCCATAAAAAGAAGCCTGAGGCAGGCAGACCCAAATGTAGGCACAAAAGGGACCATACACAGAGGCTAAAGGCCCAGACCCCAACCACTTATAACTACCACACCACATCAGCACCTGGAAGAGAAGAAAACAAGGATTGTTGTTTAGTGGGGTCGTCAATTCCAGCGTAATCCATTACAAATCCCAAAACGAATGTGTTCTTCGCATAGTCTCCATCAAGCATATCACCACAATCGAGGTTCAACTTTCCCTTTTTCACAAACAAAACTTCAAACTGGCCTCCGGATCACGTGTTCCGTCGCATAGTAAAGTTTTACACATCATAGTTCTCCAAATAAAATAAAATAAAGTTTTACACATCATATGGTACCCTTGTAGCACAAAAGTAGAGAACATTTCGCTCACTACTTTTTAAGTTTTAAGTTGAGGCGAGTATATTTAAAGTCTCACTCATATTAGCTACTATTATTATAATTTAGGGATATTATTTCCTTATAAATATGAGAATTTAAGTTAAAAACGTTACAAAGAGTTTCATACTAATTTATTCGTAACATATTATGCAGTCCAAAGACTAAATCTTCTAAATTCAAAATTAGTATGGCATCTTTATGACCTTATTAAATAATTGACACGTATTTATTATCTTAACTTATCTTAATTTTGTTATTATAAATTTAATATATGTTAAACATGTATTGAGACCACATAAAAACGACATCTATTTTGAGTACAGAATATTTAATCTCTGCTGTCCATCTGCAATCATTCCTCAAGGAAAATCACACTCATCATTACGAGGCTACCACTTAACAATAAAAATGCACTAACAAAAATATGGTATTTTTCCTTTCACTGTTTGATGGTTTGAGAACGTTTCTTTTGTATAATGAATCAACAAAAAGGACAAATTGGAGAACTGTTGGGCTTACCTGGGCTGCTCGGATGAGTGGTGACATCACCTTCTTATCCGTACCACTGCTGAGAGCAACAGCTCCGAAGAGCTGAAGCAGCTCTATCTCGTGAAGCAGAATCCTCCTTTTCTCGGCATCGTCGCTCTCCGTGGCGCTCGAGGTGCGTTTGGCCGCCCTCAACGGCGTATTTGAAGGGACCAGGGACAGAGCTTCCCGTATAACGCACTCGTATATTGTCACCTTCTCTTTGGAACCCGAATCGGCATCGCGCAACTCCAACACCGCTTCGTTCACCTTCTCCGCAGCTACTGTAAGCAGAGCCGCTAAAGCAACTATACGGCCTTCAACGGCGTTTGCATATGCCACGTCACCTAGTTCCTTCGTCTTCTCACTGAGAAGTCTCACAGTCGTCAAATCCTGAGACGGAAAAAATAAATTAAATTCACCAAATTGAAGTGAGGTTTTTTTTTTGTTAATATTTAAATTGCCAGCTTTTTCATTTTCTAGGAAGCCAAACAGGCCAAGAAAAATAAAAAAAATCACCAAAAAATTTTTAAAAAAAATAAAAACCTTTTCACCAAGAACAACAACCAAGTCCTCAATGGTGTAATCATCCGGAGTCCAAATCACATCGATCCTGAAAATCAAAATGCGAATTAGGGTTTATCATAATTCGGAAATTAATTATAAATTACTTTTAAGGACAAAGGGACAAGAAAGAAAAAGAACAAAAAATTAGAAAGAGGAACAGTTAATTAATAAAAATGTTGAAATAGGTCAAAAGAGGACTGAAAAGGAAAAAGCAGAATTTCCATAAGAAGCAACATGTGCAGTGGGGTTTATGGGGAAGGGATCACCTTTTACCTTTGAAGGCAATCAAATTCTAAAAACGACTGTGTTTTGGGACGTTGTAATTGGTTGTTACCTGCTGTTAGAGAGAGACAGGTCCAGAGCAAGCTGTGCGCGTCCGTCTCGTGTCCTCAGGCCCGTACGAGCGTGTTTCTTTAGCAAAACCTCCACGCACCTCGCCGCGTGAGCCAGAGCCGCCGTGTGCAGCGCCGATTTCCCGGAATCGTCGAGCTCGTTTATCAGCGGTGTCTCTCCGACCTCTCCGGCTAGCAATGCCGACGCGCACTCCGGTGAGTCGAAGTTGCAGCAGAGGTGGAGGAGCTTCGACACCGTGCTCCGGTCAATCGCCTCCCCAGACGCCTCCGCGAACCGCTTCGCGTGAGTCACGAGTTGTGCCTTGTTGTCTCGGAAAACCGAGTTGATCAGGAGCGATTCGGCTTCCACGAAGTCGAACCGTTCGCTCTTTGCACTCCGGAGATCGTCGCCGGCCTTGGACGCGACGTTTTCGTCGTGATTGTAAGAGAAATAGGTGCATTTTGGAAGCGAGTTGGTCAGGAGCTCCGTCGCTCCAAAATTTTGTATTTCCTGCGATTAAGTAGGACTTTCAGTACATTTTCTCAAGAAAATCAAGATTAAATCAAAGATAATCAGGATTAATCAAGATTAATCGAGATTAAGAGTTCGTGGCGCACCAGATTCATCAGAAAACCCTAATTTTTGAGCGCGGATCATAAACCTCTGGACCGCCGGAGCAATGCAGCAGGCATTTATCGGAGTAACTACACGGCGGTTCGTATGCAAGCTTTGAGGTGGTAGCGATGGCGAAACCCTAGATTTAGGTTTACAGTGAGAGGCGTTTGGACGCCGTGGAAATGTTTCAGTGTCTGGTCAGTCTGGTCTTTTCACTCTTGAGTCTGAGGAAGCAGCGGAGAAACGAAATGGGAGGGAAACGGAGGGCCAGTCTGTTCCTTATAGTGGCGGACTTCAGACGGTTAATTAAACTCGGTTTATGATCCAACGGAAATTAATAATTTATTTATTTTTCCATTTACTTATTTTTTTTATTTTTGTAATACAAATAATAATAGGTAGAAATTTAGACTGAACCACGTATTAATTTTTGTAATACAAACAATAATAGGTGGAGATTTAGACTGGACCACACTATAATTTGATATTAAATTCGTCATCCGTTAGAATTGCTCGCCACTCTCCAAGGTCAAGGATGGAATCGAACCGTCGTTCTAGGAGTTGCACTCCGATACATTTCTACTATGTTACCTAGCCAAACCGCCACCTCATGTGCTAAAGACTTGAAATCTTCAATTATAAGCGGAAAGGAATAATAGTAGATTATAATACTAAGTGACCATTTATCTTTTGTGTTTAGATCTACTGTAAGATAGATTTCTTAATTTAACACATGTTACGCGATATGATCAACCCACTTGTGCTATGACATAATGATTTATCACTAATGTATATTATAAGTCAATAATATTTTAACTTTATTGTTTGTTTATTGTACAACACGTAACAGTGTGAACAGATATCACATTGTAAACTTTTCCAAAATAGCACCTCAAACAAAAATGGATAAATACCTAGAAGTTGCCCAAAACTCAGCAAAGTTTTGTTTCACAGTATGCCAAATTTAAATTTAGTATGGATACTATAGTCTATAGTTTTTCAAACGCCATATTTGTCTCAGTTATTTATTTGGGCAGTTTTGAAATAATGCGTGATGTGCATTAAAAGAAATAAAAATTAAAAAAAAAAACCCAAAGAAAAACACAAGTTATTTGAAAAACGATAAAATAATTTATATTGGATTTTCTAAATTACGAGAAGAATTTGGAATGAAAGGGTTCGCTTTGACCGTTAATAGTAGATAATTGAAGAAAGTTTGAACTAGTGATACATCATGTTGAAAAAAATGCAATACCTCACCTTTGGTTTAGTTCTTTAAATCAGTCAACGAAAGCGTCATAGCTCATTGATCTGGCTCCATGGCACAGAAAATGTTTCATAGCTCAAGCGATTCACGGAATCGAAGTCCAATCTTACGAAATTGGGTGATTTTTGCACAAAAAAATTTTAATCTGAATCAATGGAGTCTAATTTGAAACTAGCTTGCCCGTTAATTGTCGCTCCTTTTTGTTGGTAATATTTGTAAACGCATGGCCCCATTGATTTTCAAAAGAAGCAAGTTTTTGTTCTTCCTAAACAAGTTAGGGCAGACGAAAGGGGGAAAGTAGTACAAAAACCGCACTCCCGCTAGGAAAACTCTCCAAACTATAAAAACTTAGGGCATAGAACCCAACCAAATGTTGCAAACCACACTACAATTCTTTGCGAATCTAAATCTGTTCCAGCTGAAGCTGCTCGTTCATATCTTCGTGCGAATTCCAGATTGATACCGTGGCGTTGCAAACAAGGAACACATTGCTTCGAGTTGTTGATCATATGACATTTGATCCGAGCAAGCGTAACCACCATGCTTCTCAACTTCTGCAGCATATGCTCCAATCTCAACGCCTCGCCTCCCTCAAACAACGTCGCAATTTAAGTCCAAGTGACCGGAACCTTTTCAATTCGAACTTTCCCACTTATTACAAACTAAATAGGCTTGATTGTGTTGGATCGATTCAAGGTTGGTTGATCATGGTCGATGTTGAATGTTGGAACGTAGGGAGTTTCGGTGCTTTCGCAAATCCTTGGTCGTTCCACTTGCTACCCGGTCAGCGTAATGGTACTCGTTTTTCTACTGTCAACTTCTTCTTCGATCCGATATCAGGAGATGGAGTTATGCTTCCTTCTCAATCCACGGTTCCATGTGAGGGCAGCGACGGGCCTTCCTTCTTCAAAAAAGTAGTAGCCTCTTCAGCGCCAACAAGCCCGCATTGTCTCGTGGCAGCCCTGTGTTGGCATGGCCGGCTAGCGTTCTGCAGACCGACCGATCAATCATGGACTTTCGTTGATCAAGGCAAGGCCAGAGGGGTCGAGTTTTGCGACATAGAAATAATTAACGGGAAACTACACGCTGCATTAAGGAATGCGCCCGAGTTTTTAGTAGAGTTCAACATTGAACTAGACGCCGCCCGCCCTCCTGCCTATTTCGCCGAAAGTTTGCATATGCTTGAACCTGTGCAAATTCCTTGCCATATTACTACAAGCGATCAAGGGCTGAAAGATTTGACGTCAAAGGAACTGTGTATGAAGAATGTTCTTCATCGGAGTTATAGCTTTGATCTCGAGGAGGATGAGGTAGTTCCCTGGACCGAGATCAGATTTGATGATGATTCCACTACTGCTCCACCTAAGAAGGTTGGATTTAGAGTAAGTCGGGGACCGGAAAACATCAGGAGAGTCTTCAGACAAAACTGGAAAACCACCAAGCGGATGCATCAAACGCAGTGTGGCCGAGATCAAGCTCCTGGCCTCCTTTGCTTAGTTAGATAGTCTCTGCACTCGGCTGCAGAATTTTTTTTTTCACATTAACAACAATAGATCCTTATCCCACTCGGTTGCATGAATCATAAAACATCATTGCGCTTAACATGTTAATTTTTTAAGTTTAGTACAAATTCATGAGCTTAATTACGTGGTGTCACCTTTAAAGTTTTGAACATCTAGGTATTAACAAATCTAGTAATTTATTAATTCCAATTGTTCAGTTGAATAATTTTTTTGTTATTGGTAAATTACAAATCGACATGCACGTTCCCGGTTTAAGCCCCTTTTTTTCACGTACACTTTGTTTCGGGTTTAAAAAATGAGTAATGCTAGGTAGACCAAATTTTTTAAACCAAATTTACAAACTAAATGATGTGGTTGTAGATGATTAGATTATTAATTAAGTGTCGATTAACATGTTTGTTTCTTATTGGTGACACGTCATTTGATTTGCAATTTGGATTAAAAAATTTGGCCTTCCTAACATTACTCTTAAAAAAATAGTATGCTAGCAACATTTTCTTTCCGAAAACATACAAAAGGAAGCAGAAAACGGGCTTAACCCGAGGACATGTTGATTCGAAATCAAGCAATTTGATTCATTTATTACACTTTATTGGCCGAAAATTTTGAATTGAAACAGGTAGTATTTGCATGGATTGATTTGGATAAGCATATGTCACAATCCATATTTTTAATGTTTCTTAATAAAAAAAACTTATAACAAAAACGTTTACGAGCAGAAGTGTTTTCCAAAAGTTATATTGCGGGAAAGATGAGAAAGGCTAAGTACTTGTGTACTAAAAGAACCGCAAGGGAAAGTTTACAGGGCTTGCAAATCTTGACAAGATTCCCATATTCCCACCAAATCCTATATCAACTAAGGACATGCAGGAGTTGGACAAACCCAATGCATGCAAGCCTGAAGCCACGCACACAGAAATTGCTCTTTCAATCTCTTAGAACCTTGCATGCTCATCGTATAAGATCTTTACTGAATTCCATATACAAACTGCATCATGGTTCTGGGAATGGATTCATTAATCCGGATTGGGAGGAGGATCTATAACTATAAGCATACAATTGGTAATCGGTCATCGGCTCGAGTTTCCGACGATGATCGGAGCAAGCGTTGCCATTCTCCTGCTCGTCAACTTCCCCGGCTTATGCTCCGCTCCACTAGTCGAAAACTCAACAATACACATCGTAAAGATCATTGTTTTCTCAGTCTAAGCGACGAAAAGATTTACAAACTATCGAGTCCCTCTTGTAATAACGACTGTGTTGGGTCGATCGAGGGTTGGTTAATCGTGGTTGATCATGAATTCGTCCAGCCGGCCGAGGGTTTCAGATCATTCCAGTCATTGAATAACGAGAGCCGTAGTTCTTTTGGTGCTATCTACTTCTTGAATCCGACATCACGCGAACGAGTTAGAGTTATGCTTCCATCGCAATTCAACTTTCCTTGCGGCAAGGGCAACCAACAGTCCTTCAAGTTCAAGAAAATAGTAGCCTCTTCAGCACCAACGAGCCCGCATTGTGTTGTGGCAGGACTTTGTTCGCAAGACTTTGACGACCAAAAAAAGGAAAAAAGACTTTGTTCACAAGGCCGTTTGGCAATTTGTAGGCCTACTGATATGTCATGGACTCTAATTGAAGGTTGGGATGTCCGAGGGCTCGACTTTTGCGACATAGAAATAATTGACGGGAAATTATACGCGGCAACAAGAGAGGCATCGGAGTTTATCATGGCGTTTGACATCGAAGATGCCATGAAAAACGTTGGTCATCCTAACTATGCTGTTGAAAATTTGGTTATGCGTAAGCCCGGGCCAATTCCTTTACAAATTACCACAAGGGACGATGGAGAAATCAGAGACGACGTTTACCTAGCAAAAGATGCTGCATCGAAGGAGCTGTTCATGATTTTCCGCGGTAATAGCTTTGTTCGTGAGAAGGATTCGATAATCTGTTGGTCGGACATCAAGGGTTGTGACAATTTCGTTATTCCGCCGGAGACTTTTGGATTTCAAGTGTTCAGGTTGGAGTGTGCTGGTAATGGTCATGAATGGGTGATAGTTTCGGACCTTGGCGATCGAATATTGTTTGTGAGCAAGGCTAGCAACATGTTCCTCTCTGCAACCGATACTGTTTGCGAGAAGACACTTGAGAGAAACTGCATTTGTTTTGCGTTCGATAATTTCTGCTCGAGTTCACCGTCGAGGGGGCGCGATATTGGGGTGTTTTCGTTGACAAACAAGAGCATCATGAACTTCAACTGCCTCAAGGATTTACGTGGAGAATTAGACGCTCCACCTATATGGTTCACATCAAATAATTGATGACTTAGTTAAATTGCTTTTAGTTAAATTTTCAACATACCCAGCTAGGTTAATTTGTCATCCATTTTAAATTTTAAGTGGTGTTCAAGACGAATGGATACTTTGAGTCTCTAAATAGATAGACTCAAGGAGGATAGAGACCCCATTGGTGATGCCATAGTATGTATGAACAACCTCTTATTCAAAAACCGAGATTAAATTATTATGTTCAAGCGTCATTTCTGAGCTGTTAGGGTTTTTGGTAATTTTATTTTTAGTTTGTTCAGTGTTTTTGTTTATTTTTTAAGATCAGAATTCATATGAAAGATTGTTATCAGTGAGCACAGTACAAATGAGTAAGATTCTCTATTTCCCAAATCTACTCCTCTCCCTCCCTTCCTCTTTCACGAACTAGGATTCTCTGCCCTCAAAATCTCCTACCCTTTTCTCTCCCCCTTCCACATTTTCTTCTTTGTTTTTCTCTCTCTATAAAAAATTCAACACACGATGTTGTTGTGGCTTAATCATGACCGTTCAAGTAGGAGGGAGAGAGAAATTTAAAGGGAATAGAATTCTACTCCCTCTCTCACTTTCCTCTTTACCATTTTCTCTCAATAAAAATGTCAAATACAAAATGTTGATGTAACTTAATCATGACCGTTCAACTAAAAAAGACTGAATTTTCTAGTAAACAGTCATCTGCCTTGGCTCTCTCTTCCACCAACTCTCCTCTCACTAATATTCTCAACTCTCAAAACTTGGGCATTACCCTTTTGTTGTTTCATGCATATCATATGAATCCCACGAGTGTCACCATAAACTTACCCAAACCAAAACTAATGGGCTTTTTAAGGCCCATTATTCAATTTCTTACGATGATCCATTATCTCCTCTGTCTAAAGCCCAAAAGGGGTTTGCTTCTTATGTGTTTTGCGTTTTGTGTCTTAGAACTGTTTATATTGAAGAAATTTCATTTCGTATTACATGAGGAGAAAGATGAAGTAAATTGTTCAGCCCCCTCAAATAATTGGAATTTTATGTCCGTTTTGCTTTTCTAATATTGTGGATGTGTTCATGATAAGTGCGAGTAAACATTTGAAAATTTAATTTCTAACATAATTTTGTACATATTGACTATAAATCTACACAAATTATGATATGTCTATCTAAATTTGTTCTCGGCACTTAATGTCAGAATATTAATATTAATAAGAGAATTATTATTAGCATTTTAAAATAATTATTTTGCATTCATCTCTACCAAAAAAAGGGAAAGCAAAATTTCTGCGAGAGAATGCCAACAATTACTTTGATGCCTAAAATTGCTTAAGAAAACAAGTGACACGGAACTACAGTGAGGATGTGAAAAGACTGTAAAGCCCTCACACACAGACGGTAATGACTAAAGAATCATTACAAAACCCTGGCGCTGGTTTTCCCTCGCTTTCCCGACATAAAATCAGGGTTTTGCTTTGCCTCCAGAGCTAGGGTTTTGCTTTCTCACGATGGTGGCGGACGCGGAGAAGAAGGCCAAGCTCACTGAGCGAGCTCCGGAGGACGACGCCTATCACTTGGACAAGGAGTTCGTGCTTTCCGTTGAGAAGTTGCAGGAGGTTCAGGACGAACTCGACAAGGTTCTGTAGCCTCTCTGTTCTCTCCCTCTCTTTCTCTTTATGCTGCGTGTGTGTGTGTGTGTGTGTGTGTGTGTGTGTATTGGCAATGTGTATGCATAAAAGTCTCTGTATGTCATATAGCTCATAAGCGTGGCTTTTAATTTCAATTTTTTTTGGGGATTTTAATCACCTCGCTGAGCTTTTCATTTTTAGTTTTTATAACATTTTTCCTTTTGTTTTTTGTGGTATGAGTGGTGTTGGTATCTGAATTTGAATTCGTATGTTCTTGGTATTTTAGAGAATGTGACCTGAGGCATCATCTTCTAGTGAAGATTTTGGAATTCGGGTTTTTGCAAGGTTTGGGAATCGAAACAGGAGAAATTTATGTTCGTGTGAGTGTCTGTTTAGGCTATTTTGCGTTACTTGTGAGTCTTGCAAGACCTTTTTCTTTCTTTTCGTCATTATAAAGGGAAAATCGTGCATAAGATTGAGTATTTTGTTTCTTTTTTCGTCAGCTTTGCAAGAATTTGTGGGGAATGTAGTTGGCAACGTTATTAGGTCATATCAAGACAGTGTTAATAAATGAATTTCCTATGAAACCTTCCTTTTGGACTTGTTGATTTGTGATAAGAAGGTTATATTAGAATGGTTTGGTTGGTTCATTGGATACAGCTTAAGATTTCATATTGGTATATAATGCTGATGAAGCTTGAAATTGCATTGGCACCCCACAGGTTGATGACGAAGAGAGTGACAAGATTTTGGAAATTGAGCAAGAGTGTAACGAGATACGCAGGCCCGTCTATGTGAAACGGAATGAGATAATAAAAACCATTCCTGACTTTTGGCTAACTTCTGTTAGTGATTCAATCTATTTCACTTCATCTTGTCCAGAATGTTTAATGGTTGATACAGAATTTGCGCATGTGTATAACTTGTGCATTATTGCTCCACGCAGCTCATGAGCCATCCTGTGCTTTGTGATATTTTGAGTGAAGAAGACCAGAAGGTCGGACAAATAGTTCGTTACTTTAGCTTAGATTTTCGTTTATCCTCCTATTGTCTTAATTCTTTCAGCTGACTGAATCTTAACAGTTATGTGTATTTACTATTTCTGTTATTTTCTTCTTGACACAGATATTCAAGTATTTAAATTCTATTGATGTGGTGGACTTCAAAGATGATAAGATGTTAGGATACTCCGTCACATTCGTAAGCTTCTTGTTTCCTTGTTGAGTTTATCTTGGTCACACACACATTCTATTCTCCGTTCGCTTTTCTTTTTTCTCTTTGTATTTTGCTCCAAATATATAATGCCCATTCTCTCCGATAGTTTTTGAATTAGTCTTTGCTAACGCCTCTTTCTAATTCCTCTATTTCAGAACTTTAATGGCAATCCTTATTTTCAAGATACAAAGCTGACTAAAACTTTTACATTCATTGATGGTGAGACAACAAAAATTACTGGTACTCCCATCAAATGGAAGGAGGGCACGGTATTCACCGCACTTGCCACTTTGGCCCTTGTCGTCTTCTTTTTTCTCCCTTCATAAAATTTACTGGAGTTGTATATTGTGTAGGGTCTTGCAAATGGAGTTACCGACGAGAAAAATGGAAGGAAACGACCACATGTTGATGAGAGGTTATATTCTTTTTATTCTACGTGTTCTTTAATAGTTAATACTGTTTTGTTAGGCTAGGGTTCAAGGGTTTATGAACTATTTGGTCCTCTTTTTTGCTTGGCATAAAATGTGAGTCCCCTGTTTTTTTGTACATCTGAACCAGAAAGTAAAACATTTAGTTAGATTCTGTTCAAATTTTTTTCTGCATAAGACTTAAATCCATCTGTTGCTGTAAACTCTTGTCGCTGAGCGATGTAGTTATCTTCTCTTTGATTTAACAGGCGTATCAGAGATTAGTATTTGCTAATCTATTTTAATTATTGCAGCTTCTTCAGTTTGTTTGACTCAGCTATTGAACATGACGAGGTAACGCCTGTTTTTGTTTATCTATATTCACGGAGTAACGCTTGTATGTATCTGTGCGTGCTAAATTTTCATATGTTAAATGCTTCATTTGAAAGCAAATTCATCTGATAAATATCACTCGGGAACCATCAAAATCGATGGTAGTTGTTTGCCATTGTGTAGTTTTTATAGTTTCATCCTTTTAAGATTTAACTGTAGCCGGTTCCTATGGGGTTTAAATTGAAGTTGAAGAAATCTACTTTTATTTTCCTTTTAATCCTTACTGATCTTTCGTTCACTGTGACATTGCAGATGGTTGAGATAATTAAGAACGATTTATGGCCCAATCCTCTAAAGTATTTTAATAATGTAATATTTTCTTCTCATGACTGTATATTTGTTATGATTTTGAGCTTTGAAGTTTCCCTTTTCAATCTAACCATGGCGGGCAGGGTAACTTTTTGAATTCGTTGTTTCAGGAGGCTGATGAAGAGGAGGTCGATGAAGAGGATTCTGAAGACGATGAAATGGTAACAAGGATGAAATTTCACTATCTATATCTTGCGTGCATCTTTACTCTTCTTTTCTAATGCGTGTTGTGGTTAGACCCGATGTTGTAAGGATTTGCGATGCGCACTTGAATTACATCTTCTGTAGTGTGTATAGGCAAGTCATGCGTGCGGTACATCCATAGTTCAGTTGACATTTTGATAGGTTCTCTTTGTTTCTTTGTTCGGTTCTGCTTTTGAAGTCATGGTTTTCCTTTTCATATTCATGGGCGGGTTCTGAGAGGCGGTCGATCGCTCACTTGTGTCCCACAAATCGGGATCCCCATCTCCTTGAGAGTCTTGTTGCATATGTATATTCATTCTAGTCAGAGTTCATCACCTTGGATATTATTATTGAATTGAATGATTTTCCTAACTTCTGGATGCACATGTGCAGGAGAATGGTGACGAAGAGGAAGACGATGACGAGGAAGATAGCTAGATTCTTCTGGGGCCGTCTTCATTTTTGTAGCTCCTTCATGAATAGCGGCGATAGAAACATCACCGGTTTTTTGTCTTGGTCAATCAGCGATATGAAGGGTTCTAGTAGGATATACGGGAAAAGAAGAAGCCTTGTTGCATATAAATTAGTCTCGGTTTATCGTTTAGGCCTTTTGGGTTTTTGTTTTTGTGTGGTCTACCGGCTATCAAAACCAAGCACAGTAGCATTTTAGAATTCATACAGGTAACGTCATTTAGTGGGATAAGATTTAATTGTTGTTGTAGTGTACCCGCTATATATAGTTCAATATTATAGCTAATGAATTGTATTCTGGTTTATTTACCTCCAAATATTGCCTGATTTTTTCCTAGAGGTTTAAACTCAAAATATCTTGGTTTTTTTGTCACGTTGGAGAGAATTGTCATGGGGCGGAAAGGGATCCTCTTCGGATTTCTTCCACCAAATCCATCAATCCGGGTCCTTGAAATTTGATCTAACGGCTAAAAACAGGGGCTCTTTTTAAAAGTTATAATAACTTTAACCGTTAAATCAAATTTCAAGAGTCCGGATTGGTGGATTTGGTTGAAGGGATCTGGAGAGGATCCCTTTAAGTCATGGGGCTTGTCCTAATTCTGACCCAACAACCCGCCCTCCCTCATCGCATTAGCTAGCCCGAAGGGCTTAAAGCTCTTTGATAATATAAAAAGGTAAGGCTAGTTGTGTGGACCGCCGTCGAGGCCTACGTCCACCGTACACATCACTGAGATTCCTCAAATGTATCCGGCCGATCGGCCAAAAAAACCGGCTTTTTGGAAAGCAGTACAAATCAAGTAGTAAAGATGTAGGAAGGTGTCCAAGAAGAGTGGCCCCAATGCTGAATGGATAGTGTAACTGAATTAAGGAAGTCATTTGGCAAGGGTATAGCTTTGTCGGGTAAGAGGAGCATTCACCCTCTGCACCCGACGTCTTTCGGAGTTTGAATTCTTCTAATATGAGCTATATGAATCCTAGAACGCCAATGAGCCGTCAGAATCTCACGAGGCTCCCCAAAAAAAATGCAACAAAGTTGGAACGCAGAGTAATTGTATTCCCAGCTGAAGTGTATACTAATATGAATCATTCATGGCTATTGTATTGTACAAATCACATCTTTACCTAAGAAGAAAATGGGGATTGAATCCCTCCCATACCGCACCCTCTCCCAATTTCGGAACCAGGTCGTCACCGTTGGAACCAACTGCATCCTCGTGCGATTTAACCACTAACAAATACAGGTTAGAGATCAAAGGGTTCCTAAGAAACGGATCGATAGCTTTACCGAGTTTGGCAACATCAGACTGTAGATGCTTGTTATCGCCAGTTTTCCCGTTGAATATGCAATTCGAGAGGGCGTAGAAGGCGAGCAAATTGGCATACAGGGGCAGAAATGCATCCTTGTGGTTGCCCGCTCCACCAACCCAATCCGCTCCACCTAGTTTCGCAATGCGGTCCTTGGCAAATGAGGTCAACTGGCAGGAAAATCTGAGCCTCCAATCATGTAGATAATCACTAAACTGTTGTTTGTTCCGAAAGTCAGCCGCCCAAGATTTTGAAATTCGAAGCTTGTCCAGTTGAGAACAACACAGTTGACAGATGAACAGCTTTTCCTCGTGATGATTGTCAATTTCCTTATCAAATACCTGTCTCACAAGATCTCCTTTCGGCACCTCACGATTTGAAGCATTCAGCACCCAGCGTAAAAGATAATCGAAATACCCAATCCAGTGGCCAAAGACGGAAGATAGATGCTCAAAACAAGATCCTATCACTTTCTCCACTTGCGTCGGGACTACTCCACCATGAGAGCTACCGGATCTTTTGCTCGTAAAACACCCTTGAATGCCCATGGCAAGCCTTTCTCTAATCTCATCATCTTCATCCTCCAGCAGCTGGATGCATGTGAACCATATATCTAGTATTTGATGTGCGTAGAAATTCACCGCTTCTTTTGGTTCAAAAGTAGAACATGGATTTTCAGAAGGGATTCGGTTATTGAACACAGTGTAACCGATAAGCTCAGCTTGCTCTAGCAAACCAGATGCTATGATAGACTCTGCTGCTGCCATGCGCATGTTTATTGGCTCAGACGAGGCACTATGTTTCATAATTACGTTGGTGAAAAAGGAAATTATGCCATAAAGTCGGGTCAACTTTTCTAACCGATCAGAGTCACTGTTATCCGAAAGAACAGAAGTTGTTAATAAACCTGCAAACCTCTTTATGCAGATTCCGAAGCAGCAGATGAGTGTTTGTTGAGCTTTTGCATGTCTCGTGAACTTGTACAACGAAATCAACTTATCCCAAAGCAGAAATACAGAATCGCATTCCATACTACCAATGTAAATTGTTTCCGTGCATTTTACATCCCCAAGCTTCTGAAACTGCAGTGTATTCCAAGTGAATAGAATCCTCAGAATGTAATACGAGCATCTGTGGTACTTCTCCATATCCAATAGATTAACCACTGTCGTTTGGAGGTTAGTTCTAAACCAGTGCTGAATAACCCTAATCTCACTGCTGTTATCATGGGACTCATGACCAGATTCTGTTGATGTTATGAATTTCAGCAGCCACTTCAATGTTGCAAGTCGAACTTCATATTCTGAATCCGACAAAGAGCGGACCAGCCTTTCCTGGAGTCCCGCAAAAGAGTTTTCCATTTCAGGTATCTCCATAAATCTTGAATTACTCTGAGAATACCTCTGAGGCGTCTGAAAAACCTCTTCAGCCATTTTATCAGATGCTTGAAACACGCAACTGAAATAGGAGACTGCTGCTTGTTGTCGGAGTTCTGCCATTGTTGGATCATAATACGAACGCCCATTAGAAGCTTTTACATCTAAGCATTCTGTAGATAACTCCAAAAGTAGGTTGCGGAGAGCATAAACGTTTTTGCTCGTATGGCACGTCCTTGCAATACTGAGCATGTGATCCAGCAAATTTAGGAAAGAGGCATTGAGGATTGGACAAGGGCACAATCTGGGTTTTCCGATCCATGAATGCGCTAAAAGAGCTTGAAACAAATCACCAAGAATCTGATCTTTCTTTGAGGAATCAGCCAGATTTCTACAGTTCGTATCCAAGAGAGAGCTCAACTGCAATAGAATTCCATGAGTCCAATTATAAGAACTCTGTTGTCTTCTTCTGGTTTTATCAAATAATAGGGACAACTCAGGAGTCCATGTAGCTTGGTCATCTCTTCTAGGCAACTCGGATACTATATTGAGGAGAACACTTGGCAACTTCTCGTTAGATACCAGACCCGCTAAAGCTCTAGATGCAAGAACACGGACTCTTAGATTGCTTTGTGTTGAGCACTTTCTAATGAAGGGCATTAACAGAAAAGGATCCACGTCATCTCCAGTATCGCTTGCGATTGTTGAGGGCTTCAGCCTGGATAACAGAATCAAGACAGGGCACAAGCTTGGGTGCACAGCATTTTCTAGGTTGGATTCAGATTGTCCAGATATCCCGTCCCCAAGCAACACTGTCGCAGCTTTCAGTTCCTTGATTAGAAATGGATGCAATAAGGGATACCTTCAAGGAAAAAGGATATTTTGATTAAAGTTACAGTTTACTCAGGAAACCAAATAAAAAATCAAAGCATTTAGCAAGAACCCATGATAGTACGAAATAACTAGTCAAGGAATCCATACCGATGAAAAAATTCCACCCCAGTTAGCGCACGCCTTGATGACTCTCGTTTTTGGACATTAAGGAATCCAATCATGCGACGTACCAAAGCAGTGTATGCCAGACAAGCACTATTCCGGACCTCCCAGTGGGGAGAAGAAAAGGAGCGAACTGAAACAATCATAGCCTCAGCAGAAAAACCTGAGGTATCAGCAGCCAGGTTTGTATCATTGAAGGCGGCCCTGAGGACATTGAATGCATGTACAGTAGGAATGACACCCTCATCACGGATCTTTGAAACCTTGTCACTAATATCTATATCTGACGAGACCGCAGACTCAAAAACTTTGTCCGACTTAATTGAGGGCAATTTACCCATGTCGCCATTAGAGTTGTTGGTTTCAACCAGACCCACAAAAGATGCATTAGCAACATCTATGAGCCACCGTAAAGCTCGTGGGAGAAGTTTCTTAGGTGCACCTTCTGGCTCTGAGAGGAACAGTGCTATAAACGCAGCAGGAATACCTGCACTTCTCCTTAACAAGTCATCCACTGTTTGACCCTTGGCCACGGTTCTGTCCATAAGCTGCTCCATCCAGGATTCTGTTAACTTGCAAAGTCTGAATGGTGATGGCATAATCCAACAAATAAAAGTCATGAGAGGCATGAAAACCTTATACTAAAGTTGTTGCCTTGACATAAATAATAACATAGTATATAATATTACAATGTACAAACTTGAAAAATAACTATAAAAAAAAAACCATAAACATACCGAGGATCATTTGAACAAAGTAACCGGTTGCAAAGAGCTGTAAATCCGGCCCTCGTTTTATCAATTGCACCGTTGTGCTTCATCTTCAAAAGGACTTCCAAGAAGTGATTCCCAATTCTTTCAAGTTGTTTCACATCAAGCATTGCATCCGAAGCCATCATAACTGAAGCACAAGAAGAGGTGGTTTCTGAATCTAATGATTCTGAGGAAGGGGTACTTGGTAAAGGAATCTTTCTTGTGATAGTTCCCAAAAGAAGACTCACCTGAAAATTTATGGCAAAATTAACATGGTCCACATTGACATAAATTTACAAAACCTTGGTCTTGACTGTACATTCTCCGTACTACAATATCATTTATCCTCGGCATTTGAGGGTTAAAGTATATAGATTCAACTATAAATCCATGTTCATAACTTCTTAAAGAAACTATCACATCAATGACATATTAACTGCATTCTAATGCAAAACCATAAGTTAACGACAATTTGATTACCTCTTTCATCGCAAGCCAACAGCCAACCATTACACTTTGTTCTGATCGCCTGTTATTCTGGACAAATTTGTAATTTTTGTCTTCATCCTCCAACAGAGATGTTTTCACCTCCACCTCATCTGGAACCTCTGATAGGAAAGAATCATCATCATCAACAACCACTTCATCCATGTCCTCAGGGAGATGCCAAGCATCTGCAGAGACGACCCAAAGTGCCAAAGAAGTTATTCGCATTACAAGCTCCAAGAGCTTCTCTAGTGAATGTCTCATCTCTGAGATACTAGACTGTGCTATGTCAGAGTTGAAGTCCAATTCCTCAAAAGCATATCGTAGAGTGAGTAATACCCCATGAACAAAGCTGTTCTGACATGCTTCAGAAAGATCCTTCTCCCCTTCCTCTATGGAAACATCCAACCATTCAATCAGTGACCTTATATATTCCATCACAGGATATCCAGAATTATAAGTTTGATTATCTCCGCTTTCCAAGCCAGAGAGACAAGCTACATTAACTGAAGCTCGGACTGTCCATCCTAGCTGTAAGACATACTTCCTGAAAATCAGCCTTAAAGTCAGAGCTCCAGCATCAGTTTCTCTCACTCGTGGACTGCAAACTAATTTCTTAGCCCATAAAATCACGTTCTGGACCATACCTTGATCTGAAATTCCAGGAAGTGGGGTCGGAAAATGTAACAATATGCGAAAAGAATTCTCTCTCAGCCTGTCCCAACTATCAATTATGGATCCCACTAACAACAAAGTTGAATCAGGTAAGGTCATTCCTCTATTATAAGGATAGAGACAGTCTTCCACACATAAAGAACCATTTTTCTCTTGAGTAGCAGGCACAATAGACCAAACATTGAGCATTATTAGAATGAGCTCCATTGCCATTATTTTTCTCTTATAAGGTGCAGAAGGATAGCAAGAGAAAAATAGAAATGAACTTAACCACCTCATGAAACAAAAAAGATCGCTTGCTCTGTTAGCTTCAGTATGTTCACTTCCAATTGAAAGATGCATTCCATTGCTGTTACTATGTTCCAGGGGTTCCCAGCGTCCCTGCTTAAATTGTCTCTCTAATGCTGTTCGGACCCGAGCAAAAAACTTTCTGAACAAGCTACTCCACTTCATTTGGAAAGCTGTAGAGCAACACCTCATGTTCAATGGCACTGCTTCCTTTAATAACATGAGTTCTAAATGGGAAGGTAAACTAGCTGTCTTGGGATTCAAGAAAAGTGTCTCTGCAGCATCCACGCGTAATGAATCATCAACATGGGTCAATGCCAGCACTAGCCACTCAACACGAACTTCAACCTTTATCCCCTTGATAGAAACAAGAGCATGTCGTTCGGGGAAATTTGTCTCCGGTCCACCAAAATTTTCACGTACTGCGTAATCAATGTCCCCTTCGAGCAATGCAAGTAAACGAGATACCTTCAGCAATGAAACTAAGATGGCCACCTTCTGTTGAACTCTCGGTTCCATGTTTCCACGACAGAGCTCAGGATATGACAGTTGACTTTCACCCTTGCTCGGACCAACTGAAATAAAAGCAAGCATAGCAAATATACTGTCCTCATCCACTTCAAGTAAAATTGGCAGAGCATAAGTGTTCAAATTAGAACGGAGCTTTGAAACCCCAGAAGCAAGTCCAAACAAAATTGGAGGCAGACAATGCCCCCTATAAAGTGCATAACCACCTTCAACACCATCACTGCTCCAACACTCGTTACGCAATTCCTCAAGTAAAATCTTCAAAAATGATGTGAGAGCACAGCACACGTCATCATCAATGTACGCACGTATAGTGTCAAATAGCAAGCCAGGACTCATATCCAACATAGTTTTTGCACCTAATCTCTTGGTCAGTGAACCCAAAGGAACATATCTTCCCTTGCAGCGAGGACCCAGACGAAGAAGATCTGAAGCAATGCTTTGCAAGAATGACCTAATTCTCTCACTACCTTCTGACCAGTGTAGAGTGGATCGAATGTCTAGGAAGAGATCAAAAATGAGATGAACTTGTTTGACTGTTTGACTCAAAGGATCTTCCAAATTATTCCATACGATCCTCAATATCCGGGTACCCATCTCCACCGGAATCGGATCATAATCCTCGGATGTGATGGTAAGATTAGCTAACATCGAGGTTTTTATTTGTTGCAAACAAATCTGCAACACAGTCAATGCATGAAAGTTAAAATGGCTATCGGTAGGGTTCTCGCAGTAGTTACATAACTCAGGCAAAATTCCATCATACAGTATAGTCTTAACACAGTTGCCACCATTGGTATGACTCTCGTAGCCATTCGAACTACCCTTTGACACATCGAAATGGGTATTAAGCACTGCTCTCGAAACCGCGGTAAGAATCCCCCGTAGCAAGCAAAGTCTACTCAAGTCCGATAAACTATGAATTTCAGTGTACATATCCCCTTTATAAGGAAGTTTGGCAATGGCATTCCTTTTCTCACTATCTGCATTAGCATCTAAACTACTACTACTACAATCAGTTGGGTGAAAAATACCTTCCATTATAAACAAGCCGAGCTCTTCTGGACTGAGACGCACTTGCAGGGCTGCACAAAAGCTCACTCCAGCAGCCACATAGCAGTCCCTCGAAAAAGCCACCGATTTCAGAACGCTCAAAATAACAGCCACACTCATCTCCAACACATTCGAACGACCAGCATTATCACAACCACCCCCAGAACCACCATTGAACTCCTCGAATTTCGAAGGGAAGCGCTGAAGCAGATAATACAAACAAGACAGAGCCTCCTGGCATTGCTCCATAACGATCGGAGAAGGCCGAGAGTACGCTTTCGTCTCCGAAATCAGAGCATCCAAGCTCGAAACAGTATCGCAAGCGATCAAAACGGCGCATTCTTCCACAATTTCAACCAAAAACCCCAACTTTGGCATACCCATTACCGATAAGGCCGACCGGGACACGCAGAACCGCTTCCCTCTACCGCCGCCGTAGTCTTCGCAGAGCTTCCGATAGCATCGCCTGATCAGAGCCTGAAAAGTCCGAGCCTTTGCCAAAACAGAGACGAGGGTCTTATGCAGAGGCAGCGAATTTTCCAGAAACAGAAGCTCCAAGTAAAACGCCGCCGCTTCGGAGACCAGAGCTTCGTCCCCACTGGCGAGTACGTCGCCGAAAGCGGCGGCGAGGCCCTTAGTGTGGTTGAGCTGGGCGTATGTGGAGTTCAGAGAGACTAGCTCTTTGAGCAGGGAGAAGAACTTTGAGGTGGCGATTTGCGGCGGGAGGGAGTTCAGAGAATCGGTGTAGGTGGCGGGGATGACGACGGTGTTGTAGGTGTAGCGGTGGCGGTGCTGGATTGCGCGCCATTTGGAGGACATGGTTGGAATTTTCAAGCTCTGCTTGGAGCCGGCAGCGTTGCCGGGGTTGCTGCTTGTTGGTTATTGATTACTGATCAGCCGTTGGAAACTTAGAACCAGCAGTTAGGGCATACGTCATACCGGACAGAACTATTTAGTTCAAATGTTTCGTCCAAGTGGCTCAAGATCTTGCAAAGTATTTGCTAATGAGTACGGAATTTGGTTTTATTGAACTTGCGTGCTGCTTTTCCTTTTGTTTAATAAGCACGTGTCGTGTTTAAAATTGACACAGAAACATTTAAAAAATTTATCAATTTCTAACGCGACACGTTTTATATTTTCAAATGTGCACAAACATAAGATTTAATGTGAACATTATTAGCACAGTTAAGAACACGACACTCTTTTTGCTTCGCTCTTTTATGAATAGTGTGAGTTATTATTTTGTTGTATTATTATTGTAATATCATATATGCGTTAAATCGATTTGTAAGTTGGCACAAACACGACTTGTAAATAAATGGGTATACAATAATCACTACCATTGCCACCAATTAATTTGAGAGCATGGTCTACAATTAGGCAATGAGAAGAAACTCCTTGCAACGAGATACAAATGTGACAGTTTTCCGAGTCAATCACATACGAACCTACATGAAAAAGTTAAATCAAATCATATTGCATGATTAGCTTAGAATAACACTACTGTTGCACCCCCAAGGTAAGTACCCTCAACTACATCAATGTCATCATCGTGGGTTTGTTTATGGGCTTCCTTTAGCTTCCCTTTGATGCAGCAAGCTGAATGAACTTGGGCCCGTATGTACGGTCGAGCCCAAAACTATTTATAACTTTGTTTATGGGGCCCATAATCCATTTTTGTCAGTATGCTAGACCTTGACTGTCGGTAGTAGCATGAAAATTTTGCTTCCATGAATTACCAAATGCATGAAGGAAAGATAGTCTTCATCTCTCGTTGAGATATGAGGAATGAGAATGCCTATAAATACTTGGTTGCTTGCTCTTCGGCTTCAATTGACATGAAAAGAAAGAGGATGTAGAATATTGTAGATGAGAGTTGAAGGAAACTGAACCTATTTTCGAAAAAACATGGTTCGGTTTCCCCCAACATCTCATCTACCATCGTCTCTCCATATCAATTCAACTTCTCATGCTGTTTTAAAAGCTGGATGTGAGAATTGGAGGGGACTAAACAAATTAAAATCGCAATGGAAAATTCCTAATTTGTTTAGTTTTCTCCAATATCTCATCTCCGACGTTTAAACTGAAAATTGCTCTTAACATCCCAATGTTATTTTAAAAGCCGTATGTGAGAGTTGGAGGGGGCCAAACAAATAGGAATTATTATATTAATGGCCACAGTTTATTTGGTTTCCTCCAACATCTCATCTCCGACTTATAAAGTTCACTCCCAGACACAAAGAAAGCTTTTGATAGTTGTGAAGTCTTCAACTTTGTTGTTCATTGGCGTTGCCGTCTACATCTAAGCGTGCGTTTACGTAAGCATAATGGGAATAAAAAAAAACGGAATTAAATTCTGATTACGGATTACTCCGGTGTTTACTAAATATTAGGGAATCAATAGTGTGGTGGGCCCCACCTGAAACAAGGAATTCAATTCCTGAAATTGGAGGAGTAAGATTCTCTGGATATATGACGTATTTGAATTTCAGGAGGGTGAGGGAATCAGGAATGCATTTTTTCTTCCTATTATGCCCTCATTCACTGACAACTCCATGCTCATTCATATTATGCATAACTCCATGCATATGAAGAGAAGAAACTACAATTTGAGCGAGAAAATTTAAATATTAAAGTAAATATTTAAATTTATAAAAAAAATAAATAAACAAAAGCATTTTAGTGTGTATGAAATTAAAAAAAAAACAATTTAATTTTTTCTTACTATTATATATCATATCAAATTTTATTAAAAAAAGTATATAAAATATTTAATTTGGGACAAGGCCATTTTAGTCATCATAATGGTTTATATTCCGATTCTGCTAAATTAGTAGACAACTTTATGGAATTAGTGTAATTTCTATTATAATTCCAGAACATTTAAGTAAACAATTTCAACAGGAATCCGATTCTGACTTCTCATTCCAACTCCTCAATTATGTTCTCCCTATTTTCATTACAGTTACGTAAACGCGCCATGAAACTCTTTAACAGATTCTGCTCAGTTGCTCAGATTCGTGCGAAATGGTATTCTCCGTCGAGGCGTCGAGGAGTATATCAATCGTTTCGCAAGCTATTAATGAACATCAGCATGTAATACCAGAAGCAATAGGAGTGATTGCTTCCAACACAGTTCCATCATCCCATTCAGAAAAGTAAAGTTGAATAAACATGAGGAAAGATTAAGCAACAAAGATGCATGAATTTAACTTCATCGGAACCCACCAACAGCCCGTAATGATCCAAGAACAATATTCCGGCTGACCAAACGTAGGATAAATTATACAGGCTTGTGCCGAACACCACAAATAAATAAGAAAAGAAACCAACCATAGTTTTTCTTTTCAAGCAAGGTACCTGTACAATTTTCGATCCGTTTTATCCCTCTCCAAAAACTCCCGCTCAATGAGGGACTCGATTCGTTTCTTTATTACAACAGGGTTGGGCAAGAATCGCGCCTGCAGCTGTTTCGTCACCTCCGCGACAATGTTATTGTGATCCAGGACCCGCCTTGACTTCATGATCCTCACAATTGCTGCTTCAATCTGGGGCTTCCTGTCCTCCTCTACTCTCTGTCGGGTTTCTTGATTTTCTGGTTCAGACTCCCTTTGTGCAACCACAGTACCTATCTTTACCTTGAAGTACTTGCTTGTGAACTTGTCATTAAAGAAGAAGACATCCTCCTCAACTATGTCCTTGCTCATTGGCTCCTTCCGAAGAACATTCTTCCCCTTAACACAGGCCAGAGATTGCAGGCACCTCTTCAAGTCAACGGCTGGTATCTCTGTAGCCTGCTCAATTTTCTTATACGTCAACCGGTCAGCGTCGTTGAATAGCATCAGTACACACATCTGATATGTGGAAACATTCAGCTCATGCTTCTGGCCCTTTCCAAAGGTTGATTTCAAATCAGCTGTGCCCATATTAGTTTGCCAGGACAATCTCCGACCAGTATGGGTCCCAAGATAGTAACTCTTGAACTTCTCACATACCCACACAATTTCTGCTGGAAGGTTGCAGCTGGCACTTGGTTGAGTAGGCCATGAACCTGTGGTGAGGACCTGGACAGTTAGCGTTGGGCTGTCGCCTAACAGAGCTCCGACAGTTGAGTAGAATCCATGCATTGTATCCTGAGAGGTCTTCATATCAGTGAACATACCCTCCAATTTAGAAGTAAACTGATATCCGCACTCTGTTTTGAGCTTAACAATCAGACTTCTTTCCGCATCATCAGAAACAGTCTTCCCAGAAAGAAGCCTCTTTGCCAAATGTTGCTTGTAATACTTTTCAAAGACATCTTTCTCATGAAGATAACGGAAAAGCATCATGACCTTGTCCAGTACAACCTCTACATCCTCCTCACTAACCCCTCTTAGTCCTTTCCGAAGCTTGTCATCCACAAACAGAGATATGAACTCTGGGGACCGGGCATTCAAATTAATGAAGTATTCAAAAGAGGAATTTAGAGCATTTTGGAATGTTTTGTCATTGTTAAACGCTGAGCTGATAACTTTGTCATATTTATCCTTCAAATCCAGGAGACGCTGCACAAAATCTACAGGATCCCTTAACCTTTCTGGGTCAGTAACTAGCTGCTTACCAGTATCCCGGATGTAAGCGGTCATGACATCTCGTACTATTACAAGTCCATTCTGAACCCTGCGAAACAAGCTATACATTCTTCCCAAGTCGTCATATTTGTCATCCACAAGCATATTAACTAAACCTGAGCTCTCCATATGAACTAGTCTGTTCATGTGACTTTCAATCATCTCCTTCTCCACCACATTAGTTATCTTAGCTTCACTTCTAGCATCCAAATACTGGGAGACTCTCTCCATTTCTTCCATTAAGCGTCTCTCAGCCTTCTTTAAATAGTTCCCACAATCACATGACTCTATGAACTCCTGAGACTCACAGCGGTAAAAATCAGCTGAAACCTCAAGAAAATGCTTCTCAAAGTCGTCTTGGTAAACAGTAGAACCTAAATCCATTAACATTTTTATAATATTCCTCATCAAGCCTCTGTTAATTACTTCACCACTCCTTTCTCTATGCACAAGCTCAAGAAGTGTATCCAACAGCCTTGACTGGGTTTTGGTAGCGTGGATAACAACATCCCTCCACAGGTTTAACCCAAGCTCATGAACAGGGGTTTTGTGGGTGCTCGGGATGAAAGTCCTGTCCATGTACATCAATATGTCTCGAATCATCTGCAACGCTTTGTTATGCTCTGCCCACTTCCGGTTCAGCTCTTCCAAAAACAACTCACCGTGCGCAGCTTCAATTGACTTAGATATTTCTTTTAGATGATAAGTCATGGTTGTCACCAGACCAGAGTAGAGTTTCTCTCCAAATTTGTGCAGCACCATATTGTAAGCATTCCTGAATTCATGCCATAATCTTAAGCATCAGAAGTATAAAGTTTCACGATGTGAAACAAACAGTAGCTATAACACAAGAATGAAATGCACTTCCAAGTTATATGGCAAAATGAAACATAACAAATTGAAAATGCTAGAGAGAGAGAGAGAGAGAGTCAAGTCAAGGCACAAAATTATAATCTTAAAAAATGGGGTGGAAAATAAGATTCAAATTTTTCCATAGAGCCAAATCAAGTCAAGGCACAAAACTATATGCTTTAAAAAATGTGGTGGAAAATAAGATTCAATTTTTTCCTAACCGATACACAGTTTAGGATCATTCCAATATTTTGAACTACAAAACCGTTTGAAACAAGGAGAAGAAAAAGGATAAACAGAAAATGATGGGAATTCACCCAAGTCCCAGGTCAATAACGGAATGAGCATTAAAGTGCTGTGAACATAAAATCTGTGGGAGATCACCATGAAATGCACTACATACAAGGGGATGTTCTAACACTCTCTAGCATAAATCAGCACAAATGCTCAAGTAGAACGGATATAAGGAGCATAGATAAGACTTAAGAGATTATACAATGATATCATAGAACCTCATGATCAACTGAAAATATATCCTAGAACCATCGTGACAATTAACTTCGGAACCAAATATGCCTAAACTCCCTAAGATATTCCACTTCTTAATATAGCCACTAGCCACATATAAGCAACATAGATAAGAAATAATACAATGATATCCTATAACCTCATGATGAACTGCTAATACATCCTAGAACCATCATGACACTTAACTTCAGAACCAGATATGCCAACACCCCCTAAGATATTCCAACTCTTTCGATATCTTAGAATCACTCATTTTCCAACCATAACTACCCACGGTAAGCTCTCACCCACATGCAAACAATTCAAAATAATAATAGGGAAGTATCCGCTTTATTAGGTGGAATGCCCTCCGCTGTGGGTTATCAACCCAGTATTTAGAATTTTAGACCTAAAGCAAAGAAAATAGATCACGAAAAATAACAAAAGGGAAAAAGCAGCCATACACCCGAAAGCAACTAAAGAGTAAGATGATCAAACTGAAAGCTGAATCTCACAAATTAATCAAACCTCAACTAATAGTGTTCAGAAATGAAGTTACCCAACCAAATCCAGCATACCCAAAACAAATGATCACCTCCTAACAAAGCATCAATATTTTCATCACCCAAAACCTAGATCATAATTCAAACATATTTTTACTTATCCACTTGCGTTAATCGTAAAAACAAGTAGCAAACCTGTAGAGCTCCTCGAAGCTAAGCCCGCTAGCGTTGTGATTGTAAATTTCATGAATCGCATGCTCCAGGATCTTCCACGTCTTCTCAGCGTACTTGGGATCAACCACGACCCGATGCTTGAAGGCCTCAATTTGGAAGTTCCTCTTCTTCTGAGCACTCATCTTCTCGAACTCAACTCAGCTTAAAACCCTAAAACCTCCGATTCCGGACCCTAGAAACCCGATTGAGATTAGACGGTTCGGGTACTGCGAGAAAACCCTAGCTGTTGACCCGAATTGGGGAGAAGGGAAAACGAATCAGAGCATGAGATAAATGGATTTTGGAGTCGAAGGGGTTTCGAGATGGTTGAAGAAATTAGGGTTTCGGATTGGAAAAGGGGAGATGAATCAGAGCAAATAACGGGGAAATTTGGGGATAATGGTAACGGAGACGAGGGACAGAGAGAAATGCCCACCGCTTTATTTATTTATCTGTTCAAAAAAAAAATTATTTATTTATTTATAAATAAATGAAACTTTAACTAAAAGTTTATAGTACAGTTTACTTTAACGAAAAATCATATTTTTATACTAAAAAATCAATCATAGTACTATTTATTATACCTTTTATTTTGTACTTATGATTAAAATTTAAAATTTTCAAATCATTTTCATTGGTTTTCGTTTAAATAAATTGGTGCTCTTGAATTTTTTATTTGGACAATTCAAGACAATTTATTTAAAAAGACCATCAACCCCCACCTACCCTTCGGTCTGGTACTGCAAATGGATGAGTAATTTTGAGAATCCAACTTTTGTCAGTTGTAACGTATCTATCTATATATATATATAAAGTAAGAACCTCAATTTGGTGAAGTATTTTATACCCCTAAAATGCCCTCATTTCAGAATAAAAAAAGAACCAAATTATCCTAATAGAATACGATATAATTGTAATATACGCAAATATGATAGGTCTAAATCGTAATACACAATTTGTAGATATTTGGCTGTGGACAATGTATGTGTACATGCATATGAAGAACGAAAGTTTACAACCGTTAGATAAATAGGACCTACACTTTCTAAACAATTGTGACCCTTCGATTATTTATAATACAATTTACATTCTTTCTTTCCACAAAAAAAATAAATAAAGAAGCACGATTGAAATTACCCTAGACCTCGTTCCAGAGTTTGCACAATGGAAACTACCCATCGAACTCTAGCGGTTGCAGAGTTTGCACGATGGAAACTGCAGCCTACCACCACACGTTCAGAGGACTTCAACCGGTTACTCAGTCCCACTGTTGATACAAAAGGGATAAAATCTCAACCGCACAGACCGCTCTCTCAAATCATTGATAAACTCCCTCTAACATCGTCTTATTTGGTCTCTTGATAAACTCCTATTATTTGGGTTTTACAGTGCAGATCAGCTGCAGCCGCTGGGAAGTGCTTACATTGACACGATTTGGAGCGAGGAAAATGGAGAAGAGTGTGATTGCATTGGCGTCGTTCGAGCAGGTGGCGGATCATCTGTTCAATGGCTGCGTGAATGGGAGAGTTGATGCGGTTAGAGGAGTGAGTACATAATTATGGGTGTGTGCCATTTCGGGTTGGGACTAAGATGTTCAACATTAGAGTATGGGCCAGGCTAGATAGTTCCAGTTGCTTGAGTTGAAGAAAGATTGATGAGATTATGATTTTGCTGAGCATCTCATTTCTGATTTTGCAGAGCATCTCATTTCTGTTTTATATATATAAATATATCAAATCATAATACATTTCACGTTCATGAACAAAGTAAAAATCTGTATGAGAAAGAAAACAACTAATACAATACACCTTTAGTGCGTGCAGAGATGCTAGTGTATGGGTAAAGTGTACAACTCATCTCAGATTTATTTTTTGAAGAAGCTGTTTTGTAATCGACGTAAAACTCTGTAATTCGGGTCTTTTTATTTGCAATGGAATGAATCTATCGAGTATTATTCAAAAAAAGAAAAAAGAAAAAAAAAATCTGTGTCGACCGTGAGCATGGTTAGGTGCGGACAAGAATTGGGTAGAACCGTCCAAAGTGACCAAACAAAACCAATTCGACCAATTTTGGTTCGTTTTAGGTTGGTATAGTTTGTTAATACAATAAACCCACACATTCAATAGTGACTGGATTGCTAGTTTGTTACTACAATAAAATTTGATTGTTTTGCATTTAACAATTTAGAAAATAGAATTTGGATCCAATGTGCGTTCATATGTTTTTAAATAATTATTAAGAGTGTTAGCTTAGCGATTTTAGTAAGTCGCATGAAGTAATAAAATTTTTGTTTTCGCTTGTACTTTTTAATATACAATTATTTCCTTTCATTTCATACGACTACAAGATTTTAAAGGTGCGTACACACAAGATATAGAAAATATACACACAAGATACAGAAAATAAAAACTACTGCGTTTGATAACCAATTTGTTTTAAAATTTTAATTAAAACGAAATGATTTTTAGATTTCAGACTGTAACCAACACCCACTAAATCCCTAAGATACCGTTTGGTACATGGGACAGGACAGAACGGAGTGGGACGAGGCGTTCCGTCCCACGTTTGGTGTGCCTAAAACGGGTGGAACACGCTATTCCACGGGACGAATTTTGGACGAATTTTGGATGAATTTTCGTCCCACGCTATTCCCTGGAACGACTCATTTCACATCAGAGGACATCTTTGCTCCCTCTCCATTCCGTCCCGTCCTATCTCATTCTGTTTCGTCTCGTCCCGTCTGCATACCAAACGATACCTAAATAACGAACTTCAGTTGGACCAGTTGGACTGTAGGCAGCCCAAAATTGGCTGCTCATGCCCGAAAAGGGCAAAGTCCAATCCAAAGGTAAAGGGCTTTTTACGCAGAAGCCCATCACCAACACAGTGGCAAACATGTCATTACGCTTGTGCCGTTAGGGTTTAGCCAATTTAGGGTTTGCCTATAAAGCGAAACAACGTGCCATTTGCGTCGTCCTCTTATATCTCAGAACTCGGCCGCGCGAGCCTCCCTCTCTCCCTCGCTCTCCTTTCTTGATCTGACCTAGGGCTACCCAGCCATGGTGCACGTCGTCCATTACCGCAACTGTAAGCCTCTCATCTCCCTCTCTATCTTATTTCTATGCAGCTGTTAGGGTTTCGATCGACCCTTTTTATCTGTGTTTGTTAATTTTGATTGCTTTCTGTTCTAATTTTTATAATTGATTAGTTTTTCTGTGTTTATCATGTATTCCCTTAAAGTTTGATCAGTTTTTTGAGTTACCCATTTGTGCTAATCAGCATTTGACTTTGATTTCGTTGATTAGCTACTTTTTACTGAATCGGTTGCACCCAAATGTGTCTTTAATCTGTTTTTATTCAGTTTTATTTTTTTGGCCTTTTGATGTTAGGGGATTCTCATAGGATAATCATGCTGCCTTTGTTTATGCTGGGTGTAGCACAATCTTGTTTTGTTTGAAGAATTTGTATTGAGAAATCTTGTTGTAAACTATTTCTGCTGAAGCCGTTTTTCGATTAGAAAGAAAGAAGCCCCAAAAGAGTTGGAGTTTAGTAAAAATTCGTAGGTGGGTGCTTAAAGATTACGTTTTTATCGTTGTTATTAATCCATGAATTACGAAGCTGTTTACTATTGAGTAATGAAATGCAAGGGGTCGAATTATGATTTTGTTCTTGCCAATTTGATATTGGTGAATGAAAACTTGTATTGAAATGTGTATGCATTTTGATGTGTGATGTCAGATGGGAAGACTTTCAAGAAGCCACGTCGTCCTTATGAGAAAGAACGTTTGGATGCTGAGCTGAAGCTGGTTGGGGAATATGGACTCCGCGCAAAGAGGGAACTGTGGAGGGTTCAGTATTCTCTGAGCCGTATCCGTAATGCTGCCAGGGAACTCCTTACCCTGGATGAGAAAAATCCTCGCCGTATCTTTGAGGGTGAGGCTCTTCTTCGCAGGATGAACAGATATGGGCTTCTGGATGAGAGCCAGAACAAGCTCGATTATGTGTTGGCTCTGACTGTGGAGAACTTTTTGGAGCGTCGTCTTCAAACCCTTGTGTTCAAAAGTGGTATGGCCAAGTCCATCCACCACGCCAGAGTTCTCATCAGGCAAAGGCACATCAGGTATAAACATTGTTGCTCAAAACATGTTGTTTGTGTTATCTGTTTGTTACATATCTATACTTGGCAGGTGAATTTAATAAGGTAACAATTTCTGTACTGTCATGGTTGATCTTCTTGTTTCTTAATTTAGTTTCAAGTTGTTTTGATTTGCTAAGGATTGTCCCGTCTTTTGTTAATTAACCTTCACATATCCTAACCACTCTCTTGGTTATTCCTTCTTGTCTGGTCATTTGTGCGGGTTTATGAGGTTAATTTTCGTGAATAAGTGGGTTAACTGCTTGTGTCTACTGTTTTTCTGATGTTATTGTGAACGCACATCATTCATACCACGCTTTTGTTATTGGTATGGTTGGTATCTTCGGATTAAGCATAGTGAAACGAACATTCTTTATCTATCTACTTTTTGGGATGCAGAGTTGGAGGGTGGGACTTGTGGGATTTTTTTATTTTATCTGCTTTAACCATCTTGGTTTTACAGTGCTATGTTATCATGGAACCTGCTTAAGAAATGCCTTGTATGTGGTGTTATAAGTTTGATGTCAAAGCTTGTAGTGTTTAATGTACAATATCCTTGTTTCATTGTCAGGGTGGGAAGGCAGTTGGTCAACATCCCATCTTTCATGGTGAGGGTCGACTCCCAGAAGCACATTGACTTCTCTCTCACCAGTCCCCTCGGAGGTGGGCGCCCTGGAAGAGTGAAGAGAAGGAACCAGAAGGCCGCTGCCAAGAAGGCTGCTGGTGGTGATGGCGACGAAGAGGAAGAAGAATGAAGTGGAGGCCTCTCAATTTAGAACCGTTTTGATATCATGAGCCGTAATTTTATCGTTAGTTTCTTTTGCCGACTTTACAGTCCGTATTGTAGTGGATGTTACTAAGCGTTTCTTGCTTTGTTGCGACTAGAACTCAAATTTTTTGCTTTAAATACTCTTTTAAGTAATGAATTTTGCGTTACCTTGCGGAAGCTTTGGGCACTTTCTTTTGAGTCTTTTTACGTTTTATTTTTGTCTCTTGATTCTTTTTAGTTTCGTTCTATTCAAGGGTCATAAATTTACTTGGATAAACGGGTGTGTAAACGGGTCTCGATCATTCTTAGTAGGAAAAGGTTTTGTTGTGTTGTGTTGTTGTAGAAAAGGATAAACGGGTGTGTAAATTATTTCCCTCGTTCGAATTCTTGAGTTTCAGTCGTTTACTATATCATCGGGGATCCGATCAATTAGAACCAGTAATACGTTTACTAACACATGAAATCAAAATATACAATCTAAATCTAACCACGTTATTGATGTCGATCAATATGGTGAGAGATGGCGTTTGTAGGTATGGAGTCGGGTTTCCATCTCTCTCGTGCATGTATTCAGAATCCAAAGGTATCACGGTTTGCATTTGAGATATCAAATTCACTACGTGTCCCATGTTCAGTATGGTCGTAATCTTATTGCAATTACACACTTGACCACGTTTCTATTTTAATCGTCTTGGGTGGCCATGCTTTGAGTGCCTGTTTGGTGGGCTGGACGGATTGGGTCTTTGGGATAAGATTGAATTGGTAGGGATATGTTGATCACAACTCATCACGTCTAGTTCTATCCATCTCATATTTTGACACAATAAACAAGAGACTGGACTCAAATATATTTTAATTGATCATAATCTATTCCAACTAATTTACCAAATAAGCTCTTAAAGTTTTCAATTTGAATCAATAACACCCTTCAAATCCCATGCATGCCACTTGTCCCATTAAATCCCCCTAGTTAAATACTTGGCTATTAATCCACTGCCATGTCCACACCACTTAATCCTAATGTTGACTCTTAGTGTGATTAATTATCCTATAAAATCTTCTGTGTGGGTGTTGTGTGGCACTGTTCTAAATCAAACACGTGTCATGTTGCAATGATATGTACTACGAGTCTAGAAGGTGTAAGTTTGTTTTTCGTTATTGCGGCTATGCAATAACAAGATTTCTTTGTAAGTTTTTCTGGTCCACAGAATGATGAATAGTCGTGGCATGTCACCATATAACAAGCTTCCTCAATGTCATGATACATCAATGTGAGACATAATCAACCAAACTACTAGATAATTTATGTGCGAACAAGAAAAAAAGATAGAACTAAGCAACCTAACTAATCTAGTCAAATTCTTCTCGCTCTAAAAAATAAAGACATTAAAGTAAAATTACAAGTTAATTGTCATGTTCGAACCTTCTCTTTGATTTAAAAAACCGTCACAATGGGATTTGGATAAGTGTAAACCAAATCACCAAGTGATTTCCTCACAAAACGGGGAACGGCCTCGTCCTCCTAATCCACATGACTGCAGCTGAAAAAACCGTTAGAGCGGCTTCCGAGTCGGGGAGTTTATAACAACCACAAGTCCCATCAGTCCACCACGTGGACACCATCGTTTCTCTCTCATCATTCTCCACGTGTCGCGCTCCCATAAGTTTCCACCCGCAATGAAGGCTATAAAAACGCAGATCCCGAGCCAGAGCTCTCGCCACTGCGCAATCCGAGCCGTTTCAACCAACATGATGACACTGCGTTACAAGCCGGAGGAGGAGAACCGGAACCAGAGCGAGATTCCGGAGGAGGTCCGGCGGAGCATGCTGTCCGTATCGTCGAAGGAGAAGAAGGCGTGTACGGAGGACCGGGATGAGGACAGCGCGGGATCGTCGGAAGAGATGGAGTCGCCGAGGTCGGTGGGGCGATGGCGGAGGGGGAAGACGAAGAAGACGGGGTGCGTGCTGCACAGCCAGATCTTGAGGATCAGAGAGGAGGACTCGCATCTCGGCGAGAGTACGGCTCTGATCGGTGCTGCCGCTGCATCTGGAAAAGATTATCACGGCATTGACGTCGTTCTATTCGCCCGGCCAATCTTGCCTTCCTCGCCTCTCAAGAACACAATCAACGGTTAATCTGCACTAATAACTTTGCTAATGATGTTCAGGTTTGTTAATTCTTTCCTCTATTTTTCTGAAATTGATTGATTAATTTGTTGCGTTAGTTTCTTTGATTTCGTTAGTAAGAGAGAATTGGAGACCATGAATTCTGACCGATTTCTGGAATCGCTGGCGATCTTGATTGTTTTCAAATCTTGATTTGCAATTATTGGATGTGGCTTTGATTGTTTGTTTGAACTTTTGAGGTTTTGACCATTCCTGTTATTTGGATGCTCGGAAAATTTAGCTGCTGTTTGGATGCTCGGAAAATTCGTGGACCTCAAACGGGATTGTTTTTTTAACTTTCTCAGAAATGTGGATTTTCATTTCAGAAGTAAATAATTATTTTTCGAAATCCTCTAATCTGATCAAAGAAAGTTCTGAATTTCTGTTAAGATCAATATTAGTTGTTGTGAGATTAAGAAATTTTCTCGGCATCCAAACGGCGGTTTCAAACTTTTTCCTTTTCTTTCATTTTCTTCGACTATTGCGCTTTCCCTCCATTTATCACTCGTATTCGCGCGAAAATGTCTTCATAACGTAACTTTTCAGGCTTTCAGCTCCGTGCCTGTTATTGGGCCTGGCCCATATTCTTTATTTGGATCTTAATGGGCTTTTTCATTGTTTTTATTTAGGAAGAAGAACAGGTAGCTTTCATTGTTCAAAAAAAACAAAAAAAAGAACAGGTAGCTTTCAGGTCAAGAGCAGCAATGAAAAATTCCGGGAAGACAAATGAAGCGTTAGAATTAATTTCCATCTTTGTATTTTTTGTTTTCTTCTAGGATAAAATTGTAATCGATTGATCTGCAAACGTTGCTGTACAGTTAAACAAAAATCACATCTCCGCTTTCCCGGGAGCTGCTTATGAAGGGCCAAAAGCGATTTCAGACAATTAAAAGTGATTCCGACTATAGTTGTATTGTAGAGGAAACACTTTGAAAAGCATTTGGACTTTAATTAGATCTTCAGATTTTCTGTTAAGAACACTTGTAGCAAAAGTGCTTCAGGATTTGGACTTTAAAGTAAGCCGAATATCATCACCACGAGACCAAGTTGTGACAAAAGAAGGCATCCATTAATACTACTAAACTTCAACAAGAGAAACAATAAACCAATGAGTCCATTGGCAGGAACCCATTAACAGCTATTTAGCCTAAACCAACAACAAACTAATACTCATCATCTTCACCATCATCACCTTCAGCAGACTCAAGCCCAACTTCCTCATAGTCCTTCTCTAGCGCCGCCAAGTCCTCCCGAGCCTCAGAAAACTCTCCTTCCTCCATGCCCTCGCCAACATACCAATGCACGAAAGCACGCTTGGCGTACATGAGATCAAACTTGTGATCAATCCTCGAAAACACTTCGGCAACACTAGTAGAGTTGGAAATCATGCACACAGCCCTCTGAACTTTGGCCAAGTCGCCACCAGGAACAACAGTAGGAGGCTGGTAGTTGATGCCGCACTTGAACCCAGTCGGGCACCAATCCACAAATTGAATAGTCCTCTTGGTCTTGATGGTGGCCACGGCAGCATTGACATCTTTCGGAACCACATCTCCTCTGTACATCAAACAGCAGGCCATGTACTTCCCGTGCCTTGGGTCACATTTAGCCATCATAGACGCCGGCTCAAAGGCGCTGTTGGTGATTTCTGCCACGGAGAGCTGCTCATGGTAGGCCTTCTCAGCGGAGATCACAGGTGCATAAGACGAAAGCATGAAGTGGATTCTTGGGTAGGGGACCAAATTGGTCTGGAACTCCGTCACGTCCACATTGAGCGCCCCGTCAAAACGCAGAGAAGCAGTGAGTGAGGAAATAACCTGCACAGAACACACAATTTCTCATCCACATTAGCAAGAAATCCACAGGAAACAAACTGTCAATCAGTAAGAGTGCACACAGGCAAATTATCAAACACCTTCAGTGCACAACGAGAGTTTCAATCAGTTTTACCTGAGAGACCAGCCGGTTGAGGTTGGTGTAAGTGGGTCTTTCGATGTCAAGAGACCTGCGGCAGATGTCGTAGATGGCTTCATTGTCGAGGAGAACCGACACATCAGTGTGCTCCAAGAGGGAGTGAGTGGACAGCACACTGTTGTACGGCTCAACGACAGAGGTTGAGACCTGAGGAGACGGGTAGACTGTGAACCCCAGCTTAGATTTCTTTCCGTAATCGACAGAGAGCCTCTCCAGGAGCAGAGAGCCGAGGCCAGAGCCAGTCCCACCTCCTACAGCGTGGAACACCAGGAACCCTTGAAGACCAGTGCAGTTGTCGGCAAGCTTTCGGATTCGATCAAGGCAGAGATCCACAATCTCCTTCCCAACTGTTCAAATACGAACACAATAAATCAAACGGGAATCAACGGAAAGATGATTACGTATTTTGGTATTTGAAATTTGAAATTGGGGTAGTGAGAAAGTTTCTTACTTGTGTAGTGGCCTCTGGCGAAGTTATTAGCGGCGTCTTCCTTGCCGCTGATGAGCTGCTCCGGGTGGAATAGCTGGCGGTAAGTGCCGGTCCTGACCTCATCGATGACGGTAGGCTCAAGATCCAAGAACACAGCACGGGGAACGTGCTTTCCGGCTCCGGTTTCGCTGAAGAAAGTGTTGAAGGCGTCGTCTCCGCCACCGACGGTCTTGTCACTCGGCATTTGGCCATCAGGCTGCAACAAAAAAATTCCCAAATCAAATTTACGACAGAGATAAACAAAACCCTGGAAACGAAATTGGGGAAGAAATCGTAAGGGAACAGACCTGGATGCCGTGTTCGAGGCAGTAGAGCTCCCAGCAGGCGTTTCCGACTTGGATTCCGGCCTGGCCGATGTGGATGGAGATGCACTCTCTCATTTTTCAGTTGATTTCTTTGGGATCTTTGTTTGCGTGAGAGGAGAGGGCGAGATCTGCAGAGAAAGAGAGGGAGTTCGAAATTTGAGGATTTGAATTTGTGAGAAGGGTGAGATTTGGGAATTTATAACGGCATTGATGCCGAGAATTTCGGGTGGGTTCAAATTTTGAAGAGAGGTTTTGGTGGGATCCAGCTATTCATGACCGTTAGTTCTATATTTTGGGGGGTGTGGATTTGAAATTTGAATTGTGAAGCGCGAGAATCGAATAGTTATATTGGGCTGGGCTCACCTTTGTACAGGTTTTAGTTTGAGTTTCAGTTATCCAGCTACAAATGGGCCTATCATGCTCATGGGCTATTTGGGTTTCGGCTCCTGTGCCCATTTATGTCGAACCATTCAATAATCGAAATGCCTAATCTTAGACAGAAGGTTAGTTAATCATGGCAGTGTGTCCGCTTCCTTAAATTCGAGTTCAAATTTCTCGTACAATCCAGATTGCTATGACACAAACTAGGCTTAGGTCGAACCTTTGGCAATTAGGAAATGTCATAACAACAGTCACCCAAAAGTTCATTTCCATTCGGTTCCCACACCACCATGGAAAGGGCATTTGCCATGACGCTAGTGAATTTTGGTTACAAGGACAACTCTCGAAGTTTGATCCTTCGCTGGCTATGTCAATCTTGATTTAATTGTTTCATGAATTGTTCTATTCTATGTAGTGTACACCAACTTCAGGGTTACTCGAGAATGCATAATGAGAAAAGTGGATTCATCATTGATATAACTTTATATTTGTGAATTCCTCCTAGCCTAGCTATTTCTTGGATTCTCCTAAAAACCAAAAGCCGGTATGGAGTTCAACTGAGATACACATGCCAGAGACCATCATTTGAAGAAGATGGGCATTTCCTTTTGTAAATGTAACGCCATCCCAACCTCAGCTTGTTCTTCACTTTGCGGCCAAATGAGCATCCTCCCACAACTAACAATGATTAACACCTTGTTTAAAAGTCCTTAAGTAAAATTATTAGATTCCAATTTCCATTTGACACATCTCTTATCTTTCTGCTATTTCATACACATGCAATGTTTAATCCTAAACAGTTTCGTATCTACTTTACAGACATGCGTTGGCATAAACCATGCTCTTGAACTTTACAGAAAGTTTGCAACTTTGAGAGCCCATGCTTGTCTTTCTTTTGAGAAAAATACTTGGATGCTCAAAGAATTAACGAAAATGAGTTTTTACTCAAAATTGTTCGTTGTTGCCGATTGATAGAACTTCGTGTTTATGATAAAAACTGTTCATATTATAAAGACCGACTCTAAAAAAAAATCAATTACAAGTACAGTCGTTTAGTCATAGAACTGTATAAAAGCAGATGAATGGAATTGGTAAAAGTATTACAAACCGTCTATGTATTTGCTACAATATATTGGTTAAACGATATTAGTTTTAATCAAGTTTTGTAGAGATGATTTTTGCAATGTGATTCATAATATGAACGGTTCTGATCATAAACACAAAACTAAGTGATTCGATAACAAAAAGTTTCGAGTAGGAGTTTCTACTCATTCTTGAGTATCCCAAGCATTTATCTTCTTTTAGTAACTATGAGTCTATATGTACCTATTGCATCTTTTTGAACATAGGAGTGGAAAATATGTAGGGTTTGGCATGATTATATACATCTATTTGTGCGGAGGTATGCGCACTGAATGACTCAGTTGCTCCATGTATCTCCCTCGACTTTGAGTTTCTTACTCTACTAATTAAAAGATACAAGGTATGTAACGTTAGCTGACCTAATTCCGTTGTCGGATTCAAAAATTTCTCAATTGTAAAGTATGAATATATAAAAATAAATAAATTAAAGGTATAATAACTCAGATTGCGACAATTTGAGGGTCCCCAAAGTGTGGTGTGGTGCCGATGAGATTTCAATTCATTTTTCCATGATTTTCAGGTATTCATTTTGATATTGAACATAAAGGTGCCTTCAAATCACATTTCACTGGCTCATATAAATAGAGCCCAACAACAACAATCAAGTTTTATCTCATTAAATATGATAGGTTCTATAATTTTAGAACGTCAGTGTGCACAATTTTGTGACAAGTCTTTCATTAGCTCCAAGCCTCAAAATATTCCATATTTTTATTTATTAAAAAGTCTATTTCCAAGTTCTCTTAGGTCTTCTTCTGTCCGTTTTTCTCTTAACCTTATTTTCATTGTTGAATCTTTTAACCGGAGCATCTATATATATATATATATATATTTTTTTTTTTTTTTGGAGAACTAATACTTCAATATCAGGGCAAAGATGCCAATAGGATACAGAGAAAGCCTGCAAGGAGGCAATCAACCAAATTAAAGCAAAAAACACCGGACAAGGATTGTCTGCCCTCCTTGTTCCCGTGCCATCCCTTGCCCTCCTGTTTTGTGTGGTCACGGTTAAGCTACGCCAACATTTTATATTTTTTTTTATAGAGATAATAAGACGAAAATAAATAGTAACATAAAATGTTGACGTGACTTAATCGTGACCACACAAATAGAAAGACATGAGAGAGCACGGGAACAAGGAGGACAAACAATCCTTATCCAAAAACACCAAGTAGTGACAGATCAAATCAAATACTTAATTATTCTTAATTAATTTCTGCGCCGCTGAACTAGCACAGACTCCAAAAATGTGGTCCAAGCATACAGATTATACACTCTTGCCTCCAAGTTGTGGTCCTAATTTTCCAGGCAGCTTCTACTTTCGCTTGCTGGCCAGAAAATTAAATTATAAAAAATGTTTAATGATGTTTAAAGTTTAATTAGCACTATAAAATATGAATAAAGCCCTAATTTGAGAAGCATGTCACATGCTTAGGGTTAGCAAAACATAAACTAGGACAAGGGTAGTTCACCAAAACGGATCTAGTGTCCCCAAAAGGACATACATTGCGGCCAAAGCCACTTCAACTTATAGGGCTTAAGAACACTTAGGGGCTATGTCTTTAGTTTTATATAGCTTCTTCCAACATCTTAACCAAAGTTTTCTAGACCCATTGGGGTAGGCTTAAAGGGGGGGGACGAATTACATTATTTGCCTGTCACATGAAATGACTAATCTTATTAACTTTTTAGAGTCAATTCAGTCGAATACTGATTAGCTCCTTACAATTTATCTTGTCAAACACAAGTTGACATGCATTTATAAGTAACTTATTGTAAACCTAGGAGAAAAAGTTTTTTTATATGTATCAAACTATAACTTTTGATGTAATAATATAGGGCTCTTAATGCGGTCCTGTAGTTTATTATGGTGGATTTGAAGAATTGTCTCTGACGACTTCGACAAATGAGATTTATGTGTAAACATAGTTATAGAGAAAGAAATCGGTCGCATATGATTTACCTTTTTTTTGGGGGGGGGGGGATAGTTATGATTATTACTGGTGGTCTAGGGTTCCAGATTTTGTAGCCTCTATCCATGCCCATGACATTTTGTTTTGTCCTTATTTGGTGTTTTCGTTGTTCGTTTTTGTCTTTGCGGGTCTTGACATAGTCCCTCTACTTGTATCTTTTTTGTTTATTTATATTTATTATCAATAAGTTTGGTCAAGGAGGGACGGGCGGTGGATTATTGGGTGTAATGGTCCTTATTCCTTTGAGGGAGGGTAGGTGCCTCACATTCGACCATTGTCGAAAAGCTAATCTCGTCTAATCCTTCTTTATTTGAAGAAAAAAATGATTGTGATCAAATATTGATTAAAAAGCAACATTCCAATTTTGAGATTTAGTGAAACACTCATGGGTTAGGTCTTTTGAAGGATGACAGATCATTAGTTCCTAAATAACATCAAGATTATGAAGAAAGTTTGATGTTTTATATGCGACAACATTGATTAGTTGTAACTTTTCATTGAACTGTGTTTATGAAAAGTTTTGCCAACAGCTTTCCAAGAAGATGCTAGTTTTTTAGTGTAATGGTCATCAACCCTTCGGGGGAGGATATATGACTCGCACGTGACTATTGCAAAAAAACTAATCTCGCTTAATTTTTCTTCGCTTACAAAAAAAAAAAAAAAAAAAAAAAACACATACCCAGCGAGAACTTTTTGGTTGAGCCCATTTTTTTCAGGGTGTGTCAAGTGGTTGAGCCCTTATTTTGTTGACCCAAATGCAAACCCTTTTTATAGCAAGAAAATGTTGGTGAGCCCAAATTATAGGCAGATTTTTGGGTGGATGTCTTTTCGTGTTAGGGTAGGGATACAAAAGTACTCTATCAAATGTAACTTACCATAACTACAAAAATGTGACATTTGACATAACATTTGATACTAATTGAGGTAATGGACAATGGAGATGTGTTAAAGAAGATATAGATAGTTCATGGAAACTAAAGTTTCACACTTTTATTTGATCACTTTGTTGGAGTCTTGGATTTGCCAACTCACCCATTCCTAACATGGAAACTATCCAATTGTACGGATTGAGATTCTCTTCGGATTTCTGTGTCTTCTAAGCTAACAAAACAGAAATTCAAACCATTCAATTTAAATCATGTAGCTTCTATTAGTTAATCTCATTGACAACTTCAAACCCTTTAACGGTCCGAATCTTTCTTTCTTTTTTGAATGGTCAAGATTTATAAATCTGTCGACTCAGGACACAGAGATCTGACTAGGATGTCAACTCCAATTGTACCACCTTACTGCAGCAGACAAAAGATTTTAGTTTTTTTATTTTTAAGACCACCAACTTAATCATGATTTCCAAGGCCAAATGCATGATAATGGAGGGCACAAGAAAATGGGTCCATGTAATACCCTGTAAATGTAATCCTTATCTTAATAAATAATACTTTATGCACTATAGCCTTTTTTTTATGGGGTCGCCTAATGCAGAAAAAAAACTTACTTGTTACATCGATTGTTGTCAAACTCAATTTATATCTATATGTTTGCGTGATTTACAATTCACACTAAGAGAGATAAATAGAAATTGATCTGGGTGGTATATTACGTGAGTGGAAAGTCTTTGTCCACATAACAATAACATGCATTTCAAGGGCATGTTCATGATGAGGGTTTCCTTCCAAACACATAAGATTTTGATGTAAACTCTTTAGCTTATGCAATGGGATGGCTACCCAATACGATAGCCGTTTTTTATCTGGTCCTCGCAAAACAGAGAGTTTTGTTGGTTTGGGATCGCCTTATTTGTCAAGTTAAATTAGACTTTCCTACACAAATTCTAGCATCCCATAAAATCTCGTCAACTCGTCACTTTAGCAAGGAAAAAAAATGTGGGAAGTGATAGGGATTTATATGAACAAGAAGGGAGTAAAAGGACGGCAAAACACATGCAATGTCAAGTTAGATTAGTTTTTCCTAAACAAATTCTAGCATCTCATAAAGTCTCATCAACTCATCACTTTAGCAAGGAAAAAAAAATGTGTGAAGTGAAAGGGATTTATATGAACAAGAAGGGAGAAAAAGGACGGCAAAACACATGCAATGTCAAGTCAAAAGGGATGCTTCCACGATTATGGTATAAATTTATTTATGAGCCTAAAGTGTTATTTTTCACACACCAGTTAACAAACATATAGAGAAATTCATGAATTCTACTATGGCACCAACGTTCGTTTTTATTTTAAAGAATGGATTATCGTTATGTTCATGATTGAACCAACTCATGTTTATCATGCTTCCTATTTTCTTTTGAAAGTTTATTTTAGAGATTATAAAGATTAGAAAATATGCATAAATGAAAAAACAAATAAAAGACCTAGAACGATAACCAGACACATTCTCAAGCTGTTTTTTTACTTAAAATGGTCTTTAAGATTGGTATAACTTTTTATTTTGATTCATGAGATTTAAAATCAATAGAAGTCGTTCATAAGATTGTCTACCATCAATCATTTTGTAAAAAATCTTCGTTAAACTAAGAAAACCACATGTTCAAACATTGAGATTAATTTGATAAAAATACTCTTAATTTAACGAAAATTGTTCACAAAATGATTAACGGTAAATAATCTCAAATTATTTTTATCGATTTTAAATATCAAACACAACTTTGAAAAGGAGTCAGATTGTCTGCCCTCTTTTTCCCATACCTTTCTCATTCATTCCTATTTGTACGATCATAGTTAAAAAATTAATATAAAATATTAACGTATTTTAACCGTGACCGCATAAATAAAAATGAATGGAAATACATGGTAAATGGGGGCAGACAATCTGCCTCCCTCTAAAAATTGTACCGAGCAGAGCAGAACAGGACACACAGTGTAATACTGTTAACCAGATTCCTCAATTGCAGTAATTTTCACTACCGCAGCAGTTAAAGCTCCCTACCACCTCTGTATACTAAATACTATATAACTCCACCACCACCCACTCCCCTCTCTCTCTACATCCCTCGTTTTCTCCCACCATCCTCCTTTGACCACTGGTCCAACCTCTCTCACACACTCTTTCTCTCTCTCTCTCTCTCTTCATTTTCTTTCCGTCAAACGATACTGTGTTGGGCTGATCACCCAGAACAAATCGACATTGACAGTTCTTGAAACAAAACTGACAGAAAAAAAAAGATGGGTTCTTTAGATCTCTCACTCTAAAGCTTGTTTCTTTTTTACTGGGTTTATTCTGCTGTGCGTTTTTATCAACAAGCTGAGCTGCTGCAATGGCGGAGCCAGCGGCAGAGGCGAAGACATTGCCGGAGGCGGAGAAGAAGAAGGAGCAGAGCCTGCCCTTTTTCCAGCTCTTCTCCTTCGCAGATAAGTACGATTGGCTCCTCATGATCTTCGGAAGCTTGGGCGCCGTCGTGCACGGCTCCTCCATGCCGGTGTTCTTCCTCATGTTCGGGGAAATGGTTAACGGGTTCGGCGAAAACCAAATGAATTTGCAGAAAATGACCGCAGAAGTAGCAAAGGTTCGCAACCCCATTTGTTCATTTCTCATATTTTTAAGGAAAAACGATTTCCGCACACCAACTTTCTCCTCCCAAATGCGCAAAATAAATAAACTGCATAGGAGAAAAATGAGTGTACGGAAATCACTTCCCTTCCTTGAGATTTCGTTGCGATTTCTTGGATCCCAGATCTGATTGTTTGTTGTTGATTGCAGTATGCTCTGTACTTTGTGTATCTCGGTCTCATAGTATGCGTAACATCCTACGCAGGTAAAAAAACCTTCAAAATCCAACCTTTTTAATTATATTTTTGTTAAATTTTAGTCCTTGCTGGTCTTCGGATCACACTTGTTGGACTTCTGTCCAGTCCAATCCAGTCCCACATGACTCCTGCATCACTTCACGTGCACTGTTCCCTCCCCTATTTTCTCATTAATTAAACGTTAATCCGTTGATTAATGAGGTTAAAGGTGATTAATTTATGTGAGTATTATTTACAGAGATTGCATGCTGGATGTACACCGGCGAGAGGCAGGTGAGCAGGCTGAGGAAGAAGTATCTGGAGGCCGTGCTGAAACAGGACGTCGGCTTCTTCGACACCGACGCTAGAACTGGAGACATTGTCTTTAGTATCTCAACGGACACTCTTCTGGTCCAAGATGCCATCAGTGAGAAGGTATCCTTCTTTGGCAATTTGCATTTTGCTCCCTCTCTCTCTCTCTCCTCTTTCTCTCTCTAAACTTTTTATTTCCTTTGTCATTTTATCGTCGAGAAGTGATTTCCGCGCATCATTTTAAGTTTTAACGATAAAGACAAAATAAAAAATAATACAAATAGTAACATGATTAATTTTTAATGTAAAAATATAATTTTTTATTAAAATATACCGATAACTTTTTATTAAAATTCTCAAATAAATATCGTGCAGAAGAAAATCATCTCCCATACACGCGGCAAAATCTAGTCTTTGGGAGTGTTGAATTTGTAAATGGGCTTATCCGCGGTGGGGTAGTTGGGCATGCATCAATGCGGGGCACACTGCCTAATCATTGCGCACGTTAGCAAGGGCTGGCTTAACGTGCGCGGTGAGGCCCCCTTGGCTTTTTTTGGCGATTTTGTTTTTTCCCTAAATGTTTGATTTTGAAAGGTGGACGTTCAGTTGATTCCATACTGTTTTATTTATTTTATTTAATTTATGGGATTTTTTTTTTTTTTTTTTTTTTTTTTTGTTTTGAATTAGGTGGGGAACTTCATACACTATCTGTCAACGTTTCTGGCGGGGCTGGTGGTAGGGTTTGTGTCAGCATGGAGGCTGGCGCTGCTGAGTATTGCGGTGATTCCCGGAATCGCTTTTGCCGGCGGCTTATATGCCTACACACTCACCGGCCTGACGTCCAAAAGTCGCCAGTCGTATGCCAATGCAGGGATAATGGCTGATCAGGTGAAATTTTAGAACTCCATACAAACGTACGTGTGACTGTTTGCGTAAGAAACTTCTCATGGCCTAATTTTGTAAGGTTTTCTTTGTGCACAGGCCATTGCGCAAGTTCGGACAGTTTATTCATACGTTGGTGAAAGCAAGGCCCTCAATTCGTATTCGGATGCAATACAGAACACCTTGCAGCTTGGTTACAAGGCCGGAATGGCCAAAGGTCTCGGCCTAGGGTGTACCTACGGCATTGCTTGTATGTCATGGGCACTCGTTTTCTGGTACGCTGGTGTGTTTATCCGAAACGGGCAGACTGATGGTGGGAAGGCGTTCACCGCCATTTTCTCCGCCATTGTTGGTGGCATGTAAGATTTTAAGCTGAATACTTTCATTTTTCTTCTACTTACCTTTTCGGATGAATAAGCCTTGTTATGTTAATACAACACTTGAATGTTACAGGAGCTTGGGCCAGTCATTTTCGAACCTCGGTGCCTTTAGCAAAGGTAAATCAGCCGGATACAAGTTGATGGAGATAATTAAGCAAAAGCCAACCATAGTTCAAGACCCCTTGGACGGAAAGTGCTTATCGGATGTTAGTGGCAATATCGAATTCAAGGAAGTAACCTTCAGCTACCCTTCGAGACCGGATGTTATTATCTTCCGAGATTTTTCGATCTTCTTTCCAGCCGGAAAGACGGTTGCCGTTGTTGGTGGCAGTGGTTCAGGGAAGAGCACTGTTGTCTCTCTAATCGAAAGGTTCTACGATCCTAACCAGGGTAAGTTTGAGGCTTTTCGTGATTGGAGATGTTGGTTTTGAAAGTCTATGATGCCTGATGAAGGCAAGTATCTAACATGTCTTGTTCGGTAAGCAGGGCAGGTTTTGATTGATAGCGTGGACATAAAAACGCTGCAATTGAAATGGTTGCGCGATCAGATTGGGCTGGTAAACCAGGAACCGGCACTCTTTGCAACTACGATACTCGAGAACATTCTCTATGGAAAGCCTGACGCAACAATGGAAGACGTTGAAGTTGCGGCTTCCTCAGCGAACGCTCACAGTTTCATCACCTTGCTTCCAAGCGGATATAACACTCAGGTTGGTATCGATTATTCGCTGAATGTATGGCTCTGTACAAACGCAATGCATATAACATTTTTAACTTGTGTGAATTCAGGTAGGAGAGCGAGGAGTTCAACTCTCTGGTGGTCAAAAGCAGAGGATTGCAATTGCCAGAGCAATGTTGAAAAACCCGAAGATCCTCCTACTTGACGAAGCAACCAGCGCCCTTGATGCAAGCTCGGAGAGCATTGTTCAAGAAGCTCTAGACCGTCTCATGGTCGGAAGAACAACCGTTGTTGTGGCGCATCGCCTTTCCACCATTAGAAATGTTGATAGCATTGCTGTTATACAACAAGGCCAAGTTGTCGAGACAGGAACACATGAAGAACTGATTGCTAAAGCAGGGGCCTACGCTTCTCTAATTCGATTCCAAGAAATGGTTGGGAACAGAGACTTCAGGAACCCATCTACTCGCTGCTCGCGCTCATCACGTCTAAGCCACTCATTGTCAACGAAGTCTTTAAGCCTTCGGTCTGGCAGCTTAAGGAACCTGAGCTATTCGTACAGTACGGGTGCTGATGGGCGGATAGAGATGATTTCAAATGCTGAAACTGACAGGAAAACTCGAGCTCCTAAGAACTATTTCTTCCGGCTTCTGAAGCTAAACGCTCCCGAATGGCCCTATTCAATCATGGCCGCTATAGGATCAGTACTCTCCGGGTTCATCGGTCCAACATTTGCTATTCTAATGGGCAACATGATTGAGGTTTTCTACTATAAAAACCCCGCCTCAATGGAAAGGAAGACGAAGGAATACGTTTTCATGTACATTGGAGTCGGGCTATACGCTGTGGTTGCGTATTTGATACAGCATTACTTCTTCAGCATCATGGGAGAGAACCTCACTACTAGAGTGAGAAGGATGATGCTTGCAGGTATATACAACTAGTCTTTATATCCGCTCGTTAAATCACTGTGAATTCTTTACCGCACATTCAACTGTTTCGTTCTAAAGTTTACGTCTTTTGATTCGCGCAATGTACTTGTTTTTCTTCAGCAATCTTGAGGAACGAAGTTGGATGGTTCGATGAGGAGGAGCACAACTCCAACCTTCTAACAACTAAATTGGCAACGGATGCTGCTGATGTGAAATCAGCTATTTCTGAGAGGATATCTGTGATATTGCAGAACATGACTTCACTCCTCACTTCATTCATTGTTGCCTTCATAGTGGAATGGAGAGTCTCCCTCCTCATTTTAGCTACCTTCCCACTTCTTGTGCTTTCCAACTATGCTCAGGTACACTTCACACTCTCAACTACCTAAACCTATATGTCATGGCGACGGTATCACAAGCCAACCGTGCACTGAAAGTTGCTAGCTTTATGCACCCAAAGAGAAAAAAGCAAACTTTTTGCTTTGGTGGGTTGGAGAAATTTTTAGTTATGACGGGAACACGGATGGTACATTACGTGTTTTTATATAAGTGGTGAAAAATTTTATTTTTTAAGTTATTAACTTTTTAACACACATATCTCACTATTTATATAACAATACATGAGGTACTATCCCGTATGTCGATATCTGGGGTTGACCCAAAGTCCTGCAGAAGCATATGGGTGTGGTCTACATAATACTTTTATCTGTGTGTCAGATATTTCATCAACTTGCACATCTATGGAATCTTAGACTTCACCCCAATCCTAGCATGAAACGACAACAGAATACTGCTACGTGTCACCAGACCCCTGCACTGCACGTGCCTCCTTCCGAGCCTTGTGCACATTAGGTCTTGGAAACTGTTCACAGAAAATTATAATAATATAGAATACCAACGAGTCCTTGGAAGCATCCTTTCTTCCAAGCTGCTAATTAGCATTAGCAGTTATATTCGATTTCTATGCATATTACTAAATTAACAGCGTTATTTCAAACTAATCATTTAATATTATGTATTTGAATACATGACAGTATGTGATAAATTTTATAACACCGTTACTTTGACGTCTTGGTTCTCTAATTTCCTATAAATAGTAACCCACGAGCTGCTGCACATCACATAGCTACAGCATATACTGTCTGAATTTATAGGCCCGAAAATTTGTCACAATGCTTTATACTTCTTCCTTTTTTCTTACAATAATTCACTGAAGACTCCCATGTGATGAGAGTTACAAGAGAGACTTCAGTCCCGTGAGCACATTGTATATTATATGATAGATATGGATACTTTTATTTTTTTCCAGAGCTTTTTCTGCAGAAAGGGAAGAAGGTAACTTGGCCCCTGTGCGCATTGTGCACACCCCGTTTGATTTGCCAATCTTGTCGTTTTGGAGTGCATGAGAGGGTTTCAATCTTTGGGGTGGCTTTTAGGGGTTCGCTTTCACACCGTAGTCGTACAGAGAGAGGCGCCTGTGTTCGTTTTTTTTGTCTTGTGTGGGAACAGTGTTCTAAATTCGCGCATGATACATGCACAGTGAGAAAATGACCCGTCTGATTAAATAAGAACGTACCTTGTCTGATAGATTTATGTCATTGTCCTTTGTTTTGTTGTTTTCTTAGGGTCCGCTTGGAGTAAGTACCGAGCGTGTTAAAAGAGAAAAACTTACTTGCACTTGAGATATGACATGGTTTTGCGGTGTGTTTCCTTTGTTTTGTTGTTTTTGGGGTTTTGTACAAGTAATGAACCGGTCGAAGGAGAGAAACTTTCCAACGCCGTAAGAGTTGTCATGTATTTTAACTTTTCGTTTGAAGGCCACCAAATTGTATCAAGAAATAACTGTCAACCACCAATCCAACAGATAACATAACAAACTCTTAACTAAAGCACCTTATTAGTTCTTAATCATTTACTTAATGCAGTTTACTGACTGTTTAATTCTGCAATTCTGCATTATGCAGCAACTTTCTTTGAAGGGCTTTGCTGGAGACACAGCCAAAGCTCATGCAAAGACGAGCATGATTGCAGGGGAGGGAGTGAGCAATATTCGGACAGTCGCCGCGTTCAATGCCCAAAACAAGATCCTCTCTCTCTTCTGCCACGAGCTCCGTCTCCCACAGCTGGGAAGCCTCCGCCGCAGCCAAACTGCTGGCGTCCTATTCGGCCTCTCTCAGTTTGCTCTCCATGCATCTGAAGCTCTCATTTTGTGGTATGGTGCCCACCTCGTTAGCAAAGGTGTCTCGACCTTCTCGAAAGTTATTAAGGTTTTCGTTGTCCTTGTTGTAACGGCCAATTCAGTTGCTGAAACCGTTAGCCTTGCCCCGGAGATTATTAGGGGCGGTGAAGCTGTTGGTTCGGTTTTTTCAATCCTCGATCGTCAAACAAAGATTGATCCGGATGATCCTGAGGCTGAGGTGGTTGAATCAGTTCGCGGAGAAATTGAACTTAGGCATGTTGATTTTGCGTACCCATCGCGACCTGATGTCATGGTGTTCAAAGATTTTAGTCTCAGAATCCGCACTGGCCAAAGCCAAGCACTTGTTGGAGCTAGTGGTTCAGGAAAGAGTTCCGTGATTGCATTGATCGAGCGGTTTTATGATCCGATGGTTGGTAAAGTAATGATCGATGGCAAAGACATTCGCCGACTGAACTTGAAGTCACTTAGGTTGAAGATTGGATTGGTGCAACAAGAACCAGCCCTGTTTGCATCAAGCATTTTCGAAAACATTGCCTACGGCAAAGAAGGCGCGACCGAAGCAGAAGTAATTGAAGCTGCACGTACTGCCAACGTGCATGGTTTTGTTAGCGGGTTGCCAGACGGATACAAAACCCCGGTGGGGGAGAGAGGAGTTCAGCTCTCCGGTGGACAGAAACAAAGAATTGCAATTGCACGGGCGGTGCTCAAGGACCCGAGAATACTATTGCTAGATGAGGCTACAAGTGCACTTGATGCCGAGTCAGAATGTGTGCTGCAAGAAGCACTCGAGAGGCTAATGAGGGGCCGCACCACCGTGCTTGTTGCCCACCGTTTGTCTACAATTAGAGGGGTGGACAGCATCGGCGTGGTGCAAGACGGGCGCATTGTTGAGCACGGCAGCCATTCGGAGCTAGCGAGCCGCCCCGACGGAGCTTATACAAGGCTGTTGCAGCTGCAAAATCATCACATATGAGAAGAGTTTTGGTCAAAAACATGCATGCATGGCCTTCTTGGGTGTTAATTATGTGTATCCCCTATTAATCTTTATGCATCCACCATTTTTCTTCTAGTTGTAGATATTGGCAAATCTCTCTCAACAATTTCTCTAATCTTTAATCGAGTAGCAAGTATTATATTATCAATCAATATCATATCCTTCCTATCTCCTTTTTAGACAAGCTTTCCTCACTCGTGCTTTTCCCATCGCATGTGTTTCCGAAGGGTGATAATTTCATACGCGACATGTTATATAATTCAGAATTCACAAGTTAAAAGACATGCTAAAATATTTGAAACGTAACTCGCAGGATTATAAGATCCTCGATGTGCACACAATTAACAGGGTTAAGCAAATACAAATCGATAAACGTGAACGCAACCCATTAACGCCGCTACTTTAGTAGGTATTAAAGGTTGAGGCCTACAAAAAAGCAAAGGCTCACTTTATAATAAAATGGAGACACATTCATTTGTAGCAGACGGTGTGAATGTGAAGCCTAAGAATGTGCAGCAGATGGCAATAATGAAACCACTCGTTTTGCAAACCAAAGTAGAAAAAAGGGTCCATATTTTTAATTGTTTACTCTTTTTTCACCTTCCATAGTGAAGTTCTGAGGGCCCAACATTTTACAATTCATTGAGTGCCCCAAAGTTATTGTATATATTTCAGGGCTCCCTTTTTCTGAATGTGCAGTAAATTAGTGGGTTTCCAGAAATGTCCTGCCCATCTTCGAACATTTGAAGTTAGTCAGTCCAGCTTCTTCTGTATATTCTCAGATGAAATAGTAAATTCATAATTTTATGGATCTGTCACTGCAAAAAATAAAAAATAAAAAAAAGGAAAACAAAGCTTTAAAAGGAAGGTCTTTTGATAAACTTCACAGTTTGAATATATTTCGAGTTGGCAGTCAGACATTGGAGAAAGTAAAAAAGAAGGGGCAAGGCATGGCAAGAACAAAGATGATATGCAATTATGCATCATGTCTTTCTCAGTGGAAAGTCACAATTATAATCCTGCAATCTCTTGGTATGTACGAGTAATAATACCATTAGAATATTTTTTTCTTTTCGTAGAGTTGAAATTTAGTAAACTTAAAACATACGATAAAATAGTGGGAGGCCTAATTTCACATCGACAAAGGCTTAAAAATTGGAAACACACGACATATGGAATGAAAAAAAACCAATCTGTGTTAGGAAGGAGCAGCCTGCCGCCGCCGAACTCCCACCAGCAACCACCGGAGTGGCAACCATGTAGGAACTAAAGTGAAGAAGGATCGGCAAAGAGTTACGCATAGCCAAAATAACATAAAAATGAGAGAAAGTCTATAGCAAAGATTAGATCTGAGAGCACCGCAACCAACCAAGCCATCTTGATACATTTGAATTAACTAGGTTTTTTCTTCTTCAGGTCTCGTAGTTATTACACTTTCTAGATACATACTCTATTGAATCTTTGACAAGTTTTAACCTGTTTTGGATTGTTGTAAAATGTTGGTAGCTCAGATAGTTAAGAGCATTCACTTATGTATTTAATGTTTCGAGTTTGATTCTCTCCCCCTTCCCTCCACTATATCGAGTGTAAAAAAGACACTAATTTGGATTGCTTTCTTAGAACAACGAAAATTGTTTTAAAACAAACTAAAAGCGACTTGTTTCCAAAGAAGCACCTACAAGGTATTTTCTGTAGAAGTTTATAAATAAAAAATATACTTGGATGTAATGAGACTATGAATAGAAAAGGAAAAGTGATCCTGTCATACTCCTGCTTCGGTAAGAGAAAGAGAGAGGTGTAATTGGAATTTTCTTAGCTGTTTTGGAGTATTTGCTACTTCAAACATTTTTCGTTAAATTATTGTTTAAAAAAAGGGGTAAGTGGAGTTTAATCCTTGGCATAAATCAACTTTTCATAAAAAACCTGACGCAAGATAAAAAATTTAAATTAGTCCCTTGACTGGATGTTCACCTCAGAGTTAACATTAAAACTCATATTTCATTGGATTTAATGTCTTTATGTGTATTTTAGTTCCTAAAATACCCCCACAATTAATATTTGATTTGAGGGCTTCATTTCCTCCTATAAAATAAGAAATTCAGTTACATACCAAATAAGAAAACGAAATTATTGATTAGAATTCAAAAAATTTCATAGCACAATGTAACAAAACTCTAGAAATCAAATTTTAATGAATACATCATACCAAATAAGTAAATAATGTACCTAAACCATGGTACCTATACCACAATATCTATAGCATGGTACCTATATCATGGTACCTAATACAAAGTACCTGCAAATTAAAAAAACATTATTAGAATTTTAATGTACCTCAATCATGGTACCTATGTTGGATTGAGGAAATTGTACAAATGGTCCCTCAACTTTAATCAAATTGGAGCAATGGTCCCTCAACTAAAAATCCATTACCTTTGGTCCCTCAACTTATCAAAACGTGCAACTATGGTCCCTCAACTAAAAATCCATTACCATTGATCCCTGAACTTTAATTCAAGTGGAGAAATTGTCCTTTAACTTTAACTCAATTGTAGCAATGGTCCTTCCAATATAACTCGTTTTGACAATTTTTTTGACATAGTTGACGAAAAGAACCATAATTATACACTTTGATGAGTTAAGGGACCCTAATTATATAAATGGTCATTCCAACATAGCTTATTTTGACAAAATTTTGACAAAATTGATGAAAAGGACTATAGTTACACATTTTGATAAGTTGAGGGACCAATGGTAATGGATTTTTAGTTGAGGGACCATTGCTCCAATTTGATTAAAGTTGAGGGACCATTTGTACAATTTACTCATGTTGAATTAGTGTACCTCATTTCTAATTGAACTAATATATCAAGTATCCACAAACAAACAACAAATCCTAACAAAAACTCATGTACACAATTTTAGTGAAAATGCACAACACCATAGAAGAGGACGATGAAAGATTCATACAATTGAACTTTTGTGTTTAAAATGGACAAAAATTGAAAATATATTAAGTAATAATTGCACACTCATAACTCAGCATTTAAAATTTGTTATTGTCCATAATCACGTATGGGCAATGTTGGAAAAATAGAATCAATAAGACCACCAAAAAAAATAAAAGCTGACATATTGACATGGATGTATAGTCAAAGGACTATAATCAATATTTAATCTTGCATAAGACATTTTTCTAACTATAATCTTAAGCAAGGATTAAAATCACATTTACCATTAAAAATATCCGAATTATCGGTGTATCCAAAATTTTTCGGAGTTACTGTTTGTACCTGTGCATGGCGGCAAGGGGCACATGCTTTTGTTTGTTTAGGCCAAATCGATCTCATAGGCAATAATTTCAATCACAAGATTTTGTGATGAATGAAGCAATGCATGTCCTTGTTAATTAGTGAGTCACTTGGATATGGACCCGGTTTAATTGAATGGTTCTCATCAACCCTAATGATTTGGGACCCTTTTTATGAGTGGTTTTGATGTACAACACTTGTCAGATAAATTCATGAATCTTAACATTTTGAGTTTTAAGTTTGAGAAATTGTTCGGAGTAAGGATTTTACGAATCTCAATTGTCAAACTCAAACTGATCAAAAATCAAATAACGATATTATCTATTAAATATTAACGACATTGTTGATTAAATATTGACTACATAACAAAACAATTTTAAAAAAAAATGATTTTTTTTTTTATAACTCAATCGTACGTAAAATAACGCTTAGCTTCTTGTTATATTCACACTTTTGAGGATGTGAAAGTCTTAGTTATTTCCGACTCTATAGCTCTTCTGTTGATTTACGCAACGCAAAAAACAAACATACACAAACAGATATACCACCGGTGGAAAACAAAACCCACTGTCTAGTGCCAATATCTTGCCAAGCAAACTAAGAAAGAGAACATCAAAGAGGAATTGAATTTAAACAACTTTCAATAATTGAGATAATATCATTAAAGAAGATTGATCAAGTGGGCAGGGCAAGGCAATCCATAACTTTATAAAATCTGCAGAAAAAGAAGAAGAAAATTATTGACATGGATGATCTGTCACCTGTCTGCGCATGCACTGCGATTTAGATCAAAGCTTGATAAAGATAAGCACTAAACATAAATATTTTTTTTTTTAAGATTCATTCAAAAATAATACACAGCTGCTCTTGCTAGCTTATGTTTTAATCAATTAATTGCTCTTTCAGCTTTTTTATGGATAATATTTTCGACTGCTTCGATTTGTCCTGATCCTCAGCTGCACAGTCCAAAGATAATGTGTGTTCCCCATTTGCTACTGGGATACATATGAATTATTACAAAGGTGTTCCACAACTCTTCTCGTACTCCAACAAGCTCAATTTCTATGTTTCAGAACGCCAAGAGTGAGTGAGCCTTTAAACAAAGTTGTTGAAAACGGTTTCGAATATGTGTAATTCCTCGCTGTAAAATATGTATGTAGTTTAAAAAAATAAAATAATAGATAGTATTAGACTCTGCGGCACAAATGAGTTAAAAAACATATAAGGTACGAAATATCCCAAATCATTCCACAGAAATCTATGTATATCATTTACTAAGCGATTGGTTGTTTTTGAAGTAGGGCTGGCCCATCTCTATATTATGCTTACATTCAAAACCAGCCCTTCAAGAATTTGGGTCTGCATGAAACGTGAGCCTGAAACTTTTTTTTTTCCTTGGGCTTACCTCAGTTATTCACTTGTGAACCCAGTGTACCATGTTCATAATTTTTTGGGTTACCTTCTTTATGGCTTATGGTTCAAAACCCTAAGTTAGTTCAAGTTTTCAATATTCATGTCATGCAGATATTCTTACGTCCGTCCACCACACAAACGGCCAGCAGTGTGACAACAAACACATGCAAGGTGGCCAACTTGTTTGAGTTTGTCGTTGAACAGGCGACAAGGTCTAGCGGGCGGACAGTAGAATTTCTTCATGTCAGGCTTGTGTGCCTTTTTCAACTTTCAGTTGTATAGTTAACGATTTCCACACTCTTCCTTTCTCGTATGCACTTCTCCTATTGTTTCTCTATTGATTTAACTTTGATTTGTGCAGATGGAGAAAGGGAGATTGTAGAAATCATTCCCATGTCTGTAAACAGTGCCAAAAATACAAAAGGGAAGGAAGTAGCCAATAATCTGTGGCATAAATCCAGGGCCTAGTTTGAAAATGCAGCAATCTGATTTTAAAAACTATCATCATTGATGTTGAAGGTCTAAGTGCATGCGCGTTCGAGGTCGGTGCACTCCATGCATCTTATCAAGTTTATCACAATATAACATTAACCGCGATTTGACTCCACAGATCGTGGATCTTACCTTCGCAGAAAATTAAGATGATCTAATTACAATATCGTACTTTTTCGATGGGACTGTAATACCGTCACTTGGTGTCATGACTTATTCATACTATGATATTAAAATATAAACCTATCATCAGTGCTCTTGCCAACTCCTCTTCCGTTATTGAACATTGCCTACTACGTACCTCACTTAATCTATCGTCCACTTCTACTATAATTTGTGACTTGTTGAAATACGGAATCACGTGGCAATGTTACAATCATATCAATCACTTATTTTCGGAACATGAAATCAGTACAGTACATTAGTCATAAAAGTCACTCTCAAGAAAGTAGTCGGCAAGGAATGCATTATCTATATTGTCTTTTTGTACGTGAAATGTACTGAACGATTTACCCGCATGCAGTGACCATCCAATATTTTACTTGAACAAGCATGCATGCACAATGCATTAGATGATCGAGCAATGAGTAGTAAACTGCATTAACTCGTGATGAAGAAATAAAAGTAGGTGGTGGTGCATATAAACTAATTAGACATCATTAACGATTTGTCGGGGCAGATTCAAACTTAATTACTTTGTGCTAAAGGCAAAAGAGAACGGTGTGGACTTGTCGAGATATGCAAATTGGGTATATTTTTGCTCACCACGTACCTTTAAGTAATGATAATATTCATTACTATTTTTATTACCGTTGAATGAGTTTAAATTTTGCAGATTTATGTCCATCTACTACATAAATTTCAAAATTTTGGTGAGCATCACCATCACTTGAAAGTGATGAGCAAAAATATTTTATATGCAAATTAAGCAGTTAATTTGACCGTTGAGAACTATACCAATTACCTACCAAAAGCTATGGATTAATTAGTGGAGACGAGTAAAAATGAGTAAATCAAGGGATTAATTTGTCGGAGACTCATGATCCTCTCCAACAAACAAATTGACTTAATCAAGTGGGATACTTGATATAAAAAGTTTTATGGAATCTGAACCATAGTGTTTCGGCAAAGAGAAATGTTAAGGGGATTCTTTTAAAAGTGGGACTTTCTAAGAATTCTGCCATCTCATATTTTTGACACAATATTTTATAATGTTGGCATCATAATTAACGTTAAATTGTGTGGTGACAGATAGTCTTACTTTTAAAAGAGCCTCTTTTGCATTTCTCTTTGGCTAAACAATGTTTTTAGATGGGACTTGTTGGAACCAGAATGGTTGTTTAATATTTTGACGACCGATGTTTAAAGTAACCAAGAGTTTGTACAACGATATATTTAATACTAAGGGGAGGGAAGAGTTATGTTAAACCACACAATTAACGATCTAATTTGATATTGAATTCGTCGTCTACATCGCACATATGTATAACAGATTTTTGTAGCTTGCAACACACATAACTTTCAAGAAGATTCATGACGTGTAGTAGGCTATCATTGAACTTTTGGTTTAAACATAATGTCCTTTCCACATAAAAAAAAAACCCAATAAATATAATACAAAACTTTCAGAAATATAGAGGAACAACAAAGGCCACCAGCGGACCCCAAAAATTGGCAACACCTCTTTGAATTAATAATAGGGGGACATGGATCGAGTAAGAGCAATACGGCTCACAATCAAAGAGCATTGCAAAGCAATTTTTCAATATATTCGGAACACAATCATGTGATGCTAAAATTATTATCTAAATTATAACGTTCTGGTTGGTTTTTATTTTTATTAATATACATTATAAGTAAGATATATCAGATATATCGTCCACTATTTTGATAACATGTGTAATAATACACCACATGACTTGTGTTTTTTTTTTTTAAGTTCAAGTATTAGATACAATGGTTGATCCAAGATTTGAACATTCAAGATTCTAATGTTAAAGGTTTAAGTTTTTCAGTAGAAACAGAGCGCGAAGTGTGCAAATTTTTTTCAGTTTATTCACTGAAACATTTTGTTGAATACCTAGTGGGTTTATTGTCATCAGCCAAACTATGTTGTGCATATGTCAGCATATATCGACATATGTTGAAGCAATCTAATGAGTGCTATCGAGAGAATCATGTAAAGTGATGCAGAGATATGCCTAACAAATACTATATCAAACACTTGGTGTAGGCACAAAAGGAATCCACACCAAAAATTAAAAGGCACCACAGAAAACCTTCACATGTATATTCTCTTAACTACGGATAATCTTGAGACCACCTTGGTCCTAATATACATCCACCGTTGGTTAGATATGTATAATAATTAATCAAAACAAGAATGAGATAGATAAAGCTAATAAAGTAGCTGATGTTTTGCCTCAAATGAATCCTGTATCGCTCCATCAAGTTAACTGGGTCCGGTACTAGTCACTAGACCCTTATTTTTACAGCAACATCACATGCATGTATAAGGACAAATACATTACGATCAATGAGATAAGATTTGATTTGTATATATACGGTGGTCAATTTTTCTTCCTGATTAAGGTTCATGCAGTAAACCATGTGAGCCTATCGATTTGCTATAACGCATGCAGGGCCGGTCTTAAGGGTAGCCCAAGTTGTCCGCTTAGGACCCCCACTTCAAACGGGTCCCAAAAAAATTTTACATTCTGTAATTAACATATAAATACGAAAAAAAGTAAGAAATATTATAATTCATTTGTTAGTGCAGTGGAAATGTTGGCTTCATTTTTCTTTGGGTGTTGAGTTTGAAACACGAAGTTGCCTTTCAGTTACTAGATTTTTCTTGTTTTTCAAATGTATTGCCAATCCATCTGTCAAACTCTCAATCCATCTGTCCAAATGCATATAAAGTTATAAAACTCAAGTCTCTTTGCAATCTTTTTTCTTTCAACTTCTCATTCTCCCAATTTCTATCGAATGTTTAAACCAACTTCCTATTCTCTCAATTTCTATTGAATGTTTAAACCAACTATCATATGGTCTTAAAGATTGTACTTTAAGGTAATCAAAACTTTGAATTTTATATTTTTCTTTTCAATAACTTTTTATTCAATGGATTATTTTAATATTCAATTTGTTAGTGTGATGTTGATTTTAGAAGAAGAAAAAAACACAAGAAAAACAATTGGCGTTGAATTTATTATACTCATCAATCAAGTTTTATTGTTATTTACTCTCTTGATCATCAAGTTTTATTGTTCTTCACTATCAATCTTAAACTCTTGACTGCAAACATTTAGTACATTTGTGTCTAAAAACGTGAATCGTGTAATGTTTAAATAATGTTTGTATATTTATCTTCTTTTGATATTAATTTTTAATGATATTTGATGTGAAAATAGAACTTTTTATGTATTTAGCAAATTCTTTTTTATACAAATCAATGTACAAAGGACCAGAGATCAAAGAATTTTAGGGCCCCACTTCGAGGCTCGCCTAGGGCCTCTAAATTCTTAGGGTCGGCTCTAAACGCATGCATATAGAGACTGCATGTATGTGCTCAGTAAGGATGGCAACAGGATGGATTGGGTTCGGATGTGCCATCCCCAAACCCGAACCCGTTTATTTTCCCCAAACCCAAACCCGTAGAATCCCCGAACGGGTTTTCCCCATAACCAAACCCGTCGGGTGATGGATTTATTATCGGGGAACGGTTTTCCCCATTATGATATTTATATATATATTTATATTATTAACTAAATGAAGAATATTAAAAAAAAAAGATATTAAATAAATTGCTATTATTAATACAATTGATACACAATGCATCTAATAAGTAATATTAAAACTTTATATTACTAAGAAAACATTTACACTCTTAAAAATTATAAGCATATAATTCCTATTATTAATGATATAAAAGTAAATAATTAATTTCATATTTAATAATGCATGATTATTAACAACCCATTTTCATATAATAAATATTTATATTTTTTTTATTTATAGATGAAATGGTTCGGTTTCGGGTATGGGTTTGGGGCGGATACCCCAATAACCATAACCGAACCCAAAACCGAAAAATTTACCCGACAATTACCCATACCCGTAAAATACCTGAAATTTTATACCCGAAACCGAACCATTCGGATCGCTTACTTGCAGGGATCGGATTTGATGGGTTAAATTGCCATCCCTAGTGCGCGGCTTTGCTCCTTTACCATTTTCAGTGGATTATGTGGGTTTGAAGAGAATATGAAAGTTAATTACCTCTTGATCTATTTGTAAATCTTTAGGGTACATATAATACATGTACCATTTCGTCTGGAAAGGGAGATTTTTTTTTTTTTTTTTGTAGTGACATAAAGGCTCATGTAAAAGATTAGAATATTGTCGTTGTTACAAAATAATAAATCTTTTTACTAGACCCTAATTGTAGATCATAATCCAATGTATCTACGTCCATTAGTAAACCCTAGTTATATGTTCTTTAGTATGTGTGGCTACGTTTATGAACTTTTTCATAACTTAGTTGACAACATATATAACATATCCGATTGTCTTGATAAAACAACCTATCTTTATAAATTGAATATATATATTAGATGGGGATTAGAGTCTAGAAACATGAAAGATACATACCCACACAACATATTTATCCCAACGTCATTTCGTTTTATCTTTAGGGTTGGAATTATATTATTTTGTTGGTGGGTGCCCAAAACGATCGTAGTTAAAGATCTTGCTGGTTGTTGGCTAAAATAAAATTTGCAACAAAATGCACACACATGCAGCACATAGGCACACAACACACAAGAGGCTCGCTGAGAGAGAGAGAGAGAGAGAGAGAGAGAGAGAGAGAGAGAGAGAGAGAGAGAGAGGAGGGGTCCTTGCAGACAAATAGGGGGTCGTTTAATTTTATAGTCGCATGTGACAGTGCTTGACAAAAGCCTGGAAATTTCACATCCACGCCTGTTCTAGAAAACACCTCCCACCTCTGTACCTCTTGTTGTATGTACTCAGGTTTATGGCGTGCCACTTGGCGTGTCGTGTGTGCCAGGAAATTGGCATGTGACCCTGAAGCTTGTGCTACGCAGTGCTCACGTAGTTGTGTCCCAAACAAGAAGGGAAAACAAATATAAACTCATAGCCAGAGACGCAGTAGAGATTTGCTTGGTTAAAACGAATTGAATATTTCATTTACAATTTGATTAATGCATATACATAAGAAGATGTGATATGATTTCCGAGGGATAATATGAAAGAAATATTTCAAATATACAGTTCGAAAACTAACTCCATTGAAGTTGAAGAATCTGACTAGTTAATTTTTTACCAAGCATGACACATTGATTTTTTTATTAGACACCCTGACCACCCACAACATCCGAAGAATGCTTATGTATATAAAAAAGACATAAGATTATATTTACGTTCGACTTAGTCTCCCTCGGTGTGAAAACTGACCGGAGAAGTTTATCTATTGTCAAGTAGAGGCCCCAATGTATGTAACTAATCCAGCCTTGTGTTCAAAACCAACCGTAGAATACCAAGTCAGAATAATGGAGTAGAAAGAAATACCTGCATCTGGAGATGACTGCCCTGAAACATAGGAGCCATTGCTGAAAATTCAAAGGGGGCGCAAACATGGCAGTGGCTGATTGGTGAATAAAATTCAGTAACCCTAGTTGTGGAAGCTGAGAGGATCAGTATCCTATGATCACATGGTGTTGCGTATGGAGACATGTACATGAAGGCCCCACTTTGTTAGCTGAAAATCAAACACCTTTGTTGAAGCCCACTTGAAATCAAACCCCAACTCGGGAACACACACAACATCTAACTCTCTCTCCCAATCTTTTATGTACATAGAACATGTTCACGGGACGTTATATGTAATACTAAAATTTTAATACGAAAATTCATTTTTTTGTTAATACCTTAAACGTAGATGTATATCAACCACATCGTCCATTTGTATTATAACACGTGAATAATACACCTAACTTATGCTTAGAATACCCATAAAAAATTTCGTCGCTCTTATTTCGCTCTCTCACACTTGCCTTGAAATACCAGGTCTAGTAGACTGCTTTCTCCAATGCGCGGTTGTCTTCTTCACATCCAACATCGTTGTCTATGTTGTACTCCCTCTCTCTCTCTGCTATTTTCCCTAGTGGTCCTTCTTCTCTTTATATATCTCTTATCATTGTCTGGGGCTAAGCTCTTCATATACCTTATTTCTAGGATAGCTAGTACCACTTCTTCTGTTACCAGATAGGCAGATACTCTTTTTCCTCTTCTTCTTCTTCTCCTTCTCCTTGTTCTTTCATCTACTTCTCCTTCCTTTTCCGCTTTTCCAGTGCTTCTGTTACTAGCTAGCCTCTTTTAGGTTAATATTCTCGTTCTTAAACCTTATATATGATATATAAAGCTCCATAGGCAGGCTGATCATACATACGAACATATATATATGTTCTGAGAACGATATATAAAACTAGAGCTACTTGTCTAGCTAGCTAGCTAGGTGAAGGGGATCATGTCTAGCAGAAGGTCGAGGCAGTCAGGTACTCCAGCGATCAAAGATGACCAAATCATCGAACTGGTGTCCAAATTACGTCAACTGGTTCCTGAGATTCGAGATAGGCGCTCCAACAAGGTAAACTCTTCCTCTCTGCTCTCAAAGAACATACACCTAAAATAAAGTCATTGATTTTGCACTTATTTTCTTAGGTAAATTAGTGAGTGAGCTGTTAAAAGCGCATAAAATCTGTAATATAAGACTTTGTTTATAAGTGTCGATAACAATTCTTTGTCATGATACATATGCATCTGGATTTGAAGAATTCTAAACAACCCAAGTGCAGGTAGATAAACATGGAGCAAAGAGAAAATGCACTTTAGGACCGCATGTAAAGTATAATATTGTAGTCTATTTGGACTTTTCGAGTAACCTAAACTTGACCCGGACATCAAGGGATTGATACATTTCCATAGGAACTAGATATATGGGTTGATAATTAATAATATGGGTTTCCCATTGACCCATATATTACTAAACACTGTCTTGTTGGAGTTGGACCATCTAGTAGTAAACCTTATCATGTGTCATGTGTTATGTGACATGTGATATGTTTAGAACTTGAAGAATTTATACGTTATACATATATAATATGTATGCATATAGAGAGATTATTCTGTGTACGCAAATTGAATATTGTATAGTAGTTTTGTTAATCACCGTCACACTGAAAAAAAAATTATTTCCTTAAAATGTGTTGTGAAAATATTAGAAAGCCAGTAGTTATGGCGCTAATTGGGATGGCTTTTACTTTGGTGTATGGTGCAGGCACCAGCATCTAAGGTCCTACAAGAGACTTGCAGCTACATCAGAAACTTACACAGAGAGGTTGACGACCTAAGCGAGCGACTCTCCCAACTGCTCTCTACAATTGATGCTGATAGTCCGGAGGCCGCTATAATTAGGAGCTTGATTATGCAGTAGATGGATCATCAAATCACGAGCAACCCTAATTATATATATTGGCGTTTTAATTATATAGTTAATTGTCCTTTTATTTGTTTCCAGGTTATAGTACTTCGTATTGTATGTATTTAGAGATGTCGTGTGTGGTTAATTAGAGTGTTTAATAAATTGAAGGATTTGCACTGCTACTAGCAAGTCCTATTATAAAGAAACCCTATTTACTTTCTCCAATTTGTATGCAAAAGTGATTTCTGCACTCTTTTTTCTACACAATCTCGCAACTTTACTTAATTTTTGCTTTTGAATAAACCTAAAGAGAATTAGGGGATCGACAAACAAACAAAAACGTGCAGAAACTAGCTAGGCTTTATCGAAACTGAAACCGGCTAGAAAATTATATCTGCGCACTGCATTTACAAACGTGCAGAAACTAGCTAGGCTTCATCGAAACTGAAACTAACTAGAAATAAATTTATATCTGCGCACTGCATTTACGTGGAAGCTTACTGTTCTTCGTTTATCCTTTTCAGGCAGTGTGGTTTTTGGTTCTGGACTTAAACTTAGAATATAGAAGACCAACTCAATCAGTCTTATCTCACTTAACCATTAGAGATAAATTCCAACAGACCATCGTGCATGGAAGATTATCAATTAACTTGCCTGTTTAATTTAATAATATAACAGATAGTGGCACAGTTACACCAATAAGTCGCAAGATTAGCAAAACAGCCACCAAACACTCAGTGAAAATAATTTGATCATGATTATCGTTTGTTCATTTTCACAAACTAGGGTCCTAGGCATGAGCTGAGTTTAGGAGTCCGCAGCGGAGTAAAATGTTGCATAAGTGTTCCTATGATTTTGACCATTGTCGATAATTGAATTTTGAATTGAATGCTCACATTCTAACTCACAACTCAATAGTAAACTGTAAGAATATTCTTCGTTAATTAACGTACAACTTGTGAAATGGTTATCCGGATCTCTAACTATTATCTGTATTGCTTAAATGATAATCAGTTGAATTTAGACTGGATCAGAGAGTAAGCCATCGGCATCATGATGAAAAATTAGTCATATTCCGTAAGCTTTCCGTACTCTGCAATTGCATCAAGGTATTTCTAGCTCATAGGGTTTGCCGAGTTGTGTGCGAAGAAAACAACTTTATCAGGTACAGGTACATACATATATATTAAACTACCGATTTTCCTCCTGAACTTTCACTTGACTTTCTATTTCCTCCCTAAACTTTTCAATTGGAAAATTAAGGACTTAAACTAATTTTTTTGGCCGATTTCCCCCTGTTGTTAGTTTTTTCATTCATTTCATCTAAAGTTCTGTTAATTAAAGCATGTGCACAACATTTGTGGGTAGTTTGATCGCTTTGTTCTTTAAAATAATTGAAAACCCTAGATATCTAGAATGTCAACTTTTGCAAATCTGTGTGATTCTATAACTTTTGTATCTGAAGAACTAGCAAAGTAACACTTTTGTCCTCAAATGAGAGTCACGTAGTGTGCACGTGATAAGTGTTAACGTTAATTTGGATGAAATTTATGGAAAACTAATGGTAGGGGAAATTGGCAAAAAAAAATTAGTTTAAGTCCTTGATTTTCCAAATAAAAAATTTAGGGGAGAAATCGAAAGCTAAGTGAAGGTCAAGAGGAAAATCGACAGTTTTCTCATATATATATAAAAATTAGGTTTCCATCCCTCTTTTTGCAATTCCCTTGATTAAAACCTTATTCCTTTTCAATTTGTGATCAAGGTCCCTAGGTATTAATAAACGTCATTAATTATTTCACTAATAAAATATTTTTTATTTCTAAATATATTCATTTAGTGTTAGAAATGTTGCATTTGGTAATAACAATTGATATATTTATATTTATGGCTAAATTTTTTTATCATATATTTGTTACAGTCATATTTAGAATAGGAATGTGATTGTGTAAATCCTAAGGAATCTAGGAATGTATCTTATATTCCTATTAAGATTAGATTACCTATTAAATGTTGTAATCCTAAAAGGAAATGTTTTATCCTTCCTACTACTCTAAATAAAGGCACAATGGGGTGAATCAAACACATCTCACAATTAAATCAATCTCTCTTCCTCTAATAGTGGCCGGCCCCCCTCTCTCTAAACCCTAGATCGTTCAATAAAATAGGCCTACAACACGTTATCAGTATGCTCTTGCCAGAAGCTAAGGAATTGATGTATCGTTGGAGGAGGCTATCATCCACCAAATTCAAAAGCTTATTCGTTTTCTACTAATCAGGTACGGTTAAAATAAAAGAAGATATTTGAAACGTCCACGAAGCATGAAAACATTCCCCATAATGCATGAACCCCTCTTTCTTTATATTTTCCTTTCGATATATATATATTGTATATGTTCATATATTTGTCAATATATATATTTGTTTCATGCATCGCATAATTAAATTGTTATGTGGAATTTGTGAGTCAAATTATACAAAATAAATTAGAAGCATATTTAGGGTTTTTCCTAAACCCTAAGGGATTTGAAAAAGAAAAAAGAAAAAGGGGAAACTAAGGCATGGTGCTGCACAACACTGCACCTTCTCTGTGCAAATTGATACTAGGTCTCAGCCTGAGACCCAAATGGATGGGCCTGCAGCCCTTCACCCTTGCACCAAGGCCCGTAGCCTTCACACAACCTAGCTCCGGGTTGGGGTCCTATTCCCTGCATGCTGCAACCTTTAAGGTTGTTGGGTTGCCATGCCCATAACCTGCACCTTGGCCCGTGTCATAGCATGCATCACCTGCAGCCAGCCCATGCGTTGGCCTTAGTTTTTCCAACGCAAACCCACAGGCCAGCTTGCGCTGAACCTGTCCGTGCACTCCCTTGCGGCCCAAAACACAACCCACCTACGGCTGGGGCTTCTGATGTCCATCCCGTGGCCTACAGCCACCATCCAAGGATCTTTGGGCCTTGCCTTATGCTTAAGGCACCCAAACCCGTGACCTATAACTCACAGCACCAAGCCCAAATTATTTTGGGGCTATATTTTTTATCCAATAATATTCTTTTAATATTATTTAGCTTCTACAATCGATCCCGTATGGCCCGATTTATTGAATTAATTAAAATTGACCTGCAGTCCATTAATCTGATAATGAATCCAAAATTATTGACCTGAAGATCACTTTTGGACATTAGCGATTCAATAATTTATTTTTATACTTTGAACCATCACATACTTTCGTAGTAACGAAGCTCTCACACATGAGTTCCCGAAGAATCTCAAATCCATTACACTTAGTTAGTATATTGCATTCTGTGTTTCTTGCAGGAACCTTTCATTATGAACTAATTGTTCATAAAACTAAATTGAACCTGTAGTTTCAAATTTAGTGCCTTTGAAACCCGAAGTTTTCATTCAAAACATACCACATGAAACCCGTAGTTTTCATGCATAAATTAAACCGCTACATGTCTATAGAACCTGTATGTTTTACGATATATGTCTACTGCTTACCATATGACTAATTACATTTTCTCCCTCCGTTTTAGGGACATGTCGAACTTGAACAAGCTCGATTTCTCCGCTCTAGAAGTCTCTGGAAGAAACTATCTGAAGTGGGTTCAAGACGTGAAACTCCATCTTACTGCAAAGGGTATTAGAGCCACCATTGAGGCACCTATCGCCGACAAACCTGTTGACGAAGCTCAGAAGGCTACTGCAATGATCTTCATCCAAAGACACATTCATGATGCACTGCAGACTGAGTATCTTGATGAGGAAGACCCACGCACCTTCTAGCTTGCTCTAGCCGACCGTTTTGATCACCAGAAAGACATATACTTGCCTGAAGCAAGACACGACTGGCAACATCTTCGCTTCCAAGACTTTAAGTCCGTGAATGAATACAATTCTGAAGTTTGTAGAATCCGTTCTCTGTTGAAATTTTGCAAAATGGAATTAACCGAATCGGATCTCTTGGAGAAGACTTATTCGACCTTCCATGCCACCAATATTGTCCTGTATCAACAATATAGGGCACAAAAATTCACCAAGTTTTTAGATTTGATCTTTGTTTTACTTCTCGCTGAAAAGCAGAATCAGCTTTTGATGAAGAATCATCAAGCTTGACCCACTGGCTCGAACGCTGCGCCTGAAGCACATGTAACATATTCTAGCATCCATAAACGACGAAAGAACCGTTGTGGCTGTGGTAATAAGTGGCAAGCCCAACCACGGGCCCAAGGTCAACTGAGTGCAACACCTAAGGGAAGAAATGTAACCCAACAACGTCTACCACTCGCCTCTAGGGTACCGTTTAGTAAGTGGGACGGGACGGGACAGAACGGGACGAGCCGTTCGGTCCCAAGTTTGGTGCGCCTAAAAACTGTGGAACGGGTTGTCCCATGGGACGAAATTTGGCTGATTTTTCGTTCCACCTCTTCCCCCTGGAACGACCAGTTCCACATCCGTGGAACACAAATTTATAACATTTTATGACAAAATTTCTCCTTATCTTTTTCAATATTTACATCATCCGTTCCGTCCTGTTCCGTCCCGTCTCGTTCCGTCCCGTCTGCGTACCAAACAATACCCTAAGGATCTAAACTTCAAGAACAAGGGCAAAGTTCTCGTTCAAGCTGCTTTTACTGAACTGGACATGTGTTATCGCTATGGATCAAGGGATCATTGGTCACGCGTATGCCGAGCTTCCCCTGAGGCTATTGCCAAATATCATTCTCGTCGTGAGTCTAACTTTGCACATGTAGATCATCTGGAAGATGCAACTACATCAATGGAGATATCGGATTTCCAGGAGGCATCAGCACCTATGGATGATAAATTAGACATGATTGTAGGGTGTTTACCACTAGGAGTGGCCGAGTTAAATTTCTTAAATAATGTTAAGGATCTCGATCAAACTATTTAAACAAATAAGATTTTAGTTTAACAATTAAGTTGATTAAGGACCGAAATCAAAATGACCCATATATATGTCTTTGTGTGTGTCCGTGTGTATATATCTGTCCGTGTGTATATATCATTTGTTACAAGTGCTAGATATTTAATATGTATATATGTGGGATATTTTAGTTCGGTCTCTGGTTGACCAATATCATATACTTAAACGTTAGTAGATCCTTTCTAAAATTATCCAAAGATTAATACCAAGTAGCAACTTTTTCTTCATATTTGAATTGTGTGAAAATATAATCAAATTTATTATTACTATATATATACTTGTTTACATCTCACATCTACGAATGTTTTTTATTTATTATTATTATTACAAACAATATTTTAGACTAATTTAAACTAAATTAAGGAATGATCAGTATTTGAACTTGGAACATCATGAGTTAGAAAGTCCCTAACCACTAGGGCAATATCCACTATATGCACATCTATGAGTATTTTTGACAAACCAATTCACATGTGACATATTCGTTAATGCATGCATATGGACAACAGTTATGGCGGACGGGTAACCGCGGTTATTTATAATAGAAATTGAGTAGTTACAGATCGGAAACGGATGTCGTTGGACTATCGATCACAATATGGTGTGAAGGATATGAACAGAGTGAATATAGAATTGAATGTGTTTCTGACATAAAGGGATTTACAAATATATAGATATGCAAGTAACATTTCTGGAGAAGTTGTGTTCTTCATGAGAAGTTATAATTCTCAGGTTGGAATATAACTGTTCATATCCTTTAATTAATTAATTAATTAATTATATTATATTATTTTCTTTATTAATTAATTAACTTATTTCACTACAATCATATGTATATTAGTACACCAATGTTATGGTGTACCTTCACACATGATTACACATATTGTGAAAACCATGTTATCATAATCATATTCCAACATCTCCCACTTGATTATGATGACATAAATGGTTTCCTATTTTGGTTTTTTTTTTTTTTCTCAAGAGTATTACTCATAAACAAATTGAATGTAACATCAGATATGTGGCTTCTTTACCTGGTGCGCACCATTCCACTTAATCCGATGACATTTTACTCTATAGTAAAATGGCATCATATCCAAGTAACTAGGGAAAAACAATCCATATCTGGTTACAAATGATGACTTAGCCCCGCACTATACGCCACAGTGTTTTATAAATGATTTCTTGAAGCTTATTATGGATTTTACTTTCAAGACGATTTATTATAACCTGGTTACCTCGCTAGTGCCCTCTATCTTTAACCAACCAAGTACTAAAGAACCAGATAGAGTCGCATCTACTTGTCCATGTTTTAGGCGTCCCTAAAACCATATAACGATGCCCGCCGCACATCTCACACTACAACACATCTAGATGTTTTGCAAACCCATTGTAGTCACATGCTCTCTGAATTTTTTCAGAGACAACCCCTTGGTCATCGGATCGGTCACCATCTCTTCGGAGGGTATGTAGTCAACCTCTACCTCTCCTTTCTCCACTATATCTTATACATAGTGATATTTAACATCAATGTGTTTTCCTTTGGAACTATTTGCTCCACTCTTTATCAGAAAAATGGCGGACTTATTATTACAAAACACATTGACGTGCTCCTTAGGTATACCTATATTTAAATTATCGATAAATTGTTTAGCTCATACTGCAGTACTAACCACTGTGCTACAAGATATATATTCTGCTTCCATGGTAGACTTTGCAACACAGCTTTGTTTCTTACTTAACCAATAAACAGCCGTTCCTCCAAACAAGACAATGTTACCACTTGTTGACTTTCTGTCATCCAAGTCGCCTGCGAAATCTGCATCGCAATAACAAACTAAATCTAGATCATTTAATCCGAAACATAGTTTCATACCTTGGATGCCTTTTAGATATCTAATAATTCTCTTTACTGCCGTCCAATGTTGCTTTTCGAGGTTGGATTGATATCTACTTACCAATCCAACTACATGACATATGTCAGGTCTTGTGCTAATCATAGCATACATCAAACTTCCAACTGCTTGGGCATATGGAATATTTTGCATATCATTGATGTCTTGCTTATGTACCGGACACATATTTTTGGAAAGCATCATTCCTTTACAAACAGGTGTACTAACTGGCTTGCAATCTTGCATATTAAATCTTTTAAATATTTTATCCAGATAATTTTGTTGATCCAAATAGAGTGTTTTGGCATCTCTATCCCTAGTAATTTTAATTCCTAGAACATAAGATGCTTCTCCCATATCTTTCATTTCAAATTTGGATCCCAGATATGACTTAGTCTTTTCAATCATATTCATAGAGTTACCTGCAAGTAAGATGTCATCTACATACAGTGACAACATACAAAAATTATCTTGGCACTTCCAAGAGTAAACACAATGATCCAATGGATTTATTTTGTAGCCCATTTCTATAATGGCCTGGTGGAACTTTAAGTACCATTGTCTTGATGATTGTTTAAGACCGTACAACGACTTTCTTAATTTATAGACTTTGTTTTCATGTCCTTTAACATGATATCCTTCGGGTTGAATCATATAGATGTCTTCCTTCAAATCTCCATTCAAGAATGCTGTTTTGACATCTAACTGATGAAGTTCTAAATCCATTCTAGCAACAATTGTCATAAGAATACGAATGGATGTAAACTTCGCAACTGGAGAGTAAGTGTCCATAAAATCTATATTGGGTTTCTGTGTATAACCCTTAGCTACAAGTCGAGCCTTAAACTTATCCAGAGTACCATCTGATTTGTACTTCTTACGAAGTACCCATTTACAACCGATGGGCTTTCTTCCATTAGGTAGATCAACCAATTCCCAAACTTCATTTTTCTTTATGGAATCTAGTTCTTCATTCATTGCTTGTTGTCATTGTTTAGACTCAAAACTATCCATTGCTTCTTTATAATTCCTTGGGTCTGGATCTTCCACTGAATGATCTACCTCCTCAAGATTGAAAACAAAGTGATCTTTCAATCTTCTAAATGGTTCCCTTTTTCTTTTACTCCCACTGATTTGATCATTTCTCCCACTATTTATATCTTCCATAATAATATCATGATCATCATCCATGTGTGTGTCATTGTCAACATTGTTATGATCACTTATATTTACGTCTCCCACTTGATCATTGTCAATGTCATGGTCATGAGACAAGTCTAAATCAAGATGGAAATCTTGATCATCCGTATGAGAATTTTCTTCTCCCAAAGATTCCAATTCTTGTATTGGATTAATCAAATCAGTAGTTTCAATAAAAGTAGCATCTCTACTTTTGATCAATCCTTTCTCAGGATGATAAAATCTATATCCGTTACTATTATCAGGATATCCGATGAATTTACAGGCCAAAATTTTTTCTTGTAATTTATTTCTTAATGGCTTTGGAATGAGGACATGCGTTTTACAACCCCAAACTTTTAAGTTTGATAAATCGGGTTTTCGCCCATGCCATAATTCATATGGAGTCAGTGGCTTAGCCTTGGTATGAACTTTATTCAATATATAAGTTGCAGTAGCCAAAGCTTCACCCAAAAAATGTAGAGATAAGTCAGCATAAGACATCATAGATCGCATCATGTCCATTAGAGTTCGATTTCTTCTTTCTGCGATACCATTTTGTTGCGGTGTATAAGGCATAGTATAATTATGCCTTGTACCATTCTCTTTGCAGAAATCATCAAAGGCTTCAAATTCTCTACCTTTATCACTATTAAGGGTCTTTATGGATCTTCCTAATTGGTTCTCTACTTCTGCTTTAAACTCTTTAAATTTGTCTAAGGCGTCATTTTTATGTTGTAAGAAGTAGACATGTCCATAACGGGAATAATCATCGATGAAATTCACAAAATATTTCATTCCTCTATGGGTTTTAGTTCTCATTGGTCCACATAAATTTGTATGCACTATCTCAAGTAAATTTGTAGAAGTCCAATTATGAGAAAAAGATTTTCTAGTCATTTTTCCTTTAATACATGATTCACATGTATCAAAATCATTTGCATTTACTTGAGGCAACATCCCATTTTTACTCATGCGTATCATTTTATTTTCATTTATGTGACCTAAACGTAAATGCCATAAATATGACAAATTTTGAACAGTACAGACAAAGGCAGACTCGAAAGAAATACTTTTATTAATACAAATTGAGTACATATTATCGACTCTTATTCCCCTTACATAAATATAACGCTTTTTTCCAATAGTGACAACACCATTCATGAACCTTGTCTCAAAACCTTTCTTTTCTAAGATAGAGACTGAGACAAGATTCCTCCTTATATTTGGTGCAAACAGAATGTTTTTAAGTACAATGGTGGATTTACTATTGTTGATCTTGCAATCTCTTTCACCCAAAACATCGACATAAGTATTGTTGCCCATGTAGAGGCGATGTTCTCCTAATGATTTTTCCTTGAAAGTGATGAAGCAACTTTTGTCCTTGCATACATGACGAGTTACTCCTGAGTCGATCCACCATTGTCCTTGATCTTCAGCAATGAGTGCTTCGGAGACAGTCAAAATTAGTTCTTTAGGATTTTTGTTGTTCTTGCATCGTTTTGGGCACTTATACCTATAATGACCAGTCTCTCCACAATTGTAACATGCAATCTCCTTTCTTTTAAACTTGTTCTGCTTGTGGTGTCCAACCTTTTTGAAGTTCGGGCACTTGTTACTATTATGTGGCTTGTGCATGTGTTGCTTGTTTTTCTGAGAATCTTTCGATATGAGGAGGTTAGCTCTGCCTTGTCCAGTTTCCTTTTTCCTATAATTTTTACGAACTTCTTCAATAGCCAACATTGCAGGCAATGTATCCATCGTTAAATCAACTTGACCATAAGTCATGGAAGTAACTACATTTTCCCAAGAATTTGGGAGGCTACCAAGAAGAACACTAACTTGCATTTTATTAGAAACTGGATGGCCAGCATTGGCTAAGTCTTTTGCCATTACTTCCATTTTAGTAATATGATCGACCATAGAATCAGTTTCCTCCATTTTTGTCCCATTGTATTTCTCAAGTAATAACTAAATGTAAGTTTGAAATTTAGGGCCATACTTCTTTTCAAGTACATCCATAATTTCTTTGGCCGAATCATATTCTTCATAGAGAGGTATTAATTTATCTTCCATGTAATTGAGAATTGTGGCCTTAGCCAACTCATTATCTTCCACCCATTTATTATAAGCTCGAGAGGGCCCAAGGGGTCTCTCATCCTTGATAGTGTACAAAGTTTTGTCATGGGTTAAAAGATAAGTGATCATTCTCTTCCATATTCGATAATTAACGTTATTCAACCTCTCTATTTTAAAAACTTCGGATTTGGAAGATTTAGTTGCCATAACTCAGAAATTACAAAACAAACACAATACTTGATACAAACTTAAATACAAATACAAATACTACTAGTGTACTTTTAATTATTACAAGCCACAAATACTAATTGTTCTTAATAAATTAAAGACTAAAACAAAATAAAATAATAGAGAGAGACTTATTTATTTTTAGTAGCAGATACTGCACGCATTCACAGAGGCTTTGTCCAATCAGTGAAAGACGAGTACTTGTTCAGGCGATCACGTCGATAGAAGACTTGTGGATTTCTTACTTGTCTACTTGGCCAGGTGTGTTCAATTCTTCCACTATTTTTGTACACAAAAGCATTCTCTTCTCGACTACTGGATTCTCTTTCAATTCTCAGTGGTCTTGGCCCCTTTAAATTTCTTGCAGTCGAAATTTCTCTTTGTGCCAAATCAGGATATATAAAACCGTAACGGGTATTATGTTGATCCAAATAATTAAGAACTTTGACTCTAGAATTCCGAAAATTAAACCCTTGCTTCCACTTTTGATATTTGTGACTATTATTCAAAGTATTCCACAAATTAACTTTATGAGTGAAATTATTAGGGTAAAAAGGAATTAATAAAACCTGAATTTGGTGCGATCGTAACACCCAAACGAGTAGGAAATGACTCCAATTGCAGCTGTCCCGAATTTTGCCAAGAGGAGGAGCCCACTTCAAAAACACTGTTAACTTGACTTTTTGATAGACACCTATCACTATTACTGCACTTTTCAGAACCCAAAAATCTGCTAGCTTTAGTTTGTTCCCCACGTGAAACCTCACCAAAAGCAAGATCTCCTTTAAATGCACTGTCAAATTGCTCTGAACTACAAAATCCCTTATATTTTATTTGTTTCCGACTTAAAGGTGAGCCTACCTCAAAAGACTTACAAATTTGACTTTCTGAGAATGGAAGGCTTTCTTCACGTACACTATGACAATGCTTATAACCATAAGAAAGTTCTTAATTTTCCAGACCCAAGGAATCTTGAAAATCGATGGACTCTCTTCCTTGATTTTGTCTTTGTAAATCACGCCTCTTTTTCTGGAAAAAAATACGATCGTTCCCCTTTCTGGAGAAAATTGATCCCGCAACCCGGTGGGAGATCACGAACAGCAGATACAATTTTTCTTCGAGGAAATAGGTGCCGTCGGTGTTGTGTATTACCACGAGAGGACAAGACCGCGGCTGAAGGATGTGACCACGGTGGGAGAACACGACCACGTCGGCGAGTCCACGGTGGAAGGCGAGACCATGGTGGAGGTAGAGGACGACTTCGAATCAGACTTAAAGGTGCAGGTAAATCCCTTGGACTTGGTGACCAAAATGTAGGAAAGGGATCTGCACTTGTAGTTTCAAATTCTTGTGTAGATTCGGTTTTTGTAGCCAAAAATCCCGATTGAAATGGATTGTCTGAGGGCCTAATGGGACTGTAAAACCTTTCTGAATTCTGATAATTGTCGGATGAATTTGTATGATGAAATGGTTCAATTTCAGAAAGAATTTTGTTCTCTGTCGAAAGAAATGGTGTAGGGGAATAAAGTTCAAATTGTTGGGTTAATTCAGGCCTAGGTTCAAACAAGTTGTAGGATGGGATTTCGAATGAGTGGGTATTTTTGTGAGTTTTGGATTCTACAGGAAAATTCTTAGATGACGATTTCGAACTTTCGATCAAAATCGGTTCAATATTCTCCTTGGTCACCAACGCCCTCTTCCCTGATTTCTTCTCAAGTTGAAACTTAGAAAGAACGTTGTTGGATTCGTGACTTGACGAAGAGGAAGTCTCAGATTCAGTTCGAGACATCCTCGGATGAAAACTGGGCAAATTGTTTTGATTCATGAAACCTGGCTCTGATACCAATGATAGAAATTGAGTAGTTATAGGATCGGAAACGGATGTCGTTGGACTATCGATCACAATATGGTGTGAAAAATATGAACAGAGTGAATATAGAATTGAATGTGTTTCTGACAGAAAGGGATTTACAAATATATAGATATGCAAGTAACCTTTCTGGAGAAGTTGTGTTCTTCAGGAGAAGTTATAAGGTTGGAATATAACTGTTCATATCTTTTAATTAATTATATTATATTATTTTCTTTATTAATTAATTAACTTATTTCACTACAATCATATGTATATTAGTACACCAATGTTATGGTGTACCTTCACACATGATTACACATATTGTGAAAACCATGTTATCATAATCATATTCCAACAATTTACCCATAACCGTTTATGCTCATACCCGCATAATTGTTTACCCGTTGGGTAATTGCCTAAACAATTATATTCATACTCATAACCGTTTATAAACGGTTATTCATACTCATAACCGTTTATAAACGGTTATCCATACTCATAACCACTTACCCATTTAACCGTAACCGTTTAATACCCGTTTACCCATTTACCCTTTTTAACCTTTTTTTTTACCATTACTCATTTTTCACATGTCTACATGTTTTTTAACAACTTGAAAATTAAAAAAAAAGTTGTCATAAATTTTTTTTTTGACAATTAAACGTCGTTATAGGTACATTCATCATACATTTCCGTATTTTAATTTTTAAGTCTTTATACCATTCCAATAATTGAAATAATAGTTTACGAACTATATTTTTAAATGTTACCAATTAAGGTAATATAATATTTGACACATCCTGACCGAGATCAAGGCATGCTGGCTGTCACGTGAGAGTGACGTAGCCATGTGCACAATGCGGAAGCAATAAAAATAAGAAATATACGAATAATTAAAAACCAAATTACTAGAGTGCACTACAAAACAAGAAGGAATAGGAGTTAGTTACAACAGTAAACACTCATAATCAGAGCATAATAAGTCTAGGTGTAGTCCAGTAGGACAAGTACTAGTTATACAGTACCAGAAATGTCCTACTATTATTTAGATAGGTCAGAACTGCCGATGTCCTCAAGCCACCAACAACAAGCTTACTTAAAACATGGAGGGGCGCAAAACAGAAAACGTAAGTGGGCAAAAACAAATGTTTTACAAAACCATTTCATTTATCAACATAACTAACCCCTCGTTGTAAAACATGTATAATTTTCCCTAGAATCAATAAATAAGCATATACATAAATATATATGAAATCATATCAATTCAATTCATGTTTCACATAATCATATTCATATGTATGCCATGCCAAGATATAACAGAGTAAGCAATTCAGGTAAGGTTAATTTCATAGAAATATAATATGTGAGCCGGAACCCCTATGGTAGTCCGTATGGCTGAATTCATAGCTCAAAAGTCACTCTAGTCGGAGTCACTATGATGACCTATACGGCAATATGCTATATAAGAGTCGGAACCAAACAAAAATGTCTATACGACAATAATGGGTGTAATACAATCATGCTCAATACTACTCTCACATAATAGCTGGGCGATAAATCGCTAGTCACCTACGAGTCGGAACCATAAATAAGGTCTGTACGACAAGACTGTGCACCTAAATTGGATCCAATATGAGCATATGGTGCAGGAGGTGACATAATAAACAGGCCTGTGCCATATCTATGGCTAAATCACAATCACCCTAAGTGCAGTTTTATGAGCTCACATTATTCAATCACATATCGCATCATCGATGATTCACATAACCAAACACAACTTACCTGAGCTTACCTGAGCGTCCACAGCACCACATTTATATATATAAAGCATCACATACCAAATCATTTATGAATTATAAACTTATAATGCATAGCATTTATGGCATACTATTATTTAAACACATTTTTCTGGGAAAATGTCAAGTATATAATATATACTGAAAACCAAAAGCCCATTCATTGGTAAGTCGAAGGGTCGTAGCCCCCGAGTCACCTTTGGATACACTCGTCCTCGGGATAAGTCTCACATATATGCGAATTAACTATAAAAACGTTATTTTAAAGCACATAAACAAAACTAGTTAATAACTTCTCATATATAGCTCAAATTAGGTATATGAATATACCACAGTGACCTACACAACCTCAGGATCATCCCCAAATTTTTAGATTAATTTTTGGACCATTCACGCACCGGCAAGTGCACGGCAAGACGTGCAGCCATGCGCAGGGAATCCTGACGGATTCTCTAACTGCCGTTAGGAATATTCCGTTAAAACCCAACTGTCACCGTTAATCCTAACCGACGGCGTCAGGACGGAATATTCTGTCGTCTTCTTCCTAAATCCCCGACGATCGTCGCCATTGCCGGAAACTGGGGATTTCGAAAAACTTTATTTTCTCACTCATTTCTTCATCATTTTCTGAGAAATTTGCACCAATGGAAAGCTAGAGATGAGTAGAACAACGTTATACTATTTGAAGCTTCAAATCTCACAAAATCAAGTCGGAGAAGCTTCAAAATTCCGACCAAACCTGCAACTTTTCGTTTCTCGCGATCCCGACGTCCAAATTATTCAAACGAACTACCTCAAGCCTCCTTGGGACCTCCTAAAGCTTCCTACAAGCTTGAAATCCCCTAAAAATTGAAGAATAAAAGTTGCATGAACAGTGCATGGAAATCGAGCTTTGTGGTTCTACGTGAAATCGAAGGTAATCTTACCTATATTTGGTACCTTTGAACTCGCGAGGACTTTAAGAACACAATGGTACCATTTTCTTCCTCGATCTATCACGTTACAGTGGGTTTTGGGTGTCGTCCGTACAAGAGAGAAGAGAGAGAGAGTTTGCGAGAGAGAGAGAGAGAGCACGGGGAGGAAGAGAGAGGGAGTGAGTGTGGTGTGTGTGTGGTCCACGTGGGTCACCAAGCCAAAACCACACAATAACCTCTAAGTCTCAATATGTCACACATACACACTACAATTTCCCCGTCCAAGGATAAAACTGCCATTTTACATCACCGATAAATGAATTTCGGGACGGGCTGTGACAATATTTGCAAAGTATTCTTGGGTTACAAAAACTGTTTAGAAGATAGTATTCTTAGGTTATTTAACCCATAATGTAAAGTATTAACATAATATATATAATGAGCTACATTATATTATAATTAGCTATGTGAACCATGCACTATAGTCAATAGCATTGATCTAAGTTTTGTCCGATAGAGAATATAGTTTGTGTTAATTTTACATATATAAAATAAATGGCTAAACGGTTACCCGTTTATAACCGCAGTTAATACTCATAACCACCCATTTAAATTTCACGGGTAAACATAACCGTTTATTTATCTAAACGGTTACCCATAACCATAACTGTGAAGTTTAAATGGACGGGTAACCGCGCGTAATTTGCCCATCCCTAAATGCAACCATATAATGTCATGCTTAAATTGAAGCATGAGCAAACAGTTCAAGCTGCCAATCAATCACATATAATTAAGATTTGACCTTTCATCGGAGGGTCATCTACAAACTGTTAACTTGTAGCTAGATGATTAGGAGAGGATTTATAGGAAATTTCTTGGATTAAGAAACACGAAGAGACTAATTATATGCAGATGGAGGTTGTCAACTTTGGAAGAAACATAAATTAATCCATCGAGGAGATTGCCTTATAAGTACGCAACATTTAAATTATTTAATCAAATAATTAGCAGCATAAACCAAGGAATACGCAAACTTTAATTTTGCCCAAACTTTTGTTTGATTGCTAACAAACAAAGGAAGAAAGAGATATAAGTACTTCGTTTAGTTATCATATAATTAAAAGGAAAACTAATGAAAAATACTTCAAATCTTTATATTTTAATCAAAAACCATATATTAATTTTATTTAATAATAAGGATAAAATAATAATTAAAAAAAAAAACAACTGAGAGTCGCCGGCACGAACCGAGTTATCGACAATTTTTAGAAACTCCAGGTCTACAGCTTTCTGGGAATATTGGCCTTGTCCTGAATCTCTTTTGCACACAGAAAATGGGACTTGTCCTGAATCTCTTTCTTTTCCAGTGGCATATTTTGTCTCTTTTCTTCCAACTCCCCCTCTTCTCCTCAGGAGTCTTGGAACATTCTGGGGCCATAATTCTGCGCTTTCCACTCTGTGAAAACCCCTCGTCTTGTAGCCTGCGTTTCGACCCGATTTTCTTCATTCTGTATCGTGTGAGAGAGAGAGGGGCACGCGATCGATTTGAGCAAAATTAGTCACGTAACATCCCCTTCCCTTCCACACTCCACTTTTTTATCTCACATTTTTCTCCTACTGTCAGCTAGATTAATAAATTATTATTTTTTTACTTAGAAAAAGAAAAATACTTCTAATTGAATTATTTTTATGATGTTGTTTTTCAATAGTAGTTATGATGACGAAAAACTTTTCAATGTGCCCGGAACACGGTGGTATACCATCGTGAGCATAAGTTTTCATAAACAGTGTCGTAAGTTTCATAAATAATATCGTCAGTTTTCACAAACAGTGTAGTAAGTTTCATAAACAATGTCCTAAATTTCATAAATAGTGTAGAAAGTTTTATAAACAGTGTACCATAAGTCCGGCGTCAGATTTTTTGTCATTTTTATTAAAATTATGTCTTTTTCATTAAAATTTAAGTTTTTTTGTCCTTTTATTAAAATTTAAGGGGTTTTCATTAAAATTTAAGTCTTTTTAATTAAATAAAGTTATTGCATAATTTTTTATTAAAATAAACTTAACGCAAGACCTTTTCATAAAAGTTCTCATAATTAAATTGATGTATAAGAAAATATAAGAAAACAGAGTCATATAAAACTATTGATATATGATAAGTAAACGAGATGCTAATTAATCCAATCCTCCAAGGCTTTAGCTGCCGGTTGGAAGGAGTTATTAGTTGTGACTTAATTAAGTATTTTGGAGCACCTAGATGCATATATGATCATAGTTTGCAAGTCATGAATCCATATGACTTCGGTGTGTTGATGTTTGCTTGACGTGGTATAAGATCTTCTAGCCAACACAAGAAAAAGGCGTTCACCCAAAAAAAAAAAATATCAGAAAAAGGCATAAAGGTAGCGTATGGGAGAGTTAAGACCATCTCTAACCGAAGGGTCCAGAGGGCCAGAGGGCTGAAAATAGCCCTAAAACCGTCTCCAACCGAGGGCTAGGCCAGAGGGCTCGGGAATCTGGGAGGGCCCCACGGAATTTCAAAGGGCCAAAGGGCCAAAGGGCTGGCTGGCTATTTTTTTTTTATAGTTTTGTTATTCCTGTCGGTTATACATGCTATTATTTAATATACTAAATAATGGTGTATTCCTGTCGGTTATAACCAAGGTATTAAATATCGGTAATATCGGAAATATTGGTAGTCCGAAAACACGGAAATATCGATGGAAATATCGGTAAAATATCGATATCGATAAAAATTACATGGAAACCACGGAAATTGTAAGAAAAACTTGGAAATTTTAATTGAAACTTTGCAAGATGTTTATTTAGTCAATTATCTATTAGTTTATCACAAAAAATTGGAAGGAAATGCATTGCATGATGGATTTAACTGATTTAAATTGATTATATAGCGAGCTGGCAAACATTGTGAGTTTAAAAAATATGTAGTAATTAATGAAAAAAGTTTAAAGACACCACAATCATTATATACAATGAATTAGTACAATATTTTACACTTTATATATTGCATTTTTTTTCTCTCAGATAACACACACAGACTGACACATAGCCTGGATATTTTGAAAGCAGGTTTGGAGTTTTTTTTTCTTCTCTCGGATAACACACACACACCCCACTTCTACACACACACACTTCAAAGTGCACCCCACTTCTACACACACACACACAGACACACTGTAACAACCCAACCCCAAATTTTTATATATTTTCGTGGTTCCCCAAATAATTATGAAATTATCGTTTTAGTCCCCTATCTTAACCAAATCTGGACCATTCATCTTGATTTCCAAATTCTCTCAAGCTACCACATGGCAGCACCCTAGCACCCTCACGTATCTCTCTCTCTCCCCACCCCGTGACCTCTTTCTCTTTCTTTCTTCTCTGCACTCACTCTCCCTCTCTCGAAGACCCTCACTCTTTCACCCTTTGACCCACACCCGAGAGCACCCACGCACACCCTTCGTGGTACTCCGTTGACGGCATCGTCATCACCTTCTACACGCCGTCGTCTCTCTCTCTCTCTTTCTCTCTCTCCCGTCGCTGCGCAACTCGACGAAACCCCAAGAACCTCCGGCGAGTTCTTCATGGGTTATGGTTAGGTAAGCCTCGAACCTCTCTTTCCGTGTTGGTTTGTTGCTTGGATGTGATTATTGAGGTTATTCTGTCCTTTTTACCAAGGATTTAGCACGGAATCAGCCCGGGAATAGGCGCACCCATCTCCGGTGAGACCGTGGGTGTCGAGAGGTTTTCCGACCACCACGGGTCGTTTCACGGCAAATGGAAGGTATAAACGCACTCCTCTCGTCTCGTGCTTTTGTTTGATACCTAGATCGGGGTCTAGAACCCTTGTTTGTGGTCGGCCGGAGCTGTAGAAGCTCCGGCGTTCTTCTCCGAGTAGCACGGTTAAAAAAATATCGCGATATTTCCAAAATATCGCGATATTATACCGAAAACCATTTGGATACCTATTTAAATATCCATTACCTGAAAAACCGATAATATCGGCGATATTTCGCCGATATTATCGATATTTTCTTCCATGGTTATAACCGACATGATTGTTTTAAAAAAAAATTCAAATGAAACGGCTACTAGCCGTTGCATTTGATTTGATTTTTTTTTTTACATTATTATTATTTTTTTTAAATTCCATTTTTTTTCTATAACTTCTATTTCACAAAATTTATTTCATATTTTTTTTAAATTCCATTTTTTTCCTATAACTTCTATTTCACAAAATTTGTTTCATATTTTTTTTAAATTCCATTTTTTTCCTAGAACTTCTATTTGACAAAATTTGTTTCATATTTTTTTTAAATTCTATTTTTTTTTCCTATAACTTCCTAAGCCATTATACAACATTAAATTAAATTAAGTAACATGAAACAACATTAAACAATATGAAACAACATTAAACAACATTTTAGTTGTAGTTTTTAAATAATAAATTATGTTTGGCCCTCGGTTGGAGACGGTTTTTTATGACAGGGCTAAAACGAGCCCTCTGGCCCTTTGGCCCTCGGTTGGAGACGGAGGCAAATATGACCCTGTACTGTTCATTAAAATATTAATATCTTGGAGAATCTTGGAGGGCCAGAGGGCTAAAACGAGCCCTCTGGCCAGTCCTCGGTTAGAGATGGCCTAAGGCTATTGCCCCTATTCGTGTGTTTTGCTATTTACGATGTTTCGAATTTTATATAGAAGATTTTTTTTATGAGAAATGTTAAGGATATTTAAATTTTAAAGTAAACTAAATGATGTGATGATTGATGATTTGATTAACGTGTATTTTTTATTGATGCCACGTCATTTACTTTACAATTTAGTTTAAAATTTTGATTTTCCTAACATTATCTTTTATTTGAGAGGGCCAAGTTGTCTTTGTGAGATATTTTTTAGTGCGTCGGAAATGCGGCATGGCATACCAAGTATATTAATACAATTGGTTGGAAACTTTAAAAAAATATCTAACCAAATATATTATGACTCTTGATGTACTGAATCATGTTCCCAGTATACTAAAAAAAAGGATAGTGAACAATGCGCATGAAGGGGAAAATTGGTGTGGGGTTTGGCTCTTGCCTCCCAACAAGAAAATTTATACATCCGCCACTCCACTTACTTTCTCCTCGCACTCCATATTTGTATCTCTTTCATCTCCTTAACTTAAAAAAAAAAAAAAAAAAAAGTTTAGGGGGAGGGGAGGCTACTCCATCCCAAGACCAAGGCATACCACAAGTCTTTTTTAAGACTTACAGGGTCTTAGCCCTTCTTTTGATTTTTACAGATCGCCCACCAAGAGGAATTGTCGGCAATGGAACTCAAACTTAGGCCTTGATCTAGCGAAGAGTATAGTATATGATTTATTTATTTATTTATTTATTAGCTAAGTGGATGTAGATAAATATATACCTTAGAGGTGCATATACATATTGCTCATGACAAGCTTTCTACAATTACAATGTCCACAACTTGCCACTTAATACTACGATCTAGTAGTATTCATCTTCACTTGTAAGTGAGAGGTCTTAGGTTCGATTTTTGCCAAGGGCAAATTTGAACCACCTTATGCTAGCCTATTATGAGGCTAATAGCCCACTCCTCCCGTTTAGTGTAAATAATATTGTTTGTTAAAAAAAAAAGATGTAAATTGATAATTTTTGCTGCTTTTATCCGTATTTTCATTTCAATTTTTTCTAAATCAAACATTATTTTCACATTTTAGATGATAAAAAAATTATGAATTTGAATCACTTTGATAGAGACAAATCTTGAATGAGAACTTTGCTGGAAAAAATTAGGGTTTAATTGTTATATTAAATCACATAAAAAATCAAGAAATAATTCATGCAATTATATATCAAAGTAATGCACATGAGTAACCAATGTTAAATGAACATAACATAATGGATTAGAAAAACCTTCAATATGGTCGAGGCAAGTGTTGGACACTTTGTCCTTTAAGACAAGTTTATACCCCAATACGGTGCTTATGGTTGAACGACGCTTGTCTTCTAAGATACAACGACCATATCCTTATAATAGTAGCACTCCAAATCATAAGACTCCAATAAACCACGATTGTGTTGAATATTATCTCATATGAACTGAATATGACACTACAAAACTCTCTAACAGTAGTGCACTAAGTGTATGAATATGTGAATGTAAAAGATGTTAAATAATTATAGGGGGCTTCCCTATTTATAGAATTTGAGATACCTCTTTGAAAAACATGTGACCATTCATGAAGAGTCAAAAGTTGCAACTCTTCAAGATAAACATATCTTTCCACCTAAAGGCATCACTTTCAATTTCCATTCAATTATTTAATTTAATATAATAATAATAATATTAAAATTTCCAACAAACCTAAATTATAGACGTTTTCCATTCGTTGAAATGCATTATGAAGTAACCTTAAGAATTAAAAATTGAAAATTTTATTTAGACCCATTTATCCTTTTTTTACACCCAGCTTATTTTTTTTTTGTCTTGAAATTCCAAAAGTGCCCAACAATTCTCCTTTTACACTCATAATGAAAAAGAACAAAAAAATAAAAAATAAAATTATAACACTAAGAAATTTCAGCCACCCCATCTCTCCAAACCCCTACCACCCCCAATTTCTACCCGTCCCTAACCCCCCACCACCACCTCTCCTACCACCCACAATGAAAACCCCAAAGATCTCATTCATCACTCACTCTAACTTGTCGTTCAAGGATTGGATAGTTAGATTACTCGGGAACTTTATCACTCGCTCTAATTTGTCGGAAATGAAGAACTTTGAGGGACTTGAAACTAGGAGTGTGTCTACAAGAGTGTAGACTTGAATTGTCAAAACTCATCAAGTTCTCCCATGCATAATGCAAAAACTGCTCCAACATAAACCCTTTATTTGCACTGATACTAATACATAATAGCTTGCGAGCAAATGCATATCGTTGGAAACAAAACCGTCAGCGAAAAACTCCAACTCAAGTGTTTGAACTCTCTTTTCTAATGCAAATTGAATCCGGCTATCAATGGAACTTTTGCATTGTAAAAACCTAGAAAGAAGCAAGCCTTGAGTTGTTCTACGTTCGGGTCTTTATGTTTCGCCAACACATGATTCACCCATTTGAAGTATCTAAAGTTTAGATGGGATCGAAGTTGAGAGTTATGGTAAACGCCGAGAGATACCACCATCAACTAGAAAAATTACTTTTAGTTGCTGCATGCTTGAGTGGCAAGAGAGCCAATATACTAAGAAAGATTGGAAGGGGGTAGTGATGGTTAGATATTTTGGGTTTTCATTGTGGACGGTAGGGAATGTGGCACTTGCCGGGGGGGGGGAGGTTAGGGAAAGGTAGAAATTGAGAGTGGTTGGGATTTGGAAAGATAGGGTGGCCAGAGTTTTCTAGTGCTTGAATTTTATTTTTATTTTTTTACATTTTGGGTGTAAAGAGAGAATTATTGGACACATTCGGAATTTCAAAATAAAAAATAACAAGTTTAAGTGCAGAAAAAAGATAAATGAATCTAAATAAAATTTCTCATTAAAAATTCTATACCTTTTTCTTACTTTTGGAATCGAAATCCCAAAGACTCTCAGGGCTCGTTTGGTATTGTTGTGCTTTGAAAAAAAACTGATTCTGCTGTGCTGTGAGAATAAACAGCTGTGAAATAAAGCAGCAGAGTGTTTGGTAAACTTTTTTGTAAAAGTGCTTTTGAAAAAAAAAGTATTATAGTGCTTGGTAAACTTTTATGTAACAGATGTGAAAAAAAACCGTTTTTTCAAAGCTGGGTTTTGCAGCTTTGTGTTTTTTGGCTTTTTTCACTCAAAACTGTGAAAAAAAGTTGAAGCTGAATGTTTACCAAATACAAAAAAGCTCTTAGCTTTTTTTGATACCCACTTTTTTCAGAAGCCCCTCAGTACCAAACCAGGCTTCAATCTTGTAGAAAATCTAACATTAATTACGATAAATTGGAAAACCAAATAGTATCCCATGGACTTTGCTTTCAAACGAATAACAATCTTTAGACATTTAATAAAAAAAGAACGATCTTTGGACATTAAAGCAATACGCCACCGTTTTCGTGAATCATTTCATTTGGTCAACACTTTTTACCTATTTCTTTTTGTTAATTTTACGAAAAAAGAACCTTTTTGGCTTTATGATTATTCTACCCAACAGAAAACTAGATCATTCCCCGCCAATCGGATCGTAAAGGTCTCCGACGGCGGCACAAAGGGATTAGCCCACGCTCCTCCAACGGCAATCGAACGCCACGCTCCTCTTCTTCTTCGTTGGAGCCTCTCACAGTGCTCCCGATTCAAGAACTGGTATGTAAACTGCACCAATTATCAAATTTATGAACTTTTCTATCTGGGGTTTTCGGTTCATTGATTTTCCCAATTGTCATTACAAGAATCATCTTTCGAATTAGATTCTCATAGTATAAGATTAAGGTAGTGTTTGAACTCAATATTACACCATCGGCCTCGTGGAATTAAGACCGTTGAATGAACAAAGTTCTAAGCCGTTGGATGGAAGAACTGTTAAGGTAACTTTTTATGTGGATATTATTATGATTTCTTTTATAATCATAGTAAAGGGATAATCATCGAATTTGCTATGTAGTCTTGGTGTAATCAACGAATGGGATGATTTGGTCCATACATGTGTTTATTCACGTGTGGTTTATGTTAATTAGTGATGCAATTCCATCAAATTTGCTATGTAGTCTTGTTTGCCAGCATGCAGTGCATTGGATTGGATTGATAGGCTTGTAAAGGGATAATCATCATCACCAATGAATGGTCATGCTGTAACCACCAAATCCATATGATTATTTGTGAGATAAATCATTGATCTAAATAATGATTAGACGAAGATGGGATGATGATTAGCATGTGGTGGTGGTTAGGTAATGCTCTGCACGTACTATGTCGTGGAGATGTGATAAGGATTAACGCTTTGCAGAAGCTTGATCAGTGATAGAGTTCTAATAGTATGATCGAATTCGAATTGGTTATGGAACTTATCAACCAAGGCATGCATGTCCTTAAAAATAGAAGTGGTTAGGACCTTCAACTCAACGTACAAACAAACGCTCTACGCGAAACCTTCTCATACCCTAAGAAAAACACTAACTGCTTCACTAATCCTACACACATTCAATCATCATTGGGTTGATAAACTGGCAACATATTCAGTTCGGGTGAACATCACTGAAGCCGTAGAGAGTTGATCTAGGAGTACCTTCAATTTGGTTAAACAACACTACTTTTAGTTCAGGTGGTTAACTCCAAGTCTCATCCGGCAAAGAGTCTACGATTCTTTCGCCGTACAAGGTCATTTCACCAACAAAGTGAGGTGTTCTATGATTGTTTACTGATAAGGGCATTTTAGAGTTCGGCGTTCAAACGGCCGAACCACTATTACCTTAAACACACTCATCTCCTTTGAGTATCTTTGTTCCTACAGCCTGATACTGATTTGGCGCACCTATATTTGCACGAATATAGTTGAAGCAATCAAATATAGTGCCTTTATAGCACAAGGCATAACCTTGTCTTCAGGTTTTAGAACCCAAAGCCGAGAGTGTTCCTTCCTTGGCTGAAGTGGCTCGGTGTAGAAGTCAGCAATACATTTCATCACCACATTATCACATCCATCTCTTTCGCCCGACCGAGCTTAGTAGCGAGTAGTTAGCATAATTAGCTCAGTAGTTACTCAGCCATAGGTTTTGTAATTTCTACGGTCAACAGGCAGCTTTGACTTTATTAGTCACGGCAATTAATCATAGCTCAAGTTTATCACTTTCCCACTAATGATTCTTTGACGTTCTTTGATTCTATAATGCGAGTTGACATTGGTTTCTTAGGAATTTGACATTCTTTGGTGGTTCTGAGGATTGCCCTCTTTCTTTATTTCTTTCAGAATTATAATCAGTAATTATGCTTGCATTTTCAGAGTAACTGTTACACCGCCACATGAATTAGTAGCACCACATGGCGTTGACGGATTTAAGTTTTAACTTTAATTTTTGAGTAATCAAGGTCTCATTGTAAAACTCATGGCTTTCACTTGATGTTAGAAGCATTCAATTTTTTCTTGTTCTTCCTGTTAAATTATGTTCGTCAGTATCGACCACTTAGAGGGAAGGATGATCATCACATGACATATGGATTGAAACATGACAATGCCTTCTATCTGTTTCTGATAATATTCTTATCCCTTTCGTTTGTTCCTCCATTGAGGAATTCTATGCAATGACAGTTGAAGCCTTGCTGTGAAATGCTGTTGTGAGTCCAAGTTATTTTTGTTGTATAAGCTGGTTTTTATTGTTCTTTCATTTTCCCAGGTTCTCTCAATCCGGTTTTTTCGGGAAAATGTATCCGGGTGGTTACACCGCTGAAGTTACAAGTTTGTCCCCTAAAGCTACAGAGGAGGATGTTTACAATTTTTTCGGTCATTGTGGTGCAGTTGAGCATGTTGAAATCATCAGGTACCGTATAATTCATTTTCCCCTGCTTCTAATTATTGAGAATGCTTCCGGGTTTTTGTACTGAATTCAGAAAATGGTTGTTTGGTCATGTTTATATATGGGGTTTATCCACCTTAAACTGCTTGAATCAGTCAGAAGCAGTTTGTTTTTGGAAATTGGTCAAAAGGAACAACGCCGTTCGTGAAGGCTCTTCAATTTCTTTATCTTAGTTGTTAAAGAAATTGAAGTTAGCAGCCTAAACAATGGTACCAATGGTATGATGTGAGATTTCCATAAGTTCAGAAGTGATTGTTTTGGCTTTTAGTTGTGTTCGTTGTTGTGATTTTCACCGAACCAAATTTTTGTGTTCATAACACTCATCCATAGTAACAAAATCTGTAAACATTTGTATACATGAAGAACTATTTTCAGTACTTCAGCAGAAACTTCGCATTTGATAACTAACTGCTCTCACTCAAAGAAAGCTTGCTTTGCGAGAAAATATAAGAGCATCTGTCATGAGATACATGAAGTCATATGTTTGCACGAGTTCTAGTTTCCAAATGTTAATCGAGTTAAGTCCTCTAAATTTTCTTAATGAATGTATTATCTGATTGGGAGAATGCTTTTGTTATTGATAACAGATCCGGTGAATATGCCTCTACTGCATATGTGACATTCAGAGATGCTTTTGCTCTGCAAACTGCGATATTACTCAGCGTAAGTTGCCAGTCACTGAACCCAAAAGTTGCTTTTCATGCTTAATTCGGTCAATCAAGTTGGTAGTTTGCGTTCTCTGTTAGAGATTCATTGTCTCTAGATCCATAATAAGTCAGTCCGAACTTGGAATTGCATAATGCTCGGTTTGATGATGGAATTGCACAATTTGTCGAGATAGTAAATGGCGAAGAACCCACATATTTGTTGAAATTTGCCTGCATGGAATCTAGATCAGGAATACCGGATGTCAGTCTAACAAAGACGATTACATTTTCATATGGATGAATTTTAGCGTCACAATGCCTCAGGTATTTGATATTGGTTGCTTACTGAGTTTTCCTTTCTTCCTTGTTTTTAAATTTCAGGGAGCTAGGATCGTAGATCAATGTGTATGCATAACAAGTTGGGGAAGTTATATCGATGAATCCGATGCTTGGAACGGTTCTACTTATCCCGAAGGCAATACTAGCTCAACGGTAGGTGTAAATTAACAACTTGGACTGTTTTGGTTGAAGATTTATCACAGCACAAGCTTAGCACAACAGTCTTTCATGTAAACTTAATTATTTCTTAAATCTTGTACAATGTTATCAGACTTATCACTCGAGTCAGTTCGTCTCTACCCCCGGAGAAGCAGTAACGGTAGTCAAAACACTGGCATCCAAGGGATATGTTTTGGGAAAAGACGCATTAACCAAGGCCAAAGCTTTCGACGAGTCCCATCAACTCTCAGCAACTGCAGCAGCCAAGGTTTGTGAGCTCAGCGACAGAATCGGCCTCACTGAAAAAATTCACGCAGGCAGGGAAGTTGTCAAAACCGTGGACGAGAAGTTCCATGTTTCGGATATCACCAAATCAGCTGCAACCGTTACTGGAACGGCGGTGGTGGTGGCAGCTACGTATACTGGGGAAGCAGCTGTGGCAGCAGGAAGCGCTGTGGTCAACAGCAGCTACTTTGCTAAGGGAGCTCTTTGGTTTTCAGATGTATTGACTCGTGCAAGCAAAGCTGCAGCTGATTTGGGTAGTCATGGCGGTAACTAATCTCCAACATTTGTCTAGAACGTTTTGTGTCTACCGATTTCTCTCCAAATAAATCAACTTTTGTTACATGCCAACCTAGGTTAGAAATTGTTGTGAAGAAAAACTTCGATTTTCCTTCTTTACGAGGTACTGAGGTATTGTTGGTGTTTAAAGTCGTACTGTACTCACATGCAAGTGTTTAGTGTTGAAAGTGACGTGTAATGTACCACTCCGATATGTAAAAAGCGTTGTACTTGATACTTATTAAGAACACATACTGAAGAAAAACCGGAAAATTTTAGCTATCTCGTGCCGGACCAATACAGAATGAGGCCTAAGCCCAAAGTTACAAATGGGCCGTTTTTATTCATAATTTTTATGATTTTATTTTGTGTTAAATAATACCAAGCCAAGCTTTATCCAGTGCACATTTAAGTTACATATTTAAACAAGTCATTACTCACAAATGATCTTATTAGGTTAAATGATCTAACTGCTCTTATCTACAAATGACACTAACCATCGGCCATAATTTGCTTTGCTGACAAAAAAAAGTTTGCTTTCTCTGAGTATATTGACACGTATGGATTTTAAAAAAAATCGTGCGTTCCACGTTGAAGTCTGTAATAAAAAAACTTAACCTCAGTAGTTAGTTCAATCATCCTCTTAGTTGATCTCACGCCCATTCTTTCTTTCACTTTCTCGATTCGTAACTTCCAATTTTTCATCTCTCGCCTCACCCGATAATTTCAACATAAAGAGAGAGAATATGAAGTCATGACATGCCAGTTTTTCTACGTTTATTTGGTTTAAAGTAATTAATTTAGTGAAAACATTGTTGCATGAACACAGAAAGCAATCTAATTGGTGATGACCCTAATAAGACGACCCATTCAATATGCTCCATCCACACTTTTGACCCGATTATTCAAACCAACAATTCTTGGAAGGCAAGCAATCAGCAAGCACCCTGGTAGATGATCAGCAACTGAGACTCGACTCTAGTTAACCACCACAATTAATGTTAAAATATTTCAAACATTATTAATTTCATCAAAGATTGTGGTTGTTAGTCTTCGTAATAAAGGTTTAATCTTCCCAACTCCCTCTGCCTCCCCATCAACTACTTCCTAATTTTTTTATGATGTTCTTCATCTGCCAACAATCATTATACACGTATTCAGCATTGCAGCAGCTATTATTGCCCAAGTCTTTACTTCCAAACGACTCCGTGATGTTCCACTTTAAAGTCATGTTGTTTTTTGAGCCACCATCTACGGAGCAGTTGTAGGTTGCGGCAGGCAGGACGCTGTGCATTCGGGTGGAAGCGGGTGGGTCAAAATGCATGGTGTCCTACTCTCGAAAAAAAATTATGTCATAGTTAAGATATGACACGTTTTACAAAAACATAAGATTTGATGTATTTTAGTCTCATCTGATCTTACGTTGATCTCATTCGATGTAAGATTTGCCCTAATTAAATAGTTACACTGAAATTCATATCTTATCTTTTTGTGATGTGTTGCCACAGAAGACGGCGACTCGATCCCACCTTTTGTGAATGTGTTGCCGCATATGACATGTGCACCTAAGAATTCGGCCAAATAAAACCCACGCCCAAGGATTTGTGCCACCACCCTACACATCTCCTACCCCGTTTTTAGAGCAAGTCCACCCCTCCCAAACACTTGGTGTGGACTTGCTCTTAGAGTTCCGCAAATCCTTGACTTCCTATTCGCTATTTTAATTTAGAATTCTTCCTTTCTTTTTCTTTGGTTTATGATGCCCTAATCCATCATAAACTTCAACAAGTTGTCCTATCATATTCACTCATTTGCCCCAAGACATACAACTGGGGGATTCCAGCATTCGGGCCCATTTTAGTGAACTCGAATGCAAAAGTCCTCCTTGTTTGTTTTAAGTGGACGGGTGGTGTGACAAGGCAGTCGAGATGAGGTGTTTCCATCCCCCTAATCCACAACAATCATGCTTAATGAGATTGATTAATCAATTGGTTTTTGGATCATAAGGTCTCAGCTTGATGGCAGACTGTGAACGTCCACCGACTTTGCTCCTCCTAAGCATTGTTTGGTTTAGGAGGAAAACGTATACTGTAAACATGGTTGTGTAAGAGCTTGTTTGGAAGTGCTTTTAAAATAACTAAAAGTGCTTTTAGCGAAAATATTTTTGGGTTATAAAAGCATTTAAAATGCTTCCTGCAAGGAACATTAATTGTGTGCTTTTTGCAAGAATCACTTTTAAGTGCATTTTGAGGATTCATTTGCATTTTTATGGAAAATTGGTCCTAGAAACATTTTCACCAGAAACGTTTTCAATCATTTTAAAGGTATTTTAAAACGAGCTCTAAAACTCCCATCATCCAAATCATATCATACAACTAGAAAGCAAAAATGCTGGAACTTGTCGCCCTTTTCACTTATGGGAATCACTTTCCAGGGAATCCGCCGAATATGGGGCAACCTTATCGATCCAACAATACATGAAGATTCAACTTTCTTCTTCAATTTTCTTTTACAAATAGAGGAGGACAGAGGACTGGTCCCAAATGCAACTTTTAGATAATGTCGTTACTCTTGGGACTGTTTTATTTCAGCTGTTTAATGACCTAGAGCTTGTTTAGAAACACTTTTAAAATGACTGAAAGTGTTTTTGGATTCCAAAAGCACTTGAAGTGCTTCCTACAAGAAATACCGATTCGTTTTTATTATAAACTCTTTTAGCCACTTTAAAAGTACTTTCACCCATTTTAAAAGTAGTTACAAACAAACCCATAATATTTTTGACAAGAAACAGTTGTTCATAACACTCTTTTCTTCCTATCCCTTTGTCACCACATTAATGTGGCTTCTAATTTTTAACAACCCAAATTGATATGATTTGATTGCATGCGTCTCGTAGCCAATTGTTAGTTTCGATGTTCGAGAGAAATAATAGTAGTGTTGTCTAACGATGACAGTTCTTACATCGTGTAAGGTTAATGTAGAGCTGATGAGACTAAAATATAATTTTATAATTTCATGAGAATGTGTTACTGATGATGTGATCGGATCACCATAACCAAAACAATTTCATTATGTTAAGGGCCTCAAGATGAGAGAATTCAATGTCATGAGCGAAGTTTGCAACATTCATCATGTGATGAGTGCTCAAATAAAAAAGATACGTGTTAAGTTTTGTAGACTTAAAATAATATATCTCAATTATATGTAAAAATCTTCGCTTGAAAACCCTAATATGACTTGGATTGCCCAAACGATGAAAGATGAGATTATCGAAGTTGAGATGGCAACATTTTTGGCACTCATTATTGAGATTAATTTGTCTTATGCTGGTGTCCCTTAGTTGCACCACCATATGTACATGGCACCATGTCATGTTATTATATTCTGCCTAGTATATCTCTTAATTTGGTTAGAGCCGTCCTCCCCAGTCCCCCAGTCCACAGCTAAGATAATTAATCAGTTCTTTATTTTGTAGAATCGAATTTTCAGAATATTTTATTTTATATTACTAATAATTCGTACTCCTTTTCCTTGGGTTTAGAATGTGAAAGTATTATAGAAAACTAATGAAAAGAGTTTGAAAACTTTGAGTTTTAATAATAAAGACAAAATAAAGGGTAAAGTGAATAGTACCAGAATTGACTTTTTAGTGTAAAAATATGGTTTTTCGTTAAATGAACAGTACCGAAAACTTTTCATTAAAGTTCCCGATAGTCTTATTGGTTTTTTTTTTTTTTAAGAAAAAGGGACAAGTTGGTGGCTCTATCATGTCAATTTATTTTTTCGGAGGTCAGGTATTTCAACTTTTCTCGAACCACTATTGTATGATTCACCAACACTAAAAATCAAATTCAAGACTTGTTATGTGGAAGACAGACTTGAAAATTGAATTCGTCCCAACCACTAGACCAGCTCATGATGGTTTAGTCTTATTGATTGTTGAGTAGCCTTGTAAAAAGAAATGATCTAAGGCAGTTGATATGTGAAATATTGTTGAGTTTCTTATAAAGCATGTCAAATTATAATTTATCTGTGAAAATAGCCACTAATTTCAAACCGATCAGAAGTCGAAACACGGTGGATTGACCAGGGCACTCAACATTATTTTGTTTCGCCGACATTGACCCTTCGATGATTTCATCACCTAATTTGCTTGGCATGAAGCATCAAAGGATGTTGGATGATCCTTCCCATCTCTGAGATGGATGAAGCCAACTACTTCTATACATACAATACACCATAAAAATATTATTGAGTATAAATTATTCAACCAAATGACCAACATGCCACAATTTCACACTTAACTATAATTATATTTGCTTCTTCTATAATATATATGTGCAGAAGTTTGTGCTAATGAGTGCACAGCCGTCCACATCTATGAAACAATGTGCCTGCATTACCACTAGCACTCTAGCAATTCTGCTACCCTTTTATAACTGCAGCGCCCTTTATATGGGGTTAACGTGGAGGGAAAGAGATCATCTCTGGATTCCTTCCACCTAATCAATCAAAGTTAGAGGTCCGAACCATTAAAATTTGATCAAACGGTTACAAGTAGGGGTCCACTTTAAAAATTATAATAACTTTAGCCGTTAGATCAAATTTTAATGGTTCGGATCCTCGGACTTGATGGATTATGAGGAATGGATCCGGAGATGATCCATTTCCAACGTGGATGTACTTTTTTACGGTACGTATCTATGAGATGTTTTTACGTTTAACTGTCAAATTTTTGTTTAAAAGTATAAAAACTAAGATCGAATGGCTGAAATATTCAGATTATTTATGAGATGCTCGGGAGTGCACTCAAATTTTTGAATGTTGAGATAAATGTATACATTGTTTGATGGTCCTAACTAAGAAACCTAAGCAAGAAGTTGAGGGACTCGTTAACAAAATTCATAGGTGTCAATGGTTGTACAATAGGTGGTAGGGTAGATTTGTCGTCGATGACAGTTTGGGCATAAACTTTAAGTTAGATGCTACTTTCATGAAATGTGACTGGTAATTAGGAAAAGAAAGTTCTGAAAGATGGTGAAGAAGGAGAAAAATTTGTGTTGAGGCAACCAACCATGTTATTCATCGAGAACTTCTCACAACAGTATATTTTGATTAGTCTCATTTGACGTGAGAGTTGCCTTTATAATAGGTCATATCGGGGTTTTAGGGAAGTGAAACAAGAACAAATATCTGATAATATTATGCATTTCATTCTTGTAGAGGATCATACATAGTGTTACAATTCTCATATAGGTTGAGGGAACCTGCTTCTCCTTAAAACATTATTCCACTATTTCCCATTGAAGTTTTTTTTTTCTTTTCTCATCAAATGTACCAAAACTCTTTACTGTACAACAAACAACTCACGAAAATAAAGGAAGGAAAATAAGCACAAAAATGGTCAAAACTAATGAGTACCTGAATTCAGGACTAATAGCAACATATGGGGCAGCGTATTAGGCCGTTCTCATTACAATCCGGGCAGCGTTGGAACCCCGATTCACACTCCTCCGCCTCCTCCTCCTCCTCCTCCTCTTCTTCTTCGTCGTGATCAATGTCTTCGTAATATATTTTACAGCTCCCTGAACATGTTTCACATGGCACAAACCTTATATCCCCACAAGCATCACAAACTCCACCGCCACCGCCGCCGCCGCAACCTCCGCCATCCAGTTTTTCACAATATTGAAGCAACTTTTCGAGCTTCCCGTCTTCGTGCAATTGCCGAATCTCATCAGCTCCACCAATGTACTTATTCCCCACAAACACTCTGGGCAATGCAGCCGCATGGTACCCCTCCTTCAGAAGCTCCCTCAGCTCCTCCTTGAACCCCGAATGCATCGACACGTCCCGCTCGTCCACCCGGACCCCTATGCCCTTCAGTATCACCCGAACGTGGCAACAGTCCTCGTACGTCTTTCGTACCCCTCTGAGGCTCGTGAAGTACAACACCACTCTGTCCCTGTCCTTCTTGTCCTGGGCCTCCAACACGTCATCGCAGGCCCAAGCCGGCTCCTTTCTGACAACCAAATGCTCTAAATCGGAAGGATCTTCCTCTGATTTGATCTCCGACAATGATTTCCTAAACGCGGATATCACATCCGGATCAAAATCCGCAATCAAAGAATTGGATTTCACCTGACCATTTTCATCCGACATTTGAAGCCACATGGGCTGCGGCTTAGGCGGGGAGTTCCCATTTTCTTGGAACCTCGATTTCGGGCTGTCGGAAGGGGAAATCGGCCTCGGACACGGGTCCCGAACAACGTGGAACGAAAAGCTCCGGAGGTGATTAGCTGGTGACCGGAGAGGGCTTATGTCCTCGAGGCCTTCCATTAACTCCCATGTATTGATCGTCTCCGGCTCGCCCGGCGGCGTCCTGGTGGGTGTTTTCGGCATTATTTTTGGGATTTTCGCGTCGATCATGTTCGACCACGTCTTGGCTTCGATCAATCCCATTGAGAATTCCTTGTTCTCGTGTCCATTATCCTTTTCGCGACCGTAACCGATTAGGTTCTCCTTCTTATTGTTGGTATCATCGCATCCGTTAACAATTACTCTGTTTTCAGGGCGATTGATAGAGCCTAAGGTGGAGGAGGTGAGGGCGACGACATGGTAGCTGTCACCTTTGGTCTGCGGCGGGTGGTGGACGTCCATTGAGTAGCTTCGGGAAATCGGAGAATAGGCGCTCTCGCAGTGCCGGCACCGCTTTTCCTTCGAGGTTGCGCAACCCATCGGACCCCAAACCTCGATCCAATACGAACAGATATTCAAACGGGTGTTTTTCTAAATGATCGGAAACGGAATTTCTTTAGGGAGAAATGGTAAACTGTAGGATTATCAAAAAGGATTTGGAATCATTCTTCTTTCTCCGTTTATTCACGTAACGAGAGAAATAGACACACGTGAGAAGAAACTCGCATTAATGGCGGAGAGACTCGAAACTGTGTAGCCAATCTGCGATTAGCCTGGAGGAGAAAGACGACGAAGGTGTGGATTTTCTTGGACGGTCGTGGAATTTGCAGTCCGTGAGGGAGAGGACAAACGCATGAAATTCCAGAAGGAAAAGGGAATAAAAAGTTGGGAAGGGGAAATGGAATGAATCGAATGGAAGAGTCAAAGAACGAGGGCGAAGACCATTGTGATTAAGTTCCCACCTCCGATCCCCACACCCGTCTCAAGAAAAGAAAATGGGAAAACTGCAATGGGGTGGAAGCAAGAACCCAAACATTCTCCGAAAGATTGTGTCAATATATATATATGGTGTCTTGACTTGGTAACAAATTAAAGTTTTTACTGGAAAAGTCCTCGTAGTTTACTTGAATTTTCACCCAATGCTGATGAAAATAGTTTCTTGTAAGTGATAGGTTTTATATTTGATTTTCAGTACATGCGAATTTGAACCATATTATTGCTAATTCATTGTGAGGTTAAGCCCATACTCTTTTTCTTGGTTTAGATAATATCGTTTGTTAAAAAAAATACAATTATTGCATATGGTCCAATATCTTAATAAAAAATTTACTTACTTTTTCGGGTTCGAAATTCTTCTCTCATCTTAATAAATATAACAATTTCGAATTGGAAAAGGATATCCTTTTCCTGGGGACTCCGGAGATCGTGTAATCATGTTTTTTCATCGTACATTATGCGGTCAATTTTCATTAGTAACTATTTATATTTAATTTTAAATTTTAAATTTTAAATAATTTATGATCGCAAGATGTACGATAAAAGAACATGATTACACGATCTTCGAAATTTTTCGAATTCTCTTCCCTCCCTTTAATAATAAAAAAAATACACGTGTTACTTTTTAGCCACATAACATTAATCATCCTCGTAATTTATTTGAATTTTGGCTTTCAATCTTGACTTTCTTGCATCTTCGTCCGTTGTTCTTTTTTAACTTTAGTCTTGATTGTCAACAAAGTTGCTTTGTCATTCATTTTTTGTTCATATCTTCTCATTTCAAAAATCCAATTTGAAAGGGATTTTGCCTCATTTAACGGATTGGATTAATAATGCTAACAAAATTAAACTACAAGAAAAGGGAATTGGATCCTCTCCGAGGCAATGCCTCAGGATCCTATTGACCGGACAACATAGGTCGTTGGATTTTGATCAAATAGTTACAAACAGGGAGGTCTCTCTAAAGTTATAATAATTGTAGTTGTTGAATCAAAATCCAACGGTCCATGTTGTCCGATCAGTAGGATCCCGAGGCATTGCCTCGAAGAGGATCCAATCCCCAATAAAAGAACAACATAACAAACCTACATGGATAAAAGTGAAATTCCTAATAAGTTATGGAAACCATTAGTACAATTTATTTTATTTTATTTGCTAAACTAATGAAATAGTAGTTTAACTTTCTTTATTACTTAAAAAATAATACAATAATTTTTGCTTGAATTACCATAATATTTTCTTTGGTCATATATAATAGTTCATATGTAGAACACTGTTACACAGTCCACGAGATAATTTAGATAAACTAATCAATAAAAAGAGGCCAAACTGTAGAGAGATTTTTCATTGCACCAGAAACACGGGACGGTATCTCATATAGTGTATCTGTCCGTTTTCAATTTATTTATACATTGATATATAACATATTTGTTGGTGTTTTAGGTATGGCATCCCATATCGCCCAGGGGAGTGGAGCACACCAAAAATATGCTCAAAAGTGCGATGCTAGTTAATTGAATTTTGATGATGTTCCACTTCAATCCCCAGAGTTTTATATCTCGCAATTTAGTCCATGTAATTTACCAATTTCAAAATTCTAGCTTACGCACCAACATTTATAGTTTTAAGATCAAGTCCATATCATATTGACCAAAAATTCAAAAATCTACTTGAATCCTTAGGCACCAGTCACCACACGCAGCTGAATTCCAACAGCAAAATTACAACAAGAGCACAACACAAGGGGCCACAATTCCTGAACCTCCGCCTAAATCATATCACAGTCTCAAGAGTCAAGCAGAGAATTAATGGTGCTGCTGTCTCGTCCGACTTCAGTCCTGTGCAGCCATTCAAGCAATAAATCCCGCAGGTCGATGACAATTGAATTGTGTATTGTTTGAGTTTATTATTATCATGTTCATGTTGAATTCCTGTCGACAGGATCCCAAACCTTTGATCCTTTGTAATTTAGTTAGTGTAATTTACTAATGTATAATTTAACAATAATAGCTTAATTTTGTCAAAAAAAAATCGATGGAAGTGATATATTGGGGAAAACATACCACTTTGGTTAATCAAAATATTAGACAAAAAAAAAGAACTTAATTTGACAAATCAATGGCATCTCCTTAACTTCTTTTTTTTTTTTAGGAAAGCTAATGAAAAGGGCTTGAAAACTTTGAGTTTTAACGATAAGAACAAAATAAAGGGTAAAGTGAATAATACCAATATTGGATTTTTAGTGTAAAAATGTGGTTTTTCGTTAAAGTGAACAGTACTAGGAACTTTTCATTAAAGTTCCATTTTTTTAAGCATGTTACACCTAAAATCAATGGCATCTACTTAACTTTTTTTTTTTTTTTTTGCATGTTATACCTAAAATCAATGGGGTCTACTTACTTTTTCATTCATTTGATTGTCAATAAACACATGAATCGTGCTTAAAAAAAAGAAATACTGTTGTGACATATGTTCTTATCAATATGTGATTGTGTAAATCCTAAGTAGAGATAAAATAGGAATCCTTTGGGATCTAGAAGATCTTTCCTAATATACTTTGTATTACTTGGAGAGCAAGTTTCTCTCCTCCTAATTACTATAAATAAAGGCACAAGGACTGGGGAATTAACACACAATTCCTCAAACCTATTCTCCATTCTCTCTTCTTCTCTTTGCCGCACCTATCTATTAAATATAGGCCACAACACGTTATCAGCACGCTCTTCACGCTGTGCTTAGAAGAATTTAAAGGGAATTTATTCATCTTCAATCAGGGGAGTATTACGTTTCAATTATTTTTAATTGATTAAATTTTAATTTTATTGAATTCATATTCTTTTATTGATTCAATTTATTTTTCTTCTTATGTTGAACGTGATACAAGCTTGAAGATGAAAGCCGAAATTGAAGAAATAATTTTTCTGCATCAAACCAGTTCATTCATATCATCACGCAATCAGGTTCTTCTAAAACAACGGCTTTTAACTCGATATTTTTGAAGCCCTGATAGCATGAACATTCACCATGATGCATGACCCAACTTTACGTTTAACGTATTTTAGATTCTACATAAATTGTGTATGCCTCATAACCAAAATTGCTGCAATTATGTGAATTTGATATTTGCCATGAATTGAATCTTACATATGTACATGCATTGAAACTATTATTTGCATATGCATCAACGTAAATATGTGATTCATTGAATTATACATGCATATAATATAATTGAATTGGAAAAAGATTGGAATTGGGAACTAGGGTTCTGTTCGAACCTGTGTCTTTGCACCAAGCCACCATGCCCGCAAACTGCGATGGCCCAGAATGTCCCTCAGCCAGGCCTGCAGCCTGCATCCAATTCCATACCCAAATCCGAGAGTCTGCAGCTCTCCTCTTCCCCAGAAAACCCACGGAGCCAGAAGCTCCGAGCCTCAAAAACTCAGCAAACTCGACACCCATCGATGGTGTCCTTGTTCTCGATCACGACATGGCTTGCAGCCATTGTCTCGAATCTTTGGTTCATGTCGTCGATGACTCGAAGTCGAGATTTTTTTAAGAATGTCGAGATTTTTTTTTCAAATCTCCGTTCCTATTTGAGTTTTTGTCAACCCACAGGCTTGCCTTGACCGTGGCAACGTTGTCTGACATGGCGCCGTCGATCAAAACCAGTGTTCTTCCCCGGCGACACACACCCAGCTCCGACTGGGATGTTTTTTTTGCCTCAGACCCGAACCCATTAGGGTTTTTGCTGCATTCAGTCCAACACCAGCCCTTTGGGCTTTGGTGTTTTGTTCGAAAAATTTGCAATCTGGGCTCCTAGATTGCAGCCCATTATCACGGCCCGTAGAAGTAAATAAAAGAAAAAAAAATTTCTATGGCTCGCCTGCAGCGGCCCCGTGAAAAACAAAAGTTTTTTTTGTTTTGGCTGTCTACAGCAGCCCAGCTTTTTTTTTTCCCGCGGGCCTGCAGCCCCACCCGAGACCCTAGCCCACTTTTGGGCCTAGGTCACACGGCACCCATTTTATTAAGCAACCCCGTGGACTTATTTTTTTTGGGCTCCCGAATTTTATTCGCCTAATTATTTTAGGCCCAATGGGTTTTTTATTTTTTCACCCACATTTTAATTTGGCCCGAAGTCCAAATAAATTAATTCAATTATAATTATCCACCTAAAAGTTATATTTTTGCACATACTTGTTGCATATTTGCTTGCATATATATTTGTGTTTGCCTGCAGATATTATGAACTTAAAATTCATACTTCCGAACCCGAAGTTTCGGAAAAGTGCCATATGAACCTGAAGTTTCTTAATGCGCAACACTCATGTTGAGACCCGAAGTTCTCCATGCTTAAATCCGTTTAAACCAAACCATGTCTTAGAACCTGAATGTTCTAAATTTGTTGTTTATGGAAATTTTATTTCCTAAAACACCAATCACATTCTTGTTTCCTCCATTCAGCGTATTGTCGAACCGTAACAAGTTCGATTTCACTGATTTGGAAGTTTCGAATAGTAAACTACTTTATGTGGATACAAGACGTGAATAAGCATCCGCCATGATCCTTATTCGAAGAATTATGCCTGAAGCATATCCAATGGAAGTACCTCCCTGCTGAGGACTCCATGACTCTTCAAATCCGTTATGGACTGTTTCAAATCATGCAAAGATGAATTTTTGCCTGAAGCAAAACATGATTGAAACTGTTACGTCCATGAATAGGTACAATTCTCGTAGTCCATTTGTGAGACTCATTTTGCTCCACCTAATACATTTGGAAGAGCGAAATTTGACATGGACGGCCTATTGGCCGAACCCCATTGTTTTTTTTGGTTTATTTTGTGAATAATTTATTTTGTTCTCGGATTTAAGATTAGTGTTTGGATGTCACCATTATTCTCGAATAAAAGAGTTAATTAACGAAGATTACCACATGTGACTACAATTAACTCATGGTTAGGTATGTTTTGTGGGGAAGTTAGCTGTCTGGTTCTATGCTAACTTCATACCTAATCATCCCCCGACAACCTTTCAGGCTTATCCAACCTGATTGTGGGGCATGGCACTGCCCTATATTGTCCAATGGTATTAACTTTACCATAAAGGGAAGCCTTATACTCACTTCGTTCCGGAAGAACGCATTTTTGAGCTTTAAGGATATTCGAGAGTATTATTACCATATTGAAACCAATGTAGAAAAATGGAGTAAAATTCCTTGGCATATTACCATTTTGCACTTCTTACGAATATAGTTAAATGCATATTCTAGAGAAGATGGAACGCTTAACGAATGGATTACATCCATTCAAGTCCACTATGTGGCCGGCCAGAAGCCCGCGATTCCTAAGGAATTTTCGCTATGGATGTACGTTTGGGATATCTAGGATGATTCGTGATGCGCCGTTTTGGGCATCCTTTTACCAGAAGTAAAGAAATCATACCTGGACACGTATTATACCTTAGCACCCTCCATCTTTTTACAAAGGATTCAAATGGGACATTTGTGGATAGATTCAACCACCCTACGGACCATTTAAATATTCTATAGTATTGGTTGATGCTTCTACACGTTTGTCACACGTGTGGTTGTTGTCCACAAGTTGCATTCTCCACACTGGTAGCTCAGATTAACAAGCTCAGGGCTCACCACCCTGATTATCTGATCAAATTTATTTGATTGGATAAGTTGGAGAATTTACATCGACATTTACATCGAACAATTTAAATCTCGATGGATATTGCATGTCGGTTGGGTTTTTGAAAGTTGAACATCCAGTCCCATGTTCATACCCAGAACGACCCAGCAGAAGTATACATTAAACGCCTTCAAATGATTGCGTGGTCGACTGGTCATACGTACCACAGTTCCCGACCTCTGCTTGGGGCCATGCAATATTGCAAGCAACCATGTTGGTCTGCCTGAGGCCCGTCACGACCCAACCTTATAAAGCGCGTGTCAGTTGGTTACCAGATACGAACCCGACATATCGCATCTGCGCGTCTTTGGTTGTGCGGTCTATGTGCCATTTTGCGCCGCCCTTACGTACACAAAAACAAAGGGGTCCTCAGGGAAGGATGGAAATCTATGTCTGTTATGATTCTCCTTCTAATATTCGTTACTAAATAACCTTTGACAGGCGATCTCTTTACCGCTCATTTTGCGGATTGTCACTTTTATGAGACAGTCTTCCCGTCGTTAGGGGGAGATAAGAACGTCACCGTTCCTAAAGAACGACGCGAATTATCGTGGACGTCCCCACTATGTCTCATATCGATCCCAATCTAGATCGTCAGAGTTTAACCAGACATTTCCTCTGATCTAGAAAAAGTGACGAGATCACATATACCAGCTGCAAATGTGCCTGCAAAGATGTGTACCAAATGTACTTCGGACCTTTGTCCTGAAAGTAGGAAAGCCACAATTATGGCCGACCCTCGTACATTGGCGGCTAGCCAATCAATCTATCTTATGCCAGAAGCATGGTAGATCACTCGGTTCGAGGATTCACCTCCCCAAAAGAGGAGGAACGTGGCACGAATGAATCCGCCCCTCGATCGTTGTCTCAGACCTTTTCATCTCATGAGATTAAATCCGGATTACTCCCGAGACCTGAAGTTCTTGGTCCAGTATACTAGTTTGGATGAGATATGGAATTGGAATGAGATTATCATAAATGATGTTTCATTTATATGGTATCGACATAAATGAAAAGCGACGATAACGAATCGCGTTCCGTTGATTAATATCAACGTAGAACTGATTGGTCAACTAAAAGAATCAATCCATGACGAATGAGATGAATGAAATAGTGCAATATGACGCCTTGTGGCGCAAGGTTTCTCTCATACGCCATGTGATTGATTGCAGCATTACAAATGTGGTTGTAGTATCTCTGGGATCGTGATATGAACCTACATGGAGTTTCCAAAGGACTTACATGTACTGATTCAAATAGTTCTAGACCACAAGAACATCCTCTTGATTCTCAAGCGGCCTTCACTTTACGGATGCAGAACTATCCGGGCAGATGTGGTATACCCGTCTAAGTGAATATTTGATCAGTTAGGGATATATGCCCCTGCGTGTATAAAATCCGAAATTGCTAAAGTTGAGAAAATTAACTCGCATATCGGACTATAAGATGAATGATCTTGGGAGAACTTGACATTACCTCGACCTGAAGTTTCGAGCTAGTTTTGATGGTATTCTGGTCCACCACTCAAACTAGACCCAGAAGGTGTTACGTCTGAGTATATCCTGATCATCTGTATGCTAGATGCAAATGAGACCTTTACGGAGGGTATGGAGCATAAGGTTCCATATTGGAATGTGAGGCAGCCATATCTAAGTACCATTGGCGTTTGTTGTACTTAGCTCAAATGCACTAGATCAGACATCTTATGTGCTGATAATCTTTTGGCATAAAGCAGCACTGCGCCTAACACGCCACCACCAAATTTGGTGTTAAAGACGTTTTTCTGTTACTACGGATTTGGGCTTATTCCCTATGCATCTCAGAATAGATCACACCCCCTTGATCTTCGGAATGATGCCTACCTTGTGGGATTCGCTGAATCAGACCATTTGTCTGACCGCACAAGGTACGTTCCCGCATGGTTATGTCTTTACCATTAAGGAACACCACAATATCTTGGAGGTTAACTAGATAGACCTTTTTGTTGCGAAACTTTGAATCGTTCCAAGACTCACTATATCTCATCACGTGAAAGATGTAGTCGAGAATTCTTGTTGAGCATATTCAAAATCCTTGCGATTTTCATCCATCGTTGAGTCCCAACAACGATCCATGAATACAACGCTGTATGTATCGACCAGATCATGATACATCCAACAAAGTCAACACCAAGCATATTGTGTCTACATCAGCATGAGCATCAGAAGATTGAAGTCAAGCAGTCCAATCCCAGACAACCTTACCAACATCTACACAAAGTCTACCTTCCAGAAGCTTGTCCAATGAATTGGTATGCGTAACTTTCTCATTTGTAATGCTTGTAGTTTCATTTGGAAGTTTTGTCAAACTCAGGGGGAGTATCTAGAAGTATACTCACTTGATCTTAATGTACTCTTTTTCCCTACGATTAGGAGCATTTTTCCCACTGGGTTTTTGCTACCTAACTAGGTTTTAACGAGGCACCCATCCTGGGCTGATCATACCCTTGTGAGCTCTTCTACTTGCGTCCAGAAGACGTATAGTTTTGACTTAATGCAACTTCTCACTTTTCTCCTTAGCCTATGGGCTTTTCTCCCACCTTGGGTTTTGCCATAGTAAGGTTTTGTGAGTTTTACCACTCCTGCATTCATCCGTCTTTTGAGACTCGCATTCGCTACTTGTGCCGACTAAACGAGACGATTTCATCCACTACTTCTACATTTGCCTGAAGATCTGATGCGCCATCTACTTGAGTATTTGCACACTCAAGGGGGAGTGTTGTGACATATGTTCTTATCAATATGTGATTGTGTAAATCCTAAGTAGAGATAAAATAGGAATCCTTTGGGATCTAGAAGATCTTTCCTAATATACTTTGTATTACTTGGAGAGCAAGTTTCTCTCCTCCTAATTACTATAAATAAAGGCACAAGGACTGGGGAATTAACACACAATTCCTCAAACCTATTCTCCATTCTCTCTTCTTCTCTTTGCCGCACCTATCTATTAAATATAGGCCACAACAAATACATTATTCTGACTAACTTGATTAAGTTTAAATTTGCTAGAAAAATTCAACAGTATTTTTTTTTGGTTAAGCAACTAATTTTATTAAAAAACGAAACACACTAATACATAGTGAGGAAAGTCTAAAGACAACTCACAACACTTAGGTAAAATTGGAGCCCATTACAAAAGTAAAAAAGAGAAACAAGCTCTAAAAGTAAGCCCATAACAAAGTCTAAGCCGAAAACCCTAGAACTGGAAACAAGAACCAGCCTCCTCCACCAAAATAGCTGCATCACTATTCTCAAGCCGCCGTCAACAAAAAGAAGAACCAACGAACAGAAAGAATGAACGGAAAATAAGGGGTGGACATCGAAAATTTACAGCTAGGTTAGAGCTTGGGGATTGGTTCTCATTATTACATAGGCTTGGTGATTTAGCACCCTCCACGTGAGGGCACGTGGACACTTCTTCTATGCAGTTTCCAAGAGCCACCAGACAGCTTAAATTGCTTTTCGAATCCGGACCCTTATATTTGCTTTTCATGATGGCTGCAACCGAACAAGGAACCACTTCATTATGCTTCGAGATTAAAAGCTAATTGAAGATTTATTAGGTACGTATGGGAACAATAAGATGACCATAATGGAGGGTAGGAGTACATCCTCTGTACGATGATGCCGACTACATGTAATTGACGTGCATGCCACTTCCAATAAACTCAAAAAATGGAAAAGAAGCGTTAGATTGAAGCAGAATACAGATGAAGTAGTTTGAATGGTGTATTTTAAAAATGATCTTGGGTCGATCGCAAAGCTTCATATATGTATTAGTATATAGGAGCATTGTGATCTGTTTTTATAGAAATGACATGACGGAGACTATGAAATGATCTACTTTAGACGTAAAATTAAGCGAAACACAAATGAAATGCTGAAATAGTATATGATTCACTTCTAAATGATTTTGAATAAATCATGAAACTTGAAATACATATATTAGATACTAACTTATTCTGTGAACTTTTACTCTATTTAGAATTGATTTTGAATTAATTTCACATGTGTATCACATCATCATATTAACTGAATTTTTATTCAAGTTTACGGCATGAACCAATAGTACACGTTTTGTTAAATTCAAAACTTCAATTAATATATTTTTAGTTCATGGACTAATTCTAGTTTTATCTAAATATTATTATAGTGAAGAAATATTGTGTTACAAAAAGATCTACTTAAAGTGCAAAATTTGAGCGAAACACAAACGAAAGTAGTTTGAATCATGCATTTTTAAATTATCTTAGGTTGATCCCAGAACTTCATATGCATATTAGTATAGAGGGAGGAGCATTGTGATCCGTTTTTGTAGGAATGGCACGATGGAAAGTATGAAAAGATCTACTTCAAATGCAAAATTTGAGTGAAACACAAGCAAAATGGTATAGTTTACTTCTAAATGATTCCGAATAAATCATGAAGCTTGAAATAAAAGTATTAGATAAAAGTTAGAATTGATTTTCGATTAATTTTGCATGTGTGTCACATCAATACTAATTGTACTTTTTATTCAAATTTACAACATGGACAAATAGTACACATTTTGTTAAATTCAAACCCTCAAGTAATATATTGTAGTTGATGAACTAGTTATAACTTTATTCTAAATATTATTATAGCGAAGAAACATTGTGTTACAATAAGGGAGTGAATACACAATTCATATTTAACTCCAAAAAATAGCAAAGGAAAAATGATTCAAAAAGTGAATACATTTTGAAATAAAGAATCATAATCAATTGCCCAAAATGATTAAATTAGTGGAACTTGGGCACGTTTTGTGGGTGAGTGGCTTCTTGGACGGAATGTTTGTCTGCGTTCTTCTTGTTTAAGTTCATGGCTTCCACTATCCAAGTAAATACTAATCATGTCAGAGGGTTAGTTGAATTGGAATTTATCATTTTTTTTGTTAAACTAAGGCCTAAATTCAAATTTCGCTACTGGCACTTCATATTCGTGGGTAATTTGTAAAAACAAAAAAAAGTACTAAAATTCCCTTTGTAGGTCTTCAAAAAGATTTACGATATGTCCTGACCCTAGAATAGTGTAGCCTCTTCTCCTCCTAAACTTTCTGTTACTAAAAAAAATACTAAGCATGTCCTAATAAAATATCCTACTAGGTGTTTTTGGGGGAAATTGTATATCGGGGTTAGACATTTGGGACTTAGATCGGACGGTTCAGATTGTCTCTGTTTGATCTAATTTTTTGAGATGACAATCAAACGAACTAGTTTACACGTGTTTTGAACCCCAAGTTGCATTACAATATGTTTCATTGGAATGTTGTATGTTGATGTTTAAGATTATAAGTCCTAATTGCTTCACTGAATCTCTTGTTCTCCAATGGAGACTTAACCCTTTACTCACTAATGGACTAATCAAGAAATTCTTGGCAAAGTCCTATTTCGAAGGAAAATCTTGGACGTCAAAGAAGATACGGGCTTATGTGAGTGTCTTACGAATTACGTGATTGAAATTTTTATTACTAGGTTATCAAGTGTATATCTGTGAGGATGTGAAGATAAAAAAGTTCACATCGGTGAAAAAAAAAACTTTGCAAAGGTTTATAAGAGATTGGGCTACTACTCATATTGTCGGTTTTATGGTAGAACCTCAACTTCTTCATGGTATCAGAGAAGGTTGACTCACGTATGAAGCTAAATGGTCACACGTGCTACATGTCATCTAATTTGTGTTATCCACATGTTTGACTTAAAAAATTGCCACATGTAAGGGGGCGTGCAAGGATGTGAAGATAAAAGAATCTCATATCGGTGAAAAGAAAAACTTTGTAAGAGCTTGTAAGAAGTTAAGCTACTCCATATATTCCTAATTAATTTTACGATGAAACCTCAATTTCTCCAATATCAATCATCGCTCAGGTATATATCTCGGATAGGGTAGAATCTCTCTCATGTTTTCGGCATCAATTGGGCAGCTGGATTGGCTTCTTATTTTAGAGGAATAAGTCTACAATGCTCGCTTGGGCCAGCGTAGATATTGTAGTCTGTGCTGCCAAATGGAAATGTCCATATTTTCAGCAACAATTTTGGGTTTCTTCTAGCAACTCTTGGCTCTAGACCATTAATCCATCTGCAAAATGGACTCAAATATTTTGGGCTTTCTCTAAGGAACATATGAGGTTGAAGGTCCATTTATGGACTGAAACTGGTTTTTTCGTTATTTCTCTTGTGTGCGTAATAAGAAAAATGTTACAAGCCACGAAATATGTCCTAGTCTACGATGCCAAACAAAATTGGGGGAGGGCTAGACACAGCAGAAAAGGCAAAAGACTGAGGTAAACAAAGTTTCTCAAAAACATTATAAAATAAAATAAAAATAAAAATAAAAATAGATCTTGCAAACTCTATGATCCTTTCCAATTCCCTTAATTAAGGGCGTATCGCATGATCCTATTCAAGCTAGGAGGTAGAACACAAATGAATACAAGCATCATTTTTTTTCAATCTGGAAAGAAGATGTTCTGAGAGAGCGGGTACATGAAAATGAGCATAACATATTCAACGATGAAGAGAAGAAACAAGTGTTTAAGATTTAAAATTTTGCAAACCCAATTAAAACCCATGACCCGATTTTGTGAAAGATTTGAAAGTGAAGAACAAAGTAAAAGAGCGTGTGAAAATCATTTTATTTTCCTTGATTATGTTTTGAAAAACTTCTGTCTCTCTTGTTGGTTTTAATTAGTGGATGCAAAAACAGTGTAAGCTTTCAAATGTGTCTATTCTTCTTTCCCATCTGAGGGGTACCCCACCTGTTTAGGTCGATTTCACGATACCTTGTGGATGCCACAATTTCAATGCTTGTATTTTTGTTTCTCATCTCTTTGGATGGAGGAATTTTTCAATATGCTCATAATGCACCACATATTACTATACAAGTGGTGGAAATAAAGTTCTATTTTTTAAAGTATTCTTTTAGTTGTATAATTATATGTACGTACCGTCTCGTGCTCTTAACACAATAAGAAATCTCTCATTTGGATGAAAAGGAAGTTTTTCTTTTCAAAGATGATTTTTCAGTGTACCACCTCAGATTAAATGATATGATTAATAAGTTTTATGTATCAAAACAACCCCATAAAATATTATATATGTAATAAACAATTAAAAAAAAGCAATAAAATATTTTCATGGTTGGAGAATAGAAGAAGCACAATGAACATAACAATATATATTAAATAACAAGATGGTTGAAGAATCCCTATCAGAGAAAGAAGGAAGAGGAAGGAGTTGGAAGCAGGGCACATGGAAACAGGAGGCCATGTGGAGAAGATTCAAAGCTCTCTTTCTTTAATTTATTTTTGAAGTGTGATCAACAAAGGAATAACATGGACATACCCTTCTCCCAAGGGGTTACCCTCTCAACTTCTAATAAAGGCATGTGATTGTAAGAGGAGCTTTGTTGTAGGGCAGCCCAAATGCTGTACCATTAGTAGGTCCCACATTGCCCCAAAAACCCCACTTCTTTACCGTACCATCACATAATGTAACGAGAAAGGTATTACTGCTGCGGTATGTGAGGCTGAACATGTGTATTATCAGACATTTTAATTTTTCATCGTAACAGTATGTGATTAATTAGAAATAAAATTGTTGCAACGAAATCTCCATCAATAATAAATTCGTCTTCAAGAAGTAGGGTGGTGGTGGTAGCCCTAGCCCTAGGTGGGTCTCTAGCAACAACAAATTTTGCATCCATACCAATACACTCTCAAACATACACCTTATCACTTGTATGTAGCGAGGAACGTTATTTTGGTAGTCTCTGAAGTCAAATATGCTATGTTATACGTTTTAATTTTTTTCACTGACAATGCAACTTAAGATACAAATGTAATGAATTTCCCGTTATTCAAAAATTCTTCTTGAAGAAGTGGAGATGGTGGCCCTATCCCTCCTTGGTCTCTGGACACAACAATTCACAGTCGGGCTTATGGTTGTAGGTATTAACACAAGAAAAGTGAAAGCAACAAATCCGATCCATTTTCCTTTTGAAGGCCTATCTGCTCAGCTTTCAAACCATAATATTATGAGAGAGAGAGGGGATAAATTTTTTATTGTGACGAGAATACGGATAATACACCACGTGTTTTTATGTAAGTAGTGAGAAATTTTATTTTTTAAGTTATTAACATTTTAACACACATATCCCATAAAGGACTAATGTGAGAGAGAGAGAGAGAGGAGAAATTTTACATTGTGACGGGAATACGGATGGTACACCACATGTTTTATGTAAGTGGTGGGAAATTTTATTTTTTAAGTTATTAACATTTTAACACACATATCTCACAATTTGTGTACTGATACGTAGTGTACCATCATGTGTGCCCGTTACATTAAAGAGAGAGAGAGAGAGAGAGCTGCCCTAATTTCAACCAATGTGGAACCTCATGCGTTCTGCAATTCCCACCTCAATTATGTTTTCGACAATATATGTCGGGGTGGTTACATAGCTGGGATTTAATTAATTAGGTCTACTAATTAAGATATCACCCTAAACAGCCTAGTGTTTCTTATAGGCATTTTAGCTAGCCAAGCAAATGTACTTTATTTATTTATTTTAATGAGGATGATGTAGGATTAGACAAGTCAAACTACTCATAATGCTGGTTATCGAACTACAAAAATAGTCTTATTCTCTAACACGCACAAAACGGTAAAAAAGAAACAAGACTCTGTATTTAGCCATCAACAAATGTACTTATTCATTACTAAAGTATCTATATTACAATTGAATCAGATCATAAAACATAAGCAATAATTTTTTTTATGTGTTTCAAACTGTGATTAGTCTGTAAAGAAAAATAATTATTTATACGTAAGGAATCAAGTATTCTTCAATATCTACCATGTATGATATCTGAGAGTATAGGTTAAAATGCTTGAATTTTATAAAAATACCATGCTAAAATGAATTGTTAATGATTTTATTCCTCCTATATAGTAACTATGTTTCAAATCCCAAGGTGACACAAGAACAGCTCATATAAAATATTCCATAACGTTTGATAAAAATAACCAAAATTCTCCAGCAAATGCCAGACCCGAATTAATTAACCAATTGATAATGCAACTGCAAGGTCCACGATGATGAAACGTTAACCTATTAAACGACTGAAACACGTAGTCATAGCCATGATCATTGTCTATTATTTTTCTCCCCTTGGATTCTGGGTTCTCATGTTGCATGCATGCCCAGTTTCCTCGTCGTCGCACATGATGTGATCTTTCGATGCATGTGGGAAGTATTTGATGTCCAAATGATTTTCTTCTTTTGTGGTTTTTTCATGTTGCCCTATTTTTCCACTCATTTTTCCTTTAATCAATTTATAATAAACTAAGAGTGGTGCTATATTCACACATTCTTTGTAATTACCTTTCACACATTACTCTGAATTACGATCGTCAGACCAAATAAATTGAAGAGGATCAAAGCATAAAACTTAACAAGGTGTGTGAATATCACTACTCTAAATTAAAATACAAAACTTCCCTCATTCTCATGATAGAGGGCCTTTCACACTAACATAACATTGTTTCACTATATAAACATTAAAATTGAAATTGCTCATTCTCTTTATCATCATCATCTGATCATTCAATTTCAAGACCATTTGGTCACTCAGTTAAAATTTAAAAAGACGAGACGTACGGTTCACCACTAATTGCAATATTGTCTCCACTTCAATACCCATACAACCAATAGGGGTGGAGTTTTTAATGCAAAACGTCCGATATAATTAAGTAGGGAATGATTTGATATAAGTTGTGATTTGCTTTGTAGCATGGGCGATATATGAATCTAATAATTCAAATTCATATTTGAAACCTGGTCTGATACCATATTAAAGTTTCAAAGAAATGTGCATCAAATACAAAGTTAAAGTAGTGCTCTAATTCTAAGTTAAAGTTTTCAAAGAGGTGGACCACAGTCCACCACTAATTGCATCAATACTTTTCCTACTTAATTAACCTTATGTGCAAGCAATAGGTATGTGGGGTTTTTATGCAAAATGCCTTCATACAATTATTTTAGGATGGTCTATGTGAGATTTTTTTTACATAAAGCACATCTATATGAATTCTAGAATTTGATGGTTCATAATTAGAATTCTACTTGTTACCATATTTGTTCGACATAGATGACTAAACAGTCCCAAATAAAATGAATTTTTTTAAAGGATCTTTAGATATTTATAAAAAGAACTAAATGCTCTCCTTCTTGAAAATGACGGAAGTATTGTCCTATGTTAAATTGTACTAATGTTTCACACTATACTTTCCTCTTTTTACATTTTTTTACATGAAGAGAAAACCAGAGTGTAAAAATTGAAAGTTAGAATTAGTTTTACTATTATTTAGTCTTGTTACACTTTTCAGGGGAGAGTTTTTAAAATATTTCACCATAGTTAATTAAAGATTTCTCAGTAAATTGAGTGTGAGGTATTTGTGTATAATATTGGAGGGGAGCTTTCGTGGACCCAACCTAGGATATGGATCTCTATCTCTTTCTTTCTCTCTCTCTCTCTCTCTCTCTCTCTCTCTCTCTCTCTCTCTCTCTCTCTCTCTACTCACCTAAAAATCGCTGTCTTTCAGTCTGTGCACCCATCTCACCCATCCCCTTTCTCTTTCTGAAAGCCCTGTCAGCCATGAGAGTGAGAGCCAGCACCACCATAATCCAAAGCTCCCTCCCTTATAAAATTTGTCCCAAAAAGCTCACAGTGCCAATTGGGATTTTTAGTACATGATGCCTCCATATTTCTATGCTATGCTTTTCATTCCTGCATGAAAAAAAATCATAATATTATAATTATTCATAGCTCACATCACATATGATGGCCTTCCCTCCTTGTCACACTTTCATGTTTCAAAACCATGAAGATCCAGACCTCCACCTTGCTAATTCCTCTTGCCCCCCTCAACACTTCCATGGTCTCTCTCTCTTTCTCTCTCTTATTTTTTTCTTCATTTGTATAGTTTGTGATTAATCAAAATTATTTATGAATAAACGGGGTGTTTAATTATTGATTAATTTGTGTGGTTTTTGTGTGGGGTCTTTACAGGTGGTGGGATGCCTTTTATGATGAAGAGATCACTATCGTTTTCAGGTGTTGAGAACAATAAATGCCACCATCACGACCAAGAAGCGGCGCTGCATGGAGGAGGAGAGGATGATTTGTCGGACGACGGATCCCAGATGGGAGAAAAGAAGAAGAGGCTGAATCTTGAGCAGGTCAAGACTCTGGAGAAGAGCTTCGAAATCGGGAACAAGCTAGAACCGGAGAGAAAAATGCAGCTGGCTAAGGCGCTTGGTTTGCAACCGAGACAGGTTGCTATATGGTTTCAGAACAGGAGGGCGAGGTGGAAGACAAAGCAGTTGGAGAAAGACTATGATGTTTTGAAGAAAAAATTTGATGCTCTTAAGGCTGACAATGATGCTCTTCAGGCTCACAATAAGAAGCTTCAAGCTGAGGTAATCTATTAAGTTTTTAGCTCAAGCTTTTAACTTAATTCTTTCTATAGGCCCTTAGCGCAAGCACTGAGCAAGTTTTGAAGAATAAATTGTTGTATCCTTAGCATAACCAAGCTGGATAGAGCAGATGTACTCTTACTCTGCACTCTAAATTGAATTTCGTCTAATCTATATTAGATTAAAATAGAATATCGCAGACTGACTTTCTCTTATATTTCTCATTCTTCTTCTGGGATAAATACAAAATTTGCAGTTTGAATCTCCCTCTCGATAATTTCATTGCAGATTGATTTTGTTCTTCCTTCCTCTTAGGTTTTCTGAGATGTACAGTTTGAAGTAGCTAGGGAAATGCTAATTTAATTTCTCTTTTGAACATTTAATAAATTATTATTGTAAGAGGAATATTTATCTATAGCATCAGCATGGATTATGGTGCACTATGATTACTAGGACATCTTAATCTTAATTCTACTGGTTGCCGGATCTGCTCTTGATCCAATGCACATAAAAATATAAAATTAGCATAAAAATCGTAGTAATATTCCTTAATTAATTCCTCTTAATCAGTGCCAGTCTGTCAGATGTGCATCTGAATGAACAAAGGTATTTTAATCTTAGTTGCTTGAATAGTTAACCTAATTCCAATTAGATTATGCTAGAGATATTATTTACTTAAATTATATTTTGAAGATCACACATCATGGTACTTGATGGTTGAAATTATTTAATTATTTAAACAAAAAAATCTAGCCATTAACTGTCATGTAATGTGGTTTACAAAAAGATGTTCCTTACATTTTCCATTCCGATTATTTACATATTTATATTTGTCTGGTTTAAAATTAATTATGATGCAGTTATTGGCTCTAAAAAGCAAAGATTCATCAAATGAAGGGGGGTTTAATTTCAAGAAAGAAACTGACCAGGGTTCTTGGAGCAATGGAAGTGAGAACAGTTCAGGCCACCACCACCATCTCAACCTAGAAATTTCAAGAACACCGACAACCACCAGCAGCCCGCCTTCTGATTCTCCGCATGAGATGAATGGAAAAAACCTCTTCCCACCGTCCTCCTCCTCCCTCAGGTCTGCAAGCATAACCCAACCCCTCCAAGGATCATCACGGTCAGATCTTCAGTGCCTCAAAGTTGATCAGATGATTCAGGATGAAGGCTTGTGCAGCATGTTCAATGGGATTGATCAGGAGCATCAAGGGTTTTGGCCATGGCCTGAGCAGCACCATTTTCATTAATAAATTGATCATCCAATTATTTCCAAACCCTGAAGATTAATTACATTATTCTGAAGCAAGTTTGGCAAAGGCTCTGTGATCAGACAAGTAATTAATTAAAAATTAGGAATTTTTTTTCCTATGAGTTTCAATTAAATATTCAAGTTTTTTTTTTTTTTTTGCTGTAGATTTATTGATGTACAGAGATCAATATTTTTGCTCCATCAATTTCATCGGTTGGGCTGAAAAATAAGTGTAGGATTTGGCTCTGAATAATACACTTTATAGTTTCTATCCTATATTTTTCTTGATTGTCTAGGCTTATTAATTTTCTAGTTTGGGCTTTAGATCATATTAAGAATTTTTCTTGTTCGAGCGATGTTATAGTCTAATCTAATCTACATGAAGATATTCAATTTTGAGTGCAAAAGAATTAATAACAACTTAGTTACGCTCAATTTCGCAAAATGTTGTATAGTACACTACTAAATAATTAAGATAAATGGATATATATGCATGTGCCAGTGAGTGGATTTCCAGCACTGCCATGGAGCATATGGGATATGAATAAGATCAAAGGGATTCTCTTACCCGGCAAAATTTTCAATTTTACTTCTAATTTCTTTGTTTGTTGGTTCTTTGGGAATCATGATATTGTAATATAATTAAAAAAATTCTATATATAGAATTGCTCTGCGAAAATAAGTTGCAGACTTGCAGTGATGAGAAAAAGGCTGACTTCACGTAGCAGATTAGCTACAGAAATATTCATGAAGATTAAAGCCTTAAAGGTAACTCTGAGGAAAATCACTGTGGGAGGTAAAGATCGAAGGGCCAATGAAAGAGGTGGAGAAAATAGGGTTGAGCGGTAGATTCTGAGCACACATTCCAAGTAGAAAGAAGCCAAAGAGATGGGAGGAGAAAGAAAACAAATGGAGTTAGGAAATGGTCATTGGACTGTAAATTTCCATCTGACAAGAGGAAGTATCTAACTGTACATTTCCATCTGACAAGAGAAAGTATCTAACTGTGTACTATCTTATCCATGTGACCTACTGCCACACCAAATGTGAATCCCTTCCTATCCTTCATTCAACGCAACTACATGCGTCTTACTTTACACCGCACATTCATACAACGAAAATATCATTACGACAATACTTCTGTTAAGAGTGTGAGTTTCGCGTTAGAGTAATTAGAAAACTTTGTATGAACTTAAAAATAATTCAAATACTCCTCTATTGCTAATTGACTTTAAGACGAAACCTCAATTACCTTCATAATATTAAAGTTGGTTAATTTGCCTACGTAATTATTTTGCAATACTTTTCATGATATATCTATTTTCAACAGAGTACCCGAGTACTTATTTTCTGAGTCGTCACATCATTCAAGTTCTATATATGTAGTTTTCTTGAGTTAGGCACTATTACGAAAGATCTCTTTTCCTGTGTAATCTTCGTATCATTTTTAATAGGATTTAATATAGATTTGTGTTGTTGGGTTGGTGTTTAGGAGACCGAAATGATCATATCAAGTTAACTAATGAAAAAGAGTTCACAACAGTCAACCCACTAATTAACCAATATATATATAAGCCTGGGATATGCAGTGAGGGTCGGTGAGTGAATGAGTTAGAATTAGGCTAAATCAATAGTTCGATTTCTTTAAGTTGTAATCGCAAAACTGTTGAACAACACGCAAGTTTTACGATTATGTATACGCTTGGCAAGACACATATACTAGTACACATATACTAGTACTAGCTTAAGCTTGTGTAGGAGTACATGAGAAAATGTAAGGCTTTTGTCTCCTCCAATTTAGACCATAAGAATTGAAGAAAGTTAGGGTTCCACCATAAAATCAAAGGAACTTTAACAAAAAGCTCCTGCTACTGTTCATTTTAACGAAAAACCACATTTTTACACTAAAAAGTCAATCCTGATACTATTCACTTTACCCTTTATTTTGTCCTTATCGTAAAAACTCAAAGTTTTCAAGGTATTTTCATTAGTTTTCCTTAAAATGAATTGGGTTTAGAGTGAAATCTTAATTTTTTAATGGTATTAGAGTAGGTAAGTGACGCCCAACTACCACACATGCTCTACACCATCCCGTTTGTGTTGTTTACGTGTTTGGCTTGAAAATTTACCACACGTGAGAGGCTTATTGAATCTCACATAGGGGAAAGAAGGGACCTACATGTGCTTTTAAGTAAGTTGGGCTACTTCTCATGTAGCCAACTAGTTTTATGGTGGAACCTCAATTTTCTTCAACAATTCAGTTTAGTGACAAGTTTCAACTGGCATGAAATTGCAGTATACGATTGACATGATCATCACAACATTAGAGGGGTGCTTATAAATAATATGTATTTCATGTGCATTAAGTCAAACTTTTTAAGCAATTTGGAAGCAGATTTATAGTTTATTGATCAACAAGGGTATATTTAGTAGCATATTTGAGCTGATAACTAAAAAAAAAAAACATCATAGTGAGGTCCAAAACATTGTCAAACAGGGTTCGACACTGAAGAATCTCAACGGAAAGTCTCACCTTAATTTTAAAAACTATAGTGAAGCGATGGTAAAAAAAGAAGAATGAACGGTGATTTATGTACAAATTTGCAAAAACGATTGAAAACTGTGAGTGTTTAATCCACGTTTTTTTTTGTAAAAAATGCAAATTTTATATTTTCTCGAAATATTTTCCGTGAGCATTAAGGAAATCTTTAAAATGTATTTGGAAGTGGATTTACGATTTTTTGAGCAACAAGTGTATATTTAGTAGAATATTAAAGCCAAAAAGTAAAAAAATAAATGAAAAATACAGAGTGCTAAAATGTATATTTAGTGTATATTTTTTTTTCTAAAATTAGAGATGTTAGAATTAGTTGTAGGTGAGGCGTATACATAAAAGAGCAATATTTTGTTTTGTTAAATAGTCATTCACCCTCTTTTTGTTGACAAAAAGAGTTCGATTAATATGCAGTTTAGATTTAAATAAAAGAAAAATTAACAAAAAGACAAATTCAAATATCTTCAAATTAATAAAAAAAAAAATTGCACAGAAGAGCATATTTTGAAGAGCATGAGCATGACAATTTCTTGTAGTGGTTAGAGAAATAAAAGAAAAATGTACAAAAATACTCAAAGTCTAGGGGTGGCAAAAAGTCACACGGCTTTGTGGGGTAGCCAAAAAGTCACCACTCCTAGACTTTTAGTCATTTTTCTACACTTTTGTTAATTTTTCTTTTATTACCACTACAACAAAAATATAGTTTTGGCGTGCACGGAGATAGCCTCGTTTTCCATGCGCATGGCTGCCTCGATTTGTGTGTCATATCCTACCTCGTTTTTCGTGTGCGAGCTCTCCTCGTTTTGCATCCTATAAATCTGCCCCGTTTTTTGTGAGCGGACACCTTCTTGTTTTGCTTGCCATGATCCGCCTCGTTTTGCATGATCTAGCCAGCCTAACACCCATATTTTTTTGACAAAAATGCAAATTTTTTATTTTTGCAAAATATTTTTCCTGAGCATTTAGCCAAACTTTTTAAGGAAGTTAGAAGTGATTTTACAATTAATTGTGCATAAAATGTATATTTAGTATAATATTTGAGCCAAAAACTAAAAAAATAAGTGAAAAACATAGTAGTGACAGTGAGGCCCATAACATTGTCAAATAGGGTTCGACACTCAGGAATCTCAACGGAAAGTCTCATCTTAATTTTTAAAACTTCATAGTGAGACGAAAATGAAAATAAATAAATTGAACGGTTATTTATGTACGAATTTGCAAAACCAACTGAAAAACCGTGAGTCCTTATCCAAGTTTGTTTGGTCAAAAATGAAAATTTTTTATTTTCTCGAAATATTCTCCGTGAGCATTAAGAAAATCTTTATAATGTATTACTATTTATTGAGTAACAAGTATGTATTTAGTGGAATATTTAAGATGAAGTAAAAAAAAAAGTGAAAAATACAGAGTGTGCCCATAAGAAATCGCGGAAAAAGTATAGTTAGTGTATATTTTTTAATTTTTTTTAATTATAGATGTTAAAATCACCATTAACAAACTAATGAAGAATCTAAAGAACTTAGAGAGAGAAGGAGAAAGCTTAAGAGAGAGAGAGAGATATTTTCTGTAAAACTGTTCTTCTTATTTCTTCTTACTAAAATTATTACATTGTACTGATATTTATATAAGGACCATACATCATAACCACCTTTCTAACAATCCCAACTAACTACACCTATATGGAGTTGACAGGTGGCACCATATCTATCCTTGATTATACTCTAACATCCCCCCGCAAGATCATGGTTGGATGAACCAAGCATGAGATTGTGACAATGAGTGTGGAATAAGGGTGCACTGAGTCCCTTAGTGAAGATATCAGCAAACTGTTCACGAGAAGACACAAACTGAACTGCAAGCTGTTTTTGTGCAATCCGCTCCCTGACGAAATGAACATCCACCTCGATATGTTTCGTCTTTTGATGTTGGACAGGATTAAATGATAAGGCTATGGCAGATAAGTTGTCACAGAAAAGAACAGGGGACGAAGGGATGTGAACCTGCAGAAATGAGAGAAGTTGTAAGATCCAATCAATCTCAGCAGTGGTAATAGACATGGCACGGTATTCAGCCTCTGTGGAAGAGCGAGAGACAGTTTACTGTTTCTTGGAAGACCAGGAGATAGGATTAGCACCAAGAAACACCACCATTCCAGTAGTTGACCGTCGATCATTCGGATCACCTGCCCAATCGGCATCACTAAAAGCCCGATTTGTCAAATCACTCTTAGAGTAAGTAAGACCAAACTGCATGGTGCCTTTCAAATATCGTAATATCCGCTTGACTGCAGTGAAGTGAGACACCATAGGGTTTTGCATAAACTGACAAACATGGTGCACATAGAAAGATATATCGGGACGAGTAAATGTAAGGTATTGTAAGGCACCCACAATGCTGCGATAGGCAGTAGGATTGGTATATGGAATGCCATCATCCTTCAATAAACGATTATATGGTAAGCAAGGAGTTTCACAAGACTTGGAATCAACCATTTCTGTCTTCTGCAAAAGATCTTGAATATATTTAGCCTGTGATAGAAACAATCCAGAAGCTGTTCGAGTGATCTGAATACCAAGAAAATAATGTAACTCCCCAAGATCTTTAAGGTCAAACTCAGAAGTAAGGGAACCAATAACCTGTTGTATAGCCGGCAAAGAACTGCCAGTAATGATAATATCATCAACATATAACAATAGAACCACAACTGCACTGCCAACTGTATTGATGAACAGAGAGGAATCAGAGTATGTGGATTTGAACCCTATTTGTGGGAGAAAGGAAGTGAATCTTTCATTCCATGCACGAGGGGCTTGTTTCAAGCCATAGAGAGACTTGTGAAGCTTACACACAAGATGCGGATGACTAGGATCCTCAAACCCTGGAGGTTGTGACATGTAGACCTCTTCGTGCAGTAAACCATGCAAAAAAGCATTTTTGACATCTAACTGCCGAAGAGGCCAACCAAAATGAGCAGCAAGAGATAAAACTAACCTCACTGTGGTTGGTTTGACCACAGGACTAAAAGTTTCACCAAAATCTAAACCAAGTTCTTGGCTAAACCCTTTTGCAACCAAACGAGCCTTATGTCTTGCAATGGAACCATCAGCATTCCGTTTGAGTTTAAACACCCACTTACAGCCTACAAGATTCTTCTGAGATGGTAAAGAAACCAATGACCAAGTACCTTGAGAATGAAGAGCATTTATTTCCTCCTGCATAACATTGTACCAAACTGACACCTTAAGAGCATTCTTATAAGATGTAGGTTCAATAACTGAGAGATCCACTTCACTAGAGTCTGCCAAAGCAGCAAGAAAGGCCTTGCGTTTGATGATACCACTTTTGCTCCGTGTTTGCATAGGATGCAAGTTAATGGGAGCAATAGGAAGAACCACTTGCAAATTCTCAGAACCCTCAACAGGTATAGAACCCTCAAGACCATGTGAAGAATCCAGTAGAGAATCCACAGGGAGTGGAGAGGAAGAACCGAGGCCAGCAGTAATGGACGGTGAGGGTAAATGGTGCTGAGAAACAGGGGAAGAAGAGACTGCAGGAGACACGGGTGCCAGTGATAGTGACTCATGAGGGGTGGAAACAGGTTGTGAATGAGGGGATGAAGATAAATCAGAAACTAAAATGTTATTCATGTTGGGAATGCAAGTGGAATGAGAAAGACTACTGGTAGCCACAGGCAGGGAAGACTTAGTAGTGGAAGAAATCAAGTCGGTATATGGAAAGTCTAACTCATTGAACACCACATGCCGAGATATGTAAAATTTGTTTCGAGAAACATCAAAACAAATATAGCCCTTGTACTGAGAAGCATACCCAAGGAAAATACATTTTGTAGTCTTTGGTTGTAATTTGGTTTCATTATAAGGTCGAAGAAATGGGAAACAGGAACAGCCAAAGATCTTAAGATGGGAAATAATGGGGAGTGTGCCATACAAAGCTTCAAAAGGAGATTTATAGTGTAGGGTGGAGGTAGGCATTCGGTTGATAAGGTAAACAGCAGTTTGACAACCAAAAGACCAAAACTTGGAAGGTAGAGAAACATGTTGAAGTAGTGTGATTGTGGTTTCAAGAACATGCCTGTGTTTTCGCTCCGCCAAACCATTTTGTTGAGGGGTATAAGGGCAAGATTTGTGATGTAAAATGCCATGGTGTTCTAAGAAAGAATGCATCTTGTGATTAACAAACTCACCACCACCATCAGTTTGTAATGTTCTGACAGTAGTAGAAAATTGAGTATGGACAAAAGAGCAGAACCGCATAAAGGTGTCAAAGAAATCAGATTTATTTATAAGAGGGAAGATCCAACAAAACCGAGTACACTCATCAATTAATGTGACATAATATATGAAACCATCTATGGAAGTACAAGGAGTAGGACCCCAAAGGTCACTGTGTACAATTTCAAATGGAATAGAAGAGTGATGAGTTCTAGGTGAAAAAGATAACCTAGTGAATTTACCCTCTAAACAACTCTGACACACAGTGGAAGTAACATCGTTATCACATGGAATATTGGCATTTTTCAGCATCAATGAGGTAGTATTATTAGAAGGATGACCTAAACGTTTGTGCCAAACACTGGAATTGATAAGCTGTCCAAGACATGCACTAGCTTGAGGAAGTGAAGGTCTAGATGAAGCACGAGCTGGTATGGGATAAAGTCCATTACTGCACGGTCCTTTGTGTAAAATCCTCCATGTGGCTTTGTCCTGGATCCAAAAACAATAGGCATAAAAAATGAGCCAACAATTGTTATCAAGGCAGATTTGATGAACTGATAACAGGTTATGAGTTAACTGGGGTACATATAAAATGGAATTCAGTTTAATAAGAGAAGTGGAAGGCTGAATAACACTGCTGCCAACATGAGACACAGTCAAACCTTCACCATTTGCAGTCTGCACAAGCTCAGCAGTTGGATATGGAGATGCCAGAGACAGGTTTTTAAGATCGGCAGTCATATGGTTGGAAGCTCCTGAATCCGCAAGCCAAAACTGAGGAGAGGTCTGAGAAGATGAGCTGTGTGGTTGTTGAAGATCCACAGTATTCATAGCATGTAAATGAGGTGGAGCTGAAGATGGAGTATAAGACAGTGGCCCTTGTAAGGGATATCCAGCAGATGCATAAGAAGCAATGATCGACTGAGATTGAGAAGCACCGATATAATTGGGCCCTTTGTCATTATAAAAACAAAACCAAGTGGAGTGGTTTGTTTTTCCACAGATATGACAGCCTTGTTTCGAAGGAGATCTCGATCCACAAAAAACTGCAGAGTGCCCATATGTGTTGCACAGTTGACATATAACTGAAGGAGATCCACCATTAGGCAAAGTTGGAGAAGACCCAATAACCCCGGAGGTAGAATTAGGATACACATTATAAGACTGTTTGTTGAATTTTACACCTTGATTATACTTGCCCCTGCCCTTTTGTTTGGTATGATTAAACTGACGGGTCCCTCCTGAGAAGAAAGTCGATGGACCTGAATTATGTTGAAATGGAGACGGAGACCCTTTGGTAGCAGAAGAATGATCTGCAACCATAGCAGACAAAAGGGGATTATGAACATGACTGTCAACAATAAGCTCCTCAGCAAGAAGTTGAGATCGGAACTCCTTAAGAGAGATAACATTCTCACGACCCCGAATCACACATCGAAAAGTATTATATTCAGGAGGTAACCCTTTAAGGGCAAGAATCACAATATCCTCATCCGCAAAATGTACCCCAGCAGCAGAAAGATAATCTCGAGCTTCTTTAATCTTTTGCAAATACTGAGACACATTATCAGACCCTTTCCTGATTGTTTGGAGATTGGACTTCATTTGGAAGATACTAGTGCGAGAAACAGTGGAGAATTGTTCCTTTAATCGAGTCCATAAATCGTGAGAACTGACACTGCCAATAGCACAGGAGATAGCAACCGGAGATAAAGTTGCAGTAATCAACTGCATTAAAGCTCGATCATGCATTTTCCAGACAGTGTAAGACTCATTTTCAACAGTAGATGAACAAGCCTCAGCATTACTATCAACCGTAGAAGTTCCTGAATGTTGAACAAATCAAACAGGACAAGGAGTAGACCCATCAACAAATCCCGTAATCCCATGGCCTTCCAACAACAATTGCATTTGAAATTGCCAATTAAGGTAATTAGAATCATCCAATTTCACATGAACAGATGCAGAAATAGTGGAAACAAGAGATGTTATGGGAGATTGAACAATCTGAAGTTGAGAAGCAGTCACCATAATGTCGTAAATCAATTGAGACAATACTACAAACACCTGGCAGGCAGAACAAACAATGTGTACTGTTGAAGAGAATCGAAGAGAACGGTACCAGAAACCCTAGTAATCGAAGGAGAAGATACCAATCTTGAAAGAACCACAACACAAATGACAGAAATCGTTGTGGAAAGAAGACGAAGAACACAATGAGCAACAAGTAGCGAGTAGCGGAAGCAACTAGAGAATCGAAGATGCGCAAGCAACACCGGCGATGGATACCATGTTAACCATTAACAAACTAATGAAGAATCTAAAGAACTTAGAGAGAGAAGGAGAAAGCTTAAGAGAGAGAGAGAGATATTTTCTGTAAAGCTGTTCTTCTTATTTCTTCTTACTAAAATTATTACATTGTACTGATATTTATATAAGGACCATACATCATAACCACCTTTCTAACAATCCCAACTAACTACACCTATATGGAGTTGACAGGTGGCACCATATCTATCCTTGATTATACTCTAACAAAAATCACTGTATGTGAGACTTAAACAAAAAATAACAAAATTTTGTTATGTTGAATAGTCCTTTACCCTCTTTTGATTGACAAAGAATATTATATTTGTATGTAGATCAGATTTAAACGAAAGAATAATTAACAAAAAAGAAAGTATTCAAATATCTTTAAATTTACATTTTAAATCGTTGATTACACAATGGATGCCTAAGTCTTGAACACCGTACTTGCAGTGGCATGTTGTTTGTCGATCTGATCAAATCTCTCTCTCTCTCTCTCTCTCTCTCTCTCTCTCTCTCTCTCTATAATATGTATTATATATAACAATATAAATTCTGAAGGAGCATGTTTCTAAAGTCTGTATCGCAGCGGTTTGATGCATTGGGCATTGTACTTTCTTGATGCATGTCGGAGTCGGACTAATGAACGGTGGTGTGCAACTCTCTCCCTCCACTCCCGCCATTGGCTGTACAATCCACCAGAGTTTTTCTTTTTTCTCAATTTTTTTTAGAAAAGCTTCAGGTATTGTTTATTTCAACAAAAAAATCACATTTTTACACTAAAAAGTCAATCATGGTACTATTCACTTTACCATTTATTTTATTCTTATATTTAAAACTCAAAGTTTTCAACTCATTTTCATTAGTTTTTTTTTCTTTTCTTTTTGGGTAAAGTGGAAAAAACCCAAAAATTATATACTTTCATAATTTTGTAGCCCAGATCCATAGATGGAGATGTGGCCTCGTTTAGTGTAAGCCCAACTTCATGGGGAGGCATGTGATAATGATTTTAGGGCTCATTTGGAAAGAGTAGCATTCTCGTTTTTATAAGTGATTTTATGGAGGGACATCAAAAACAGAGTAACTACCAAAAGATACGCCAAAGTATTACTTTTTATGAGAACAAGAAACGAACATGTTGATGAAATTGACAATGTAGTTTTTATTAACGGCATTAAGAAAAAAAAAATTATTCATGTCTACTATTGGTTCTTCTTAAAAGATGAAAAGAAAAAATCATTCATGACAATAGTTGACATAGCGAAAAAGGGGATAGGTAGGATCGATCATCATTAAATCTTAGAACATAAGCTGAAGTCCATCAGCGATCCAGAATCCACTAAAAAAATAGAGAAAACTCTAAGGTTAATTGACAATAGTATGAATGTATTGAGGAATACAACCCTAAAAGTTGTTTATATATCTAAGAGTCTAAGCAAGCCATAGCTCCAAAGGGAAACTAAAATCCGAAATAATTTAATCTAAATTCCACGAAAATAAAAATTAAATTAGAATACATAAAAAGCAAGATATCAATTCTAACTAATATAACTATACCCGCATTTATTTCACGACCTTAAAAGTCATGCAATCAAATTAACAAATGATGTATGGCACTATTATTTTGTTCATAGCCTCCTTATCTACAAAACTATTACCATTATTTCCAATTTTAATTTGAGTCCATTAAAAACAAAATATATAATTCGAGTTGTTGAGTGGGCCAACAAACAAGTAAACCCAAGAAAGAAAATATGGGCTTCTTTGAAAAGGGCCCAAATATAAAAGGAAGGAGGGAAAATCTGAAGAGAACCCGTTACGCGCGCGTGGTGAGTGGCAAATGGGATTGCATCACAAAAACAAGAACAAAAGTTTAAAAAATCCGACAAAAATGCATTAAAAGGGTCCTCGACAGAAAATTAAAAAAGATAGCAGAAAGTTATCCATAAAAAAAAAAAGATAGCAGAAAGTTAATACCATAAAACCACACCACTAAAAGATAAAGTAAAAAGAAAAAACCTCTGCCTTTTTTCTTCTAATTTTTTAAAAAGCAATTTAGACACACAAAACGTTTTACATTGCTGACACACTATTTAATGAGATGGGACTTATCTAACTACATTTAATGTGTCATTGAGTGTGTCTAAAGAGTGGTGTTATCTACACATTCATTTTTAACTCTCACACACCCTTCTCAATTTTCGGTTGTCAGATCGGATGAATTTAAGAAGATTAATGAACAAAAATTAGTAAGGGTGTGTAGGAAGTACAATTAGCTGTGAGAATAACACTATCTATGTCTAAATAGCATTACGATGATGTGAAATTTACCAGTGTGTCATCAAGTGTGTCTAAATGGACTTGGATTCTCTGCCCTCCCAATTCGGTGCCCTTCCCGTGCCCTCCTGTTTGTGTGGTCACGGTTAAGCCACGTCAATATTTTATATTACTATTTTTTTTTTGTCTTATTATTTTTATAAAAAATAATATAAAATGTTAGCATGGATTAACCGTGACCACACAAAACCGGAGGGCACGGGGAGGGCATGGAAATGGGAGGGCAGAGAATCCAAGTCCTGTCTAAATAGCATTAGAACGATATGAGATCTCCACAGTGTGTGAACAATGATATCAGTTTTATGTTTCTAATTGATACACAACTAATCTAGACATATAATAGAAAAAATACCTAGATTAGAGAGTGTGTCAACAAGTCTGTTAATTTTATGTATGTAAACAACATTATTGTTAGCCTGTTTAAGTTACTCTAATTTACAATAAGAGAAATTTGAACTCAGTTAACATTGGCCTAATCCAAATTTGCAAAGAAAAACCCTTATCTCAATCGAAAGTGGTATTCACACACCCATTTTACCTCTCTCGCACCTTGTTAATTTTTTTATCATTAATTTTCTTTAGTCTATTCGACTCGATGATCGAAAATTGAGAATGGTGTGTGGATAGCAGAATCCTATCTCAATAAGCAATAATAGGACAAATTAAGTCCCAATAACACCATAATTATGCAATCAAACGACATGTTGAGCATCTGCATGAGCTCCACATCATCATCAAAATATGTAAGTATCTTTTTAAATTTTCAAATTTATTTCGTTTTTAACCAAAGAACACATGAATTGTGGCAAACGAGCACTGGCATGGTAACGCTTCAGAGTCACAAGTTGGAGGATGCCCAGCAACTGTTTTTTTTTTTTTTTGGGGCTCACTCAATGCCTGTTGTTTTACACTTTCCCCTCCCCTCTCTTTCTCTCTCTTTCTCTCTCTCTCTCTTAAAACGCCTCTCAAACATCCTCCTCAGTCCTCACCCTTGTCCTTCACTCCTTTTCATGCTTAACGCACGTTTACCTCCTCTCTCTCTGTGTCTCTCTCCCACCAAACCAAACCGCATTGTTCTTAGGTTTCTGGTTAGCTTAACCTCGACACGATTTCGCAGTTGTTTTCGCTCTGTCACTGTGTCTCTATGTCTTTTTTTTTGTGTTAGTGAATGCGTGTGTTTTTTCTGTTTTGCCGGGAGAGACGAAGTGATGATTTTTTAGTGCAAAATGTGTTCTTTCTCTTCGAACTCGTCGCCCTCTGAGATTCTGTTTCTGGGTTTTTTTGCTCGTTTTGAGTCCGGCTTTCTCTTATGTTTTAGCTGCAAATTTTACTAGGCGGTCGTCGTTTTGGCTTGCATGTCGTTTTTCTTGCGAGGGTTCTGTCCGGTGGAGTGATTTCAAGCAAAAAAGCTCGGTTTTTCAAGTTGGTTTCTGTGTTTTTGGGGTTTTTTTTGAATCCAGGATTCTCATATCTGAAAGGGGTCCAATGCGTTTCCTAGAATTTTGATTTTTTGGGCAGTTTTTCTCTTTCGAAGTTGTTTTTTCGGAGTTGTTCTCTGAATTCCATATTTGTTTGTCTTCAAAGGGGATTGAAAGGTTGGTTGCTTAATTTAGGGTTTTGACAGCATGGGATTGGGACGTGGTGCTTCTGTTGTATCTAAGAATGTCGGAAAATCGAAGGGAAAGAAAAGGAAAGATGATCAAGATGAAGTGGCAGGATGTTGGATGAAGTTAAGGTTCATGGGGATGTGCATGTCTCCAAAGACCAAACTGAATACGCCTACAAGTGGAACTACCTCACCAGCTGGTATAATTCAATTCATTCCTTAAAATTTCGTTTTGTTTTACGATGTTTTCCTCATACAATTTGTCTCAATTGTTGCGGTTTTACTTTCAGATTAGATATGGATTGATTCCTTGACAATGTACTAGTGTGATCATGTTATTTAGCACGTCGGTGCGCCGTGCATATAGATATAGATGTTTGGTTTAAAATAGCTTATTAGGCTCATCAAATCTTCATTCGGTTCTGCATTTGTTATTCTGGTTGGATAAATCGATTATTCTGTGATCGTATCTGTTGGTGCATTGTTTCCAGGTTTTGGTTTTATCCAGTGATAAGGTTTCTTTCGTTGGTAGTTTTGTTGCTTCTTAATCAAGAATGGCTAAGAGCTTTCGAAAGTTCAACCATGAGGTGTTCTAATTAGAATTGTACTAATTCTACCGAACATTCCAACGTGCATAAGTATTTCCAGCATGTTTGATTTTGACTTTTAAGTATGTTCTGTTATCTAGATTCGACTTTGACTTGTGTTTTCTGGATGCTCCCAAACATAAGGATATAGAGCTAGATCATTCTTTTGTGGTTTTGGATATATGCTGTGCATGTGTTTGATTCGCTCTGTTCTATATGAAATATGGGTAGATTTTTTTGACTCGTGTCACTGAGTGCGGGATAAGAGGGATGCGCAGGTAGTACCCTTTCATCGTTATGTATAAATTCTGTGCACGTGTTAATTTGGACGTGCGCTATGTGCAATGATTATGTTTCCGCATTTAGTGGAAGATTTTAGAGTTGTCTTGACAATTAATGCATCTCTAATGTGATGAGACGTGTCTCTCTATATGTACATTTTGTAACGACAATGCTAGTGTCAATTACTCTCCATGTGCGCGTGGGCAACTGACTGAAACAAAACTCTTTCATGAAAGTAACGTAGGTGTGACTCTGTGTTACCTGTGTCCGTTTAACTGTTTAGCAAGCTTATCTTTAGTAGGGAGGGCTCTTATCATGGTCACCTACTCCTTCAAATAGCCTTGTCCAATTTTTTATGATCATCTAGATGTTAATCTGTAAACAATTCCACATATCCACAAAGTATGCTTCCCATAATAAAAAACAAAATTAGACAAGGCAAACATTTAACGGGATACTCACATTGGCAGAGCATTTTCTTATTACGTGTTCTGGTGCATAAAATACCTCATCAATGGTTGATAATTATGCAGACTTCTCTATCAATGCATCTACATATCCTAGTTGTGCCAAATTTAGAATCTGTGCCTACTCTTTATATAAAGCTAAGCTGATTGTCTTAAATTATACCTGATGATTTGACGTGGTGCCATTTGTAAACCAGGGGAAAGTAAAGGTGCAAATGACTCGATCAAAGACCAGCCAGCTGCTCCGGTTGCTTCGTCTTCATCCACCAGTAACACAGGAAGTACTGTGTCTACTCCCAAGGAAGCTGAGGAACTGAAAGTTGCTTCTCAGCTACGAAAATTCACCTTTGATGAGCTTAAGTCTGTAACAAGGAATTTTAGACCTGTGAATCTTCTAGGCGAGGGTGGATTTGGTTGTGTATATAAGGGCTGGATTGACGAACATGGAACTACTCCAGTAAAACCTGGAGCTGGGCTTGCAGTTGCCGTAAAGACTCTGAACCATGAGGGACTTCAAGGTCATAAAGAATGGCTGGTATGGAACCTCATTACCACTTTTTGTCCGTTACCACTAATTAGAATTATGGCGTGTTTGTTATTCACTTTTGTGGATGAAAGATAACATTGTGTCTTTTCCGTGTTGTAGGCTGAAGTTAATTATCTTGGCAACCTACTTCATCCAAATTTAGTCAAGCTATATGGTTATTGCATTGAGGATGATCAAAGGTTACTTGTCTATGAGTTTATGCCTCGAGGAAGCTTGGAGAATCACCTCTTTAGAAGTATGTGCTCAAAACTATATCTCCTCGAAATTTGAATATGGTCTTTCCTTGTGACAAGTGATTAAACATGTTTTTTCTTTTGGCTCGAAGATTTATGCTCACTTTTTAATGCTTGCGAGTGATTTGAACTATTGTGACTCCTACTGAATTTAACCGGTTTTCTATTAGTATTAGTGTTGACGTGTGGATACTGTTTTAGCACAGGTCCTAGAGGTTTTTTGCTTGTTAATAGTGTGTTTGAAAGTGTTTCTCTTAGGAAAGAAAAGTTTCTATGTTTTAGATGCCATTCATATGCAAAATGTGATACGACAATCTTAAATTTATGTTTGGAGGTTGTAGATTACGATTTATTTCCTGTTTACATCTAAATAAAGAAAGGGGTTAAAACTTACCAAAGTTGGGGGCACATCACAATTAAATACGGTGAGGTGGTAAAAAAGCTAGAGTTCAAATCGCCACACCTTGAAAATTTTCCATGAGATGTTTCCTTAGAAAAACAAAAAAGGGGAAGTAAAATGTGTATGAGAGTGTGCAGTACAAGTTCTGGTAGTTTGATTTGTCACATGCTTCAGTAATAATTTTTCCCCCCATTTCAGGGACCTTGCCGCTCCCTTGGCCTATCCGGATGAAAATAGCTCTTGGTGCTGCACAGGGTCTTACCTTTCTTCATGAGGAAGCCAAAAGGCCAGTGATTTATCGAGATTTCAAAACATCTAATATACTGCTGGATGCGGTGCGTTAATGAGCTCGGGTTTGAATGTCATTGTTTTTACCTGATACCTATTGTTCTAATCAATGATTTACTCTTCCAGGACTACACCGCTAAGCTTTCTGATTTTGGGCTCGCAAAAGATGCTCCAGAGGGAGACAAAACTCACGTCTCCACCCGAGTTATGGGCACTTACGGTTATGCAGCCCCTGAGTACGTAATGACAGGTTGGTATCATAAACCATATGAATCTCTTTTTTTGCCTTGTTCTCAACAGTCCTGACTGCATCTCGTCATTTATGCTCTTTTGCTTTCATGGAATGTAAAGTAATTTATATAATGTGAGCCATCTTCTATCAGGACACCTCACTTCAAAAAGCGATGTCTATAGCTTCGGGGTGGTTTTGCTTGAAATGTTGGTTGGTAAAAGATCTATGGACAAAAACCGACCCAATGGGGAGCATAACTTGGTTGAGTGGGCACGCCCGCATCTGGGAGACAGGCAAAGGTTCTACCGTCTAATAGATCCTAGACTTGAAGGCCACTTCTCTATCAAAGGTGCTCAGAAGGCGTTTCATTTGGCTGCCCGTTGTCTTAGCCGTGACCCCAAGGCTAGACCTCTGATGAGTGAAGTTGTTGAAGTGCTGAAGCCTCTTCCTGACCTCAATGACATGGCCAGATCCTCATATTACTACCAAGCCTTGCAAGCTCCTGGGTCTAATCCAAATTCTCGAAATGGCGGTAGAGGGCTGGTCAGGGTTTCAAGGAACGGACAACCAACGAGAACCCGATCCATGCCAAATGGTCCGCATGCCTCACCATTTCACCTATACCATCTTAACCGATCACCCAGACCTATTTCGCAATCTGCACAATCGTAAGATTGAGCTCCTCTTTGATATCCATTTCGTTTCCTTGCGTCAGAAGTTATCGTTTAAGGGATATGACAGATAGTGGGAAAAGAAAAGACCTCAGTTGTTGTATTGAGTTAAATGTCAATGTGTTCTTCGTAGAGTCGAGTTTATAGGGTTTTGCCATCAAGCTTAACTTGTATGGCTAGACATAGATATTGAGCATAGAAATTTACCAAAGGAACATTTAAACTAGCCAAAGAAAAGAATCTATAGGTGGTTGTTTCTTCCTTGGTAACTGTCTTTGTCGGTAATCTGCAATCTGTGTCTCATCGATTTATTTGCGTCATACGTGAACTGCCTGAGCAATTGCCAACCGTGGATGTGCATGAAACTGCCAGAAGTTTCAAAGCAGCAAACACATCCACGGCGGAAAATTGTGCACGCGCACGTGGTTAATTGTTCCTTGCATTTGCACTTGGGTTGTATATTCTGCTGAGGAAGAAACAGGACTAAAGTAGTACACAAGCAATTTCACGGCCAAAAAATGATCTAGTTATATCAGTTATGTCAGTTACAAATTTACATAGCTGTAAGAATTCTCGACAAATTTCATGTTCACATCATCTTCCATTTCTTATTTCTCCACAATGAATTCTTGAATTTCAATTCCCGTATGCCGAGCCCCTCCCTGTAATCGAACTAAAATTTCATCTCCAACTTTAAGCGAAGTCACAGGGATTGCAGTTTTTTGCAGTTCGCGTTCTGCAGCAAGTGTAAGTGAAGGTTCAGCGACTGTAAGATGAACGGAGAATAGGAAAAACAATATAATTCAACTTAAGAAACCGGTTACGAGAGTTGAGGAAGACCTTTGGAGGGACAAACCAAGGCAACTGTTTCCGCATTCTGTACAAGGATGCTGTAGAAAGTTTGATCATCCGAATCTCTCTGAAGGCAAAAATATTACCAGTATCAACAATAAAGTTTACTAACCAGCAAAAGTACCCAACTCTAATTAAAAGATTAATCAAATTTTGCGAACGTAGCTGTTACAGACCTTTGCCTCTACAAGGATTAGCGGTCTAGTCTCTATCTTTACACGCCCAACAATTGCTGTTCGTTGATGGCCTTTCTGATCAACCAGGATCACCTCCTTACCTGCTTTCAATTCTGAGAGGTAGCTCGTTTTTCCGCCTGGAACAGCAACATAAGCATGCACAGGTCCCTGCACATTTCGCACATACATTTGGTAAAATAGGCAATGGAAAGTAAAATTTTAAAGCCACCCAAAAAGTAGCTCCAAAATAATCCAATGACTCTTCTGATAAGAAAGTTTATTTGTTTGTCTAGGAATAAGCCGCACACATTATCAACTTTACTTGCAGAGATGCAAGCAATAATAAGATTGACGAGTAAGGAAAAACAGAACATAAAGAAATAATGTTAACATCCTTATTCATTTTCGTCTCGATTTGTCTAAATAACAAAAGCAGGTGATCTCATAGCCTTATGGTACCAAATATATAGAAGGTAAGTGGAAATTGCATGAAACTGAAAGGATTTATTCTCGACTTCCATTGCATTTTAATAGTTTTTACTTACGAAGGAATCATCTCAATAGTTATTGAAGCGAAAGTGAGCAGGCCTGATAGATATGATATGGAATATGGTAAAGCTTTTATAATTATATCATTTATAAATGAAAACCCTTTAACCCTAAATGCTCCGGATAAGTAACTTAATGCAATCAATCCTCTGTAAATATGCTGTGTAATGGGACATGATGACTGTTGCAGCAAGCACCAATTTACATGATCACAGTTCTTTATAACATTTCCAGGAAACTCAAAACCAAACTCACCGCATTCACACGAAAAGGCCTGCTTGCAATGTAATTTGATTCCAAGCACTCCGAATGAACGAGGAATAATCCTCTGGCAAAGGAGCCAACCTTGACGATAATAAAACATTAGACTATAAGAACGACAATCATCGATAACCAACTCAATCTGAATAAAAAGAGCAGCATGATAACAGAAAGTAGAGTGACAGCATACAAGTAGTCCTTCCCCGGGCCTCATGAGACTACAGAGATCAATGCAAACTCGATCCCCCATTCCAGCTACTTGGACTCGATTTACAACGGCTTTTGTCAGGCTCAATATGTTGCTCACTTCATCTCTTCTGTCAAAATAGTCCTGATAATAATAACCAATATAAGAAGAAGAAAAAATGCTTTCCATAAGCCCAACAAGCCCTTAGCCAGTAACTAATTACCTTTAGGTCGAGAAGAGCTTTTACTTCTTCAATTTTTAAGATAACTCCACCCAAACCATGCTCGAGGGCCTACAAGCGCAAAATAATGAACACGAACAGTAGTTAAGGATGCATAGAATCTAGGCGATAGTCCGAAGTTCAATCTTGAAAAGTTTGATATATACCTCAAAGAAGACTTGAGCTTCCAATGCGGTTTTCGAAACAGCAAACACTGTTTTCCCACTCCCTTGAAATGCAGCAACTATATTCTCTGCAGGTATGACCTAAGAAACAAAAACAACGTAAAAAAAATACCTGGGAAGGTTTAGAAACCGAAATAAAAAGCAACAAACTACATTTTCGTAATCAATAAACAACATACCTGCCAATCTAGCAAATCAACAACTAAATTTTCGCCAAGCGCTTTTTCGGGTTGAAGCAGCTCCAACTCCTTGGGGTTGGCGACCTCAAGCATTGTGGCAACTCTTCTGTTCTCACCATCCAAAATCGCTCCCTCTTCGATAAAGAGAGTATCTATCAATGCAATTGCTGCTCGCATTCCACACCCAAATCATCAAAAGTGAGAAAAAAAAACAAATTCTAAGGTGAAATTATATGGAATTCCACAAAAATTCCCAAATGGCAACCCTAAAATTGTAAAGTTTTCCCCTTTACCTTCAATTAATTACAGCAAAACCCAAAACTTAAAAAGTTTGAATGAGCTTACAGGACCACTCATCGGCAAGTTCACGGCTTTGAGAGGGGAAGACGAAGGTGTTCCAGCCTCTCTCGACGGCGGCCGTCATGACCTGCTTGCTCTCCGTCCACACCCACACCCTCTTCGACTCGCCGTACGTCCCCGAAGACGACGTCGTGGAAAACCCAATAGCGGCGGCGGAGGAAGAGTTCTGGGAAACCATTGAGTGTCTGTGCGATGAAATCAATCTGCAAATGTTCCATTTATCTGCAAACATTAATCAGCAAACAAAAAATATAATGAAAATTAATAATTAAATTGACTGAAAATATTCGCTTTCTGATATTTTGGTGGCATGGGAGGCGAGGATGCACAGCAACCTGTGGTGGGAGTGAAGGAGCAGATTCCGGCCAAGGAAGCAGAATGCAGCACACCAGCAGCCATCTTTCTTTTTCGTCTATGGAGTCTTGGAGATATAATCCGGTGCGCGCCAAGGACCTCAACTGCCATCGTTTTAACGGCGTTTTTGTATCGACAGGAAATCACAACAAACTAACGTTTTCTAACTTCTAATAACGACCCGAATTGAACCGGAAAGTTGAGGGTCGACCCAGAACGAGTCACGGTTCAGCTTATGGATCGTCAAAACGAGCCCTTCGGTTGATCAAACTTTGGAGCAATTTTTCATGTACTAGAAACATGGTTCCGAACATTGTATAATAAGTGTCATAATATAAATAGATGGATATTTAAAATAAAAAAAATTTCAACAACTTGCATCATGACACTTAATGTAACATGTTGTCTTCTTGGCACACTAAAAAATCTTTCCAAATTTTGGGGTAGGGGTTGTTTTAAGAGGTTTTTAATAAGCCGTCCATTGTACAATCTTAAGATTATGACAATTTTAGTGTACATCATTCGAGAACATGTTTACGTACTTGAAATGAGAATTTAAATTCTTTTCATTCTCAATTCTTAACATATTTACTGTTACATGAGTAATTCGACTTTTCCTGCGTTTACTACAACCGATAAGACAAATGAAGCTTTAGCTTTAATTCAAAACTTAAAATGCATACAAGGCTTGTAAGACTTTTTAGGAGTCACAATTGTGGAAGGGAAATTAGGGTGATTGACAGAATCCGGAAACCCTCGAGTCTCCAAACACAACGCTGCATGCGGTTCATACACAAAGGCTCCTTTCCCCTTCACATCCTTGAGAAGGTTCTCTCGTGTAGGACTGCAAACCGGGTGCATTCGTCGACAGCTCTAAAACCCTCCCGGACTTCTTGTCGTGCACCACCGTGGCGGGCTTCGGTTTGTTGCCTGCGCAGCTGTTGAGGCAGTTGTTGATCCTGCTTCCCCCAGCATCAGGCTTGAGGAAGTTGTACGGGGTTCCTTTTACGAAAGCTATTTTGCCGGTGGGAATGAGGTGGCTAACTTGTTAGACATTAGTGAAAACAACAATGTCATCACTCTAGCATTGCTGTCATGAAAAAAGACAATATTGTGAATATATTAAAGAAGAAGAAAAATAAAAATACAATAAGTTAAAGGGGACATGAAGCCAAACTTTAATAAGAAGTAGAAAGCTATTAAAAACAAATAACAATTAAGAAAACTCCTAAGAGAAACGAAAATTGGGAAGCCACGAAAGATTTAGTGATATTTTTTTTCATTTATAAATAAAATCCACCTCTTAATGTACACACACACACACACACATATATATATCACATATTAATCTAGTCCAATTATTACAGGAGCATCTACATTGGAACAACATCACTTGCAGAAGGGTCTAGCCCTGAGGAATGTTGTACCTTCAGGGTCGGTCTAGAGATTTTTGAGGTTTGGGACAAAGCCAAAAAATGTGCCCTCACTTCATATAGGAAAATTATTTGTTTTCACACTAAGATATTAATAAAATTATACTTAGAAAAGCACTTCAAAATTAATAATTTAGAAACACAGAAAAACTATTTTATTTTATATCGAGAGAAAGAAACCAAAAAACTCCGGGCTTACAAGTAGATAGATGATGAGTTTTGTGTTTTTGTATAAATCGTGAGGTGTTTTTTCTTATTTACTAACCTTGTCAATATAGGACTAAAAAAATAATGATGCTTTCAAGTCTTTAATTGATATGTATAAGTAATGAATAGGCACTAAATTAAATCTTTTGATGACACGTCATATGATTTGCAAATTTGGTCAACGCATTACTCTTTGTTGAAGATTAGACTTGAATTGGAGCGAATGCGAATGTTTAAAAATAGCAACCCATATAGCTACTAGTTAGTAATTAAAAATAAATTAACAAACAAACAAAAATTCGTAAAAATTGAAAAGAATAAGCATGCACATAACATTTCGAAGTTAGAACCTCTCGTTAATTTTAAACAACAAAAACCATTGCTTCTTATTAAACTTCTTAATCATTTAGCCAAATTTTATAAATTTATACTCTTATGCAAAGAAATTTGTAAAAATTGGAAAGCAAACCCAAGACCTCCTCATTAATTTCAAACAACAAAACCACTAGTTCTAGTAAAATTTCTTTGTCACTAAATCAAATTTTATAAATTTATACTCTTATTAAAACATATATTATTATACTAACCTAATAATTTTGATGCCCCAATTTTTTTTGACCTTGGACGGTTGTCCTACCCGCACTGGAACTGGGCCGGCCATGTGTACCTTTGGCGGCAGCCTTGCGAAATTAGATGTAAAATCCGGTGCCGTGTTATCAGTAGCGGAGCCAAGGTGGGGGCAATGGGATTCCTTGACCCCAATAACCTTGTGGCCAAACAAGAAGAAGAAGAAGGAGCTGATAAAGTTTGTTTGTGTTTGTTTGATTAGTTTCTTGGGGTTTAGAACTTGACAGAAAAATGGAACAAAGAATGCAGAGATGTTGGACGACTACAAGGCTGTGCAAATTGCATCTGCCATCACTTCATTTAATAAGGAATGTTTGTAAGGTTTGGTGCATTGCCAACTCCCAAAACATTTTTTAAGAGTCTGGGGGACAAGAGAACTTAAACAAATATTACACCCATTCTCCTCCAGATTTGATCCTAGCGCTTCATTGGGGTTTTAAGCGATCTAATCTGGAGTGCACACTTGTCACTCTCACACACACATACAAAGCATTTAAACTGAAAACAAGTCGTTGGGACTAAACCCTTTTTTTCTTCTTTCTTCTTCGATGCAGCAGCAACTCATCCATTGGAGCTCCACTTGCTGTCGTCGATCCTTGGAACTAGAAGCAGTTTAAGGTCCAATAGGAGCTGCTGCTCCATTTGTTAGCCATCACTCCATCAGCACCTCTTCTCCAGCCCCCTGCTAAATCTTCCCACCACCGTGAATTTAAGGCCTGGCAGCCTCCAGATCGTCAGACCCGCGTTTTCGGCATGCCCTGTCTAGTAATGGAAGTTCAACTTTTGACCCCATTGTCTTAAATTCCTAGCTCCGCCACTGCGTGTTATGGCAGACCTTCATGCTGCTCGATAACCATGGAGAGCTAGGACAGTATGCCGGGGCAGCTATATGGGGAAGCGGTCCGTCCATTGACGTCCATAGAAAACACGTGTATATTGCTACCGGAAATGTCTACTCAGTTCCTGAACATGTAAGCCAATGCCAAGACAATCAGAATAATTCAACTATGCCCACTCATCTAGATGCGTGTGTTGAGCCGGAAAATCATGGCAACTCAATTCTGGCCCTTGATTTGGACAACGGCGATATCAAGTGGTACCATCAGCCATGACCATCTCTGAGATTTTGGAGGCTCTGTACGAAATTTATGAAAGAGCCCCTCTTAAGATAGTTTTAAAAAAAAGTAGGACAATGTATTGACGCTAGAAAAGAATCACTTAATCAAAATAAAGTTTAGTACTCATTGATTGCAAGTTTAAAAATGTCATTAATAATAAGTAAAAAGGGCTACCAATATAACGTTCACTAAATAATAAAAAGCAGTTTAATCTTAAACAACCAAACAAGGAAAAAAATTTAAAAATTTCTAACTTTAAAGTTTCACTTGAATATATAACATTATTATATAACAAAATTGAAAAAAAAGAGTACCATTTTTAAGGTGTTAGAAAGGAAAAAAAGACGCTTATAAGGGGTGTACAATGAAATTTTAAAGTGCTAACAAAAATAAATTTTAAATATAGAACGTTATTACATAACAAAAGTAATTTTTAAATATAGAACATTATTACATATAAATATTAGATTAGATGACAAAAATTTTGGAAGTCCCTTCAAATTCGGAATCCTGTGCAATTGCACCTTTCGCTCCTCGCAGCGCCCCCTCTGCCGTCAGCTCGGTGGCTACGATGTATGGTTTCTTGCTTGTTTCTTAAACGTTTCAACTTGCCCTACTGGACCAAACGTGGATGCTGACTTTGGAGAAGCACCAATGATGCTCGGTATTCGTGTCAATAGAACCAATAGAGATATAGTTGTGGCCGTTCAGAAAAGTGGGTTTGCTTGAGCTCTAGATCGGAATAATGGCAGCCTTTTGTGGTCAACGGTAAGTTGACTTGGACTCACTCATCATTCTCTCATGCATGAAAACCACCACAACTTACATAGTAAAAGATTGTTTGGTATAAGGTATCAATTTGCAATATACCTACTTTACACGTTGTTCAATTATGTTGATACTTCATTGATATTTTGTTTGATGTAAATATCGATCAAATATCAAAATTGTTGTGTAGCAGGTACGATAGATTAGTACTCGGTTCAAATCAATCACTACATGAATTCCACTTATGTGTGTCATCTTTAAATGATATCTATGTGCTATGTAGGAGGCTGGGCCTGGAAGCATTCAAGAAGGAGGACCTTGGGGAGCAGCTACTGACAAGAAAATGGTGTACACCAACATCGGTAACGCTGATGGTAAAAACTTTACTCTGAAACCATCAAATAACATAACAACTGGTGGCGGATGGGTGGCAATGAATCCTCAGTGGAAAAATCATATGGTCAACTGCCAGCCCTATTGGTGCAGCTTCTCCTAGCCCAGTCAGTGTCGCCAACGGCGTTCTATTTGCTGGATCTCCAAATCCACAAGATTCTATATACGCAATGGACACAGGAAGTGGAAAAATCCTGTGGTCTTATGACACCGGAGCAACCGTGTATGATGGCATGTCAATAAGCAATGGATGCATTTACGTCGGAAGTGGGTATAAAGTTAATCTCAGATTTATAAATCCAACGTTTACTGCCGGAACCTCACTTTTCGCCTTCTGTGTCAAATGATCGAACACTTTCATTGAAGAATGTTAATTCATAAGGCATCTCTGTAGTCCATGGAATAAGAAAGCATCACTTGTATGATATTTGATGTTAACCCATGAAGGGAAATGTACCAAGTAAAATTTAATTTGAAGAGTAAGAGTCACACAGATAAGACTATATGGTAAGGTTTTATATCCCACACTTAAATTTCTTTTTATTCAATCTTATACATGCATCTAAGTTATTCGAATCCTCCCGGTACTTGCATGCTATCAGTCATTCAGGAATACTTAGGCTTAGAGGGTGGTCCCCCTTTCTTGCGTAAAAGCGATCGAATTCGAACACGTGGCGTTTTACTGAGAAGGATTGAACCATGGGAGCAAATCTACAGGGCTATCACCTTCTTTGGCCAGATCTTCCAACCTTTTCACAATTACATTAAAGGCTTAGTAATGAAATAAAAACAACTTCCCCCATCTAGAGAAGCACAGCTTAGTAGTGAAATAAAAGCAACTTCCCCCTTCTAGAGAAGCACTTAGTAGAACATATGAAGGTTTCTGTGCTGATATTGTATTCGGGTTCTTCGATTTGAGTCCAAAATATGCACATTTCTTGTTTTTTGAGGGCAAAGACTTCCCGCTTAAGCCAGTAACAATACATATTAATCTAATAATCCAGTTCACGTTTTACTTTTTCAACATAATAGAATAGTACCATACAGAATGATTCAACTTAATTTTTAATCATGATGCCGACCAATGCGTGCACAGTTTTGCAGTATAATCGTCCAAATCAAGGGATATAGTTACGGTTATATACATCAACCAATAAAAAAAATGATATATATTGAAGACCAAACACCATCCACATCTCTTACTACTTTATATTGGAAGTCTCGGAATATATCTAATTAGCAAGGCAGAAAGTCTTATATCATGTTAACTAGATAAGCCAAAATTTCTTGCCTAATTAGTTTGTTTTGCAATATATTATATATTGTAGGGAAGCGGAGAAGGTGTGGCCTGGCATTCGTGTCGTGTTTTCCGTGTTCGTGTCATTTTTGTGTCATACCCGATATCTTAACGGGTCGTGTCGTGTAACACCCGTTAAAATAAACGGGTAAAATGACCCGACCCGAAATAGACCCGATAATATTAACAGGTAATATGACCCGACCCGTTACTCGTTAAGGAAAATATATTTTAAACCAATAAATAATCAAATGAAAAACATAATACTAAATAAGTATATACATACCATATTGTCACATCCAAAACATAAAACACATTTTTCTTTTAAGTATATTTTCACTTACCTAAAGTGTTTAATAGTTTTTTAATTAATGTAGAAGTGTAAACAAATATAGAAAAAATATATAAACGCTCGTAATGACAAGCTTTACAACTTTCATGAAGAGCTTAACTTCAAAATTCACCACTATAATTATATAAATCCTAGATCAAAATTTAACCGTTGATTGTTGTTTACATTTACGCTTCATTGTTCTCGTCAAATTTTGTTTTTTCAGATTTTCTTTTTTGAAAACTTGATCTATTAGAGGATGCAGGAAGATGAACGGTTTGGATCTTTGATATTATATTCAGAGTTTTACAGTTAGTGAAAATATTGCTTGATGTTTATAAAGTTTCTACAAATTATATGACATCAACTCATATTTCAATTAACCGTAAATATCGAAACGTGATCTTAAAGATCTAAACCGTTCATCTTCTTACATCTGCCATATGATCATGTTTTCAAAAAAGAAAATTTAAAAAATGGAATTCAGTAAGAAGAATAAAACATAAATGACAACCGACGGTTAAATATAAATTTAAGGCTTATGAATTATAATGTTGGATTTCGAAACTGACCCTTTCATGAAAGTTGTAAAGTTTGTCACTATGAGTGATTAATATTATTATTTTTTTTACATTTTTTACACTTCTACAATAATTATTATTAATTTTATTAATTTTCCCTCAAATAAAAAACATTATTCATGAAGGTTTGGAGGATTTTAAAAATCTAAACGATAATGTAAGTGTAACCATTATCTACTTGTGGAGGAATAATGATGAATAACGATTCACAAGTGTTTATATATTCTTTCACATTTTTCATACATGTATGTATGTCTTCTTAGTTCTTGCCTATACAAATACTATATTAGTTTATTTTAATTTTGGACAACAACATGTTAAGTAAAATTTATCCTAGTAATGATAATAAGAAACTCTCATAATAAAAATAAATAATGAGTAAAACTTTTTTTTTAAACTTATATAAAATAATATATAATACAAAACTATATATTTAATATAGAATATATTGTATATATTAATATGGCTATTGTATTTTATAATAAATCTTTTAGTAATTAAACTTTAAAATTATCAAAATAAATTTTTCTTAACGGGTCGAAACGGGTTACCCATGTGTTACCCCCATGTATACCCGTTAAGAACCCATTATTAACGGGTTCTTAACGGGTCACCCGATAATGACCCGATAAGTTATCGTGTTGACCTGAAACCCGTTATTTTCGTGTCGTGTCAGAAACTGTCGGGTCTAGCGTGGCACATGGAGAGAGAAAAAAAAAGTATTATATATTGTAGGGAAGCGGAGAAGGTGCGGCATAGGGAAAGAGAGAGAAAAAAAAAGCAAAGAAATTTTTGTGATAAAATTCATCATGCCTTTATTTATATATTTTGTAGGCCTATTTTAGTGAGGGAAGATGAGAGAGAGAGTGCGGCACACAAAGGGAGAGAGAGAGAAAACAGAGGGTTGAGAAATTTATGTGATAATATTCCTTATGCCTTATGTCTTTATTTATACTAGTAAGAAAAATAAAATTTTTCTCTCCAAATAATACAAACACTAACAGGAGATCTTCTAGATTTTATAGAATTCCTAATCTACTTAGGATTTATACAATTACATTCATAATTAATATAAACTGCAACAATATAGATATAAGAGATACACACACACAGATATACATGATGAAACTAGCCTTTTAGTTCGACTTGATAAAAGGGCTGTGTACGTGTGTTAACCTATTATCTCAATAAGTCGTGTCATATCATCTTGTAAGTTAATGGGTTATAAAATTCAAACACAAACCCGACTTAGTGTTTTTTTTTTTTTAGGGAAACCTAATGGTACAAGCGAAATTTTATTGAATCAGAGTGAAGTTACACTACTTAGTCGGAGGATGTAAAACTTACCCCTCATAATACAAGAAGAAATAATAAAGTGCAAAGTACAAGATTATTGTATCACTTATTAAGAACTCAACTATTGTGTCATTTGTTAAGAATCCGACTATTGTGTCACCTGTTAAGAAACATTTTGGTTAGCGAAAATGGAACTTGAAACTTCATTTTAAAGGGGCAACGCCTAACATTAATGAACAAAAGACCAGAAGATCTAGCTATAATCTTATAATCATTCACTATAAAAACATTTGTCTTCTCGAGATTTACAAGTCAATGTTGGAGATTGTCTGAATGAGTTTGAAGGGAGAAATTTTCCATTGTGACAAGAATACGAGTGATATATCACGTGTTTTTATAGAAGTGGTGAGAAATCTTATTTTTTAAGTTATTAACTTTTTAACACACATATCTCACCATTTGTATAATTACACGTGGTGTAGCACCCTGTGTACCGGTCATATTGAAAAATCTCTCCTTAACAGGGGGAGGCATGTAAGATTATTAAAAGAACCGTGCTCTTAATGGGTTGAAAATGAATACCCATGGATATGTAACACTGAACTGCCAAGAATCTCACAGATCTCAGCTATTACGAGTTTCAAAAATAAAATAATAAAAACAAATAAACAAAAACGGTTTCAACTTTCATACCGTGTGGGAAATATATATAATCTCATTCAAGCAACAGTTTTATATTTGGATTACGTAACATAAGACTAAGAGATCATTAAAGTATGAATGTGAATCAATGAAAAGTATTCAAGCCCTTGCATCTTATATATATGTAGTTTAGGTAATACCAAAATCTGATCACACATATACCTATCTATATATTTCGCATATGGCAGCTTTAATATCGATATGCCACAATCTAATTTTAGTCTTTTCTCTATACACATGTAGTAGCACGACCAGTGCAGGAGGCCATTCACATGATGAGAACCCAGCAATACAAAACTGGTTAAACCACGGCGGAGATTTGTCAAACAGAAGATACGCCAACAGAGAGATCAAGATCAACCGTAGAACGGTTTCCAAACTGAGCTTGAATTGGGAGTTCTACGCCGGCGACGATATATCTGCAACGCCATCAATTTACGACGGCACCCTTTATTTTCCGAGCTGGAATGGGGAAATCTATGCTGTTCAAGCTTCCAATGGGTCTCTGGTTTGGAAGAAGAACTTGCATGAACTGACTGGGCTTAATGCAACCGGTTTTTCTGGTTTCAACTGGACGGTAGCAAGATCAACCCCAACAGTCGTTGATGATCAAGACCTTCTTATTGTTGGAATCTATGGACCTGCTGTTGTTATTGCACTTGAACGATCAACGGGGAATCTCATATGGTCAACCCTACTTGATACTCATGCCGCAGGTGTTATCACCATGTCCGGAACCTACTACAATGGGTTAGTCCATAGCTATGATGCACGGATACTTCTATTTGGTCCCGTATCCCGTATCCGATACTTGATCGGATACGATACTTGTCCGATACTCTCGGATACTCGTCCGACACGTATCCTGGTTGATGGACACGAATTTGACATAATGGATATGTGTATCCTACATTTAGGATACATGTATCCTACTTTTAAAATACATTTACACTTTCAAGAAAAGGTAATGAGGAGGAGAAAATTAATAGGAGACATCTATAATTGAAAGTTGCTAAATACAAAGAGCTTCCCTCTAACTAAAACCATGAATACGACTCTGACACTTCTTCTACTGTATAAAGAGGATTAGATTTCGAACTTTCCTTCTCTAACAACTCAAATGTACTTGAATTTGAATGATGAATTATGTTTTAAAATGTATATTTTTGTTGCTATATACATTTTTATTTGCCGTATCCATAGCGTATCGTATCTTAATTTTTAGAGATTTTCCGTATCGCCGTGTCGTGTCGTATCGTATCGCCGTATCCGTATCCGTATCCATGCTTCATAGGTCCATAGTTTCCATTAATTTCACCTGTTTTTTTTTTTTAATTTTATTATTTCACTATATAAGAGGAATTACTACTAACTGCTCTGAGGTAGAAACCCTAAAAAGATCTCCGAATATCAAGCTTGTCAGCCACAAATGAAAGTTTATATACATATTTTGAATTTTTATGAGATTTTGCAAGATATAATTGACTTTCGTTTATTTATTTGTGCCAATCAATCTAACCTCTACCCGATTTAGTCTGACTAATTTTGAGTTACAAGTTGGATAAAATTTATAAGAAAAAAGTCTAGTAGATGTCGAGTTTTTAGATCACTTAGTATTATGGTAAAGTGATATTTATTTTCACTTATAAGTGAGAAATATTAAGTTCGACTTCAATAGACGTTTATATTTAGCAATAAAAATTCAATTCTCACGTATATATATGTTCTTAATTAACTTCATTATAATTACAGGAGCATATACATTGGGACGTCATCACTAGAAGAAACCCTGAGCCCTGAGGAATGTTGTACCTTCCGTGGCAGCCTTGCCAAGTTGGATGCCAAATCCGGCACCGTATTGTGGAAGACCTTCATGCTGCCTGATAATCATGGACAGCTAGGGAGTTATTCCGGTGCAGCTATCTGGGGCAGCAGTCCATCCATCGACGTCCATAGAAAACATGTTTATATTGCTACTGGCAATGTGTACTCAGTCCCAGAAAATGTAAGTCAATGCCAAGAAAATCAGAACAATTCAACTCTACCCACTCATCCAGATGCATGTGTTGAGCCTGATAACCGCGGCAACTCAATCCTAGCCCTTGATCTGGACAGCGGCGATATCAAGTGGAACCACCATTTGGGCGGCTACGATGTTTGGTTTCTTGAGTGTTTCCTTAATACTTCAACCTGCCCAACCGGACCAAACGTGGATGCTGACTTTGGGGAGGCACCGATGATGCTCAAGACCTGTGTCAATGGAACCAAGCGAGATTTAGTTGTTGCTGTCCAAAAAAGTGGCTTTGCTTGGGCTCTAGATCGGAATAATGGCACCCTTATTTGGTCAACGGTAAATTTTGACTTTGGACACACTGATCATTTTATCTTACACTTTTAATTGTTGTTTATTCTACAATGCATGAGCTTGAATTTTATTATTGACCACATTTCTAATAGAGATATGCACATACACATATTTTGTGTGGTTGAGGTTCACTTCTATTAGCAAATGGTCAACAAAATAATCAATAAATACGGTACAAATGAATAGTTTTATTGTTTTTCGATCTAATGTTGATATCTACTCGATATTTTCTTACTTAAAGGGATTGCACTTGTGTATAATGCGGTTAATAACGGTATGGTTTACTGAATAGTACATACCTGTATGATAATATGTAGGAAGCCGGACCTGGTGGCGTTGCCGGAGGAGGAACATGGGGAGCAGCTACAGACAAGAAAAAGGTGTACACCAACATTGCTAACTCTGAGTCCAGAAACTTTACTCTAAAACCATCTAGTAACATAACAACTTGGGGTGGATGGGTTGCAATGGCTCCTGAAAATGGCAAAATCTTATGGTCAACTGCCAATCCCAGCAATTCAACTTCTTCTGGTCCAGTTAGTGTCGCTAATGGTATTTTATTTGCTGGATCTACAAATCCGCGTGGCTCCATCTACGCAATGAACACTGAAAACGGAAAATTTTTGTGGTCCTATGACACTGGAGCATCCGTGTTCGGTGGCATGTCAATTAGTGATGGTTGCATTTACGTTGGCAGTGGATATAAACGTCAGTATACGGCCGGAACTTCACTCTTCGCCTTCTGTGTCACATGAAATAATGTAGTTTTGATTGAATAATGCTATATATGTAATGACTTTTCTATTGAATAAATATTAAATAAATCTTCGTCATGGGATGTTTTTCACCCCAATATTAGTAAAAGATGTCTCAATTTATGTCTGTACAACGTTGTAAGGTGCGAATCATGTTTGCGTTACTTATAACCCCATGGAAATGTAGTGTCTATATAGATGTACAACAGAATCAACTTTAAGTAAATTATCTACATACTTGGATAGAAATATTTTGTAGTACAATCATTAGAGAAACTTTTATAATAAACTACGTCGTGTATTATTTTACATGTTATAATAAGGATATAGACAATATAATTAATAGTAAAATGCAAGGAAGATCACATTTTTTTATCAAATTTTGTAGACCACATGATGGCGTTTGATGGTTGAACTTTTTATTTTTATTTTTAAGGGAGTTTTAATGAAAAGAGCTTGGACTAAGTTTATTTTAACAAAAAAAATCATTCCATAACTTTATTTAATGAAAAATGCTTAAATTTTAATGAAAATGACAAAAGCTTAATATAATAAAAATAAAAGAAGTAATAAAAAACTGACGCGCAGGACTGCGCGTAAGTAACACACACTATTTTTTAAACTGACAGAACTACACTATTTCTAAAACTAAACGGTACTACACTATTTTTGAAACTAAACACGAATACTACATTATTTCTGAAATTGAACAAGGTACTACAATATTTCTGAAACTGAACACTGACACTATTTCTGGAACTAAACAAGGTTGTTGTGCACTGGTTATTTATTAAACTTAATATTGTATCTTTCCAAGAAGTCTAACGACCATTCTTCTCTCTCCTCTTCTTGAATTTTCTTGGCACTTTCTCACCTTCCAAAGACCTTTTCTTCTTCTAATTTTCTTCGATTCTCATCAAATTTTTTATGAATCTCTTCAATTTCTTAGCTTTCTACACCAATTACTTAATTTTCTTCCATTATCTGCACATGTACGACTTCCTCTTCTCCTCACCTACAATCTCACCTTCTCCATATGCAAAATCGAAAAATAATGCAAACTAAATCAATTAAATTGAATACAAAAATATCCATCAGAAGTTCAAAAGCCTTCCCAGTTGGTTTTTGGTATTGTTATTAATGAAGAGAACACCAAGTTCTCTCAACCTGCAAACAAATCAGAGAAGACAAATATCCAATTCCAAAATGAAGATGCCAACAAGAACAAAACTAAACAGCAGCGTGAAAGAAGTCTTCCAGGCCTGAAGTTCCTTGCACGCGCGGTTTTTTTTGTTTATTTATTTTTTCTTTCTCTTATAATTATCATTAAATAAAGTTATAAGATGATTTTTAATTAAAATTTAAAGTTTTAAAGATCTTTTTCATTAATTTTTTTTAATGATTTTATGGAGTCCAACCATCAATTGTCATGTCATGATGTTTATAAAATAATAAAAATGATTTGAAAAATTAATCTATCTTAATGGAAATAATAATGATTATTAAAAATATATATCTCATTTTTAGAATATATTTATAAAAAAACAACTTTATATATTATAATTTGAGTGAGACGATACCGCTGCATGATACCCCGAGAATTAAATTGCTCATTTTGTTCAAGTCTACATGATGATTTCCCTATAATAACTAGGGGTGGGTTCGGTACGGTTACTGTACCAAAACCCTTGTACCAATTACCGTACTAAACTTTCGGTTTAGTAAAATCTATTACCATTACCGTACCAAACTTTCGGTATACCAAAGTTCGGTATTGCCAAAAGTTTGGTTGGCATGGTATGGCAATGGTAATTGCCATTTTGTTTTGGGACAAAATATGTTTTTGTTTTTTTAACCCAATTCAAGGGCAAAACTTTTTTTTTGTACCTTTATCTCATACATTATAGATTAAATTCATCTATTATTCATCATTCACAATTCACACACATAATAATTCAAATGAAGCATCAAGATTCATCATGAAAATTAAGCTTACAATCCAAATAAAAGTTACGAACGAAAACAAATAGAAGTTAACAATCCAGATAGAAATTAAAGTTTCAAACCAAATGAAAATTGGAAGTAAACTTCAAAAAGGATAATTCATTGATCAGTTATTCAAGCTTGAGATGTCGAAGCTTTTGGAGGAGGCATTGAACCTGTAGAAGATTGAGTTTGTGTCAAGCTTACATTACAAACAAATAAAACATATTAATTAGTAGCAAGAAGAATTAAAGTTGAAAACCATTTAATAACAAATTTACTAAAAAAATTAAAGCATATCTTTCTTGTTTTCTCTTCTTCTATTTCCTTGTAAAATTGAAGCATATCTTCCGTTGGTCCTTATAGAAGTTTACTTCACATGCCCTAAGCCAACCACTAGTACACACTAGTGCCTCAATTATTTTAGGAGTCAAGGATACCCTAAAAGGGTTCACAACCCTCCTCCCTAGACTAAATGCATTTTCACTAGCAACAGTATAAGTGGGGGTTACAAAGATATTTTGGCTATTTGTGAAAGAATTAGGAAGTATTTTGTGTTTGATTTCCACAATTTTAAGAGATCAAAGTCACCAACAACAATGCTAATATAAATAGGGTTTTATTTTCAAATTATTGGAATATTATAAATATGTGTTATATAATTATGTATTATATAAATTATAAATTATATTGTATTTTCGGTATGGTACGGTAATACCGTGGTAATGGTATCCATTACCAATACCGTACCATGAAATTTCGGTACGGTACAATACCGTACCATTACCAATTGGTACAAAAAATTTGGCACAAAATCGGTATGGCACGGTTGGCAATTCTGTTGGCACGGCAATTTGGCAAAAAAAATCCACCCCTAATAATAATGTATATTATTGAGATAGCAAAAACGACATAAGGACGTAAATAGTTACGTACATTTTAGGGAAAACAGACAGAATCAAGATATTCCAAATAGTATAATATAGCAGTTTTATTCCAAATAGTATAATATAGCAGTTTTATTGACTCAATAAACCAATAAATATGTTATATATCTTTGAATTCTTCCAATATGAGTTAAGTCTGCTAAAAATTAAGTAACAAAGAGCTGATATACAATCATGCATGACGACAACTGCGTTATAATAATCCACAAACAATTATATATATATATGAAAGGAATAAACACCATGTGATGAATTTCGTAGACGGATGTAATAGGTAATATAAAGTCTTATTTTATCAAACATCACCATCCACATCGCCTTCAACTATATATTTCCTCTGTCATCAAATCCATAGTCTTTTTGTTAGTTAAAGCAAAATTTCTAAGGCGTATTCTATAATCTACGATAATATTACTCTCTATTTTTCAAGCTTGTTCTATTTATATAACTAATAACTACTGTCCTTCCTTTTCTGGGATATATAGTTTCTCTCCAGATATTGTAACACTGTAAGATTAAAAAAAGTGGAGGGTTTGATTATAAAAATAATTGAAAATATAGAAAGTAGCTCAACCTTTTGTAGACGCATTCTCATGCTGTTCTTGATGTGTGACGACACTCAAACCAAACACGTAGACGCCACATATTAAATGACATGAAACACATGTAACTGTTTGATTTTTATACATGAGCCAACTTGCTTTGATAGGATAACAAGTTGAGGTTTCACTATATATGAAACCAATTGACAATAGTGCAACTCTTTTTTTTATAGGAAAAAAAATCAAATTACAAAAAGAAGGCCCTAGGCAGCTAAAATTACAAAAATCACAAAACCTAGCATATTTCACCTCTAAAGGAAGAATCTACCACCAAATCACATTAGAAGAGGAAGACCAACCCACACAAGCATGAGCATCCGCCAAAAAAAATGTTTCACAGTAAATGATTGTTGGACCTAGATTTGTCATCCCTCGTTCAAGTCGAGGGGCGCACTTCCAAGTCGGCCCGTTCGAGGTCGAACACCCCGAATACACCCTCCCATTTGAGGTTGAAGACCCCGAACGCACTTCCAGCCGGCGTAGCTCACTTCCAAGTCGGCCTATTCGAGGTCAAACACCCCGAATGCACTTTCAGCCAAGTCGGAGGAGCTCACTCTCAGCCGAGGTCGGACGAGTGCAAGTCGCGGTCGCGGTAATCAGCGCAAAATTAGTGTTAGTGCACATGATAAAGATACCAAAGGAAAATTGAGTTTCAAATTTCAAATTTTCAGCATTAAATATGAGATCAGATAAAAGTCAAACCTGCATTAAATTGGTGACGATCAAGGCTGAGAATATTTAGTGACGGACGTAACTGTTTGATCATGAATATCTTCGACTACTAAATATATGACCTTCTAGGTCATTGTTAGAGGTCACGGACGAACACATTCAACTTATCGTTTTAGTTTCTTTGCATCCCGCGTGTTTTTTTCATATTTTTCCATTCACAATGTAGCCCTACATAGCTTTCTGTTTCAAATTAGTTTTTAATTCCCGTAAATTATTTTCTCGCTCGCAGTGTAGTTTTTATTTTCTCGCACCTAGCCTAATTTTATTTTCGCGCATTTAGCGTGAAAATTATTTTTGCGCCCTTATAGTAGTTTTATTTGATCGCAATTTATTTGGGCTTTTTAGCCAAAATGGTTTTTGAGATTTGCATAACTCTTCACTTTGGTCACCTGAGATTTAAAATCGATAGAACTGGTTCCTGAGTTTGTCCACCGTCAATCATTTTGGTCATTTCATGAAAAATCTCTGTTAAATACTACCAAAATGACAAAAGTACCTCAAATTTTGTCAAATGAATTTATCCCCCACCTTTTTTTTTATTAAATTGAGGGTGTTTTTGTCATTTTCATTTTTATTAAATAGAAATTTATCATGAAATGACTAAAATGATTGATAGTGGACAAACTTAGGAACCACTTCTATCGATTTCAAATCTCAGGACTAAAGTAAGGAGTTATACCATTTTGGTTAAAATGCCATTTATTTTCTTGCAATTTATTTTGTCGCATTTTATTTTTGCACGAATTTATTTTCTTATAATTTACTTTCTCGCATTTTATTTTATCGCAATAGGAGTATTGTAACATAATTACTTATCAATTCAATCCATTCAACTAGTTCTTTTAGGTTGATGCAATTCCCCTTTCCATACATGCCATCTTACCACATCAACCACTAAATTCATTTAACTGCACTTTCACGAATAACACTCATTCTAAAGTCCTTGCACCCAAAACACAGAGAAACCTCGACCGAGATGTGTTCGTTCCCAATCATTTGAAAGTAGTTAGACAAAGGTGCAACTCACATCTTTACTGGCTCAACCACCAGGCCACGAGTTGGCACACCCGCAACAAAATAGAAGGACCAAGAGATCCCAAAATTCTCGGCTTGTTGGCCGATACCCATTTTGAGACCAACAATGTGACTCAAGGAAATGTCATGAAAATTGCAAGCCAACTTTTAAGTATAGTACAAGGTGGAGATATGCCAAGAGGTAGATGTAGCCCCATTAACTCCCTACTCCTTATTAACGCCTAAATTCTTAATTTTTCCACTACCATCTCGATCTCAAAGATACCACTCATATTCTACCACTTAGTATTACGGTTTAATAGTATTTCTCTTTACTTGTAAATGAGAGGTCTTAGGTTCGATTCTCATTAAAGACAAATTTGAACCACATTATTGCTAGCCCATTGTGAGGCTAAGCCCATCCATTTCCCCTTAGTGTAGAGAATATTGTTTGTTTAAAATAAATAATAAAAAAATAAAAGAAAAAGATATCACTCATATTCTAACAACAACAAAAATAAAGCTGAAAATTATTGCGTACACATCTGTGCCTTTTGGGAAATCTTTCGTGTCTCCACACATCATACGTACATATTAGGGTACGTGACTCTGTTGGCCCTAAAAACTACCAAGCCTACGTGGCGTGCAGGTCGAGTAATCTATAAGCTAACTATGTCCTTCGATGAATGCGGGGCGTGCCAACTCGTCGGCCGAGCTCGGCCGAGGAGTAAATTTGTTGATGTTGCGTTGGGTGCGCGGCTGACTTCTGCGTCTTGCGATTGCGGCCGAGAAAGGAACACGTCTCGGCCTCTTGGGCTCTCGAACCTGAAGACAAGGTTGCTATTCTTACGAAGTTCACGAGTCGCCGTCGTCGGATTCGGTCACCGTGATGTTATTCGTCAGAGTAAACTTTCGCCGAATCGACACCAAAGTGTAAGGGCACAAATACTCAAAGCAAATATAAGTCTTAATAGTGAACGTGGTTCGACCGTCTGAATGTCGAACTCTAAATCCCACTTGGGAGTATCCAATCATAAAATAACTCGGCGTGCAATGCGCCGAGCTCAATAAACCGTAACACCTCACTTCGCCGAGAAGGCTAATGAGATGACCTCAATCAATAAGGATTCGAAAATCCTTCTCGACCGAGACTTGGATAGATAACCAACCGTCCTCGCCGCAATGCTGTTGATGCTAACGGAAGATACTGCGAGACCGGCTGATTCTACGATGACAGGGTTATCTATGCCGACTTAAGATATCACCGGTTGCTTTCACAGTGATGTTGATGCCAACGGAAGATGTGTCAGCAAAAAGAGAAAATAAAAATCTCAAAGTTGTTGAGAGAATTTGCGCAAGGCAGTTGTATGTTGAATTGGAAACCCCTAAATGATGCACTGCCTCTGTATTTATAGGGACATATACACGTTGGTTGATAAGCTGATTGTTGGAAATGTGCCCTAAAACCAATCATATGATGATACTTTACGGACATTTCACAAAGTTAAACTAATGTAGTTTAAATATAAAGGGCAAATATTATTGTTTGAGCCGTCTCATATAAATGTTATATGCTTAAACGATAAGTCCAAGGAATATGTGATTGAGAGAATGCAATCTAAAGAAGTTAGATTCATGAGACCATTCTTTCGTAAACACATCCTAAACGTTCCTGATCATAGGATTGCCAATTGGGCATTGACAGTCCGTTAAGATCAGTACGTGCTGTGTCTTCTCTCAGGGATAGTGACTAGTTTCGAGTCATTGGTGTGTGTGACATCAAGACAAGTACGTAGGTGCTCAATAGAGAATGAGTTCACTGAACACGATCAACGAAGAGTTCTCATATTCATGTCACATGAGAACTCATGGTTGGGATAATAAAAAATAGTCCTTTGACCTGAGGCATCATAGTTGTCTTATGGTTAAGTCCTTGATCTTTGATTATGTCAAAGTCACTCCATCAGGAGGGTGTCCACGACATAGTTGGGGTTAAGCCACTTAGCTATGGAGGCAAGTGAATGCGCAACAAGGGATCTCTAACCTTCAAACCCTTTTGAGGGAAAATACTCTATGATATGATTAAGAATCTCTGATCAGAGTATGAATGAGATTTAGGAAGTCGTTCCAAATCACATTCAAGGTAATCATATAAGCACACGAATCACATTGGATAATAGACATGAATAAACTATCAAACCAAACAATGTGGTCAAGAGTATTGTATTAGAGAAAGACCGTATTGCATTTGTAATCCTAAACTGAATAGGTTCTCCACCTCTTCTGATTAGCTTGGGTAACCATGATATGCTGCTAGGTGTCACTCATGGTTTGTGGAAGCCCTAAACGTGTATAATCACTAAAGGGAGAATTGAAAGTAAGTTTCAATTCACAATCGGTTTGAAAGAGTTCTAATCGCCCACTGCCTCGCTAAAAGGAACCTAATGGATCGTACACCGTGTAAGGTAAAGATTGAAGAAACAACGGAGATGAGTAAGAATAATTAAATGGTTTAATTATTTATGGCAAGGATTAATTAATATGTTAATTAATCAAACGAATAAGTTCGTTAAAGACCTCGGGATAGTTTTGGACCTTAAGGCCCAATGGGCTTCGAACGTCAAGTCCATTGACTTAAGTTGTATGACAACTTAATGAATAATGATTCACAAAGGCCCAAATAGTCCAATGAATCCCTATGGCCGGCCATTTAGAGATGGAGTGGGTTTTGGACTTATTTACAAGTTTGCCACTCCAATGAATTAAGGTATAAATATGACTTTATAGCCAAAATTCATTTAGGGTTTCTTTTGGAGAAATGATGAGAACACAAAGCTCTCTTTTCTCTCTAAAGAGGCCGGCCACCCTAGAGGAAATTAACTAGCAATCTTGCTTCCTCTAGGTCACTCATTTCTTCATCAATCCATCCTTGTTGTGGAGACTTAGAGGTTCTCAATTTTGGGAACTTGGAGAAACCTATTTCATCCATCCAAATCCATAGATCTAAGATGCAAGGAATGAAGGCCTTCTCTTTGGGTGATTAGCCTTTGCTTATGCAAAGAGGAATCTACAAAGGTATAATTTCTCAACTCACTTTGATTTGAGTTGAGTCTTGGTTCACCAATCTACTAGGCTTTGAATTTCATGGTTAATGTTTTGTTTTTTAAGTGCATGCAAGCATGATTCCGCCTTTTAATTGTTAATAGCATGCTATAGATGTTGCTTAAATGAATATGTTTTTACAAATATTTCCTTCACTGATATATGCTTCTGCCATGTATTAGGACTCTTCCACAAATTGCGTCAGATAATCCTTATACTCCTATGACTCTGAACTTAGCAAAAAATGCAACCAAATCTGATCCTTATGCTTAGTCTTATCAGTTATCACATCCCAAGATAACCTGCACGCTTGGATTGGTTCAGATAATGCCCATCAAAATAACCACCATTATATATATATATATATATATATATATATATATATATATATATAATTAGGCATAGGCATGCAGGCTATATGGTAGCGTTTCACACGGCATGCAGGCCAAGTCCATCATCTGACAACACCTTAGCCTACTTAGGTCTCCTAACTCACCATTATCCAAGCCTTGCAAATCCCATGCTATGCGTCATGATAAGAATCCAAGCCAAGTTGCTCTAACCCACACGGTACACTGTTAACAAATCCAAGTTAAGTTGAACTGTTCTGCCTGTCTCTACGGGGATATAATCTGCACCCTATTTATCCTATTCAAGAATATGTCAAGATAATTTATATTAAAAAAATAATTATTATGATAAAAATCATAATATTATCTTTTAATAATAACAACATTATCTTCACTTTTCCATCCAACGGTTGGGAGCTATGCTCACTCAACGGCCTCGATTGCACGAGCCGATGGTGTAAATTTGAGCCTAAACAGACTCATAATTAGATATCGTAATCTATACCCTTGCGTCTGTAAGAGCATATATATAGTACTATGGCTATCTAGCTTAGTTATCTCATAGACAGTACTGATACATAGTTATCTCATATACAGTACTGATGCATACCAGACACTTACATATATGGCAGCTTTTAAATCCCACAACCATCTTTCAGCCCTTTCTCTCTTCACCATTTGTCTACTTACCACCACAGCCAGTGCAAATCCACATGTGCAGGCCACACAAAATTGGTTAAACCACGGCGGAGATCTGTACAATAGAAGATATGCCAACAAGGAGACCAAGATCAACCCTAAAACAGTTTCCAACCTAAGCTTGAAGTGGGAGTTCTATGCCGGCAGAGACATAACTGCAACACCGGCAATTTACGATGGTACTCTTTATTTTCCGTGCTGGAACGGATTCATCTATGCCGTTAAAGCTTCCGATGGGTCTCTTGTTTGGGAAAAGAATTTGGAAACGTTAACTGGGGTTAATACCACTGGTCGGGTTACTAATGTCAATACAACAGTCTCAAGATCAACTCCAACAATTTCTGGTGACCTGTTAATTGTCGGAATCTATGGACCGGCTCTTGTCATCGCTGTGGAACGGTGGACCGGTAAGCTCGTATGGTCGACGTTGCTTGATCGCCATTCTGCAAGTGTCGTAACCATGTCCGGAACATACTACAACGGGTGAGTCATATATATCGTTAATTCATCGGTGTTTGTAACTAACACACTATTAGGCCATTAGAATTATCATTAGTTATGTGTATGTGTGTGTGTGTATATGTTTTTAGGTGAATTAACTTATCAAAAACATAAGTTAACATGTTAAGCTCATGAACCACAAAGTATATAAGTATCAAAACTACAATTTGATAAACACAAGAATCAAACTGACGTGGAGAAACAGTTGGAGCTATAATGCATTCTTCCATGTAGAGGTCGATGATGATGAAGCCATCAATCTTCTATATCAATCTTTTTCCTTATAAAACCTTAATGCTCAAATCAACAATAAGCCTTTGTTACAATCCTTATGAAGCCATCATTCTTACATGTTCAATCCACATTTCTCCTATATATTGGAATCCAAGTAGAACACTGACAAGAAATCCTTGTCCAACAATGAGTGCAAAAACTAGGATGGAAGCCGTGTTACAATCCTCTAACGTTTAGAATAACTCAAAACACTTTTTTCTATTATACTTCTTTGCATCAATTTAAATCATAATAATCGGCTATAATATGTATTCCCATACTCAGGTGATGTGTATCACTATTGCGTATGAAATATTGATAAAACATTACAGCTCTAAAATTCGTCAAACTCATTATTTTTAGGACCGTTGTTGACACTAAAAAGTCATTATGCACTTCATGTGCAAAGATATAAGGAGTTCAAATTAACCTTTTCAGAATGTAAATAACATTCTCTTTTCAATATAAGAAGGCGAAAATTTTGAACTAGTTGACTGACATCTCTCATTTTAACGATGTCTATTTTCTTATTAGAGTAGCCTTATATTGGTGTTGAACATGATCTTGAACTAAGAACTCATTTGAAAGTGCTTTTGGTAAAAAAAAATTTGACACCAATGTTTAGTAAAAATCTAAGTGGATTTTGGAAAGACACTTTATATGCTTCCTGGAAAAAGCACATTACCACATATATGGTGTTTCATCCAAAAGACACTTTTGAAATTCAAAATTAATTTCACCAGAAGGTTTTCTATTATTTAAAGTTCTTCTAAACAGGCCCTAAGTCATTGTAGAACGCAGGGTCGGTGGTTTTCTTTAAAGCAATTAGTTGGCAAAAGGTATATTTGCTCTATTTTATTAGTAAGTTATCTGGTTCTTGCTTTGCCAAAGTATAAAAATCAAGAAAGTCAAACTAATTAATAACTTGCCAAGATCTGGATCACGGTGTACTTTGTGTATATAGATAAATCTTGATATTTTATGTCTCATTTCGATGCGTATTTTAAACTCAACGAAAATGTTTTTTTTAGCACAACGATGCTTGTTTTATTAGCATCCTAAGATATGTATAAATTTTGAATAAAATATTCTAGTTAAATTCGAAGACTTCTCAAAAAGAATAACTCTGAAATAAATAAATAAAATGTCAACTTGGCCAATTTAATAACCACCATCGAACAGATCTTAGCATGACAAGCACAAGAATACTAATAGCACTACAAAGTTAAACAAACTTCAATTCCGGCAATTAGAAATTCAATCATTTCATAAGCTACCACAAGAGAGATTTTGCACACAAAATCATCAAAACAACCAGTAAGGAAACACTCTTTGAGTACAAGCAGAGTCAGCTCCAATAACTGCAAAAGAAATAAATAGTGGCCCTGCAATAAGGATTTTGGGCACAAAACAACCAACTAAGCTACCAGTTGTATCATGATAAACCACATAGACATGAACAAAAGACACAAGTCTAAATATATATATATAGCACGGGAAAAATCGCACTATAATATAGAAAACCCACATCACAAAAATTTAGCCCCCATCTCTTGCCGAACCCACTACCCGAAAAACCAAAGTGAGAGGAGTTGTGGAAAAGAATTGGATTGAAAAGGGACAAAAACATGGAGAACGCAAATTCAAGAGGAAGACTTAGTCACCACAAAGGGGACTAGTATTCACCACAAAAGATTAAAAAAATAAAAAGATGGAGCAGAGGAGAGTGGAGGGAAGAAGGAAAAGCAGAAGTGCTTCTCCTTCCTCCTCCGACGACTTTTGCAATAGGTTTTCTCTGGAGGCCAGAGTTTCGCAGGGAGAGTCAACGAATCCATAATTTTTGAACAAGATTTTGTTCATCATGAATTTGAGGTTCCTGAAACTGTGAACTATAAATTTGAAAATAATCTAGCTAGTACTGCAGGAAAAATGTCGAAAAATGGTACATGTAGCTAGTGATCATTTGTAATATTTATGAAATGCTTTTACTTTTTACAGGAGTTATTACGTTGGAACGTCGTCGCTAGAAGAAAGTGCCAGCGTTGGGGAATGTTGTACCTTCCGTGGCAGCTTTGTTAAATTAGATGCAAAATCCGGTGCCGTCCTATGGCACTGCCCGATAATCATGAAACCACCGGACTATATTCCGGGGCAGCTATTTGGGGCAGTAGTCCATCCATCGATGTTCATAGGAGACATGTGTACATTGCTAATGGGAATGTGTACTCAGTCCCTGAAAATGTAAGCCAATGCCAAGAAAATCAGAACAATTCAACAGTACCCACTCGTCCAGATGCGTGCGTCGAGCCCGAAAATCACGGCAACTCAATCCTAGCCCTTGATTTGGATGGTGGCGATATCAAGTGGTACCACCAGCTGGGCGGTTACGATGTATGGTTTGTTGCCTGTTTACTTGATCCTTCAACCTGCCCCACTGGACCAAATATTGATGCTGATTTTGGAGAGATGCTCAGAACTTATGTGAATGGAACCAAGCGTGATATAGTTGTTGCTGTGCAGAAAAGTGGGTTTGCATGGGCTTTGGATCGGAATAATGGCAGCCTTGTGTGGTCTACGGTATGCTAATTGGCCTTGAACTCTCTTTTTATTTTATAACGGCTTCATTCCAATGGAGGAACTAGGATGCATTACTTGACATATATATCCTCAATGATAATACTTACTAGGGCAAAAATTTTAGACCATAACCCTTAATGGTGAACTTGAGACCTAGTACACTTGTTGAGCAAAATTCTAAAAGATTGTTTGATAACAAATTTGTCTTTTGTTTTTTCATTCTTACTTTATCTGTTAGTGATAGAGGGAAATATTATAAGAAAAATAAAAGATGAAGAAGAGTGGGTGAATAATGATGGGAGAGATATGTAGAAGAAATGTAATAAAAGGCAAACACAATTAAAACAAAAAAAAAACTATTTTAAGTTGTTTTCACGTTTAAGATTGTGTATTCATCTGATTTGTTCCTCTCTCCCAAGCCCCTTCTTCTTCATTCATTTTCTCCTTATATTTCCCTATCTCCACCTGTGTTAGAGCTACCCCGTTAGGGTTCTACTTATACTTTGATGACAAAACTATCTGTTTTGCATTCAACGATCTGTTAATTACATGAAGTAACTAAACGGAAATTGCTATGATATTACGTAGGAAGCCGGGCCGGGTGGCATTCGCGGAGGAGGAACTTGGGGAGCAGCTACTGACAATAAAATAGTCTACACTAACATTGCAAATTCTGATGGCAAAAACTTCACTCTTAAGCCATCTAACAACATAACAACTGCGGGTGGATGGGTGGCAATAGATCCTCGCACCGGTAGAACTCTATGGTCAACTGCTGATCCTAGCAATGCAACTTCTTCTGGGCCAGTTAGTGTGGCTAATGGTGTTTTATTTACTGGATCCACAAATCAAACAGGACCAATATACGCGATTGACACCGAAAATGGAGAAACTTTGTGGTCATATGACACCGGAGCAACCGTGTACGGTGGCTTATCAATAAGTAATGGGTGCATTTACGTTGGCAATGGATATGCAGTTAATATTGGATCCTTTTCCCCATTTAACCCTGGAACCTCACTCTATGCCTTTTGTATTACATGAACCTCTCCATTAAATAGCATTATTTAAACATAAGGTAATCAAACCATAATGGTAACTGTGATCGATGTAAATGTAAAACCAAATCAGCTTTGTCTACTATTTTGGAATATAGAATATATATTTATGTACAGACGTATGAACATTCCTACTTACTAATCATGTTGGGAAATAAGATTAATGTTAAAGGCCATGTGTTCTGTATATACTGCTGAGGTGCAAAAGCGGTCTATTCATATTAATTCTAGTTATAACCTAATTTAAGTATAATACTTGCTGAAAAAAAATTAAGAAATCAGGTCCCCATATTCTGTAATAATATTTTCTGTCAATGCCCTTCATAGCACACTAGCTAGCTAGTTTGGAGAGTTGACTTTAATTTTTTTCTGTCTCTCAATAATACACAAAACTTTTAATTAGTAGCTTATAAACTCTGCTACAAATTGATAAACCGATATTTTAATAAGACAAATTATTCCTTAAGATACTTATAGTGCGAGCTGGGCGACTCTTCAGCCCAAAAAATTCGGGGGCACCAAAATTATTTCGGGTGTTATATTCATATATAATTTCATAAGAGTATAAATTTATAAAATTTGGTTAAATGATAGAGAAATTTAAAAGTTTAATTAGAACTAGTGGTTTATGTTGTTTAAAATTAACAGCAAGGAGGTCCCAGATTCAAATCACTATATGTTTATTTACTTTCTAATTTTTACGAATTTCTTTTTATAAAGGTATAAATTTATAAAATTTGGTCAAATGAATAAGAAGTTTAACTAGAAGTGGTGGTTCATGCTATTTAAAATTAATAAGGAGGTCATGGGTTCAAAATGTTATGTGTGTTTTTTTATTTTCAATTTTTTAGGAATTTCTTTTCATAAGAGTATAACAAGGAGGTCCTGGGTTCAAAATGTTATGTGTTTTTTTATTTTCAACTTTTTAGGAATTTCTTTTCATAAGAGTATAAATTTTTAAAAGTTTTGGAATGGTTTCTGTTGTTTAAAATAAATGCTATGTGTTTTTTTTTCTTTCCATTTTTTACCAATTTCTGTTTGGTTGTTAATTTCTTTTTAATTGCTAGCTAGTAATTAAAACTGCTTATGAACTATAAACGCACTAAGATTAGAAAATAACTTGACTTCTTACCTTTTTAGTGTGTTTCTAACAAAAGCTTCAGATTAGAAAATAACTTGACTTTTTACCTTTTTAGTGTGTTTCTAACAAAAGTGTCTCCAATAAAAATGACTTTTTACCTTTTTAGTGTGTTTCTAACAAAAGTGTCTCCAATAAAAATACGTATGAGCATAAGCGTTCCCACTGAAGTCATGGATTTCCTTTTCTAATATTAATAACTTATGAGTCAGTCAATGGTGTTACTTGAAAATAAGAAGTTAGGAACAAGATAAGCAACACCATGTGATTCTGGGCAATTTGTGTTCTGCAATGATAGAAACATGAAATTTTTTATACCTACTTGGTACTTTAAGTAATATGTCAATTTCTAATAATCCAAGTCTTTATCTATTCACACTGTAGTTTCTGCATATGTTAATAAACAATACAAATATGTTCTTCTGTTGGCAACTTGGCATCCGAGTTTGTTATTAGTTTCATGGCAATGTTTTAATCCTTTCAACACAACATTAATTTTGTTTTAGTCCTCATCACATGTACTTTGCTAGAACTAATGAAATGGTAATCAATAATCTTTAAATCACAAATTGTTGTGTTAAATTTTATGGCACCAAATTTCAAATTGTAGGGGTTGCTATGTTGGAACTTCATCACTAGAAGAAGGACTCACAATTGAACAATGTTGCACGTTTCGTGGGAGCATATCGAAATTAGATGTCCGAACAGGCAAAATCCTGTGAGAGACCTTCATGCTGCCTGACAATTTCGGCAAGTTTAACGAGGATGCAGGAGCAACAATAGGGGAAGCAGCCCTTCCATTGATGTCCCTCGGAACCTTGTCTTCGTCGCCACGTCAAACCCTTACTCAGCTCCTCCGCGGATAACTGAATGCCAGGAGAAGGAAAACAATCAGACAATGCCTTCTCATCCGGAGGCCTATATTCAAATTTATGAAGAACTATATTCAAATTTGAGTGCCAGAGAACGAACATATTGCTCTAACTGACATGAAAAACTATATTCGAGCTTGAATGCAAGAGAGCGAAGATATTGCCCTAACTAACTGATCTAATCCACATATAGTAATTATGTTGGTCAAATGACTCAAATTTCTTCAAATTTGAAACCAAAGACCTGTGGCTTGAAGAAACTAATTAGGGCACCCTTCAAAACTTACCAGACTGCGTAAGAAAGAGAGCAGCTTTTATCCACTTTCCTAGAGATCTTCCCTTACAATCGACCTTGGCCAAGATGAGTGATTTTCGCACTTCCATTTTCTCCTCATCTAACTCTTCTCATTATTTGTTAGCTGCCCAAATTAAGAGAAACTAAAAAAAACTGAGAGTGTGAAAATCACTACTATCAAAACGTAACATGTACAGGAACCAAGTAAAAAAAAAAAAAAAGTTGGCTACACCAGCCCAGTCAACCCAATTGAACGTAACTGGCCCAACCCACTCAATCCTAACCAAAACGGCGTCGTTCTCCTATTAACACATTCGCCAACCGAAATTTCAGAATTTTACCTCCGCCGCAGAGGGCACTCGTCGTCTCTGCTCCTCCTCCACAGAGCTCCTTAAACCCCCCAAATGGGTTTTCTCAGAAGAGCTTCCAAAACCCTGAAACCCTCCAAGTACTCGTCTTTGCTGCAGAACAACTCGCTCTCTAGCATTTCCAGACGCAACCCACTTCGAAACGACTTCGATTACTGCCGTTTAGGGCTGAGCCATGCGTTTTGCTCCTACTCTCGCCAAAACAGCAAAGAGAACGCTGTAGATTTGAGCCAGTATCCGACGGAGAGGATTCGGAACTTCTCGATAATCGCGCATGTCGATCACGGCAAGTCTACTCTTGCCGACAGGCTTCTGGAGCTCACTGGGACTATCAAGAGAGGCCATGGCCAGCCCCAGTACCTCGACAAATTGCAGGTGTAATACCAATCTTTTTAGAGAGAGAGAGAGTGTGTCAGGAGAGAGAAAATGAGAGATGGGTTTTCTTTGGAATGTTGTTTGGTATATGGGATTGGCTTTTTTTGCTCAATGAGCAAGATAATTTGGTTTGCTTACAATTTTTGTGCTTAAAGTTCACCTTTTTGGTTGCATTTGAAGCTCTTGCATTCTTTTCATAGTTCAGAAATGAGAACTTGAGAGAGAGAGAGAGAGAGAGAGAGAGAGAGAGAGAAAGAGAGAATTGGGTATTCTTTGGAATGTTTTTTGGTGTATTTTCTGCTTCTATGAATGTATGAACTTGTTAATGTTGTTTGCTTGCATTTGAAGCTCTTCTCATACTTTTCGTAGTTCAGAAACGAGGTGCATTTACAATTAATTTTGCTTTGTATCTCAGCTTGTCGATTTTTGTTGTGGAAAATTGTTTATATTGTTGGTTCTAGTTTATCTGCTAGTCATTTTGATTTGGGGTTTATTAGGTGGAGAGAGAAAGGGGAATTACTGTTAAGGCGCAGACAGCTACCATGTTCTACAACTACAAGCAGAGTCTTAACAGTACGAAAGACAACGATGGTGACCAAAAAGAACAGGGCTTTTTATTAAATCTGATTGACACGCCTGGTCATGTGGATTTTAGCTATGAAGTATCAAGATCTCTAGCTGCTTGCCAAGGTGCCCTTTTGGTTGTTGATGCTGCACAGGGTGTTCAAGCACAAACTGTTGCAAACTTCTATCTTGCCTTTGAATCCAACCTGACAATAATACCCGTTATTAACAAGATTGACCAGCCAACTGCTGATCCTGATCGTGTTAAAGCTCAACTAAAATCAATGTTTGACCTTGACGCCAGTGATGCTCTTTTAACATCAGCCAAAACAGGCCAGGGTCTTGAGCATGTCCTTCCCGCAGTCATAGAACGCATTCCACCGCCTCCTGGGAAGAGTGGTTCACCCTTACGTATGCTTTTACTGGATTCATACTACGATGAATATAAAGGAGTTATATGCCATGTTGCAGTTGTTGATGGCATGCTGCGCAAGGGGGACAAAATTTTATCTGCTGCAACTGGCCAAGGTTATGAAATTTTGGATGTCGGGTTCATGCATCCTGAGCTAACTCCTACTGGAGTTCTTCATACTGGACAAGTGGGGTATGTTGTTACTGGTATGCGCTCGACCAAAGAGGCGCGAATTGGAGACACACTTTATCATAATCGAACCACTGTTGAGCCCCTTCCAGGTATATGCATCACGTTCTTTTTCTTCACCTGTAGATAGTTTTATTTCCCGAATCTCCTTTAACGGAAGTAATAGAAGCTCCAGAAGGAATGTCAAAACCTAGCTCACTTTTATTGTCACTGATAGTGATCAACCTGTAGGGTTCAAGGCTGCAAAACATATGGTATTCTCTGGTCTTTACCCTGCTGAAGGATCTGATTTTGAAGCACTCAACCATGCGATTGAGAGACTGACCTGCAATGATGCCAGTGTAGCTGTTGTCAAGGAGAGTAGCACGGCACTAGGTATGGGTTTTAGGTATGGCATTTACTACTAATAGCTCTTCTTTTTAACTTCAAAATAAAGGATTTGGCTTCTACCACAGGTCCACGCTTTATATTCAATAAGCTTCATATGAAGTGGACATGTTATGCTTACTGTGTCCAACTACAGGTGTGGTTTCTTAGGATTACTCCACATGGATGTTTTTCACCAACGGCTTGAACAGGTAACGGTTGTAGTTTCTGGGATATGTTAAAAGAATTTTTTTCTTAATGGAGGTATTAGTCTGTGTGCGAGAACAATAGAAATGATTTCTTCCCTTTATTTGTGAGAAAAAAGAAAACTATAAGATATTTTTTATCAGAAAAATTTTGTTTAGAAAAAAGGAATCATCATTAAGAACTTTGTGATTTGCTTGTTTCACAACTTTCTTGTAGTGATTGACAAAATAAGAATTCATGTCTCTCTTATGGATAATAGGAGCATGGAGCTCATGTTATTTCTACCATTCCAACTGTTCCTTACATTTTTGAGTATTCTGATGGAAGGTATGTATTTAATGTTATTCTTGTAAGATTGTCTTCTTGTATGGTTTTTAAATAATGTTGATTCTGGTCTAGCAAACTTGAAGTTCAGAATCCTGCCACATTGCCCTCGAACCCCAAGCAACGAGTAACAGCTTGTTGGGAACCCACAGTTCTAGCTACCATCATTATTCCTAGTGAGTAAGCTCTCGCTCACCCTTAGCATGTTTTTTTTCCCCTCTCAACATTGAGGCATTTCTTCATCCATACTCCAGAAGTAATTTGTTCTCCAATTGAAGGTATGTGGGGCCTGTCATCACCCTTTGCTCTGAGCGGAGAGGGGAGCAGTTGGAGTATTCATTCATAGACAGGTAATTCTTCAATAATCATTGGGCCAAATTGGCCCTTTGTTTTGGAGGGGTTTCACCTTCATCACGTTTACTTTGCCACTCATATTTTGTTATAGTGGATTAGTGTTTTCCAAATGATATTGTGAACTCATCTCTATTTGTGATGCTGATTCTGATTCTGTGTAGTTTGATGCATGCAGTCTACGAGTCTTTATGAAATATCGCTTGCCTCTGAGGGAAATTGTTGTCGACTTTTACAATGAATTGAAGAGTATTACATCAGGATATGCATCATTTGATTACGAGGATGCAGAGTAAGTTTCAGGCTTTCAGCCCACGCCTCTCTTTCTCTATTTGGTTGATCCTCCTAGTGTAAAAGCTTGGTAGGATCAAGTCCTGATCTTGATGATTTAAACTCAAAGAAGAAACCACAGCGATGTTGCATTATATTGTTGTAATTTATTTTAAGCCTTATGCTTGATTGCAATTCATGATTCATTAGGTGTAATAGACAAGTGACGACTGTTGTTGTTTTTTATTTGATATGTCCTGATGCAAATTTTTCGTTGAATGTAATATAGATACCAACAATCTGATATGGTCAAACTTGATATCCTTTTGAATGGACAACCGGTTGATGCAATGGCAACAATAGTTCATAACTTGAAGGCGCAACGTGTTGGTCGAGAACTGGTGGAGAAGTTGAAGAAACACATAGACAGGTCTGTTTATCTATAGGCTATACTAAATGGTAAATTCTGAATAATTTTTTGTTCGATTCTTTCTTAAGCAACTCAAAGTTTTGATTCGGAGCAGGCAAATGTTTGAGATAATAGTACAAGCTGCAATTGGCTCAAAGATTATTGCAAGAGAGACGTAAGTACTTGTTAAATTTTTGTTTGTCATGTTATAGCTCTTGAAACATTTACCATTCACCTGAACTTCTATGTGTGTTTTTAGGATATCTGCCATGAGGAAAAATGTTCTGGCCAAGTGTTATGGTGGAGATGTCTCTCGAAAGAAGAAGCTGTTAGAAAAGCAAAAGGAAGGAAAGAAACGAATGAAGCGTGTCGGTTCTGTTGATATACCTCAGGAGGCATTTCATGATCTACTAAAGAGTTCATAGAAAGAAATCCAAAATAATAGCGTACGTCTGTGACCGCCAAATTGGTAATTACCGTTTCTCCTTTCATGCTCCACAAGCATTATAAGATTTTGGTGTTTTACGGGACTAGCATATTGTAGCAGCGGCACTTCAGCAGCTCAGCGGCTAATCCACTCCTTGTTTTATGGTCGTCAGATGAAAGATTGTTTTGCTAATCTCCAGGGTGAGGAAATAACTAGGGAACAGGTTCGTCTCATGATTTATGAAAGGTTCAATGTGGGGAAAAACCACTTGTGCGGTCGTCAATGATAGCTTTGTCGTCGTTACGGTTCACGCAGAACTGAATTGTAATACGTTAATGTTATAGGTGCTGATAAATAACAACACTTTGTGGTTATTTGGTGGGAATTGAAAGCTTGTATTGGAAAAGAACCCTCTTGGAATGGAAATTTCTGAATTTTCGAAGTTCAGTTCTGATCTTGCGATATATACATAAGATGCCTTTTATTCCAGAGATTGTGAGCCGTTGTTTGCTCTCTGTAATCCTACGCCTACAGGAATATTATATGCAAACTTGTGTTTTGCTACAGTCAAATATTCATTGCAATAACTGCGGATAATGTCTTTGCGAGGCATATTGTGTTGCTAGACTGTCAATCTGAACCACGCCATTGAACAAGAGTTTACTTGATCAATGGTCAAGATTGATAGTTTGGCAACACAACATCTGCGACTTTCCGGCTGTAAAAGAGAATTCCGAGGGGTTCATATCGTAATTTATAAATTTTCTATCGCTGATAGCAGAGATAGCAGAGGTAGTTTAACGTGCGGAAGCTTCAAGTGTCACTTTTGAGAAGTAAACTGATGAGTAGCTTCATCCCACTTCAACTGTTTTCCCATTCTTTCGCAGCCTTCGCCTTGGTTCCTATGGGTGGCGCCACCACCACCTCCGACCATAGATGAAAGTGCTACTGCAATTACCGACTTGAAATTCGGGTCAGACGTGATTGCATTGGTTAGTGATTCTGTCAAAGACACCTGGGAAGAAGCTTGATGGATCTTTTCTGCGTAAGTTTGATGGAAATACTCTTGGGATGCTTTTCCAAGATTGTAGGATCCAACTTGAGTTTTGTCGGACAGTGGCAAGCCATATTTAAGGTATCCATTGCCCCAACTTATGGGCAAACTGTTGGAATCTGACGGGGAGCAAAAGCTTAGACTTGAAGGAAACGTACTAGAAGAGGATGTAGAGGCAGTGAGGTCGAGAGTGATTGTGGGGAGCAAAGGGTGTGAAGATTTGGGCATGTAGAGTTGTGTTCTTGAGTTATCGAAGGCACCAAATTCTGATCCATTGATTAGGGTGGCTGTGGAACCGAAACCCGGGTGAGATGTGGAAGAGCCGGACAACAGCATGGAAGCTGCGGCAGAGGTGGTGGAAGCCATGGAAGTGGCTGTGAATGGAAGTGGGTGGTTGTGAGTTCCTTCATAGGTGGTGATTAAGATGGACATATCCTCATAACATCTTTGCACCTGACATCATTTACAGGAGTAACATATTAGTTAATATTTCAAAAACAGTTTGGTACCACTCATAAAGGCTACGTATAAAGGGCATGTAGCTCAAGTGATTAAGAGCGTTTAGCATTCTACATCTAAGACCATGTGTTCAAATCTTTCTCCCAATATCGCTTGTATAAAAAAATAAAAAAAATAAACCGAATCTATGAACTAAGGACCTGTTTGGACAACTCATGTTTGCAATGCTTTACTTTCATAACGAAGATAACTATATATGCACACCTGCTTTCTCACAGGGCACGCTGGTGCAACTGTGCAGCGATAGTATGCTCGCGGGCATGGATTTCCTTTTGCAGTCTTCTGTCCATATTTTCTCCATTGGCATCCATCATTCATCTATATATAGGAAATCAAGTAGATTTATTAATTAGATTTATTTTTTTCTTACAATACTATATTATTGTTAGTGTATAAGTGTATATGCTGAAATGTAATAAGAGTTAAGCTTAAATGTTAGCCTTTGGATCACAGTCCAAGTGTGTAGCTAAGATGTAATCTTAGAGCAAGCAAGAGATTAAGACATGTGTCATCACCTCATAGGGTAGATGAATGAAAGGTCAGATTTTAAATGATGTAATGAAAGGAATATTTTTTTCCTAACAGTGTAGTAAGTGCACAGTGTGTGCGTGTGAATTACACATCTAAAATCTGCTCATCTTGCTTCTTCTTCGAGCTCTTGTATTCTCTCTTCAGATATCTTTTATCTCTCTTGTTCAAGCTTCATTGTTTGTTGATATTGAAAGAATTACATACTAGATAACAGTCTGTATGCTAACATGGCCTCAGAGCTGTGTTCGATCAATTGATACTGGGCGTTTGGATCTGTGAAGAGAGCTACCCAGCAACTCAAAGCTGCGATCGAGTTGATTGCGATCTGAGTCTAACATGGCGGGATCAGGTAGTGGTGAGGTGAGAGCACCAATTTTCAATGGTGAAAATTATGAGTTCTGGAGTATTAAGATGAAGACCATTTTCAAGTCCTACGGATTGTGGAATCTGGTTGAAAAGGGTTTCGATGAATCAGATCTGAAGAAGATTGATGAATCTGAGGCGAAGAAGAAAGACAAAGAAGAGTCTAGTGGTGCTGGGAGGATGACGCTTGTTGAGGTGCTCATGAAGGATGCTAAAGCTCTGGGTCTGATTCAGGGCGCTGTTTCAGATGAGATATTTCCCATAATCTCTCATGAAGAAACTTCAAAAGGCGCATGGGACATTCTGCAGCAAGAATACCATGGTGATAAACAGGTTAGAAGTGTTAAATTGCAAGGTCTTCGTAGGGAATTTGAATATACCCGAATGCGAGATGATGAATCACTTTCTGTTTATCTTACAAAACTATTTGATCTGATAAATCAAATGCGGAGCTATGGAGAGGAATTATCTCGAGAGAGAGTTGTTCAGAAATTATTAATCAGTTTGCCATCAGCTTATGACTCTATTTGTTCTGTTATTGAGCATTCGAAAGATTTGGATGTGATTGAGGTACAAGAGGTGGTGGCTTCTTTGAAGAGTTTTGAGTTAAGGATTGATAGGCATTCTGAAAATAAAACTGAGAGAGCATTTGCTAGCCTTAGTGTGAATCCCAAACCAGTTAAGTTTACTGGAAATCAAAATGCCAAGTACCATAAGAATTGGAAGGACAAAGGCAAGAAGTGGGATAACAAACCCACAGATGGGGCTAGAAATTCTTGTAAGCATTGTGGCAAGCTACATTTTGGTGAGTGTCGATTCAAAGGCAAACCAAAATGTTATAACTGTGATAAGTTTGGTCATCTAGCAAGGGACTGTAATAGCAAGAAGGCAGTGCAACAGCTTAATTATGCCACTCAGGCAGACTCTACACCAATCATGTTTTATGCTAGTAATCAAACTAATACTAGTGTAAAAGGATGTGAAGATGTATGGTATGTAGATAGTGGGTGTAGTAATCATATGACTGGAAGGGAGGATCTACTGGTTGATATTGACAAGTATGTGACTGCAAAGGTTGAAATGGGTACTGGACAGCTTGTTGATGTAACTGGTAAAGGAAGTCTTATGGTTGAAACTAAAATAGGCAATAGATATATCAAGGAGGTTATGCTTGTGCCTGGATTGAAAGAAAATTTGCTCAGTGTAGGTCAAATGATGGAGCACGGTTATTACTTGGTGTTTGGAGGTCATAAAGTAGAGATCTATGATGATAGCTCATATTCCAACTTGATTGCCAGAGTACCAATGAAGGGAAATCGAAGTTTTCCAATGAAGTTACAGTCTGGAATACATATTGCCTACAGGGCAAGTGTATGTCCTTCTACTGCTATGTGGCACAGAAGATTGGGTCATCTGAACATGAGCAGTTTGAAATTGATGCAGGAACAAGAATTGGTGGTCGGGTTACCGGAGATCAAAGTAATTAAAGGAGTGTGTGAAGGCTGTGTTCTTGGCAAACAATGCAGAGAAGCATTTCCAAGAGAAGCCACTACTAGAGCATCACTTCCTCTTGAGCTTATACACAGTGACATTTGCGGACCAATGCAGACAACTACAACAGCTGGAAATCGATACTTTCTCACTTTTATAGATGACTGCACCAGGATGTGTTGGATTTATTTTCTAAGGCATAAATCTGAAGTTCTCAATGTGTTTAAAAGGTTCAAAGCTACTGTAGAGTTGCAGAGTGGATATAAACTGAAGAAGCTTAGGAGTGATCGAGGAGGTGAATACACCTCAATGGAATTTAACAGATTTGTTGAAGATGTAGGCCTGGAAAGACAACTTACCACTCCATACACACCACAGCAAAATGGTATGGCAGAAAGAAAGAACATAACCATCGTGGAAATGGCTAAGTGTCTTATGTTGGAGAAGAAGGTTCCACTTGAATTCTGGGCTGAGGCAGTCAATACCTCTGTGTACATTCTGAATCGATGCCCAACCAAAGTTTTAAATAAGACAACACCTTTTGAAGCTTACAGTGGGAGAAAACCAGGAATTAAGCATCTAAAGGTGTTTGGTTCACTGTGTTATGCTCATGTACCAAGTCAACAGAGACAAAAGTTAGATTTGGCAAGCAAGAGATGTATCTTCTTGGGGTATGGGAGTTGTGAAAAAGGTTATAGGCTTTATAATATTGAATCTGGGAAGGTAATTGTTTCCAGAGATGTTATATTTGATGAAGAAGCATGTTGGGATTGGAATGCACAGAAGGAAAGCAGTGTGAGTGTTCAGTTTACTGAACTGTCAGAAGAAGAACAAAGGCATGAAGAGAATGTTTGTGATGATGACACACACTGTGAAATTAGTGAAGAGCATGTTGTGTCAAGCTCAGGTCCTGAAATTTGTGATCAAAGAGGAGTGATTGACTCACAGGATGTTGATCACACACCTCTCAAGTACATAAGTGTTGCAGAAATATATGAGAAGTGTAATCTGTGTATTATAGAACCAGAGTGCTTTGAAGAAGCTGTCAAGGATGAATCCTGGCAGAAAGCTATGGAAGATGAAATTTCTATGATTGAGAAGAACAATACATGGGATCTTGTTGATAGACCTTTTGATAAACCAATCATTGGAGTCAAATGGGTTTATAAAACAAAATTAAATCTGGATGGTTCTGTGCAGAAAAACAAAGCAAGGTTGGTTGCAAAGGGTTATTCCCAGAAGCCTGGAGTCGATTTTAATGAGACTTTTGCACCAGTGGCAAGGCTTGACACTGTGAGAACTTTGGTGGCCCTTGCTGCACAGAAAGGTTGGATACTATTTCAGTTAGATGTAAAGTCCGCATTTCTAAATGGAGTGTTGAATGAAGAGGTATATGTAGATCAACCATCTGGATATGTCATACAAGGCAAGGAAGACAAAGTGTACAGACTTAGGAAAGCTTTATATGGTTTGAAGCAAGCTCCAAGAGCTTGGTATGAAGAAATAAACTCTTATTTTACAAAGGCTGGATTTCACAGAAGCCCGAGTGAAGCTACACTATACATCAAGACATCTCACAGTGGTATTATCATTGTGTCACTTTACGTAGATGATATTATCTACACAGGAAGTTCAAAGGAGATGATGACAAAGTTCAAATGTGAGATGATGAAACAATATGAGATGACTGATCTAGGAATACTTCATCATTTTCTTGGTCTTGGAGTATTGCAGACAGACAATTACATTTTTTTGCATCAAAAGAAGTATGCAAAGACTTTACTTGAGAAGTTCGGACTTCGGGATTGCAAGCCTGTTGCAACACCATTAGCTGTGAATGAAAAGCTTTCAAAAGAGGATGGAAGTGATCTGGCAGATGAAACTCTGTACAGGCAAATGGTGGGAAGTTTGCTATACTTGACAGCAACAAGGCCGGATATCATGTTTGCAGCAAGCTTATTAGCTAGGTTCATGCACAATCCTACCAAGAAGCATATGGGGACAGCCAAGAGAGTCTTGCGATACATACAAGGTACTGTGGACTATGGCATTGTTTATAAGAAAGGAAAAGGAGCAGTGTTGGTTGGTTACTGTGATAGTGATTGGAGTGGAAGTGAAGATGATATGCGGAGTACATCTGGTTATGCATTTAATCTTGGTTCAGGTGTGTTTTCTTGGGCTTCAATCAAACAAAGCAGTGTTGCTCTTTCAACTGCTGAGGCAGAATACATTAGTGCAGCAGAAGCCACTGCACAAACCATCTGGCTAAGATTTGTACTCTCTGATTTTGGGGAAGAACAAGCAGAACCAACTCAGTTATTGTGTGATAATACTTCAGCAATAGCCATATCAAAGAATCCGGTTCATCATCACAAAACCAGACACATTAATCGAAAGTTCCATTTCATCCGAGATGCACTTCAAGATGGTGAGATTGATCTGATATACTGCAAGACTGAAGAACAGGTTGCAGATATATTCACTAAAGCTTTGGCAAGGGATCGGTTTGAATTTCTGAGGACATCTTTGGGAGTAATTTCAGCAAATCACTTAGAAGGGAGTGTTAGTGTATAAGTGTATATGCTGAAATGTAATAAGAGTTAAGCTTAAATGTTAGCCTTTGGATCACAGTCCAAGTGTGTAGCTAAGATGTAATCTTAGAGCAAGCAAGAGATTAAGACATGTGTCATCACCTCATAGGGTAGATGAATGAAAGGTCAGATTTTAAATGATGTAATGAAAGGAATATTTTTTTCCTAACAGTGTAGTAAGTGCACAGTGTGTGCGTGTGAATTACACATCTGAAATCTGCTCATCTTGCTTCTTCTTCGAGCTCTTGTATTCTCTCTTCAGATATCTTTTATCTCTCTTGTTCAAGCTTCATTGTTTGTTGATATTGAAAGAATTACATACTAGATAACAGTCTGTATGCTAACAATTATATGGGAGGGTGATTCGGAATTGAGTGTAAGAGGTGGGTACACTACTCTAATCAACTAACCTACCCTACGTCTAAACGTAAAAGCCAAAATCATTGTAACAAAATGGATGTAGTTAAGTAAGAAGAATTGAAGAAATTATATACCGTTGGGGCATCACATCTAGTTCTCACAGAAACCCTAGCTCGTTTTGCATTGACCTGCGGTGGAGGTTCACCGTCTTCATTCCTCATCGTCTTCCGCGTTTTACTCGATGGTGGCGACGATGCTTCTCCACCTCCAGCTTCTGCATGATTCTTATTAGGTTCTTCCAAACTAGTCTCATCAGAACCTAATCCAAGAGTAACATTGGCCATCAAGTTCTCTTCACCATCATCAACTTGTGCAAGTTTTGTGAAGTTGCTACTGGCAGTAGTTTCACGATCACTTTTAGGCTCCCTTGGACTTCTTCCAAGACAAAGAGACAAGAGCTCCTCCGGTTCTTCGATTATTCGATGACCCGCGACATTTACAGCTTTTTTGGAAGCCTGTTGCTTGAGGATTTCGAAAAACCGCAGCTGGAGAGAATGGTAATCCTTCTTCATATGATTTAACGTTATTTTTAACCTAGCATTTTCTTCCATCACCTCTCCCAATTCAGCTTTGGCATTATCAAGTTCACTCTCCTATATTGGTCATATATAAAACCGAAGGAAATAATCACTTGAATGAAAATCAAAATTAAATGGATATATACAACTTGATATTTGAAGAAATTAATGGCTCGTTTGGAAATATTTTTAAAATGACTGAAAGCGCTTTTGATGAAAATGCTTTTGGAACAAATTCTTAATAAAAATGCAAGTTCTTTATTTGGAACCCAAAAACATGTTCTCTAAAAGTGTTTTCAATCATTTTAAAAATATTTTCAAATGAGCCCTAAGACTAAGGCATAGTTCCCAAAATTTAATCAGAAATTAGTGACAACAATATGAACATTTTATGATATGATCAGAAACTCTAAATAAAAATACATAATTAAGAAAACTGAAAATAAAAGAAAGATTCTATTCTGAAAACTAGAATTTTCATAGAAAATGATGATCATATTCAACAACCTCAACCATAATCCTAGCTAGCTAGATCAACTGATCTTATGAGAAAACATACAGAAATTAATCAAAACCAAAATTAATTTGCAACAAAGAGAAGAAGATATAACTGTATATTTACTTACCTTTCTTAAATCCCGGCTGTGAACCTCTTGATATCCAACAGATTGATCAACTTTCTTTTCTGCAGATGATGATCTGCTATTGGAGTTCAGCATTCTCAATTGCTTTTTATTTTAATAGATGGGGTTCAGCATTTTCAATTGCTTTATATTCTAATAGATGGGGTTAAGCCATAACTTTCAGACTTGGTATAAAAGCAAATTTGAAATCCGGTGATCATCTGTTTGCCCCATTGCGTAGGCACACACAAAATGTCAACTCTCTGCAACCCCTTTTTTATTTTACTTTTTCTAGATTAAACTAACAAATAAATTAACAATAAGATTTTAATAAGTTTCAACATTTTCCACAGTAGATGAACAAATTAATGTGCTTAGAGAGAGCTGAATTTGCAGGCACTGATTGTACTACAGATAATTTATATCAGGATTGTTATTAGCATTTAAAAAAACTCATTTGGCATTACAATTTTTTTATAATTAGAAAGAAAAATGCACATGTAAAGAGTATAGAATAAGATTTTTAAAGTGCTATTAACAGTTTCCATTTATTTGAGTGTGAGTCGTCACATGGCATGAGTAGTGCAGTTCGTCTTTGAAACGTACAAGGGAGACGTTACATGGCAAAGAGTCAAGGTATACGAATTTTAAGTGGGGGTGTGCTATCCACACACCCCTTTTTACTTCTCTCACACCTCTTGTTAATTTCTATCATTTGATATTCTTTAATTCATCCGATCCGACAGCGAAAATTAAAAGAGTGTGAGAGAAGTAAACAGGGGTGTGTGGATATCACACCCCTTTAAGTATTTGAGTGTGAATCGTCAGTCGTGTGACCTTCTAGACTTCTAGCATATATTGATGCTGCAGTGCAGACTGTAGCCTCTATATTTAAAGACTGTATATTATAACCTAATATAATAAATATTCGTTGTCTGCAATCAATTGTCATACACGGTGAGAGACTTGAGAATTCACTCATCTATAAATTTCCATTGAATTGACCTATTTGGGTTGTATATACGTTAGAGAAATCAAACTAAAGGTTGATATGTCGTCGTGGATGACAATGTTACCACCAGTCCATTTTCTTCGTTGAACGGAAGGTTGATAAATCGTCGGTATATAATGTATCATAGTAAAGCATTTTGAAGTAATAATATTGATACACTATCCATACAAAATTCTCCTTTAACAAAAAAATAGACGCCTTGTACAAAGTTATTCAGAATTTTGATAGCATGTTCTATAAGATTTGCAATCTTACAACATCTATTTCATTGGTTTTTGAGATATATATATATATATATATATATATATATATATATATTCATAATTTTGATCTAACAAACACTTATATATTAATTGCAAGCATCCTATATATGACCAATTTCCTATGAGGAGAGAAATGGTTTAATTTTCATGTAGCTGCTAATATTGCATAGGGAAATTTTATTTGAATTCTTATAAATTCTTATAACCTCTTTCTACACCCAACTTACTTTTTATACCCATATTATTTTTAATTAAATATCTCTTTAATCCCATCTTCTCAACTTTAAAATAAATAAAAAATGAAATCAAACGAAAAAAATTGCATAAATCAATTCATACCTTAATTGGAAGATTTAAAACTTTAAAACCATCATTCATCAATAAAAAAAAAAAACTTGTTTTCTCTATAAGAGCTCTTATGATTTAGCCAGAATGAATATAAGATAAACATTGTGTGAAGCTAGGGTTTAATTATTGAGTGTGGGTTTATGGATAAATTTTAGTTTAATCGTTGATCTTTTCATGTACTTGATGGTAATTATGCAATATGGTAAGAAAAACAATTCAGATTTAAGGTTTAAATTGAGTGTAGAAAAAGTTTATATGAGTTGAAATTAAAATTTTCTATTGCATTATGATTATGCTAAACTAAGCTTAAAACCTACCTGTTTCAGCTCTTCTGGCCGAAATTTAATTAATTATCTCGGGATCTGAGTACCAGGAGTACTTCTAATAATTGGTTTGGGTCTACGCATACAAATCTCATCCATTGAAGATTGACAGATAACTGAATATTATATGTGTGTGATCTTTTGAAACTGTAACCCTAAAAATATATATATTCATCTTTTGAAAATTGAAACTATAAGATGACTGTTGTATTAAAAACTAAACCAATTGTTATGGTTGATCTTAAATAATCAAATAATTAAACTTATCTAAAACGAAATTGTGTTTGTACACACACATGACTTTGAGGCTTTGTATTTATTGCACACCCTAGCGGTATGGTTACCTAAAATCATTTTATATAAAACCATCAGATCCTATCACCACTATTGATCAGCTGAATTTATATGACTATGAGAGGATTCTAAATATTTAAGAAGTGCTTATAATTGAGGATGGAGTTTTTGGGTCATCTGGGTAACCAGCAGGGCAAGCCATTTCAGAAATTCAGAATGGAACAAATCAATCGTGCGTGTGAGCTTTTCATCACAAGGTTAATCTCAATGATTTGAAATTTGAACTACCCAAAGGCAAAAACTCATTATTGGAAGGTTTTAATTACCTCCTAAAATTTACCTTCTAATCATTATTTTAGGATGTTAACAACCTTCTTGTTTTACTATCTCAGCTCTTCTTTTTATCTTGAAATTTTGTTGGATGATTGGAACGTGTAATTTACCTTGAAATTTCTGCATGATTCTTATTAGGTTCTTCCAAACTAGTCTCATCAGAACCTAATTCAGGAGTAAGATTGGCCTTCAAGTTCTCTTCACCATCATCAACTTGTGCAAGTTTTGGGAAGTTGCTGCTGGCAGTAGTTTCACGATCACTTTTAGGCTCCCTTGGACTTCTTCCAAGACAAAGAGACAAGAGCTCCTCCGGTTCTTCAATTATTCGGTGACCCGAGACATTTACAGCTTTTTTGGAAGCCTGTTGCTTGAGGATGTCGAAAAACCGCAGCTGGAGAGAATGGTAATCCTTCTCCATATGATTTAACGTCATTTTTAACCTAGCATTTTCTTCCATCACCTCTCCCAATTCAGCCTTGTCATTATCAAGTTCACTCTCCTATATTGGTCATATATAAAACCGATGGAAATAATCACTTGACTGAAAATCAAAATTAAATGGATATATACAACTTGATATTTGAAGAAATTAATGACTCGTTTGGAAATGCTTTTAAAATGACTGAAAGCGCTTTTGATGAAAATGTTTTTGGAACAAATTCTTAATAAAAATGCAAGTTCTTTTGGAATCCAAAAACATATTCTCTAAAAGCGTTTTCAATCATTTTAAAAGTATTTCCAAATGAGCCCTAAGACTAAAGCATAGTTCCCAAAATTTAATCAGAAATTAGTGACAACAATATGAACATTTTATGATATGATCAGAAACTCTACACAAAAATACATAATTAAGAAAACTGATAAAAAAAAAAGATTCTATTCTAAAAACTAGAATTTTCATAGAAAATGATGATCATATTCAACAACCTCAACCATAATCCTAGCTAGCTAGATCAACTGATCTTATGAGAAAACATACAGAAATTAATCAAAACCAAAATTAATTTGCGACAAAAAGAAGAAGGTATAACTGAATATTTACTTACCTTTCTTAAATCCCGACTGTGAACCTCCTGATATCCAACAGATTGATCAACTTTCTTTTCTGCAGATGATGATCTGCTATTGGAGTTCAGCATTCTCAATTGCTTTTTATTTTAGTAGATGGGGTTAAGCCATAACTTTCAGACTTGGTATGAAAGCAAATTTGAATTCCAGTGATCATCTGTTTGCCCCAACGCACACACAAAATGTCAACTCTCTGCAACCCCTTTTTTATATTACTTTGTCTAGATTATACTAACAAATATATGAACAATAAGATTTTAATAAGTTTCAACATTTTCCACAGTAGATGAACAAATTAATGTGCTTAGAAAGAGCTGAATTTGCGGGCACCGGTTGTACTACAGATAATTTATATCAAAATTGTTATTAGCATTTTAAAAAACTCATTTAGCATTACATTTTTTTTATAATTAGAAAGAAAAATGTGCATGTAAAGAGTATAGAATGAGATTTTTAAAGTATTAATAACAGTTTCCATTTATATATACTAGCAAATGAGCACACATTTTGTGTGTGTGAACAATTTAATTTTAATTGTGTTTGTACACATGCGTGACTTTGAGGCTTTGTATTTATTGCACGCCCTAACGGTATGGGGTTACCTAAAATCATTTTATATAAAACCATCAGATCCTATCACCACTATTGATCAGCTGAATTTATATGACTATGAGAGGATTCTAAATATTTAAGAATTGCTTATAATTGAGGATGGAGTTTTTAGGTCATCTGGGTAATCAGCAGGGCAAGCAATTTCAGAAATTCAGAATGGAACAAATCAATCATTTGTGTGAGCTTTTCATCTCAAGGTTAATCTCAATGATTTGAAATTTGAACTACCCAAAGGCAAAACCTCATTATTGGAAGGTTCTTACCTCCTAAAATTTACCTTCTAATCATTATTTTAGCATGTTAACAACCTTCTTACTAACTTCTTGTTTTATTTTCTCAACTCTTCTTTTTATCTTGAAATTTTGTTTGATGATTGGAACGTGTAATTTGTAGTCAAAGATTAACTCTACAAAAAAACCAACTAAATAAAAATCACTTAACCATTCAATTAATGTTGTCCAAAATTTCAGTGTTTAAGTCAGAAACATGATTTATATATTTATTGGATAACATTTCAAATTTAGAAATTATTTGCCAAGATAAATTTTTAAATATTGACATAAAAATGAACGGTTTAGGTTATTATGAGAATGAGAGTCAAGAAGGTAAAATGAAAAACGTCAAATAAGAAGTTGCTAACATTCCTCTTATAGTTTAATGCAGTACAAATTTGTGATTGGTTTTGATATAACAAGTCGTAGAACTGCTCTCCTAATAAGGTCCTCAAAATAAGGACGTGTGAGATCATTTTTATGTGAGTCTTCAAATTAATTTTATGGTAAATTAAATTATCAACTTAAATAATCTATGTTACATTGAAGGACAATAATTCTGCGAAGAGATTAAATTAAAAATAAATAAAAATTCTCACGCAAAACCTTCTGTCTTCTTCCCCTACCATCTCTCTCCTCGGATCCACACATCTCCTTCCTCTCTCCTTTTCTCCCTCTCGATCATTCACTCCCCTTCTCTCCACCCGAGTTTTTTGTTTTTCCCTTTAATGTATGAAAAATGGAGAGGGACCCCTTTCAACTTTTTTACCGTCATCTGAAAATTTCATATGAGAAAATGTTTCAAGCATTCAAGAAGAAGGGGATCCCATATTTTGAAACCACACAATCTCAATTGTTTTGGTGCTTTGTAACTAACTGGGTTTGAATATTATTAATAAAATTAGGGTGTTATGCAATTAGATTTGCTGGTTTTAGATATTCAATGAGAAGACTAAATTTTGCAAAGAAAAGGATTCGATATGACATGAAACCTTCTTCTCACAAGTTCTCAAAATAAAGACCTTACAAGAACAGCTTTCTAACAAGTCGTGGTAGCGTCACATAGTACTACAGTCTAGTGGTATTCCTCTTCGCTTGTAAGTGAGAGGTCTTAGGTTTGATTATCGCCAAAGACGAAATTGAAACAATTTATTACTAGCTCATTGTGAGGCTAAGCTCACTTCTTTCTTTTTAGTGTAGAGAATATCATTTGTTCAAAAAAAAAAAAGTCGTGGTAGCATGCAAGGCATGATGTCTCCAACTTCTTCTTTTTTTTTCTTTTTTTTTAAATTTCGAATAGGGTTGATGGAGTCACCAACTTATATAACGTAAGGAGCCATTCAACCCCCTTAATTAACTTTAAACAATTTACTTTGATAAGGAAAGGGAAAGGAATATAATGGAGGCAACTCTTCAAGGTCTATAGGTTTGTCGTGGATTAATTGGGTCTTGAAACAACATAAAAGTCAGTTTGTCAGTTTGCTCCGCCTCGTTAAAAGTTTCAATCGTACGGCCTTGAAAGATGTAAAAACGCATGCGCCAACATGTATATATACTAAACTCACTTCGTAATGTATTTAACAATTCAAACCGTCTATTTTTTAGATTTTTTCCTCAAATATCATGTTTACAAAAAATCGTCCAAATATGAAACCATGTTACCATTCGATTAATGGTTTAGGGGTTATTTGTAAAACCGTATTAGTTCATTTTCTTCAGTATAAATGAATGTCCTAATAGTTTTGGATTTCTCTAATTTTTTCAAGGATGATCTATATGAATAGTTTTCTAAAAGATAGTTTAGGTCGTTAAACTAAATTACTAAATGAGCCCTACAAAAAATGTGTATTAAAAATATATAAAAGTTAGTGGTGCTACTTCATATATATATATATATATATATATATAGACTGATAGTCTTGCACGTAAGGGAAACATGAAGTTTACTGGTACTTGCATACAAATTGACTCTGTAAATCATGGACTGAAGACTGAAGACTGAGAGAGGGAGTGAGAGAGAGAGGTCACATTAATTTAATTGCACTAGGTTGTCAAGACATAAGATTTTTTAAGTCTTACTACATGGAGAGCTTATTATAATCAACTAATGCTCTCAATTAGCTAGCCATCTTGAATTAATCAATCAACTTCTGATTTAACATTAATCTGCATTTTTGTATTCCACATGCATTGCCTAAGCAACTGGAGGCGTTTAACTTTATCGCTAATATATGACTAATTTTATTAAAAAGTAGCTTTCATTGCGTATTATCTGGTTTGGAATTGGTGAACGTGTTATATTGAAACGTTGATGATGCTATAGATTATGAAAAGTAATACAACAATAAAGTCTTATCTTATTAAGTGGATTCAGCTATATGAATCCTAGCACGTCATTGCGCTCAGTTTTAAGTCAAGTTTTTCGTTAACTCCAAATACTTCATGTTTTTTTTCTTAAAGTATCTTTCAAAATCTTCCTAGCTAGGTCTTCCTCCACTTCTTATGGTACTACTTATCATTTATTTCTACACAGTCGGTAAACACAGGAGTAACCTGTAGTCCAAACAAACTCCTTATTTTATTTTCGATTACGAATTACTAAACATGCTATTGCTATTATAGATATTTGAACTCTGTAGTTTTTCCTCTTGCAAGTAAGCTAAATTAGCAGAGTTAATAGATTTTGTATCTGGTCTAGAGTTGTGGGCTTAGCCGGTCAAGAAGTGGGGCTATCACCTTGGCAAGTTGGTAACTCTTGTTTCACTCTCAAACACAGTAGCTTGGTTACTGATCTGCGAAGTGTGAACCCATTGGACCCAAATGCATGCAGCATGCCTAAAAAGTCAAGACACGTAAAACGTTGACAAGATAGAGTTTGAATGCAATATACAGTGAGTTGAAGAAGAATGCCTGATGATCAGGATATTCTACAGTCGTACCACTTGCTGATTACAGTGTTTCTTCTTAACTTTTCTTGTAGTACTGCCAAGCTTAAGCAATCGATGTCTATAAATTACATAATATATATATATATATATAGCAGATAAATACTGTTAAGTGCAGGAATCTTGTACCTTGATAAAAATAATATTCTCAAAGAAACTTCCGAGTCATTGCAGACATGCAGATATCCTACTTCTGAATGATATCGTCACGAGTCTATGTGACACACGCGCAAACTTACAAACCCTATTATAGGTTTAGCAGAGAGAGAGAGAGAGAGAGAGAATATGATATGTACGGGCTTTTCCAACAGCTCAACAAAATTAGAAATATCATCTTTCTGGAAACAGCTTTGTAATTACTAGCTAATTAGTAATTTAACCTGTTTAAATTACTTTACTACTCCTGGTAATTAGTAGCAGAAGAAAGGGTAATTTATATGCAAAACATGTTCGCTAGCTTTTCGATTTCAAGAAACCCTTTGTATCTTATCCGTTCTTCATATTTCTCTACACATGCATGCAGATGCAGCTCTCTCTGGTGCTGGTGCTGGTGCTTCCCCATGGAAACACGTCACAGCTGCTTGCTTTGTACTTGTTTTCCTTGAAGCTGTCTCCAAAGGCATAGACGTATCCCAATCTTCTAAGGGCAGGTCCGACAAATCACTCTCAACATCATCATGTCGTTTTCCCGTTGATATATAACCTAAGATCATGCATATTCATATATATATATGACGTATGACCCACGCTACACCAACAACTTCACTTTTGACTTTAATTATCGTTTACCACATATGCCATCCACACGTCACGTTGTCTAGCCCAAGTATTGGAGCGAGATCACTTACCTACACCGAGTACTTTAAATACACATTAGAGACTTACGTGCACCAAATACTACACGTACACGAAGAAAACTTACATGCAAGATATGCCGTTATGACAGCCTCTCAAACTACTATCACAAAGTCATCGAAAATCGACTACATCCATGACTGCTGTTCTGTAGGCTTACCTAGTTAACTATCACTGGTAATTTCTCAAACTAATAACACGCCGAGAAGCCTAAGACACATAGTTGTGTCTTATTACTATGAACTACCTACATTAGCACTTTGAAATACCACTACAGTAATACTTTGAAATACTGCTACTGTGGCGTCTAGGGTCTAGGATACATGTCGGTATCTCTCCAACTACACCCCCTATAAGCCTACCTACATCGGAAGGACTCCCTACAAGCTAATGGCTAGCCAGGAGGATCCACGCCAGATCCTCTTTGTGAGGATCATGGGGATCCTTCTTGTCAGGATCATGAAGATCCTCCAATCACATCTATTCATTGTACATGTCAGAAATCATTATAAATTTTTTTATTTAAAATTGAATATAAATAGTACCTAACAAAAATTAACTGCAAGATATACTATGATTGGAGGATCCGGGAAGATCCTCTCTCAATGGCCTGGGCGGATGGCACGCACTCTTTTCCTCTGACAAGTGACAACAAAACAATCCAAACCACAATTCCCCTTTCATGAAAACAAGACAAACTACAGATCTTCAGATTTGGACTGCAACTGAAAATTGCATCATCTCTGAATGAAAAATGAACAATAACATCATCGTAAAGTATAAACTAACCAAGTAAATATTTGGGGGAGAGAGTGTAAAATTTAAAAGGCCAATCATGAAAAGAGTGCTAATGCACTTTCTTCCTCTAATTTCAAGCGCGCTTAGAACAAAGAGACCTTCTCTTCATTTTGTTGCTTTTCTTTTTTTGGGTATGTACATTAACTGTAGAAAGAAGAAAAAATAAGGCACCAAGTGCCTCCTCATGTTCCACCAAAAAGAAAAAACAACAAAACATAGAGCCAAAAAAAAAGAACATAACGAGACAAAAGCACTACTGCTGCTGTACTGAATTGAGCAGCAGCCACTGATGGCATCGATGGAAGCGACGGAACTGTGGTGCGGAGGCGGCTGCGGATGGATGAATGGGGAAAATGGAATGGAGATGCAGACAAGTGAAATGGAATGACGAAGGAGATATAGATTGGTGAGATCATCAATTCTCCTGTATTCTGGGGCCTCTGTAGATGGCTCCAACTACAGCTAAGTCATCAGGTTTCTCTCTCTCTTCAAGCCAAGCATAGCCGTCCTTCTCATCTTCTGGCACAGATACTCCCCCATCTGAAATTCAAAAACAGAACCGTCGTCGAGATTTCTCAAAGTTCTAACGAGATGGGCTCTCACTTTTGAGTTGGAAAGGAAAATCTAACCACACTGATACCTGGGAAACGAGGGAATGGGTGATCAATGTAGTATTGGCAGTGCCGACCGTCAGGATCAGAATATGGAGGGCCAAGCACATCGAGCACTGCGCATGCTGTCACTGCTGTGAAGCAATGCATGTTGCCTCCATCAGCTGGATAGAGGATGGAAGGGTCGCAAGCAGCAGTGAAATCAGCGTCAGCCTTAACTTTAGCCAGACGAACACCAGGCGGTGCTTGAACGAGAGAACATCCAACTGCATATTTTTTGTACGAATAAAATAGTTTCACAACTGAAGGTCCTCGTGAGTCGTGACATCATTTTATAACAAAATGTTAAGCAGTCAAAGGTCATAATCATGGACATAAAGTCTAAAAGTTCAAGATGCCACAAGCAATATACTCTTCAAAAGATCAAATACGCCGGTAGATTTCTCATCAGGTCCCACAGGTTATCTCAAGGAAGATGCAATACAACGCAATAACTCATATTGTGTCTTTAATATAGAGAAAAACTTGTGTAGGGGCACCGGACCACATCATCCGTAGGGAAGCTCGCAAAAGCACGTGTCCTGTATTTTGGTCTCATCCGACCTCACGTTGGTCCCACCCAAACCCAGTGTAAGAACTGCCCTGATCAGGCATCCTTCCACAAGTTTTTCTCTTTTAGTATCTCTCTCTATCTTTAAGGTTACCTAGCTTTTATAGCAAATACCAATAAAAAAACGTATTATCAACTAATCAATTCCGCACTTTCTACATACAAGTTAAGAATAATACAAATTTCAAAGGAGGAATTTACCTAATGAAGGATTCGCACTTGCCAATGTTTTCCCCGGCGTACTTGCCAACGTTTCCTCCGGGGCACTTGCCAATGTCTTCTCCGGGGCACTCTCCGGGGCACTTGCCAACGTCTTCTCCGGGGCACGTGCCAATGTCCTCTCCGAGGCATCAGCCACCCAATCATAGGATTTGATGTGCATTGTCCCAAACAGAAGCTTACTGAATACAGTCATTCCAGGGTGATTATGAAGCGGTAGGATACCGGAAGGCGGCAAGCAAAATATCCCCATCTGCATATAGGTAACACATTATAAGAACAAAAGCCACGCTGACTGATTTCGCTTCGTAGATAGCGAAAATGAACCAGGAAGAAACTTACCGAATATTTTTCGCACTCGTAAAGGTGCAGGTAGGTTATTGCCGGGGTTCGTCTAGCTACTGTCATCCTGAAGTACGGCAAATCAGGAGTCAGGCCGACATCAGCAGGCTTAATGGCACCTGCATCAAAACAACCAAATCCTATAAGCCACATTGGGGAATAAATTCGAAAAGGAAAGAACACCGATTGCAAACAACATCGGAAGACAAGTTTTTTCTATCAAAATCTTGAGTTGCAAAGGTTAAATGCAAACAATATACCATTTGTGCAACAAAAACAGAATCCAGATGTGAAGAAATGAAACCATGCAAATATGGATGACCTCCTCCGGCATGAAAACACACATGCTCTGTCACAAACATTTTTTTTATACAGTATATTGTATCCCCAACCCCGAGGAGATATACAGACACACACATATATCTGCATGCATACAGCCACAAAACTGAATGTATCAGGTGCAAGGACAGAGATATGATTAAAAAAATTTCAAAATTCAATTTCAAAATTTAAAAAGAGAAGGCACTGGCCGATAACAGACAACCTACAAGATCATGCAAATTCCACACAGCAGAATGATTAACTCAATCCCAATTTTCAAAATTCATTAAAAAAGAACCAAAATTGAGCTTTAATCCAATCAAATTATGAAATTCTGAGACACCCCACGTGAACAAAGCATTAATTAGAGCAAGAACAAATTTGAATCCAGGCAATCATCCAAAAGCAGAGAAAAAGTATATACCCAAAACAGAGGATAGCCGTTGGATATCATCAGCGGGGGGTATAACCCCGGCCCCACCAGACGAAAAGACTTCCTTGCAAGTCTCGTACAGCTTCTGAACCGGCGACATCTTCCGCTGACGCCGCCGGCACTTTCTGGTCTTGCTTTTCGAATTCGTCACCTCCGCCAATTCCAGAAACTCCTTATTGCCTTTGCGATTGGGCGCCACCATCTCAATCCCCATTCACACCCAAAATTCCCCCTTTAATGAAAACACAAAAACCCATTTGAAATAAATGAAATTTTCGATCTGGGTATTTCAAAAAACTCAAAAAAAATTCACACTTTCAATCTGGGTACATACCCAATTAAGAAAAACGTAAGAAACTGGATTAGAACTACAAAAAAACAAAGCAGGGGAACAAGGGAGGAGAGAGATAGAGAGAGAGAGTGGGGAGTGATGATAAAAGTTAGTTTGTACTGGAGAATGATGGATGGTAAAAGGAGGACATCGATGTGAAATCTGGCAGCTCTGTTGAAGGAGGAGAACTCCTGGAGAAAGAGGCAGAGGGTTGAATGGGTATAAAAGAAGGGGACAAAGGGACTTAGGGTTAGCTGAAAGAGAAAGACAGTTGGTTTTGGAAAGAGGGAGGGAAAACCAGGGGCCATGGTTTGGCATTCCGGTGGGCTATTCCAACAGCGGATTTTTATCCACTTCCCTCCTCTCTATCTTTCTTTGTTCTTCCCATGTTGCCCCTTCTTTCCCCATTTTTCACATCTCCACCACTACATATGAATTTTACACTAATATTTCTATTTGATTTTTCTTCTTTCTTTTTCTTTTCTTTTTATTTTTTTTAATTTTCAACTTTTCTTTCTACCATCCAACCTAGTTTTTTATAAGGAAAACTAATGAAAAGGGCTTGAAAACTTTGAGTTTTAATGATAAGGACAAAATAAAGGGTAAAGTGAATAGTACCAAGGTTGACTTTTTAGTGTAAAAATGTGGTTTTTCGTTAAAGTGAACAGTACCAGGTGTTTTTCGTTAAAGTTCCCTTTTTTATATTGTTGTGGTTTTCTGGTCTACATTGTGGAGAGAGAATACTTACCTCTGTATTTGGGTAATCCATAATTTGTCTGTATTTTTACACATGTTTATGAGAAATCAAACTTTATATAAGTCGCTACACACATATTATCGTCTCTAATTTTGTAATAAAGACACAATTTTCAAGTTTCTTTCCACTATGTAACGTAGATTTTGATACTGGAAATCTGGTTGTGGTTTCTGGTTTGCATTGTCGAAGGGGAGAAAACTACCTTTGGATTTGGTGAACGCCAAATCTACTTTATTTTTTTCACCTCTTCTTAAGAGAGCTGACTTTGTATAAGCCACCAAACACAGACCCGTTGTGCTGGATTTTGTAATTATTGTGCGCGAAATCACTGACATAGAAACCGATTCATTAATTTTTTTCAAAGTATTAACACAACGTGTCAGCTGTACTTTACAGTTATCACTTTCAATAAATAAAAAGGTGCATAATAAAGATACGATTTTGTTCGTATGTCTTTTATAGTTTAAACACTTGTAAATATGGATATAAATTAAATGAACACAACTTGTAAATATTGATAAATCATGTATAAGCAAGGTTTTTAATATTTTCGATCCTATTGAAATATCCGTAAAGTGGGGTTGCCGATATTCGAAAGTAAGGTAAAGCAATATCTTTCCACAACATCTTCAAAATTTCATGCGCATTTTGTCAATATTTAAAATTTTGGAAATTTTTTTGTATTTACAATATTAGGCAAAATTTTAGTAAAACTTTCTACGTGCGGACAACTTTTTTGGGTCAAATTATAATAAAGATTATTACATATTGTCAAATTTAATAGTAACGGATTCACTAGTCCATTCACTGTGTTAATACGCCACATAATTCTTTTTTTTTTAACGTACTTTTACCTTTCAAGGAAGACAAAAATTATAGGATTTGAATTGAGAATAAGATTAACATTCATCTAATATAAACTGTGCAATAAATATATAATCTACTTATCAAATATTACAATTTTTTTTAACAAATATATGAAAGATACTCAATATTAAATATATGCATGTAACTAGTTATACCTGAATTCTTAGAACTTTTTATTCTGACAAGCAATAAGATAATTGCTCTAAACTCATCAAAATTACAAGGAAATGATTTCAAACTTGAATGTAAAAAGTAGAGCACATTATTTTAGCTAGTTTTTAAAAATAATTTTGAAACATTATTAAATTCAAACAACTTACAACCTAAAATATTAAATAAATAAATAAATGTATTATGTCCATTTTATATTAAATGAGTTAAAAATAATAATTATTATTATTATATCCAAGGGTGATGATGTAATTTCAATTGAGCACATGAATTAGCTACGTGGAAGTTACTAATGTATTTGACAAGTCCATCAAGGCCATAAATATGGGAAGGGATTCTCTCCGAATAGCTTCCACCAAATCCATCAAGGACATGAATCTGAATATTTGAAATTTGATCTAACGACTACAAACAAGGGTTCATTTTAAAAGTTATAATAACTTTAGTCATTTGATCAAATTTCAAAGATCCGGATTTGTGACCTTGGTGGACTTGGTGGAAGGGATTCGGTGAAGATCCCTTTTCCTAAAATATTATAGTGAAAATCTATACTAATTAATGAAATCTTCTTTGTCAACCAAAAGATGGTGAAAAGACAAATTAGTCTTCTATCACACAAAAAATGATGGGCAATAATGTAATTTCATATGTCCAAAATTTACTGTTTTTTATTGAAGCATCACCTACAGGTGGTGTTAAAATACCTCTCATATTAAAAAAAATTAAAAAAAAAACTTCTCATTCCTCCCACGTTCTCTCTCTCTCTCTTCCCTCTCTCCTTCTCATTTTCTAAAAAATGTGTTCATACACACGAAGTGTGTAGGCAAATGCTAATAATAACTTAAAACCTCCCCAAAAGCTATATCTTTTCCAAAAGCAAAACAATTACCACCCAAAAATATTACATCCGAAATGATATTTTCTGGTCATCATTTATATAATTATAAATATCTATTACCTACTCCAAAAGCTATGTATATCAGTCTATCACATCTAAACAAAACAGTCTCTCCTCTTGCATTATATTTTGTTGATTATAACAAGATTGAAAAGGAAACTCTAAGTACACAATTAAGTTTAATAAGCAATATTCGATACACCATGTGTAATAATATAATTAGTTAAACATTTAAAAAAAAATTCAATCAATTGTATTATTATAATTGGTGTATCATTGGTGTGGGCAACACACTGAAATTTTTTCGATGTGTACATACTGTTATCTTTTTCAAAAATTATAGTTTTCTTTTCATTTTTGGATGCCTACCATGTACCAAATAATGGTACACCGTAGAATGCGAAGGTACACAACAAGATGTTCTTGATTAGGACCACAACAAAACCTTGTAGGCCTAGGAAGATTTTTTAGTGTGCTCAAAATATGGGTGTAGATGTCTCATCATACAAGTAGAGGTACACTTAAAAAAAAAAACACCTTACCTCCATTTATATAATAACATATGGCATATTTGCCGGTATTCTAGCGCATTAAAAAATTTCTAGGAGGCCTACAAAAATTAACAGATATGCATGAAGATACACAACAAGAAGTTCTCGATTAGGACCACAAAACCTTAATTAACTTTTTAGTGTTTTGTTCTGCCTTTGTATTGTACGTTCCTTCTGTCATTTTATATTTTCCCTATTTTTTTTCTTTTGGCATCTTCTCTATACATGCTTGGATTTGGAATGTATATGGATGGATACTTTCCCTGGATAAAAGTCTATATTTCTTCCTTAAATTATCGATGTATTGATTAAGGATGCATCATGTTTAATCCCTTTAAGCACACCTTTAATTATTGACGAAATTCTAACCATAATTGAAGGGGGTCTTGACTAATTTCAGGCTTTGCTTGTTAAGCAAGGGTTGACTAAGTGATCACACTCAAGAGGCCGATTAAGGGATTAACGTGGGAGGAATTTTCGACTTCCTGTTTATTCATGCCTTTATTTCAGTGCATGTAATACAATATGAATAGACAACGAGTTTATATTTGAAGAAAAATACAAGGGTTGTCATATGCTTGACATTCTCACAATATCACATTACAATTTCTTACTAAACGTAAGCATGAAGTATGGAATGAGAAATTAATTAAAAAGAGAAATTAAGGAAAGTAGTAAACTACATATCTTATATTGGTTTGCTTGTGTATAGGAAAACAAAACTTTTGAAGCATGTTATTGTGCATTCTTAAGCTATGAAGAAAAATGAAATGTATACGCGCAACACGCATCAAGTGTTATATATGTATATTATTTGGATGTAGAGAAAAATCCGGAGGTCTCAAAAAGATGAGGGATAGAACTCTTGGGAATCACTCAATCAAGGGAAACAAAGCTCGCTTGACATTGCTAATCATGAATTCATTAAACACGACCAAGCCAAATGCTTGTTTTTTAAAGGGAAAATCAGTCTCTTCTTAGATAATTTAATTATTATGCACTGCATCATGTTTCATATATATATAAAATCAATTCCTAATTTTGCATGTAAAATATTCTAAACATAAAGCCTTTGCAGAGCTGCATGGGCATGGCGCTGTTGGACCCTGTAAGAAATGAGACCGTTGACGGAAGGAATAACTGATAAGCACCACCAGCGACGTACGTAGTTGGGCGGCAGTTATATCAGTTTATGGTGTAAGCAATGACCACAGCATCCGATATGTAACTCCATGCCTCCTCATTCATCGCTATCACAATATCTGAGACTCTAACGTCATACAAGTAATTGCCCATTTCTAGTTTCATTTCGTTTTCTTGTTCCATACGGTTCTTGTTTGAGATGTACTCGGCTCGTCGATCGTCCCTAAGGTCAAGGCGACCAAGGCCGATCTAATCAGTTTTGACATCAATCTCTTGAAATCATGTGTATAGGGAAGCTAGCGTTATGACAGATGCCACAATTACCATCGTAAATCCAGTCGAAGGGACTTACTTATGGGATCATACAGTTCCTTCTACGACTCAAAATGCTTTTAACTTTTATTGTATTGGCTTGGGGTGCGAATGAAGCTCCAATTTTTATTATGTATCAAGTAATGTTAGAGAGATCACATTGGTGTATCACAGAACATGATAAATGATACATGTAACTAAAATTTTATGAATAAACTCATTAATTGATATGACATGTTGTGCCTCCTTAAATGAAGAGGGTTTTTGGAGTGAGGAATTTTCAAGCTCTTCATCAAACTTTTCGTTTGGGTTAACATTCTTTTTGGATTGAGTGGAATTCTTCGTGGGCAGTGCATTTTCTTTATAATGAATTTTCTCAGTTGACTTGGTGTTTATTGGTTGATGGGGTAAATTGTTGTACCATTCTCTCTTTCTTGCATATCTGGTTTCACACACTTATTGTGAAGAAAATCATGTGGTACATTGTTTATAAACTATATTGTTGACCATATGTTGGTGTTCATTGGTGGGAATTTTTTTCCATAGTGTGCAGTTGCGGTTTTTGCTCATAATCTTTTAGGACTTCCGAATTTTCATTTATGCTACGAGTTGTCTTAATCGATTTTTGTTTCTAATATTTTTCTACTTCTTGTTAGGGTATAGCTTTATATCCCCTATAACTTATCGTATCTTTATTTTATTATTCTTCAATAAATTCACATTAATGTTTTTTTTTCCATAATAGTAATATTAGAGTAAAAATGACATTAATAATTTAATTAAAAAATATGATCTCCGTAGCAATTTTCGCATGGGGTGTGTTATCCACACATCCCATTTTACTTCTCACACACCCCTTGATAATTTCTGTCTGTTGATCTTCTTCAATTCATCCGATCTGACGGCCGAAAATTAAAAATATGTGTGAGAAGTAAAATGAGATGTGTGAATATCACACCCCTTTTCGCATGTATCCCTTTATTTGTTATACAAAAAAGTGAGGGCATACATGGTCCGTATGGATGTCATGTGGCCACACCTACCAAATAATATGGCAAACGGCTTTGAATAATGGCGCGCACTGGTCACGTGGCAAAAAAATCTGGCGGATGACTTCCACATGGAAAACCTCGCAGGTCACGTGGTCTATACGTTTGGTTTTACGTGGCACACAGCCAAAACTATATGTTTGGTATTACGTGGCACACAGCCAAAGAAGAAGAAAAACAAAGGTTTTGAGATCAAACCGGGGAGAGACCACCACTATATATATTTGCTTTGGCATTTTTAAGAACACTACTACCTGACTGCTGCAAATTTAGCAGTATCTCGTGCTTTTACGTAATCATAAATGGCCATGAGTTTAATTTGTATTTATAATTCTAATTATTAAAATACGTGTTCATGTGTAATTGATAAATGTAAGAGCTGCAACAGCTAAGTAGTGTGCCCTTTTTAATATGATATCCGATCTGATATTGTGCACTTGTTTTAAGAAGATGCTTGACAGCACTAAACAAGCTTTGTTATGATTAAAATATAATTAATTACCTTAAACTCGAGATTTGAATTCGATTTGTACAACCATTCGAGATATATTTTAAAAGAAAACTAATGAAAAATGTTTGAAAACTTTGAATTTTAACGAAAATAACAAAATAAAATATAAAGTAAATAATACAAAGATTTACTTTTTAATGTAAAATATAATTTTTCGTTAAAATTCACATATTTTAATTAGTCACACCAAACGCAATGATTGGGGGATTTTTGTGCCTTCGTTGCCAAGTCTGAGATGTGAAAATTATTTGCATAAACTAATCGTCACCATGTTGTTTAATTACTTCTTTACGAGAGAGAGAGAGAGAGAGAGAGAGAGAGAGAGAGTTAGTCTCATACATGGTGGTAATGTACTGTGTTTGTGGTGGCGGGTTCACAAAATATTATTGCAGGGTTAGTAAGAATAAAATGCAACGGACAAACATTTTTTAATAGAATAACATGCAAATTTCGTTGATTTTTGGTGCCCTGAGATCATTTACCAAATCATATTACACGCTTGTCGACAGATGTCAACAACTTTCGATAAAGCATGTCTACTGATGTCAATAGTTTTGAGCGAGCATGCATGCGGATGCCGACATATGTCAAGTAAGTCTATCTACATATGCCTATAGTAACGCATCAAAAGCATGAGTAGCATCTACCCTACGCAATTCAGAGTAGTCGGAGGACAACTTTAAAGACATCTCAAATTTTCAAAAAGCATCACTTAACTCTTCCACATGAAATTTCTGAGATTGGGAGGGAAAAGGGGTTTCAGCTGTTGTTGGGGTAAAAAAAAAAAGGGTGTGCTATCCACACACCCCAAATTATTTCTCACACACCCCTTGTTAATTTATGTCCGTTGATCTTCTTCAATTCATCCGATCCGACGGTCGAAAATTAGAAGAGTGTGTGAGAAGTAAAATTGGGTGTGTGGATATCACACCCAAAAAAAAATGGTTCCTCAATTCAAGGAAAGTGGAGATGACGGTGGCAATTAAAATCCACGGTGAAGATTAACCAAGAAAATCTATACCATTCATTTTTTTTAAACAAATAAAAAAATGAATTAAATCAGAAAAATTAAAGAACCATGATGCTGGAACATGTGAGGAGTTGCCCATTTCCTCCAACGTGCAAAAGGGAGTTGGTGAAAAACTACCCACTTTCTCACCCCACTCTTCTTGTCACCCTAAGTCTTTAAAATGGGAGATTGACTGCAAAAGCGAGGGGGAGAAATTGACAAAAAAAGAGACAAGAAAGAAGAGCACAATAGGAGAGGCAAAGCAAGAGAACAAAAGCAAAAGAGAAACAGAGGAAAAAAAGGTGAAGATATCAAATGCTACACTTAAGAACAAAGAGCAGGAAAGGCTACAAAGCATTAAAAGGTATAAATCTATCCTTCGAAATCTTTCTTTGTTTGGTTTCTCTTGACTTTGTAGGAAACCAAAAAAAAAGCAATTTGTTTCTTCAACCTCTCCCATCCCCGTCGCTGCCGTTAGTCCTATGAATTTCTTAGGGGTGGTCTAAACCACCCCATGAAGTTCTAATCAATCTAAGTGATCCGTTCCCCGCCGCTGCCGTCAACTCCATGAATTTTTTGTGGGTGGTCTAAACCACCCATTGAAGTTCCAACCAAGTCTAAGTGATCACTGCACTGCAGCAACCAAACTGCAACACAACCGCTCTTCAACTGTTGTCTCTGGCAGTCATTCGGAAGAAGCCCAAGAGCAGTGCAATCCACAATCCGAGGACGGTGAACCAAGCGATGTAGTTAGGCACGCGGGTCCAGACCATTAACAAAATCGACAGAGGCTTGAATAAGAAGATGGCAGCGGTGGTTAGTGTGAAGAAGTTAAAGAAGGCAAAGACTCGCAACTTGCTTTTACATTTTCATTAAACAATATGAAAGCAAAGACTCGCTGTTCTGTAATCTATTGAGCAAAAGATAAAAGTCAACAACAAAAAGAGAAAGAAAGCAAACATGGTGACAAAGTGACAGAGATTCTAAAACCAAGAAAAGGAAAGAGGAAAAATGGATGACTCCATTACCTTTACTAGGTAGTCTAAAAACTCAAAGGAAAGACAAGTCAAATAAGTCTTTTTCACAATGAAAAAAGGTCCAACTTTCATGCTTTCAAAGTCCTATTTCAAATAGGATTGAATTCCTACGAAACCTATTGGAGAAGGAAGGTGCAAAGGAAGAGGAAAAGTAAAATACCTCTCACGTGAGTTTATCACAAGCATGGCCTCCATGAAGTTAAAGTTAAAGATGGAGCAAGAAATGTTGAGACAAAAGATATGGTACCGGGCCAAAATCAGACACGGAGTAAAGTGGAGGACGTAAATCACTTCAAATACTGTAGATATGAACCATCTCAAAGCACGATACTCGATGGACTTACTCTACATTAAATTTAATTGATCAAATTCCCGAAATGGCATAAAGCCGATACAAATTGCATGAAGTCGCTCCAAATTCAAATGGCACGAAGCCGTATCAAATCCCAAAAGGCATGAAATCGAAGAAAAGTCTTAAATGGCATGAAGCCATGTCAAAATTCAAATGGCACAAAGCCACATCAAGTCTCAAATGGAACAAATCCATGACAATTTACAAATGGAACAAAGCCGCTTCAAATGGCTCGAAGCCGTATTAAATACCAAATGGCACGAAGCCGCTTGTATCGCTCCAAGGGCTCAAAGTCCTTGCCCGCACGAGTTAAAACTGCATAAAGCATCAAAAGCTTCAATGGCTTAAAGTCATCGCTCGCACGAGCTATAACTGCATAAGGTATCAAATGCTCCAATGGCACAAAGTCTTCGCCCTCACGAGCTGAAACTGCCCAAGGCATCAAATGCTCCAATGGCTCAAAGTCCTCACCCGCATGAGCTAAAACTGCACAAGGCATCAAACTCCTTGCCCGCACGAGCTAAAATTGCACAAGGCGTCAAACCCCAACAAATACATAAAGAACTACAAGTGACTTGATCCCTCAACGAGGGTATGTAGGCAATCTAGGGCTCGACCTAGGTGCAATCGCAAAATCAAATAAACACCCAAATCCCCAAGTTACGATTTATTCATGTTGGAATCAAAGGTTTTTCCTTTGTAACGAAGGATTGTAATTAATAGACGCATAGTCTATAATGGGTCGAACTCAAATTAATAAAACCCTTTTCGAAAAAATGAATAAGGGTAAAATTGTGTCGAGTGAATTATTTATTTACATATTATGTACAAATTTTGTTCAACAGCTAGCCCATCTTGTCTTAAAGTGGATCGGCCTCTGCGTGTTTGGTCGTTGAGTTTACTCTATATTTGTTGTGTTCATGTTAATGTACATGTTGATCAACATGCTAAAAACAATACAACGAAAGAAGAGATAGATATAGTATTCATATAGGTGTGGTCATGTATTATGTTCAGGTTGCCCTAAGTATATTATGTCCCCTTGTTATGATACATCAAAAAATAATAAAAAGATAGCACGACAATATAATAACCCAAGTTATTTATAAAGAAAATAAGAAAAAGTTATCATATTAATACAATATTAGCTTAACAATTAACAATGTCTTCATCGTGTTAATCGTGTAGATAGTTGGTCTCCTATTTTTTGAGTTGTGTAACATTTCCACAACCTTATCTCATTCATTCCAACTTATGTTGAATTCTTTAACTACTAATCACAATTAGACACGTATACATAAATGATTACTTTTTGAGTTAATCGCTCACACAAGATCACAATGTGACACAATAACAAACACGTCTGGTATCATTTTAGGTAAGTATAAAACAATTATGCATATATGTCAAATAGTTATTTGCGAATAAAAGGAAAAGATGATAAACTTATGGAGACATTTTTCAATGTGTTCGAACCAGAGGGCGGTGTGCCATATGTTATTATACAAGTGGAGGGAAGATTTTTTTATTTTTTTTTCAAGTTTCCCTCCATTATATAATGACATATGATATATGTGCTCGAATTCTGGGCACACAGAAAAATCTCTCTGACTTATCTCCTGTCCTTTACCTATTTGGGCGTGGGCCCAACTAGCCTTTCAATGCTCTTAAGACAACTACTTGGACCCAACTATGGGCTCATCAAAGGCGGACACAGACAATTAGCTGGACCAGGTTGTATTACTGAGGCCCAATAAAGTCCATGGCAAACGAAGCCCCAGAATATCACCCGCCAAGGGCCACCCGGCACCCGCCAACCGAAAAGGGTTTTTGGCAATTACGTAAAACAAGAAGGGCAACCTCGTAATTCCACAACAGCTAATAACGTACCAGATTTGTTTCTCTGAATCTGGATTGGTACCACTGCATTCGAGCTCTAATCGCCAATCATCTTCTCTTCTTCTTTAAACCTGCAAAATTTCCAGATTTCAGCTACCGCCTGCAAATCGCTAGGGTTTCCATTGATTTCGCTGCAGAAGGGGGTTTCTGGTTCCCCAATCGTCCCCTTCCTCTCTCTCTCCCTCTCCCGCGAGACCTTCAATTTTGCGGATCGTGCAGTGGCAGATCGCGCAAATTTTCGAAATTTCGGCGAAAATGTACGGATTCGAAGCGATGACCTTCAACATTCACGGCGGGTACTTGGAGGCCATAGTGCGGGGTCACCGCTCCGGCCTCCTCACCGCCGCCGATTACAACAATTTGTGCCAGTGCGAGACCCTCGACGATATCAAGATGCACCTCTCTGCCACCGAGTACGGTCCCTACCTCCAAAACGGTGCGTTTTTTATACATCTCTTTGTAATTTCTTCATTTCGTTGAGCCCTCTGGCTGTTTATTGAGGAAAGGAACACAATTGGGACTGAATTTTGGATCGTACGCTTAGATTAATGGACTAATCCAGCCCTTCGATCTGAAATTTAGGTTGTATTAGGGCTTAAATTTCGAGTTGGTGCCATTGATTTAGAATTAGTAAGAGCAATACTTTGCGATCGAAATCTTAGTGATTTACTAAAGGTATGATTTTGAATGCGCAAATTCTGCCAGTAGGTGAATATATTAGGGCGCATTAGTGAGGGATTTGAATTTGTATTTTTAGGTTAAATTGTTAGAAGAAAATGTTAAGAACACATGAAAAGTTTGATACTTTTCTGTCATGGATTGAAATAAATCCTAATGTTTAAGTGATTTAGAGTGGAGTTGATATATCACTCTGTATATCTGCAGTTGTATTAACTATGACAATTAAGGTATTCCAATATTATGTTCGTGATATGAACTGTGTAAATGCGAAACTGAAGAGGAAACAACACGCTGGGCTTACTGGAAAACGGATGGATCTTTAAGATAATTTTGGTTAATTTAACCTTTTACTAGTAATACTTTGGGTAACATATGAGACACAAGGTAGCAAGTGATATTTTGAGAGTATCTATTCGAAACAGGAAGAGGGTTTATGAGCGTATATTTCATGTCTTATACATGCATGATCATTTTTAACTTATAAACCCATATATTGGTCTCTCTCTCTCTCTCTCTCTCTCTCTGTGGTCTATTATTGTTCTTTGCTTATCTGGGGATTTTCTTGCAGAACCTTCCCCATTGCATACAACTACAATTGTGGAGAAGTGCACTCTTAAATTGGTTGATGAGTATAAGCACATGCTATGCCAAGCTACAGAGCCCTTGTCAACCTTTTTGGAGTATATTACGTATGTACCTGCCATATTTTCTGTTTGGTAATTTGAGTTGTGTTTATTAGAATACTAGAAAAGTGTTGAAAACATAAACCTGATTCGGGCCTTAGCCTGGGTCGGTACTCAGCATATAACATTAGGCCACTGCTCCGGCAAGGCTGGAGGATCTCTATGATGTGTGAAAATTACAATCTTAATTATCTAGGTACTTATCAGTATTTAATTTTAGCTTTAACTGGGGAGTTTAATGTTTCTTATCCTCATCCAGATATGGTCACATGATAGACAATGTTGTCCTGATTGTTACTGGAACCTTGCATGAGAGAGATGTCCAGGAACTTTTGGAAAAATGCCACCCCTTGGGCATGTTTGACAGGTATTGTCATTTTCATAGAGTTATGTATTCCATTTTCTTTGATTTATCCTTTTTTCCTCTTAAGTATTTTCTACGACTTGGACATTCTTATAAATCTCATCTCCTTCTCGTGTTTTCTCATCAGTATTGCCACCCTGGCTGTTGCACAGAATATGCGGGAGCTTTACAGATTGGTGCTTGTTGACACACCACTTGCTCCCTACTTTTCTGAATGCATTACATCTGAGGTAAGATTTAGTGATCCTATACCATTATTTTCCAATGGGTTAGTATTTGATTGTTGTGGAAGGTTTCTGATATGTATTCGTCCTTCTTGTTTCCAGGACCTGGATGACATGAACATTGAAATCATGAGGAACACTCTTTACAAGGCATACCTGGAAGACTTTTACAGGTTTTGTCAGGTAAGTTTTGATTTCTAACTCGAGAGTATGCATGTATTTCCATCTGTGAAGTTTTCCATTTAAATATTTTGTCATTTTTCATAAATTTGCTTTTGATCTTTTGGACAGAAACTAGGTGGTGCCACAGCGGAGATCATGTCTGACTTACTTGCTTTTGAGGCTGACAGAAGGGCTGTCAATATTACCATAAATAGGTAAGCTAATGCTGAGGTGTCAACAAGTTTTCTTATGTCGTACTTTTGGAGGTCTTAACCATTCTTTTCATGGCCTCATGCTATTTGTTCACACCCTGCAGTATTGGAACTGAGCTTACTCGAGATGATCGCAGGAAGTTGTACTCTAGCTTTGGTTTACTGTAAGTTCTTCGGCCATCCTGATTTGTTGATGACTTGTAAATTATGTTATATTTTGGATTGCCATCACTGACAACTGTTTGCTTATTTCGTACAGCTATCCCTATGGCCATGAGGAACTTGCTGTTTGTGAGGACATTGATCAGGTATGCTGTGTGCTGCATTTACTTTTATTTCTTTTCCAAAAATGATACTTTAGATATTGCTCCATCTTCTTGTGAAGGCCTTCTGCTTATTTGGGGCAAGACTGAGTGAATTAAAATTTTACGACATTGTTCATGTTCTCTGTGTAACATCATCAGTATGAATATATTTCTCACTTCCTTCCATCACTGTCCTAGATTCTGTTACATGCTAATATCAGTTGATTAGTGTATCTCTTAACGTTATCACATTGTAGTATGGTTTCGCCTAAGCTGACAACGTGTTTGTTGTTGTAGGTACGTGGTTGCATGGAAAAATATCCTCCTTATCAGTCTATTTTTTCAAAACTATCCTATGGCGAAACCCAGATGCTTGACAAGGCATTTTATGAAGAGGAGGTGAAAAGGCTTTGCTTAGCATTTGAGCAACAGGTTCGTTTTGCAGTTACTTTGCAGCCATGTGTATTCGTAATCTACTTCAGTATTCCTCAGTTCTCCATTCAGTCACTGAACACTTCTATTTCTCCTCTGAACTGCAGTTCCATTACGCTGTTTTCTTCGCATACATGAGGTTGAGGGAGCAGGAGATCAGAAATTTGATGTGGATATCTGAGTGTGTGGCTCAGAACCAGAAGTCCAGAGTTCACGACAGCGTGGTCTTCATATTTTAGTCGGATTGGGACTCAGAACACACCATTACAGATGATCCTTCGTTCTTTCGCATAATCTTCTGTAAATCTCCTCCCCATCATATCCCCGAACGAATTGTAGAGATGGGTGCAGTTGCGTTGTTTGCAATATCCGGTGTTCCTTCCTAATAAGCACTTTTGCATATATTATTCCGGTCGTTTTTACATAGAGGGAATATGTCATGTTCTGAAATCGAGCATGTTACAGTTGTGAGGATAAATTGAATATATATATATATTGCAATTTGAGAGCTACTATAGTAGCAGTCTCGTAGTGAGTTTATAAAATTTGTCCTCATTTGGGATTTTTGCTTCTCCGGAAATCACTTATGGTCATAGGTGTCTCTGCCAGAAGTTATTTTGTTGTAAATGCCCTGAAATTTAGAAAGCACACAAGTGCTTTTTGAAAAAGCATTTAACGGGTACTTCTTAGAAACAAACAACTATAAAATACAAGCACTTTTATTTTTCTTCCGTCAAATAAATTTACAAGATCTTTTGGCAATTTCAGATGGAATCTTAAAAAGAAAAAATTTTCAGTGTCAGAATGCATTTAGGTACACCAAGTGTCGTATTACAATTAGTTAAAAATTTCTTTTATCAAGTTTCATTTAATTGAATTATTACATTCGGGAAAATTTTATTTGAATCCATATAATCTCTTTTTACACTCAACTTATTTTCTACACTCATATTACTTTTAACTAATCTATTAATATTTCTTTAAACCCAAATTTATGTCCTAAACTACCCTCACAAACTCAATTCAATATGTAAATTTATATTTACATATTATTGGAGGTAGGTTTATTGATAAATTTTAGTTTCATCATCTTGTACTTGATGATAATTATGCAATAGGTTAAAATGTATGAGTAATGTTATTTATATCATGTTTTGTACTACATTTCTATACCACCTTAGGTGGCATCTGATGTGGACAACCACATCATTTGAAAAATTTGCAAAACCAAAGGAAAGTAAAGAAAAAGACTCCTCATATATCACAATCATCATTTAATTAACTAGTTTTTCTTAATTACTCGTTAGGAAAGAGAAAGATTACTCGTATTCTACAATCATCATTTAATTAACTAGTTTTTCTTAATTATTAGTTTATTAAATAATGAACTAAATTTAAAAATCTGATTAATTCAAATGATGTGGCTATCCACATCAGATGTCATCTAAAGTGGTATAGAAATGTAATACAAAAACATGGTATAAATACCATTATTCAAAAAGTATTATTCACGTTTAAAATTTAAGTTGGGTGTAGAACAAAGTTATATGGATTTAAATAATTTTTTTCTTACATTTGAGGTACGAACCGTGTTTCCGACGCACCAAAAAATCTCTTCACAAAAGTCTTTCGTAAGTTGGTCCAGTCAAAACTTTAACATAACTCCTTCGTGACAAAACAGTTAAACGGCAACATTTTTACCGTTCTCTACCGTTCTGAGTTTCCCACCAACTTGTAAACTCTTCACTCCCAAATCCCAACAGTTAAGGCTTTGATTCATTTCCGACCACCACCTCCGCCGATGAGCCAAAAACTCCCCGTTTAACTAACACAAAGATTTTAAAGCCAAAACAAAAAAAAAACAGTGTCGTCTTCTTCCCAGAAGCCAACCTCCTCTGCAACTTCCACCGCCGGACTAATACTACGACACCTCTCCGTCAAAAATAATATTTAACAACCGGGATTTGACTGCGCCGTTCGCGGAAGCTTAGCTGCCACGGCTCATTAATGTTCCTGTATGGGTGGGCAAAATTTCAGCCGGTAGGGGCAGTTTTTCAGGTCTGGGTGGGCAGATGCCCCCTGCCATTGAAATGATCATGAAGAACTGTACTAGTACTGTAAAAGTATACCTTTGAACTGCTGTGCTCAGTTTGCAGGAAAACCCCATTAATTGTTTTCCAAAACTTACATGATATCCTCTGCCAAATCTGGGAAAAAAATCACCACCATTAAAATCCAAATCTTTCCAAATCAGTGTTACTTCTACACTGCAGTAAAAAAGAGTGCAGAGAGCAGGACTTAGTTGGTTTGATCCTCAGCCGTTTGATCAGATTGACGGTTCAGATTTCAAGTGGACTGCACACTTCTTATAAATGTTGCAGTGGAACTGTGGAAGTCATTACAGCATACTTGAAGAGTAAGCAAATATTCGATGGAAGAAATTGGGCCATTCTCTTCACCATTTCTGCAGCAGCAGATGAGTATGCAACGGAGGGGTAAGTCGCGGTTGCTGCCGCCGCCGGCGACGAGCATCAAGGACCTGAATGCGGATACGCTGGGGCAATGCACCAGCTCCATTAGCCTCCAAGACCTCTCCAACTTTGCCGTGACCTGCAAATATCTCAGAAAAATGGCATATTCTGACGCTATTTGGGAGCGGTTGTTCAGGTACTTCTTCTACTCCTTTTTGTTCTTGTCAAGAAAAAATTTGAATAAACATCACATAGACTACCAGGGGTGTGCGCAAATACCACATGAACTGAAGATATTTCGTTTGGCACGACGAGTATTGGTGCGATTTCTAACGGAGATTGACACATTTACACTAGAAGTAGAGTATTAGTTTAAGCTGACAAATTTTTTAGCTTGGGTGGTATTTATGCAAGTTTCCCAATTTTGTATTTCTTTCATTTGTTCAAAGAAATAAAACTTTCTTTGCAGGGAGCGCTGGCCCCAGAAAACACTACCTTCTGCCATCTCTATAACTTCGGGATTTAGAGAAGCCTATTTATCTCGGCGTATGGATGGGCTGCAGTTCAAGTTTTCCGATCCTTTCACTTTGCAGATGAACACCAACTCAAATCCTTTCGACCAAGTATTATTGACCGAGAAAGATTTAATCTTCTCTCAGGTATATATAGATATATATATATATATATATATATATATATATATATATATATATATATATATATATATGATCATATTACATCACATTCTTCCGTGTATTTGAATAGCTGAGCGTTTTAACTTTGTTTCGTTTTTTTTGTTATTGGTTGATTGTTGTTAGGGTTCACTGATACGCATGATAAGGCCTGAGGATTGGTTAAGTAGAGGACCCGTCACTCTTAGTGATCACAGTGAAAGAATCACTTGCATGAGGTTGGTTGTGTGCGGTTTTCCCTCGCTATGCCTTATTATCTGAGCATTTTAACTTAAGCTTTTGGGGGCGCTTACAGAGCTCTTGTGTTCCACTTGATATACATTGGTTTTGAGTTCTAGTCGTTGTCTAATGATTTTTAACTCGATGACACACTGTTTATCAACTAAATTTTCTCGGAATGTTCAGGTTTTTTTAACCCTAAGAACCTTGACATAAATTGCAGGTTGTTTCCACTGAATGAAACATCTTTGTATCTACATAAACTATATAAACCGGAGAAGGTTTTAGTAACTTCAAGCGATGATAGTTCCATTCGGCTATGGAGGAAGGTGTGCTCTTAATCTTTTTTTTCTAAACAAATCTATCAAATATCTGTTTCTTTAAGTTTTCCTATATAGTACATGTGATTTCCTAAACCAATATTGTCACAGGGTTATTGCTGGCGACAATTTAGGGGGCATAGTAGCCAAGTTACAACCCTCTCAGATAAATTGTTAGGCAATGGAGCCGGAAAAGTATTTGCAAGCGGAGGGGAGGATGGCACGGTTCGCCTTTGGTCTCTTAGCTTTTTCAGGAAACAGGGCAAGCATTCTTTGGGGACTTTCTTCGGGCATAAAAATCCCATCCAGTTGATGTCAGTTTCCATGTATGAGTTCTTTCCTTGTAATGATATGGACTCATTTGAAAATGTTTCTTGTGATTTCGGTGACACATTTTACTCCATAGTAATCGTATTCATTTTGGTCTTACTTGTAGGGACAACCCCTCTCACTTGGTAACGATTTCGAGAGATTCTAAGGTACCCTTAGTTTTGTAAATCCATTCAACTATGGTTCTTAAGCAATCCGGTCATCCTCTTGAAAAATTATGTTATTTTGCCATTGCCTTTTTGATGATTGATTACTGTGGTTTTTAACAGGTGATGGTGTGGGATACGGAGGCAGCACTGCTTGCCAGTTCTTCGTTTGCCGGTGGGGCGACTTCTGTTCTCGGTTACCCTATAGGCATCAAGTGTCATGAACATCTAGCCTATGTTGCTGCTGGTTCCTCTGTGGTAGCAATCGATTTGAGGACGATGCAGAAAGTTGTCATTGCAGCAGCAGGTGCAATTCTGTATTCTTTTCAAGCAATGCCTTCCAAATCTTTATTCTGCGTAGGCAGCAATGGCAGGTACGACGCATAGAATTCAATTCCCTTGGTTTCATTTATTTTTAATGCCCGTGTTTCGTTTGAGGTCAAAAACCATTTTATACAACTCCAAGTTCATTGGTCTTGTGTGCAGAGCGATGCTTTACGATACAAGGAAGAACTTGGGCACCTTGAATTCAGAACCAATAGTGGTAGATGGTGGACACGGAGGGCCAGTGACGTACTTGCACATGGATCCCTACAAAATAGTTACAGGAAGTCCGGTGGATACGCATTTTAATGTTTTGGACGTCAACACTGGTGCACTGATCAATTCCTTGACATGTATTGAATATGGAACAAATAACAGCACAAGGTGCTGTGCCCTGGCTGTCAACGGGAGTCGAATTGTTATTGGTAGTGTCAACGATGTTGAAGAAGTCGGATGTCTGCTCTTTAGAGACTTCGCCAATGCAAATCGGATGTCTCCTCTTTAGGGACTTCGCCAATGCTTCTTGTCCTGTCTTTTTTTCCAAGGATGATCATGTTGAAAAGTTCTGAAATCCAAAAACAAAGGAGAACGGATGAAACAAAAACTTGAAAGCGTATTAGTCTCAGTCTAATAGTCTTATAGATTAAAATGAGGTGAGATGGAAAATCAAAAAGAGTTTGTACACTCGATGTAATTGAGAATATTACATGTAAGCAATGCTTTACGTGGTTTAATTTACAACGAAATGCAGCACCAAATCTCATGCTATTTACTTTTGATGCTCCATTTCTGCTATTTACAAGTATGAACAAGTTCTGTTTCGTTTCGTTTGTGTCTAAGAAAAGAAACATTTCGAGTCTGAGGCATCCGCTTGTGTTGATTGACTACGCGAAAATCGAGCTTGTAAAGCTATTCCATGTAAAGTCTCCATCAGTGTTGGAAGAGCTAACAAAAGGGCTGCCACCAATTCCGTTGTAGATTATTCCACCGAACTCATCATCGCTATCAGCCTGCGGTTGGTTCTTTGGTTCTTCACCGTCAGTGCTATCATCCTCCGAGAAACTTGAGTTCTTCTGAACCAGTTCTCTGAATACTGAAGATTGGAGGAGTAGGCCAAGCGCGGTGGGAGAAGATGATTTGCTGCTGCTGATAACTTCTTGCTTTCGAGGAGAGTGTACGTAATCAGAGGCAAAAGGATTTGTGAGTGAGAAGGGAGATTCCTCGGTTGTGATGTAGCTGCTGGCCGCGAATGGTGTATTCTTGGGCTTTGTGACTGCCTCTGGTACCTGTGGAGTAGCTATCACGTTGTCTGCTCTTGGCTTCAACCATGTTATGTAAGAACTCAAGTCAAAGTTGGTCACGGCATTGATCCCTCTGTACTCAATTGCTGCAATGTCATAGGCACGAGCTGCTTCCTCTTGCGTACCTGCAACGCGATAAAGGCACATTTCTTAGTAATTGGAAACTCCTTTTTCATTATATTTTCCTGATACAAGCGATATTTGGAGAGAGGTGGATTCGAACACAAATAATGAGATAACTCACCGTAAGTGCCAAGGTAAAGGTACTTATTTCCAAAAACTCTTCCAATTCTCGCTTCCCATCTACCGTTGTGATGGTGCCTGCAAAATATTCATCAAACAGCTCTTCAGACACTTTCTTCATTAGTAATATTTCGCAGGATTTGATTCGAAGATCATCGTAATTTTGAGAATTTTACCTTGCAACTCCTCTGTACTTCGATACACCTCTTGAAAATCCACTGCTCTTTCTGAAACAAAGGAACAAATAATTCTTTCAGGAAACTATTAAACGAAAATCCTCGGTGAAAGTCTTTCTGCGAAAAGATGTTTGAAGATGTTACCTTCTTAACGAGGCCAAATACTCTTCTTTTGTCACAGATTGCATGATCTCGATTTCGTTGTCGTAGTCAGATATCTGTAAGCAGAATCATCAAGGTTTAAGATCAGATATTTTACGTTAAAATTCTTAAGCTTTTCTGAATATAAACTCGACAGACTACGTAAAATTCGTACCGGAAAGTTGGTGAAAGTCGATGCTCCCCAGTACTTAAGTGCAGCTAGATCATATGCTCTTGCAGCAGATTCTTCTTCATCGTAAGCTCCAAGATAAACTGCTCAGTCCAAATAGTCCATTCAAAAGCGCGATACGATATCAGTATCCAGGCGAAAAAAGAAATACAGGTAAAATGCGACGATGAAAGTCATAACCTACCTTGTTTCCCCTTCTTCTTCAGTGTTGAATTCCAAGATAGCTTGTCCCACAAGTGAGCTTCGAATCGACCAGTCCACCGATGCCTGCTGACACCGCGAAATCTCGAGCTTCTCTTTACTGTGGTGGCAGCAGAAGTTTGATCAGCCGGCTTTTGTGCCAACTGCTGCTGACTCTCTCTGTTGCCACCAACTGCAGGCGGGTCTCTTCTCCTTCTCTTGACACACCGGGCCGCCTCAGCCTCCGGATCTGCTGTGCTCAGATGGCGCCTCCCTGCGATCTCTTCATTCTTCACCAACATGAACTCCATCTCTCCAAATAAACTGCTCCCCTCGTCGTTATTAGATTCGTGGTGGTTGTCGATGTGGTTGCTTGTGCTGTAAGGAAGGATGTTGGAGTGTATATATAACTTGTGTGCTTGTTTTGGATGTATCCTGATTAGTTTTCCGTTGCCACAACTGTTTTGTAACAGAAAACAAAGGAGACGATGATCTCGGAGCATTCTGCGACAACATTTTTGTGTCCGTACTATGTTTGTTAAACCCCAAGACCCAAAAGTTCGATGTGGTTTTTGGATTTGAGTGTTAACAAACGCCAAAAGTGAACCCTAAAATCTAAGAATGCCTACGGATATGCCGATGTGGAAATTTGTAAAAGAAAGAATAGTGTCCACTATTGGAAACACCGATGCATTTTGTTATATAACTCCACGCTTGTCAATCAAACAAATGGTTGAGCTAGCCGCAATTAGATATCTAGCTCGTTTATTTATAAGAGTCGAACTTAATGTGTTGCAATTAGAAATATTACTAAATTGTGATGCTAATGATAGTGTTTGATTTTATGATGTTGCAATGTGAGTTGTGTTATTATTCGTGACGTGTTTATGTAAGTAAAGGTTCAAATACTTAGAATCGCTTACACACACCTTTATTAATTTTTTGTCATTTATTTTCTGCAATTCATTTGACCCGATGACCAAAAATTAAGATGAGTATTTGAAAAGCATTACCCTGTATAAAAACACTTAAAAGTGATTTTTTAAAAAGTACTTGTAAGTGGACTTACTGTAAGCACTTTTGAGTTTAAATTTCGACATCATTCTAGTAAACATATTTTTGGATTTTATTTTATTTTATATTTGATCAAAAACGCACTTTTAATACAAAAAAGACTTGTAAAGAAAAGTGCTTTTTGAATATTTTTTGCTCAAGTAAGTGCTTTCTGAACAGAAAGACCCCAAACAGAGCCTCATTTTTTTCCCTAAACAAGAAAAAACAAAAGAAAAACGAAATTGAATGCAGAGCCTCAGTCTGAGGCCCTCAGACCACCAAACCGCACAACTTCATTTCAGTCCATCAAATCAGTGAGATCACAGTGACCTCGATGACCGCCATGGCCACCACCATGGCCGCCACCACCACTCTCCTCCTTCTCCTGATCCTAACCGCCGCCATAACCACCGCCAGCTCAGCTCCGATCCTCGGTCTCGACACCATCCTCACCCACCAATCCCGCCTTGACCGCCATGCCACCAACGACTCCTTCCTCTCTCTCTCCTCCTCCCTCAAAAACTCCCTTTCCCATTCTTCCCCTCACTCCCACGCCCCCCACTCCCTCATCTCTTCCCTCCTCTCCCTCTCCCTCTCTCTCTCACTCCACGTCCGCCTCGTCGGCCCCTCCTTCCCCTCCAGCTCCAGCGCCCTCCTCTCCTCCTTCCTCTCCGCCGCCTCCCAACCCTCCAACCACTTCCACGTCATCGCGCCCTACGAATCCCTCTCCCACCGCATCGCCGTCCAGCACTCTCTCCACCTGGGCGTCTCTCATTCCCCCTCTCTCGCCTCCCTCCTCACTAAAACCCTAAGCTCCGAGCTCGCCAAAACCCCTTCCAGCCTCCGATCGCCGCTCATCTCAATCCCCTACGACTCAATCGACCAAATCATCAAGCAGGACTTCGAGAAGGAGAAGCCGGTTCATGGGGTTTACTTATATTTTCTCGATTTGGGTCAGCAATCCAAACCCTATGCTTACAATTACGGATCTGGGGACTCTTCCCCTGCATTCACCAAGTGTTTGGGCAGCATTTGGACCGGGAAAGACCGGTATATCTGGATCGATTTGGGCGCCGGACCTGTCGATTATGGCCCGGGGCTTTCAGGTGATGGGGTTTTGCCCAGAGGCGAATTTCATCCGTTGGCGGCGTTGCACGGCCGCCCAAGGTCTCAAAAGGCGTTGCTTGCTAACTTGGCATCCTTGGTTTGGAGTGCTTACCAGGTTCTTCTTGTTCCCTCTTTGAGAATTCCTGTTCAGTTTGAGAATTCATTGATTGTTCAGTTTATACATGTTTATGGGTCCGATGGTGGTAAGGACTCGAGTGGTTTGGATTGGAAATCGATTGAGAGGACCTTTATGGATGAGGCAAATAGTAATGGTTTGTTGTTAGGGGGTCAGAGTTTGAGTTTCAGGACTAATAGGGTGAGTTACTCAGATTGCCCGATTTGTTCATTTGCGATTTCGAGGTCTATTAACTCGTATACATCGAGGTTCTTGTTTGATAACTATACTTTGATTGCAAGTGAGTATTTGGACTCGAAGCGGTTGCATCAAATATTGTCTGATTCGGCTGACGAGTTTAGGAGAGTGGCAGGGTTCGCTGAGGAGGATTTTGGTCGGGTTCTTCCTGTTTATGTGTTTGATTTGGACTACAACATGCTGTTGTTGCTCGATAGGTATCACCAATCGGTTGCTTTCAAAGACATGGTTATTGCAGTGAGGACAAAGAGCACGCAGACTGTGAGTGATTATAGCTGTAACGGGCATCATGTGTTTACGCAAACAAGAGAGCTTGAGAGACCGCTTGTTGGTTCAATTCTGCAGAGCATGTGGGGAGTGTCACCAACCCATATGCTCTGGAGCCCTAGGCACAATACTACATTGGTGGATTACACATGGAGTATCGGCCAGACTCCATTTGGGCCATTCTCTGAGATTTCATCCTTATCATTTGTGCAGAAGGATGCTGCTCGGAGAAATGTTCTTTTGACAACAATGAATTACAGCATATCAACTGCTGTAGATGTTCTCGAATCCTTAGTTGCACATGGTGGGGAAAGAAAGCTCCTCAAGCGTAGTCAACACGTTGAGTTCATACAGAGGTGGAACTTGTTCAAGTATAAGCTGGACAAATCAGTCTCTGCAATGTCACTTTTGGATTTCGAGATGGCTTTGTTTTATTTGCAGGCCTCAGACCACGACCTATACGCCATGCAGTCTCTCGTCTATCAAGCCACCCAAGACGTGGAGGCGTCCCTTGTATGTTTCAAGGACCCACCCGTTCCATGGAACGGGATCTTTATGGTGGCATTTGTTATCGTTTTTGCCTTTTATCTTCATTCTAAACGAGATAAAGTCTTTCGAAATAAAAGTAAGCAATTTTGAAGCTTAGAGGAAGTGAAGTTTGTATCGTTCGAATTCAATACTACACTGTATTTCTGTAAGAAACATGATTCGTATGTCAGGCCCTAGTCTTCAGTTTTGCTCATAACTCTACTGCATTTTAACTTCTTACTCTGCCCATGAGCGGTAGGTCTCGGGTTCGAGACTTGGGAGCAGCCTCTCCATAAATGGGGGTAAGGCTAGCCGACATTCACCTCTCCCAGACCTTGCGTAAAGCGGGAGCCTTGTGCACTGGATACGACTCTGCCCATTTACTTCTATGAGTACCTTACTCACCGAATTACCACTAACGGTATGCTGTTCGTAGAATTCTAGGGTTCGTGTTACTTTTATGGTGGTGGTGTTTCTGAGTTGTTCTTTTAGACCGACTTCCATGTGAATTGTTTATACAACACAGGTGTAGACGATCTGTGGAACCCAGTGTGAGACCATAGCAGATGCGAGCTAACACGCCCCGACCCTGATATTCTTTCGAATATCAGGATAGACACGTGCTGGCCGACACCCAAGATGACGAAAGCCATTAATTGATTACAAGAGTAATGATTAGAAGAAAATATTCATGAATAACATCAGAATTTAAGAGTAGTTAACAACATTCACAGAAACGTCTAGAATGAACCAGACACAGTCTAAACTAGATTTACAAAAAGAAAGAACATTACAAGATATCACACAAGTGGGTGATGGAGTGCTACTGGTAGGGGAATGCCTCGTACGTCCAGTCGTAGTCCTCGTTTCTATGACTTGAATGGGGGCGCAAAACAAAGGTGAGTGGACCAAGTTCATATGTACGATAATAATAAAACAGTTATCAAAATATTAACCCCCAAAGTTTATATAATGAAAACTACTAGCATAATAAATGATGGATTTAATAAAAATCCTAGCATGCCAAATGTCTCAAAACTCATATGTATAGCGGAATATCATCGCAGAAATCAAAACAATAAACGTAACATAAATCATCTCGTAAGCGCGGTGTGCTGCTAGAAAGATCACTGAATAAATATATCTCCCGGCCCAATGCCTGCTCTGTGGTCTCTGCGCCCGTAACCAGAGATTACCAACTCCCGGCCCAATACCTGCTCCATGTCCCTCAGCCCGTAGCTAGGGATTATTTCTCCCGGCCTAAATGCCAACACCAGTTCCTCGCCCCAGGCGGCATAATGTCTACTAGGTATGCACAAATATTTACGTCTCTCGTAAATACCACTTCATAGCATAGGTTACCGAATATCGTCTACGCTATAAAGAGGGTTCAAAATCATGTTCTAGCATCCTATCGTCATGCATCAGATAGTCTACCAGTTCATGGTTTTTATAGAAAATAGATATATTAAAATATAGCTCAATATAGGCTAACCATTAATTCCTCACCAAAACACGAGACGATAAACAATAAATTCAGTAAACATGATTAATATAAATCAATTCACAAAATTCGCAGGCATGCTAATCATTTATGCAATTACTATTAAATCATGTAATTTTAGAAGGGGTCCACTCACAAATATTCCTTAGCAGAAGAGTCGTGCGAATAAGGATACAGAATTTCTCCACTAGCAATTTTACCTAAGAACAAGAATGTAATAATTAAATAAAAGGATTTTCTAAAAGATTGGTTTAAACGAATAAAATAAGGGAATTGGGTTTGGATGGGTTTAGGGTTTGAAAAAGGGGTTTGGGCTTAAGCCCAAACATACATATACTATAAACACACACACACACTACACAAGGCCCTAAGGCCTCCTAACAAAAATCAGGGCTTTAAGCCCTTGGGTGAAAACCGGCCCAGGGCCAACCAAAACTAGGGCCTAAGCCCTTTGGGTTTTAAAACATATAACTAAAAATAAAAACTAAATGGGTTAGGGTATTGGGCTAAGACAAAACGGGCTGGAGGCCCGCGGGAAAGGAAATGGGAAAGGCCGGTTGGCCTTGGCTTGCCGAGAGAGAAGGTCGGAGCTGCTACAGCTCCGGTCACCTGAAAACTGGAGCTTCTAACTCCAATCTAGGTACGATCGTGAAGAACAAAGAGAGAGGAAGAGATTTATACCTTCCAAATACCGTAACTCGGTCGGGGTGACCGGGAAAGCCCTCGGAATGCACGGGTTCGCCGGAAAAATAGGTGTGCTCACCCAAACCGTTTCCAAGGTAAAACCTACGCAAAAAGTGGAGATTCAAGCTTCTAAATCACAACCAAACCACAACTAGGTACGAGAGTGAGAGATTTGAGACCTACCCGACGGAAAAAGGAAGAAAACTCGCCGGAGCTTCGCTCCGTGCCGTCGGTCTCGCGGGCAGGGGGAGTTTCGGGCTTGCTACAAGCCTTTCCTGAGGGTGGTATGGTCTTCGTGAGTCCAGGAGGATAGAGATAGAGGTGCGAGAGATTGAGAGGGATAGAGAGATTCACGGGAGAGTGAGAGAGCTTCGGGGGAGTGGAGAGAGAGTTACGGGAAAGAGAGACAGAGAAGAAGAGAGTCACGGGGGTGGGGGACAGAGAAAAGGAAAAAGAAATGGGGTTGGATGATTGACACGTGGCGGCTTGGGGTGAAAATACAAATTTTCCAATTATTTTGGGGGTGGTTGTAACAATCTACCCCCCTTACAATAATTTCGTCCTCGAAATTACAAATTACACGAAAAGAAAGGGATACTGGTTCTGCATTGATTCCTCTGTCTCCCAAGTAGCTTCTTCGATTGCATGGTTCCTCCACAGTACTTTTACCAAATGAATAACCTTGTTCCGCAACACCTTATCCTGCCCGTCAATGATAGCCACTGGTTCTTCTACATAGCTAACATCCGGATTTACTTCCAATGGCTCAATCTGGATGATATGAGAAGGATCCGGTACATATTTCTGAAGCATGGAAACATGGAAAACGTTATGGATCTGCGACAATTCCGGTGGTAGCTCCAACCTATAAGCAACTGCACCAATCCTCTCAATAATCTGATAAGGACCAACATATCGAGGACTCAGCTTTCCTCGCTTACCGAAACGAACAACACCCTTCCAAGGAGATAATTTCAAGAACACATAGTCACCCACTACATACTCACGATCCTTGGAGTGTTTGTCCGCAATACTTTTCTGTCGGTCCTGAGCTGCTTTCAAGTTTGCCTTAATCAAACGGATATTAGCGTTGGTGGTATCCACAATCTCTGGTCCCACCAACGGCCTTTCTCCTGCCTCTGTCCAACATAATGGCGTCCTACACGCCTTCCCGTAAAGTGCTTCAAAAGGCGACATACCAATACTCGAGTGATAACTATTATTATAAGCAAACTCCACCAACGGTAAATAGTTATCCCAACTACCTTTCCACTGCAATACAGACACTCTCAACATGTCTTCTAAAGTCTGAATCGTCCGCTCGGACTGACCATCAGTTTGTGGATGATAAGCAGTGCTGAACAGTAATTGAGTACCCATAGCGGCATTAAAGGCTTTCCAGAACCTTGAAGTAAATCTGGGATCTCTGTCTGACACAATAGAGACGGGTACACCATGCAGATGAACAATATTATCCACAAATAATTTCGCCAATTTCTCCAGTGAGTAGGTCTGTCGAACTGGTAAGAAATGGGCGGTCTTAGTAAGCCGATCAACAATTACCCAAATACCATCATACCTTGACGGTGTTCTAGGCAGCCCATATACAAAGTCCATAGTGATATCCTCCCACTTCCAAACTGGTATTGGAAGGTTCTGCATCAATCCTCCAGGTCTCTGCCTGTCTGCTTTAACCTGTTGACAGATTAGACATCTGCTCACATACTCTGCTACATCCCGTTTCATTCCTTCCCAGTAATAGAAAGGATAAATGGTACGATACAATTTAGTACTCCCTGGATGCATAGCATAAGCTGAAGTGTGAGCCTCATCAAGAATTTCCCTCTTAACCGCTTCATTATCTTTAGGCACAAACAAACGTTTTCCTTTCACTAACGCTCCGTCCTCACGGATGCTGAACAGATCATTATCCCCTTTCAACACTTGTGCTTTTATTGCGTCGCATTCAGGATCAAGTTCTTGAGCTTCTATGACCATATCAACAAAAATAGGTCTAACCTGGAAATGTGCTAGCCAAGCTCCATGCTTACCCGGTTCCAAATTAACACCCATTTCCCGAAGAGAAAATAGTAATGGAACGTGCATAGTCTGAAGTGATGCAAGCTGCTCGTGGTGTTTCCAACTAAGAGCATCAGCCACAGCATTTGCGTGCCCAGGGTGGTACTCGATCGAACAGTCATAATCACTGATAAGCTCCATCCACCTTCTCTGCCTCAAATTCAGCTCCTTCTTGGTGAACACATACTTAAGACTTTTATGATCCGTAAAAATACGGCATTTCTCTCCATACAAATAGTATCTCCAAATTTTCAAAGCGAAAATCACCGCTCCTAACTCCAAATCATGAGTAGGATAATTTCTTTCATGAGTTTTGAGCTGTCTGGAAGCGTAGGCAATAACCTTTCCATGCTGCATCAGTACACACCCAAAACCTGATAGAGAAGCATCAGTATATACCTCAAATTCACCACTGTCCTCAGGAAGAGCGAGAACATGGGCTTGAGTGAGGCGTCGCTTAAGCTCCTGAAAACTTTGCTCACAATTTTCATCCCACATGAACTTAACACCCTTACGAGTCAACTTAGTAAGAGGTAGAGCAATTGCAGAAAAATTCTGAATAAATCTCCGATAATACCCTGTCAAACCCAGAAAACTTCTTATTTCAGTAACAGTCTTTGGTTGTTGCCAGTTAGATACTGCTGACACCTTTTGGGGATCCACACTAATTCCTTCAGCAGAAACTATGTGGCCAAGAAAACCAACCTGAGTCAACCAAAACTGGCACTTACTGAATTTGGCATAAAGCTGATCATCCCTCAAACGTTTTAGCACTAGTCTCAAATGCTTTCTGTGCTCCCTCGCACTTTTAGAGTAAATTAAAATGTCATCAATGAACACAATCACAAACTGATCCAGATACGGTCTAAAAACTCTGTTCATCAAATCCATAAATGCTGCAGGTGCATTTGTCAATCCGAAAGGCATGACACGAAATTCATAATGCCCATACCTTGTACGGAAAGCAGTTTTCGGGACATCATCCTCGCGAATCCTCAACTGATGGTAACCCGATCGAAGATCAATTTTGGAAAATACCTGAGCACCTTTCAACTGATCAAATAAATCATCGATCCGAGGTAGAGGGTAACGATTTTTCACCGTCACCTGATTCAGTTGCCTATAATTGATACAGAGCCTCATCGATCCATCATTCTTTCTCACAAAAAGAACAGGAGCTCCCCACGGGGAAGTACTCGGCTGGATGTAACCCTTGTCCACCAATTCCTGGAGTTGAATCTTCAATTCTCTCAATTCCGCTGGTGCCATACGATAAGGTGCCAAGGAAATAGGATTAGTACCTGGGAGTAAATCGATAGTGAACTCAATTTCTCTCGCAGGTGGCAATCCCGGTAAATCATCAGGAAATACATCAACAAAATCTTTTACGACTGGCACATCTTCAGGACGTAAAGAAGGTTCATCCTTCACCACTACGTGGGCTAGAAACCCCACACAACCTTTATTCAGCAACCTTGTTGCTCGAATGGCAGAAATAATACTACTAGGGAGGACACGTCGCTCACCCATTATTGTCACTGCTGGAAGTCCCGGTCGATTGAACGTCACCGTTTTCTCCCAACATGCGACATTCGCTCGGTGCTTAGACAACCAATCCATTCCCAGAATGACATCAAATTCCGCCAGTTTGAAAGGAATTAAATCAACCTCTAAGTTCTCCCCTTCCACAATCACTGGACAATTCCGATATTGCCATTGAGCACAAAGTAATTCACCCCTTGGCATTTGAATCAACATATCAAAACCTAGGGGCTGAGGTTCAGAATGCATAACCCGAGCAAAAGATGAAGAAACAAAAGACTGCGTAGCACCCGGATCAATTAAAACTCTAGCCCAAGTATTACAGACAGGTAACGTACCGGTAATAACTCGAGGATCCTGATCAGCCTCCTGCTGAGTCATGGCATTTGTACGCCCATGAGCCTGATACCCCGCATTATTGTTTCGACCACCACGACCTCTGGAATTACGTCCTGCTCTGCTCCCCTGACTACTGCTACCAGAAGATGTTCCGGCCTGCTGCTGAGTCGAAAACTGAGTACTTCGGCTGTCACTTCCTCTGAAACTCTGACTACCTCTGCCACCAAGCTGCGGACCTCTATTTCCCCCGAAGTTCTGATTAGTACTGCTACCATAGCTTTGACTACTACTGCCACTGCCATCATAGCTCTGTCGAGCGCCAACATTCTGAACTGGCCGATACCCACTGTAGATTGAATTAGAGGGAAAGTTACCAGGTGGTGCTGAAGGACAATCACGAACAAAATGCCCGGTTCCACCGCATCGGTGACATACTACAGTCGTCATCCCACAACTCCCTCGATGACGTAACCTACACTGATTACAGACTGCATAACCCGGAGTGAAGTGACTGAAAGATCGCCTCGCTGATTCGTTGCCTGAGCCTTCACTGGAAGATCCGGAACCCCGACCTGGTCGCTTAAAGGAAAAAGAATGTCTGGGGCCTACAGAACTGGAAGGGCCCGCTGATTCTCTGGTACTCCGCGATCGGAAATTCCGATTCCTCTGATTCTGACTCCGTTGCCTATTCTGTCTCTGAGGCTGAATCCAAGTCTGTGGCTGATCCTGCATCTCTGTATCCCACTTAGACTGTTCTATGCTGAGACTTATTTCGATTATATCTTCATAGGTTCTAGGTCTCTGAGCAGCCACCAGTGTACGGTACTCCTGATTCAGTGCAATTAACGCCTGCTCCATCTGTGCCTGAGGGTTATCATACGTCCCATCATGGTGTCTAGACAAACGCCTAAAAGTGTTGTCGAACTCTGTAATGCTGAGATCACCCTGTCGGAACTCTAAGTATTCCTGCCTCTTCCTCAGTCTGTAGCTGGGGCTCAGAAAATAGGCAATAAAACGTTTTCGGAAAGCAGCCCAAGTCATCCAAGAACCAGGTGGACGAGAATTCTTCGCTGTTTTCCACCAACTTCTAGCATCACCCTGGATAAAGAATCCTGCAGTACTCGCCCACTCATTTAGAGGACACTTCATAGCCTCTAGAGTATCCTTCATTTTCTCCAACCACTGTTCAGCCTCCTGACCATTCCCCACAGTTGTCAAATCGGTAACTCCATGGCTTTTGGCAACTTCTATATACGACCGATTCGGTCTATGACCCGGAAGAGCATTCATTAAGGCATTAGTAAACTGCTGAAGCCCCCCCATAATAGATGAACGAGGTCGTCGAGGCACATTCCCACCAGGATTAGCCATGATTCTGACAAGACAACAGGATTTTAGAAAGACTGACATTTACCAAATTAGTGGAAATAAATTCTAACCATGCTCTGATACCAATCTAACACGCCCTGACCCTGATATTCTTCGAATATCAGGATAGACACGTGCTGGCCGACTCCCAAGGTGACGAAAGCCATTAATTGATTACAAGAGTAATGATTAGAAGAAAATATTCATGAATAACATCAGAATTTAAGAGTAGTTAACAACATTCACGGAAACGTCTAGAATGAACCAGACACAGTCTAAACTAGATTTACAAAAAGAAAGAACATTACAAGATATCACACAAGTGGGTGATGGAGTGCTACTGGTAGGGGAATGCCTCGTACGTCCAGTCGTAGTCCTCGTTTCTATGACCTGAATGGGGACGCAAAACAAAGGTGAGTGGACCAAGTTCATATGTACGATAATAATAAAACAGTTATCAAAATACTAACCCCCAAAGTTTATATAATGAAAACTACTAGCATAATAAATGATGGATTTAATAAAAATCCTAGCATGTCAAATGTCTCAAAACTCATATGTATAGCGGAATATCATTGCAGAAATCAAAACAATAAACGTATCATAAATTGTCTCGTAAGCGCGGTGTGCTGCTAGAAAGATCACTGAATAAATATATCTCCCGGCCCAATGCCTGCTCCGTGGTCTCTGCGCCCGTAACAAGAGATTACCAACTCCCGGCCCAATACCTGCTCCATGTCCCTCAGCCCGTAGCTAGGGATTATTTCTCCCGGCCTAAATGCCAACACCAGTTCCTCGCCCCAGGCGGCATAGTGTCTACTAGGTATGCACAAATATTTACGTCTCTCGTAAATACCACTTCATAGCATAGGTTACCGAATATCGTCTACGCTATAAAGAGGGTTCAAAATCATGTTCTAGCATCCTATCGTCATCCATCAGATAGTCTACCAGTTCATGGTTTTTATAGAAAATAGATATATTAAAATATAGCTCAATATAGGCTAACCATTAATTCCTCACCAAAACACGAGACGATAAACAATAAATTCAGTAAACATGATTAATATAAATCAATTCACAAAATTCGTAGGCATGCTAATCATTTATGCAATTACTATTAAATCATGTAATTTTAGAAGGGGTCCACTCACAAATATTCCTTAGCAGAAGAGTCGTGCGAATAAGGATACAGAATTTCTCCACTAGCAATTTCACCTAAGAACAAGAATGTAATAATTAAATAAAAGGATTTTCTAAAAGATTGGTTTAAACGAATAAAATAAGGGAATTGGGTTTGGATGGGTTTAGGGTTTGAAAAAGGGGTTTGGGCTTAAGCCCAAACATACATATACTATAAACACACACACACTACACAAGGCCCTAAGGCCTCCTAACAAAAATCAGGGCTTTAAGCCCTTGGGTGAAAACCGGCCCAGGGCCAACCAAAACTCGGGCCTGAGCCCTTTGGGTTTTAAAACATATAACTAAAAATAAAAACTAAATGGGTTAGGGTATTGGGCTAAGACAAAACGGGCTGGAGGCCCGCGGGAAAGGAAATGGGAAAGGCCGGTTGGCCTTGGCTTGCCGAGAGAGAAGGCCGGAGCTGCTACAGCTCCGGTCACCTGAAAACTGGAGCTTCAAGCTCCGATCTAGGTACGATCATGAAGAACAAAGAGAGAGGAAGAGATTTATACCTTCCAAATACCGTAACTCGGTCGGGGTGACCGGGAAAGCCCTCGGAATGCACGGGTTCGCCGGAAAAATGGGTGTGCTCACCCAAACCGTTTCCAAGGTAAAACCTACGCAAAAAGTGGAGATTCAAGCTTCTAAATCACAACCAAACCACAACTAGGTACGAGAGTGAGAGATTTGAGACCTACCCGACGGAAAAAGGAAGAAAACTCGCCGGAGCTTCGCTCCGTGCCGTCGGTCTCGCGGGCAGGGGGAGTTCGGGCTTGCTACAAGCCTCTCCTGAGGGTGGTATGGTCTTCGTGAGTCCAGGAGGATAGAGATAGAGGTGCGAGAGATTGAGAGGGATAGAGAGATTCACGGGAGAGTGAGAGAGCTTCGGGGGAGTGGAGAGAGAGTTACGGGAAAGAGAGACAGAGAAGAAGAGAGTCACGGGGGTGGGGGACAGAGAAAAGGAAAAAGAAATGGGGTTGGATGATTGACACGTGGCGGCTTGGGGGTGAAAATACAAATTTTCCAATTATTTTGGGGGTGGTTATAACACGAGCTAACACTAGGTTCCACGGACTGCAGAAGTTGGTTGGCCAAAAAAAAATTGAATGGAAGTGTTTGGTGCAGAAACGGAATAGAAATGAACTGGAAAACAGAGATAAAATGGTTGAACTTACAACTGTGCTTCACTTTTGAGCAAGAACCATTGTTGTACTTGTCGATTTCACGTCTACGCAGGCTCAAACTCAATCGAAAAGTTCTTTCGTTTTCGTGTGATTAGGCATAATTCAAACCAAGGCAAGATGAAATGATCGCAAATCCGAAAGAGTTTATAAATATTACATTCCCAAAACCATAAACTCGACGTTATTAAGGTGTCTAATTTACATCGATATGCAGCATCAATCCCAAACTATGTACTTTTGACGCGCCGGTTTTTACAAAATTTTCTTCCCGTACGAACAAGTCCTTGGTCTGTTTGGCATTCATCTAAGAAAAGAAAAATATAGAGTCTGAAGCATTTGCCTTTGTGGGTTGATTGAGCAAAATAGTGCTTGCGATGTTGTTCCATGGATTGTTGCCGTCAGTGCCGGAGGAGCAAACAAAAGGGTTTTCGCCGGTTCCAGCATAGAAGATCCCACCATACTCATCATCGCTGCCAGCCTGCGGTTGGTTCTTTGGTTCTTCGTCGTCAGTGCTGTCATCCTCGGAGAGATTCGAGTTCTTCTGAACCAGCTCTCGGAAAATTGAAGATTGAAGAAGAAGGCCAAGTGCGGTGGGAGAGGATGACTTGCTGCCGGTGTTAAGATTGGTGCTGCTTCGGGTGACTTCTTGGTTCTGCGGAGAGTTCAGGTAGTCAGAGGCAAAAGGATTGGTGTGTGAGAAGGATGTTTCGTCTGCAGGGATGTAGCCGTTGCCCATGAATGGCATGTTCTGAGGCCCTGTGACTGCCTCTAGTTCTTGAGTGGCTATAGTGTCGCCTGCTTTTGGCTTCAACCATCTTATGTAAGAACTTAAGTCAAAATTGGTGACGGCATTGATTCCTCTGTACTCAATCGCCGCAATGTCGTAGGCCCGAGCTGCTTCCTCTTGCGTACCTGAGATGACATAGAAACACATTGCTCAGTATGTGCAAATTCTATTTCTTATGATTTCGAAAGTCCATGGAGCGGACGTCTGTTCTTTAATAAAGAACCAATTGTTGATATATCATCAATAATGCGTTGATATATCGTTTTTAATAAACAACAAACGTGTTGCACAAATTATTTTTCAGTTCCCTCTTTTGTGAAAGCTTATTTCCCAAATTCCAGCTAGTATTTGCATTTGAAGATAACTTACCGTAAGTGCCAAGGTAGAGGTACTTGTTTCCGAAAACTCTTCCGATTCTTGCTTCCCATCTGCCATTGTGATGGTGCCTGCAAAATATGCACCAAATAATCATCGGAGACTAATCTCGTTAATAATTTTTCGAAGAATTTGATTCGAAGATCATCGAAATAATAAGAATATTACCTTGCAACTCCTCTGTACTTTGATACACCTCTTGAAAATCCACTGCTTTTTCTGTAACGAAAAAGAAACAAATAATCTTTTAGGAAACTCATGATCAAGGAAATTCCGAATTGCAGAAGTCTTACTGCAAAAAGATGTTTGAAGTCGTACCTTCTTAACGAGGCCAAATACTCTTCTTTCGTCACAGATTGCATGATCTCGATTTCTTTCTCATAGTCCGATATCTGTAAGCAGTAGGGGTTTTATGTTAAACTTCTAAAGGAATGCAAAAACACACAACTTGCCGATCAGATTCGATGAGCAAAAAAGCGTACTGGGAAGTTGGTGAAGGTCGATGCTCCCCAATACTTAAGGGCAGCTAGATCATATGCTCTTGCAGCAGATTCTTCTTCATCATAAGCTCCAAGGTAAACTGCTCAGTCCAAATAGCCCATTCGAAAGCGATGCGATAGAACACAAGATATGAATACCAGAAGGATAAATAATTAAACGTAATGAAGTAAAACTTAAAAAAAAAATAGAAATAAATGAACGTTATAATCGATACCTTGTTTCCCTTTCTTCTTCTGTGTTACATTCCAAGAGAGCTTATCCCACAAGTGAGCTTCGAATCGACCAGTCCATCGATGCCTGTTAAACAAACAAATTACCTTAATATATTTACACACGAAAGGAGAAACCAGAAAACCATGGAAATTTTTGTTCCGTTCTAACCTGCTGACACCACGAAATCTCGAGCTTCTCTTCATGGTGGTAGCTGGAGTTTGATCCGCTGGCTTTTGAGGCAACTGTAGCTCACTCTGGTTGTTGTCAGAACTAACCGCGACTGCAGGTGGGTCTCTTCTCCTTCTCTTGACACACCGGGCTGCCTGAACCTCGCGGTCTGCTGCACTCAGGCGGCGCCTCCCAGGGTTTTCTTCATTCTTCACCATCATCAACTCCATCTCGATCAGAATCTTTTTTTTCTTCTCTTCTTTCTTTGTTTCTGTGGTCCTTGTTTCCGTGGTTGCTTGAACCTGAAGGAAGGATGTGAACGTATATATAATTTGTGTGCTTGTTTTGGATTTATGCTGTTTTTGTTTTGTGTTGCCACAACTGTTTTGGGTCAAAAAACTAGGGGCACGATGTAATCAAAGCCTCTAAGAAAATTTTGAATGTCTGTACTCTGGTAAGTAAACACAAAGATCCAAAATTCTAATGGATCCATGTGGTTTTGGAGTTGCTCATATGGCCGGTTCGTTGCTAGCTGCTGCATGCGGCATGCCAGTCATAGCATGTGCAAGGTTTCATGCCAGTTTCAATTCTTGAAGGGTTTTCTCGTCCATTCATTAATGATTAGATAATCATTTATTTTTTACCATATTTCAAACCATTCGACTTTATGCGAGGAGGATTCAAACTCGGGCGTAATGAAATCAGCTGACACATTGTTGTGATCAATTGATTTAATCTACATATACATGCACGTCTTTTATGAACTGACTTTATTCACAGCTACAGTGATTAGATAAGTTAGACTCGACTAACTTTTCAAACGTCAAAAATAAATCCCAAAATTTATCCATTGTTTATTTGTTCATATGTGATTTGTAAAACTCATAAACCTCATTTTGCTCTTATTCTACCAGTAATATTTACGGTGCGAGATTCTTTGATGTCATTGGTTATATGCAACTATGTCTCTATCTAGTCACATGATATGAGGGAGACACACGCATAATAGCACTGTAAAATATAACTGGTGATTGGACAGGTTTAATTACTCGCATGTCGAACAAGTTTCAGGCAGTTGGCACGAAGGTGACTAAAACAATCCAACAAACATAAGAGATAAAAAAAAGAATGCGTGTGCTGACCTTGGTCATTGACATCGACCAGCTGCAAGTTTCCTGCAAATTAGCCAACCATGTTTATCTTATTTTATTATATATGTGTGTGCGTGCGTGTGTGTATGTATAACCAGAACACTCTAGAAAAATCAAGATAAACACTTTTGAAGATGGAATGTTTGTAGAAATAATGATTTTTAAAACAGTTGGGCGATTTCTGATTCTGACATTCCTTAGGGCTCATCGGAGAGTTTGGACTGTTTATGTTTAATTAGTTTTTAATTAATATGCTTAATTACATTCCGATTCTGATGCTTTTTTGAGGCTGATATCTATGGAGTTTGCTCCCTGTACGGATCCGACGGTGTTTTCTAGGAAATTAGATGCTTTGAAAATGATAATAATATTCTTTAACAACAAATATTGTTGTTAATATGGTTATATATTATTTTGCAGCTGATAATGAACTTCTTAATTGTACTATCAGTATATACTAGCAAAATACGGTTCGATGTTGTGGGTTTTAAAATTATTTAAGATGATGTTGTTGGTTATATACGTGTAGTTTCGTATTTAACCGATTACGGATGTCTTTTCTTCTTTCTTCGTATCCAATGGACTATTTTTTGCCTAAATAAACGAAAAATTCAACTAAATAGCAAAACTGAAAACTAGTTATTTACTTTAGATTAAGCTTGAATACCCCGCCAAAACAAAGAAGCATATGGAAAAACAATACTTGCTGAAACCCCCTCTTCTTCCCAACTCAAAAACCAGAAAGGCTTTGAGCTTTATGAACTCTTCCTTTGGGAAGGTCGTAGTAAGTGATCAAACGATCGGGGTTTAGGGTTTAGGGTTCGGGTAATTACAAGATCAACCGGTGAAATGGGTGTTGCTATATTATTTACACTAAGGAAGATGGGGTGAGATTAGCCTCACAATGGCTAGTAATAATGTGTTTTAACTTCGTCTTTAGCGGGAATCGAACCTAAAACCTCTTACTTACAAGTGAAGAGAAATTACCGCTCATTCTTCATAGACACAAAATTGACTTCACTAGTTACACACTTCCTTTCAATAAATGAGTCGATTACACTTTTTTTTTTTTTGAACAAGTGATATTATCTATAATAAGGAAGATGGGGTGATATTAGTCTCACAATGGTTAGTAATAATATGGTTCAACTTCGTATTTAGCAAGAATTAAACCTAAAACCTCTTACTTACAAGTGAAGAGGAATTATCACACCTGAACTCAATTGACAGTTAAATACATCGTTGTACCAAAAAAAAAAAACGAATCCGTACAACCGGGCTTATGAACGGGCTAGATACCAACCCAGCCCAATTAGTTTATAGTTGGGCTTCCTTTGGTTTCAAAACAACGGCGCAACTCCAAAATCGCTTCTGAATTGGCGCGCACCGCCCCCCCCTCCCACTGTCTCGTTCTCAAACGCACACTCCCTCTCTCTACCTTCCTTCACTTTTTCGTACTCTCATGCTCGAAGCTTAAAACGGCAGCTTGGGTTCGATTCCTCGATCGTGAGAAACCATGACGGACGGCCACCTCTTCAACAATATCTCCCTCGGCGGCCGCGGCGGCACGGTGAGTCTCTCTCTTCCCGATTCCGATTCGCCGTGGCTTGACTTTTTGGGATTTCGTTCTTCGATCGGGGGTTTGCCTTCTGAAATTTCGCAACGTGATATGAATGGGACCTCTTTGATTTGGGAATGTCGGTGGTTTCGGTTTATTTGGGTTGGTCGAATTTCGTGTAGAAATGAGGATTTTGGGGGATTCCGATTGCAGGGTTTTCTTTCCACTGGTCCAATTGAAACCATAATTCGTTCCTTCCTGGATTTTTGTGCAATTTGGTTGTGGGGAAATTTGCAATTATTGATTGTGTGCAGAGCAGGAATCGTAGGGTTTGGGGATAGGGAAATCGGATTTTTGTTTCAGGTGTTCGCGTTGAATTTCCAGTAATTTAATTTTTAGTAAATTTTTTCACTTTTTGTGATGAGAAATTTGGGTTATGCTCTGTTTGGTTGCCATGAAAATCCGAGGAAGAAAAGTTTGTTCCTTTTCTCAAGTTTCCTCCTTGTAAAACCCTAATTTGATTGCATTCAGTAGAAGTTTATTGCTTTATATTCAGATTTGTGAATTTGTTGACATGGTGAAACCTGAAGTGGTGATTGTGCTATGGACGAAATGTAAACTCACTCGTTGTGTCATATGTGGAATGCAGAATCCGGGGCAGCTAAAAATATTTTCAGGAGGGATTTTATGGAAAAAACAGGGAGGGGGTAAAGCAGTCGAGGTTGATAAAGCTGACATTGTTGGGGTAACATGGATGAAGGTCCCAAAGACTAACCAACTTAGTGTTCAGATTAAGGACGGGTTATACTACAAGTTCATTGGATTTCGTGACCAGGTTGGTGAACATTTACATGGAATTATTCACTGACCCACTTCCTGTCTTACGTTTTTGTTTAATATGCTACAAAAATTCTTATTTATCAAATGCGCGTCCATAAGAATTTGTCATTCACAAGGTGATGACTAAACTGATTTTTTTTTTCCATGCATCTGAGACATGCGAATTGCGATTTTGATTCATAAAATTATGATAGACTAAAAAACTAGCTTTTAGTCAGTGATGCTGTGCAGGGATATGAACTACATACTAATTGTTGGCTCTTTGATTCTGTGCTTGCGTTGCAGGATGTCACTAGTTTGACCAATTATTTTCAAAATACATGTGGGTTAACACCGGCAGAGAAGCAACTTTCTGTAAGCGGACGTAATTGGGGAGAAGTCGATTTAAGCGGTCAGCGATGTTCTCTTATATTCAAGTTGCCCGTGATCACTTGTTTTGGTCTTCCTTGCATTCTTTGTTATGAACAATTTTTTCTTGTAAAATGCTCTTTCCTTATTTTTGGGTATGCGGATAGATTCTCATAGGATGACAGTTAGGAAAATGCTTCCAACTGGCTACATCTTTAAACATAATGTGCAGCTGAAACTGGTTGAAGTTGGTTCTTCTGTTTTTCTCTTTTTTTCAACCTAAACCTCTATATGTCTTTTATGGAGTCTTAGAGTGACTGGACATTTCTTTTGCATATGTTTAGTATCCTTAAAAAATGGTCTCTGTTTTGATGTTCTTTACATTTCCTCCATGGACGATTCCTTCTCTGATGATATGATTCCGTTGGTTGTATCATTGGGTTGTTAAGGCAGTACACTGCTATGTATCCTTTTGGATAATTTTCAGATATTCTGTTATTTTGCAGGGAATATGCTGACTTTCTTGGTTGACTCCAAGCAAGCATTTGAGGTATCTTTGGCTGATGTCTCACAAACACAACTTCAGGGGAAAAATGATGTCATCTTAGAGTTCCACGTGGATGATACGACAGGAGCTAATGAGGTTTGTTGCTCATATTTGGTGTTTCTTTTATTTTTTTCTAAAGATGGTGGGAGTTTTCTACATTGATCCTTATGGTTCTATAAATACCCATAGTTAGATATAAGCTCTTTGTCATAAAATCTATGTTTTTTGTAGTTAAAATCGAGTAATTATCAGGTCCATCCTGAGTTGTTTGTTTATGAGTATTTTTCTTTTTGTGTTATATTTACTGCAGAAAGATTCTTTGATGGAAATAAGCTTTCATATACCTAACTCCAACACTCAATTTGTTGGCGATGAGAGTCATCCTCCTGCTCAGGTGAGTTTGTTTTTTATATGTGATAATAGTTTTGTAGGTCATTTTTTTCATTGATTGCAATTGATTTATTGATCTTTTCTAATTGAATATTATGTAGGTTTTTCGTGACAAAATCATGTCAATGGCAGATGTTGGTGCTGGAGGTGAAGATGCTGTTACCACATTTGATAGCATTGCAATCCTCACACCAAGGTACATATTAATGAAAATACCAGGGATAGTGCACCTACATCGATCCACACTCTCATGGGAACATGCACCATCTGTATTTATTAGATTATGTGCATATGTCATATGCTGGCGCATGGGTTTCTTTCCATGTGAAATGCCAGGCTAACGGAAGTACTTGTTTAATATAGGGGTCGCTACAGCGTGGAACTTCATCTTTCATTCTTGCGGCTTCAAGGGGCTAATGATTTCAAAATTCAGTACAGCAGTGTTGTTCGTCTGTTTCTACTTCCTAGGGTTTCATTCTTATCTTGGGCTCTAATAATTAGTTTTTCACTTGTTATACTTTTAAAGCTTTTGTTATACATAATTATCTGAGTACCTATCACATAGTTCCATGCACATTAGGGAGTTCTCTTCAAGAGCTAATAGGACTATTGGTGTTCTAATTACTCCATTCCTGGAACTAGTTTTTGTGGCTTTGGCATATCTTTAATAGATTCATCTTTGTTTCTGCAGTCTAACCAGCCTCATACCTTTGTTGTTGTCACTCTTGATCCTCCTATCCGTAAAGGCCAAACATTGTACCCGCATATTGTTTTGCAGGTAGTGTTTGTTTCTTTGCCTTGTTGATCACCTGTTTGATTTTTTAAATGCTTCCTTCAATTGACTTCTTCTATCTTTTGAAGTTTGAAACTGACCTTGTGTATCAAACCGAACTGACAATGAGTGAAGAACTTTTGAACACGAAATACAAGGACAAGTTAGAACTATCTTATAAGGTAGATAATACCTTCGACTCTCCTGAAGATTGTAATCTAGCAAACAGCTGTTTTATTTGTTTGAAACAGTGTGCTAATTGACATGTGCTGCCGTAATTCTTTGATGTATGATAAACAGGGACTAATGCATGAAGTGTTCACCACAATATTGCGTGGCTTGTCTGGTGCCAAAGTTACGAAACCAGGAAAATTCCGCAGCTGTCAAGATGGTTATGCTGTCAAATCTTCACTGAAAGCTGAAGATGGAGTTCTATATCCTCTTGAGAAGAGCTTCTTTTTCCTACCAAAACCTCCCACCCTTATTCTTCACGATCAGGTAGAATTTACATGCATTCGATCGATATTATAGTGCTGGTATAACAGTAACCTGATTGATAAGTGGAACATCACCCTTTTTCTTCTTGGTGCTTCTGTTACTAGATTGACTATGTGGAATTTGAGAGGCATGGTGCTGGAGGCTCAAATATGCACTATTTTGATCTTCTCATCAGACTCAAAAGTGAGCAAGAACACCTGTTCCGAAACATTCAGAGGAATGAATATCATAATCTTTTTGACTTCATCAGGTTGGTAATGCGTACTGGTTATTTTCCATAGTAGGTCAATGATGCTGTGGATTTTAAAATTCGACCTTTTGGCCACTCATCATGTGCAGTTCAAAGGGTCTCAAAATCATGAACTTAGGAGAGGGCCAAGCAGCAAATGGTGGTGTGGCTCCTCTTCTTGATGACGCAGATGATGATGCTGTTGACCCACATCTTGTTCGTGTGAAGAATGAAGCTGGTGATGATGAGAGTGATGAAGAGGTGGAACATCTATCCTATATTATTATGTTACTTGTGTTTTTATTTTTGGTCTGATTCTCATTGGATTGAAAATTTCATGGGTTGCACTATTAGGACAGTTTTACAAACTACTTGGATTTTTCTCTCCTATTGTTATGTATATAGAGGTCGCACTTGGTGCAATGGCAAGTGCCTTCGCCCATGAGCGGTAGGTCTCGGGTTCGAGACTTGGGAGCAGCCTCTCCATAAATGGGGGTAAGGCTAGCCGACATTCACCTCTCCCAGACCCTGCGTAAAGCGGGAGCCTTGTGCACTGGGTATGACCTTTTATTGTTATGTATATTCTTCGTTGATCTGTAAAATGCTGAAAGTTCTTCTGTAGTTTGTAAAAGTGGATGTTTGTGAACAGGACACTTATGTACACTTGTAATAGAAACTTTATCCACACTTAACTTAAAACATACATTAATTGTGTGGTTTGTACTTTGATCATCTTTTTTTTTTGGATGGTAATGTCATGACTGTTTTCCTCAAAGCACGCTTTAATTGTGGTTAGTCCTAGTTGTTTCATGCATCCGTATGTGTGTTTCTGCAAGTGCGCTTTTGTGTTGACATGTGTCGTGTGATATTCCAGTCTAAATGTGTGAACTTTCGCAGGATGAAGATTTTGTTATTGACAAGGACGATGGAGGTTCTCCTACCGATGACTCTGGGGAGGATGATTCAGATGCTAGTGAAAGTGGAGGTGAAAAAGAGGCAAGTCATTTCTAGTAATTTTGTTGGCCTAATAATTTTAAGAAGGGTCAATGTAACATGAATTGTCAATTTCAGAAGCCTGCAAAAAAGGAGTCTAGAAAGGAACCTTCAACTTCCAAGGTATCATCTTCAAAGAAACAAAAAACCAAAGATGCAGGTGAAGATGGTTCAAAGAAGAAAAAACAGAAGAAGAAAAAGGATCCAAATGCGCCGAAAAGAGCAATGTCTGGTTTTATGTTCTTCTCAAACATGGAGAGAGATGTGAGTGTTTTAAGTTCTGTCGATTGGTTCTAACTTTTGGTTTGGGAATGGAACAATACTTCAAATAATTGGTTCAGATTCTTTATTGATGTTTTGAAGGAAATTATTGACCTTATTTGTGTTGACCACAGAATGTAAAGAGAGAGAACCCTGGAATTGCATTTACTGATGTGGGGAGAGTACTCGGAGAGAAGTGGAAAAAGATGTCAGGTATACGTGATTCGACTAAATTACATCTTGTGTGCTTCCACAGTATGATGAATTTCTGCGAATTACTTAGTGTCATGTTTTCCGTTTTTCAGCGGAGGAAAAGGAGCCATATGAAGCAAAGGCTCGTCAAGATAAAGAACGCTACAAGGATGAAATCAGTGGTTACAAGAACCCCCAACCCATGAACATAGATTCGGGGAATGAATCTGATTGAAAGTGCATAAATTAAGGTAGAAAATGGAACAAGCCAGTTTTTGGTTCGCCGTGTAGTGTTTCCGTTGGCTCTGGCACATCGGTAGGATCTACATTAGTTTCTTTCATGCATCTATGTATTTTATTTATACAATGTTTGGTTAGCATTATACTTGATGACCTAATTAGGCATAAAAAAACCCGTTTTCGTGCCAAGACTCCGAGTTTCCAGTATTGTGTCTTGCATGCTTGTATCATGTTGTCTTTAAGTTTAAGGAAGGTTTAAGAAAAATATGATTAGCTTCTTTCACCATTAATAGAACTGCATCCAGTCCCCATCTCAACCCTCATTTCAATCTTCATTCATTGAAATCGAAGGCGGCAGTGGCGGTGGCCGCCGTTGCCTATGATGTTGTTGCAACGCCTGAACTTCACAGGAAATATGGTCTCTCCGTTTTCTTTCACAAACGTCCGATTAGTGAATTTGTCGATTAGGCCCCTAGATGCACGGACACTCCAAAACCCCCCGTAGTAGAGTATCGGACATGCCGATGTGCCTTGGGCATGGTCCAGACACGGTTTGGGCACGGTCAAGACACGATAGGGGTCTTTTTGGTAAATTTAAAAAGAACATTTTGGGGCAGTTTTGGAAATATAAAAACTAAAATCTAAAAGAATTCATGACTTCAACCTAACCTCAGTCCTCTCTCTTTAATCTTATGTGCAGCATCTAGCATGAATATTTTGTTATATTATGAATTCGAAGTACTATTTTTAATATATGTAATATTTATTAAATTTTAATTGTCGTGTCCTAGCCGTGCTTGTGCAACATAGTTAGGCCCTCATTTATGATTTGCCTAAATTATTTTTGGTTAATTCATATCATACTTATCCAACATTAATTAATAGGGTGGTGAGCATTAATATCATTTTACGGTGGTGAGCTTCACTATGACGGTGATGAGCAAAAACATTTTCTTGCAACTATGAATCTAAAACTACAGTTTCTTTCAAGGCACTCGTACTTTCAACTCTAATTTACTTGAAAACGGTAGTGTTGCCACGAACGACAGCCGGCGATATCGCTCCATTATCTACAATCTTATTCTTTTATAAAGTAATTTTCTGTTTCATTAAAACAAATTGAAAGACAATATAACTATTTAGAGATGAATTGAGCTATATACATTTCTTGCTACAAAAGAAAAATATAAAAAACACAAAAAAAAAAATTAAAAATTAGAGTAAATTGTATCAATGGTCCTTCAATTTTAATAAAATTGGAGCAATGATCCTTCAACTAAAAATTCATTACCATTGGTCCCTCAACTTATCAAAATGTGTAGCTATGGTCATTTTCATCAATTTCGTCAGAATTTTATCAAAATGAGTTATGTTGGAAGAATCATTGCTACAATTGGGATCCCTCAATTCATCAAAACGTGTAGTTATGATCATTGTCGTCAACTTCGTCAGAATTTTGTCAAAATGAGTTATGTTAGAAGGACCATTGCTACAATTGGGTTAAAGTTGAGAGACCATTGCTCCAATTAGGTTAAAGTTGAGGGATCATTTATCTAGTTGTATTAAAGTTGAGGGACCAAGGGTAACGAAATTTTAGTTGGGGGACCATTGCTGCACATTTTGATGAGTTGAGGGACCAATGGTAATAAATTTTTAGTTGAGTGACCATTGCTACAACTTACTCTAAAAATTAAAAAGAAAACTAATGAAAAAGGCTTGAAAACTTTGAGTTTTAACGATAAGGACAAAATAAATGATAAAGTGAATAGTACTATGATTGATTTTTTAATGTAAAAATGTGATTTTTCGTTAAAATGAATAATACCTGGAGTTTTTCGTTAAAGTTCTCAAAATTAAAAACCGTTTGTACTGGCATTATTTGCTTAGGGTGTAAATATTACTACAATATAACCCTTGGATTTGTTAATACATAAACACAAATAAAAACAATCAAGTATAGAATCTATATCCACATTTCTCCGCACATCACTGCCGCTTCTTCCTCTTCATTTGTCACACTTCACCTCCCGGCATCGGCCAGCCGCCTATCCATTTGATCGCTATTGATTATAGTTAGCTCTTCTATTTTTGTTCTAGCACTTCTTGCCAACCTTGCAGTTGAGAGAACCTGCAAAGCGTGTGAGCCTTCTGACGAATGTGCCTGGTTTTGCTTTGATCATGTCTAACTTGCCAAATCCATGCTTCTTGTTCGGCACTCCAGACTGAACAAAGAATGCTCCATTCATCATAAGATCTCCTTCTGATCTCCATTGCCAGCTCTTCCACACGCTCTCCGGTGCATAGTCTCTCTTCGTCACCTATAAATTCAAACGTCACAAAATTAATACATCACTTGATTAATTATGTGTTCGTGCCTATGTATTAACTGATAATATTGTGTTCGTCTATGTACTTCTTTTGCAGCCTGGTTTGGTGGGGCGATGAATCGGTTGCCCTGGCTGATAATTGTGGGGTGAGAGCTTCCTCCGATGGCATACATGATCCAATGTGTGTAGTCATTGTTCACGACATGGACAAATCCCCATCTGCATCTTGGCATTCTCTGTATCAATCCCTTGCCGAAATGGTTAAACGCAACCGTTATTTGCATGATTGCATCCCCTGCAAACGCATCGCTAGCCCCGAAAAGCATCACCTGCACCATTCGTTTAACCAATTAGTCATTCTTTGTTATCTTATTTTGTTATGTTAATAACATCTCCGTTCGATTATTATTAAATAAATAAACGTACGTCGTTGTGATGGGTGAAGTGGCAGTTGGATATGGTAATAGCAGTAGACCCTTGAATGGCGTCGATGAGCCCATCCGCGCAATTCCACATAGAAAGATGGTCGAGCCAAATGTTAGACGACCCGTAAATGGAGATACCATCTCCGTCACTCTGTGTGCGAATCCCGATGTGACTCAGGGAGTCCCTGATCATACCACCGCTGCCTGGTACGGTGTCGTGGATGCGGAGGCCATGAATAATCACGTTCTGAACGAACTGGAGTGTGATCCCTGCGCCATGAGCAATGTGCACATTTGCCCCTCGTGCGTCAATTGTCTTGTGGCTCGTTACTATGAGCTCTTGGCTCAGCCTGATGACCATGCTGCGTGCAAATATGATCCACAACGGTTGCGTTTGGATCACGGCGTGCCGTAGGGTTCCGGGCTTAGGGTCATGGACATTGTCGTCCGAAGAGTCGGTGACAATGTAGTAAGCCCCTTTCTTGCCTCCGCGCGTCTTGCGGCCAAAGCCTTTCACGCAGCTGGCCAGCTTCTTGCGGTTGTTAGCCCAGTTGGCCCGGCACCGCCAGCAGCGGTCGATCGGGTTTGTGGCCTTGCAAGGGCCCTTGTAATGTTTTCCTCTCAGATTCCTCCTTGTGCTGTTACCGGCAGACTGATCATCTTCAAGGTCCTCCTCAACGACGGTCCTGCATTATCATGCATGGTCGATTAAGAGCACTGCTATTTGTAGCATTTAATTGATTGATTACCGAAACCGTGTATATACAAGATGAATATTATTTGTCCCGCATTATTATGCATGATCAATTTCGAATAATGATATATGCACCATCTAACTAATTATCGTCTCGTCTCGCTTTTAATAAAGAGACGTATATATGTACAATGTGAACGTTAAAAACCCCACATTATCATCATGCACGATTAATTTCGAGCGCTACTATTTGTATCATTTAACTGATTATCGTCGTTTTTCTATTAAAAGTATGTATTCAGATGAAATGATACAAACATTGGGAAGGAATACACAAAATTTGAAGAGAATTAAGGATAAAATGTCGAGTTTACGTACTGTTCAACGCTTTCGTTGAAGTCCTCGGTGACTTGTTCCGGGTTGGGTTGGTAGGCCTTGAGGGCTGCCTTCTGAGCTTTCATGGCTCGTTCCTGCCATACGGCATCGAAGTTAGCAATGTTGAGGGTGTCATTTGCTGTCTCAGCCTTCAAGCTTGGAACCAGCATGCAGAAAGAAATCATAAAGAGGACCAAATTGAGCTTCGATGCCATTGGTCCAAGAACCATTTTTTGTATTTTCTTTCTACTTTTTTTTATAATTTTTTTAGAACAATGTTTCTAGAAGTGGTCAAGGTCTATGAGATTGAGCCCAGATTTTCACCGGGATCAGATTCAGCTCAGCTAGACCTTGCCAGAAAAAGATTAATTGAACTAAAAAAAAAAATTCTAAGTTGACTGCAATACTAATACTGTATTGGCTTGGTTTTTGCTGTGAAAATTTTGTGTTTTATAGAAAAAAACATTGTCTAAATTTAGAGCCGTCGAAGGTGGAGAACCATCTTCTTCTAACGGTTGACATTCTGACTAAAATGTGAGGAAAGGACCCAATGGAACACCCTCTACGACACTACATTCGTGTGCGGTCATCCAGTTTCACATGATGAGAGAGACATGGTTTCACGTGATGATAAAGATAGAAAGTAAAAGTTTTAACGAAATCATTTTGTGTAAGTTTTCCGTCGCATCCACAGGTCATTTCTATTAGATTGCAGTTAGCTAACAGGACAACTACGTACGATCAACCATCTTAAGTACCTAATTGGCATATCCTTAATTCATGTGTTGTAATTGCTTATTAGTTATAACTAACCATACTTTTCCCGCCGTTTATCCTATTCACAAAACATGTACGAGGAAAATAACAGAATAATATGTTCTTTGGATCAATGACATCCGATAAAATTGAAACGATATATGGATACAGGGGCAGATGCACGTTGTGGCAAGGACAGTTGCCCATCCAGACGCTGAAAAAACCCTTGATCGGAACCCATTTTCCCAACTGAAATCTGCTTGAGAAGAAGCAGCAACTGGGGAAAGCAATCGCTGCGGGAGCAAGGAGGAGGAAGAAGATACAAGTTTTTAAAACCCTGGGCCCTTTTATGTTCCCGGCGTTTAACCACTTTCATGTGTTAAACCCAAAATAATTACTTTTCTTTTGAACTGGACAAAATAAGATGTGCTTCGATGAAGTTTCACGGAAAAAAAAAACTCAAAATAAGCAAAATGGTTTAAGTACAGAGAACTACCCAATTTTTGGGGTGATTTTTAATTAGTCTCAAGCTTTTAAAACATTCCAAATGACTTCTTAACGTTGTAAAAATTAAACATTTATTAGATCATCGGTGTTAAGTGATGACTTCACCAATAATACGTTGGTCACTACTAACGTTTTGGACAAATACTAAAGCTGGTCTTTATTAATTGTTGTCTTTAGAGCCCAAATCGAATCCTTTTAGCTAAGTTAAGTCATAAATTTGCTTAACTAAACTGCGTCAATTTAGAAATTCAAAATTCCATAATTGATTTGAGAGTAAAAATCTGCTCTAATAATTGTTCACGTCATCACTTAACGCTAGTGAACCTAATAATTGTCCACATAAACGCTAGTGAACCTAACAAATATCCAATTTTCAAAACGTTGGATAATTATTTGGAATGTTTTAAAAGATTAAGACATTACCAATAGAGTTTAGAGACCAATTTTTAATTAGCCTGACTAGACCAACTTCCTAGTTCTTGGTCTGAATTATGCACCCTTTGTGAGAAATATAACTTTTCCTTACAAGTTTCAATTTTTTTTTTTCGTTGATAGAAAAGTTTCAAGTATATATAACAGGGGTAATTATAGTTTAGAGTAATGCTAGGAAGATCAAATTTTTTTAAATCAAATTTGCAAACTAAATGATGTAGTTGGAGATGATTGGATTATTAATTAAGTGTTGATTAACATGCTTGTTTCTTATTAGTGACACATCATTTGGTTTGTAATTTGATTTAAATTTTTTTGTCTCCTTACCATTACTCTATAGTTTAATCTCATTTTCATATTTCTGTTTCTTTATTCCTTAAATAATTCTTCTTTCTTTTTCACCAGATAAACTCATTTTTTTTTTTGAGTTTTTGAACATTAGTCCTTGCAAAAGATTAGAATTTTAAAAAAACCTTGTCCTAGATTACATATTCAATTTAATCATTTAACGTGTACTTTTATTAAAATTTATATTCTATTTTTGTTATTTAAGGTGTATTTTTATTTAATGTCCCCACATATTAGTCCTTTCAATTATAAATGAACATAAGCAAGTGAACCTTTACCACATTGGTGAAAAGGTGTTGAGCGCTTGCATGATGGCGTGAGTTCAAATCCCGCTGGTGACTAATCTAACATCTAATATAACAATTCTATCTTTTGACAATTTTTTTTTATATAAATGAACCTAAATGTATGTCCCGAAATATATTATATTGAATTAATGTACCTAAATGTCAATATCGAAATGTATGTATCAAAATGTATTATATTGAACTAATGTACCAAAATTTACATACCGAAATGTATTATATATTTGTATCAATGGATATACGGCGAAGTATATCAAATGAATTAATGTACTTAAATGAAATATTATACAAATTGTATCGGAATATATTATATAAAAAAAATTAGTTTACCTAAATGTAGACATCAAAATATATTATGATGAATGAAATGAATATTAAATGTAATTAATACATTAAAAATAGGGAAAAACATCAAAATATAATTAATAAATGAGATGATTAAATGTATTAGGGACTACAATTAGATTTTAATCTTACACAAGGTTATAGTCTAAAACTCATCTTTTTTAAGGATTAAAATAAAATTTTCTATTTTTTTTTATAGTTAAACCCCCTAAATTATACTCTCTATTAGACCTGGCAATCTCTATTCTATTTAGGCTTAATTTTAACTACGCCCCTTAAAACTCGACTTTAATCTCACTTTACTCCTTGTAACTCAAAGTCGTTACTTTAATCTCTGAAATTCAAAATCCGCTCCACTTTACCCATTTGAACTCAATTTTAATTTCATTTTGTCTCTTGAAACTCAAAATACGTCATTTTACTCTACAAAACCCAAAATTCACTCCATATTGCCTTAGTTATGTTAATTCCGTTATGTGAGTTTGGTTTGGGTGCACTAGACTAATCAATTTCTTTTTTATTTTTTTTCATCTCTGCAACTCAACAACCCAAAAAATTTCAATTCTTAATTTCTTCTTTTAAACTTAATATTTTCTAAATTGTTGAAGGCTAATGCATAGTAGAGATTTATAATCAAATTTATTGGCACATGTGGCATAGTCTTATTGGGTGGTGGGTCTCACGTATGTTTCAACAGTCAACTTTTGAGTTTTAGGGAGAAGAGACAGTCCAAAGTCAAAGTAGAACGAATTTTGAATTTCAGAAGTAAAATTATAATTTTTGAGTTACAAAAGACAAAATGAGATTAAAACCAAATTTTAAGAGGCGTAGCTAAATGTAAGTCTTCTATTTACACCCTAGAAGATCTCAATAATCGCTAGTTTCTCAGCGTTTCAAATCAAAATTTTCGATCAGCTTAGTTACAATTATTACTATCCACGACCTTCTCTAGTAATTTATTTTGGCTTTCATGAACAATTGGACGCCAAAATTTTAAATTACGAACCAAAAAGATAAAAGTATTTTTAATAATTTCCTATATATACAATTGAAAAAGGTTTTCCAATCTTGAAGTTGATCTTGGTCTAGTCAAATTGGTATGACCATGTAGCAAAAAACAAATGCATTTTAATATAAATTTGCCTTCTCTAACCTACAAATAGAAAGAGCATATCAAACATTCCTTCCTTCCTTCAATGAACAGAACATTGATCAATACTCCAAATTATTCCCTTGATACCATTCATTAACAAAACTTAGTTCTTTAATTATCACTGCATGATAACATATATAGAGTTATAACTTGTTTAAATTCTTTCATCTAATAGAAATACACTTGGTCAGAAAACCCTACTCAGACGTGTGATAGTGTGTGCCAAGCGGCTTAGTTATATGAATCGCGAGAGAGTTTTTGGTTAATTTGACATTGTATAGTCGTATTTTCTAATCGGAGCATCTGTACGTTATCGGTTAAGATGGTCAGTTAAGATGGTTTTGACACATGAACTGAAGACCTATAGATGCTTCAGTTAGAAGATGTGACTAAATACGAGAGGGAAACTTGGGTTAAAAGTAGTAGAGGAAGACTTAAGAAAACTTAGGAAGAGATTTAAGAAAAGATATGGAGTACTTGATGCTAACAAAAGATTTGGGACAAAATCAAGTGCATTGGACGTTCGAAGATTCATACGGTCGACACCCTTGATGTGATAATGTTTGCATAAGGTTTTTATGCAAGATGCTAGCTGTTGCCATAATATGCTGCAGGAAGGAATATATCAATGCACTACAGCAGACAGATATTTATATTCACCCACTTTTCAGATTTTGTAAAGGCAAATTCATGTGATGTTCTTCGACAAGAACAACAGATCGAACGAAGCAATTGGAAATCAAATATTCAATCACAAGTTGAAGGAAGAGATAATGATCATTTACAGAGAAAATTAATTTAGCATTTTAAAAAGCAAATTCCCCAACTACACATATTCTAACACTTTTGACCATATTTAGCAAAAATTCTTCCTTCAAACTGTTAATAAACTCAGAAGTTCGATTACTTCACTTGCAATTCATTTCACTCCTTTATTCTTCCTCAAACCCCTCCAAAGTTAAAACAACTCTAATCATATGACTTGTTTAAAAGTGCTTTTAAAATAACTGAATTTTTAGCGAAAATGTTTTTGGATTAAAAAAACTCTTAAAGTGAATCATCTTTGAAAAAGCACATAACTGGTGTTTATTGCAGAAAACACTTTATGTGTTTTTTGAAAATTCACTTCCATTTTTACCAAGGATTGATTCTAAAAACATTTCACCATAAGTATTTTCAATCATTTTAAAAACACTTCCAAATGAGCTAATTATTTACAATCATTGTGAATGAAATGACCAAAAAGAATTGTTGTTTGGGGTTTATTACTAAAACGATACTCTTCTAAAGACACAAAACTGATCATATCACTAACACACGCTCTATTAATAAAGGTGAGATCAACCGTTCCATTCTATCCGACACTTATGTATATTAGAAATTATGTCAGACTATCAGCAATGTGGTTAATTTTGTGCAATTAAATAAATGAAACTTTAACGAAAAATTCTCAGTACTGTTCATTTTAACGAAAAATCATATTTTTACACTAAAAAGTCAATCATGGTACTATTCACTTTACTCTTTATTTTATTACTATCGTTAAAACTAAAAAATTTCAAATCTTTTTCATTAGTTTTCCTTTAAATAAACCTCTTTTAAGTTTTACTAAAAATGCAAAGGAATTACAAACTTGAAAGGAAAATGATACCAAGAAAGGTGTTCGAGCCACCATGTGTCAGCCTAGCTATATAGCCCTGCTTTGCCTAAAGAACATGACCACAGGAAATCAAACTGGAATCTACCTTTTGTTATTTGATGACTAAAAGCCCCTGAATTTTTACTATAATTACAGATTGACCTTCTGTATTGTTTATTAATAGTTTAATACTTAACCATCATAAAAAGGGAATAAGGCATACGCTAAAAGTTAATCAGTGCACAATAGCATGTAGGAGTGTTTTTATCTTTAACTACTAGATAAAATAAAATTGATTTTTGTTAATGGAGATAGTTCGAAGAGGGAGAAATTCGAACTCGAGACGTATAGGTAGATCCAACATTCTATTCACTAAAATATTGTATCATATGCATATGCAGTGTGTTTAAACTTTAATTTCTCTTCAAAGAGGAATAACTTCTTATATGGAAAGAGCAAAGTATATTTTTTCTTCTTAAGGATAGTGATTTCACATTCACATTTTCTTCTTTTTCACTCATTTTTTTGTTTTTATGTTGTGATTTATTCAATCATATAACAAGAAAAATAAATGAGGGCAAGTCTTGACATAACGAAAATATTGTTTTTTCGTGATCGAAATGTCACAAGTTGGGGTTGTGAAAACAATCTCTCTACAAAGTAAAGATAAAATTACGTACAATAGATTTCATCCCTTCTCCCTTCTCTATTCTCCCTTCAACGCTCATGAAGCGAGGGAAACCTTATTGTCTTGAAAGTCACTTCTTCTTACCAAAAATAGAAAGGCAATAACCTATGTTTTCACTCCTAAGTTCCTAACACAAACAAAATCAACACCAAAGGCCAATATGGGGATTAACAAAAACTTTAATAAAGCTTCTATATAAACAGTTATTTCTCTCCTCAACTTTTCATATCTGACAAAGCACCAAACAAGAAGAATAAAAGAGAGATTTCTTATGTTCTTGTTTTTAATTCCACCAGCATATGAAGAATTCATCACCAAAATATATAGCCAGGAAGTAGATATCCGTTGTTGAGCGTCGTTTAATTTCTAACCTCGCCATGATTTCTCTAACAGATGTCTACCATGTTGTGGCAGCCACTGTTCCTCTATATATTGCCATGATTTTGGCCTACCTTTCTGTGAAATGGTGGAAGCTCTTCACACCAGATCAATGCTCTGGAATTAACAAATTCGTTGCCAAATTCTCAATCCCTCTTCTGTCCTTTCAAATCATTTCTTCCAACAACCCTTACAAAATGAACCATAAACTCATCCTCTCGGACTGCCTCCAAAAACTGACTGCATTCCTGGCACTGGCAGCAGTCACTAAATTCAGTTCCTATGGCGGGTTGAATTCCATCATAACCGGCCTCTCTCTTTCGACGCTTCCTAACACGTTGATCCTCGGGATTCCGCTGCTGAAGGCCATGTACGGGGATGAGGCGGCCAAGCTTGTGACACAGATAGTTGTGTTGCAGAGCTTAATCTGGTACAATATGTTGCTGTTTCTGTTTGAGTTCAGGGCCGCTAAGGCGGCGTCTGTCACACCTTCATCAGAACCCACTGCAGGTAATTAGCATTTGAAATTGAAGAGCGTAAGAAAAAAGCATCACCAAATTCGGCACATGTGCACGCGACCGGATTATATTCTAAACTTATGAACAGAAAGCGGTCTTACCATTTATTGAGTCGGTTTTTTTTTTTTTCTCTCTAACTTTACTATTTATAATTGGTAGCTACACTGCATTGCTTCTTAAATTATGTTGTATTCTAACATCATCAATCTTTTGGTCTTGTTTCTGCTCCAAGAGGATATGGAGGTGCCTCACGAAGCGCAATCGAAAGATGAGACGGAGGACGAAACGAGAGCCGACAATACTAGGAAGATCAAATCTATTCTGTTAACAGTTGGGAGGAAGCTTATAACCAACCCAAACACTCATGCAACAATGTTGGGTCTGATTTGGGCAAGCATACACTACAAGTAGGCACACTTTCGTTGCCCTTGTTGGTTCGATTTGTGTATTTCTTGGCATCGGGTTGAATTATAATCTGTTGCAGGTGGGGAGTGAAGCTGCCAGAAATCATTGCGCAATCAATCTCGATACTGTCGAATGGAGGACTTGGGATGGCAATGTTCAGCTTAGGTATGAAGAAACATGAGAAAAACTACTAATCACCTGCCATGTTATTTGAACAATAACACTTGGACACATGAATTAATTTCTGCTGCTTATAGGCCTTTTCATGGCAACGCGCGGTAGCATAATAGCGTGTGGGACACGAAAGGCGATGCTAGCCATGGGATTGAAGTTCATAGCCGGCCCTGCGATAATGGCGCTGTCCTCCTTTGCAGTTGGACTAAGGGGCAAAGTTCTCAGAGTGGCAGTAGTGCAGGTACATGTATATTTTTTGTTCTCTTTAGTGTATGGTACACAGGAATGCTAAATACTCTGTTGTTTACTTACCGCAGGCAACTCTTCCTCAAGGAATCGTTCCTTTCGTGTTTGCGAAAGAATACAATGTACATCCAGACGTTTTGAGCACCGGGTAACGATTGATTTTGTTCATCTCGTATTACATATCGCTGGTTAGACGGTAGAATCTCTCCAACTACACAATTCTGAGACGATATGGTTTTGTTTTTGTTGTTGCAGGGTTATTTTTGGGATGCTCATTGCATTGCCGATAGCATTGGCCTACTACTTCCTTCTGGGATTGTAAATTACGCAGTTTCACCATGAACATACTGGATCAGAATACCAACGATTCGAGTTCCGAAATCGATTAAATCGGAAGTTTGTGCAGCACAGTTTGAGTACTATGAAATGGTGATCAAATTGCTGAGGGATGAGGATAGATTATTGGGAGTCTCTCATTTAATTTATTAGAATTTGTTTCACATGTAATATGGCTGATATGTTTACTACATACATACATACATGAATGTCATAGGAATTCACGTGAAAACAAAGTACCGACTGTCGATTACCTGAACCTCTCCTCCCTTATACATGAATGTATCTATTCAACATACTATGACCGACTCCTATTTTCTGGTCCAATCTGACTTTTTATTCCATGCTTAATTATATATAGCAGGCAGGTCTACCCTACCTGGGCATGAGTCGTTGAGAAGGTGATCAGTCACTTTGAACAATCGACAGAAGTGTTCACTTGTGCCAAAACTTCATAAACTCGTGACTTTGACATTTTTATCTTCATCAAGACAAACAATATTTTTTAAAAATTGCGTACGACTAAACAAAACACTACGCCCGACTCCCGTTGTGTATGAATGTGTGACTCAAGTGCTTTAATTAATAAAGCTAATTTATAAATGATAAATCTGTAAAGATCTTGATATGTATTTTGAGAACAACGTTAGGTAAACTAACTTTTTAGACTGTATTTGCAAATCATGAGATATATCATCAATACAAAATAAGCACGTTAATCAATACTTAAGTAATAATTCAATCATCAACAATTATGTCAGATAGTTTACAAAATATAATTCAAATAGATGATCTCCCTAACATTACCTTATAACTTTGATTTATAATATGAAATAGTGATAGTTTTATAAATCTATCCATCTCTATCTCTGATAGCATATCATTTTACACATATGTAAAATCTCATATATTCTTTACGGGTGTTAATTTGGATATGTTATTTATCATTTTTTATTTGTAATTTCACTGCAGAAGTGAACATTAGGCCGCAAAGTTGAAAGTAATACACACTTATATCAGTATAAATTATAAATATAATGATAGACATACATCATACATGTATATACATTTATATGTAACAAAAGTATACATAAAATATGTATACATACTTTTCTTTTAGTCCAAAAAAATTGTTAATATACAGTACTCGCACGTACCAATTGCAGGATGTAACATTAAAAGAAAAATAGAGATTAATCAAAAGTTTTATTTAAGGCCTCCAATTATCAATTACAACTGAAAAGGAACACATTAAATTGCAATTAAACAAAATTGTATTATCCTCCTTAAACACTCTATTTTAACTTTTATGAATTTTGAATTATTTACATTAAATTGCAATTAAACAAAATTATATTATCCTTCTTAAACACTCTATTTTAACTTTTAAAATTTTAAATAATAATTCAAAATTTATAAAAAAAAAATTAAATGCACATCCAAGTCAAGAAGTCCATGAGCATCCACATTAAGACCATATATAACTTGGGGCAAGACATCAATTGTTTAACTTAAATATAAATTTTGATATGCCTCGAGAGAAATTGTAAAGTCCTTATGTCACTTAGTACTACAGTCTAGTAATATTTTTCTTCATTTGTAAGTGAGAGATCTTAGGTTTGAATCTCACTGCTGGCACGCTTCCTCTCTCTCGAAACCTCCCGCTCTCTCCTCTGTCTTCATCTCCCTCTACCTTTTGTCTTCCTCTCCCTCTCACCCTTCCTTCCACCACCTCCACACTTCGTCCCCCAGCCACCACCCCCCATGGGCCTTTCAAGAGGTAAGTCGAGATCGGAAGGGTGGCTATCGTCAACTACGGAGAGGACTACCAGAAGCTCATCATCGTCGTTCACCACCCATCCTTCCACCATCTCCATACTTCGTCGCCCAACCACCACCCCCCTTGGGTCCACGACTTCTCTCTGGTATTTGCAAATCCTAAAATTTGAAATTAGGATTTTAATTTGTCAAATTGGGGATTTGGGGAATTATTTTCGATTTAGGGTTTTAATTTGTCAAATTGAGGATTTGGGAATTAATTTTCGGGTTTAGGAGTGGAATTGAGTGCATGGCAAGGTAATTAAAACCAAACCCCCTCAATTGCACTTGTAGCTAAAGTAATGGCAGAGTTGTAAGTAACTCAAAATTTGCCCTTTAACGAACAGTGCAATTTCATCCCCAACTTTAAACTATAGTAATATTATAGATCATTTGTTATTTGTTGGGTATAGTGTGTACACATTGAAGATGTGGTGAGTACTAATAGTCTATAATATTACAAATCATTTGCTATTTGCTACCTACATATAATGGGTGGAGTGTGGCTGTGCACGAATTGAACATGATACTTAAGATGCAGTAGACTAACTATTAAGTTTGAGCCACTTGATGTACGACTTGTTTGTCAAGAATATGAAATTTGGTACCAATATAACGCTATTTGGAATTTTTTTGTTGTACATTAGGTGTAAGGATCGTTAGAGTTTTGACCAATAAAAAAGGAAAAGATTCTTATAGTTCTAAACAAGTGATGTCCCTTTCACAGCCGCCTAGTTTGTTATTATATGATCATCACAATCATTTTATCTTTCAACACCAAGAAAAAAATAATGAATATACTATATAAAACGTATTATTTATTTTCTGGGTCAATTATATATATAAAAAAGAAGATAAAGACCTTTACTTTTGGGAAATGAAAAGACCAATTTGGTAAATTCACCTGGTCAAATTGGCTTGGCCGAAACGCCAAGCATCGCTTGATAAATTCACATTATATAAAAAATGGGAAAAAAAAGTTCCCCAAATAGGCAAATCAACGGTGAGAAAATCGAGATCCGACGGTCCGCATTTAAACGAGAAATAAAAAATAAAGTAAAAACAAAAACTCGCCGAAAAGAGAGGTGAAATTGAAATCGGGTGGTGATTTAGGGTTTTCGCCTCCCCCAATATATATTGCTCGTCGCTTTCGCCATTTCTCACTTCCGCTTCTCAGAGAGCTACAGAGACACCCAAATTCCGTTTCCATTGTTCGCGTTCCAATCCCAAATCTTTGCTGAGAAGATGGTGGGACCTGGGCTTTACACCGACATCGGCAAGAAAGCCAGAGGTATAGCTATCCCTCTTTTTATATTATCTGATATATGTATATATACATGTATATGTATAAATTTGGTTGTAAAAAATTGATGGGTTTCTTAGATTTCAAATTTTTCTAATGGGTTTTTGTTAAATTTCAGATCTTCTGTACAGGGATTACCAGAGCGACCATAAGTTCACCATCACCACCTTCTCTCCCACTGGAGTGGTGAGTTCTTTCGCACTTTTTTCTTGCTCTAAGATCTGTATTTGTATATGTATATTCACTTGTTGAATCTCTAGGGTTTTGTTTCTTGCTCTGAGATTTGTTCCACTTTCGGTGAAATTATTCGGCTCCGATTGAAACTTCTAACTTTTTGTTTCATATTATGCTTAGTACTTTAGCTTGTAACGTTTTTTCTTTGTTAGTTTTTTCAAAATTTATTAATATTTTGGGTTAGAACTTGGTGGCATTTAAGCAGGAAGTGTCAATTGTTGATTTATTGCTGTGAATATGTTGAAATGGCGAGTTAAACTAGCATCTAGTTCGTCTTAGTTATTCGATTTTGTTTAATTTTGAACATTGTGATTTTATGCTGGGTGCTGATTCTTTGCTAGTTTTGTTAGTTAACTTTTCTGTAGAACTTTTTTATTTGCGTTATTAGATTTTGCTGAGTTTAAGAAATTTAGTGAAATTTCTAGCCAAACATAGAATTTAATGAGCAGCACTGATATTACAAGTGATTCATATAATTTTCCATGTGTTCCCTATACGCTTATGCCCATTGCCATGTGCCTTGCGCATACCATTCTTACCGACTCTTTGTTCAACTCGATCCGCCCTACAGTTTACAAGTTCTAAGTTAACCATGTATCCTACATTTACTTACTTCTTCATATTTGCAGGCTATCACTTCTTCAGGAACGAAGAAAGGTGAGTTGTTTCTGGCTGATGTGAACACTCAGTTGAAGAACAAGAATGTCACAACTGATGTCAAAGTTGACACCGACTCCAATGTAAGCCCCACATCCATTTATGTTTCTTTTCCATCTATTCTGTTACAGGGTCCTATTGTGGTGGTGATTGTAAATGCCAAAAGTATTTCCTTTTTCTTTTGCTTTTTGTTGGATGTACACACATCCATTAGAAATAGTTTTAAATGTTCATTCAGATATAACGGAATTGAGTAGCTTTAGTGCATTTGGAACTGAATAAAGTAATTATTTTAACTTATACTTATCTTTTCTTGCTAATGTCGGTTTACCAACGGTTTGTTTTGTTATCAGCTGTCCACCACTATTACGGTTGATCAACCTGCTCCTGGCCTGAAGGCAATCTTTAGCTTCAAAGTTCCTGATCAGAGGTCTGGCAAGGTAGGACTGTTATGTCTGGTTTTTTTATCTGTCACTCGTCTATTATGTTTGCCGATATGCGGTAAAACTTGTGGGTGGAGTTCACTCTCTGTATTAAAGCATTTCATTAATCGGGATCATTTGTAGAATTGCCATCTAATATGTGGGTGATTGTTAACAGGTGGAACTCCAATATCTGCATGACTATGCAGGGATAAGCTCCAGTGTTGGTTTGACAGCGAACCCTATTGTTAACTTCTCCGGTGTTATTGGAACCAATCAGCTTGCACTTGGTACTGATCTGTCATTCGACACCAAGACCGGGAATTTGACTAAATGCAATGCTGGACTGAGCTTCTCCAATGCTGATCTGGTCGCTGCATTGACCCTGTAAGTATTATTTTGGTTGTCTACGATTGGCTTATTTGATTTTACATATATTGGCTTTGTGATGTTGAAGTTTTGGTGCATGGTGTGATAAAGATTTGTTTTTCATGATACAGGAATGATAAAGGTGACATCCTCAGTGCATCCTACTATCACAGTGTCAATCCCCTTTCCAACACAGCTGTTGGCGCTGAGGTGACCCACAGGTTTCCTACCAACGAGAATACCATCACTCTTGGCACCCAGCATGCCCTGGATCCATTGACATCCATTAAGGCACGCGTAAACAACTTTGGCAAAGCAAGTGCCCTGATCCAGCACGAGTGGCGCCCAAAGTCATTCCTCACTGTTTCAGGAGAGGTAGACACCAAGGCCATTGAGAAGAGCGCCAAGATTGGGTTGGCTCTTGCTCTCAAGCCATGAGCGGGTTTATTGCTCACTGCGGCAGGGAGCAGAGGTAGAGCGTAATATAGTTGTCTTTCCAGGCTGACATTTCTTTGGTTCTAAATGTTTCTTTTTTCTCGGAACAAGTCCATATGGTAGGGGAAATCGTTCTGTTTTGATGGCTTCGGTTTGTAAAAATAAAGGCTCGATGGTTTCAGACATGTTTTGCGACCTTTTTCACGCTTGTGTTAGCGGAGGATGATGAAGCCCGGTAGTCTTCAAATGTTGTTACCATTTTTCGTGGCTGTTTCGGCACCTCTTTTCTTCCTCCTATAATCAATGATATTTCGGCCTTCGTTGGCATCTTGAATTTGAGAAGTCCGTTTGGAATGTTAGCATTTTATTTACTCCGTTCATTACTGAATACTGATTATGTGGTATCGGAAGGCAAATTCTTAGGTTCGGATGACGAGAAACCGTCACTGTCTGGCTTAAGACAAAACCGCCCCACCCAGCCCCACATCCGCCGTGTATGCTGTCCCTACCCGGTGATTTTTTGGCCGAACGGCCATGAACTTCCACACAGAAGAATTCCTAAAGCAAATAAGTGTCGTGGGTACCTTTGTCTTATTTGTCAAATTTTTACCTCTCTTCCAAAACGAGCAAGTTAAACAAAACCATATAAAATTAGGAGACCAAACAAAATAAAACCCCTTAAAGGAAAACTAACGAAAAATCTGAAAAAACTTCCCTTTTAATGAAAAGTTATTTTTAAAGGTATAGTGAATATTGACAGTTAAAGGTAAAAATGTGGTTTTTCGTTAAAAGTGAACAGTATCGGGGGTGTTTTGTTATAACTCCCTTAAATGTTTCCTAGTTTTCCAAACAATTACCAAATCTCACAAGGCTTTCTAATTTCCCACTTTAACTTGGAAGCCGAAATTACACATCCAAAGCATCCCTATAAATATACAAGTCCGATCGAAAGTCTTATTCACAGCCACCTAACGTACCAAATCACAAGCATCATCATGGCAAGCATGCTTTCTTCTCTTGCTTTCGTCATCTGCGTTCTCTGTTTTTTGGCGTCGACTCCGCAGGCCGCCCCTGCTACAGCCCCGTTCCTTTTCCCGGAAGCTCAATCCACCGTCCTCCCCGACCCTTTGACCTTCTTCGCCCCGAACCTCCTCTCATCCCCACTCCCTACCAGCTCATTCTTTCAAAACTTTGTCCTTCACAATGGCGACCAACCGGAGTACATACACCCCTACATCATCAGATCAGCCAACTCTTCCCTGTCTTTCGCTTACCCGTCTTTCTCCTACACCTCTACCGTCGTATCCACATCCCCGTTCGAAGCCGACCTCACCATCTTCGCCTCAAAATCAAACAACAAGGGCCACCATGTAGTCTCCGACTTCAATGATTTGAGTGTGACATTGGACTTTCCCTCCTCCAACCTCCGCTTCTACCTCGTCCGCGGAAGCCCCTTTCTCAGCTGCTTTGTTTATCGCCCCACGGCGGTTTCTTTATCGACTGATCATAAAATTGTCTCGGCAACATCAGCGAGTGGCTCAAATACTAAGTTCATCGTCAAGCTCGACAATGATCAGACATGGCTAGTATACACATCCTCACCAACAGAATTAACTCACAGCGGCTCATCCATGTTAACTCTTCAGGACTTTTCTGGGGTTGTTCGTTTTGCTGTAATGCCGGATCCTGATCCTAAATCTGAGGGAATTCTTGACCACTTCAGTTCTTGTTACCCGGTTTCTGGTGCAGCTGTGCTCAAAAACTCAAATACTTTGTCGTATAAATTTGAAAAGATAGGCGGAGACTTGCTCATGCTAGCTCATCCTCTACATCTCAAGCTTCTGTCCAATGCCACAGTTTTGCAGGATTTTAAGTACAAAAGCATTGACGGGGATTTGATTGGCGTTGTTGGTGATTCGTGGGTGTTAGCACCAAAGCCTATTCCAGTCACTTGGAATTCCGTTGGAGGTGTCAAAAAAGATTCATTCCCTGAAATCATATCTGCGCTTCGTCGAGACGTTGACGCTCTTAGTTCTACACAATCAACTACTTCGTCTTCATATTTTTATGGGAAACTGGTTGCTAGAGCGGCAAGGCTGGCTCTGATCGCCGAGGAGGTAGCTTTCCCTGATGTGATACCCGTGATTAGGACATTCTTAAGGGAGAAAATTGAGCCGTGGTTGGATGGTACTTTTAGCGGCAACGGATTTTTGCACGATAAAAAATGGGGTGGACTTGTTACGAAATCCTCCACAGCTGATCCAGGTGCTGATTTTGGGTTTGGTCTTTATTCCGATCACCATTTTCATCTGGGGTACTTTATATATGGAATTTCCGTGTTAGCAAAGATTGATCCTGCATGGGGGGAGAAGTACAAGCCTCAAGCTTACTCGCTCGTGGAGGATTTTCTCAACAAGGACAAGCAATCGAATCCAAATTATCCGCGTCTGAGAACCTTTGATCTTTATAAATTGCACTCGTGGGCGGGAGGGTTGACAGAATTCGCAAACGGGAGGAATCAAGAGAGCACGAGTGAGGCGGTTAATGCTTACTATGCAGCTTCTCTGATGGGAAAAGCCTATAACGACGCGCAACTTGAGGCCACCGGTTCACTGCTTACTACATTGGAAATTCAGGCAGCTCAAATGTGGTGGCACGTGAGAGAGGGAGGAGAGAGTCAAATTTACCAGCAAGATTTCGTGAAGGAAAACCGAGTTGTGGGAATTTTATGGGCGACCAAGAGAGACAGCGGGCTTTGGTTTGCGACTGCGGAGGCAAGAGAAATCAGACTTGGAATCCAAGTACTGCCTGTTTTGCCAGTTACTGAGGTATTGTTCTCGGACGCGGGTTTCGCCAGTGAGCTAGTGAACTGGGCATTACCGGCGCTCAGCAGGACGGGAGTCACGGAAGGATGGAAGGGATTTGTATTTGCATTACAAGGGATGTTCGACAAAGAAGGCGCTTTGGAGAAGATTAGAAGCTTGAAAGAATTCGACGACGGGAACTCCCTCAGTAATCTCTTATGGTGGATTCACAGTAGATGAACTTTTGTTGGTTAATTTCTGTGTATGAGTTTAGTTTTATATTTTTTTGTTTAATTTCATATTCTTTATGTAACGAAACGAAATCAAAAGTTGCAATGCTGTGGATGCAAACGACAGTTTTTTCTTCATCCGATTTCTGGAAACATATAATTTTTTAGAAAATCAACAAGATAAAGAACAATTGTCACACCAACTATATTAATAATTAGGGAGTCAAGCACTACAGATGCATTTGTTCGTCCCAAGTTTTTATCCCATCTTTATTCCTTAGCATAATCGGCTTGAAGGAGACCCTCTCGAATCTGCAAAACAATGTCCTTGACTGCACCTGGCCCATGCGGGATGATAACAGACGATGATTTTGAGGATGCACCAATCTCCTTCATGGTGTCGAAGTATTGAGTCACCAAAACCATGTCCATGACATCCTTGGCTGTTGTTCCGGGAACATTTTCGGAGAAGACAAGCACACTGTCTCTCAGCCCGTCAACAATGGCCTGCCGCTGGCGTGCTATGCCAAGCCCTACCAAGTACTTGGCCTCTGCCTCTCCTTCTGCTCGCTTGATCTGTAGGATTTTCTCCGCTTCAGCCTTTTCTTTCGCCACCAGTCTCTGCCTTGTAGCTGTTATGATGACAGATAGCAAAAATTATATATAAAGTTATAAACTGAGCAACAACCAAATCACAAAATTGAAATTTCGGAACAATGTGCGTGACATTTTTTGAGTGGAAATTACCTGCATTGATCTCATTTATCGCTCTCTTCACATGAACATCTGGAACGATATCCACAATAAGGGTCTGGACTATTTCGAAACCATAAGAAGACATTGCCTGTAACGAAAAAAAGGCTACAATCTCAATTGGTTCTCAACAAATGTTACACAAAGATATAAACCTTTTTCTATTAAAAACAAACAATTGTTTCATTTCACTTTCACCTTTGCAAGCTCCTCGTCAACAGCTTTCGCTAGGTCACTCTTCTGCTCAAAGACAGCATCAAGCTCAAATTTCGGCACACTTGCCCTGATAACTGAAGAGTAACAAAATATTAGCTTCCAATCCTTACAAGCAACAATGTCTACCAATCACTTTCTGCAAGTCTTACTATCAAACGCGTAGGCCCGAATCTGTGATTTGGCGTTTGAGAGCTTGTAGATAGCTTTCCGCATCTTATGTGGCAAGGCGCGATATTGAATCGATGCAACTATTTTCACAAACACATTATCCTGAAAAGACCAATTATGTCACAAATCGAGAATTTTTCCTTCAACATAATATCACATACTATAGTCTAACATAAACATTATGGATTTCACTACAGATCGTTCCCGGAATGTAAAGTAAGGGCTAAATTCAGAAGGCGTAAACCTTGGTTTTGGTTTCACATTGAACTTCAAGTTGCCGCACACGCAGAGAGATCTCACCGGATACCTTGTATCCGAAACACCAGGGCATGCAGTGGCATCCTGGTTCAAGCACATCATCAAATTTCCCAAAATGCACCTTCACGGCAACGTTTGACTGCTTCACTTGAACACAACCAAGTGCTTGACCCATTCTTCAGTTCTTAAACTAGTAACAAAAGTTGTATATCAATCAATAAAGCATATATCTAAAGAAAAGAAATTCAGTTGAACTTCAGTTGTATTGTTTTCTCGGCACCCAAACAGAAAATAAAGCGAAAGAGTACGAAACGAACCCACATTTTCTGAGCAACCAAACGACAGACAGAGTTGTACGGACTTTACCTTTTAAAGCTAAAACCGCTGCTGGTTCTTGTAAAATTGTTTGTGAATTATTTCTTGTAATCCAATACAAAATTTATGAGATAGAAAGAGGAGAGCTGATCAGTGAGTAAATGACCAGTTTGCCCTTGTATTCGACCCATCTATGATGAAAAAGTCAAAACTACCCTCTGTTTCACGTTAGTATAAAAGGAAAAAGTATAATTTCATCATTTACATTAATTTAGTTTCCTTTACTTGCAATTTTTCATGTGACTCTTTATAATGTCATTAAGTTCCTTTAAATGCCTTTGAATTTTTCTACTTACCAAGTGGTAAGGCTTCAATTAGAGTTGTGGTCCAACTATTTGTGGTAGGAGAAAATTTTGTCACGACGCGTGATCATAATAAATGTATAATTGTATAGAACTTACAGGCTCGAACGCTTACACCGTAAATTTGTCATACAATTTAATCGCATTGGCGCACTAGGGCTAACACACTATTCATGACCAGCTCTTCTTTCACTCGTCCAAACTCAAAATTCACCTTTCCCGACCTCCAAACGTTACCTAATCAATTCAATCAATAAATTTCAACGCAACCTATAAAATTCTTTGGCGAAAATGTTGTTGATTTCCTAGATTGGCAGGTATTTAGCTGACTCACTAGGAAAATGTTCTTTGTTGCTTTTGATTTCGGATTGTAAACTTCTGTTTTTCTTGTCTTGCTTTTGTTTCTTAGGTCATACCTGCAGAAAATATAGTTGCTGCATTTCAAGGAAGTGTAAAAACAGCTTTAACACATATATTGCAATGCTGTTGATGCAAAAGGACTTAGTTTTTTACATTTGATGTCTGTAAACAGGTAAGAACTTGATAGAGGTGATACTTTATAACTAGTTTTCGATGAATAATTTATGCAGTCAAGCGTTGCAGATATATTTGTTCGTTTGAAGCTTTTATCCCCTCCTTAGCATAATCTGTGTAAAGCAGTCAAGCACGCTGTCCCTCAGCCCGTCAACAATGGCCTGGCCCTGGCGCGCTATGCCAAGTCCTACAAAGTACTTGGACTCGGCCTCTCCTTCTGCTCGCTTGATCTTCAGGATGTTTTCCTCTTCCGCCTTCTCTTTCGCTACCAGCCTCTTCCTTTTAGCTGTTGTGTCAGATAAGAAAATAACACATAGAACAAGCAATTAATCACAAACTGAAATTTACGAAACAAAAGTGTGTGACATTTTTTTTGTGAAATTCACCTGCACTGATCTCATTCATCGCTTTTATCGATACAACATGTGGTACAATGTCCACAATCAGGGTCTGGACTATTTCAAAACCGTACTCATACATAACCTGTAACGAAAATTTCAAAAAAATGGTTGCATTTTTATTGGTTCTCAGCGAAAGTTACACCAAGATATAACATTTCTAATTAGTTTAGTTAATACGATTTATATATACTGTCACCTTTGCAAGTTCCTTTTGAACAGCTTTTGCTATGTCACTTTTCTGCTCAAAGACGGTATCAAGCTCCAGTTTCGGCACAGTTTCCCTAATAACTGAAGACACCGAAATATTACTTGTAATCTATACAAGCAACAATCTCTATCAATCACTTTCTGTAAGTCTTACCATCAAACACATAAGCCTGAATCTGCAAGTCGGCATTCAAGAGCTTGTAGAAAGCATCCGGTATCTTGTCTGGCAAGGGACGATAGTGAATCGATGCAACCACGTTCAGAAACATATTATCCTGAAACAAACCAATCACGTCACATGGCGAAATTCTTTTCGGGGATAATATCACATATTATAGCCCGACACATAAACTATGGATTTCACAACAGATCATTCAGCTGAAAACCTTGGTCTTGGTTTCGCATTGAACTTTAAGTTGTCGCACGCGCAGTGAGAGCTCACCGGCTACCTTGTATCCGAAACACCAGGGCATGCAATGGCATCCTGGTTCAAGCACACCATCAAACTTCCCAAATTGTTCCCTCACAGCAACTTTTGACTGCTTCACTTGAACACAACCAAGTGCTTGACCCATTTTCGGTAAAGATCCTGAATTTTTCCAAAATTATAAATACAAGACTCAGATCACAACAAAATATGAAGCCTTAAAGCACAGATCTAATATTTGAATAATAAAAGCAATATTCATGTATAAAAGAAAAAAGAGCAAAATGCCCAAGAGCTCATACATAACCCTTTTTGCTTTCTCTGTTTTCTCGGCACCCAAACAGAAAATAAAACGAAAGAGTATGAAACAAACTCACATTTTCTGAGCAACCAAACAAGAGACAGAGTTGTACGGAAATTACCTTGTAAAGTTGAAACTGCTGCTGGTTCTTGTAATGTGATAAATTTCTTGTAGTCCAAGCCAAATTTGCTGGAGAAATAAAGAGTAGAGCAGAGCTCAGTGGCTATATGACCAATTTGCCCTCGTACATATCCTTATCTGATCAAAAAGTCAACAAAAGAAAAAAAATCCCTTAAGTCGTTTCATTTCGCTGTCATGTGGGTATAAAAAGAAAAAGTAAATTATTTGTATCCATTCTTAATTTTTTTGCACCAATTGAGTCTCTAAGCGTGTTCGTTTTATATAGTTGATCTGGTAAACTTAGTGTTTAAAATAATGATATCGTTTTATTTTAAACACTGATTAGATTTACATACCTATCAAAGAGTGGCGTAAAATCGAAAATGAAATACAAACAATAAATAATGATAAAAGAAAGTCCCCCTAATGAACGTGAAGGGTAAAACAGATATAAAAGTTAATACCAATTTGAACCATAACTCCAATATGACTCACCTTAGACTTTAGGAAAGTTTGCTTACGTGGTATGCTGGTTAAAGGGCTTAATTTGAAAATTTGAAAATTTTGGGGTTTCACTAAAATATGCTATAGATATTAGGTTAAAATCAACTTTCCTCTTTGTTTTACCACATGAAGAGAGGGACGACCCTAAGCCAACAAGGCTCTGCGCTTTACGAGAGTTGAGGAGAATGTCTATCGTACGCAGTTTTACCCTTATTTTACAAAGAGGTTGTTTCCATGTAAGAGATGAATAACTAAAAATTATATACAACAAGTAGACTTGAACACACACTCCACTGTAAGTTTGTCATACGATTTGAGCATATCCTTGATAGGGTAGAATTCAAACCCTAAGCTTGATATTTGATGCATAAAAAATGTTGCGATGTGTTTTTTTTTTCTTTTCTTACGAGCAACGTTACTACTTTAAATTACGGTAAGAGGTAGATGAGGTCTTACACTCAACATTTACTACTTAATAAGAACATAATGTCAAATGTTTTTGTGTTTTTTTTTTTTTTGCATTCAAACTTTCATGTATGAACACAAAAATTGCGATGCCGTTGATGCAAAATCGCTTAATTTTTCCATTTAATTTCTGCAGACAGATAATATTTAGGAAAATAAACACTCAGTCGCCAACTTATGATATGTAAGTACTGGGTAGAGTAGATAATTAGTTCTTCATATGAATAATTTAAGCACACACCTTCCGTAATAATATGCAAGCATTGCAGATAATTTATTTCCCTAGGAGTTTTTTCCTCTCTCACTCTCTATGCCTTGGCATAATCAGCTTGAAGGAGACCCTCTCGAATCTGCGAAGCAACGTCCTTGATCGCGCCTGGCCCGTGCGGGATGAAAACAGACGATGATTTTGAGGATGCTCCTATCTCCTTCATGGTGTCGAAGTATTGAGTCACCAAAACCATGTCCATGACATCCTTGGGTGTTGTTCCGGGAACATTCTCGGAGAAGACAAGCACGCTGTCCCTCAGCCCGTCAACAATGGCCTGGCGCTGACGCGCTATGCCAAGCCCTACCAAGTACTTGGCCTCCGCCTCTCCTTCCGCTCGCTTGATCTGTAGGATTTTCTCCGCTTCAGCCTTTTCTTTCGCCGCCAACCTCTGCCTTGCAGCTGTTACGATGACAGACAGCAAAACTTATAAACAAACTGAGCAACAACCAAATCACAAATTGAACTTTTGGAACAATAAGCGTGACATTTTTGGTGTGAAAGTTACCTGCATTGATCTCATTCATCGCTATCTTCACATGAACATCCGGCTCATATCCACAATAAGGGTCTCTACTATTTCGAAACCATAAGCAGACATCTCCTGTAACGAAAAATGGTTACAATTTCGATCAGTTTTCAACGAGTGTTACACAAAGATATAACCTTTTCTATTAAAACTAAAAAATTGTTTCACCTTTGCAAGCTCCTCCTCAACAGATTTCGCTATGTCACTCTTCTGCTCAAAGACGGTATCAACCTCCAATTTCGGCACACTTGCCCTAATAACCGTTCTCGACGAATGTTACGCAAAGAATAGCAACGCATTAGCTGTTGATCAACTAGTACAAGCAAGAATTCTACCAATCGCATTGTAGTCTTACCATCAAACACAAAGGCCTGAATCTGTGAGTTGGCGTTCGAGAGCTTGTAGAAAGCATCCGGTATCTTGTCTGGCAAGGCGCGATATTGAATCGACGCAACCACATTCACAAACACATTATCCTGAAAAGACCAAATATGTCACATAGCAAGATTTTTTTCTCCCTTTTTATCCGACATATATCACATGCTATACAGTCTGACATAAACATTATGGATTTCACTACAGATGGTTCAGGGAATGTAAAGTAAGGACTCAATTCAGAAGGCGAAAACCTTGGTTTTGGTTTCACATCGAACTTCAAGTTGCCGCACACGCAGAGAGAGCTCACCGGCTACCTTGTACCCGAAACACCAGGGCATGCAGTGGCATCCTGGTTTAAGCACACCATCAAACTTCCCAAATTGCTCCCTCACAGCAACTTTTGACTGCTTCACTTGAACACAACCAAGTGCTTGACCCATTCTTCAGTTCATAAACTAGTAACATAAATTGTATGAGATCACAACAAAATATGAATCAATAAAGCATAGATCTAAGAAAAGAAATTCAGTTGAAGTTCAGTTTGTATTGTTTTCTCGGCATCCATACAGAAAATAAAGCGAAAGAGTTCAAGACGAACTCACATTTTCTGAGCAACCATACGAGAGACAAAGTTGTAAAGTTGTTTGTGAATTATTTCTTGTAATCCAAGCCAAAATTGCTGAGACTTGGAGAGCAAAGCTCAGAGGGTAAATGACCAGTTTGCCCTTGTACGGTACCCTTTTATGATTGAAAAGTCAAAATTACCCTTAGTCTGTTTCATTTCGCTTTCACTAATTTGAAAAGAGCTCTGTAATTTGCCCATTGACATTAATTGAGTTTCCTTTACTTGCAAATTTTCATGTGACTCTGGATAATGTCATTAAGTTCCTTTAAATGCCTTTTAATTTTTCTACTTACCAGTTCTAATTATGATAATCCTTTCAATAGAGTTGCAGTCCAATTATTTGCGGTAAAAGAAAACTTATCTTACCAAGTGATATAAGAAATAAATAGATATAAGATTTTATACAATTTGTAGACGTTTAAACCGTCACTTGTTCATTCATGTGTATGCATTGCTCATTCTTCGATAATGGCTTTAATGATTTTTCATTGCTCGTAAAAAAAGTGCATAATCTGATGAAATTGTTGGATTTGAAGAGGAAATCTAGAACCTTGAAGGAGATCCTACAAGTCGTTACTCTAAAAATTTTGAGGAACGCCCGCAAAAGTAAAACATGCAGTGACGTATTGAGAGGCATTAAAAAGTCATCTTCAAATAATTGAACAGTGAGTGAAGAATTATGAGTGAAAATAACAGTAAAAACCACGAAACGATAAAATGAAGGGAGTTTTAACGAAACACTTCCAGTACTGTTCATTTTTATTCTAAAAAATCATTTTTGATACTATTCATTTACAACACATTTTTGTCCTTTTAATTAAAACTCAAAATTTTCAAACATTTTTCATTCGTTTTCCTTAAAATGAATGAACAAATTAAAGAATTTGCATATCCCAAGAACTATATCTTTTTATAATTTATAAAAAACAAATAATCAGACTAGATTAAATAATTAAATTATTAAAAACAAATAATCATACCAAATTAAATAATTAAAAGAAAAAAAATGAATACGTAACTTAAAAAATTTTAAAAAAAATTATTAAAACAACTACCATTTAATTCAACGGTCAATAATTTTAAACAAAATAAATATTCATAAAAATAATCTTTGACGAAAGACCTAATTGCAGGATCCGAATTGTCACACCAACCAAGTGTCTAATTGCAGCCAAACATAGAGGATAAGATCATGAGAGTAAAAAGATTTTTTAGTTTGTACTATATATGACAGAACAATCTGAAGCTGGTACAATATGAGAGTCAAGTCTAAAGATAATCATACACAAAAACTAATGTCATCATTCTTTTGAGTTAGGTTTAGGCGATTTTCCAGGATAATATGGAGAAGCAGGTGGACCATTCGGGCTCGACAAGCTCCTTACGGGCTGTCCGTTTCTCGGCATGAATACCGGCTGCGTTCTGATGCCGTTCTTAGAACTTGAGTGGGACCTGGAACGAGCTTCTTGCATGGTTTGGAAGTGGTAGGAAGAACTGGCCATGTCCTTGAGGTTTTGTAGAGGCTTTAGGACTTCAACAACTTCACTCATCATTGGCCTAGCTTTTGGGTCACGGCTGAGGCAGTGGGCGGCAAGCTGGACTGCTTTTTGTGCACCTTTAATCGAAAAATGACCTTCAAGACGGGGGTCAATTAACTGGAATAACCTCTTCTTGTCGCCAAAGCGTTGCCTCGCCCACTCCACAAGATTGTGCTCCCCATTTGGTCTATTTTTGTCCATGGATCTTCTGCCATTTATCATTTCGAGCAGAACTACTCCAAAACTATAGACATCGCTCTTTGATGTCAAATGTCCTAAACCAAAAGGCCATGTTAGGACTTCGTAATTCTAGCTCAAGATTGGCCTAGGTAGGCAATTATTTATCAGAAGCCAAAGCCTGATAAAATGCTAAGTACTGATGTTTTAACCCATCTCTTTGCATATTCGATGGAGTTACAACTTTATAGAACTACCAAAACTATTATTAGCCGAAGATGATTATTATCAGACTCACCGGTCATCACATACTCTGGGGCTGCATAACCATATGTTCCCATGACTCGTGTGGACACATGAGTTTTATCACCCTCAGGGCCATCTTTCGCAAGTCCGAAATCTGAAAGCTTGGCATTATAATCCTAAAATAACACATTCCATTTTCAGAAGAGAATAGTAGTAGGAAAATAAATGAATTTGATGCTCAGATACTGTCACTTACTGCATCTAATAGGATATTAGATGTTTTGAAGTCGCGGTATATGACCGGTTTTTGAACTTCTTCATGAAGAAAGGCAAGACCCTTTGCAGCACCGAGTGCAATTTTCATTCTAATAGACCACGGAAGAGGCAGGGACCCTGGTTGTTACCAAAGATCATTAGGCAACCACTAACAATTCAAAACGACGCAAATTCAACAGCTAGTTTCAATATACATGCAAATATCAAGAATGTGAAAGGACCAGTTGCTTACTTCTGAAGAGATGGTTTTCCAAACTTCCCCTCGGCAAAAACTCATAGACCAACAACCTCTGATCATCTTCAATCGAGTAACCAATCAATTTTACCAAATTAGGATGGATGAGATCACCAAGAAAATAAATTTCAGCCTGAAAATAATGAAAAAAAAACAAAGAAGATTTAGATACAAATTGAACCGAAAAGGAGACTCGCGTGTAATCCAAGAGGTCAAGTTAAAAACAGTTATAATCGTAAGTTGAGGGATAGCGAAGCCATACAAGCCATTCTTTGTGACCCTGAAGTCCATCGTGGTTGAGAGTCTTAACTGCAACCGTAAGCCCGGTACCAGGTTTCACAGGGGCAGTTCCATTCTCCTCAACCCAACCTTTAAATACACAACCAAATCCACCTTCACCAAGAAGACTCTCAGGTCTGAAGTTCCTAGTCGCTAACTTAAGTTCGTTAAATGTGAATTTCCGGAGCTGGGAAGCAACCTTCAGTTCCTCGCTAAAATAGGGCGTGGACGTAGAACTCCCAGCATTACTAGTAGTGGTGGACGACCCTCCACGAGTAACTTCTCGATCTCTACTTTTCTCATTTGAAGATTTAGTTTCCGCTGGTTACACAGAGTCCAACACACTTGAATCAAATAAGATGTTGCTATTGTTGGAAACGTATAATAAATGCCCGACACTAAAATTGCAATTGTTCGTCTAATAAACCGGAAGTCGATTTCAAACTAATAGACTCAATGAATTGCAACCACTCAACCATATATAATAGGGTCCAATCCCCTCTCCTCTCCGTAAATTAGAGCAGTTTAGAATATCGCCTTTCAAATAAGATGTTGATATTGTTGGGAGCTTATAATAAATGCCCGACATTAAAAATGCAATTGTACATTTAATAAACCGGAAGTCGATTTCAAACTATTAGACTCAATGAATTGCAACCACTCAACCATATATAATAAGGTCCAATCCCCTCTCCTCTCCGTAAATTAGAGTAGTTTAGAATATCGTCTTTTCAAATCATTCGTCTTCTGCATATTTACACAGTATTCATCACCTAAACAAAATTAAACACTTTCCTAAAATCATACGGTGTTACATGCCTATTAACTTAATTTAGCACACCAAACAAATTAATCATCCAAAAAGGGGAAAAAGGGCAACCGAAAAACACAATCCCCACCTCAAAATTTAATGCTTCTCAACAAGAAATCGGCAAAAAAGGAAAGGGGTAGTGAAGAAATTACCATAAGAAACACTAGTTCCAGTGATGGAGCTATTAACTTTGGATCTCGAAGGCATGCAGGTCCCAAACCTGAGCTTAACCCAACACCCAGGTTCCTCCACTGCCTCATCTTTCTTCTTCCTACCCTTCGATTTGCTACTTTTACCCCAACTCTCCACCTTGCTAGGATTACGCACCAAACCCATCTCCTTGGAGTTCAAACTCTCTCTAGATTCAGATTCTCATGGCTCGGAGAACCAGAAATTTCAAAACCCACAAAAATCCATTCGAACCCACCAATCTGAAAACCAAAAACGACCCAAAAATTTACAAAATCTATGAAATTTTCACAAATAAATGCGACTCGAAGCAAAGAAAGAAGAGTGGTTCAGTACCACAGAAAATCCACTGCAACCCAAAACCAACCCAGAAACGCTACAAAATCTTCGAAATTTTCACAAGAACTGCGACTTGAAGCAAAAGATCGAGCAGTCTTATGCTCGATAACTGAAATTGAATCCGACCCAGTTGGTCAAAAAGGCCAGACAGAGAGAGACAGAGTGGAGAGAGGTAGAGGGGGACAGAAGGCTGTGCTGCTTAAAGAAAGAGGGAAAGTTTTTCAGAAATGGTGGGGCAGGTCGGGCGGGGTTTGAAACAGAGGAGACGGGCAGGTCGGGCATGAGAGAGAGATGAGGAAGACAAAGGAGAAAGCTTTCGCACCGCTCCACAACACTAGTTTTGGCATATTCCCAACATCAAATCAAAAGCGCAACTCCGTTATCATGATTTTTCAGAGCGTCAATAACATAAAACGATATCTCAAGTGTTATAATATAGGGAGTTTTAACGAAAAGTCCACGGTACTGTTCACTTTAACGAAAAATCACATTTTTACACTAAAAAGTCAAACCTGATACTATTCACTTTACCCTTTATTTTGTCCTTATCATTAAAACTCAAAGTTTTCAAGTCTTTTTCATTAGTTTTCCTTATAATATAAGCAATTGTATATTAGAAAATAAAATTCAAGTACTTATATAATGATATTTGTATATCAAATTGTGTTTCAGCACATTAAAAATTTTCCCCTCGTTATTATGTGACGGTCATAAAAATTAATGTAAATATATGTATTTGCTACCATTATTATTTGATCGTCAAAATAATGATTGCATTATTGTATCCAATTTCAAAAGGTATTCTTGCTAATGCTACTTTGAGATTTTTTTTTTTTTTGCCTAATTATTTCTGCTTTATATAATTTTTGTTGTTTGGGAATCATGAACATTTATTTGGACATGTGGGAAAATCAGACTGCAGATTTACGCGATAATGCAACACGATGGAGTCGTATAATTTTTTAGAATTTATTTTTCTTTGTTTGGTTTTAATATTGGTGAAGTGTGGTTTACACAAGAAGTTGTGCAATATAATAATGTGTTAGTATATGATATGATTTATTATGAAATTAATTGTTGCCAATTGGATATCAAATCAAATGTCTAACTAATCTTATTTAATCAACTCAACTAATAGAAGAATTAGTCATCATACTCATACGTAGTGCATTAGGTAGGTCAGTCGGTCGCCACGGTGTTAAATAGTTTATTCAGTATTTTTGTCTCTTTTCACCCGAGTTTAAATTCCTTTTTTCAACTTCTCCATGATATTATGGATAATGATTATCCCGGATCCTCTTTGTGAGGATCTTGGGGATTGGTAAATTATGTTGGTTCATCGTACAGTGTGGGATCATAAATTATTTTAAATATTTTTGTTTAAAATTAAACACAAACAGTACTTGATAAAAAACTGACCGCACGATGTACGATAAACGGACACGATTCACAGATCCTCACCAAAAGGATATGAAGAGGATCATGTTGGATTGTATCCATCTTAGTTCCACTCTTCAACTACTAATCACCTCCTCAAACTTCTCATTTTTTTTAACAAGGGAATCAGTTGGTGGCTTTGTTATGGCAATCTATTTTTTCGGGAGCGGGAAAAACTCATTAAGGCATTTCAACCTTCACTTAGTCACTATCGTGTGTTTTCACCAGTGCTAAAAATTAAACTTAAAATACGTCATATGAAATACAGGCCTAGAATTTGTCCAACTACTAAGCCACTTCATGATGGTTCACCTCCTCGAATTTAAAATCATTAACATTTTTTACCTTTTTGGTTTATATCAAAGCATATTTTATAGGCCAATTAATTCTTGTAATATGTTCAAGAGTGTTTTTTTAATCATTTGATATTTGATATTCTAATTACTTTAGTCTAAAGTAGGAGGGGAAATTGGCACTATTCATGTGAACAATGTTTTGAACCACATTTCAGTTTATTTACAATATTACAACTCGGATGCTTTTAACCCACTTTCACTTAATTTACAAAATTGTCACTCAGGCTTAAAAACCTTCTTTCAGCCATTGACTACATTTCATGTTTGACTCGGCAAGAAAGAAGGGAGGGGGACATCATGCCTGACAAATTGGAGAGAGACAATCGCTTCCATTTTGAGTGAATTAATTATAACTTTCAGAGAATTCACATGAGTTGTGAGAGAATTCTTTACATGGGGTTAGAGAATTGCAAAGAATTTGATCAACAATTTCCTTCTCTTTACAAGCCAAAATTTTCATCCTACTAATACCAAATTGCAATACCAAGTTCATATGCAATGTTTTCAACTAGCTATCAAAGTGAAAGAGGAACCCGATCGATTAGTGTCAAAACATAACTACTCAAAGCAAAAAGATTTATCCAGCGTTCAACCATCTTGATATCCAATTGTCCTTAAAGCTTAAGTTGATTGGAAACAAATGCAACAATGCATGAAGAATAACAGACTGACAACAAGTCTATATAGATATACAACCTTAACCAAAGTTGGCCCTACTTCCACATTAGCTGTCACCGTGCCATGTAATTTCATACACACATTAAGCAACTTACGTCTTGCAAAGTCCGAGGTTATATCGCTGCTCTCCAGGTGTTTGCACGGAAGAAGCAAAAATTGCATACTCCAATCCGTAAAAACAATTAATTCTCTATTTCTCATCTTTGAATGCTATTACTCACAGCATATGTCCACATATTTGTAGCTATGTTAGCTCTCTATGCATTAGCAATCTGTCGTTGTTGCTCTTGAGTTTGATTACCTAGTTCATCATCATTTTTTCATCTTCGTATTCATCATCTTCTGGTTCGATCGGAAATTTATCAGAACGACACTCCTTGCGAAGAAAGTTGTGCAACCTTGCACAAGCTAACACTAACTCTGCTTGTGTTTTAATTGGAAATGGAGGTGCAGACTTAAAAATTGTGAATCAAGATTTAAATACACCAAATATCCTCTCCACTACGTTTCTCAAGGAAGCATGTCGAAGATTGAACAACTCATTTGTATTTACAGGGTCATGATCGTTACCAGCAAAATCTTGGAGATGATATCGAACACCTCTTGAAACGGAGCTAAAATATCGAACACCTTTTTAAACACATAAATTTATTATTTATGGTACATCCTAGTGTAAATAAATAAATAAATAAACGAATAAATACAAACCTTCTGGCACTTTAAGTATGTTCCTCCTTGATACAACATCATGTAATAGTTTGGAGTCATGAACTGAACCCTCCCATCCACTAAGAATATATATGAATTCCAAATCAAAGTTACAAGCAACTAATACATTTTGTGATAGTTTACCATGACGATCACGATAGCTAGCTACTTCGGGTCCCGATACCATTGCTGGTATATGTGTATCATCAATAGTTCCAACACAATCCTAAAATAATTATAAGAGTTAATACATAGCTACTAATATGCTTATGAAACCAATTTAATCAGGACATGGTTAAGATAAGTACTAATCACTAACCTTAAAATAAGGGTAAAATCTTGTACTTTCTCTTATTTTAGTTGGCACCGTGGATCCAGGTTGGACCATCAAATCTGGTGCAATTGTGTTCAAGGCCTTCAAAACGTTGTTGAAATTTTTGCTTGTTGTAAAATGTGACCGCCGAAATGTGTCCCGAGTTTGGCAATAACGAGAATTTTGACCAATAGTGAGTAGAAATGTAGTAACCATTTCTTCAATACAAATAAATCTTGCACCCTTCAAATGCGTCTTTTCTGTAAGGACGTCACATAGCTTTAAGAAAACATCCTATATAGCACTCGAAATTCTTGAGGATCCTCATTCAATACCTTGTTAATATAATCGTATCCAGTTCTACTAATAGGTCGTCGAGCCAATGGACGTTCAATATGATCATCATGTATAATAACCATTAACACATTTAGCAATTGAACTATTGTTTGTACTGCCATCAATAGTAACTTAATGACTTCACGATATTCTTCATCTTCTCTTTCCATTTCCTCTTCAGACATGTTTTCAGACATTATATAAAGAATCACCTAAAAAAACAAAACCATATCCATAAGAACATAATAGAGAGAAAGGCAAAGAAACAAAACTATATCCATACTTCATCACTAGCTGTGAACTTTTTTGTGACAGGGTCCCAACCAAATCCAGAACCGTGTCTAAAAAGCTGGCAAATTGATTGAAATCGACCCTTCAATGTTTTCATACGATTCTTAATATGATCTTCAGTTTTTTTACACCCAAGTTTTGCATTGAGCGCGAGAACAATTTTGGCTTCTATGGTCTGCTTACTTATTATGCCATTAGCATCACGCCATCCATTGTTTACGGCCTCAACAAGTAGTTGTAACAACATGTTGTTCTCTTGCACGGACCACTAATTATAGTTTCCTTTTGTCGTTTCTTGTTGTGAATCTCCCATTTATAATTTTACTAGATGATGCATTATAATAAAACAATGAGACATGGCAATAAAAGCATAACATGATAATAGGGATTACAAGTATAAATGACTATAAAAAGGATTGGGACAACATATTGACATATTATTAATAGTTCGTAACCAAAAAAAATTGTGGTTGCCAAGCTCTAGTAATTCAGGCTTTGGCACGCCTTTTTAAATTTTGGTATAATCTAAAATACGACAAACAAGACTTGCATAACAAATTAAGGATGCAAAAAAACGACAATAATATTCTGATCTGTTGTTGTATTTGGGATACATCGTTAAAACTAATTTTACGCCTAGATAGCTCACATCTTGCACTCCTTACATAAGCCAGTAACGTACATCCACCGGAAAGCGAGAGTACTGGGGTTTTGGGTCATCGACTTCACGTTTCAAGCCATGTCACGGTTCCTGCAATCAAATACTTGCTTGGAAGCTCCCCCGCCGATGGTGCAAGGTACGTAATTGTCTTCCTGTAACGCCGCATATTGGGTTAGAACAACGAAAACCAGAATACAAGAAGTGTTTCTAGCAAGTTGTTCACTATACAAACCTCTGAATGTCGACGTCTGTGACAAAGACAAACCCAGCAACATTACTGCAAAACAAACCAAAAAAGTAAATATTTAAGACTACAGACTACGAATCATGCTCTGAAATACAAAATGTCACGGTCAAATTTGCATCCCTATCTCCAGAGACGGAAAAGCAAGCAAGAAATACCACAATACTACTATGTATTTTCATTCTTGTGACAGTGAGGGGGTAAAACCATCTACTTTCCTATGTGAAGTTCAAATGAAAGTGAACGAGACTGATCAATGTCATATACTTTAGTGATTCATTATCTACTTCTCTATCAGATAGATAGGTATAAGTTACCTAGAAATAATTTGATCAGGCTCCTTGGCAAATGAAACAGCAAGAACGGTATGCAGCAAATCCCGGTTAATATTCACAGGCGCCAATCTTGTAGGGTCTGCAGCAGGCTCTGCACCAATTGGCAAAGCTGAACGTGGGGCCTGTGGCCCGCCACCAATCCGAAAGACAGAAAACTCACTAAAATTCGCGATATTAGAATGTGGGCTGAGATCATTTGCAAGGCCATAGAAATACTCCTGTTAGAAATATCAGTGCACATGAGTCTTTTCTTCAGGAAGAACAAATAACAAGGATTAAATGGCAACATATTGATGCTTACCCTTATCCTATGACTCCTGGATTTTTGACGGAATTTGGCATTCCTGGATACAACACCCCCAGATTTTTGAAGTTTTACAACGTCCACACCAGGCTTGTTCTTTAGTACATTTCTGATCATGCTCCAAAGTTTTTCCTGAGAATTTAAAAGAAACATATGTACTGTCATCGGAGTCTGCATATACAACCATTTTGTTCTGCAAACAAGGATGCATTATGCTAGTATGTGACAATCCGTTTCGAATTTTACGAAACAAAAAGGGCATTTTTGTATTTTTATCAACTTTGGGATATTTTCATTTTAAAAATAGTTTTGGGTCTTAAATGATGTGCCCAAGGGGCCCACCCCTTGTTTTGTCCCCGGTTCCTTTCTATTTTCTTTTATTTTTTCTCAAAAGTCTATCTCTCTCTCTCTCTCGGTCTCACTCTTTCCCTCTCACTCTCTTCCTTTTCCTCTTTTTCCCCTAAGTCTCTCTCTGTGTTCTCTCCTCCTCCCCGGGTACCACACATACGAGCACCCATGCACACGCAAAATAACACGACGGCACCACCCTCCGATTCCACTCTCTTTCCTTCTCACCACTGTGCAAATATTCCCCGACGAGTTATCGTCGTTTTTGACAATGGTAGGTCAAAACACCCTTCCATCCTTCTCCCTAGTAGTCTAGAAGGATTCCTGGTTGCTAAAATGTGATTTTGGTGAAGGTTTGGACATGAAAACACGTTGGGGAGACTTCCCCAGACTTCTGGCGAAGAACCCGTCACTTTCAAGGCAATTTTCGGCCAAACCACGGTGAGTTGGCAGACGTGAAAGGTATCAATCTTTTCATATCCTTGAGTACTACAACTTTGATTTTTGAATCACGCAATTTCGTTGAGTATTGAAGAAGTTATATCCATTTGAATCTAACCCAGTTTCTGGCGACCTCCGCGGCTTTCGAGGGGTTTTCCGGCCACACCACAGCGATTTAGATGTCATGTGAGGTACCATTCTTTTCGTCTCTTCAAGAAATAAAACTTTCGTTTTTGTTTCACTTGATTTCGTTGAGTATTAACAAAGTTATGAACGTTTAAAGTTAAGGAAGTTTCCGGCCGAATTCGGGCCTTCTTCTCCGGCGAGACCAAGAAACCAAGGCCTTCGGGCCTAAACCCATTTGAACTAGGCCCTTTGGGCCGTGCTTACACCCAACCCAACCCCTTTTATTTTATTTTGTTTATATTTATTTTATTTCAAACCCAAAACAATTGGGCTGGACTTTCAAGCCCAGTACCTTTAATACCCTTTATAGTTTTATTTATTTTGTTTTTGTTTTAAAACCCAAAGGCCTTGGGCCATTTCTGTTAGGGTCTTAAGCTCGTTAGCCACTAAACCCTTTAAACCTTTTAAACCCATACCTTTTTTAATTATTAAACCCCAAAGCCCTTTGAGACCAAAACTTTATACCTTAGCCGGCCCAAACCCTTTATGTGGAATATTCTGTAAGGAAATATTCTAGGAATATTCTATTGACTTTTACAAAATTTATCCGGGACTCTTCTTAGAGTAATTTGACGTTCTGAATTCGTTTCCAACGTCCGTTTTCCCAAATTCAATTTCTATTATATAGTTTTATTAATTGGACTCTTTATGTGCTTAGGGGCAATTATAGTGGTGTTTCTGTCTTCACTAGCTGCGTGACTCTTCGGCGGCAAAGTATTGTGAGTGGACTCCTTCTAAAAATGCATTTTTTGATAGTAGAAATGCATACATGAAAAGCATGATTTGATGATTATGTTATATGAAATGTTTTGAGATAACATGCTTACTAAGGCTATTTTGAATTATTATTATTTTTCCTATATCCCGTGTTCTTATAGAATATCTGATGGATGACGATATGATATTTATAACATGTTTCGAACACCTCTTTATAGTATAGATGATGAATGACTTTATACTATGTAGTTGATTTTCAATATATATATATATATATATATATGTTCAATGGTTTTGTACTTACCTAGTGGTCCTTTCCGCTACGGGACGTAGATATAGATTCCGGTCCGTCCCGGGCGACGGTTTGGTGTTGGCATAGGGCCTGGAGTGTGTTTCCTTTGGCTATTTAGCACAGGGATGGGGAGCCTGCATGGCGCCTGAAATGTATTTTCTTCTGACTGTCTGCTCAGAGACGGGGAGCCGGCATGGGGCCTGGGGGTTATCGAACAATTCACTAGTGATTATTATATATACAAGTTATGATTTGAGACATTGCATGACATGCTAGGTTTCGGAAAACCTATGTTTATCATGATATATATGTGTTTTCATAAAATCTGGGGGTTAGTACGTTGTTAACTGTTTTATTATATATATCAACTTGGTCCACTCATGTTTATTTTGCGCCCCCTTCAAGACTTAGAATCGAGGCATACAATCCCGGCGTCCAGGCATTTCTGCATCGGCATCTTCGAGTCCTCTTGGTGTAGGACCCACTCCTTTGTTCATTCAATTTTATATTAATTCTTTTAGTGTTCTAGATTAGATGTGTGCTCTGAACACATTCCTTAAATGTATATTCCTTATTTTTTTTTTAAATTTATAAGTTTTATCTATCCCTTGTTTTCAGCATTTGCACTCAATAAATGGCTTTCGTCACCTTCGGATGTCGGCCAACACGTGCCTATCCTGGTATTCATAGAATATCGGGATCGGGGTGTGTCAAAGACGAACTTTGTAACAAAGTTAAGCAACAATAACGAAGAGGGGGGGGAGAAGAAATGCTTGCAGAATCCAGCAAGGTAAAATCATAATAAGGGAAAAAAAAAACCCCTCAAACCAGAGGGATGTACCTGACCCAGAACTAAGACAACATTGGCATTGAACGTATAAATTGCATGAAGAAGCAACTGCAAGAAAATCAACCAGGAATTTCAAATATATGACATTAAAACAACCACTTCAATAGTAAGTCAGCAGCTATTTTGGGTCACGATACCATTGCTGGTATATGTGTTCCATCAATAGCTCCAACACAATCCTAAAATAATTATAAGAGTTAATACGTAGCTACTAATATGCTTATGAAACCAATTTAATCATGACATGGCTAAGATAAGTACTAATTATTAACCTTAAAATAAGGGTAAAATCTTCTACTTTCTCTTATTTTAGTTGGCATCGTGGATCCAGGTTGGACCATCAAATATGGTGCAATTGTGTTCAAGGCCTTCAAAACGTTGTTGAAATTTTTGCTTGTTGTAAAATGTGACCGCCGAAATGTGTCCCGAGTTTGGCAATATCGAGAATTTTGACCAATAGTGAGTAGAAATGTAGCAACCATTTCTTCAATACAAATAAATCTTGTACCCTTCAAATGCGTCTTTTTCGTAAGGACGTCACATAGCTTTAAGAAAACATCCTATATAGCACTCGAAATTCTTGAGGATCCTCGTTCAATACCTTGTTAATATAATCGTATCCAGTTCTACTAATAGGTCGTCGGGCTAATGGCGTTCAATATGATCATCATGTATAATAACCATTAACACATTTGGCACTTGAACTATTGCTTGTACTGCCATCAATAGTAACTTAATGGCTTCATGATATTCTTCATCTTCTCTTTCCATTTCCTTTTCAATCATGTTTTCAGACATTATATAAAGAATCACCTAAGAATACAAAACTATATCCATTAGAACATAATAGAGAGAGAGAAAGGCAAAGAAACAAAACTATATCCATACTTCATCACTAGTTGTGAGCTTTTTTGTGACAGGGTCCCAACCAAATCCAGAATTGTGTCTAAAAAGCTGGCAAATTGATTGAAATCGACCCTTCAATGTTTTCATACGGTTCTTAACATGATCTTCAGTTTTTTTACACTCAAGTTTTTCATTGAGCACGGGAACAATTTTGGCTTCTATGGTCTGCTTACTTATTATGGCATTAGCATCACACCATCCATTGTTTACGGCCTCAACAAGTAGTTGTAACAACATGTTGTTCTCTTGCACGGACCACTAATTATAGTTTCCTTTTTTCTTTTCTTATTGTGAATCTCCCATTTATAATCTTACTAGATGATGCATTATAATAAAATAATGAGACATGACAATAAAAGCATAACATGATAATAGGGATTACAAGTATAAATGACTATAAAAAAGATTGGGACAACAGATTGACATATTATTAATAGGGATTACAAGTATAAATGACGCAACAAGTATAATGACTATAAAAAGGCATAACATGATAATAACAGATTGATTAATAGGGATTACAAGCATAATATAAACAACGGATTGACATATAACAAAAAGACTGAAAAATAAACAACTGCGTTAAATGTTATACCACTGATTAAGTATTATGTCTGCTTTTTAATTTCTGCTTCTAAAAGGGAGATGCGGTTCACGGAACCATGAACGGTCGAGACATCCAATTTTTTTTTAAGCCATCTAAGTGTCGGCAATGCATACGAAATCAACAAATTTCGTGTCGTTCAGAACAGGAGATCAAGCAAGGTTATCCCTCGTGCTGCCATAATCGAATTGAATAGGATGGGGATGTGGTGCATATATTGTGTGGTTCGAAAGATATCACATGCTAAATATCTCATTACTAGGTATTTGGTGCATATACTGTGCATAGTGTTTCCTGATCTGATTTGTACAAAATTGCCCCCACCTCTTCGTTCTTCGTTCAGTGAGGGTTTCGGGGATGGGAGGCCATGCCGCATCTGAGAGAGAGAGAGAGAGAGAGAGAGAAAGAGAGAGAGAGAGGAGTGGGGATCTCAGCGCCATTGCTGCAGATCCTCGATTTCATGAGTGGGAGAGGGGGTACAGTCAGAGAAAAGCATGGGGGCCATCGGGATTTGAGGAAGAGGGGTATTTGGCTTATTTTCGTTTGATTTCTCAAACGCTTTTGCTAATGAAGAGAGTGTTCGGTTCTTTGATTTCTTTTGTCTGCCTCCTACTATGTGGCTTTGTCATTTTCATTTTCCTGTGTTGGCTCACGGAAATTTGTAAAAATGGCTGCAGTTTTCTGAGAAGGTTATGTTTTTTGTGTAATCCCATTTGAGGTTAAAACTCACAAAACAAAGGAAAACAGATAAGAGAATGATGAAAATTTTGTATCCGAATCAAGGAATTGATTATTGAGAATTGAGTTTGTGATTTACACTTCATTTTGGTATTTGATTGATAATCGGTGCTCATAATTTGGATTTTTTTTTCAGTTAAAATTGTTTGCAGAGAGAGAGAAAGAGTTCGTTCGACGCTTAAACCAGAGTCAGGTATATCTCTCTTCTTGCTTTCTCTCTACGATGTTCTATCCCAATTTCTCTCAGACAGTAAGGGTTTTGGTTTGCTTTCATGCCTTCCTCGCTTTCGTTGAAAAAAGGCTTTTAGCTGGGTAATTTACTAATTTGGTTTTGATTATCAGCTATAAGAGAATGGGGGGTTTAAATTGTAAATATTTTAATGCGGCGAAAATGTTTAGATTTTACAGATTTTTCCAGTTCAGGATGATAAAAATTTAGGGCTTTGATTTGTTGATGTGATTTCCATGTACTCTGAATTCAAATAGAAATGCAAGGATATATTAGACTTTTAGTGTTTTCAGGCATTCGTGTGTTTGCTTATTATAGATGATGTATTTCTGTAGTGCACTAATATTTGTTTAAAAAAAATTAATTAGTTTTTCCTCCCCGGTGTTTGCTAAGGTGCTTCATGAGACGGCGTTGGAACGTGCAGGCAATAAGGATTCAGGGGATGAGGGGGAAATGGCAAAGGTGGATGACCAAAACAGGTTCTCTGTTAGGATAATTGGTGCCCTGAATTCCAGAAAGTCTGCACTCACCACTCATTAATTATATGGTTTGTTCCTTTGGTTTTTATGGTTTAAATGTGTTTAATTTGATGGTGTTTTTGATACATTGTTGAATATATTGTTAGTTTAGTTATTGATTGTACCGAGTGTGGTTTATGCTTTTGATATTAAGTAGTTTTTTCATATCCTTGAACTCCTTTTCAGGTAGAGAAACGTGAGTTCTTTCTAAGGTGTTTAAGTGAGTGTCAATCAGAGAGTATTTTGTTCGAATATCTGTCCAAACAAAAAATTTATTTGGAATGAAATAAATGAAACAACTTTTGAGACTCCCACATTTGAGATGTGTATTGGTTCTGAAAGTATAAGACCAAAAGTTACATTTTCATTCCCATTTAAAGAAATACAACTTGCAAAATTAGTTAAATGTATCAAATGACTAGCATGTGAATTTGTGTATAGTTAAAAATAATCTTATCCTTAAGGATTATTGATTTGGCAAATTTGGTTGAGCAAATTTAGGGTTACTGATTGGGCTAATTTGGTTGATTAGTTGATCTGATTTGGATGGGTTTGAGGGTTAGTTTCTAGGAATGTTCCATTGGTGTTCATTTTCTTCTACACAGTTACCAAAATCTCAAGTCCCCATTTGATCCTCGAGTACAACCCAATCGTATTTGCTGTAATACAATCATATTCTTGAGGTTTGGATTTTTCTCTCATGTTTCTGCCCATTATATGTTTTTGTCCAATCATATTTGCTCATGTTTTCGCTATTAGAAAATACATGCATGTTCTCTAAACTAAAATACACTTCTTAGACTTCTGTTTCTTATGGAAACAGGCATCCTGCATGTTTTTTGCTTTGCATGTTTGTGCTTGAAAACTTAGATGCTAGAATAAGAACGAAACAGTTTTTATATTTTTTTGTCAACTGCTAACACATGTGCCTAACCTACAGGTTATATATTTTGCCACCTTGACTGCAGGGGCAAGATTTGTGTGAACTGCATGTTGCTTCTGTTTATCAGGGAAACAAAACGTTCAGTTTTGTCCTGTTAATTGTACAATGTCTTTTCATGTCAGCTAAGTTGAATGTATATAAAAACGAAGCTGCATATCTTACCTGCCCCATTCACTCATCTATCCCTCAGTTCATTCATGATTGTGTTGAATTTATTCAGGTAAAATGTATCTTATTCATGCAGTTCATGGTGATGCATTCAAGTACCGCAGCAACGCGCGTGCATATTTTCTAGTTAATGACTATTGGTTTTCCCTTAATATAGACAACATTAAATTGGTCAAATTTATTTAGTAAAATTTTTATGACTCTGGAATTTCTGGTTTAAACTTCTGGTTTTAGAGAATTCTTCATTAAATTTCTGGGTGCTTTTGAGGTTATTTTATCTGAGATTTAGTAATTTTTTTCTAGAGTTTGTAGAAGTGTTCGATTAAATTTGTGGGTTTGGTTGTTATTTTTTATTTTGTGCATTTTATAGTGAACTTGGTTGTGGGTTTTGATGTTTGTCTATGGCAAGGTAAGGGACGCCAACTCATGAACCAAGTGGTCTTTCAGCACCTGTAGGAGATGAGCGAAGCGATATGGTATAGTTTCCTTTAATTTTTACAATTGCTAAATGTAGATGATCAAAGCGAAATATCATTGAGCTCTTCGCAAATTCAGATTGTTGATTTTTTTTTCCTTTCAATTTGCACTTCCACAAAATCCTTTCAAGTATTGGTACGACCAAGTTGCAACTCTCACAAAACAAACCGTTCACAAGACGAAAGCGAACCACCGGAAATCCGGTACCAGGATCTACAATAACATAATGAAGGCAAGAGTTCCGGACAAGAGGGAAACATTGTCCAGAAGACCTTTAATTTCCTTGTACTACAAGCAAACAAAGAGAATAATTTCCTTTTAATTTTTATGATTGCTGTATGTAGATGACCAAAGCGAAATATGTTTGAGCTCTTTACAAATTCAGATTGCTGATTTATTTTTATTTATTTTTCAATTTGAATGCAGCTTTGTCCAATCTGCTTAACTAATGGAAAGCCTAAGTATATGGTTTTCAGGTTACCAAAAAGGAAAGAAAAAGAGTGCACCATTGTGAAACCATAAGCTCCTGAACACTGCAAAATTAGAATCCCAAATCCATAACAAACACAGCCTTACTCAAAAACCTAAAAGCTACCCACAAAAATACAAACAAAACCCAAAGCACCAAAACGCAATTCATAACAGAAGCACACACAAGCCAATAATTTCAACGATTTTAAAGCGAATGAGTCGTAAAGCTCAAAAGTGAAGAGAAACAGGGGCAGAAATCTTGATCAGTGGGAGTATTCAAACTCCCTCGTTCTGGGGTTCTTCGCTACCGTTCAACCTCCTCATCAGCTCCTTCATTTTGTCACGGACATAAGGAACAGCGTCAGCACACAGTGTTCTTAGCGTTTGGTAGGACTTGGTCCCAATTATCACAAAATATACGGCCCAACATGCAAGGGTAAACTGTCAAAATACAAAGAAGTTCTTGATTGTCATATGTATTCTTGAGAGAGAAATAGAGATTTGAGATAATATCAATCTTAGAGAGAAATGGATTGTATCTTGTTATGTATTGAATGAATTCTTTGTGTTACAATATCTACATATATATATAGACAAGGCTATCTTAGTCACTAAGTAAGTTAACAAACTTTAACTACCTAGCAACCTAATCTACGTACACTTGTCTAAATCTGAACCACCTAATACATCTTTACATCCCCCCACAATCTCATGCTTGATCGAACTAAGCATGAGATTGGAACAATGAGACTGAAACAAAGGAGCAGCAAGGCCCTTAGTAAGAATATCTGCAAACTGTTCTTTTGAAGACACATGACAAACATGCAAATCACCTCGAATCACCCTTTCCCGGACAAAATGGTAATCTATCTCAATGTGCTTCACCCGAGAATGAAAAACAGGATTAGAAGATAAAGCAATTGTCGAAATATTGTCACAGTAGATCACTGGTGCAGTGAAAACAGAAACATGGAGATCACATAACAACTGACGAATCCAGGCCAATTCTGCAGCTGCAATAGCTAGTGCTCTATATTCGGCCTCAGTCGAAGATCTGGAGACAGTGTGTTGTTTCTTAGAAGCCCAAGATATGGGACTGGAACCAAAGTATACGACATGCCCTGAAGTGGATCTGCGATCATTGGGATCACCAGCCCAATCTGCATCACTGTATGCTTGCAGATGTAATTTTCCAGGTTTGAAATGGAGACCATAGTCCAGTGTGCCACTAAGGTAACGAAGAATACGCTTAACTGCAACAACATGAGAAGTCATGGGAGAATGCATAAACTGACAGCATTGATTGACAGAAAAGGCAATGTCTGGCCTTGTAAAAGTCACATACTGCAAGGCCCCAACAATACTCCTATATTGCTCTGGACTGTGATAAGGATCACCATCATCTTTAAGAAGTCTGTGGTATGGTAAGCAAGGGGTAGGGCAGGGCTTAGAATCTTGCAAATCAACTTTGTTTAAGAGATCTTTGATGTATTTTGATTGAGAGACAAACAGGCCACCAGATGGATATGAAACCTGCAACCCCAGAAAGTAATTCAACTGACCCAAATCCTTCATATCAAAATCCTTTGTTAATTCCACAATAACATCATCAATCAGTGTAGATGAACTGCCTGTAAGAATAATATCATCTACATAGAGTAACAACACAACCGTACCAGCACCATTATGTTTAACAAATAAAGAAGGATCTGCAAAGGAGGACTGAAAACCCAAACCAGGTAAATAGCTTGTAAATCTTTCATTCCAAGCCCGGGGAGCTTGCTTCAGTCCATACAAGGACTTATTGAGCTTGCACACATACTGAGAAGGAGAAGCAACACTCTGAAAGCCAGGAGGTTGAGTCATATACACTTCCTCATGTAACTCACCATGCAGAAATGCATTCTTGACATCTAATTGACGCAAGGACCAATGGAATTGAGCTGCCAACGCCAGGATCAACCGCACAGTTGTTGGTTTAACAACAGGGCTGAAAGTCTCAGTATAATCAATACCTTCCTCCTGATTATAGCCTTTGGCAACCAACCTAGCTTTATACCGAGCTATAGAACCATCAGAATGTGTTTTGATCCGATACACCCACTTGCAACCAACCAAATTCTTCCCAGAGGGAAGAGGAACTAAACTCCAAGTGTTCTGAGCATGAAGAACATCTATCTCTTCTTGCATAGCTGCGTGCCACTCAGGACATTTACTCGCAGATTTGTAGGAAGTAGGTTCACTACCTTGGGCAGAGGACTGAACAGTTGCGGTGAACACTTTTCTCTTTGAGATTCCACTTTTGGACCGAGTTTGCATGGGGTGCAAACTCACTGAGGGAAGGGGAAGAACAACAGGTAATTATTCGATTTGAAAATCCGGATCAATAGGGAATTGAGACTGTGTAGACCGCGGAGAAACTGGCTCAATGGTAGGAGAGGGAAGGGTTTGCAAGGATGCTGAGGTTGGAGGGGAATGAGCAAGGGAAGAAGATGGTTGAGGAGGTATGACTAGGTTTTGGGAGGTGACTAAGGGTGGTAAGGACCGAGGGATATGAACAGGCACCTGTGACTGTGAGACAATTTGAGGAGACTGAGGAGATGAGGACTGAGAAATGGAAAATGGAAAATCAAATTCATCAAACAACACATGCCTAGAAACCAGGATTTTATTGGTAAGAAGATTAAGACACAAATAACCTTTATATTGGCCTGCATAACCAAGAAATACACACTGAGATGTTTTGGGTTGCAACTTAGTGGTATTATATGGTTTTAAAAGAGGATAGCATGCACAACCAAAGATTTTAAGATGGGAAATTTGAGGAGGTTGACCAAAAAGACATTTATAGGGTGAAAACATGTGCAAGGTTTGACATGGCATGCGATTAATAAGGTACACAGAAGCAGCACATGCATGAAACCAATACTTAGAGGGCATGGAAGCATTTTGGAGAAGAGTGATGGCAGTTTCTAAAATATGGCGATGCTTTCTCTCGGCAAGACCATTTTGCTCAGGGGTGTAAGGGCATGATTTGTTATGAACTATACCCTTGGTAAGTAAGAAATGTTGAAATTGATGACTAGAGTACTCACCCCCTCCATCACTTTGAAAAACTTTGAGAGGAGCAGAAAATTGAGTTTTCAAAAACTGATAAAACTGAGCAAAGATATGGAACACTTCACTTTTATTAATCATTGAAAAGATCCAGGTAAACCTGGTACATTCATCCACAAATGTAACATAGTATTTGTAACCTTCAACCGAAACAGTGGAAGAAGGTCCCCAAACATCACTATGTATCACCTCCAAGGGAGTTACAGTTTTATGTGCAGGAAAAACAAAAGGAAGTTTAGAAAATTTGCCCTCTAAACATGATTTACAAACAGAAGACACATGAGAAACAGGCACAGAGATATTGGATTGTTTTAACATTGCAGAAGTCACAATGTTGGAAGGATGGCCGAGCCTGTGGTGCCACAACGTTATTTTGACTTGTTGACCAAGAAAACAGGAATGTGTGGTATTGGATGCAGAAGGTTGAGGAGCTTTATTGAGGAGATGTTGAGGAAAAGAGAAGGGAATGGGATATAAGCCAGCTCTACATAGTCCCTGGAGAAGAATTCTCCCTGTGACCTTGTCCTGGATCCAGTAATAAAACTCATCACATATAAATCGACATTTGTTATCCTTACAAAGTCTATAAATGGATAATAAATGTTGAGATATATGAGGAACATGCATAATTTTGTGTAATTCAAATGCATATTGAGGTGTTCGGAGTGTACTAGAGCCAATATGAGAAATGTTCAAACTTGAACCACTGGCTGTGGTTACGGTATCTGTGCCAGAGAAGGGAGTAGCAAAATTCAGGTATGCCAAATCAGAAGTCATGTGAGATGTTGCTCCTGTATCAGCCACCCAAAACTGGTCCGAAGGTGCTGATGGTTGGTAAGTGGTATGCATAGCAGATAGAGTAGAAGAAGGAGCCCGTCCTTGATGTGAGAAATCATTGCGATGATAGCACTGTAAGGCAGTATGGCCAAATTTCCAACAAATTTGACACTGAGGCCTAGAAGGTGGATTAGGAGAAGAAGAATGGCGCTGGAAGCAATCAACAGCAACATGACCTCGTTTGTTACAGATTTGGCAGGTTGGAATATCATAACCATGGTCAGGACATGTAGAGACATGTGGCTTCCCTGGACCAAGTATTCCAGCACTGGAATTGGAAAACCCCGATTGAAACCTGGGAGTGGAAGGATAGTAGTTTCTACCTCTTCCTCTGCCTCTATAGTTAAAACTGTACCCTCCATTGTGATTAGAAGAACCACCAATATAAGAACCAGCATTGATTGAACCAGTAGGACTATATGGCTTTGATTGAGTTTGAGTAGACCCTTCTCCCAACATCAGAGCCTTTCCTTTGCCTTTGGTATCATTTGCCATCATGGCAGACACAAAAGAATCACTCACAGAAGTATTTTCAACAACAGCTTCCTCGGCTAATAGCTGAGACCTGAAATCTTTGAGTGAAATAACATTGTCTCTCCCCCTTATAACTGTTTGAAAAGTATTATACTCAGCAGGCAAGCCCTTAAGTGCCAAGATGACAATGTCATCATCTTCAAAGAGTACTCCTGCAGCAGAGAGATGATCACGGACATCCTTGATCCTTTGAAGATATTGAGAGACAGAATCAGAGCCTTTCTTGATATTCTGCAATTCAGTTTTCAACTGAAAAATACTTGCTTTCGTGACGGTGGAGAACCGATCCTTCAAAGTAGTCCACATGTCATGAGAAGTAAGACATCCAATGATACAAGACATGGCTGTGGGAGAGAGAGTAGCAATGATCAATTGCATGAGAGCACGATCATGCATTTTCCAAATCTGAAATTCCTCAGTTTCCACACCTTCAACATCCAAATCATCTATAAACCGAGGAGGACAAGGACGAGATCCAGCAACAAAGTCAAAAATACTATGACTTTCAAGAAGCAATCGAATCTGATAATTCCATACCAGATAATTTGTGTCATCAAGCTTCACAGTTACAGAATTAGAGACATTCGAAATGAGATTCGTGATTGGAGACTGTACAATCTGTAATTGTGCAGCAGTCACCATATTTGCAAGAATGTGAGAATTCGGGAGAAAACGATCACAAATCTATGGAGTCAGAGAGACGAATCGAACAAACAACTCACAAGGAATGCAATTGTGGAGATATCTTGGAAGACGATATCAATGCAAACAAATCGTGGAAGAAGCAATTAATCAAACACTTGGCGTGCACAATGAGACAGAGACGGCAAGAAAGCAACTGCGCAGATACACAACCTCACAGAGCTATAAAGAGAGGAAAACCAAGAGCAGAAATGCACACCGGAGCAAAGCGATCAGGAATGCGGAAGCAAAAAAAAGAAACACAGATCAGGATCGAGAAGTCGTCATCACCGGCGAGGATACCATGTCAAAATACAAAGAAGTTCTTGATTGTCATATGTATTCTTGAGAGAGAAATAGAGATTTGAGAGAATATCAATCTTAGAGAGAAATGGATTGTATCTTGTTATGTATTGAATGAATTCTTTGTGTTACAATATCTACATATATATATAGACAAGGCTATCTTAGTCACTAAGTAAGTTAACAAACTTTAACTACCTAGCAACCTAATCTACGTACACTTGTCTAAATCTGAACCACCTAATACATCTTTACATAAACCACCCGAAAGCTGGAACGAGGAGGAGCACCAGTAGAACCAACGCAAGAGTTCCACACAAGAGGCTGATGTTGTTCATCAGTTCATATATATTTGTATTGTTGGAAGCTTGGAGAATGTTGGCAGTCTTCAATGTCCCCATGTAAGTGAGTAAAACAGCAATCAACATCACAACAGTGTTGTGGTCTGTGACAAATGGAGACGGTAAATTTCCGGTCGCATGCTTCACCTGGAGGAGAACTCCTAAGCTGTTGAGGAGATGGAATATACATTTGTGTGCTGCCGGTGGAGATTTGTACCGACCACCCTCCTCCATAGTGCTGCTGTATTATAAATTTATAAACAACACAGAAAGTAGATGCTTTACAATCAGCTTCCAACGAAAGAGTAGATGCAACATTCTTCATATGAGTAGACTTTCCCCGACGACGTGCGTGAATGAAAGAGTTTCAGAGAAGAATGGATTCAAAAAATTAAACAACTAAAAGATGATAACTAAAGAAAATGTACTAACCCAGCTGAGATTGGTGGAGAAGTTCCGACGTTCATAACGGGGATGTGGGTTCTTGGCATGGCGGAAGAGGAACGCTGCAGAGTTGGGGGAGGGAGGGAGGAGTGAGAGAGGATTGTGGTTGGCCTTTTGGCATGGCGGTTGAGGCTGTTAAATAGCCGTAGGATTAACATGGACACAAATTCGATGTGTAGCACATGGGACTCTTGACATTTAGGATCCGTCAGCGTCCTTCCAAGAAACAAAAACATCTGTCCACTTAGGATCCGTCAGCGTCCGTCCGGATCCGTCAGCGTCCGTCCAAGAAACAAAAAAAAAAAGTAGGACTAAAGACTAAAGTTCATATGCGGCTTGTATCCCTGATCTGCTTTGATCTATAACCCTAAATATTGCAATGATTATTCTCTAAAAATCAATAACCCTAAATCAGATCAACTAACCCTCAATATTCATTCTAACCCTAAATCTATGTCATTCTCTAAAAATCAATGTCGGATGGCTTTAATCCATTCTCCATTTTGTTTTTTAGAATGGACAAAATATTGCAATGATTATTTTCTTACTCGCTCTCATTCTACATATTGCAATGATTATACACATTGCAATATGGATTATACACTGTAGGCAAGCACATTGCAATATGTGTCAATACACATATGGATTTTCCAACGAGAAGACCGCGCACTCCATGTTAATCCTACGCTATTTAACAGCCTCAACCGCAAGCACAATGTGTTTGGCCTTTTGGCATGGCGGTGGAAAAAAATGTTAATGATTTTAAATTCGAGAAGATGAACCATCATGGAGTGGCTCAATAGTTGGACAAATTTTAGGTCTGTATTTCATATGACACATTCTAAGTTTAATTTTTAGCATTAAAGAAAACACGCGATAGTAATTAGGTGGAGATTGAAATGCCTCAATGAGTTTTTCCCGCTCGTGAAAAAGTAGATTGTTGATTTTTACAATTGCTAAATGTAGATGACCAAAGCGAAATATCATTGAGCTCCTTGCAAATTCAGATTGTTGATTTTTTTTTCCTTTCAATTTGCACTTCCACAAAATCCTTTCACGTATTGGTACGACTAAGTTGCAACTCTCACAAAACAAACCGTTCAAAAATGGCACTACTTGAGCAAATTCTACTGTAGCAAACTCTACTTTATTAAATCCCAAAAATTTCCGTTGCTACAGTAGATTTAATGGCACTACTTTAGCAAATTCTACTGTAGCAAACTCTACTCTATTAAATCTACTTGGCATGAAGGATTCAATCGCAAAAATGGCACTACCTTAGCAAATTCTACTGTAGCAAACTCTACTTTATTAAATCTCAAAAATTATGTTGCTACAGTATAATTTGCTAAAGTAGTGCCATTTTTGAACGGTTTGTTTTGTGAGAGTTGCAACTTAGTCGTACCAATACTTGAAAGGATTTTGTGGAAGTGCAGCTGCAGCTGCAGCACCTTTTTATGCCTGGGATAAATTGAAAGAGCTCATATTGCAAGGGCTACCTTAACTTATAGGTTATATCACAGTTGAACAATACCTAAATGCCACTTAGTAGTTCGTAACCAATTTATTCCTCCATCCCTTAGTCCTTCGTTTAAATATCTTGTACAGAAAACAAAAACAAAAAAAATTGTGGTTGCCAAGCTCTAGTAATTCAGGCTTTGGCACGCCTCTCTAAATTCTAGTATAATCTAAAATACGACAAACAAGACTTGCATAACAAATTTAGGATGCAAAAATACGACAATAATATTCTAATCTGTTGTCGTATTAATAGAATTTTACGGCTTAATTTTCATTGTATTGCATAATAGACAATATATACAAGATACAATCCTTGTTCTATAAGGAAACAATAAAAGACATACAACTAACCTTCCTAATAAAGGATTCTAATATTTACAATATAATTACATACCCTTTTTAATACCACTCACGTTAACACTCCCCCTCAAGTTGGAGCATAGATATCACACATGCCCAACTTGACAAGTGAGTCACCAAAAGATCTACTACACACGGCATGTGTGAGGATATCCGCAAGTTGCTCTTCCGAGTTCACAAACGGTATCGAAACAATTTTCTTCTCCAGCTTCTCCTTAATAAAATGACGATCAACCTCCACATGCTTTGTTCTGTCATGTTGTACCGGATTCTCTGCAATCTCCCGTGCGGATTTATTATCACAATACAAACTTGTCGCCTCTTTTGCTTTGAAACCTAGACCATCAAGTAACTTACGTAACCAAAGGACTTCACATATTCCATGTGCCATACCTCTGAATTCGGCCTCAGCTGACGATCTTGACACCACGTTTTGCTTCTTGCTCCTCCAAGTAACTAGATTTCCTCCAACAAACGTAAAGTATCCAGAAGTAGAGCATCTATCAGTTACATCACCTGCCCAATCAGCATCAGTAAATCCTTCAATCCTCAGATGACCAGAATTTTTATACAAAATTCCTTTTCCTGGAGCCGACTTCAAATAAGCTAAAATCCGCATAACAGCTGCCATATGATCCACACTAGGCGAGTGCATAAACTGACTCACCACACTTACTACATAGGCTATATCTGGACGGGTATGAGCTAAATAAATTAGTCTTCCTACCAGTCTCTGATATCTACCTTTATCCACTGGTTCTTGATCCGGATAAATTCCCAAGTAATGTTTCTCCACAATGGGAGTATCCACGGGTTTACACCCAAGCATCCTTGTTTCCTTCAATAAATCCAGAACATATTTACGTTGAGACAAGAAAATACCTCTAGATGACCGAGCAACTTCCACGCCAAGAAAATATTTCAAATCTCCCAAATTCTTCATCTCGAACTCGGTGGCAAGGTTTTGTTCTAGCTTCATCATCTCTTCCGAATCATCACCTGTTATTATCATGTCATCCACATAAATAATTAAGGCTGTCACTTTACCACTTCCTCGTTTCACAAATAATGTATGATTTGAGTGACTTTGATAATACCCAATCCGCCTCATAACTTGGGTAAATCTACCAAACCACGCACGAGGCGATTGCTTAAGTCCATAGAGTGCCTTTCGTAACCTACATACTCCGGTTTTCCCTCCGGCATCGTACCCCGGAGGAAAATCCATATATACTTCTTCTTCCAAGTGCCCATAAAGAAAAGCATTTTTCACATCAAACTGTTTTAGTGGCCAATTCAAATTTGCAGCTAAAGAAATCAGAACTCGTACTGTATTCATCTTCGCTACTGGAGAAAATGTTTCTTGATAATCAACACCATAAGTTTGAGTATAACCTTTTGCTACTAACCTTGCTTTATACCTGTCTACCGATCCGTCTGCCTTGTATTTGATCGTAAAGACCCATCTACACCCAACTGGTTTCTTTCCTTTAGGTAGCTCTGTTACCTCCCATGTATCATTCTTATGTAATGCCATCATTTCCTCATCCATCGCAGTAGCCCATTTAGGATCCTTCAAGGCCTCCTCAACTCGGGTTGGTGCTTGGATTGCTTCCACATTGTTTACCCAGGCTTGACGTTCTGGTGCAAGGTTTGAGCATGACATATAATTAGCTATTGGATACTTCACTTTTCCTTCGAGAGAAAACCTGTCAGGAGGAACACCACGATTTTGCCTTGGCGACAACTTATATGTATTCATAACATTATCTGGATTAGTTACATGAGTATCAGTAGTACTTACCTTAGGAATATTCAGAGAAGACATATTGGGTGGCACTATTGAGCTTGAGAGAGAGGGAGTTGCAGGTTCGGTAGCTAATGGTTGCTGGAACGGTGAAACTGGTTAGGCAACTCCCTGCTGACACTCTGCATCATACTCGGCAACACATTGCCTAGAAGACTCAACTGGTTCAGTGCTACTTGGCTGAATGATACTCACATTCTCGGCAGTGTCTTGCCGAGAGCTTTCACAACTTTTTTTGTCAATAAATACTCCCCCTGAGCTACATATTTCCAACCACCCAAGATCACCACTCATATTCTCCCCCGGGTGATCGGAAGGTGATGGAGTCGAAGCATAAAAGAACTCGGATTCGGAAAAGGTAACATCCATAGTTACATACATATGACGAGTTTCAGGGTGATAGCACTTATACCCTTTCTGTTGAGGAGCAAATCCCAGAAAAACACACCGGTGAGCACATGGATCGAGCTTATTACGATGAATCTTATGAATATGAACATAGGCTACACACCCAAATACACGAGGATAGAGAGTATTGGTTGACACTACTAGAACAAATTCTGTCAATATTTGGAGAGGTGTACGAAAATCCACAACCCGGGATGGCATACGGTTAATCACATACACGGCATAAGTGACAGCTTCAAGCCAGAACTGTTTAGGTACAGATGCACCAATGAGCAAGGCACGGGCAGTTTCTAGGATATGACGGTTCTTTCTTTCAGCAACCCCATTTTGTTGTGGGGTATGAGGGCAAGTAGTCTCATGTAGAATTCCTTGATCTCGAAGAAAGTTGGACAACTCGGAACCAATATACTCACCTCCATTATCAGAGCGAAGAACCTTAATAACAGAGGAATATTGTGTTGCAACCATTTGAGAGAATGATCGAAACACCATACCCATATCACTTTTATTCTTCATCACATAAATCCAAGTCATACGAGTGCAATCATCAACGAAGGTAACAAACCATTTAATTCCAGACAAAGTACTAACAGGAGAGGGACCCCAAACATCAGAGTGCACAAGTTCAAAAGGAAACAATCTATTATGCATACTAGGAGGAAACGAAACGCGATGACTCTTCGCGAGAATACATACCTCACAATGTAAGTCTGATTCTTTTATTTCATGAAATAAACTAGGCAACATACGCCTCAAATAACCAAATGAAGCATGTCCTAACCGACGATGCAATAACCAAACTTTCTGTAAATTATTGGTACGAGATGGAATATACATTTGTGTGCTGCCGGTGGAGATTTGTACCGACCACCCTCCTCCATAGGGCTGCTGTATTATAAACAACACAGAAAGTTAATGAATGGGAAAATGATCTCTGGAACATTACTCTAATGATATCAGGAGTTCCTAATTTTCAATTCTTCCATATTAGTTAATGATATTGACATGTGTCATCAACCGTTAGAATATCTGCCCACAACCCAAACTCATTTGCTATATTTCATATGCTTGTTATCTGCTTTGGACATCTGTCACTAATGAGAATGTGAATGGTGTCTGATTCCAATGTCTGATTTTTCAGACCCCAACTTTCAGAACGGAGACACCGCGCTAAACCCTTGCTGCCCGATGACCCCGATTCTCAGGTACTTGTTGTTCGCTTGTATGTTGGGGAAAGTTGGTGCAAAATTTTCTGTGTTTTAATTAGTGTCATCCTCTGTGAATAAAAGTGTACTTGTTCACTTGTCTGTTTGGAGCAGATAATAAATGCAAACCTTTCTACATGTTTCAAGTAGTGTCATTCTTCACCGACTTATCGCCACGTGGCAGCCGGCTGTACACCTGCTGACACTTGTCCAAACCCCAGTAGGCCACGTAGAAAACACGACGAAAGCGAGGACCGGGTAGTCGCCGGACCGGTACGCCCGGTACATTGTGGTGAGGTAGCAGATTGTGAGGTTGAAGTAAGCAAAGTGGCCGATGAAGTCCGGTCTTTGAGTAATTTGTTGGGGTTTTTGGGGAGCATCGGTTGGCAACATATTTGCAATTCTGTGCAAGTTTTTGGGTTCGAGCTTTCGATCGAGTGAGGTTTGATTTGGGGGGTTGTGGTTATTTAAGCGAACCCTTGTATGGAAGGTGCGTAGAATTTACCATGAAGTTGTCACAAAGTGCCGAGGACTTGGAAAGGTAAAGTGGCAATTGCCCTTCGACTTTCTTCGAAAGAGAACATGAAGGAGCCTACAAAGTCATGGTCCCATGGACTGTTTCGTGAGTCCATCTGCGAAGGTGCCTAGAATTACAAGACAATATAATAGTTCGTGTCATATCAAGTTTTTGTAGAGACAGGCCAACCACTCATCATCATTAAGTGATGGTGATGCTTACGATTAAATTTACCTTTTATACGTTTAAATTTCGAGATTTGTGTAAGATGGACACAAATTTTAAAATTTAAACTTATTTGACAATAATAAATAAAGTGGTGAACATTACCACCACTTAAAAGTTGTGAGAAAAAACACATGCTAACGAGTTTAAATTATAAGATTTGTATCTATCCACTGTATGTATATCATGAAATTTCAATAATAATAATAAATAAGTAAACACCACGAGGTGACCCGTAGTCAGGGACAAACTCCATACCTCTATTCCACACATCACGTTATGTGTTTAATTTCTGACATTGGTGAATCACACGATGATGACTAAAGAAAGGCTGAAATTGCCTCTATGAGTGTTATCGACCTCTAATAAAATAGACTGTCGTGACGAAACTACCAGCTCGTCCTCTAATTTTTTTTTATAAAAAAGAATAATAAATAAAGTAGTTCGACAAAAAGAAATAATGAATAAGGTAGTTGGTGGATCAGAGTACTCCCATTAAATAGAGTTCGGAAGAGATATTCTCCGGATTTTTTCCATCAAAGCCACCAAATCAAGTGATCTGGGTTATTAAAATTTGATCCAACAGCTAAAATTATTATAACTTTGAAAGGAGATTATTTGTAGGAAGCTTTAATGAAAAGGGGTTGGGCTAAGTTTTATTTAACAAAAAATCATCCTATACTATTATTTAATCAAAAGGGCTTCACATTTAATCATAAGGACAAAACTAATTTATATGAGGCCACATAAACATTTAACACATATGGGCTGAATTAAAAGCCCAAAACGAAATAAATTATTTTTCCACCCTTGCCCCTAACAGAAATCCTATTCTATCAGCCCTTTCTGTTAGAAATAAACTTCCCTTTATTTACAAGTATGCCATTCTGTTAGCCAATTCCTTCTCTTTCAGTTTTTTTTTTCATTTTTTGGTTGCCGTCTCTCTTCTGGTTTTTTTTTCTTTTTTTCTTTCTTGTGTTTTTCTTGTCGTCTCACCCTTCCTCTTGAAAGGTAAGTAAAACCCAACGTGGGTGAAGGAAAAAAGGAAGTAAAATCAAACTGATTTCATTTTTCGAATTGTTCAATATGGAACAATGTTTCTCCTTTATTATTTTAGAAAGTCATTAATGTTTTTTTCCCTTTGCTGGAAAAAATCTTTATTGTTTGTTGGTTTTGATGTTACTGTCAAAACTAATTTTAATGGTGAGGCTGCTTGGGGTTTCCTAATTAGAAATTTAAACGGTCACACTATTATTGCTAGGTGATTTCGTTTTGGTTGATTAAATTATTCTTCTGTCATGCAGTTGGACGGTACGTATGCATTTTTCAATTTTAATATCGAAGGAGATTACAAGATCATTATTCAGGCCATAAAGAAACATGTTCAAATTCCTTAGAGATTTGCTTCAATCATACAAGACATTTGGCATCTTCTTCACCAAATTCCTCAAGAAGTGAATATGGTTGCAGAGGTTTCACCGCTGTTGGTAATTTTTTATGATTACTCTTATACCTAGTTCAATAACTTTCTCAATTCAAAGTTTGTTTTGGAATTGATTGTATTATATAAAATTAAAAAAAAAAGTGAGTTATTTTTGTTCAATTTTATAAATAGTATGTGTTATTTTCCTATAGTTTCAGAAATATTGTGAGTTATTTTTGTTCAGTTTCATAAATAGTGGGGGTTACTTTGTTATAATTTCAGAAATAGTGTGAGTTATTTTGATTCAGTTTCATAAATAATGTGGGTTGTTTTGCTATAGTCTCAGAAATAGTGTGAGTTATTTTGGTTTAGTTTCATAAATAGCGTGAGTTATTTTGCTATAGTTCCAGGAATAGCGTGAGTTATTTTGGTTCAGTTTCATAAATAGTGTGGGTTATCTTGCTATAGTTTCATAAATAGTGTGGGTTATTTTGGTTTAGTTTCATAAATAGTGTGGGTTATCTTGCTATAATTTTAGAAAAAAGTGTGGGTTATTTTGGTTTAGTTTCATAAATAGTGTGGGTTATCTTTCTATAGTTTTAGAAATAGTGTGAGTTATTTTCGTTTAGTTTCATAAATAGTGTGAGTAATTTTGCTATAGTTCCAGAAATAGTGTGAGTTATTTCAGTTTAGTTTCATAAATAGTATGGGTAATCTTGCTATAGTTCCAAAAATAGTGTGAATTATTTTAGTTCAGTTTCATACATAGTGCGGGTTATCATGATATAGTTTCATAAATAATGTGGGCAATTTTGGTTCAATTTCAGAAATAGTGTGGTTTGGTTCAGTTTCATAAATAATGTGAGTTATTTTGGTTCAGTTTCATAAATAGTGTAGGTTATTTTGTTATAGTTCCAGAAATAGTGTGAGTTATTTTAGTTTAGTTTGATAAATAGTGTGGGTTATTTTGTTATAGTTGCATAAATAGTGTAAGTTATTTTGTTTTAGTTTTATAAATAGTGTGGATTATTTCGATTCAGTTTTATAAATAGTGTGGGTAATTTTACTATAGTTCCAAAAATAATGTGGGTTATTTTGATTCAGTTTCATAAATATTATTCCAAAAACAGTGTTTATTTTGTAAACCCTTAAATTAACATAATTAATTACAATCAAATTAACATGATTTATTTTGTGAACCCCAATTTGATTGTAATTAACACATGAAAACTCCAAAATTAACATAATTAATTACAATCAGAACAACCTGAAATGTTAATTAGATTGTATTAAGAAAATTAGTACTTATCAAATAGTGGGCAGATCAAATTTTACAAAAGAAAATTAGTACTTATCAAAGCATTGGTCGTTTCTCAACAGATCAGACTCTTCTAGTTTTTCCTTTAGAAATCTACGTTCCGATAATGACTGCAGTGATATCCGTCTACCCTTAATAGTTTTTTTTTTTCTCAGCAAAGGAACGTTTAAAAACGTAAAAGCACTTCCATTCAGAGGTCAATCAGATAACAAGCACACAAAACTTTAAATTCTTCATCCCTGTAACTATGACTTTCTAATAACAGATCCATACAAACATTTGGAAACATAAAAAGCAAGCTTCCTTTATCCAAATTCTTCAACTAGAGTTGGTGCTTACACAATAACTAATGATTTTGTCAACATAGCATCATTAACCACTGCCGCCAGACCCATACTTCTTGCCAATAAGTATGACTTGCAACTTGTCATAGCCAGCAAGCACACTGGCATTTGCAACAGCACGGAATATGTTTGCTCTAGCACCATTAAACAGCGACTTAGCACCCTCGTTTTTTTTATAATTTGCTTAAATGCATCCAAAGAGCTACCATATTTAACTGCTGCTCCTTAGGTCATCATCATCCGTGACGCACTGTGTCAATGGGGTAAGAAGCTAATCTAGCACAAATCGTAATTCCCCATCCCAACAAGAAAACAAGAAGCTAGCGAAGAAGCTATCATGCAGGCCACCAGTTAAAACCACAGGTTTTAGAGAATCGTACATTCCAAAGTAAAGTCCACGATACATGATAATTCCAACATAACTAAACCATTAAACTACCTTTCAACCACCCTTCTTGGCAGCCTTGGCATCACTTGCCAAACGTGTTCTTGCATAGTCCAGAGAATATACAAAAAGAAGAGATGAAGCACTAGCAGCACCGCCTGATGCCAGGTTCCCAGCAAACCACTTCCAGTAGCCATTTTTATCCTTCTTTAAGTTATTATACACTACCTAACACACAAAAACAGTACCTGTGTCCAAACAACAAATGCTAATACCAAACTAAAAACCATAAATCATCATTCCTAGAAAACAACTTTTATTTTGATATTCAAATTCATGAAATTCTCTTTAAGCAAGACAATTGCAGAGAACTCTGGGTCCTTCATAATTCGGGGCGATTTATCCACATTTCCTACATAGGTTTTACTATGAAGTACCTAAAATGCTCCATTGAGCTGTCAATCATTAATCTTGTTTAAGTTTCTTCTTTAATTTGCTTTGGCGTTTTTGTTTCCAAGCACTGACTTCGTATTCAACGGAGCAATAACAAAAAATATGCAATTTCCACATAGCAATATAAATAATTTAAAAAAAAATTATGCATACAAACACAAAGGGGTACATCTGCATATTACATGTCTAATAACTAATATATTTGGTAGATCATGACGGATTGCTGGAGAAATTTCAAAATATAAAGATAACAAGTAAAAAATGTGTTTTTTTATTTTATTTGCAGACATGGAACTTACTTATTAACAATTGTATTAGGGAATGTTAAAGGTCGAAAAAGATTGATTAGAACTTTAAAATGTATGAAGAAATTAAGGGAAACTGTAATATTGGAGAAATTTGTTAAGAAATGTCATGGAGAAGTGTCTGTACCTAGCAGTACCACCAATGCTGCGAATGCTCATGCTGCGGATGCCCAGAACCCAATAGCCTTAAATTCCTTCATCCTCAAAGACTCCTAATATGGTGATTTGAAAAATTGTAAATTCGAATGGAATTGAAAATGAAAACAGAGATAAGGTGGAGAGATCGAAAGAGAGGTACAGAGATCAATTCGATTACAAAAGCGGAGGAATTGTTTCTGTGCAAAAGAGAAATCGAGATTAGGCGGAAAGTTGAGACCCGGAGATCGACAAGCAGAGATTAGGTGGAGTCTGGAGAGATCGAGAAAGGGAGAGAGGATTAAACGGGACAGAGTTGCTGTTAGGGGTAAAACTGGAAACTCATTTCTTGGGCTAGTCTTATTGGGTTAGTTTGATGTTGGATTTTGTCTTAACCATTAAATAAACTTAGTACTGGATTTTTTTGTTAAAATTCAAAGTTTTGAAGTCCTTTTTATTAGTTTTTCTTTACTTTTAATCGTTGAATTAAATTTCAAGGAGACATATCACTTGATTTGGGGCTTCAGTGAAAGAGATTCGAAAGGATATCTTCCCAATAGAGTTCACTCTTAAAATTCCCAACGGAATTCCTCCGGTGTCTTATTACACTCTTTTACTCATTGAAATCCCAAATGAACACCCTTTTAAAACCCCTCGGAATCCCAATTGAATCCGAAGCGCCAGTTTTGTACTCTGTCCTGCATAAAACCCCAATTGGAGCACCGAGAGCCAAGCTAGCAGAAGAAGATGGCGCACGGCGGCGGACCAAGGCAGGTGAAACTGGACCGAGAGAGCGAGCTCAGAATCGAAGTCGGCTACGACGCCCCTCTCAAGCTCCGCCTGCTCAGCGGCACCGCCGGCACCGAGCTCCCCCCTGATTTCTGGCTCACCTTCCCGCCCAGTCAAATTTGCTGTAAGCCTTCTTCTTCCCCTAGTTCTTTTCCCAAGTTTACATCTTTTTAATAGAATTTGCGTTGTGGGTTTTGATTGTTAAAGATTTTGAATTGCATTTCTGTTGTGGGTTTTGGTTGTTGAAGGTTTTTACTTGGAACGGAGCAACAATTGAGATGGAGGGCAGTACGGAAACCGAGTACACGGCTGATGAGGTATGTCATATGCTTGTCACTAATGAGAATGTGAATGGTGTCTGATTCAAATGTTTGATTTTTCAGACTCCAAATATCAGCTATGTGAATGTGCACGCCGTACTGGAAGAACGGAGACACCGCGCCAAACCCTTGCCGCCCGATGACCCCAATTCTCAGGTACTACTTGACACTTGCTCACTTCTATGTTGGGGAAAATTAGTGCAAATTTTTCAATGTGTTTTAATTAGTGTCATTCTTTAGTGAACAAAAGTGTTTGATCCTCCATTGCCAGCTCTGTAAATTTTTAGGAATGATTGAGATAAGCTTGTGGCGCAAGTGCATCTACTGTGTAGTAATGCAAGTCCATTTTTGGTGCATATTACCTAGGATTGTTGTAATCCTTTCCAAGTGACTCTCTGTCTATGGCTTATAAGCTTCTTTGTGGTTAGGGCCCTAGGGTGATTGTTGTGGGACCAACAGATTCTGGGAAAAGTACCTTGTCGAAAATGCTTCTTAGTTGGGCAGCTAAGAAGGGATGGAAACCTACTTTCGTCGACTTGGATATTGGACAAGGAGCTATAACAATTCCGGGATGTATTGCCGCTACTCCTATTGAAATGCCTATTGATCCGGTTGAAGGAATTCCTCTTGATATACCTCTCGTTTATTTCTATGGGCACACAACTCCTAGGTAATTGATTTATAGCATCTTCATATGGACCTATCATTTCACATCATTTGTTAATATCTGATACTAACATATAAGTAAATTTCTTGTCATGCTAATTTAGTGGAAGTCATGAATCCTTAAAGATCCATTTTTTATCCAGTAATAATGTAGATTTATACAAAGTGCTTGTGAAGGAGCTTGCTCAAGTGGTAGAAAGACAACTTTCTGGGAATGCTGAATCTCGAGCTTCTGGAATGGTGATCAATACCATGGGATGGATAGAAGGTCAAGGCTACGAGGTAATTTTTAGGCTGCTTGCACTTCAGGGATGGCTGCTGACTTACTATTGAAATGGTTGTTTTAATGTCATACATTTGAAATTCGTGTTTGATTTTCTTGCAGTTGCTTCTTCATGCAATTGATACATTCAATGCCAACGTTGTCTTAGTTCTGGGCCAGGTACATCCCTCTAGTTTGAGTTTTTTTTTTCTTATTATGATTTTACGTTGCTGGATTCTGCAAGCATTTCTTCCTTTTCCCCCCTCTTTGCTATTGTTGCTCGACTCTGTTACAAAGTTCATCTTGGTTAGCATAATGCATCCTTGTTTGCAAAACATTTTGATGTTTTAATAAAATGGTTGTATATATAGGCTCCGATGACAGTACATATATTTCTTTTAAATTCTCAGGAAAAACTTTGGAGCATGATCAGAAATGTACTAAAGAACAAGCCCGGTGTGGACGTTGTAAAACTTCGAAAATCTGGGGGTGTTGTATCCAGGAATGCCAAATTCCGTCAAAAATCCAGGAGTCATAGGATAAGGGTAAGCATCAATATGTTGCCATTTAATCCTTGTTATTTGTTCTTCCTGAAGAAAAGACTCGTGCACTGATATTTCTAACAGGAGTATTTCTATGGCCTTGCAAATGATCTCAGCCCACATTCTAATATCGCGAATTTTAGTGAGTTTTCTGTCTTTCGGATTGGTGGCGGGCCACAGGCCCCACGTTCGGCTTTGCCAATTGGTGCAGAGCCTGCTGCAGACCCTACAAGAATGGCGCCTGTGAATATTAACCGGGATTTGCTGCATACCGTTCTTGCTGTTTCATTTGCCAAGGAGCCTGATCAAATTATTTCTAGGTAACTTATACCGATCTATCTGATAGAGAAATAGATAATGAATCACTAAAGTATATGACATTGATCAGTCTCGTTCACTTTCATTTGAACTTCACATAGGAAAGTAGATGGTTTTACCCCCTCACCGTCACAAGAATGAAAATACATAGTAGTATTGTGGTATTTCTTGCTTGCTTTTCCGTCTCTGGAGATAGGGATGTGAATTTGACGGTGACATTTTGTATTTCAGAGCATTCGTGGTCTGTAGTCTTAAAAATTTACTTTTTTGGTTTGTTTTGCAGTAATGTTGCTGGGTTTGTCTTTGTCACACACGTCGACATTCAGAGGTTTGTATAGTGAACAACTTGCTAGAAACACTTCTTGTATTCTGGTTTTCGTTGTTCTAACCCAATATGCGGCGTTACAGGAAGACAATTACGTACCTTGCACCATCGGTGGGGGAGCTTCCAAGCAAGTATTTGATTGCAGGAACCGTGACATGGCTTGAAACATGAAGTCGATGACCCGAAAACCCCAGTAGTATTGCTTTCCGGTGGATGTACGTTTCTGGCTTATGTAAGGAGTGCAAGATGTGAGCTATCTAGGCGTAAAATTAGTTTGAGCTCTTTGCAAATTCAGATTGCTGATTTATTTTTTTTTTTTTTTTCAATTAGAATGCAGCTTTGTCCAATCTGCTTAACTAATGGAAAGCCTAAGTATATAGTTTTCAGGTTATCAAAAAGGAAAGAAAAAGAGTGCACCATAAGCTCCTGAACACTGCAAAATTAGAATCCCAAATCCATAACAAACACAGCCTTACTCAAAAACCCAAAAGCCACCGACAAAAATATAACCTTCGTACGTTCCAGAACGAATTCCAACTCCAATTCAAACCACTGCCCAACAACCAATATGCAATACAAACAAAACCCAAAGCACCCAAACGCAATTCATAACAGAAGCACACACAAGCCAATAATTTCAACGAGTTCAAAGCGAATGAGTCGTAAACCCCAAAAGTGAAGAGAAACAGGGGCAGAAATCTTGATCAGTGGGAGTATTCAAACTCCCTCGTTCTGGGGTTCTTCGCTACCGTTCAACCTCCTCATCAGCTCCTTCATTTTGTCACGGACATAAGGAACAGCGTCAGCACACAGTGTTCTTAGCGTTTGGTAGGACTTGGTCCCAATTATCAAAAAATATAAGGCCCAACATGCAAGAGTAAACCACCCGAAAGCTGGAACGAGGAGGAGCACCAGTAGAACCAACGCAAGAGTTCCACACAAGAGGCTGGTGTTGTTCATCAGTTCGTATATATTTGTATTGTTGGAAGCTTGTAGAATGTTGGCAGTCTGCAATGTACCCGCGTAAGTGAGTAAATCAGCAATCAACATCACAACAGTGTTGTGGTCTGTGACAAATGGAGATGGTAAATTTCCGGTCGCATGCTTCACCTGGAGGAGAACTCCTAAGCTGTTGAGGAGATGGAATATACATTTGTGTGCTGCCGGTGGAGATTTGTACCGACCACCCTCCTCCATAGTGCTGCTGTATTATAAATTTATAAACAACACAGAAAGTAGATGCTTTACAATCAGCTTCCAACGAAAGAGTAGATGCAACATTCTTCATATGAGTAGACTTTCCCCGACGACGTGCGTGAATGAAAGAGTTTCAGAGAAGAATGGATTCAAAAAATTAAACAACTAAAAGATGATAACTAAAGAAAATGTACTAACCCAGCTGAGATTGGTGGAGAAGTTCCGACGTTCATAACGGGGATGTGGGTTCTTGGCATGGCGGAAGAGGAACGCTGCAGAGTTGGGGGAGGGAGGGAGGAGTGAGAGAGGATTGTGGTTGGCCTTTTGGCATGGCGGTTGAGGCTGTTAAATAGCCGTAGGATTAACATGGACACAAATTCGATGTGTAGCACATGGGACTCTTGACATTTAGGATCCGTCAGCGTCCTTCCAAGAAACAAAAACATCTGTCCACTTAGGATCCGTCAGCGTCCGTCCGGATCCGTCAGCGTCCGTCCAAGAAACAAAAAAAAAAAGTAGGACTAAAGACTAAAGTTCATATGCGGCTTGTATCCCTGATCTGCTTTGATCTATAACCCTAAATATTGCAATGATTATTCTCTAAAAATCAATAACCCTAAATCAGATCAACTAACCCTCAATATTCATTCTAACCCTAAATCTATGTCATTCTCTAAAAATCAATGTCGGATGGCTTTAATCCATTCTCCATTTTGTTTTTTAGAATGGACAAAATATTGCAATGATTATTTTCTTACTCGCTCTCATTCTACATATTGCAATGATTATACACATTGCAATATGGATTATACACTGTAGGCAAGCACATTGCAATATGTGTCAATACACATATGGATTTTCCAACGAGAAGACCGCGCACTCCATGTTAATCCTACGCTATTTAACAGCCTCAACCGCAAGCACAATGTGTTTGGCCTTTTGGCATGGCGGTGGAAAAAAATGTTAATGATTTTAAATTCGAGAAGATGAACCATCATGGAGTGGCTCAATAGTTGGACAAATTTTAGGTCTGTATTTCATATGACACATTCTAAGTTTAATTTTTAGCATTAAAGAAAACACGCGATAGTAATTAGGTGGAGATTGAAATGCCTCAATGAGTTTTTCCCGCTCGTGAAAAAGTAGATTGTTGATTTTTACAATTGCTAAATGTAGATGACCAAAGCGAAATATCATTGAGCTCCTTGCAAATTCAGATTGTTGATTTTTTTTTCCTTTCAATTTGCACTTCCACAAAATCCTTTCACGTATTGGTACGACTAAGTTGCAACTCTCACAAAACAAACCGTTCAAAAATGGCACTACTTGAGCAAATTCTACTGTAGCAAACTCTACTTTATTAAATCCCAAAAATTTCCGTTGCTACAGTAGATTTAATGGCACTACTTTAGCAAATTCTACTGTAGCAAACTCTACTCTATTAAATCTACTTGGCATGAAGGATTCAATCGCAAAAATGGCACTACCTTAGCAAATTCTACTGTAGCAAACTCTACTTTATTAAATCTCAAAAATTATGTTGCTACAGTATAATTTGCTAAAGTAGTGCCATTTTTGAACGGTTTGTTTTGTGAGAGTTGCAACTTAGTCGTACCAATACTTGAAAGGATTTTGTGGAAGTGCAGCTGCAGCTGCAGCACCTTTTTATGCCTGGGATAAATTGAAAGAGCTCATATTGCAAGGGCTACCTTAACTTATAGGTTATATCACAGTTGAACAATACCTAAATGCCACTTAGTAGTTCGTAACCAATTTATTCCTCCATCCCTTAGTCCTTCGTTTAAATATCTTGTACAGAAAACAAAAACAAAAAAAATTGTGGTTGCCAAGCTCTAGTAATTCAGGCTTTGGCACGCCTCTCTAAATTCTAGTATAATCTAAAATACGACAAACAAGACTTGCATAACAAATTTAGGATGCAAAAATACGACAATAATATTCTAATCTGTTGTCGTATTAATAGAATTTTACGGCTTAATTTTCATTGTATTGCATAATAGACAATATATACAAGATACAATCCTTGTTCTATAAGGAAACAATAAAAGACATACAACTAACCTTCCTAATAAAGGATTCTAATATTTACAATATAATTACATACCCTTTTTAATACCACTCACGTTAACACTCCCCCTCAAGTTGGAGCATAGATATCACACATGCCCAACTTGACAAGTGAGTCACCAAAAGATCTACTACACACGGCATGTGTGAGGATATCCGCAAGTTGCTCTTCCGAGTTCACAAACGGTATCGAAACAATTTTCTTCTCCAGCTTCTCCTTAATAAAATGACGATCAACCTCCACATGCTTTGTTCTGTCATGTTGTACCGGATTCTCTGCAATCTCCCGTGCGGATTTATTATCACAATACAAACTTGTCGCCTCTTTTGCTTTGAAACCTAGACCATCAAGTAACTTACGTAACCAAAGGACTTCACATATTCCATGTGCCATACCTCTGAATTCGGCCTCAGCTGACGATCTTGACACCACGTTTTGCTTCTTGCTCCTCCAAGTAACTAGATTTCCTCCAACAAACGTAAAGTATCCAGAAGTAGAGCATCTATCAGTTACATCACCTGCCCAATCAGCATCAGTAAATCCTTCAATCCTCAGATGACCAGAATTTTTATACAAAATTCCTTTTCCTGGAGCCGACTTCAAATAAGCTAAAATCCGCATAACAGCTGCCATATGATCCACACTAGGCGAGTGCATAAACTGACTCACCACACTTACTACATAGGCTATATCTGGACGGGTATGAGCTAAATAAATTAGTCTTCCTACCAGTCTCTGATATCTACCTTTATCCACTGGTTCTTGATCCGGATAAATTCCCAAGTAATGTTTCTCCACAATGGGAGTATCCACGGGTTTACACCCAAGCATCCTTGTTTCCTTCAATAAATCCAGAACATATTTACGTTGAGACAAGAAAATACCTCTAGATGACCGAGCAACTTCCACGCCAAGAAAATATTTCAAATCTCCCAAATTCTTCATCTCGAACTCGGTGGCAAGGTTTTGTTCTAGCTTCATCATCTCTTCCGAATCATCACCTGTTATTATCATGTCATCCACATAAATAATTAAGGCTGTCACTTTACCACTTCCTCGTTTCACAAATAATGTATGATTTGAGTGACTTTGATAATACCCAATCCGCCTCATAACTTGGGTAAATCTACCAAACCACGCACGAGGCGATTGCTTAAGTCCATAGAGTGCCTTTCGTAACCTACATACTCCGGTTTTCCCTCCGGCATCGTACCCCGGAGGAAAATCCATATATACTTCTTCTTCCAAGTGCCCATAAAGAAAAGCATTTTTCACATCAAACTGTTTTAGTGGCCAATTCAAATTTGCAGCTAAAGAAATCAGAACTCGTACTGTATTCATCTTCGCTACTGGAGAAAATGTTTCTTGATAATCAACACCATAAGTTTGAGTATAACCTTTTGCTACTAACCTTGCTTTATACCTGTCTACCGATCCGTCTGCCTTGTATTTGATCGTAAAGACCCATCTACACCCAACTGGTTTCTTTCCTTTAGGTAGCTCTGTTACCTCCCATGTATCATTCTTATGTAATGCCATCATTTCCTCATCCATCGCAGTAGCCCATTTAGGATCCTTCAAGGCCTCCTCAACTCGGGTTGGTGCTTGGATTGCTTCCACATTGTTTACCCAGGCTTGACGTTCTGGTGCAAGGTTTGAGCATGACATATAATTAGCTATTGGATACTTCACTTTTCCTTCGAGAGAAAACCTGTCAGGAGGAACACCACGATTTTGCCTTGGCGACAACTTATATGTATTCATAACATTATCTGGATTAGTTACATGAGTATCAGTAGTACTTACCTTAGGAATATTCAGAGAAGACATATTGGGTGGCACTATTGAGCTTGAGAGAGAGGGAGTTGCAGGTTCGGTAGCTAATGGTTGCTGGAACGGTGAAACTGGTTAGGCAACTCCCTGCTGACACTCTGCATCATACTCGGCAACACATTGCCTAGAAGACTCAACTGGTTCAGTGCTACTTGGCTGAATGATACTCACATTCTCGGCAGTGTCTTGCCGAGAGCTTTCACAACTTTTTTTGTCAATAAATACTCCCCCTGAGCTACATATTTCCAACCACCCAAGATCACCACTCATATTCTCCCCCGGGTGATCGGAAGGTGATGGAGTCGAAGCATAAAAGAACTCGGATTCGGAAAAGGTAACATCCATAGTTACATACATATGACGAGTTTCAGGGTGATAGCACTTATACCCTTTCTGTTGAGGAGCAAATCCCAGAAAAACACACCGGTGAGCACATGGATCGAGCTTATTACGATGAATCTTATGAATATGAACATAGGCTACACACCCAAATACACGAGGATAGAGAGTATTGGTTGACACTACTAGAACAAATTCTGTCAATATTTGGAGAGGTGTACGAAAATCCACAACCCGGGATGGCATACGGTTAATCACATACACGGCATAAGTGACAGCTTCAAGCCAGAACTGTTTAGGTACAGATGCACCAATGAGCAAGGCACGGGCAGTTTCTAGGATATGACGGTTCTTTCTTTCAGCAACCCCATTTTGTTGTGGGGTATGAGGGCAAGTAGTCTCATGTAGAATTCCTTGATCTCGAAGAAAGTTGGACAACTCGGAACCAATATACTCACCTCCATTATCAGAGCGAAGAACCTTAATAACAGAGGAATATTGTGTTGCAACCATTTGAGAGAATGATCGAAACACCATACCCATATCACTTTTATTCTTCATCACATAAATCCAAGTCATACGAGTGCAATCATCAACGAAGGTAACAAACCATTTAATTCCAGACAAAGTACTAACAGGAGAGGGACCCCAAACATCAGAGTGCACAAGTTCAAAAGGAAACAATCTATTATGCATACTAGGAGGAAACGAAACGCGATGACTCTTCGCGAGAATACATACCTCACAATGTAAGTCTGATTCTTTTATTTCATGAAATAAACTAGGCAACATACGCCTCAAATAACCAAATGAAGCATGTCCTAACCGACGATGCAATAACCAAACTTTCTGTAAATTATTGGTACGAGATGCTCGAACTGCATTAGCTCTGCCAGAAACAACGTCATCCACATAATATAACCCATCTTTCTTAGTGTCACGCCCAATGATCTCCTTTGTCTGAATATCCTGAAGTAAGCAAAATGAATGATACATTAATACAACACAATCCAATCGTTCAGTGACTTGAGGTACAGACAATAAGTGATGGGATAATGATGGAACCAATAAACAATTATGTAAGGGAAGAGATGGTGTAAGAGATACTGTTCCTGCTCCAACAACAGCAGCAGTAGAACCATTGGCAGTTGCCACACACTTTCTATGAAGGTCTTTCATGGATTGAAAAATTGAACAACTAAAAGATGATAACTAAAGAAAATGTACTAACCCAGCTGAGATTTGTGGAGGATTAACCGAAGTTCCAACGTTCATAAAGGGGACGTCGGTTCTTGGCATGGCGGAAGAGGAACGCGGCAGAATTGGGGGAGGGAGGGAGGAGTGAGAGAGAGGGTTGAGTTTGTCCCTTTGGCATGGGGTTTAAATAGTTCATTTCATAATTCAGGGGTTTACACTAATCATATGTTACCATGTTGGATTTTGAATTCGAGATTCAATCTAATCCGTTGAAGTCATTGAAATTCGCTATAATTAGAGCGATTGATTGGGATTATAAAATGTAGAGGAAAACAAAGAAAAATGGTTGACTGAGTAGGTGAATGTATGAGAGGACGCACGTGGATGGAGGGTGGGGATGACAAAGATCAAAAGGTGCTGAATGCTTTTACATGTCTCTCTCTTCTCTCTGAATGTTGACGTCTGTGACAGAGACAAACCCAGCAACATTACTGCAAAAAAAACGAAAAAGTACATGTTTAAGACTACAGACTACGAATCATACTCTGACATACAAAATCTCACCGTCAAATTCGCATCCCTATCTCCAGAGACTACGAATCATACTTTGAATGTATCAATTGCATGAAGAAGCAACTACAAGAAAATCAAACACGAATTTCAAATATATGACATTAAAACAACCACTTCAATCGTAAGTCAGCAGCCATCCCTGAAGTGCAAGCAGCCTAAAATTTACCTCGTAGCCTTGACCTTCTATCCATCCCATGGTATTGATAACCATTCCAGAAGCTCGAGATTCAGCATTCCCAGAAAGTTGTGTTTCTACCACTTGAGCAAGCTCCTTCACAAGCACTTTGTATAAATCTACATTATTACTGGATAAAAAAAATGGATCTTTAAGGATTCATGATTTCCACTAAATTAGCAATACAAGAATTTCTCTTATATGTTAGTATCAGATATTAATAAATGGTGTGAAATGATAGGTCCATATGAAGATGCTATAAATCAATTATTGAGATTCAATCTAATCCGTTGAAATCATTGAAATTCGCTATAATCAGAGCGATTGATTGGGATTATAAAATGGAGAGGAAAACAAAGAAAAATGGTGGGCTGAGTCGGTGAATGTATGAGAGGACGCACGTGGACGGAGGGTGGTGACGAGAAAGATCAAAAGGTGCTGAATGCTTTACATGTCTCTCTCTTCTCTCTCTTCTCTCTCTTCTCTCTCTCCTCTCTCTCCTCTCTCTCTTCTCTCTCTGTGGGACCGTGAACAGTAGAACACGGACTGAAGAACGTATGCGACATGAAGTTCGAAGCTTTGCATTCCTATTTATATGAAATAGTATGACAACATGGTGAACCATGATTTTTTTTAGATGATCGTTAAATGAGCATAAAAGAATATAAATAGTTTCGATCGTTAAAGTGCATTATGAAGTTATTCCGATCCTAAATTTTATGAGTGTGTTATGTATTAAAATGACAACATATTTAAGTTGAAACCGCAAATGTACATTTGATGGAACATTGCTCTTTATTTTAGTTTGTTTAATTTTTTTAAGCATTGCTCCTTATTTTAGTTTTTTTATTTGTTTAGTCTAAATATCATAAACAATAAAGTGTGACATGAAAGAACATAAATGTACGGAATTATTAGTTGGAAAAATCATTACTTTATGTTAAGTTGTACCAATTAGTTGCTACCGTGAAACAATCTGTGTACTAGATTCATTCTTCGTAGTTTTATTTCTTTTATGTCTCTAGATGTGGAAGGGGCAAATATAACAGATAAGGGTGTAAATAAAGGGCTTCTGATTTGTCCAAAACTTAGGCACACGACCATAAATGTACGGAAATTATTTGTTTACATATAAAATGTAGAATTAGTTGAAAAAATCATTACTTTACAATTTGTGTACTAGATTCCTTCTTAGAAAAACTAATGAAAAATGCTTGGAAATTTTGAGTTTTAACGATAAGGACAAAATAAAGGGTAAAATAAATAGTACCAGGATTAACTTTTTAGTATAAAAATGTGGTTTTTCGTTAAAGTGAACAGTACCGGAAACTTTTCGTTAAAGTTCCCTACATTCTTCGTAGTTTTATTTCTTTTATGTCTCTAGATGTGGAAAGGACAAATATAACAGATAAGGGTGTAAATAAAGGGCTTCTGATTTGTCAACTTCGTGCAAAACTTAGGCACACGACCAATCGTATTATGTATAAATTACCTACGCGATTCTATTTTTTACGGGACAAATCCAGTAAGCTTTGTAAGTTAAGTGGGATCCACATTATCTATATACTAAAACCCAGTAGAAAAGCACTGTTCACGAGCAGGGTAATGGTTAAAATGCCCTTTGATATCTTCTTTGTTGCCCTTTGTCTTGCCCGTTTGGTACAGCGAGATGACGCTTTTACCCATTTGGCCACGCGTCGGTCATCGTCAGACTACATTCAACTCGCTCTCTCTCGCTCTCCATCTTCATAGAAAACCTGATTCATCAACGCTTTCTCAAAACGTGCAAGTTTGGTTTCGAACATTGTATCCCAACTCACAATCTTCGGCGCAAAACCTTGAAAATATTGGCTTGTGTTTCCGTCTCCATCCTCTGAGTTGGGATCGGTCTCTAAGAGCTTTCTGCGTCCATCCTTCCGAATTTATGGCCTTCACCAATCCCATGTTTTAGTTTGTTTCTTATTTTTTTTTTTTAGTTTTGGATTTGTAATTTTTTGTTTCGTATCGTACCTGAGAATATGTGATCTCAGGTACGGCCTTCACCGTCTCGCTCCGTCAGCCTCCACACTCTCCGACTCCGGTTCCAAAATGCGTATTAAAAGGTGGGTTATCTCTGTTTATGCCAATTTTCATGACCCATAAAGCATTAACCGAATTGGGTTTTGTTTGTTTGGTAACATGGATTGCTCAGGTTAGGTTGGAGAGAATGGAGGTAGAAATACAATTGGGAAAGATAAAGAAAGATTTTATGTTTGAAGGTAGAAAGTTTTTTAATTTTTCGTGGAATTGATGTTCTGTTTTCGAATGAGTTTATTATGTTTTGCTTGGACAAGTACCAAGAGAGTTTGGGATTGAAAAGTTGAGAGAGGCCACAGATGGGTTCAGAGAAAATAGCTTGATTGAAGGGTCTGTTTATAAAGGTTTCATGAATGGAGATTTCTTTGCTATCCAGAAGATGATGTGGAACGCGTGTGAGGAGCTCAAGATCCTACATAAGGTATTTTCACCTAATTCTTCTGTTTTTTTTTATTTGTTTTTGTTTCTTAATTTTTGGGTATTTGGTTTTTGAAATTTTAGGAAATTGATTCCTTTTCATGTTAAATGTTTAACATTCGTCTGGTGATGATGATTTGAGGCTGTACGAACTAGAATGACTGTGGGTAGATCCACTCCTCATGTATTGACGAATATTATGTATGTTATTGAATGATTTTGTCTTATGGCTTTGCATGGACATCATTTTCCATACGACGTCACCTAGAAAGTTCGTTGCTGTATCATGTCAATATTTTACAATGGTTGCTTATTTATTTGGAAAATGATGAACATGAATCACTTTTCTCGAAGTGGTTCGTGCTGGTTCCATTGTACCAATTTGAAATTATGTGGAATTTGATATATAGGAATTCAAATTTTTTCAATTTTTAGTGTGTGTATATTTCAGTTTTTTAATTTCTGAGTATATAATTTGTAGCGAAGCAGAATGAGTCAAGCCATCAGATGTGATCCTAGGTTCCAAAGGCAGAGGCTTCATTCAAAGGTATTCCTACTCTCTCTCTCTCTCTCTCTTACACACACAATTCTTTTACTCACTTTATTACTGGGATTTCTTCAGTGTACTACAAGGAAGTGTGAGCGAGTATTGCATATGCAACTATAAATCAGCTCTGGTTGTAATCGTTCCAGGGAATGGAATAATTTTCCATCTTATATGTGAATGGAACCAGCTTAAGGTCGAAGTAAGCATGTTTGATGGCTTCGTTTGACAAATATGCCTACTAACTGTTTGATAAAATGACTGTTACTATGGTCCTTAAAATGATTGTTAAGCATATAGTTTTCAGTGATCGACAATCCCTATATATGCATTGTATTTGTATACCAGTTTCACTTGGTTGGAGGTCTTGAAAGACTCCATTTAATGAATCCAAAATGTGTAATTCCTTTGGGGAGCGTTTGATAACCATTTGGTTTTCATTTTTCAGTTTTTGCTTAGATTTATTTCTGGACATGTCCAATAAGTTTACTTTAGTATATAGAGATCTATATATTACAATTTAGTATAAATTTATGTATTATCTTCTTCTTAGGTTCTTCAAGCATTTAACTTCTTGGAATATCATTTTTGGAAAATGCTGGAGTAGTATATTTTATAGTGTGGCCTAACTTTGTTTTCATTGAAGTGAGATATACGGGAGGGAACTGGTGGACCTCCGAAGGGAAACGTGGTGGGAATTCCTTAATACACTCTTCTCTGTCTCAGAAGCTGTGGTTTATATACAGGTATTGGTGTTGTCTTAGTATATCACTGGTTTAAACAACTGACTCATTTTGTTGCTATTATTTTTCAGATTTTACTCATGTAGATACTGACTCTTCATTCTTTCAGACAGTTGACAGATTGGATGATGGAACCATATGAACAGAACTTGATCCATTTGATTATAAAAGGGCTCCATCAGGCAATATGCTCTGCGTCAAATTTACAGAGCTTTTCCATTGATTTTTTTCTTGCTGCTTTTTAACTCTTGACATGATTTCAGGATGTTGGAAAAGCCTTCTTCCAGGCACATGTTGAGAGTCACTAAAGGTTAATAGATTGCTATATTTATTATTTGTGTTCTTTCATTTCTTTTTATTAATGGGTTTTGAATTTTGATTGTGATCCAATCCACGTATTGTTACATAAATTCGAGCTTAATGAGATTATATGCTTTGGTTGCACCTTTTAATGGCAGACAATTGTTTTGGTTTTACAATTGCACCCTTAAGTTTGTAGATTACAATTGTTTTCATTTTACAGTAGGCTTTTATCTTCTATACTCTTGACCAGAAATATCAGATTGTATATATATCTATTAAATTCATCAAGTTCATATTTTAATTTCACATTTGTTGGTTTCATTTCAGTAGCTCTATGGGTGATACGATTACAAAGGTACTATGGGAATCTCATGCACACTATTACGGTTGGACTTTCTCACTCTCTCACACCCCTTTTTCTTGAATGTTGATCAGTTTTAAGTATCGTTACCTAATTATTCCATTTTGGTCATTTTCTCAATCAAATTTTTTTACTGGAAAATTCAGTTTATATTGATCAATAAACAAAAACCAGTTAATGTCAGTGTGGTTGTTTAATATATAGAAAAATCTATTATTTGTAGTATTATTTATTAATTCTAAGACAGTCATCTTCAAGTATCAATTGTTCTTCTTTGACTATAGTACAACAAGGATTGGTTAATTGATATAAAAACGATTTTGTGGGTCATAGAATCTCATGTTTTTAGTCTCTGTGTGCTTCATTTGAACCTACTTCATTGCTCTTATTTGAAAAGTGGGGCCTATCTTTCTTTTTTTTTCACTTGAATATTATGCATGCACTTATGCAGTTAGCAATTGTAAAGGATTTTGATAAGCTGCATATACGGTTGTTTATAAGCTACATGTACGGTTGTTCATAAGCTACATGTACAGTTGTTTTGTTTTGCACCATATAGATAACTTAATTGAAATATAGTCTTCCGCATGTGCTCACCCGATTTGTGTACATGCAAAGGCTATAGATTTTGCTATAGTTGGAAATTTGACAACATGGAATGTTTTGTGCGTAGTTTAGAATTTAGTTTGAGAGGTGGTGGTGGAACATGGAATGTTTCTTCATTGTATAATGCTTTATGTATTCTTTGTGTTGATACGATTAAATTGCTTTCTAAATCACTTTTGATAAATGCTTGCCATACGCTCGAAATGCTTGGAGAAAAAAAAAATGAGAGTACTACACAAGGAGGCTGCTGCAAAGGGGTAACAATAGCTACCTAGAGCTACTGTATCTTTGTTATTTCAACAATTTTCATAAACTTTGGTTATTAAAACAATGAAGTTTCACTTTCATACAATTTTCAATCCCGCAGCAACGCGCGGGTATAAATTTCTAGTATTATCTAGAGGCTGCGAGTTGATCTGCCTCCATATGTATATAAGTATATAATCTGCAGTCTATCAATATGTATATAATCTGCTTTTTTTCCAAGAAAGGTTTTTTTCCAAGAGACTGATTCTTGCTGATTTACTCACTTACGCGGGGACATTGCAGACTGCCAACATTCTGCAAGCTTCCAACAATACAAATATATATGAACTGATGAACAACATCAGCCTCTTGTGTGGAACTCTTGCGTTGGTTCTACTGGTGCTCCTCCTCGTTCCAGCTTTCGGGTGGTTTACCCTTTGCATGTTGGGCCGTATATTTTGCGATAATTGGGACCAAGTCCTACCAAACGCTAAGAACACTGTGTACTGACGCTGTTCCTTATGTCCGTGACAAAATGAAGGAGCTGATGAGGAGGTTGAACGGTAGCGAAGAACCCCAGAACAAGGGAGTTTGAATACTCCCACTGATCAAGATTTCTGCCCCTGTTTCTCTTCACTTTTGGAGTTTACGACTCATTCGCTTTAAACTCATTGAAATTATTGGCTTGTGTGTGCTTCTGTTATGAATTGCGTTTTGGTGCTTTGGGTTTTGTTTGTATTGCATATTGGTTGTTGGGCAGTGGCTTGTGTGAACAAGGAAAATTCCTGAAACGAAAGAGACAAGAACAAACGTGCACAAACAAATATTTGTATTTGATGATTTTGGGTTACAATCTCTCTCTAATTTGTCATCTGATTCGATCTCCGTAAGGTGTTGATTTGTGGATGTTTCGTTGATCCAAGGGCCGTCGGGGCTTGATATTGGATGAACTGTTGGAAGTTTCTTCAAAGGGCGGTGGGCTTGATCTTTAAAGGTGGATTTGAGCGGATCTTCAAGGAGCCGTTGGGGCTTGATCTTGAGGATAAATGTTTCTTCAAGGGCCGTTTGAGGCTTGATCTTGAATAACGGTGATGAGTGGATCTTCAAGGGCTTTTAGGCTTGATCTTGAAGAAACAGTGATGAACATATCTTCAAGGGCTTTTGGGCTTGATCTTGAAGAACGGTTGGATGTGTGTGGATTCGCCGACGTTGTTGATCCAAAGGGCCGTTGGGGCTTGATCTTGGATGAACGGACGATGAACGATGGTGCTTTCTTCAAGGGCCGTCGGGGCTTGATCTTGAATGAACGGATGATGAACAATGGTGCTTTCTTCAAGGGCCGTCGGGGCTTGATCTTGAATTGGTGGATGATTGTTGATCCAAAGGGCCGTTGGGGCTTGATCTTGGAAGAACGATGAACGAAGAACGAAGAAGGCTTTCTTGATTCTTCGGGAACCTGGATGCTTGAGAGCTTTGGAGTTTCAGAGCTTCAGAGCTTCAAGGTGTAATATGAATTGGTCTCCCCCAAATGAATGAAATGGGCTTGTATTTATAGAATTTTCCAAGGCCTAATTTTGAATATAATATTTCAGATGAAATAAGTCGTTTCTGCCAGGTGTTGACACGTGTCCTATTTGATGACTTTTTCCAACTCATTTCAATTTTCGTTGAGTCACACGTTACGTGTAAAATTTATGTAATACATGAGCGTTGACACTTTGATTTACCGGTCAACATTTATTTACCGAAATTTCGATGTCTACAGCTTGATTGGAGTTGGAATTCGTTCTGGAACGTACAAAGGTTGTATTTTTGTGGGTAGCTTTTAGGTTTTTGAGTAAGGCTGTGTTTGTTATGGATTTGGGATTCTAATTTTGCAGTTTTCAGGAGCTTATGGTTTCACAATGGTGCACTCTTTTTCTTTCCTTTTTGGTAACCTGAAAACTATATACTAGTTGGATTTATCCAATATAAATCGACCTTTTAAGTGGTCTATTACATGTAATAGGAATGTAATATTGGAGAATAATGTTGATTGTGATTTGATCTATCTGATAGAGAAATAGATAATGAATCACTAAAGTATATGACATTGATCGGTCTCGTTCACTTTCATTTGAACTTCACATAGGAAAGTAGATGGTTTTACCCCCTCACTGTCACAAGAACGAAAATACATAGTAGTATTGTGGTAATTCTTGCTTGCTTTTCCGTCTCTGGAGATAGGGATGCGAATTTGACGGTGACATTTTGTATTTCAGAGTATGATTCGTAATCTGTAGAGTCTTAAATATTTACTTTTTTTGTTTGTTTTGCAGTAATGTTGCTGGGTTTGTCTGTCACAGTCGTCGACATTCAGAGGTTTGTATAGTGAACAACTTGCTAGAAACACTTCTTGTATTCTGGTTTTCGTTGTTCTAACCCAATATGCGGTGTTACAGGAAGACAATTACGTACCTTGCACCATCGGCGGGGGAGCTTCCAAGCAAGTATTTGATTGCAGGAACCGTGACATGGCTTGAAACGTGAAGTCGATGACCCAAAACCCCAGTAGTCTCGCTTTCCCGTGGATGTACGTTACTGGCTTATGTAAGGAGTGCAAGATGTGAGCTATCTAGGCGTAAAATTAGTTTTAACGATGTATCCCAAATACGACAACAGATTAGATTATTACTAGAAATTAGGCCCGTGCGTTGCCACGGGAATCAGCTGTTTCAGGCGTAATCGAATGAATAAAACACATTTAAATTGAATAAATTCAACACAATTATGAACAAACAAAGGGATACATAAGTGAATGAGATCGATAAAATAAGCAATTTTTCTTTTATATACATTCAAGTGAGTTGACATATAAACACATTGTACAATGAGTGGGAAGAAACTGAACGTCTTTGATTAGAAATAGATGGTTTCCAAAAAAGTTTTGTTTCCTTAAGAAACAGAAGAAACATTTAGTTTACATATATAATATGTGTCATGCAGTGTAGACAACCATTTCAACAGGTAATTAAAAATACAAAGTGTTGAGGACTTGTTCAAGTAGCTAAATTTGTAACCACAACTTTTCAAAGGCAAAAATAAGCAGATGGTTTGTTTCCATACAAAACTGAAGAAACAGATGCAAGCTGCAGTTTACACATATTTTGCCCCTGCAATTAAGACGGCAAAATATATGCCCTGCAGTCTACGTACCTCATTTGTGCAACATATGCCTTACACTGGAAAAACATCAAAAATTGAATACAAATTTGTAAATCATGTTTTACATTTTTATAATCAAATCAAACGGCAGTGTAGCACATAAAATTACAAACTTGAAGCAACTAGAGAGCAGAAATTAAGATGTAGAGATATCCTCAAACTTGCAACATATTGTATGGAAGCTAACCGTAGAGGTTTGTGAAGCAAACTGCGGCATGAGTTGCAGTCAATTGAACAAAAATATAGTAGTTTAACTAAAAAATGCATATAAACACATTTAAGTTGAATAAATTCAACACAATTATGAAAGGATACATGAGTGAATGAGGTCGATAAGATATGCAGTTTTGCTTTTATATACATTCAAGTGAGCTAGCATACAAACACATTGTACAATGAGTGGGAAGAAACTGAACGTCTTTGATTAGAAAGATATGGTTTCCAAAAAAGTTTTGTTTCCTTAAGAAACAGAAGAAACATGCAGTTCACACAAATATGTCATGTAGTGTAGGCAACCATTTCAATAGGTAATGCCAAGAAAATGAATTAAAATATTAGGCATATAAATGCAAGCTTACAGAAACTTTGTTTTTGTACACTTTCTTCTCCCTTCAATGACAGTTTGTTTCTTATCTAGAAAAATAAAATGAGCAGGTCAATGATACTCACATGTGCAAAATGCTAATCCTATGGTCTAAAGCTAACTGAGTTTTTAAGTGTAAAATCTCTAATTTCACTGCATTTGGATTGATCACAGTTCGTGACTTGTTAAACTTGATATCTCCTTGTACATTTTGGGAACTTGATAGCTTAAAGAAGTGCTCATAAAAGCAAATTACACAATATCTACTAAAAAACTTAGAGAAGGGACTCAATTAGTCAACAACCAGGTGCCTCACACTTAAATATTAAAGACCAAAGGGAGAAAACGAAGCCGAACTCTTAAAAATTCGTTGGCACACATGCTTCATTGGCTCAATTGAATGTATAAATTGTGACCTCGAAAGGTCCACGAATTTTAGATAATTAATTTCCAAACTTCAACTTCGTAACTAGTTTAATTTAAAGTCTAAATTCAAATAAATTAATATAATTTATCGTAAAATAATATAAAGTCTCAATAGTACGAATATGTAGATTATAACAGTAAAATCCAAGAACGGGGTTTCACATCTCAAATGTGGGAGTCTCAAAAGTTGTTTCATTTATTTCATTCCAAATAAATTTTTTGTTTGGACAGATATTCGAACAAAATACTCTCTGATTGACACTCACTTAAACATCTTAGAAGAACTCACGTTTCTCTACTTGAAAAGGAGTTCAGGGATATGAAAAAACTACTTAATATCAAAAGAATAAACCACACTCGGTACAATCAATAACTAAACTAACAATATATTCAACAATGTATCAAAAACACCATCAAATTAAACACCTTTAAACCATAAAAACCAAAGGAACAAACCATATAATTAATGAGTGGTGAGTGCAGACTTTCTAGAATTCAGGGCACCAATTATCCTAACAGAGAACGCGTTTTGATCCTCCTCCTTTGGCATTTCCTCCTCATCCCTTGAATCCTCATCACTTGCACGTTCCAACGCCGTCTCGAGAAGCGCCTTAGCAAACAACGGGGAGGAAAAACTAATTAATTTTTTTTAAACAAATATTAGTGCACTACAGAAATACATCATCTATAATAAGCAAACACGTGAATGCCTGAAAACACTAAAACTCTAATATATCCTTGCATTTCTATTTGAATTCAGAGTACGTGGAAATCACATCAACAAATAAAAGCCCTAAATTTTTATAATCCTGAACTGGAAAAATCTGTAAAATCTAAAAAATTTCGCCGCATTAAAATAATTACAATTAAAACCCCCCATTCTCTTATAGCTGATAATCAAAACCAAATTAGTAAATTACTCAGCTAAAAGCCTTTTTTCAACAAAAATGAGGAAAACAAGCCTAAGTGCTAATAATCCAAAATCATGTCAAATGGAGGAAAATGATATATGAGAATCGAATACTCATATACTAATAGAAATTTTTTCCTTAATTTATCTAATTATAGAAAAAAAAAAATTAGATCAAGAAAACCAAGAGCCAGATACAACTTTGATGCAAAGAAAGCAAAGTTAGAATACCAAGAGCCAAATTATACTATTAAATCAGAGAAAACTGAGATGCAAAGGGATATATACAAATCTAATCCAAGAAAGCAAACCAAAACCCTTACTGTCTAAGAGAAATTGGGATAGAACATCGTAGAGAGAAAGCAAGATGAGAGATATACCTGGCTCTGGTTTAAGCGTCGAACGAACTCTTTCTCTCTCTCTGCAAACAATTTTGATTAAAAAAAATCCAAATTATGAGCACCGACTATCAATCAAATACCAAAATGAGATTACACAAAAAACATAACCTTCCCAGAAAACTGCAGCCATTTTTACAAATTTCCATGAGCCAACACTGGAAAATAAAAATGACAAAGCAACATAGAAGGAGGCAAACAAAAGAAATCATAGAACCGAACACTCTCTTCATTAGCAAAAGCGTTTGAGAAATCAGATGAAATAAGCCAAATACCCCTCTTCCTCAAATCCCGGTGGCCCCCATACTTTTCTCTGACTGTACCCCCTCTCCCATTCATGAAATCGATGATCTGCAGCAATGGCGCTGAGATCCCCACTCCTCTCTCTCTCTCTCTCTCTCTCTCTCTCTCTCTCTCTCTCACAGATGCGGCATGGCCTCCCATCCCTGAAACCCTCACCGAACGAAGAACGAAGAGGTGGTGGCAATTTTATACAAATCAGATCAGGAAACACTATGCACAGTATATGCACCAAATACCTAAGAATGAGATATTTAGCACGTGATATCTTTCGAACCACACAATATATGCACCACATCCCCATCCTATTCAATTCGATTATGGCAGCATGAGGGATAACCTTGCTTGATCTCCTATTCTGAACGACACGAAATTTGTTGATTTCGTATGCATTGCCGACACTTAGAAGGTCTAAAAAAAAATTGGATGTCTCGACCATTCATGGTTCCATGAACCGCATCTCCCTTTTAGAAGCAGAAATTAAAACGCACACATAATACTTAATCAGTGGTATAACATTTAACGTATTTGTTTATCTTTCAGTCTTTTTGTTATATGTCAATCCGTTGTTTATATTATGCTTGTAATCCCTATTAATCAATCTGTTATTATCATGTTATGCCTTTTTATAGTCATTATACTTGTTGCGTCATTTATACTTGTAATCCCTATTAATAATATGTCAATCTGTTGTCCCAATCTTTTTTATAGTCATTTATACTTGTAATCCCTATTATCATGTTATGCTTTTATTGTCATGTCTCATTATTTTATTATAATGCATCATCTAGTAAGATTATAAATGGGAGATTCACAATAAGAAAAGACAAAAGGAAACTATAATTAGTGGTCCGAGCAAGAGAACAACATGTTGTTACAACTACTTGTTGAGATCGTAAACAATGGATGGTGTGATGCTAATGGCATAATAAGTAAGCAGACCATAGAAGCCAAAATTGTTCCCGCGCTCAATGAAAAACTTGGGTGTAAAAAAACTGAAGATCATGTTAAGAACCGTATGAAAACATTGAAGGGTCGATTTCAATCAATTTGCCAGCTTTTTAGACACAATTCTGAATTTGGTTGGGACCCTGTCAGAAAAAAGCTCACAGCTAGTGATGAAGTATGGATATAGTTTTGTTTCTTTGCCTTTCTCTCTATTATGTTCTAATGGATATAGTTTTGTATTCTTAGGTGATTCTTTATATAATGTCTGAAAACATGATTGAAGAGGAAATGGAAAGAGAAGATGAAGAATATCATGAAGCCATTAAGTTACTATTGATGGCAGTACAAGCAATAGTTCAAGTGCCAAATGTGTTAATGGTTATTATACATGATGATCATATTGAACGCCATTAGCCCGACGACCTATTAGTTGAACTGGATACGATTATATTAACAAGGTATTGAACGAGGATCCTCAAGAATTTCGAGTGCTATATAGGATGTTTTCTTAAAGTTATGTGACGTCCTTACGAAAATGACGCATTTGAAGGGTACAAGATTTATTTGTATTGAAGAAATGGTTGCTACATTTATACTCACTATTGGTCAAAATTCTTGATATTGCCAAACTCAGGACATATTTCGGCGGTCACATTTTACAACAAGCAAAAATTTCAACAACATTTTGAAGGCCTTGAACACAATTGCACCAGATTTGATGGTCCAACCTAGATCCACGATGCCAACTAAAATAAGAGAAAGTACAAGATTTTACCCTTATTTTAAGGTTAATAATTAGTACTTATCTTAGCCATGCCATGATTAAATTGGTTTCATAAGCATATTAGTAGCTATGTATTAACTCTTATAATTATTTTAGGATTGTGTTGGAGCTATTGATGGAACACATATACCAGCAATGGTATCGTGACCCGAAGTAGTTGCTGACTTACTATTGAAGTGGTTGTTTTAATGTCATATATTTGAAATTCGTGTTTGATTTTCTTGCAGTTGCTTCTTCATGCAATTGATACATTCAATGCCAATGTTGTCTTAGTTCTGGGTCAGGATAGGCACGTGTTGGCCGACACCCGAAGGTGACGAAAGCCATGTATTGAGTGCAAAGGAACGTGTTCAGAGCACACATCTAATCTAGAACACTAAAAGAATTAATATAAAAATTGAATGAACAAAGGAGTGGGTCCTACACCAAGAGGACTCGAAGATGTCGATGCATAAATGCCTGGACGCTGGGATTGTATGCCTCGATTCTAAGTCTTGAAGGAGGCGCAAAATAAACATGAGTGGACCAAGTTGATATATATAATAAAACAGTTAACAAGGTACTAACCCCCAGATTTTATGAAAACACGTATATATCATGATAAACATAGGTTTTCTGAAACCTAGCATGTCATGCAATGTCTCAAATCATAACTTGTATATATAATAATCACTAGTGAATTGTTCGATAACCCCCAGACCCCATGCCGGCTCCCCGTCTCTGAGCAGATAGTCAGAGGAAAATACATTTCAGGCCCCATGCCCTGTGCTAAATAGCCAAAAGAAACACACTCCAGGCCCTATGCCAACACCAAACCGTCGCCCGGGACGGACCGGAATCTATCTCTACGTCCCGTAGCGGAAAGGACCACTAGGTAAGTACAAAACCATTGAATATATATATATATATATATATATATATTGAAAATCAACTGCATAGTATAAAGTCATCCATCATCTATACTATAAAGAGGTGTTCGAAACATGTTCTAAATATCATATCGTCATCCATCATATATTCTATAAGAACACATGATATAGGAAAAATAATAATAATTCAAAATAGCCTTAGTAAGCATGTTATCTCAAAGCATTTCATATAACATAATCATCAAATCATGCTTTTCATGTATGCATTTCTACTATCAAAAAATGCATTTTTAGAAGGAGTCCACTCACAATACTTTGCCGCCGAAGAGTCACGCAGCTAGCGAAGACAGAAACACCACTATAATTGCCCCTAAGCACATAAAGAGTCAAATTAATAAAACTATATAATAGAAATTGAATTTGGGAAAACGGACGTTGGAAACGAATTCAGAACGTCAAATTACCCTAAGAAGAGTTCCGGATAAATTTTGTAAAAGTCAATAGAATATTCCTAGAATATTTCCTTACAGAATATTCCACATAAAGGGTTTGGGCCGGCTAGGGTATAGAGTTTTGGTCTCAAAGGGCTTTGGGGTTTAATAATTAAAAAAGGTATGGGTTTAAAAGGTTTAAAGGGTTTAGTGGCTAACGAGCTTAAGACCCTAACAGAAATGGCCCAAGGCCTTTGGGTTTTAAAACAAAAACAAAATAAATAAAACTATAAAGGGTTTTAAAGGTACTGGGCTTGAAAGCCCAGCCCAATTGTTTTGGGTTTGAAATAAAATAAATAGAAACAAAATAAAATAAAAGGGGTTGGGTTAGGTGTAAGCACGGCCCAAAGGGCCTAGTTCGAATGGGTTTAGGCTCAAAGGCCTTGGTTTCTTGGTCTCGCCGGAGAAGAAGGCTGAAATTCGGCCGGAAACTTCCCTAACTTTAAACGTTCATAACTTTGTCAATACTCAACGAAATCGAGTGAAACATAAACAAAAGTTTTAGTTCTCGAAGAGATGAAAAGAATGGTACCTCACAGGACATCTAACTCGCCGTGGTGTGGCCGAAAAACGCCTCGAAAGCCACGGAGGTCGCCGGAAACTGAGTTAGATTCAAATGGATATAACTTCTGCAATACTCAACGAAATTGGGTGATTCAAAAATCAAAGTTGTAGTACTCAGGGATATGAAGAGATTGATATCTTTCACGTTGGCCAACTCACCGTGGTTTGGCCGAAAATTAGCTATAAAGTGACAGGTTCTTCGCCGGAAGTCTGGGGAAGTCTCCCCAACGTGTTTTCATGTCCAAACCTTCACCAAAATCACATTTTAGCAACCAGGAATCCTTCTAGACTATTAGGGAGAAGGATGGAAGGGTGTTTTGACCTACCATTGTCGAAAACGACGATAAATCTTCGGGGAATATTTGCACAGTGGTGAGAAGGAAAGAGAGTGGAATCGGAGGGTGGTGCCGTCGTGTTATTTTGCGTGTGCATGGGTGCTCGTATGTGCGGTACCCGGGGAGGAGGAGAGAACACAGAGAGAGACTTAGGGGAAAAAGAGGAAAAGGAAGAGAGTGAGAGGGAAAAAGTGAGACTGAGAGAGAGAGAGAGATAGATTTTTGAGAAAAAATAAATGAAAATAGAAAGGGAACCGGAGACAAAACAGGGGGTGGGCCCCTTGGGCACATCATTTAAGACCCAAAACTATTTTTAAAAGGAAAATATCCCAAACTTGATAAAAATACAAAAATGCCCTTTTTGTTTCGTAAAATTTGAAACGGATTGTCACATACTAGCATAATGCATCCTTGTTTGCAGAACAAAATGGTTGTATATGCAGACTCCAATGACAGTACATATGTTTCTTTTAAATTCTCAGGAAAAACTTTGGAGCATGATCAGAAATGTACTAAAGAACAAGCCTGGTGTGGACGTTGTAAAACTTCAAAAATCTGGGGGTGTTGTATCCAGGAATGCCAAATTCCGTCAAAAATCCAGGAGTCATAGGATAAGGGTAAGCATCAATATGTTGCCATTTAATCCTTGTTATTTGTTCTTCCTGAAGAAAAGACTCATGTGCACTGATATTTCTAACAGGAGTATTTCTATGGCCTTGCAAATGATCTCAGCCCACATGCTAATATCGCGAATTTTAGTGACTTTTCTGTCTTTCGGATTGGTGGCGGGCCACAGGCCCCACTAGACATGTAAACGGGTCGGGTTTATTGGGTTTGGGTCAGGTTGAACCCGACCCGTTAAGTTAACGGGTCACCCGAACCCAACCCGTTAAGCTAATGGGTCACTCGAACCCGACCTGTTAAGCTAACGGGTCACCCGTTTCACCCGTTAACACCCGTTAACAATTATTATTATTATTTTTTTGCATAAAGTTTATTTTTTGTTCTTAAGACTTTACTAAAATTACTAAAATATCCTCAACTAATGGGTGCTAACGGGTCCTAACGGGTCTAACGGGTTGACCCAAAGTGACCCGTTATTTAACGGGTTGTTAACGGGTTCACCCGTTAGCGACCCGACCCGACCCGTTAAGCATCCACCCAAATACAAATATTAACGGGTTGGGTCGGGTCGGGTTAACGGGTTGGGTCCAAAATGCCAGGCCTAGGCCCCACGTTCAGCTTTGCCAATTGGTGCAGAGCCTGCCGCAGACCCTACAAGATTGGCGCCTGTGAATATTAACCGGGATTTGCTGCATACCGTTCTTGCTGTTTCATTTGCCAATGAGCCTGATCAAATTATTTCTAGGTAACTTATACCTATCTATCTGATAGAGAAGTAGATAATGAATCACTAAAGTATATGACATTGATCAGTCTCGTTCACTTTCATTTGAACTTCACATAGGAAAGTAGATGGTTTTACCCCCTCACTGTCACAAGAATGAAAATACATAGTAGTATTGTTGTATTTCCTGCTTGCTTTTCCGTCTCTGGAGATAGGGATGTGATGTTGTGATGTTGTGACGTGATGCATTTGTGACAAACTCTAAAGTCAAGAATTCAACAGCCTCAACCGCAATGCCAAAATATCACAAGATATAACAATTGCCACCTCACCAGATATAACAAATACCCAAAATATCGCATTTGTGATCCTACGGCTATTTAACAGCCTCAACCGCAATGCCAAAGGGCCAAACACAATCCTCTCTCTCACTCCTCCCTCCCTCCCCCAACTCTGCGGCGTTCCTCTTCCGCCATGCCAAGAATCCACATCCCCGTTATGAACGTCGGAACTTCGGTTAATCCTCCACAAATCTCAGCTGGGTTAGTACATTTTCTTTAGTTATCATCTTTTAGTTGTTTAATTTTTTGAATCCATTCTTCTCTGAAACTCTTTCCTTCACGCACGTCGCCGGACTCCCAGTTCGGTGAAAGTCAACTCATATGAAGAATGTTGCATCTACTCTTTCGCCAGAAGCTGATTGTAAAGCATAAGGGAAACAGTAAACAATCTTGTTAACCTATCTATGATACTCTGCGTAACCTTCTTTTTCGTTTTCAATTTCCAGGTCCAAGTTATGGATCAAATAAATTTGGTTTCCAGATACTCTGTAACATGTCTTCTGATCAATATGTATATGAAACGGGTTCTTTTATAAGCTCATGTCTTAATTAGCTAGCAAATGAGTTTGGGTTGTGCGCAGATATTCTAACGGTTGATGACACATGTCAATGTCATTAACTAATATGGAAGAATTGAAAATTAGGAACTCCTGATATCATTAGAGTAATGTTCCAGAGATCATTTTCCCATTCATTAACTTTCTGTGTTGTTTGTAATACAGCAGCCCTATGGAGGAGGGTGGTCGGTACAAATCTCCACCGGCAGCACACAAATGTATATACCATCTCCTCAACATCCTAGGAGTTCTCCTCCAGGTGAAGCTTGCGACCGGAAATTTACCGTCTCCATTTGTCACAGACCACAACACTGTTGTGATGTTGATTGCTGTTTTACTCACTTACGCGGGGACATTGCAGACTGCCAACATTCTCCAAGCTTCCAACAATACAAATATATACGAACTGATGAACAACATCAGCCTCTTGTGTGGAACTCTTGCGTTGGTTCTACTGGTGCTCCTCCTCGTTCCAGCTTTCGGTTGGTTTACTCTTGCATGTTGGGCCTTATATTTTGTGATAATCGCGACCAAGTCCTTCCAAATCCTAAGAGGACTCTGTACTGCAGCTGTTGGTTATGTCAGTGAAAAATACCAAACCTTAATAAGACTCTGTACTGCAGCTGTCGGTTATGTCTGTTACAAAATTGAGGAGCTGATGATGAGTTTGAATACTCCCACTGATCATACTCGCAACATTCAAACTCACAACCAAATACGCGCTTCTTAGCTCTGCCGCTTGGTGCCCAGATAGCAACTTGAGCGGCTCGATCAAGATTTCTGCCCCTGTTTCTCTTCACTTTTGAGGTTTACGCCTCATTCGCTTTAAACTCGTTGAAATTATTGGCTTGTGTGTGCTTCTGTTATGAATTGCGTTTTGGTGCTTTGGGTTTTGTTTGTATTTTTGTGGGTGGCTTTTGGGTTTTTATGTAAGGCTGTGTTTGTTATGGATTTGGGATTCTAATTTTGCAGTGTTCAGGAGCTTATGGTTTCACAATGGTGCACTCTTTTTCTTTCCTTTTTGGTAACCTGAAAACTATTTACTTAGGCTTTCCATTAGTGAAGCAGATTGGATAAAGCTGCATTCAAATTGAAAAAAAAATAAAAATAAATCAGCAATCTGAATTTGCAAAGAGCTCAAACATATTTCGCTTTGGTCATCTACATACAGCAATCGTAAAAATTAAAAGGAAATTATTCCATCTGTTTGCTTGTAGTACAAGGAAATTAAAGGTCTTCTGGACAATGTTTCCCTCTTGTCCGGAACTCTATTGCCTTCATTATGTCATTGTAGATCCTGGTACCGGCTTTCGGGTGGTTCGCTTTCGTCTTGTGAACGGTTTGTTTTGTGAGAGTTGCAACTTGGTCGTACCAATACTTGAAAGGATTTTGTGGAATTGCAGCTGCAGCTGCAGCACCTTTTTATGCCTGGGATAAATTGAAAGAGCTCATATTGCAAGGGCTACCTTAACTTGTAGGTTATATCACAGTTGAACAATACCTGAATACCACTTAGTAGTTCGTAACCAATTTATTCCTCCATCGCTTAGTCCTTCGTTTAAATATCTTGTACAGAAAACAAAAACAAAAAAAATTGTGGTTGCCAAGCTCTAGTAATTCAGGGCTTTGGCACGCCTTTCTAAATTCTTGTATAATCTAAAATACGACAAACAAGACTTGCATAACAAATTTAGGATGCAAAAAAACGACAATAATATTCTAATCTGTTGTCGTATTTGGGATACATCGTTAAAACTAAATTTACACCTAGATAGCTCACATCTTGCACTCCTTACATAAGCCAGTAACGTACATCCACCGGAAAGCGATACTACTGGGGTTTTCGGGTCATCGACTTCATGTTTCAAGCCATGTCACGGTTCCTGCAATCAAATACTTGCTTGGAAGCTCCCCCGCCGATGGTGCAAGGTACGTAATTGTCTTCCTGTAACGCCGCATATTGGGTTAGAACAACGAAAACCAGAATACAAGAAGTGTTTCTAGCAAGTTGTTCACGATACAAACCTCTGAATGTCGACGTCTGTGACAAAGACAAACCCAGCAACATTACGTCAAAACAAACCAAAAAAGTAAATTTTTAAGACTACAGACCACGAATCATGCTCTGAAATACAAAATGTCACCGTCAAATTCACATCCCTATCTCCAGAGACGGAAAAGCAAGCAAGAAATACCACAATACTACTATGTATTTTCATTCTTGTGACAGTGAGGGGGTAAAACCATCTACTTTCCTATGTGAAGTTCAAATGAAAGTGAACGAGACTGATCAATGTCATATACTTTAGTGATTCATTATCTATTTCTCTATCAGATAGATCGGTATAAGTTACCTAGAAATAATTTGATCAGGCTCCTTGGCAAATGAAACAGCAAGAACGGTATGCAGCAAATCCCGGTTAATATTCACAGGCGCCAATCTTGTAGGGTCTGCAGCAGGCTCTGCACCAATTGGCAAAGCCGAACGTGGGGCCTGTGGCCCGCCACCAATCCGAAAGACAGAAAAGTCACTAAAATTCGCAATATTAGAATGTGGGCTGAGATCATTTGCAAGGCCATAGAAATACTCCTGTTAGAAATATCAGTGCACATGAGTCTTTTCCTCAGGAAGAACAAATAACAAGGATTAAATGGCAACATATTGATGCTTACCCTTATCCTATGACTCCTGGATTTTTGACGGAATTTGGCATTCCTGGATACAACACCCCCAGATTTTTGAAGTTTTACAACGTCCACACCAGGCTTGTTCTTTAGTACATTTCTGATCATGCTCCAAAGTTTTTCCTGAGAATTTAAAAGAAATATACGTACTGTCATCGGAGCCTACATATACAACCATTTTGTTAAAACATCAAAATGTTTTGCAAACAAGGATGCATTATGCTAACCAAGACGAACTTTGTAACAGAGTCGAGCAACAATAGCAAAGAGGGGGGGGGAAAGAAGAAATGCTTGCAGAATCCAGTACGGTAAAATCATAATAAGAAAGAAAACTCAAACTAGAGGGATGTACCTGGCCTAGAACTAAGACAACATTGGCATTGAATGTATCAATTGCATGAAGAAGCAACTGCAAGAAAATAAAAAATATGACATTAAAACAACCATTTCAATAGTAAGTCAGCAGCCATCCCTGAAGTGCAAGCAGCCTAAAAATTACCTCGTAGCCTTGACCTTCTATCCATCCCATGGTATTGATCACCATTCCAGAAGCTCGAGATTCAGCATTCCCAGAAAGTTGTCTTTCTACCACTTGAGCAAGCTCCTTCACAAGCACTTTGTATAAATCTACATTATTACTGGATAAAAAATGGATCTTTAAGGATTCATGACTTCCACTAAATTAGCATGACAAGAAATTTACTTATATGTTAGTATCAGATATTAACAAATGATGTGAAATGATAGGTCCATATGAAGATGCTATAAATCAATTACCTAGGAGTTGTGTGCCCATAGAAATAAACGAGAGGTATATCAAGAGGAATTCCTTCAACCGGATCAATAGGCATTTCAATAGGAGTAGCGGCAATACATCCTGGAATTGTTATAGCTCCTTGTCCAATATCCAAGTCGACGAAAGTAGGTTTCCATCCCTTCTTAGCTGCCCAACTAAGAAGCATTTTCGACAAGGTACTTTTCCCAGAATCTGTTGGTCCCACAACAATCACCCTAGGGCCCTAACCACAAAGAAGCTTATAAGCCATAGACAGAGAGTCACTTGGAAAGGATTACAACAATCCTAGGTAATATGCACCAAAAATGGACTTGCATTACTACACAGTAGATGCACTTGCGCCACAAGCTTATCTCAATCATTCCTAAAAATTTACAGAGCTGGCAATTGAGGATCAAACACTTTTGTTCACTAAAGAATGACACTAATTAAAACACATTGAAAAATTTGCACTAATTTTCCCCAACATAGAAGTAAGCAAGTGTCAAGTAGTACCTGAGAATTGGGGTCATCGGGCGGCAAGGGTTTAGCGCGGTGTCTCCGTTCTTCCAGTACGGCGTGCACATTCACATAGCTGATATTTGGAGTCTGAAAAATCAAACATTTGAATCAGACACCATTCACATTCTCATTAGTGACAAGCATATGACATACCTCATCAGCCGTGTACTCGGTTTCCGTACTGCCCTCCATCTCAATTGTTGCTCCGTTCAAAGTAAAAACCTTCAACAACCAAAACCCACAACACAAATGCAATTCAAAATCTTTAACAATCAAAACCCACAACGCAAATTCTATTAAAAAGATGTAAACTTGGGAAAAGAACTAGGGGAAGAAGAAGGCTTACAGCAAATTTGAGCCTGGGCGGGAAGGTGAGCCAGAAATCAGGGGGGAGCTCGGTGCCGAAGATCTCAGCGGTGCCGCTGAGCAGGCGGAGCTTGAGAGGGGCGTCGTAGCCGACTTCGATTCTGAGCTCGCTCTCTCGGTCCAGTTTCACCTGCCTTGGTCCGCCGCCGTGCGCCATCTTCTTCTGCTAGCTTGGCTCTCGGTGCTCCAATTGGGGTTTTATGCAGGACAGAGTACAAAACTGGCGCTTCGGATTCAATTGGGATTCCGAGGGGTTTTAAAAGGGTGTTCATTTGGGATTTCAATGAGTAAAAGAGTGTAATAAGACACCGGAGGAATTCCGTTGGGAATTTTAAGAGTGAACTCTATTGGGAAGATATCCATTCGAATCTCTTTCACTGAAGCCCCCAAATCAAGTGATCTGTCTCCATGAAATTTAATTCAACTATTAAAAATAATCTCCTTTTAAAATTATAATAACTTTAGCTGTTGGATCAAATTTTAATAACCCAGATCACTTGATTTGGTGACTTTGATGGAAAAAATCTGGAGAATATCTCTTCCGAACTCTATTTAATGGGAGTACTCTGATCCACCAACTACCTTATTCATTATTTCTTTTTGTCGAACTACTTTATTTATTATTCTTTTTTTATAAAAAAAATTAGAGGACGAGCTGTTAGTTTCGTCACGGCAGTCTATTTTATTAGAGGTTGATAACACTCATAGAGGCAATTTTAGCCTTTCTTTAGTCACCATCGTGTGATTCACCAATGTCAGGAATTAAACACATAACGTGATGTGTGGAATGCAGGTCTGGAGTTTGTCCCTGATTACGGGTCACCTCGTGGTGGTTACTTATTTATTATTATTATTGAAATTTCATGATATATACAGTGGATAGATACAAATCTTATAATTTAAACTCGTTAGCATGTGTTTTTTCTCACAACTTTTAAGTGGTGGTAATGTTCACCACCTTATTTATCACTGTCAAATAAGTTTAAATTTTGAAATTTATATCTATCCTACACAAATCTCGAAATTTATCGTAAGTATCACATCATCACTTGATGATGATGAGTCGTTGGCCTGTCTCTACAAAAACTTGATATTATATTAGAGCAAGCCTTTTATGATAAACTCTCGCACCAACTATTATATTGTATTGTAATTCTAGGCACCTTCGCAGATGGACTCACAAAACAGTCCATGGGACCATGACTTTGTAGGCTCCTTCTTGTTCTCTTTCGAAGAAAGTTGAAGGGCAATTGCCACTTTACCTTTCCAAGTCCTCGGCACCTCGTGACAACTTCATGGTAAATTCTACGCACCTTCCATACGTGGGTTCGCTTGAATAACCACAACCCCCCAAATCAAACCTCACTCGATATAAAGCTCGAACCCAAAAACTTGCACAGAATTGCAAATATGTTGCCAACCAATGCTCCCCAAAAACCCCAACAAATTACTCAAAGACCGGACTTCATCGGCCACTTTGCTTACTTCAACCTCACAATCTGCTACCTCACCACAATGTACCGGGCGTACCGGGCCGGCGACTACCCGGTCCTCGCTTTTGTCGTGTTTTCTACGTGGCCTACTGGGGTTTGGACAAGTGTCAGCAGGTGTACAGCCGGCTGCCACGTGGCGATAAGTCCGTGAAAAATGACACCACTTGAAACATGTAGAAAGGTTTGCATTTATTATCTGCTCCAAACAGACAAGTGAACGAGTACACTTTTATTCACAGAGGATGACACTAATTAAAACACAGAAAATTTTGCACCAACTTTCCCCAACATGCAAGTGAACAACAAGAAGTACCTGAGAATCGGGGTCATCGGGCAGCAAGGGTTTAGCGCGGTGTCTCCGTTCTGATAGTTGGGGTCTGAAAAATCAAACATTGGAATCAGACACCATTCACATTCTCATTAGTGACAGATGCATCCGGAGCCAAAAAGTAGAAAACCCAAAGCAGATAACAAGCATATGAAATACCTCATCAGCCCAGTACTCGGTTTCCGTACCGCCCTCCATCTCAACTGTTGCTCCGTTCCAAGTAAAAACCTTCAACAACCAAAACCCACAACACAAATGCGATTCAAAATCTTTAACAATCAAAACCCACAACGCAAATTCTATTAAAAAGATGTAAACTTGGGAAAAGAGCTAGGGGAAGACGAAGGCTTGCAGCAAATTTAAGCCTGGGCGGGAAGGTGTGAGCCAGATATCAGGGGGGAGCTCGTTGCCGAAGATCTCAGCGGTGCCGCTGAGCAGGCGGAACTTGAGAGGGGTGTCGTAGCCGACTTCGATTCTGAGCTCGCTCTCTCGGTCCAGTTTCACCTGCCTTGGTCCGCCGCCGTGCGCCATCTTCTTCTGCCAGCTTGGTTCTCGGTGCTCCAACTGGAGAGATTTTTCTTATATAAATAGTCAGTTACGTGGGTTAAAGGGTTAATAATTTAAAAATTAAAATTTTTCATCATTTTTACAAAAATACATAATGTACCATTTGTATTCCCGTCATAATTAAAATTTTTCTTTTCGAGTGGGCTTTATGCAGGACACAGTACAGAACTGGCGCTTTGTATTCAATTGGGATTCCGAGTGGTTTTAGAAGAGTAATAAGAAACCGGAGGAATTCCGTTGGGAATTTTAAGTGTGAGTTGTATTTAATAGGGATTACTTTTACCCACCAACTACCTTGTTTATTATTATTATTATTATTTTGTCAAAATACTTTATTTATTATTATTATTTTATATATATAAAAATTAGAAGACGAGTTAGTGATTTCGTCACGGTAGTCTATTTAATTGAAAGACGAAAACACGTAGAGGTATTTCAACCTTACAATGGCCACCATCGTGTGATTCATCAGTGTCAGGAATCAAACCCAAGACGTGACGTATGAAATATGGGTCTGGAGTTTGTTTCTAACTAGGGTCATCTCGTGGTGGTTTCTTATTTATTATTATTATTGAAATTTCAAGATATATATATATATATATATATATATATATATATATATTGTGGATAGACACACATCTTATAATTTAAACTTTAAAAAAAATGACAATTGATGGCAAATTACGATTATCCACCCGTTTCAGATGCTGGGAAGACTCACAAATACATTTCAGCCTCGCCACAAGTCTAGCTTCCATACGAGCAAGTGATAGTAATGTTCACCACCTTATTTATCACTGTCAAATGATTTTAAATTTTGAAATTGATGTCTATCTTATATAAATCTCGAAATTTAAACGAATCTAAGATAAATATGGTCGTGAGCATCACCATCACTTGATGATGAGTCGTTGGCCTCTCTACATATCCTTGACATGGTACCAGAGCGTGCCTATCGGTGTGATTAGTCGTTACCCTCAAGAAAACCTTTGGCCCATCTTGTAATTTTAGGCATTTTCGTAGATGGATTCACGAAACTATCCATGGGACCTTGACTTTCTAGGCTCCTTCTTGTTCTCTTTCGAAGAAAGTAGAAGGGCAATTCCCACTTCACCTTTCCAACTCCTCGGCGCTTCGTGACAACTTCAAGGTAAATTCTACGCACCTTCCATATGTGGGTTCGCTTAAATAACCACAAACCCCCCAACTCGAACCTCACTCGATCGAAAACTCGAACCCAAAAACTTGCAGAGAACTGCAAATATGTTGCCAACCGATGCTCCCCAAAAACCCCCACAAATTACTCAAAGACCGGACTTCATCGGCCACTTTGCTTACTTCAACCTCACAATCTGCTACCTCACCACTATGTACCGGGCGTACCAGGCCCGCGACTACCCGGTCCTCGCTTTCGTCATTTTTGTCTACGTGGCCTACTGGGGTTTGGACAAGTGTCAGCAGGTGTACAGCCGGCTGCCACGTGGCGAGAAGTCGTTGAAGAAGGAGGTGTTGAGATTCACGTATTGTGTTTTGACAAGTGGCATCTTGTTTGGGTTTGCTTATCAGTTTGGGACGTTTATGCCCTTGGCTGTGGTGGTGCTGATGTATTTTGTTGCCGTTGCTACCAGTTTGCTGCTCTTCTATGTCTACTACTTCAAAGATGACGAAAACGGACGTTACGAAAAGATTAACGATAACTCGGACAATGTTTAATTTTTTTATTAATAGCAAAATATATGAGTAATAATGCGTAATTTGCTAGTACGAAATTATGACGCTTTTGTAACCTGAGACTCGTTACGTTGTTCGACTGAACTTGTTTGTTTCGAGTCATCGTATTATTGAGTGCTTGTACTTCTGCCATTCGAATTCAATTAAAATGATTAAATCCTTATGTTATAACCATTTGAGCTACATCTATCATGGTTTTTCTTTTCTTTTAAACAAATAAAACTTCAATTAACTAATGGAGACAATTGCAAAACAAATTTTATTACATGTAGTGGTTAATTATAGTGGACATGGTTCGACATGGATTGGTTTTGCAGTTTTACTTCCCAGATTGAAACTAACTCACTTAATATGCAGATAATTTGATTCCTGAGAATTAAAATAAAAAGAGAAATAACCAAACTAAGCCACTATTAGGTGGATTAATTCCATAGTTTATGTCTAAGCAAATAATTAACCTTTAAGTGATTAGGTGGTTATTACGATTTTCTACATAGTTGCTGACGTGGATATCAAATTTGTCCGATGTCATCCAAAAAGAAAATAGACCCAAATACAAATGGGGGTCAACTGAAAAATTTGAGGGAAATAAAAAAAAATACATATTTGCTGACGTGGATATCAAATTTGTCCAATGTCATCCAAAAAGAAAATGGACCCAAATACAAATGGGGGTCAATTGAAAATTTTGAGGGAAATAAAGAAAATTAAATATTTGCTGACGTAGATACCAAATTTATCTGATGTCACCCAAAAAGAAAATAGACCCAAATACAAATGGGGGTCAATTGACAATTTTGAGGGAAATAAAGAAAATTACATATTTGCTGACGTAGATACCAAATTTATCTTATGTCACCCAAAAAGAAAATAGACCCAGAAACAAATACAAATAGGGTCAATTGAAAATTTTGAGGGAAATAAAAAGGAAAGCTAACGTGGATATCAAATTTGTCTGATGTCATCCAAAAAGAAAATAGACCCAAATACAAATGGGGGTCAACTGAAAAATTTGAGGGAAATAAAAAAATAATACATATTTGCTGACGTGGATATCAAATTTGTCAAATGTCATCCAAAAAGAAAATAGACCTAAATACAAATGGGGGTCAATTGATAATTTTGAGGGAAATAAAAAAAATACATATTTACTGACGTGGATAACAAATTTGTCCGATGTCACCCTAAAAGAAAATAGACCCAAATACAAATGGGGTCAATTGACAATTTTGAGGGAAATAAAGAAAATTACATATTTGCTGACGTAGATACCAAATTTATCTGATGTCACCCAAAAAGAAAATAGACCCAGATACAGATACAAATAGGGTCAATTGAAAAATTTGAGGGAATTAAAAAGAAAAATTGGAGAAGTGGGGTATCGATCCCCATACCTCTCGCATGCTAAGCGAGCGCTCTACCATCTGAGCTACATCCCCATGTGTGATTTGTACTGTCTGATTTTGGTATATGATATTGTGGTGACTGGCGAGTCTGTTCAAGTTGTTGGTTTCACTTGGTCACTTCCATGCCTGTCCCTGCTGAGAGCGACCAGCGGTGTTCCAAAATGTTGAGACGATTCCTGCTACAAGCTTCCGCCGCTCGCCGCCGTCTTCCCAACTCCCACTTTCCTTCACCATGCTCAGCTCCTTTAGTTCCCAACCGTTCTGTTTGGTCAACATCTTATTCTTCTTCTTCTTCCCAAATCCCACACAGTCCTTTCGTCGAACAGTTGGAGGACAACCCCGACCAAACCGCCACTCAACCCACCACCTCCATCGACGTCGACCGCTCCGGCCTATACAACCCACCTGGTAACCGCCACCAATCCGTAATTTGCATTCACTAATTGGTTTTTCTCATTAGTTTCTTATTTTTTTTAATTAATTTTTGTGGCAGAGCATTCCCATGAACCCACTTCGGACTCCGAGCTCGTCAAGCACCTCAAGGGAATCATCAAGGTTTGTTTTTTCTTTTATTTTCTCCATTATTTTGGTATGGGTTACTGTAAATGTTGCGATTTGAGTGACAATGTGGTTGTGGATGTGGGTTTTTTTGTCAGTTCCGCGGCGGCCCAATCTCCGTTGCTGAGTATATGGAGGAAGTTCTGACAAATCCGAAAGCCGGATTCTACATGAATCGAGATGTTTTTGGAGCTGGAGGTGATTTTATAACCTCCCCTGAAGTGAGCCAGATGTTTGGGGAGGTAAATTCATTGTTGTTGGATTGTTAATTACTCGATCATTATTTATCAAATTCAATTGGGATTTTCTTTAGGAATTTGATTGTTGAATAGAAAATGATTTGTTGTTTGCTCTGCCTGTTTGAATTTAGATGGTTGGTGTTTGGGCAATGTCTCTGTGGGAGCAAATGGGACAGCCTGATAAAGTGAACCTAGTAGAGCTAGGTCCGGGAAGAGGAACTCTCATGGCCGACCTTCTTCGTGTATGTACTGGCTTTGCTCATTTGAACTTCTTTATTGTTAATGCTATACAAATGGAAATACAGTAACAAAATTTAGTTTCTTTGTTGCCTAGGGTGCTTCAAAATTTAAGAACTTCACCAAATCATTGCACGTACACATGGTAGAATGCAGTCCTGCGTTGCAGAAACTTCAGTACCAGAAGCTGGAATGTGCAGACGAAGAGGTTTCGGATGGCAAAAGGACTATAAGCGCGTTGGCTAAAACTCCTGTATCTTGGCATGCCACATTGGAAGACGTTCCTACAGGATGTATGTAGTTATGTTCTTATCATACTCCAAGGAAGACGAACTTATTTTTATGTACATGCACTGGAATGGACTGAAAAGACCTCTAGGTTGCATGTACTAGCAGTTGAATGAAATGACCTCTAGTTTTTCTTTCTGCAACAACTTGTTTGCAGATAGTTAAGTTTTGTATTCGTAAGTGATGCTTTTTTATTTTTCTTCGGATAAGACGATATCAGGAGAAGGAAATAGCATGCGTACTAGATTCTCATAAGATTGGTGGATGCATTATGTAACACTAACTTGACATCGATTTACACGCATCTTGCTGGATATAGTATTGCCGAAGATAATTAGTACGTTCATTAGTTTATAAAAATCAGTCCCTTGTTATGATTAAGCCATTATAGCTCTTCCAGTTGTGCAATATAATTAGTACTGTATCTCAACACTTGGAAGTGTGAATGTGACAGCTTGTTTTCTTCCCCATGAACTGACTGTAGCTTTCTTAATTATCGTTTCAGTGCCATCTATCATCATAGCCCACGAGTTTTATGATGCTTTACCAGTTCATCAATTTCAGGTTTGTGTGGTCCATTTGTGATCTATATCACCAAATGCTCGCTCTATGAATATTGTTTCATTCTCTTAAAGGATTTCTTAATCTTTTTTGTTTTCTGCAGAAAGCTGCTCGTGGCTGGTCTGAGAAAATGATTGATGTTGCTGAAGATTCAACGTAAGGATGTAAAATAGAATTACTCTCTTTTGCAGATGCTTTCACAAAAGAATTGTGTTATTCGATACTCATAAATATTGTTTAGGTTTCGTTTTGTTCTGTCTTCACAGACTACACCAGCGACTCTTTATCTTGCAAAACGCTGCAAATGGGCTGGAAATGAAGAAATAGCAAAGCTTCAACATATCGAGGTTTGCCCCAAAGCAATGGAGTTGACTCAAACTATTGCTGAAAGAATTGCTTCCGATGGAGGTGGAGCTCTTATAATTGACTACGGCCTCAATGGTGTAGTATCAGATAGTCTGCAGGTTTGTTGCTATTCCAATTCTTGTTTCGGCAGTCTTTTCAAGACGTGAATCATGCATACTGCTTCTTGTCATTCTAACTTTTGCAATACTTTAATCTTGTTGCAGGCCATTCGGAAACATAAATTTGTCGACATTCTGGATGATCCGGGGTCTGCTGATCTTAGTGCATATGTTGATTTTGCTTCCATCCGGCACTCTGCTGAGGAAATTTCAGGTACGCCGTCTCATTAGTCTTTCTTTAAGTATTATATTTCCATGGATTGGGTTCAAGAAGAGGTTGAGGATACTTAATATCTTTGCAGGAGAGATTTCTGTCCATGGCCCGATTACTCAGTCTCAGTTCCTTGGTTCTCTTGGGATAAATTTCCGAGCGGAAGCATTAACACAGAAATGTACAGAAGAACAATTTGAGTCTCTAAGGAACGGATACTGGCAACTGGTTGGCGAGGGTGAGGCCCCCTTCTGGGAGGGGCCTGATGAAAAAGCGCCCATCGGAATGGGCACTCGGTATTTGGCAATGGCCATTGTGAACAAGAAGCAAGGAGTTCCTGTTCCATTTTAGTGAAACCCCAAAAAATGGTAGTAGTTGGATGAGATTTTATTGCATGCACACTAGTTGAGGTTCTGTCATATTTTTGCAAATTAAATTGCTTTGATGTTCTAAATAATAAATAGATTGAATGAATTCGTTACATCTTGTTGAATACGTGAGGATTCATCTCCACGCTCTTTTTATTTTCTTGACGTGAAAGTGAAGTGAAGCCTTTTCATTTTCGGAAGCTACACATGATAAGTAGAAAAAAAAAAGGAAACTGCATTTGACATTTGTGATGGAGAGATTTCTTAGCGCGTCAGAAACACATGTTGATACCTTAAGTGTAATAATACAATTAATTAAAAACTTGAAAAGAATCTTAACCCATTACATTATTGCACGACCTATCGAATCATGTTCCGGCATAACTGAAAACTTTGTGCGTTGATTTGCTCTCCTAAAACGCACGACGCAACCCAGACTAAAAAGGGTACAAACGACATTTTGTAATTTTCATATTCTCAAATTCACCCCTAAATTCGTTTGTCTTATGAAATTGGCCCCTCAATAATATTGGATGGTACCGTGGCGTGACATAATTTGACATCGAGTCATCGTTGGAAGATAGATCGAGAGAGAGAGAGAGAGAGAATGGGGGCCCTTCTGTCAAGCTTGATGGGCGCCGGCGGAGCGCCGGCAGACGACTCGGCATGGGAGGAGTCCGGAGTGACGTCTTTTCACTCGTCGGAGAGATGGCAGCTTCACTTGAAAACCCATGAGGAATCCTCCCAGCTGGTACTCGCCGAAGCATATTTTTAATTTTTAATTTTTTTAATTTTGATTGTTTGAGTGTTGAAATTAGTGAGAGATTAGGGATCTGTATTTACTATTTTATTGACTTAATGATTTGCATAAATTGGGGAACGTGAAGCTGGTGGTCGATTTCTCGGCGTCGTGGTGCGGGCCCTGCCGGTTCATAGAGCCCGCCATCCGCGCCATGGCCGCCAAGTTCACCGACGTCCAGTTCGCCAAGATCGACGTCGACGAGCTATCTGTAAGTCCTTCCAAACTTGTGCTATTATTTGAAAGTGAGCTAGAACCACATTTATTTTTGGAAGTGCTTTTATGTTAAGAAGTGATATCTTTCATCAAGCTGAAGCACCTTCAAGTGCTATTCCAAGAAGTACGACTTGGATTATTTGTGGATTTTTATACCAGTGCTTCCAGTAAAAGCCCTTATGCGTACAAGTGCTTTATAGAGAAGCAATTCCAATCGGATCAAGATTTCTGCCAAACTTAGACAAAAACGCTTTTAATTGTAGCCTTTGGACCATATTGCGTTTTGTTTCTGAACTAGGGGTGTTTTTGGTCCTGTAGAAAGTGGCGCAGGAATTCGGTGTGCAGGCAATGCCAACGTTCGTCCTGTTGAAGAAGGGGAAGGAAGTGGATCGGGTGATCGGAGCGAAAAAAGATGAGCTCGAGAAAAAGGTCGAGAAACACCGCTCTGTCTAAGATCAGAGTTCGTGTTTTACATTTGCAGTTTTAATTGGCAAGACCTGATATGCTATAGAAGCTTTCTTGCCAGTGTTTGTGCCAATGCATATATTGTAGACTATAAAAGGGAACCGGATTCATAACTCCCCGAGACCCCGAGACTCGGAGACTCGGACAGTGTATGCTTGCTAGGTTGTGTCAATGTGTAGGTTCTTCAGCCTCACCGCTGATTCCACAGCCCTTTCAGGGTGTGCAATTCCCTCAGCCAGCATAAACATTCATAAGTATGTAATTTCGTATAATCTCGTGATGTAGAAATATCGTCGCAGTTTAAATACAATGTGTGTTGTACCTGGCAATCTCAACTCGCAGTTTCGCCTCTTTAGCCATCAGATTGAGTTCTCTAGGAATAGTGAGATCCCCCGAACATCGTGGCGTTAGGTGGTTGGCCAATTTTGAAACGTTAAGTCCTTAATTTACTAAAAGAATAGTTGAAGAGATCAATTTCAACTGACGTTATAGTTCAGGTGGCCGAACGTCAGAATCAAAACAAGAAAGTAAAACCAGAGAGGAGGGGAGAGAAATGCAGGCTCTCTATTTCGATTTTCGACTCCCATCTCAACAACATTTATCTGTGGTTTTCAGCTGTTAGTAATCCAAATCTACTCCAGAGGTTGTCAAAATTTGGCCTTGGTTGCTCCACCAACCAAAGTTCCATGTGCATCAAGACGAGCACAAGAACAACAAAGGATGTAAAAAGCAAAGAACGAGGCGCGGCGGTAAGGGTACGTTGCTACTTTCCATTAGAATTAGCATGCTTATGGAAAGGCCAGAGATTTACCAGGCGCTCGAGCACCGCTGCGCTTTTTGAGAAATAGCCTGTGAATCCTGCTGGAGTCGATGCCGGAGGAAAATCCTCCGCCGGCATAGCAAACGAGCGTATCATCTTCTCCATTTTATCTAATGTTAGATACGATCCCACTTCTTGCAACCTCTCCGGACCCATAACCGGTAGTGTGTGCTCTTGACGCAAAAACGTAGCCTTACTGTCATTCTTCTGCCATGCACAAGATAAAACACAGCTTAGTTTGTTCTTCCTATCACCGGTAGTGTGTGTTCTTCCTATCATTTCAATTGTATTACCTCCAATGGCGATAGGTCTGCACCACGGCTAAAGGTCAGTTCCACGCGGAACTTTTTTGTGTCTTCGAGAGCTACCTGCAATTTCAGTTTCAAAAATACATTGGTCTCGGGATAATTTATACGCGCGATAATACTAATCAAGGTATCATGATAGGGAGTCGTGATTATACTAGTGAACGCATATGGCGTCTTATACTACTTATGACTATGCTTGGAAACCATTTACTTACTGCTGTGTTCTCGAACATCCTCAGAACTATATAACTCATGTAGTCAAGCTCCTTAGTATTGTATAAACGCTCCAAAGCACTATGGCAAACGAGGCCATCCTCTCCTTGAAGAGACTCGTCCAGGTTACAGTAACGGAGAACATTCATTAGAGAGTGGATGTGAGATTCCTGTCATTCCAAAATTTTCATTAATTTACATGAATCATGTTCAAAGATAAAGAAAATGTACATAGAAGTATATACTTACTGATGTAAAGTACAGGCGCGTCCGCACATGCCGTTCGGGCGTTCTGACATTTGCATACCTATCAAGGCAATGAAGAGTTTGTTAATATCAATTAGAATGATCCATGATAGAAACGATGAGCGGGGAAGTGAGGTTCTCTTGTATTACTTTGGATCCAAACGATATTGGGTCTCTTTGTCATCGTCGTCGTCCTGATCTATTGATATCTCGCTTGTTGTACCGGGTCTCCTCGTATCTTCGTTCTTAGCAGAAGGCTTTGGCGTATCACTTGTGCTAGATTTTCTGTCATCAATCTTAGCATGAAGCTTGGGATGATGCTTCTTATCTTCCTTCTCGGTATTGGTTGACTTTGAATGTTCATCCTGATCACTCTTTGGTTCAGCAGCAACACTGATGGCTTCTTCACGAGTATTCCTCAGGTCAATCATTATCTTACCCAACAAACGACGAGCAATCTGAACGAAAAGGAAAGATAATGTAGCATATCGATAGGGAGTAAAATACAATTTGATGAGGAGCCTGGAGCGAATGCAATGTATCAACCGAGAAACTCGGGAGAATGCGTATAAAATATCTACTACTCTAGTTCATGATACTTCTGACATAAAGAGTAATACGAAAGGGGCATGCTGACAGGAAGGCTACCTTTGAACCAATATTGAGCTTCTGTGTTGGATTAATGCCATACTCATTTGGGATGACTCCATCTGCAAGCAACTGCAATTACCCTACCACAGAGGAGTCAGTCTAATTTTGACGACCGACGCATTTGAAAAGGAAGGCGTGATGCTCAAGAGCAGAATATGAATAGTCCAGTAGGCACACTTCGCTATACAATAAAAACATCTTGGCTCACGATTACGACTTTACCTGAGCAATTTTGAACAGCTCATCCAGACCTTCTAGATTAAGATGTGCGTTATGCAGGAGATCGTATCTGTCAAGTAATCACAGATCATATAAATCACATTCAGCCAACAAAAAAAACTCAGCACTATTGTAAGAAAATTGGCATTCCCCTACTTCTGGCTTCCCATATCAAACAATATGAGAAATGCATGGTCCCACATGAGCTACGTTGGATAAGACCACAAGATAAAATATGGGAAACCACAATGAGCCTACTTCTCTATGCAGCCATGAACAAGATTCCAAATTCTCTTGTATAGTTAGGTTGGACTGGAATCCAACTTAAAACTTTTACAACAATGATGCAGCAAAATATTCACACATGAGAGTAGCTAATTGCATAGATTTGGTATATTATGTAAAGAGAGATGAAAACTGACAACTCACTTGCACGAGTCATAAACATCTGGAATTTGTGTTAGGTCGAATCGTCTGTCAGGAAAACCAATGTCAACAAAACCGTCAGTCTATGAGCAATCACATCATTTTGAGCCACTATATTATTACATAACTTAAAAAAAAACCGTTGCACCCGTGTGGCAAAGAATTTGAATAAATGCAACAATAATCAAATTAAAATAAATATTAAAAACAAAATGATGTGCTAGAACTTACTCTTTTCGTTCATTGTACAAGTCCTTTGCAAGCTTCCTCCATCGAGCATACATCAAAAGGAATCCCTCACTACCGCATGGTAATCCAGCAGCAATACGATCAACATCAATGTTAGTCTTACCAAGGGCCCTTGCTTGGTCATAAGGAAGTATTACATCATCTGAGCTTGTCTTTGTAAGTTCCTCATTTTCTTTCTTTGCTAGCAGTCTTACTTGTTCAGTGACCTTCTTAGTCAATTTTACCTATTCAACGGATACAAAACATTAAGAGAAAAAAAAGGGGGGCGGTAAAGTAAAGGATTATTTGGAAAGATTTAAAACAGAACTGTTGCAATTGTCATAATTCATAAAGTCTATATTAGCATGCTACTAAATGAGGAATAACAGACTTGATACGAGGACAAATAAAACTGTAGGTAAGAAAACTGAATGCAATTACCAATTTAGGTAGAAGTTCGGAAGCATCTAAAGGCAGACCACCTCCATCAGCCATCCAAGGAGGTGTTGCACTGTTATTACCCGTCTTTAAACCAGAAGTAATAATCTCATTCAACCTAGCCTGCAGGGGAAGTATGTGAAAAAGAGAATCACATGATCACATAATTGTTAAAGAAGAAGCATTCTCAATTATGGGCTCCCCCACACCAAAAACTAAAACAAATAAACCTGTGAAAATGATAGACAAACCTTTGCTTCGTCCATCTCAACACTTGCATTGTCTAGTCCATCCAACATAGAGGAGTCCTTGCTAACAAGGGAAACCTTAAGAAAGGGAATAAATTCAGTCATGCACCTTGACTTCCGAAAGCAGTCACAATTATGTAAAAAAAAAAAACTACAGACCAGGATTGGTGTTAGCTGCCCTTCAAGATCAAGTAGGCCTTTAGCAAAAGCAGCGGCAGACATCTGTAAACAGATATATTGTAAATAATGTAACTCATCAATGATGAAAATTTCAGGGGTTAATGACCATAACAATTAGGAAATTCACTCCATTTAAATAGAGATCAAATTTGACAAGAAGAAAAAGGGAGGAATATATAAAAACTATATAAACCCACGATCACTAATGAGACTATACCTGCACACGGCCCTCATCGGAGCTGTAGATTTTAAGATCATGACGATAGGTGCTATGGAGGCGAAGCAGGCCGGTACCTTCACCTGTAATTGTGTACAAATTTATTATGAGAAGTACCCAAAGAAAATAATTCTGAAACGAAGTAGCACTGTGAGCAACTTTGTAGAGGCAAAGCTGACTATATCTTCAAGATATATGTACTCCAGTAAACAGGCAAACAAGTTGATACTAAAAAAAAATTTGAAAAAGAACCATGACTATTACCTGGATACATATTATTCCGAAAATATCTACCCAGCTCCTCAGCCTGCAAACAAGTGAAAGAAGAAAAGAAAAAAAAACAAGAAGAATGAATACAACACTAAGATTTTAGGACAATGAGGGCTCTTAAATTACAATGTAGAAGTCCATGAACAAAACAAAAATCAATCAATACCTGCTTTCTTCCAGCATGTGTAAGGACACCCCCATATTTAAGAACCATCAAAGCTTCAACTGGGCGTTCTTCCTCACCTTCCCCATTACTTTTTGCCACTTTAACCCACTTTAATGGCTTTAGTTGAACCTTCCTATAAATACCAGAGAAATGGCCCCCCTTGATAAACATAAGCATGAAAACAGCACATGATTATAACCATGACGCAGTATAACAGTGTATCAAAATAATTCTGAAGTACAAGATTAAGACATTTTGGCAACTAGTCAATCTTTATATCACCGATGCAGTACAATTAGCTTCATTTAGCACATCTTTTCAGCCTGATTTTGAGTATCAGTAATTAGCTTAGATGATACACAGTAAGTAATCTTATGAAAGCAATCCAGATTGATTTATGAAACGAATGTTTAAGTACAAAAAAAGTGAGCATTCCCTTGATAGTTTGTGGAAGTAGTAAAAGTGTTAGCCTAGAAGCCATTTCACTTTCTGTTGAGAATTGCATGACAAAATGAACAGATAAGCAATAAACTCATATTAGAATTATACCACATGAACCTATAAAGCGCAAAGGTAAATTCAATTCCTGATGAAAAAAAGGAAGGAGAAATTATAACTAATTACATTGAATTACAAAAAGCAGAAATTCCAAATAAAATAGATACCTCCTCAAGCACTGCTTTAACTTGACGAAGCTTTTCAGCATGTTCAATGTCTTCTGCCTCACTATCACTTTCTCGATCTGGTCTAGACAATGTAAAGAGTCCTCATTAATTAAGAACCCTCACCAGTGCAATCATATGAGAACCAGCTAACAAAGATAATTAGGGTGTTTCCTGATATGACTTTAAACATGAATTTCAAAGAATGGGAAAAGGGATAGAAGGTGAGTTTCATACGATTACATCACCAATTATTTGTTAACTAAAATAAGAAGAAAATTTAATCTTAAAATAGATACCTAGTACGAGGTACCAGCATTCGTGTGGCATCTAATAAATCTTGCAATTGGACAGCACTTTTCAATTTCGTCTGCAAAATGAGAGCCAATACCAATGGTCAGTTTATACAATATGTTGACCAAAATAAATGACAAGGTCTAAAAGGCAAATCAATCACCTCGGATCTAGGTCGTCCACCATTGTACTTAAGCATCAAGTTTAGCAGCTTTTCCTCAGTAACCTTCAGCTTTACCTTCTGTTTGGGAGTTCTATCACCACTGCCAAAGCAGAACAGAGATGAGAAGAGAGAACAAGCAAATCAACTAAGTAAAAAACCTGAGAGAAATAGACATACTGACGAATAATAGCAATAACACAACGTAGCTCCTCCGACTGCCCAAATGCACCAATGATTCCACTTCCTTGACGAGTTAGTCTCTCAGTAGGTTGGCTTGGTTCATTGACTTTCCATGGTAATGTTGGTGGAATTGCAGAAGAAAGATGAGGAGCCTTGGCATCTAAAAGTAACTTCCTGAGCACACAAGCAGCATCATCATAATACCTGTATTGCAAAGTAACATCATTTATTTTTGTGCCCACACAGGAAAAACCGGATTTAGAGCACCTTCATGATTAATCCAATCATTATAAAGAAATTTACTTGTGAGAGTTCTTTACGAAACTCCATCCATTTACGTCACAAACATAGGAGCGTCCCTCACAGCGCAAAAGGTCAAACCCACAAACCTGCAAAAAATTAGAAGAATTAAAAAAATAAATCCAAAGTAAAAATAGTTATAAGCAAATCATCATAGAGAGAAATTAATGCATATGTGTCTAGTCTAGCCCTTGACCATCACAGCAAAATTTAACTTTCTATTATGAATACTTAGGTAATATTACACTAGAAACACAACATAAAGGAGTTCTATGCATATATCACCAGCTCACATGAGATTGGAAGGTAGCTTAGTTTGTTAACCCGTAATTAAGGAAAAATATTGTAGCAGCAGAATTGTTTTTTCCCAATTTTCAAAAAATAATTTTAAAAAGATCAAGAAATAACACAAATATATCCCAAACATGTGAGATTAATGAAGCTATCAGTACGTTCGCAGTATCAGAAGACAAACTTAACTACTGGAACACAAGAGAATATTAAAGCAACATCAAACCAGTTACTGAAACTAATAATTAGCCTTGTAACATCCAGATCATTTGATACCACATTTGAGTTACATACCGCTTGCCTAAATGCAATGCAGACCTCCCTTGCCATTTGCTTCTCAGTGGGTGTCAGTAAAACAGGATACCTCACCTGTCAAACGAATTAACAAGCAAACATCACTTTCAACCCTCATTCGGCAGTAGCAATGTATCAATTCACCCCAGTATTTCCTGCTTGCAGCATGCTATCTGCTTTACCAAAAAAAAACCTGGCCCAGACACCATCTTCGTTAAGGATTGGTCATTACATCATTGGTTGAACCAGGCATTTTAATAACTTTCATTCTAAATATGTAAAGAGAATGTCTATCAACATTGGTATTCCGAAGCAACATGGAAAATTCACCACTGGAAATAAAAAATTAACAAGATTACAAGAAATAGGAAATCAGAAATTCAGATGAGAGAGGGACAGCGAGAATAATCAGCCAAAAAGAACAACCAAACATATCTTACATACAGTACTTACTTCCTTGCCATCAGGATTTCTCATGACAACACCATCAACAACAGGAGACTTCCTTGCCTCAGCATGTGCATATTCAGGTCCCACTGTATACACCTGTATTATTTGACAAGAAGAGAAAAATTATTTATGAAAGACATTTAAATGTTGGAGTATACAACCAAGTTAGAAGAAAATAATGGCCTCAAACATTGAAAATGCACAGATAGAATTGTGTAAGCAGTCTCTTCTAAATGACATGCAACTTGAAATGTTAAGGATGCGTTAGACTAATGAGAGAGGATACAAGGATGCAAAATAGTAAGAAGAAATGTTTTTTTTCTTTTCTTTTTCTCATGATAGCACTTGACCTTATTATCAAGTGAAATTAAGAATAATGAGAGGTCTCAAACCCAAACCATCCAACCTTGACATCTGTTCCTCCAGTTGGCATGAATTCCTCGTATATATAAGAGCCTTCACGTCTCACTCGTCTAACATCCGGATGGAAATCACTAGATCGGTTACCAACCTAAAATCAGACGATAAAAACATAAATGATATGCTGCTAGCCATAAAGAGATTAGTCTCAAACTTGATATGCTGCTAGCCATGTGTAACATTTACATATCCGTACTACTTTCGTTTTTTATGTTCAAGGTCACGGTCAACCAAAAATTCAACCTGGCGACAATAATTTGGCTTGTGTGCAAGAAGAAAAAACTAGAAGCCCAGAGCAAATCAAGTATCTAACAGCTATAAGACTTCAGTAAACTTTCTCGTACATGAATTACCTTGCTTTCAAATATTTTTCATATCACACATCTGAACAGACAGAAGACACAAACTCTCATTTTGAGCAAACAAATAAGCAGTTAAAACCTCACCTTCCGAAACAATTCCTTCATTCCTCCACCTGCCGAACTGGGATAATATATCATTATACTATGATCATCCCCTTCAAAGAAGCAAAAGACAAGAGTCAATAACATTATTCTTAATATAAAACCCAAAAGCAATAACAGGTGCACAACAAAAAGTTTACAAAAGAAGCAATAATGGATTCTCCTAACGTTTTAGCTGTTGAGTATTGACTAGGTTTAAGATTTAGCGAAAACAACGTTCAAACAGAAGCATACAAATTTTACCAGCCATAATATAATGAAAATAAATCATATTAAGATAAAACAACTTATTCATAAATGTTGGAAATAAGTTGACCTTCAACTGGCTTCTCTACAAATGGCTTCCAGAAACGATTACCATGAACCTCAACAAAATCTTCTTCCTCAATAAAATAGTCCAGCTCTTGATAAGGTACTTCTCTATTTACAAGGGCATATCTGGGAACAGGGACTCCGTGCATTTCAAGATGCTTCAATTCACCAAAGTAATATATTAGTTACTGACATTCTACTTCTATAACCATAAATATTCGAAACACTAAGTTCATGCATAAAGATACAGTTAAAAGGTGTATGGAGGGGGATAATGGAAAACCTTAATAAGATGAAATTCATAACCATACCTCATAAACCTTCCTCCGGTCATGGAGAAGGTGTTGCGGCTCCAACTCATTTACTAGAAAAGGCCTGGATAAAAAAACCAGATAGTTAGAGAATAAACAGCAGTCCTTTAGTTCAAATATAATAGAATGGATGAATCAAATAGAACCTGTACATAAACAACAGAGCTTACTTCCTTAAAGCAGCATATGCCTCAGCCTTTTCCAGAGGATAGCCGGAGGAATGAAAGGCAATCAAGCAGTCACAAATTGGCCAGCTGACATACAATAACAGTGCAACTAAATTAGTCACCTAAAATTCATGTATTGCAAACAGTCATCAAGTTAATGAAACTAGAAATTATCACCATAACAGAACACGAACCCTTCAAGCTGTTTCAATCACACATGCATTTTTACCTCCCACACACCCCTCTCAATTTCCGGCCGTTGGATTGAATGAATTGACGAAGATCAAAGGCCAGAAGTTAACAAGGGGTGTGTGGGAGGTAAAAATGGGTGTGTGGATAGCATCACATAATGTGCGAAAACACATACTATTACGATAATCAATACGAAAAAATACCTTTCAATTGGATCTTCAAGAATGACTCTATCCCTAAAATGTATGATCTACGAGAACATTTCACAGCAAGACATGTATAAGATTATGGCATAAAATCGACATTGCGTATATATTTGCACAATAAAACGATCAACAACACAACACTTCCTAAAACTTTTTCGATACGTAAACACAATAATCATCGGTAAAAAATGGATAATTAGATCGAACTCGAAAACAAGAACAATTTCGACACGAAAATTCAATGAGAAAACAAAATCAGCACCTCAAATTCGCCAAACGCTTGCAGCCTTTCGAGAATCTGCCCCATGGGCGCCGAAAACACCTGCAGAAAACGAACAAGTTCATTGTATACATACATTGTTCAATATAAATACATGACTGCTTTCGAAGCGTACACAAAAGTGAGCAAAAAGGAAAAGATGAACCTCGGGGCCGCATTTCACCTTCTTTTCCATCACACAAACTCCAATCTTTATCTTCTCTCCGGTTTCTCTCTCCTGCTCCTCCTCCATCTCCATCTCTCTCTCTCCAACTCTTCACTCCCACAGCTCAAATCCGAAGCAGAACAACAAAAGCTCGTCACCGCCGTTCGACCACAGAAAGCCGCTATATATACACGAATACGTGTATGTATAGGTCTATGTCTAGGTGCATGCCAGGGAGTGTGGAGATCACCACGTGCAAATACAGCAGAGTTTTAACTCGGAGGGAAACTCGGTGCTCCCACTCAGTTGAGCGAGTCACGGAAAATAGCTGAGAGAAAAGCGGAGGTGCTTTAACGACCAATGATTGGAGAGTTTTTCCCTGAACAAATTAAAAAAAAAGGAAAAAAAAAAAGAGAAAATATTATAAGGGATGCGTTTGGAGATAGACATTCTTGGGATCTGGAATATGCAGTCAAAAGGCGGAATTAGGACGTGGAAAGGTTGATGAAAGTGTAGCTTTTCATGTCCTTGTCCAACTCACAGAGTGTCCATGTTCTGGTGCTACTCTTGTCGCTACTGTCAAGTTAGATGAAGAAAGTAACCTTAACCGTACCTTAGCGGTAAAGCCGATTATGCGTTGTTATGTGTTCAAGGTTATATAAAACGTTAGGCGTTAATAGGACGGAGGGTTAGCGCTTAGACGGTTAGGCGGAGTCTAGGTGATCTAGTGGATTTAGATAAATTTTATGTATATCTTATAAATAAGTGCATATTAACAAGTACAATCAATTATACTTATATGAAAGTTATTGATAAGATAATAAAAGAATGATAAAATGCAAAAAGAGTATCCAACAAGTCCAAAATTTAAAAACACATTAAGCATATATGCCACATAATTATAGTGAGGAGTATTGTAGGATAACACATGTACAATAAGTTCACAATTTAAAATCACATAAAATGCAAAATAGGAGAAAAATAAGAAAATATAGTACGTTAGATAGGATTATTTTTATTTTTTAATTTCAGAAAAGAAAAAAAGAGAAGGAAAAAAAAACCGCCTAGCCACCTAGCACCACATAGAGCCCAGCTGATTTTTCCAATCGATTTGCAAGAAAACGCCTCGAATTACCACTGCCTAGATCATTTTTTAGAACATTATATATGTTTAATCGATATTATGGTAACGATTTTTTAAATCAATTACGTATTGCAACGAGAAAAGATAAAACAAAGCCTTGCAATCCTAACATCTCAGGTGCAACAGAGCGGCAATAACTAAAATCGATTACGAAGTATGGTTGAGAAAAAAAAAAGAGTAAATTGTAGCAATGGTCTTTGAACTTTAATCAAATTGGAGCAATGGTCCCTCAACTAAAAATTCATTACCATTGGTCCCTCAACTTATCAAAATGTATAGCTATAGTCCTTTTCATCAATTTCTTCAAAATTTTGTCAAAATATGTTATGTTGGAATAACCATTTATATAATTAGGGTCCCTCAACTCATCAAAGTGTGTAATTATGGTCCTTTTCGTCAACTACGTAAAAAAATTTGTCAAAACGAGTAATGTTGAAAGGATCATTGCTACAATTGGGTTAAAGTTAATGGACAATTTCTCCAGTTGAATTAAAATTGAGGGACCAAATGTAATGAATTTTTAGTTAAGGGACCATAGCTGCACGTTTTGATGAGTTCAAGGACCAATGGTAATGGATTTTTAGTTGAGGGACCATTGCTCCAATTTGATTAAAGTTCAGGGACCATAGCTACAATTTACTAAAAAAAAAATTTGACAGTGCATGATTAAAATAAAGTATCGCTACGATTTTGTAATTTTGGATATGCTCCATTTGTTAAACTATATTAATTCTTTTGGACGTAAATTTAGTGCTATGATTATAAATTTGACAAGTGGTAGTATGTTGGATTAGTTGAGTACCAAGAAAAATAATATTATTATAAAACAAAGTTCCCAAAAAAAGTAATTAATAATACACCTGATTTGATTGGAGCTCCAAGTTTGACCAAAAGCCATTGGGTTCTTCTGCCACATTCCACGTATCTTATTCTTTTTCAGAAATTATTTCATGTGCACTGGATATGGACCGAAAACATTACGTGTCATGTCAGGTGAAAATTAAAGAAAAAAACTCATCAATTTATATTATAACACGTTAACACTCATGAGAAGACATTGATAATTTTAAACAACGAAAAAATTTTGATACGATTTGTTTTAACGAAAAATCATATTTTTTTTTACATTAAAAAATCAATCATAATATTATTCATTTTACCTTTTTATTTTGTCCTTATCATTAAAACTCAAAATTTTCAAACATTTTAAATTAATTTTCTTTAATATTTACATCTATTTTAAAGTGTTATCAATACATTAATGATAATATTGATTAAAACATAAGAAATTGTTATTAGCATTACAAAAATCTCATTTGACACTTCAAACTTTTTATAATTATAAAGAAAAATACATCTGTAAAGAGTGTATAATGAAAATTTTAAAATGCTAATATCAATTCTCAAAACATATAATATAACTAAATTTCTGACGTATTTTTATTTGGCATTTTACTAGATTCACTAGGTTGACAAACTTTTATAATGTATCAGGACATAGCTCGATATACTATATAATAATACATTTGCTTGGAAATCCATAAAAAAAATAATAAATTATATTAAAATATTTAATATACTGAACTTTGTACAAATTTTTTCTGCTGTTTAAGACTACGAAAAATCAAAGCATGTAATAATAAATTACAATTGAATTAATAGAGTCAACATGGCCAAAAAATCAATGACGGCTCCAAACTCGAAGCTCAAATCCTGTACCTTCAATTATATCTTATTTCCTTGACTATTCACTTATCTTCCCAAAATTATATTAATAATTTAATATAAAAAAATGAATAAAAAAAACTTAAAAACTTTAAATAAATAATAACTGAATTAATTTTTTAATGTAAAAAATATGATTTTTCGTTAAAATAAACAGTACCGGAAGTTTTTTTGTTAACATTTCTTAATAATAATCAACACAAATCTCTTTGGAGATTGAAGATGGTAGCCAAAAACTAGGTATTACCCGAATACATAGTATCGATAATGTGTCAATCTTATTTAAGAGATAAACTTCAGTACGGTTACCCATGAGGAGGGGGAGTGGGTCGACGGAGTCGGGAAACTACGTGGTTCGGATGGCCGCACTGAAGTTTTCCTCAATAACCTTGGAAGTGACATTGACACATTAGTGAAATGATCACTCATGTCTCTTTAAACCCAAATTAAAAGGTTTTGACAAAAAAAAAAAAACCCAAATTAAAAAGGCAACTGATTGAGATTTTGTTTGTCTCACATTACTAATCAACCATTCAAGCTAATACAACTTTCATATAAGAGATTTTTCAGTATGTCGTGAATATGTTGTGAATGTGATACATTAAGTGTCATAATACAAACAGTTACTTAAAAAAATATCGTATTCCTAGCACACTAAAAACTTTCTCCATTCATAAAAAGCCACTTTTTAAGATAAAGAAAAAGTTTCGACCAAAAAAAAGTAAAAAGAGAAAGAAAAAGCACTTCGTAAAGTAGAAGCACACAAGTTTGGTTTGCAGACATACTTGTTCATGACTCAGATCAGTCTGACTAATGAAATTGTTAGGTAAGAAAAAAACAAGGGCAAAATTTTCACGTTTTAATTAGGTCTACCGACGTCACCGACAGCCTCTTCATCTGGACCATCTGTATAGTACCAGACCAATTAAATTAGATCAGTGTTTACGTGCAAAACCGTGTGTGTTGTGTCCTACAGTTTCCTGATATGAGCAGTTGAGTTACTTGAGTACCAAGAATTGCTTACCAAGTTTGTCAAAAATCTCCGTCGCGAAGGTACTTAACTGCTAACCGCTCGTTTACCTATGCTAGTTCCTGCAATGTATCCACCAGACCAAGCATTCTGCAGCAGAAAACAGGCCGGGCAGGAGAACTGAGTTTTAATTAATTAAGCGAACAGATGATAGACGGGGAAGATGCAGTTGCTAAGTCCTACATGACGTTAGAAGTGCTTTTATACAAGAAGTTCTTTTACCTGAAAATTGAAACCACCAGTGATGCCGTCAACGTTCAGTACCTGAAAACAGACATTACTTTTTAGCACAATAAGTAGGACACCGTGTGTCTGTGTGTGCATACACAAATGCAAGCACGCATATTTTTTTCTTTGTTTTGAATCTTTTTTATGAACAATATATTTCCATGGATACTACCTCTCCAGCAAAGAATAGACGCGACTGGATTTTGCTTTCCATCGTATTCAGCGATATCTTAACAAAAGCAAGACACAGAATTACACTTCCAATGAACGTGAAAAAGAAGGGGAGAAAGGGAGAGGGGCTAAGAGAGGGGGAGACCTCAGAAAGTGGAACACCGCCGGCAGTGACAAATTCATCCTTATATTGACTCTTCACGATGAAAAGAAGCGCGTATCAGTAAAGAAGCACATATCCTTTCAGTAAAAGATTTGTTTTTACGGAAAAAAACTGCGGGTGCAGAGCAGGTTCACAGAACCCTACCTTTCCGGTAACATAAAAGTTACAATTCTTTAACATATGCGCAAGAGAAATTAATGAGTTCTTTGAAATGGAAGCCCACAAGGTATCGCCATGTAAATCCTACACATGAAATAATGAAAAACAAAAAAACAAAAATTTTTAAGGCTAATTTGTCTATTAAGAGTCCTGCAAAACATCATGTTTAAGCCCGGAAAAACATCAAACCTGGCGGCCCAATAAATATATCCAAAATCTCTTCACAAGGCCAAATTCTGAAGGATATGAATTGGAGAGTTTATGCTTCTGCAAGGCGACAAACAAGAGAACTTTTGATTCAAGCACAACAAATCGAAATGGCATAACGCAATAGTGAGAACTATTTAGAAGAAAATTAAACATTGTGTCACAATCATAACATAAATGAATAAATAAACATGAACACAAAATAGATTTGTAATCCAGTATACATAGGTTTCCTAATTTCAGAAGTATTTGTAAGTGTTAGTCCACCTTCTTATGAAAAAATTTGGATACAGAGTTGTCTGCGCTCTAGCATACAACCCACCTAGCCTCATCATTGCCCATAACAAAACCAGTTACATAGTTCCACTTTGACCATGAGTTTGATTAAGGAAGCAATAAGAGTTAAGAGCAAGGATTACCGCAAACTTATTTTTGTGTTGTGTGACGATTGACTTCAGATCTTCTATATGCACATCAGGTGCGAAGTCTAAAATAAGATTCCCTGCATTCAATTGCTACTAAGTTGAGAAACAACATCTCAAACGTAATGAAAAGACGTGGCCAGAAAAATTAAATAAAAAGAGAAGAATTTCCTTGCCTTTGTATCCTGAACCGGCTAAAACACAGGCACCCCAAGCAGATAACCGAAGAATTGCAGGCCCACTAAATCCCCAGTGTGTGACTAGTACAGGTCCAACCTTCAGTTCCGAATCTTTTAGATATGGCACATGAGTTATTGAAAATTTAATGATGGGAACAGATACAACATGCCTGTGTAAGCTGTGGTATATTCCTCCGGGCATTCTCTATTTTCAGTGTTGCCTTAACTTTAGGGAATGTAATCTGAATGTTAAAGCAAGAAGGTTAAGACCCATACACAAGCTTGATTCTCTCACGTATGCATTTTTCGTAAGGAACATAAGACAATGATGGTTACAATTGATATGCAGAAAGCAACGGATTTTGATCATTATGAAAGATAATTACCCCCGACAAGTCTCTCAACTGTCGATCTTCAATCTTGAAAGTAAATAAGCTTGGTACTGGATCTACAATTGAATGACCAAGCTGAGATGCAAGACTGTAACCCTGCGACGAGAACAAAGGCATATCAACAAACTTAATCCATCAACATGGCAGTACAAAGGAACATCAATCTATCACAACCTGCTTGCTATTACCACTGGCAATCAAAAGATAATCAGCTTCAACATATTCGGGAGAACTGAATGTACGATTTTCAACCCCCAAAAGGAATTTCCCTCCATCAGTAGAAGATGCAGTTACCACAGCTTTTCCAGTCTGAAGAGAAACTGGTTGAGGAACTCAAATTCAGCACAAACAACTTGCAACTTATCTCACACGTCTATGAAATGACAACATACTCGGTGACTGCAGAATTAACTTCCTTCAAACTATCATGTCATACAAACCCCCATACAATTTTTCAAGGCATAATAGTCGGTCTAAAAAATAACATATCTATCTTAGAAGTAGCTCTGTAACGAGAGCCACATAAGCGTAAATAAAAAGGAACAAAACGAAAAATATCAAACAGCACCACCATTGAATCAGTGGAAAAACATACCTCCTAACCGTGTCGATTCAGACATGAGACAATCAATTATCGTAGACGAACTGTTGCTGACAGGAAATACCCTTCCATCATCCTCAGTCTACAGCTCAAAGAGCACAAATTACACATTCAACACAAAATACATTAAAAAACAAATTTGACATCATGTAACTTCGTATGCAAACCTTCAGCTCAACCCCTTGATCAGCAAACCAGGACATGGTATCCGCTGGCCCGTGCGTATTGAAGAACGCTCCTTTCAATTCTCTATGACCCCTAGGGTAATTTTCTGCCAAAACCTATCGCCAAACACATCATTCTGAACCCAAAGTATTCATATAATATCAATTCAAAAGAACCCATGTTTATATTAATTACCATAGTATCGACACAATGCCCATTCGTCACATTGCATCGGCCTCCTCCAGAAATTTTTACCTGCCAACAATAACAAATTGGATGACAAACCAACTAATTAGGCATCATCAACTCGAATTCCTGCCGCGGAATTCCCTCCCTCGTTGATTAGAGTAGTTTAAAACATCGTCTTGGCGGAGAAAACAAAAACAAACCTTGGATAAAGGTCTTCCTTTCTCAATGATGACTACATTGAGATTAGGAGCTAGGGTTTTAGCTCTAATTGCTCCATAAACCCCAGCTGCTCCACCCCCAACAACCACCAACAGCTCTTCACTTGCCTACCCAATGAAAATCTCAAACAAATAAGACCAAAAAATAACTTAAATTAAATTAAATTATTTATAAAAAAATAAAAAATAAAAACCATAAAATTGTCTGAGAAACAAAGTTTGAAGAACAAATTTTATCATGTTACCTTGTTTTGAGCTGTGGGGATGGCAGTTGAAGTAAATTTCTTCTGTTTGGGAGTTGAAATAAGAAGGCCGTTGTTTTTGGCGGGGGCCGCCGCTTCTGAGCGGACTCTAGAGTGACGGACGGCGGAGCGCGCCAAAGTGAAGCGCGCCAAGGTGAAGCTCATAGGCGCTCCTCCTGTGTTTTCGAGTTTACAGTACGCCACTGCAACCGTTTGCTGTGGAGAAGCAAAACATGGTAAGGTGGGATGACGTGGCACGAGTCAATTAGAAAGAGGGTGAATTGACGATTTCATCCCTGGATTTAATCCGAGTCAAAAAGTCCTTGAACTATTTTCCTCTATACTTCAAAGGTTTCGATCCAATCTAAACCACCAATTTTCTCTCAACTAATGTTAAGGAGATTAAATTTGTTAATAAAATTTATAAAATAAATGATGTGTCATTAATATGAATAAAAACATTTATCAGCACTTAAGTCATAATTCAATTATCAACTTTCATATTATTTAGTTTACAAATTTTGTTTACAAATTTAGTTTCGCTACGTTAATCAATGCTTAAATCATAATTTAATCATCAACTTTCATGTCAATTAGTTTATGTCACTCATTACTACGGTCTGGTGATATTTCACTCCACTTGAAAGTGAGAGGTCTTAAGTTCTAATCTCGTAAATGGCGAATTCGATACCAAATTATATTACTCATTGTGTGACCTAGCCGAACTCCCTTCCCCACAAAAAAACATGTCATTTAGTTTACAAATTTTAACATGTCATTTAGTTTATAAATTTTATCTACAAATTTTAGTCTCGCTAGCAATATCCTATCGTAGTTTTTTCTTTTGAACGAACGACATTATTTACACTAAGAAAAAGAAGGTAGGTTTAGCCTCACAATGAATTAACAATAATATAATTTAAATTTATTTTTGAAGAGAATCGAATATAAAATCTCTTATTTATATATAAGAGGGAAATATCACTAACAGTAGTGCGTCATATCGTAATATTTAAAGCTATTCGATTTAATAGTCTTTATCAGTTTGAGTTGTAGGGACGTCCTTTCTTCGCCCCCTACTCGTGCATGCATACTTTCTGTTGGCAATTTCTTAAACACGTAGAAGTGCATGAGCCAACTCCTCTATACTACACAGGCATGGAGCCGCTGCATGTCTTTAGCACAACGCTGCAGCAGCATGCGCAATCTCCGAGCCACCCACGCCGTCTTCGTCACCTCCGGCGTCCACCTTAACACCTACGCCGTCAGCAAACTCATCGCCTTCTGCGCATTATCGGACTCCGGCAACCTCCCGTACGCTTCTCTTCTCTTCGAACAAACCCAGACCCTCAATTTGTACATATACAACACTCTCATTAGAGCATATTATCGTAGCTCTGAGCCGCATTTGGCGATGTATTACTTCCATTTGATGTTAAAACAGAGCTGCTTAGAACCCGATAACTATACGTTTAATTTTGTGATACTGGGTTGCGTGAATTGTTCTTGTCTAGTTTCGGGGAAGGAAATTCACAGTTGGGTGGTTAAAAATGGGTTGGTTTTGTTGGATGCTCATGTTCAGACGGCGCTTGTTAGATTGTATGCTGAGTGCAAGGTTTTAGATGATGCCCGGAAGGTGTTTGATGAAATTCATCACAGAGATGTTATACAGTGGAATGTTCTTGTGAATGGGTATTTGAAATGTGGGTTGGCTTCCGAAGCTCTGGAGGTTTTCCGGGAGATGTTGGTATGTGGGTTTGAGCCTGATGACTTTTGTGTTGCTACGGGGCTCGCGGCCTGTGCTAATCTGGGGGCTCTTTGGCAAGGGAAGTGGATTCATGAGTACGTTAAAAAGAGGAAAGAGTTGAAGTCAGACGTGTTTGTTGGGACTGCGCTCGTCGATATGTATGCCAAGTGTGGTTGTATTAATTTGGCTGTGGAAGCCTTTGAGGGAATGTCGAAAAGAAATGCAGTCTCGTGGGCAGCCATGATTGGAGGGTTTGCAGCACACGGATATGCAACTGAAGCGTTTCATTGCTTGGATAGAATGCAGGTGGTGGATGGCCTCAGGCCTGATGGGGTGGTCCTTCTTGGAGTGCTAATGGCTTGTACTCATGCAGGTCTCCTCGAGAAGGGCAAGTCTCTGCTCGAAAACATGAAAACTCAATATGGGATTGTGCCAAAACATGAGCATTATAGCTGTGTTATAGACTTGCTCTGCAAGGCAGGTCAGCTAGAAGAAGCACTTCAGCTTATTAGAAGAATGCCCATGAAGCCACTTGCTTCTGTCTGGGGTGCTTTACTGAGTGGGTGCCGAGTCCATAAGAATGTTGATCTTGCAGAGCTTGCTGTTGAAGAACTTCTACAGCTAGAAAATAAGGACAGCGAAGAAGAAGCCGGTGCTTATGTTCAGTTATCAAACATTTATTTGGGTGCACGGAGAAGTGAAGATGCAGTTAGGATAAGGAAGATGATCGGTGAACGAGGAACCAGGAAGACACCAGGATGCAGTATGATAGAGGTGGATGGAAAAGTTAATGAGTTTGTTTCAGGAGATGTATCACATTTACACCGAGCACAGATATGTGCTATGCTGGAGCTGATATCTGCTGACTTAATTCAGGATTGAAAGGTCTGCATACCTATTGTTAACACTTCTGGTCCTTCTGGATTGCGAATCCTCAAGGATTATGACTTCTCGTTGCCCGTCGGTACTTGCCATAAATTGCTGCTGCTCAAATGTTCTCTTCAAAGTTTCAAGCTTTGTGAGCTTCGCTTGCCACTAGGTTATGTCTGACTAAAGATGCATGGTTGACTTGGTGAGATTGATTGGGAAATATCCCATCACGCTGAATGAGGCAGAAAAGGGTGCGTGAAATTCTTTCCTACGAACAGTTACATCCTGCATATCTTATTCCATGTTATTAACCCTCTAACCCATTTGGATGAAATAATATTTATAATTTGGAGATAAAATCTTTGCAGGATTCGGTTCTAGGATAACGAAGTTGCTGTCGATCACCACATGCAACGAAGACTAGTATGTCGACCCAAAAAAAAGGTTGCCGGTAAATCTGCTTCCTTAGTTCTTTCTTATCATGGAAACGTTAGTAGAGTTGCTAGCGCCATAACACGATTTCCTGATGTATCAGCTCCATGAATTGTATCTTGTATTTCTAATGAGATTAAAGATGAATTGGCTGCATTTGTATTCAACTTACTGATTTCAGTTATACACTTCAACCTCACATTAGGAAGCATACAATCGAAATACAATTGGCCCTGCTAAATTAGACTTGTTTTTTGTTCTCATACATCAAGAATATCGAAAATTGAATAGAGTAATTCCTTCAGGCCCGGGTAAAAAATCTGCTAACGACGTTTCCTTACTTCTTTTGCATGATGTGCTACTTCCTTTCCTATCTATACTCGCAAATTTGAGCAGGTTTGGAGCTGAATGTACAGAATATGAACAAGAAGGTATCTGACGTTGTTAAACAGGTTTTGCAAATCAGTCAAGACTCACTTCCTGCTGGTGAAGGGCTGAAGACGATCATAGTTAAACCACAAGTATAAAACGAAACAAGGAATAAACATACATTTTCGTTAAATATGTATCCCCTAAGAAACACGCATGTATCACATTCACCGATCACGTCTCTCACAGAGGTGAAACCCACTTGTATAGGTTGGTTCTGTGTAAATTGCACATCTGTGATAGAGGTGTTTAACAATGTGATCGACAAATTCGGTACGAAATACTTTAGTTCCAGTAAGTTTTTTGGAATCAGACATCAAACATTTTAGAATTACCAATACGAAAACATGAAAACCCTTTGAAACAATTCTAACCTTTGGACGATGACGGAACTACAACGATATGCATATCGTGGTTGTTTGGCGGAAGATGTAAGCGAAGGGGATAAAGTTTTCCAGTCAGAGGATTGCGTGAACACACAACAATTTCCTCTAATCCGGTTTCTTCCTTCAACTTTTGCTTCAACCCTTCTACCTCACAACCCTTGAATGGGAAGGAAAACTCTTCCGATGAATCCTCAACGTCTCCTTTCTCATTAGCAACACAATAGTAGATCATTCTCCCTGCATCTTTCCTCGGCGAATCATGATCAAATGACTCGCTTGACTGCGTTTAAGAACAAACAATAAGAAGCCAAAAATATAATTAAACTTGATGATCATAGAACTCGTATTTGTTAATTAAAACAAACCTGGTGTTTGGAAGCTCTCGGCGTCCTAAGCTCAATCTTAGATGGAGATGTCGGTTCTGAAGGTGCTGAAGATTTCGAAGGCAATGCATTTTGTTGTGGAGGAGGGGGTTTCGCCACTGGGTGACTTTCTGGAGATTCAACCCGAACCTCTATAACATCTACATCCCACAGAACCCAATCCTGTTTTGCAGTTCTTTGAGGGATATCATGGGTGACAGAGTTTCTCCAAGGCGGTACGCCCCCATTTGCGCGCAAGAACTGGCCATAGGGCGTCCTGAGCCGGACCTGATATCCTTCTTTTACAGGCTCCCATTCAAGGGAAGAATCTAATCTCTTTGGCAGGGTTTGCAGAACTTTCTTGCCTCGCAATCCAAGACGGTATGGCATGCTAGAGGCTGTTAAGTACTTGCCATAACAGCTTTTGAACCGTAAAGTGTTTGCATTTTCGACAAACTCCACCATCCATTTGGCATTCTTTGCCGTGCCTTCGCGATCTTGGAAAACAGTCTCTTGATCCTCGTCTGCTAATAGATACTTTCCGTGGTGGCTCCGGAAGCGTACTGTTCTGGCTTTTTTGAAGAACTCCATATATATGTAGCTCTAGGAAACAATAAGACCGATCAAGTACTGTGATTAAGCACACAAAAACATCAGAGAGATCGATTGAACAAAATGTACAGCGTTAATTGTCAGAAATACGGATTTTCGATTGTATTTTCGTCTTAAATTTTCAATTCGTTTTGTACCCTTGAACTAAAATGGGGAAATGATATGAAGTAAGTTCGCGCCTTGCGTTATGTGTTTGTGAAGGGAAAAGAATTGGAGGCAACGGTTGACAGATGTTGAGGAAATTGAGGAAACTATATATATCTTTTTCTGTTACAAAAAATAAATTCTCTTAGTTGAAAAAGAATTATAGAAAAAGGAGTAACAAACATGTATGATTTTCTCTTGTACAAAATGAGGTGCGTAAAAAGCTTATCAGCAGCTAACGAGGTGGCTAAAAAGCATATTAATAGTTAAGGGGTTATGAACTCTTGATACATATTATTTTGTATAACTAATGTTAGCGTTCTAGTTTCCCAAAAAAAAAAATGTTAGCATTCTTTTTTAAATGTTTAGTTGAAAGCGATTAATCATCAATGTTTGTACCATACTTGACCAATCCCGAAACTACCGAGCACCGGCCAACGCTATACTGTCAAGGACCCAGAAGAGTTCCCCTCCGACCAGGAGGCCAATCACTACTCGACACGTGTCAAGATTAGAAGCCAATCAGAGCGCAGCACGTGTCGACATCAAGAACCAATCATAACATGACACATGTCAATGTGACAAAGCTACAAGTTTTTCTATAAATAGGGGTCATTCCCCCACAATATTGCCGAATGCCATTTTGTGTTAAATCATTCACAAGAACTCACTAAATTGAGAGCTTGATCCTTTGTACTTGTGTAAGCCCTTCACTACTAATAAGAACTCCTCTACTCCGTGGACGTAGCCAATCTGGGTGAACCACGTACATCCTATGTTTGCTTCTCTGTCTCTATTCATTTACGTACTTATCCTCACTAGTGACCGAAGCAACCAAGCGAAGGTCACAAAACCTGACACTTTCTGTTGTACCAAAGTCTTCGCTGATTTTGTGCATCAACATTTGGCGCCGTCTGTGGGAAACGACACTTATTCCTACTCTCTTCAGCTGTGTTAAGCTGGTTTCTATCATTCGTACACTTTCTTTTGATCAGGCATCCCTCTCCAGCATGGGAAGCGAAGGAAGCCACAGCACACAGAATGACACCCCCCTTGCACATAGTGCGAAACAACGAAAGAAGGAAGGAAAACGAGTTCTTCTTCAAGCTAAAGTCGATGAGTTGGAAGCTCAGAACAACAAGATAGCAATGAGGAATGAGGTCCTCCAGGAGCAATATAAGAAGCTCTTCGAGACACTCCACGAAGCTAGGCAAGCTCAGACACGCGAGCTTGTTGCCCCCGTGGAAGTCAACCATCAACTGGGTGCCCTCCAACATGGAGAGTCACATGCATTCGACATAGATATCCCTGATAGGGAACAGATTACCCCTCGACTTGATAATCAACATGAGGCTTCTCTTAACCCAGTTGCTTCGACCCGAACCATGAGAAGTGGAGGGAGACACCTCTTTGCTGAAGGGGCAGAAGGATCGAAAGCCGTCTTTCGCGATTGTCGGGATTTCCTGAAGCAACGTCGAGAGAATTCCATCCATATAAGCTCAAAGATTAATGACCCAAGGATTTCTGAGAGACTCGGTCCCCTGCCACGGCCCAAGCCGGCCACCAATTTGGGGAAGGGGCAACAAGTCCTAGAGAGACATGAGGGTACAGGGGACTCAGAGGTGTTCCGACAGACATACCCTGGAAGCCAGTACAGCGAGTCCAGGGAAAAATCACATGCCCTTGATCAAACCTTCCTAATTCCAATAGGAGATGGAGATTTACGAAAGAAAGCTCCAGTGACACATAACTCCGCTCAGGACCCTCTTGTCCTACAACTTCTTGAGGAAGTAAACAAGTTGAAGGCTGAACGTCAGGCTGAAATACCTGACTGGAACCAACCCAGGCCTGGCCCTCTTACAAGGAGGATCCTCAACACCCCCCTTCAAGCAAAGACAAAGCAAAAGCTTGGCTTGCAACTTTATACTGGAAAAGAGGACCCGATTGAGCACCTTAACCTCTTTGAGTCCACCATGGCATACCGGATGCACACCGACGAAGAGCGATGTCTTCTCTTCCCCTCCACCCTCTCTGGTGGAGCTCTAAATTGGTATTGTCGTCTTACACCTGAGACGGTAGACTCATTTGAGGAATTGCGGAAACTATTTGTTTCCCAACACATTTTCCAAACCGATCGCTTGCACTCTGCAGACGACTTGTACACTATCCGCCAGAAGCCAGACGAGTCATTACGTATGTATGCTGGCCGCTTCAGCCATGAATACTCCCGGTGTGCCGAGGCAGACGACAAGACTGCCCTCAAAGCCTTCACGGCAGGCCTACGTGATTGTTTCTTTAAATACATGATCAATGCCAATACTTGGAAGACTTACTCTGAGGTGATGGCGCAGGCTTATAACCATGCCTCCGCCGAGGCAAAGACATATCAGGAGAAACCCCCTACAACCATCCTTTATCAACAAGTGGGAGGTGGAAGCCAGACTCACCTAAATGAGAAGACCTCGACTTTCCAAACAGCAGTGGCACCTCCCCATGCCTTGCATAATGCTTCACCGAATCAACAGACATATCAATTTCAAGGCAAGAGGAAGGATTTCCATCCTCACCACTCTCCTTCCAGTAAAAAGAGTAAGGGACACTATCCCGATAACCAAGGGTATCGCCACAATAACGCTCGCCCCCAGGCAGTCAATGCAGTGGGTCAAACCCGCGTCAAGATACCCCCTACCCCAAGGTATGAGACATACACGCCCTTGAATGCCACATGCGCGGCCATTTACCCCAGCATAGCTCACCTGGTACCAAAGCCAAAGCCGAGGCACCCAGATTACACGCCCCCGAATAACGCGGGCATGTTTTGTTGCTACCATGAGCATAACGGCCATGATAGCGAGAAATGTATCATCCTCCGTGATCGTATTGAAGCTTTGGCACGAGAAGGAAAAATTGATCAATTCCTTCTTCACCCTCAAAGAGATAACCGTAACCAACGCCAGGTGAATGTCATATATTCCATAAGCGGCGGCACACCCATATCTGAATCTTCCAATAGGGCCATGAAAAACAGTGAACGAATTCTAAGGCCTGGTCACCGAGTGTTTCACGTGGAAGACATCAGGGGAGGGAAGTATCAAAAGCCTAACTGGGATCCGATATGTTTCTACCCTGAGGAAGAAAGAGGCATCATCTACCCTCATAACGACCCATTGATCGTGGAGGCTCATATAGCCAACTTTGATGTTCGACGAATCCTCGTAGACACAAGGGCTTCGGTCAATATCATGTTTGCCGAAGCTTTCAGGGCACTCAGTGTAGCTGAACACTTGCTCGATCGCTCGATTTCTCCTCTGATAAGCTTCTCCGGTGATATCGTGCAACCCTTAGGGAGCATACATTTACCCTTTACTATTGGTACAGGCCCTTACACGGCTACCATTACCACTAACTTCCTAGTGGTTGACTGCCCAACGGCATACAATGTCATCTTTGGGCGCACAGGCATCAATGATCTCAAGGCTATGGTATCCACGCATATGCTGTTGATGAAATTTCCAACCCCCCATGGCAACGGCTACATCAGAGGAGATCAGCTTAGTGCACGATCATGTTACAACACTTCAGTTAAGCAACAACACTTGCCCGGACCCAAGGAAACCCTGTCTGTACATGACCAAGACCAGCCTAGATGAAGCGACCTTGGATCTTCCTGATAGCAACAATCAACCCGATGATCCTCGAGATGACTCTTTCACCCAGCAAGCCCAACCTGCTGAAGAGTTGGAGAAGGTACCTATCTCAAGAGATCATCCAGACCGCATGGTGAATATTGGCACCACATTGTCACCACCCCTTCGGTTAGCATTGATATCTTTTTTAAAAGAGAACACTGAAGTCTTCGCCTGGTCATACGAGGACATGCCAGGCATCTCTCCCGATGTCATATGTCATCGTTTGAGTATTGACCCCAAGATCAAGCCGGTGAGACAGAAGCGAAGATCTTATGACGCTGAACGATACGAGGCAATGAAAGCAGAAGTTGAAAAACTCAAAGGCATAGGCTTTGTCCGCGAAGTCAATTACCCGACATGGGTAGCAAATGTGGTCCTTGTTAGGAAAAATCCGACCAAAGAAAGTCTTTCGCTTCAAAAGGTCTTGTGGAGGATGTGTGTTGACTACACCGACCTAAACAAAGGGTGTCCGAAAGATAGTTTCCCTCTTCCTCTTATTGACAGGCTTATAGACTCTACGGCAGGGTGTGAGCTCTTGAGCTTTATGGACGCTTATTTAGGATACAACCAAATCCTCATGAACCCCTCAGACCAAGAACACACAGCCTTCACTACTGACAGGGGACTATATTGCTATAAAGTCATGCCTTTCGGCCTAAAGAATGCAGGAGCAACTTATCAGAGACTGGTCAATTCAATGTTCGCCGAACAAATTGGGAAGAACATGGAAGTTTACGTTGATGATATGCTAGTCAAAAGCAAACATGCTGACCAACACATCACCAACCTATCTGAAACTTTCACCATTCTAAAGAGGTATCGAATGAGGTTGAACCCCAACAAATGTGCCTTCGGCGTGGGCTCTGGCAAATTCTTAGGCTTCATGATTAGCCAACGAGGCATTGAAGCTAACCCTGAAAAGATCAAAGCAATCCTCGACATGAAAGAGCCAATAACTTCAAAAGACATCCAAAGCCTTACTGGCAAGGTGGCAGCCTTAACCAGATTCATCTCTAAGGCCACAGACAGATGTGCTCTTTTCTTCAAAGCACTCAAGGGAAATAAGAAGTACATTACATGGACGGAGGAATGTGCCAAGGCATTCAGGAACCTCAAAGAGTACATGAGTAAAGCCCCTCTGCTCTCCAAACCAGAAGTTGGTGACACTCTCATCATCTATCTATCGGTTTCGGCTTCAGCAGTCAGTTCTGTTCTTATTCGAATGGACAGTGGTGTCGAACGGCCCGTCTACTACGCTAGCAAGGCCCTACAAGATGCGGAGACACGATACTCCAACATTGAGAAATTAGCTCTAGCATTGGTCATGTCTGCTCGGAAACTTCGCCCTTATTTCCAAGCACACGCCATCATCGTGCTTACCAATCACCCTCTTCGACAGATACTCCAGAGTCCTGACACGTCTGGGCGAATGATCAAATGGGCGATAGCATTGGGTGAGTTTGACATCTCCTACCAACCAAAACCAGCCGAAAAAGGTCAAGCAGTAGCAGATTTCATCGCCGACTTCACATATCCTGTTGACATTGCTTCTACACCTGACGCAGTAGCTTCATTACCATCGGAAGCTCAGAAAGTAGAATCAACGACCTCAGCATGGAGTCTGTATGTTGATGGCTCATCCAACCAACAGGGCTGTGGAGCGGGACTAGTCTTGACTACGCCCGACAAAGTAGCAATGGAGTATGCTCTTCGTTTCAAATTCAAGGCATCAAACAATGAGGTCGAGTATGAAGCCCTTCTAGCAGGATTACGTTTGGCCAAACACCTCGGGGTTAAACAAATTGATATTTTCAGTGACTCCCAATTAGTGGTCAACCAGGTTACCAACAACTTTGATGCTAAGGACAGCTCCATGGCAGCATATCTTGCGCAAACACAACTTTTGCTCAAGCACTTCCACTACCAGATCACCCAAGTTCCTCGAGCGGCAAACAGTCATGCAGACGCCCTGGCTCGCCTCGCCTCAGCTGTGGAAGACAAGATTGGAAGAAAAATTCATGTCGAACTGTTGGCAGCACCAAGCACCATGGCCGCAGAAGTATGCAACTTACAACAGGGGGATAGTTGGATCACCCCGATCTATAATTTCCTTGCTCATGGCACCCTCCCAAATGATAAAGTCCAGGCTAAGCAAATTCGATACAAGTCTACCCGCTACCTGATCATCAATGATCAACTCTATAAGCGAGGTTTTAGCCTGCCATACTTAAGGTGTCTTACGCCTGCCGAGGCGGAAATCATCCTTCGGGAAATACATGAGGGAGTCTGTGGAGATCATGCTGGATCTCGGTCCCTAGCACACAAGACTTTTCGCCAAGGATATTACTGGCCAACACTCCACCAGGATGCCATCAAAGTATCCCGCTCATGTGACAAATGTCAACGATATGCAACTATTCCTCATTCCCCTCCAGAGCCTCTTACTCCTATGATCAGCCCTTGGCCCTTCGCCCAGTGGGGACTTGATTTGATCGGCCCAATGCTGGCAGGGAAGGGCAAAGTCTGTTACGCAGTCGTTGTAGTGGACTACTTCACAAAGTGGGCCGAAGTAGAACCCTTGGCAACCATTACTGAGGCAAAGATAGAAGACTTCGTGTGGAAGAACATCCTTTGTAGATTCGGCATTCCCAATGCGATAGTCACTGACAATGGGCGATAGTTTGACAACAAGAAGTTCAGGTTGTTCTGCTCTAAGTTCAACATCAACTTATGCTTTGCCTCTCCAGCTCATCCCCAGTCTAATGGACAAGTTGAGGCCATCAACAAAATAATCAAGCGCACTTTGAAAACCAGCTTGGACAAAGCTAAAGGCTGTTGGCCAGAATTTGTACCCCAAGTTCTTTGGTCATATCGCACTTCATATCGGACTTCAACAGGAGAAACTCCATTCTCACTTGCCTTTGGCACAGAGGCGGTTGTCCCTGTTGAGCTCGAGCAAGCAACATTCCGAGTCCAGAACTACATTCAAAGTGAAAATGACAAACAACTCACCCTCAACTTGGATTTAGTCGAGGAACACAGAAACCAAGCTCACTTGAGGAATGTCGCCTACAAGCAGCGCATCTCCAACTATTATGACTCTAGGGTCAAGCCTCGTTCTTTCAAAATAGGAGACTGGGTCTTAAAGAAAAGATTACTCTGCGACAGAGTCCCGAGTGAAGGCACACTTAGTCCAAACTGGGATGGACCGTATGAAGTCATTGGCATCAGTCGCCCTGGCTCTTACACACTTAGAAGCTCCGATGGCAAGACCCTTGGCCATCCATGGAACGCTGATCACTTGAAGTACTACTACAAATAGACTCACGATGTACAAGTGTTGAGCTATAGCCGTTCGGCATCCTATGTAATGAAGGCCATTTGGCAATGAATTCAATAAAGAGGTAATTTAGCCAACTCAGCCCTCACTCTTTTACATTCCTAGCAAGGGAACACTCAAGTGTTGAAACCTCAAAGCAGATATATCCAACACGAAACAAAATCTAAGTATGTGTCGACAAGACTATACAAAGAAAGGAACAACCAAACAATGGCTTATATCCAAACAATAGATCTATTCATACATAGCCAAACATGCATTAATAATAGTGCAAACACTCATAAACACCTAAAATCCAAAACTCTCAAGCTTATAACATGGGCACATGTTATACACACATCAGACTACTACATCCAGAATACATGCAGATAGTAAAGACACTGCTATTCATTCTCATCTGAAGCCGAACCCCTGGCAGTATCACTCCGCATCCTACCATCATCCTCTGCATCCCCAAGATCCTCTTCACCATGCTGAGTCTGTGCATCAGCATTACCTTCATTATCAGACTCATCTTCGCTGCTAGGATCAACAGCAAGGACAAATGTCTCGCCCTTTCGATGATGCTCATCTATATCTTCGTGGTATTTTCGAAGAATGCTCCCATCATCATAACGATCAAGGACGGCCATCCATTTCCTTTTTTCAAAGCGAGCTTCTTGAGCACAGTAGGGTTTAATAGCAAGATGAAAGGTCGAAGAACTTAAGTATTCTTGCACAGCAGCCTCCCTTTCAGTTGGAATGCTCTTCTCCAGTTCAGAAATCTCAACTAAGGCACCATCCAATTCTCCCCTAACCTTGGATACCTCCAAGGTAGCCACCTCAAACTGTTTTTTAGTTGCCTCAAACAATTTCTTAAGCCTTAGGTTCTCACCATTTCGCCTTTTCAAGCTCTCCATGGTTTCGTCCTTCAGTTGGAGAGCCTGAGTCAAAAGTCCCTTATTCCTTCGGGCCTCGTCCACAAGCTGCTTATTCTCCTTCAGTTTTGCCTTGTACCGCTCAACCTCTTGCAGTCTGTCGTGATACTCGGCCATGACCTGCATGGCAAGATGATCATCACTACCTAAATAATGATAATAAAGAGGAAAAAGTAAGGAAATGACAAAGTAACACTCACATATGAAGACAGCTTCAACATCCGGTCGCAATCTGATTCATCCTTAGCTAAGGGCTCTCCGAGCTCATCGAAGGCGAATCGACGCCCTGCCAAGCAATTGTTGATATCCCCAAAATCCTTTGGCCGCGTGGCAACCCTAAAGTCCTTCCACGGGACACTGCCAGCTCTTTCCTTGCCTTTCCCCTCATGGCGGGAACCAGGATCACTTTCCTGGACAGTGTGCTCCATAGTAAGAGGAGGAGGCAACAGTCGGCTCCCTTCTCCTGCAACTACGGCAGCAGCATTTTCAACGGCCTCGACTCCAGTCTTCCTAAAGGCAGGCCCCTTAAGGACCCCATCTTGGGACTTAGGTCTAACGGATGGTTCCCCTCGGAACTTATGAATTTTCTTATGCGGTAGGATGTCTTCCGAAGGAACTAACACTGGTGCTTTCCTTTTATGGGTGCTAGTCCCTGTTTTCTTGCTTACCTTCTCCACTGCATAAGGAAAATCAAAATAAGAAATACAACTTTCCAAATAAAGTAAGGAAAAGAGCAAAGTTTACATGAAGGATACAACTTACTCGATCGTCCCTGGCTCTCGGAAACTAAGGGTTGGAAACCGTACCGACGAAATAAGGGTCGTAGCTTGCTTAAGTGTCTATCCTCTTTGGGCACCCTCAACACCTTTTCTATGTCAGATAGCTCCTGCCCAAACAGTTTGATGGTGCCCCGCGTCACTACATGAAGCAAAGTGTTAGAAGCAAGAAAAGACCACAACAAATAGCAAATAGTACGAACGGTTGATACATTACAACCTACAGTCTGGAAGTGAGTAAGCACACGTCGCTCAGGCGTGACACCCTTATCATACTCCCAATCATTATACAGAAAGCACCAACGGTTTTTCCATGTGTAGTATGCCTTTTTCTTACCATACACAATACGCTCTCTCTCACTCCGACATGCACACTCGGCATAACCAGTGCATGATTTTGCTGGGCGCATCTTGTAACAGTAACGCCACTGATGGAAGGAAGGCTCACACAACCCACACTCCATCCAAATGATATAAAATCCAATCAAAGTATCCCAGAAACCAGGATTGAGTTGCCCAGGTGCATATCCGATCAAAGATAACATCTTTTGCAACCACGGATGTAAAGGTAGTCTCACCCCTAAAGTCAGTAATATCTGGGTGTAGAACATAACATGACCCTGGGGAGGCTCAGAAGGCCATTCTTCATCATGTACCAAACGTATCCCTACACTACGAGGGATATTACATGACTGCCTTAGCGCCTCAACCTGCTTCTCATTATTTAACAAGTTATTCTTTAGATGGTCTGCTGTGAACTCAGAGCGAACTATGGGTATGGCATCAAAAACAACCCCCTCACCCAACGCCATGGAGGAAGAACTAGTAATAGCTAAAGTTCGACGGTTGGGAAGATCATCTAATGTTTCTCTAGTACAGGACTCTAACAAAGACCCTGAAGACTCCGACATTGCAGACTCAGACTTAGAGCTAAAGCTAGAAGAGCCCTCATCACTAGAACTTCCAGGCTCTGACATCTACAATAAGAAGAAACAAATTCTATCACTACATGCATGATCAAAACATAAGGAAGTTCCTATATTACCCACATGAAGATGGTGCAAAGCGATGCCGGAACCCTTCTCAATCAGAAAGCAATCCGTCTTCCACAGTCACTACAAAACAAGCAAATGAAGACCGTGTCAAGCGCCAAAAAAAAAAAAAAAAAAAAAAAAACAGCTTCATCCAAAAAGCTTCACCTCCAAAACTTCACCCGAAAAGCTTCACCTCCAAAACTTCACCCAAAAAGCTTCATCCAAAAAGTTTCACCCAAAAAGCTTCACCTAAAAAAGCTTCACCCAAAAAAACTTCACCTCCAAAAAGCTTCACCCAAACAGCTTCACCTAAAAAAGCTTCACCCACAAAGCTTCACCTAAAAAGCTTCACCCACAAAGCTTCACCCAAAAAACTTCACCCGAAAAGCTTCACTTAAAAAAGCTTCACCTACAAAGCTTAACCTAAAAAAGCTTCACCTAGAAAGCTTCACCTACATCGCTTCACCCAGAAAGCTTCATCTACAAAGCTTCACCATCAAAGCTTCACCTCCAAAGCTTCACCTACAAAGCTTCAACACAAAACCTTGCTCCAAATAAACAAATTTTGTTCACAAAACCCAAGATGCCCTCTTCCGCCTCCTTTCATCTATCAAATTTCTGCAACCTCTGCTCTTCTCCAATGGAGCTGAATTTTGGACACCCTATAGTTTTTGAGCATATGAACAACTTTCAAGAAGGAACCATTTCTGTTTGAGCGACGGAAATTAAGGTGTTGAAGCTCCAAACATGACAGTCGGATTCTTGCAGATTTCGAAGCTGCTGTGATGTGTCGAAGATCTGGAAATATTTAACCATTAGTTCATTCTGAATTTGTGATATGTTATGAAAGAGACGATGAGGAACAACTTCAATGAAGAAAGCATGCTGATCTGAACAATAGAAAATGGAGTTTCGAAGCTCACAACAAATCTGACGGGTTGACAGAAAAATAATAACCAGTCATTCATCATACCTGAATTTCTTGAGTTATACAGCTCCGAGGGATCTCAAATTTGGATATGTTGTAGTTCACAAGCTGAGGAACAACTTCAATGAAGAAAGCATGCTGATCTGAGCAAGAGAAAATAGAGTTTCAAAGCTCACAACAAATCTGACGGGTTGACAGAAAAATAATAACCAGTCATTCATCATACCTGAATTTCTTGAGTTATACAGCTCCGAGGGATCTCAAATTTGGATATGTTATAGTTCACAAGCTGAGGAACAACTTCAATGAAGAAAGCATGCTGATCTGAGCAAGAGAAAATAGAGTTTCAAAGCTCACAACAAATCTGACGGGTTGACAGAAAAATAATAACCAGTCATTCATCATACCTGCATTTCTTGAGTTATACAGCTCCGAGGGATCTCAATTTTGGATATGTTGTAGTTCACAAGTTAAGGAACAACTTCGATGAAGAAAGTATGTTGATCTGAGCAAGAGAAAATGGAGTTTTTGAAGCTCACAACAAGTCTGACGCGTTGATATACAAATGACGAACAATCACTCATCATACCTGAATTTCTGGAGTTGTACTGCTCCGATGGATCTCCAATTCGGATATGTTGTAGTTCACGAGCTAAGGAACAACTTTCATGAAGATGGTTTTGCGATTTGAGCCACAGAAAATGGTGTTATATTGAAGAGCTACCACTCCCTCTACGTAGACACCCTCCTTGGTTTACCTAGCTCCAACACCCACATTTCCTTCAACAAGACTGCAGCAAATCCGATTGTGAGGAAAGATGGCAATCTTTCCAGCCAAAAAGGAAAGGCAAAGCAAAAGAAAATTAAACACATTGATGGCATATTATGAAAGAAGAAAAGGAAAAGTAGTACATGATGATGAAGTGTGGGAACAACATCATGACAAATGATGATGAGTCATGCTTTCCCCCCTCCTTGGATTCGGCTGAAAACATCCCCCTATTTGGATTCAGCTGAAAACATCCCACTCAGTCGACAAAGAAAAAAAAAAAAAAAAAAAAGGGCCTAGGCCTCCACTTCTTTGGGCCTAACACATCTTCATAACAAAAAAAACAATATATGAAGAACGAGCCCTGGGTTACCACTTCGAAAAGAAACAAGTGAAGTTTTCCTACTCATGACATTGACTACTAGCTAGACACCTCATTCGGCAACTCTCTTCGCCTGAAGACTTGGGGGACTCCCACCATATGCTACTGCACCTTGACACTCGGCAGTCTCACAACCACTCAGTGACTTGGATTTTTCAAGTCTCCAACCGAGAAGTTTTCCTCACTCGGGAAATTAAGGGAACACTACCTCAAACTACATGCTTCACTCACAAAGCTTCAACAATACAGGTTTCAACAAAAGCAAAAAATTCAAAGAACTTTATGAAGAAGGCTTTGGTGTATTTAACACAATATGTTGAAATGAAGCAAAGCTTATTTATTAATATTTTCGATAAGCCACAAATATGTACATATACATGAGTCAAAATAAACAAACAAAAGGAAGCCTTCACAAAGGTTGCTTAGGGGAAGTCTCAGCAGTCGGTAGAGCCCCAGAAAGAGAAAGCACCGGAGGGTGGTTATCCGGAGCCTCAGTACTTGACAAAACCCCAGAAGGAGGAGGCATTGGAGGTTCATCATTTGAAGCTTCATTACCAGGTACAGCCCCAGAGGACGAAGGCAATAAATGCCTTTGGAACAAACCCACAAACCGCTGATGATCAAGTAAAACCTTACCATCAGATTCCTTCATCTGGTCAAGCTTCCTCTTCATGTTTGTAGCATAGTCATGGGCGAGCCGGTGCAACTGCTTATTCTCATGCTTGAGCCCTCTAATCTCCTGTTTGAGACTCATCACTTCAGCAGCCAATGATTCAACTTGGCGGGTTCTAGCAAATAGGCGTTGGGCCATATTAGACACAGAACCTGCACACTGAACACTAAGAGCCAGAGAGTCCTTAACAGCCAACTCATCAGACCGTTTGGAAAGTAGTCTGTTATCTTTGGGAGTGAGAAGGTTCCTGGCCACCACTGCAGCGGTCATATCATTCTTCATCACAGAATCCCCAACGGTAAGAGGACCAGTAGGGGATATGAAGGATGGGCGCCATATGTTGTCTGGAGAAGGCGTGGCTATCTCTTCTCCAAGGTTCAAGTCAAAACGACGGTCGGAGGGTCCAGACATTTTCAAATGTGTTGAAGAAGGAAGAGGTCAGACAAATCAAGATCTTAGAAGTGCAAGAAATGAGCTTCTACTGGTAGAGATTCAAGTGTGCTGTGGAACTTAATGCCAGCCTCTATAAAAATCTGCACTCGACGGAGCTTCAGAAATCGAAGAGGCGTTTGCTTTCTCAAAAGCTGGGCTGCTCAGAGACCACGAGGGCCGATCTCAGAAATCGAAGAAGCACCTGCTTTTTCAGCCTCGTCAGCACCTGTCACATGCACACTCAGCTTTGCGGAAATTACGGGCAATCTGTCGAAGATTTCTGGTGAAGTAGAAAGCACGTGAATCTTACTGTTCAATCACCGCTCTCCATATGCACCATCAACTCCTCGGGTACCACATATAACTTTGTCAAAGATCTCTGACAAAGTTTAGGCACGAGAATTTCGAAGTTCCAGCTACCCTACTATTACCCATAAGGGTAAAGGAACAGCACCACTGCTTGACAACTGGAAAGTCCCTATGTGTGTCGACCTCCGTGTTTTGCGGCAAGACAGGTTGGCAAGAACGTCCAACCTTTACTCACATTCGAGAAAAGACTCCCAACATAATTACTTTCTCAAAAACCGGAGTAGCATCGCTTTCCGAATCTCGAGAGTCAGATCCTCGACGGGATTGCTTGTTCGAAAACCGAAGAGGCACAACTCTCAGAACTTCGAGAGCCAGATTTCCTTAGATAAAGCTTGTCTGTAATCTTCACACGTAACATCAGCTTTCCAGATACCACATACCACTTTTTCAAAGTGCTCTGACAAAATTAAAACACGTGAAGCTGGCAGCTCCCACTACATTGTTGTGACCAAGAAGGGTAAAGGAATAGCATTACTACTTGTTATTGGGAAATCCCTATATACATTGACCTCCCTCCTCAACGGACAGAAAAACCTGCAAAAATGCTCAACCCTTTCTCGCATTCGAAAAGGCACCCTCAACATAACCTCTCGAAATACTCAGCTTTATTTCCCCCCGATAATACCTCAGCAAATAAGCCACACCAAGAACAAGAGTATCTCATATCATCAGGGTCGAAAGCAAGAGTATCCCATATCATGCTTTCTCCCTGTCTTTGTCTTTGTCCTTGTCCACACCTGCAGGACAAGGAGAAAGAGAGCAGTCAGTCGGAACCTGAAATCAAACCTCCAATTTGGAACTGACTGCCTGGAGCCTTTGCCTGGTTGCTTACTTAGCATTGCTCTCGAGTACTCATCCTCAACTGCTGTCAAGGTCACGAATTCCACCGGCAAATACCTCATGACAGTTGATCAGATATTGGCTCTTTACACTGAAGCTGCCAAGCGTGGATGAGTCACTATGAAGGAATGTTCTGAAGGACCATTTAAATGCAAAGGTTGCACACCACTTCTGCCATGCAAAAGATTGAAGCAGAAGGTTCAACGGTGAGCTGAAACAGATCACTACAGCACGACACCTTTCCATACCACATTCATTATTCCGTCAACAGCAAAAGTATCCCATATCATCAAGGTCGAACGTACTCTAGATTGGATGGACTTGTTTTGACCCTCAAATTTTTGAGTCGGCCTTATACTCTGAAGGGCACCAGAAAACCCTCCAGCACAGTTCAAGAATAAGCCTGTGGAAAGTTACTTCTTCAAAAGCAAAAGTATCTCATATCATCTCTTATCCATTTGCTTCTCCTTATCCTGGCAGTTGAATGAGAGACAAGGAGAAGGAGAACAATCAACCGGAAGCCGAAGTCAAACCTCTGATCCTGGGTTGCTTACTTGGAAGTTTGACTGCTTACCTTGTCTGTCACCTCTTTCGGCAGATCTCCTAGCTCGGCGACTTGGGGGACTCCTACTATAGGGTTTGTATCACACTTGACTAAGCCCGAAACTACAACTAAGCTTCAAGTGAAATTGATACATTACCTTGTGCGTCAACATCAGCTAAATACACCATTCCCGGATGGAGGAAAGGTACTTCCAGAGAAGGGCAGATGAAGATCAGACCACACTTCGGTACTTAGAAGTTTCGTGATTACTCAAGGGATTGGATCTTGCAAGTCCCCAACCGAGGAGTTTCCCTCACTCGGGAACTTAGGGGAGCACTGTTTGTACCATACTTGACCAATCCCGAAACTACCGAGCACCGGCCAACGCTATACTGTCAAGGACCCAGAAGAGTTCCCCTCCGACTAGGAGGCCAATCACTACTCGACACGTGTCAAGATTAGAAGCCAATCAAAGCGCAGCACGTGTCGACATCAAGAACCAATCATAACATGACACATGTCAATGTGACAAAGCTACAAGTTTTTCTATAAATAGGGGTCATTCCCCCACAATATTGCCGAATGCCATTTTGTGTTAAATCATTCACAAGAACTCACTAAATTGAGAGCTTGATCCTTTGTACTTGTGTAAGCCCTTCACTACTAATAAGAACTCCTCTACTCCGTGGACGTAGCCAATCTGGGTGAACCACGTACATCCTGTGTTTGCTTCTCTGTCTCTATTCATTTACGTACTTATCCTCACTAGTGACCGAAGCAACCAAGCGAAGGTCACAAAACCTGACACTTTCTGTTGTACCAAAGTCTTCGCTGATTTTGTGCATCAACAATCAATATTAATGAGATTTTTTTTATCTTAAAAAGAAATGTAATATTGAAGAAACTACAGTCAATTTCCTTAATCGCTAATCAATTTTTGGAAATTTGTTTCAGCCAAACACAAAAACTTAGCTGAAATCCAAAATCCAAAATCCAATTGGAGGATTTTAGCTTCATTTAATAGAAACGGTAATACATAAGGCAAAATCCAATTGATTGGTGATAGTGCGTGTGTAAAATTTTTGTTTTTTGTTTTTTGTCAAGAAAATTCCAAAATCCTCCGATTTCGTTCTAGATCGAATGGGCACTTCGCACTTATTGATTCCAAAATCGCACCTAAGAGACTGAATCCACAAATCAGAGGAAAACAGTGGTAATAGCCAACCCACAAGCAACAGAGCCAACCCACAAGCAACATCCGAGCTGAAACTCTACACACTTACCGAGAAATACGCGTCAACTCGCGTTTAAGATGAGTAGTTGCAGACATGGGTTGATGTTGGACCGAGGGAGAGGAGAGGACTTTAACGAGTGAGGATGGAGAAACTAAGCCAAGTGGGAAGGGTGGACATTGGAGTGATGCTTGATGAGAATCATGGTGCATGGGCCGGAAAGAAACGAACTTCAGAGTTAAGGATTTTGAAATCTAAGGCAAAAGCGAGTGGAGGAAGGGGAGATCTGAGACGGAGATCAGGGAAAACGCTGAGACAAAAGCTCAGAAAGGAACCTTATAACACAAAAGCTCACAAGTAAAGGGAACGACGAGGGGATGGGGAGGGAAAAAGGTGGGTTGACAACTTGCCACCGACCCCAAGCCAAAGGCAGGGCCGACGGCTTGGGAATAGTTCTGTGTATTTTGCTCTAGGGTTAGGCGAGAGAGAGAGAGAGAGAAGTCTTCTATGTGTTGCGTGTGTGTAAATATATAACTTAGTCTATTTTGTAGATAGAAGATCATCTGATCATTCATACAAATCATACAAGTACAACCCTAATTTTCTTGCATACATATCATATTTCCTAATTAATAACCCCAAACTCCAACGTCATGTTATGTATTTTTTTTATCCGAATCCGATATATGATCTTTGGGTGAAGAAAGATCAACGCCGGCTGGAGAGTCTGGCTGTGTTTGTGAAGATTCCGACCGCGAAACAGACGGTGGATCCGGTTCTGTTGGATCTTGTGTTGCAGTAGTACTATAACAACTAGCACTATCATTAACATTATCAACGTTCCTTTGTTCTTGTTCTTGTTGTTCACGAATCTCCACAACTTCCACATCCCACAGAACCCAATCTCTCATCACACCTCTACACGGATTGTCGTGCGTGATCGTGTCTTTCCAAGGCGGCACGTTACACCCGCTTGCACGCAAGAATTGCCCGTTCGCCGTCTTCATCTTCCACTTGAACCCGTCTCTTACCGGCTCCCATTCCACTATCGGATCCAACGTCTTTGGCGTGGTTTGCAGGACCTTGTTGCATTTGATCCCTAGAATGAACGGCGTGCTTAACGCCGTTAAGTATTTCCCGAAACAGCTCTTCAATCGCAATGCATTTGGATTATCGCTAATTAACTCCACCGTCCACCGCGCGTTCTGCAACGTTCCCTCGCGGTTCTGCCACACCGACACTTGATCGTCATCGGCTAATAGGTATTTGTTTTGGTGGCTTCGAAATCGTACCACCTTGGCTTTTTTGAGAAAATCCATACAGTTATTGCATGCACTGATCTGAATCATTAACCACAACGTATTAATTATATAGATAATTAGGGTTATGCATGCATGCATGCATGCATGCATGATTGAGCAAAAATACGTCGGGTATATAAATTTGAATTAATTTATACCTCAAATAAAATCGGCTGCAAATTTACGCATTGCCGTCGGTGGCGGTGCTCAATGGAAGAATCAGAAAATAAGACGGAATAGGAAGAGAAGGAATTAGAGGCAAAATATGGCCAAAAGTTTGAGGCAGCACTTGAGGAACTGAAAGGGAGAGGCATACAATACAAGTAAAGGGATGGTTATGATCGAATTATGAAATTAATGAAAATTTATATAAAGCCAGTACGTGTAAAAGTAAAAACACACATCAATTTGTGGTAAATTATGTAGATTTGAGCTTAGTTAAATTGCATAATTTGAATGAATTTAGCGTTGAAGTACCTGTATAAAAAAATGCGTGGTTAGTATTTTTTTTATTACAAACAATTACTTTTTTTAGAATCAATTAATTATGAATTATTTGGAAATACTTTTAAAATGATTAAAAACGTTTTTGGTGAAATTGATTTTAGCTTTCAAAAGCATCAATTAGAAGGAACCAGCATTAGATTTGTGCTATATGCTTTTTTTTTCAGGAAGCACATCAAATGCTTTTTCAAGATTCACTTAAATTTTTACTAAAAATTGGTTTCAAAAACATTTTCATTCATTTTAAAGCAATTTCAAACAAGGCATTAATTAATCAAGAGCCAAAAAAAAAGGGGGGGGGGGGAGAAAAAATGATTAGTTGATATAATAGAAGATAGATGCGGGGTAATTCTCTTGGCTTATATTGGTTCCGTCCACACAATTTCTACTTCCTAAACAATTTTATAGTACGTTTTTTTATCGTTGCAGTTGTCTACGGGAAACATACTGCGTGGATGTTATGGAGTTTATACAACTTGGCCGCCAAATCTTTCACTTTCCACCTCTCGAACGCACTCAACTTCACATGATGATCAAACCCTATTCAAATTTTACTTAAGCTATAATATATCCTTAATTAATTAGGTTGATTATACTCCTTCAAGCAGTTGGACGGATATGTATACTTATATATATATATATATATATATATATATATATATATATATATATATATATATTATGGATTGAATAAAAGGAAAACTAATGAAAATGACTTGAAAACTTTGAGTTTTAAAGATAAGAACAAAATAAAGGGTAAAGTGAATAGTACCATGATTAACTTTTTAGTGTAAAAATGTGGTTTTTCGTTAAAGTGAACAGTACCGAGATCTTTTCGTTAAAGTTCCCTTGAATAAAAGGTGGAACATATATATTTATAGAAAAATCGTCAAATAAAGAGTCGAAACGAGTTAGAATTGTAGAAGATGCTTTTTTATTTTTTTAACAAGTGATATTATCTACACTAAGAAGAAGAGGGTAGGCTTAGCCTCGCAATGAGTTTAGTTCTCTGTAAATGGATCATTTTGAGACATTTTCAATAAATAAATGGTTCATTAATATTCAATTTCAATTATCATGATCATACATACAATTTGATTTATAATGTACTTATCTCATATCTTTTCAAATGTGAGACAAAAGAAATGCAGTCCTACTCTCCTAAGGTCTCCATTTTGAGGATCTGTGAGGACCAAATGGATATTAGTCACGAGATTATATTAGTTTAGATCTAAAGACTTAAATATTTGACAAATTAATAAAGCAAAACCAGCTTAAAATGAAGGAGACCATCGTGATTGTGGGACCAAAGAGAAAGAAAACATGTCTTTTAATGGTTATGAATTTTAAGCCTTTGGATCCAAATTACTATAATCTTGTAGTTAATATGAATTTAGTCCTCACATATCCTCATTTTGAGGACTTTAAAATATCAGGACTCAAATAATGAAGGGAAACTAGAATTTCAGAGTTCTAATTATTGTCAAACTTATACAATCGATTTTTTTCACTCTTTACCGAAGAAAAATTAAAAGAAATAATCAAGGTAATTAACTCTTTGCCAAAGGCAAGGTAAAATATAGGACAAACTGTTTTGAGTCCACAAAAAATTAACCACACCCTACTTTATACCATGCATGGACTGCTTTTTTGTTGTAATTTGTGGATGGTGTTTCTCCTTAGTTCTTTTTTCTTTATTTTGGCACATACTTGATCTCATCCAAGACAACTAGCTAGCTTTAGTTACAATGGTTAGCTCACGTCTATCACAACAAAGTGAAAAGGGGTATACTGGTGATTTTCCAGGTATAAATATATACAGTAGAAAATTACCAAACAACCTAAGCTAACCGTGCAACTGTGTATAAATAGGACTCCCGAGATACTTAAAAATCAGTTCAACAAGATCTACTTTTGAATAGAGAAACGTTCAAATTTTACTTGGTCTTCTAATCCACCTCACTCTCGTTAATCGCAATCGATCAAATCTGGTTTTTGACGATCAAAACCAAGCCATATCGCATATTTTTATTCATTTCCATCAATTTTCCAGCCTTATAATTCCAATCACTTTTATCTTTGCATCTATATTTCTCTTCCTCTCCCTCTCTCCAATCAAGTTATTAAACCCTAAATGATGATCACCAAAAAGGTTGATGAATGTACATTCTACCCTACAATGACGATAAAAGGAGGCACAAGCCAAGCCTGTGCTGCGTGCAAATACCAAAGACGAAAGTGTGCTAAGGACTGCGCTCTTGCTCCACACTTTCCGCCCGATCAACCGAAGCTGTTTCAAAACGCCCACCGATTGTACGGCGTTGCGAACATAATGAAGATTCTAAAGCAAGTTCATCCTGAGAAAAGGGAGGAGGCTATGAGATCGATCATATATGAATCCAATATGTGTGCCAAATTTCCAGTCACCGGATGTATGGGCATCATAAACCAATTGACTTTCCAGTTACAGCAAGCCCAAGAAGAGCTTCGATATGTGAGAACGCATCTTGCAATTTGCAAGGATCAATGTCAATATCGAATGCCTTCTTCCCCGCAGCACTACTCGTGTCCTTCATCGCAGTTGCAGCTAGGTATACCTACGAACCCCGATGTGGCGGCTCTGACACTTTATCAACAACATCAATATCCGTATCAATATGCTTCTGGTGGCAGTGGTGGAACGCCCTGGGTGGCTAATGAGTATCTTGCAAATGGACTTAATGGGGTTTATATTGACGAAAATGATAATATGGTAAAACCTCTTAGGTTTCAACATCCCTATTATGACGATAACAATGTCGAACAACTTATGGCTATTCAGTCCAATTTGGTTCCTTCACAAGCCTTTCCTATTCACCAAGAAATGGATGTTCCCCATGATTATGATGACATTCCATTTGATACAATTGCTGATGATCGACAATCGTATATCGAATCTAAAGAAGCCTGTGAGTCTAGGTGTGTACAATGTTTAACTAATTGTCTTCTATAATTTGAGATTTATGTTACTATATGTTGTCTAATTGCTAACCTCCACTTAGCCTAGCTGGCTAGATCAGTGTTCCCTTTCTGCAGTACCGTAGTTTAGATGATTTTATGCTACAATTTTGCTTACAAATTAAATTTAATTATATGCAGTGCTGAATCATCGTTCAAGGGCACGCAATCGATCGAACATGTCTCACAGAATGATCTCAAGAGTGCGGCAGCATGCTTCAGTCTAACAAGTGTGAAGTAGCTATAGCTAGAAAACAACTGAAGTAATTCAAGTAATTTCAGAACGAGTTCTTAATTTTTCTATTTGTTTTTAAATTTGGTGTTCAAAGCTCAACAATTTTGTTTAATTGTTTCCACGTACGCATTCATTGAATAAGAGATGTAGGCTAGCTCTTAATCAATCATTTTTGCAGAGGATTGATATGAACTTAAATTTTTCACTGCCTTCTATATTTCTACTCCCAAGTTCTATCAGACATTTCACAATTTTATTAGTGTTAACTAATAAAGTTATTATTTCTTTTGTTAAATATTAGTGTGATAGGCAACAATATCTCTTAGCCATTTTGATTGATGCGATCATGAAAAATATTAAAACACACATAACATTGTTTAACAAAATCAAAGTGATGATGGTTTCTCTTCTCTCGTCTGAAAGGTCAGTTGCATAAGAAGATCATCACATGCGCAGTTTGCATAGAGGAATATTTGAGATGATTGATTAAACATGAAGTAAAACTTTTCCTTCTAATCCTCTCATTTTGGAGAGATTGGAATGAATAAGTTTTCTTCTAGAGTAATTGATCTCCTATCTTCAAGTTGACCGTAATTTTTTTATTTCTTCCTTAATTAAACATGCATTGAAAATAGTAACTTATTAGTTTCAATCCAATATTTTATACGCCAAAAAATGTGCATTCTATGTAGAACTACGGTGGTAGTTAGCTAGCTTGCATTTTTAGTGAAATATCGTATTATATGTATGATAACCTCATGAGCACTTCACAGCAGATACCCTGCTCCACTATTCATGGAGCGGGAGAGTTATTGATATGTAATATTTCGTCTATATTACTGATAATATGTAGATTTGTGTTGATATGGGATGTCAATACGTATAATTAATACGTTGTTGATATTTACAGATATGGATATGTTAATATTCCGCACGACTTTTCACCAATATGTCAATTCGTTGTCAATATGTCAACATGTCAACAATGTGGCTATTGATATTTCATCAATGCGGGATATGTCATCGTTGTTTGAATCATGAGATTAAGATGAGATTAAGTGGTAAAGTGTGATCAAACAACTTACTAATTGATTAGCGCTTGAGCACACTTCACGGTTTCATCTTATGATCTGAATCGTTAATTTTTTGATGATCAAATAAGGAGTTTACGCGAATTAAAGCTAGAAACTAATTGTGGTAGTAGATTTTTGCCGTCTTTAGTTTTGACAAAATTGTACCTACAAAACAATTAAACACCTTTGATCAACCGATGCCAAGAAACAAGAACAACATACACTGACTAATTAACCAAAACAAGGGGTACCCTTTATTTGTAGGACTAAATTTGAAGCAAAGATGAAAGCTTTGGTCTGGATAAAAATGGTAAAAAGTAATAAAATCAGGAGACTTTGTATGATTGGAGAGGGAGAAAGATGAAGACTTTCTATAATAAAAGGAAAAGGACTTGCTTGGTACTGTAGGTTTCAGAAAACAGACCCATCCCCGGCATCACGGTTGAGGATCCTATAAATATAGGGTGTGCCTTTTGTTTAGGGGGCAAAGAATAAAATCCCACAGGCACCCACCAACAACCCCACAATTCTAAAATGGCCACTGATGAGAACTCTTTCAGTGAGTGGATTAGATTTATGATCACAGCAACCCCAACTCCACAACTCTAAAAATTCCTTTCTATTTGATCTCAATCGGACCAAACTAAACCTAACGACTATCCGAATTTCAACAGTGACAGCAAAAAACTAGTACCGGGCGACTCTGGTGGGAGTACAGCGTTCTCAGATTTGAATATCAGTTGAGGGACAGCGGGTGCTGGTGCCAAAATAGTAGAGAGGTAACGCAGCAGCATCTGTATAATTTGGGTGAAGTTGGGCCGGTCATTGGGATCCTCTTTCCAACATGAAGTTACAATCAACACCAAATCCTCAGGGAAGCTTTCAGCACTTGGCCTCACATTCTGAAACAATTCGTATAACCTCATATTACGAAGCTTAAAAGGTACCAAGTTGTGAATAAGACCATTGTGGTATTTTGTTACCTTAAAAGCAGCGGCATACGCTGCTTGTAAATGCGACATGCCTTTGAAAGGCAGCTTGTTATGGATGAGTTCCCACAATACAATTGCAAAGCTGTAAGCGTCCACCTTATGATTGTAATGCTTCTTTTCTCCATGCCGTAATGTAACTGTGCTGTAAAGCTGTCACCAAATACAAAGGTGGAAAATTAATTTGCTGATATCAAACACTCACAAGATATATGAGAAACAAATTTTCAACCTTTGAATGACCAAGTTAAGTACCGTACCTCAGGAGCCATCCACCGGTATGTCCCAGTTTCAGCGGTCATCATCTCTGTCAATGACTCTTCTCTTGCTAAGCCAAAGTCTGCAAGTTTGACTGTTTTTTGGTCGGCAGTCAAGATCAAATTCTTTGGGAAAAGGACACGATAAAAGTGTAAGATTGTGGAACAAACCCTGTTTCCGGAAATAAGCTTCGCCCTAACAATAGTTCCATCCCCAAGCCAAAGAAATGACAGTTACGTGAACTAAATCAATTCGTTTTGTGATCCCGAAGTTAATTCTGCTACGGCAGCCTTCAATCATGCTGAATACTAAACTATCAGCTTCCCCTAATGCTAAATAACAATCCTTCGGATTTCCATATTTGAGACATGCCCACAGATAGACTTCACTTTAATCCTTCTCCGTTCTTCTATGTAGGCGTTCCCCCCTTGACTCTCCTAACGTCGAGCTAAGTGACTTCGTTCAAAGGTCAACCTTTATGTTAAACAATGAACTAAACCACATACCAGATTTCAGGTCACAGTGAATGATGCCGTGGGAATGTAAGCACTCCATAGCACAAGCAATATCAAGCGCAAACCCAACTGCCACGCACGAGTCCAAGCACCTTGGCCGCATACTGAACAAGTATTTGTGCAAAGTTCGCCTAGAAGAAGCTCAGTCACTATGACCATGGCAATCTGCTCTGGGGTTTCTCCTCTATGAACAATTTTTACAGCAACATTTTGGTTCTTATATCTAGAACAAACAAAACACAACAAACAAATAGATTTAAGAACACAACAGAACAGAACATCATCGTTGTAACTCGACACGAAAAACAAATATTCGGCATCATAAACACCAGAATTGCACGACACCAAAGCAATTTTTGATCTTTGATTGGTTCTGCTAAAACCCAACTCAATTTTGCATTTATATTTAACAAGATCTAAGAGATAATAATAAATTGGTAAACTTGAGAGACCAGAAATTCAGAATCTAATACAAAACAAACATAGAGGTTGTACTGAGGTTTGACTTACTTTCCTTCGTACACTTTGGCATGCGCGCCTTCCCCAATCCTCGGACCAACAAAAAGATGTTTGGGATCGATCAGCCACTTGGCATCCAAATTGAAATCCGCAACTGAATAAACCTCATTACCAGATCCCATAATTTTCTCTCTCTAAACTTCTAAAACAAGAACAACATACACTGACTAATTAACCAAAACAAAGGGTACCCTTTAATTGTAGGACTACATTTGAAGTAACGATGGAAGCTTTGGTCCGGATAAAAATGGAAAAAAAGTCAAAAAAATAAGGAGACTTTGTATGATTGAAGAGGGAGAAAGATAAAGACTTTCTATTTCTATAATAAAAGGACATGCTTGGTACTGTAGGTTTCAGAAAACAGACCCATCCTCAGAATCACGGTTGAGGATCCTACAAATCTAGGATGTGCCTTTTGTTTGGGGGGGCCAGAATAAAAACCCAGAGGCACCCACCAACAACCCTAGAATATAAAAATGGTCACTGATGAGAGCTCTATCAGTGAGAGTGGATTACATTTATTATTGGGAATTGGGGAGAGAGAGGAAATCAGTAGAAGAACAAGCAGATAGAGTTGAGCAAGGCAGAGGAGGATGAAACTGAGAGGCTCCAGGTGGAGATTTGGGAATTTGGTGGCGGCGACGGTGGCGGTGGGTGCTTGGGAAGTGAGTTCAGTTGAGATTAACTTATTGGCCTTATCCGCGTGTGGAATATTACTAGCAACCGTAAAAATTTATAAAAAGAGAAAATGTAAAATGATTTCTAATTTTTACTTTTTTTAATCTTCAAATGATTTTGCGTGGCGAAATAAGACTGTTCATATCCTTGACTACTAGTTTTGAATAAATATTTCTTTACTAAAAGTTTACAAGGCAACTGATATGGTTAATTGGTTATAAGACATTTGAAAAAAAAAAATTAAAAATATTTTGTGTGTAATTTACTATATTCTACATAACTTTTAATTTATTAATTTATTTGAGTTAATTTGGTCTTTGCGCTCTCTTTTGATTGATTAAGAGAGTTTCGTTAATAGGTAGTTTAGATTATAATAAAATAAAATAATTACTAAATAAATAGTTTTTTTTAATAATATGATATTATGTACATTAAGTGATGGAGGGAGTGAATTAAACTTCACAATGAAAGAGTCATAATAATTTGGTTCGAATTCACCTTGACAAGAATCGAACTTAAAACTTCTCATTTATGAGAGATTTTTTAATTTACTAGAAACACGTTGTAATAATACAATTAGTTGGAAACTTTAAAAAAAAATTCAAACTATTTTATTATGATACTTGGTGTATCGAGTCGTGTTCAGTGTTCACAACAAACTGAAAAATTTCTCCTCACTTACAAATCAAAATGAAAACTATTTAATCATTATACTAAGTGACTACTAAATAACTGATTTATATATTTGATTTGTAAAAGTTAGGGGAAAGGAAAGCTAATCCATCAAGGTCAGAGCATATTACAAGTCTTCTTGAGAGCTTACACAAGGGGTCTTAGTCTTTTTTTTGTTTTTATAGATCGTGCACCAAAAATGGTTGGTTGCAATGGAATTCAAACATAGACCTTACAACTCAACTAATCCTCGTTGGAAATACACATATATATGAGCAATCTTTTAATTAATTTAAACTAAATTACTGAGTCAAAACTCCATGTAATAAACACATTGTTTTAATCAAATTAGCTATATATGATAATTCATCCATTCTAAGATTTGATAAAGAAAATATTTTCAAGATTTACATAAACATATAACACATACACACTGCTCTAACTAAATTAATCAAGAACAATTCTGCAAGAAAATGGAAGATATGTGACTTTTATTTATTTCATAGATTCTATCAAGAACAATTTTGCAAGAAAGTGCCCTTTTGGTAGCCAAAAACCCATCACAATAATTGAATTACCAATGCCTTATTAGAAAGTAAAACACATTACTTTGGCCTTTTTTTTTTTTTTTGTGAAAAACTCATTACTTTGGCATTTCTGAAACCTTTTTTTTTTTTTTTGTTTGAGGGAGGCGTTTCTGAAACATGAATGTCACAAATATGACAGAACAATAAGGATGTGTGACTTAGATATCAGGTTGGAGGAAAATGAACTGAAGTACAAAGGTTAAGGCAAAAAGATATGTGCGAGGTATTACGAGTTAGATATCAAATTATTATAACATATTTTATTATTTTTTTTTATAAAAGATTTTTCAGTGTGCTGAAAACACAACTCGATACATCAAATATTATTACACAAGTGATTTGATACTTGAAAAAAAATAAAATTCAACCATTTGTATGATAACACTTGATGTACCGAGTTGTATTCCAGCACATTGAAAAGATGTCGTCTCCTAGTTCAGATATACTGCTCTTTATTTTAAACACATCTTTGTATTCATTAAAAGACAAAAACACATGCTAATATTTTGGTCCCAGTGTGCAAGAACCATACCATATACTTAGAAATATCAAGCATCCCGCTGGAAATCAACGGTAAGGCAAATATTATCCATGAAACAAAAGAAGGAATTGCACAATTCATTTGGTGATTAGCCACCAACGGGGTTCGAACTCACATCGTCATGCAAGAGCTTAACTCTTTTCCACCACTATAGTAAAGGGTCACTTGCAACAAAAAAAATAAATTGAGTTAACATATATAATTGAATTACCACATGAGAGAGTTTAAGAACCACAAGAAGAAAAAAAAAAAAAAAACGATTCTAGAACGAAAGTAAAATTCTTGACAGCAATGCTGTATATCTGAAAAATAGTTCAAGCAAATTAAGATGTTAGCACATAGTCATTTATCTTGTTTATTGAACAAACAACGAGGGCATCAATGCCGTTTTTTCTCTTTCGAAATTCATAAACAACAAAATTGAGATTTCTTTCACAAAAATTACCATAAATTTTGACAAAATTGATGGTTGAATTATAAGTCCAGCATGCAAATCGAAAACAATCACATGAGCTTAGAACACACCACATCAACATTTAGTAAGCAGTCTCATAAGAGATCCCAATCACGATAAAACCATTTAACAGTTTAGTACATTTCGTTCATTTAAGAGCATGGTTCAGAGGATTATTTAATTGACGTTATACCATCTTTCTACAAAGAAAAAACGAAAAAGAAAATAGAGCGTTGACACCCGTGGCAAAACCCGACATGGATTAGGGTACGTTTCAGCCTGACCTTTTGTAAAAGTTATAGGCCACAACCACTGTTGCCACCGCTCCAACCACGACAGTAGCTGCGAGAACATCGCTTTGCTCCCAGTTCCCAATCAAGCTTGACAGCTTCCGTAAGCCATCCTTTCTAGCACACGACTCTCTGGTTTCTTTCGGCTTTTTTTCCTCACTTCCACCGTTCTCCTCCAAACTTACTTCTTCACAACATGTAAATCCATCACTATTAGCACCCTGGCAATAGCCTGAAAAGTTCTCATTATTCTCAATCTGATTGCCCTTTTCTTGGTGAATCTGATTGCCATTTTCTTGTGGCTTCTCCTCAATTTTCTTATTTTCTTCTCCATTTGGAAGCTCCCGGTCATTAATTTCTTCAGCTTTATCAGAAGATGCTCCCCTGTAAGGAATGAAATTGAATTTCGTGTTAAGCTATTTAAAGATTCAACTCTAAGTTTCGTCAATAGTAATTAAGTAAGAACAGGTATGATCAACTTTAATAAACAAATCACAACATTACAAATCAGAAACATATACAGGGTAATGCAGTTATATCCAATTCTTTTGTGTTTTCTCCACAAAAGTTCCTCGATGTTAATGTAACTCTATATCAATTAATCTATCATACAAGATCAGACATAATTAGCAATTGAAAAATATGACAACAAAAGCTTCCGTCCAGTGAAAATTTCATCCAAAGACAGTAGACAAAACAGAAAACGTACAAACCTCCAATGTCGTTCTATAATCTCTCCCTTCCCAATATGCTTATCAAGCAATTGCGACACGGCAGAAAAGGTGACGAAGGGATACCTGCAATTAATAATACATAATATTCAAACTCCTTCATCGCTCCCAATACGATAAATTTTAAACTGTTATGATCCGGATATTACCAATGGTATATCATTCTTCCATCTGAATCTGGGCTGTAGATCCTGAGTTCTCTAGCATACTTTTGGCCTTCAATTTGAAAGCAAGCAGTAACAAATACCTGATCCGTCAATCCTCGCAACTTAGTCTCCCGTTTGAAATCATCAATGAGAATAGATGCGGCCAAACGATAAAAAGGATGTTCACACATATGTGCGCATATAAATACACGGGGGCCAATCAACGGCTTTTGCACTCCGGAAGCCCATGGTTTGTCATTCACAATGACATCATCAACAAAGCTATCCACATCCGACTCTTTCAAGCCCCTTTGATCAACAAACGAAAACAACTCCAGAATTACAAAAAGGAATTTACAAGAAACAATAACCTAACACTCTTTAATTCCTTGTAAGGCAAGGAATTAATCGTAAACTGAGCCATTAAATTCAATTTCTAGAACTAATTTCAGAAGCTAACACATATCTAATTATCTATTAATTTCTAGAACTAATTTAAGAAACTAACAGATATCTAATTATCTATTTAGTTCAGAAGATCGTGCAGAGAGGCAGAGGGTGACATCGAGTTTAGGGTTTGCACACTGAGAGACAAGAGGGTTGATGGGAATGGTAGGAGCTAGAGAGAGGGTTGATGGCAAGGGTAGGAGCTAGAGAGTGGGGGTAGATTTTGTCCACTGACGTTGGTTGCAGAGAGAGAGAGATGGGGAAAAGTATGGGGGTAGGGTTGAGGGGAATGGGTACAGAGAGAAAGAGTGAGGGAGTAAGGGACATAGGAGCTAGAGGTATGGGTTGATTGGTCAGGGGTATTTGGAAAGATATTTCTCATTAACTAAAGAAATGATTTACATGATGGTATTTATACCAGTAAGCTAAATAAAGCTTAGATATTAACTATTGTAACTAATTAACATTAAACTAAGATTAGTTACATTACTAAAGTAACACCAAACTTATACACTAAGTAATTGCTGACTGTACTGAGGACTTGGATCCTAGTTGGCACTGTTGAGTTGACTGATGATGTGACTCTTTACACCCCCTCAAGCTGAACGAAGGAACACCAAGTGAAAGTTTGGATTTAGGAAGCTGAAACCGAGCTTTGGACAATGATTTTGTGTGAATATCTGCAATTTGATTGTGACTGGGTACAAAGCGAACAGATAGAAGAGAAGCTAAGACAAGTTCCCGAATGTAGTGATAATCAATTTCCACGTGTTTGGTTCGAGCATGAAAGACTGGATTAGATGCTAGAAAGATGGCAGATATTGTCACACCAGAGCACTGGAACTTTAGACAGAGGGAAGGCAATGTCTTTGAAAATTTTGCATATCTAAGTAATTTCAACAGATGTGTGAGCTAAAGATTGATATTCGGCTTCGGTGGAGGAACGAGCAACAGTGTGTTGCTTCTTTGCACTCCAGCTAATAAGATTGCTACCAATATAAACACAGTAGCCACTGGTGGAACGCCTATCAAAAACACAGCCTGCCCAATCAGCATCCGAAAAGGCAGTGAGATGCAAGGAACTTTTCTTGAACCAAAGTCTTTCAGTAACAGTACCTTTGAGAAATCTGAGAACTCTTTTAACAGCCTGAAAATGAGTTTCTGTCGGACAATGTTAGAACTGACAGAGTTGATTCATGGCAAAAGATAGATCGGGCCGAGTCCAAGTTAAGTATTGTAAGGCCCCAACAATGACCGATATTCATGTCGATTGGAAAGAAGTGTACCATTATGATCCAATTTTTGAGTACCAAGAGGTGTAGCACACGGGTTGTTGTCATGCATTTTTGTTTTGAGCAGAAGATCAGCAGCATACTTATGTTGAGAAAGAAAAATGCCTGCTGGACTTCGATAAACTTCCAAACCTAGGAAATAGTGTAAAGGGCCTAGATCTTTTATGGGAAATAGTTGACTGAGCTTATGAATAAAAGCTTGACAGAGTTGGGCATTGGGTCCAGTCACGATGATATCGTCAACATAGACCAGAATAATAACAAGAGCTGGTTGATATTGAACAAACAGAGAGCAATCAGAAGGAGATTTGGTGAAACCAAGGTCTGGAAAAGCTTGTCATACCATGCCCGTGGTGCTTGCTTGAGGCCATAAAGGGATTTGTGAAGCTTGCAAACATAAGAAGCTTTAAATGGATCAATAAATCCCGAAAGTTGTTGCATAAAGACCCCATTCTTGAGTGTGCTGTGCAAAAATGCATTACTAATATCCAATTGGTTTAAAAACCAATCAAACTGTACTGCTAAAGTCAAAAGAATCCGAATAGTAACAGGCTTTGCAACTGGACTGAATGTTTCTGCAAAGTCAATCCCTTCTTGTTGATGAAACCCTTTGGCTACTAAATGGGCTTTGTACCGATCCACAGTGCCATCATGTTTCCTTTTAACGTGGAAAACCCATTTACAACCAACTAGATTTTGAGAATGAGAAGAAGGAACAAGTTACCAAGTTCCTGTGGATTGCAGTGCGTGAAATTCCTCTGCCATGGCTTTGTTCCAATGAGCATGTTTGGAGGCTTGAAGGTAAGTAGTAGGAACAAATTGAGAAGTGTCAAGAGGATGTTTGGTGACTGCCAAGGCTTTAGGTTTAAAAATGCCGGCTTTGGATCGGGTGGTCATAGAATGAGTGTTGGCAGGGAGAAGGGGTTGGGGTAATGGTGAAGGAGAAATAGAAGGAGATAAGGAAGTTGAACTGGATGAAATAGTGGTTTGGGGTTGTGGTACGAGAACAGGACTGGAAGCACTAGGGGAATGTGAAGGAGGTGACTGAGAGAGGGAGGGTGGTGTGGGACAGGATATTGAAAAAGGAAAGGTAAAAGTAGGAAGATAAGAGGTGGATTGCTGTGATGATGCTACATGAGAAGATTTAAAATCATGAAAAGGAAAGTGGATTTCATGGAATAAAACATGTCTTGAGATGTAGACTTTGGATGTAAGAGGATCAAGGCATCTGTAGCCTTTGTGATGCAAGCTATAACCTAGAAAAACACACTGAACACTTTTACCATCCAACTTTGAGGTAATATATGGTTTGAGCCACGGATAACAGCTGCAGCCAAACACTTTAAGCTTGGAGTAGTCAGGAGGCTTGTGAAATAACAGTTCCCATGGAGAAATTGCAAGACCAGAAATCGGAAGCCGATTGATCAAATATAAGGCAGTAGAAAATGCTACAACCTAGAATTTATGAGGAACCTTTGATGCAGTGAGCAGAGTTCGAGCAGTTTCTGTGAGATGGCGATGTTTCCATTCGACACAACCATTTTGTTCTGGTGTGTGAGGACAAGAAAACTGATGCATAATACCATGATGTAGCAGAAAAGACTTGAAAGTATTACTAGTGAATTCACCCCCTGAATCAGTTCTGAGAACTTTGATTTGATTTCCAAGTAAGTTTTCTACATAGCTCTTGAAATGAACAAAGATGGAATACACTTCAGATTTCGACTTCATTGGAAATAACCAGTTATACTTTGTAAACTCATCAACAAACAATACATAGTAACGATAGCCACTAACAGAAAATGTAGGGGCAGGTCCCCAGACATCACAATGCACAAGTTCTAAAGCAACAGACACGGTACTAACACTGGTAGTAAATGGCAGTTTGTGATTCTTGCCAATTACACAATCTGAACAAAAGAACGAAGTGAACTTTTTACCACTATAAGCAATAGAACTATTATTCAAAGTCTTTATGAAGATAACAGATGATGGATGACCGAGCCGGTTGTGCCAGACTTGTAAAGAAGCTTTTGTACTAACAAGTGCAGAATGAGAGTTGAAAGCAGTTGGTGAGCCTTGAAATGGATAGAAGCCATGTCTAACTGGGCCTCAAAAAAGCATCCTCCCTAAAATACGATCCTTGATTTTAGATCCATTAGAATCAAGGGTTAATTTGCAATGATTATCTCTTAGGAATTGATAAGCAAATAGAAGATATGTTTCATTGCAGAGACATGAAGAACATTATTTAAACGAAAATTAGCAAGAGGAGTTCGAAAAGTGGTAGTACCAATATGATGAATTGGCATACCTTGACCATCACCCATATAGACCTTGTCTTGACCATTGTAGGGCACTAGAGATTGAAGGGCAGAAACATCATTAGTGATATGCGATGTAGCTCCTGAGTCCATGAGCCAAGTAGGAGCAGAAGGTTTGTAGTTGGTTTGAGCACACATAACGGCCAGTTTTACAGGAGGGACTTTACCAGAGTAGGCATGATTCATTCTTTCGAAACAGTCAATAGCTTCATGTTCAGGAGAATGGCAAATTTGACAAGGAGATTTGGAACCAGTGGTGTTACCTCTGGATTTGCCTCCAAAATTGCGATTGAAATTATGAGAGTTACCTCTGTAATTACCCCGATAATTACCACGAGCATTATTTCCACGAAAGTTGTTGTTGCCCCGGAAATGACTTTTGCCACGATAGTGAGTGCCCTGAGAATGATCACGATAGTGAGTGGCCCGAGAATGATGTGGAGAATAGCCCTGTGGTGTAGGAAGAAGAGGAGGCTGAGAAGAGTGAGTTGCATAAGCCTGAAATGGTTCATAAACAACAGACTTCTTTTTGCGATTCATAAAGAGCTCATTGTTAATCAACAATCCATGGAGTTCATCCAAAGAGGTGGACGAGATGTGAAGCATAATCGAGTCGATGAAAGACTCATAATCATCAGAAAGACCTTGTAGTGTGATTGCAATTAGATCGCTTTCAGCAACTGGAGCTCCAACGGCCACAAGTGCATCAGAAATGTTCTTGATGAGTTGAATGTACTCTGAAATAGGTAGATCACCCTTCTGAACAGAGTGAAGGCGAGAACGAAGCTGGTGAATATGAGCAGCTGAGACGCCTCCAAAACGTTGTTCAAGAGTAAGCCAAAGTTCTCGAGAGAACTGGACACCAAATGTGAAAGGAATAAGATCTTCCGAAAGAGTAGAATTCAACCAAATAAGGATATTTTGATCCTTTTCATACCATAGATCAAAAGCAGGATTTGGAGGTGCAGTGTTCTGGCCAGATTCATCAAGAAGAAACGGTGAGGGACAAGTTTCAGAGCCATCAACAATTTCTGTAAGCTTATACCGACGAAAGATCGGAGCAAATAAAGCCTTCCAAACAAGGTAATTATCGCGTTTGAGCTTTGTAGGAACCATACAGCTAATATTCTAAATAGAAATGGAAGAAATTGAGGGAGAATGAGGAACCGAAGCCAAATTAGGGTTCATCGGGGCCAAATTAGGGTTCATTGGGGCCAAATTTGGGGCAAAAACTTAAGGATCTGTTGGAGAATAAGTTGATGAAGTCATAGATTCAGCAGATCACAGAGAGTGCAGAAGAGCGAAGATCACTGAGAGCGCAATTTCGTCCTCCTTCCAGAAATCGAAAATCGAAGTTACTACAAATCTCAAAAATCGGAGATCACAAATGGAAGCAAGTACAGAAATTACAAAAAGCGCAGATCGCAAAGATCACAGAAACTGCGAAGATCATCAAACACGAAGATCAGAGATCGCAAAGATCAGAGATTGCAGGAAGCGAGAAAGGAGAGGATCGAGAGAGAGAAAGGCGGTTAAGCAGAAAGGGATGATACCATATTTGGAAAGATATTTCTCATTAACTAAAGAAATGATTTACATGATGGTATTTATACCAGTAAGCTAAATAAAGCTTAGATATTAACTATTGTAACTAATTAACATTATACTAAGATTAGTTACAATACTAAAGTAACACCAAACCTATACACTAAGTAATTGCTGACTGTACTGAGGACTTGGATCCTAGTTGGCACTGTTGAGTTGACTGAGGATGTGACTCTTTAAGGGGCTGCTGCATCTTTACTGTTGGATGTGAATTTACTGTTCGACAAAGGAGTCGAGGAGGACATCATAACAATAAGAGGCTAAAAATGCTACTACATGATTCTCTTAAGGCTTTTCTCTTTCGTTTCAAGATTTGATTGAAATAGATAAAAAAAAAAACCAATGCATGCACACAAGGTTTTGTTCTGAGTCTTTTATTGACTTTCAGAACTTTTCTATCTGATTTTCTGATTATTTTCTGAATTGGGATTATTTATTACCAATTTCCTTTAAGATTTGTGCGTGTGTGTTTGTTAATGCTCTATTTCTTCATTTTTAAAGGAAATGGAATTGCTCTCTTCCTTTTCTTGGCAACCACGTATGCCCTCTCTCTCAAATTCTTTCATTAGGGGTCTAAGGTGATGCATTTTTGCCTAAAATATCATTTTGTTAAATGACTTATGATATTTTGATTCTCTGCACATTCTGCCTAGTTCAAAAAGCAAAATCTCTCTCTCTCTCTCTCTCTCTCTCTCTCTATCTCTCTCTCTTTTTCTCTTTCTCTCTTGCTTTTTGTGGCTAAAGATCATGTCTTGTGTCATAAATTTGTTTTTGTTACATGGAGTTCTGTATATCTTTTGGATAATAAAAAAGCTTGAATCTTTACTAGGTTTCTTTAAATTTCTTTGAATTCTACTTTGTGATTTTGGTTTAGAAATGTGTAGAACTACATTTAAGAGGATCATGAGGAAGAGAAGCACATATCAGTTCTCAGGCATTCCATACGTAATGACAATGCTTAAATGCCTACCCTCCACTTGGTATGCTGCTTTGCTTCTCACTCCTTCAACTGCTCTCTCTCTCTCCCCTCTCTGTTGTGTACTGCCTAATTAATTATTTACATTTGTTTATTTATCTCTGTAAAGCTTTCATGCTTGGATTTTAAATGTATGATTCAATTAGAAACCTTTATAATGTTGATGTTATAGAACATTCAACAGATATATATTCAACATCAGGCAGCTCGGGCAAAATCATAGAGACTAAGATTTGGTAGTATATGGGGGTGAGAGTGAATCTGCCTTGCTTGCCATGATATAGGCTTGCAATGATGGCTTTCTCCTTGTAGTACTACATTCTACTCTTACATGTTGACATCAGAAAGCAAACTAAGATAGATCCAAACCCACTCTTATTAATTAAAGTTAACGGAAAGAAAATGATTTATGCATACCTTTGTTTATTTGTCACTTGATTTTGGTTTAGGTTGACCATAGCTAAAACATCCAAGACTCACCTATCCTTTTTAGCCTTCATGTGTGTGTTTGCTACCTAGCTGGGTCGTGGGTGAGTCTTGGATGTTATCTTGGATGTCTTGATTATCTTGATGGGCGAGTCTTGGATGATTTGGTTCTGTCTTCTTCGACTCTTATATCTTCCCTTTTTCTGAATTTTCTTATTTCTCATCCTTTAAACTTTGTATTTTTTTAAAATATTTTTCTTTTTCGTGATGTCGATAGATGAACATGTTTAAACGGAAATAATGAAATGGAATCCATCTCGATTTTCCCTTAGTTTCGGATAGAGAAAGTTAGGTCTAAAGCATTTTTACATAAACAGTCAGTCATAATATAACTAAAACTTACGTACTTTTTCGATTTAATTGTTGTTTTGCATCAGGCAAGGTTTTGCTTCCAGCAGCTGATATCAGGAGTTAGTTGCTGTCATTTGATGGTATGTAATGTGACACTTTTCTGCCAATGCGTCGTATATTGTTATTTCTTTATCTTTTGATTTGGAAGTGGTGGTTGTAGCAAGGAAATAATTCGTTTCAATAGTATACGACTTAGTTTTAATAGTATATGACTCAATTTTTTAATAGCACTCGGGCGTTTTTCGAATAACGGTATTACGACTTAGTTTTCTAAATGCCAATAACAGCTCTAGATTTTGTCTCAAGTGGAGTATTCTTACTAATGTAGCATTTTGTTAGCACCTTAGTATGTTTTGATTGTTTCTCTGCTTGAACAGAGAATTGTTAACGTCTGGCTCACGTTTTAGTCTCTCCGTCGTACGCAATTTTGCATGGCATTCTTCAATGTAGCTATAGGTAAGACAACACTCTCAGTACTCCATAATCAAACCACCATATGAACTTTTTTCATCCACCAAGTTAAGCTTTTATGTGCCATCTTGAATAGTTATAAGTTATTGCTTCAGATTACTCCAGTGCATTGTTGTTCTCTTCCTTACCTCTCAAGCTTGCTTGATATACCTACTCTTATTAGTGTTTTATTGTTAAGAAATACTCAACTGCGGTTTCAGTTCATCGTTATGAATCGGATTAAAATTAACCACTCTGGTTAATTATCTAAATCTTATAAATTCGGATGCAAATTAAAGCAACTACATAACAAAATCTCAAGAAATTAATGCGAATTTACCTATATTTGATCATTTGTGGGAAAATCAACACATCGCCGTCGGAAAACTCAGTTCCTTCGTGTCCTTCAATTACTGTCAGCAACGTCTATCAAAAACCAAGAAAAAAGTGAGTAACGGAGTCAACTCAGCTCAACACCAGAACTCAGTAGCTCTTGGAAATAAGAAACGGTAAGAAAAAACAATCAGAAATGCCGACGAATTGAGCTGGAAAATAGACCTTAACGGTGATGTCGTTCTTGCGATCATTGAAAGCGGATGCGAAGAACCTAATGAGTGGATCGAACTTAGTGCCTTTGTTGCGCCATGGCCAGGCCTTAGGGGTTTTGTAGCAGAGGAAAACGTGGCGATAGCTCAATAGTGTCTCTTTTTTTTTAGGAAAGCTCAATAGTGTATCTTCAAAAGACTTATATGACATAGTCTCATAGGCGTCCCAATTAGTACCACTATCAGACAAATCCCACTTTACAATATCCACTCCTGTTTTGTTCACCTTAATTCTTTTATCTCCTCCTTGAAAGTTTGCTCTTACAACAACCATGTCGCCGCCTTTCAGATTGAGCTTCTTGTTTGAAAGATTTCCCAACCAAAGATAATCTTCATGGGAAGCAGTTACGGTGGCCTTCATTGCCCAGACACAAAATTTAGTTCGCTGGGTAAGATTAACAACATCAATGTATAGAAACCCAGTAGAGTCGTCGTTGTTCGAAGAATAAACGATGCCCAAAGCCAACCCTCTTATATAATCAATACTTCCCGGCACTACAAATTGGAGAATTTCATCCTCTCTCGCGACGTAGGCTAACCGGTTAGGAATATCATTTCCCGAGAGAAAAATTCCACCAAATGCATTTTTCTATACAATGGGGTGCAAAGTTAGTATAAGCAACACTACAAAAAGCAGAGAGAGATAGAGAGTACCATACCGTTTGGAGGTTCTCCTTAAAAGTACCAGTGAGACTGGTACACCCTTCCATATGAATTGAAACCATGTAGTCCAATGAGTTCTCCAAGTTTGGAATATCTTTGAGTTTGCGGCATTCTTTCAGTTCCAATTTTCTCATTTTCGACATCTCTGAAAAGTCGGACATTATTTCCAGTGCAATGCAGTTATTCGCTTCCAATTCAATCAAACTGTTCGGCAAATCTGGGATTGCCTGAAGGTTTGTGCAATGATTTAGACATAAAAGCTGAAGCTGAGAAAGGCCACTGAGAATGGGTAGCTTATTAAAACAATTCCCACCTAGATATAAAACTCTTAAAGAAGATAGACTCCCAATTATTTGGAGAACGGCACCATCTGTTATATTGCAGTTGCTGAGATTTAATGCCTGAATCATCTTCAGTTGTGCTAAAAAATGGTAACCCCCACACAAACCCTTACAGCCACTGAGGTTCAATACCTCGAGAAGTGGGAGTTTTGAAAAGTCTGGTAATTTAGTCAAGTCATGGCAGCCTCTAAGAATGAGATACTTCAACTTCTTAGGCAACTGTTACTCAAAAAGAGAAAACAATAATAAAAATCCAAATAAATAAAAGAGAGAATGCATGACGATGACTGATGTTGATATTTACAAGGACATTGATAATTATATCGTACCAGGTTTGAATCCTCCCAAACTCGTACGATCTTGCTGTTGCTCAGCTCCATATAAACTAGGTTTCGTTGACCAAAATCTGCTGGTATGGCTTCAAGAGGAAATCCATCCCAATACAACAATATTAACTCCTTGGAAAGATGTTTGTAGCTTCCAGTCAGCTTTACATTTTCCAACTTGAGAAATTTCAGACGCCACATCTTCTTAAACGCTTCTGTACTGAAGCTTTGCTCGTCATCAGAATCTTCTGGCAAAAATAAGGTTAGTCCTTCAACTGCTTCTGTTCCCTGTTAGAGATAAAAAAAAAAAAACAAGAAAAGGATAATATTCACACAAAGCAGAGCCGTGAATTGGATGAATGAACTACTACAAAGGTAGGACATACAACATAATTATGTATTTTCTCTTTCAATTTACAGTGGATAAAAGCCTTTTCTTTTCTTCTTTTTCTTCAAATATACTATGCACGGCATACATTGTATATATGCGGATATGTGTATATACTTCTCTTTCTTTACATGTACTTAACATAAAAAAAATTATTGCAAAAGTACTTACCAATTCGTTCCTGAGCACGCTTTTTGCATCTTCACTATGCCACAATCGACTACGTTTTCCTAGTTCCACAGAAGATTCTGCCCGCAAAATTTCTCTTCCCATATCTCGAATCAAATCATGCATCCTCAATTTTTTCTCTTCATCAATATATAAGAGACATCGTTCGCAGAGTGTGGTAATTTCTGCTTCTACAGAAAAACGACTACAACCATCCAATATTGCCGTGACAAAAGGTTTACCCCATCCAAGAAAGAAACAAGATATGTCAAGGAACACACCCTTCACATGATCATCACGTAGCCCATCGTAGCTTAATTTAAGCGTTTCATGAATTTTTCCATCAGGAATATTTCTCAATTTATCCAATGTACTTTTCCATATGCTTTTACTCTTTTTGGTAGCCAATAAACGGCCAACAACTTCAAGAGCTAGAGGCAGTCCTCCACAATAATTAACAACATCTCTTGCGAGCTCAATATATTCTTCGTCGGGACGACGATTTCCAAAGGCATGCCAACTAAGGAGCTCAAAAGCTTCGTCATCAGTCATTCCTTGTGCTTTATATCTTTTATCCACCTTTTGTATATTCAACACTTGTTCATCTCTTGTCGTTATAATAATCCTACTTCCGGGACCAAACGAGACATGTGTTATCGCCAATTTATCTAATTGGTCAGCATCATCTATGTCATCAACCACGACAAGTACTTTCATGCTTCCAAGTCTTTTCTCTATCTCCTTGGTTCCTTCGGCAACATTGCTTACCTTAATGTCAGACCGTTTCAAAATATCTCGAAGAAGTTGTTCTTGCAGACTAACCATATTTTTCTTGTTACTCCTCACCTCTTCAAGGTAACATTGACTGCTGAAACTATGACCATATTTGCTACAAATCTCTTTGGCAAGCGTTGTTTTACCTATACCGCCTGTACCCCAAATTCCAATTATTTGAACATCAGGTGAACCCACAACGTCTAAGTATTTAGTGTTGAATTCTTGCACGCGAAAAGCTATTCCAACTGAGTGCTTGGCTTCTTTTAAGTCTGTGGGTTTCAATAGTCCCTTGATGTCCCCAATAATTTTCTCGATAAACACTCCTTCACGCCTACAAGTAGAAATTCCAAATTACGAGAGCCATATTAAATGCCTTATTCATCATGACTATATATTTACATATTGAAACAAGTTTGAATAAATTGTGATTTATTGAGCTCAATTCAACCACGTATTTAATCTTCGATTATAATGTGAATAGATTAGGTCATTGGTCATTGGACTATTACACAATTGTAGCTTTCAGTTATATAATTAAGAATCCATTACAATTGGTATTTTAATTTGATAAAGTGTGGAGCATTTGTTCTTCACACACCCATAAAAAACAAAGCATGTACCTTCCGTTTCACTCCCTTAATTTTGACGGAAATTCATATGCAAATGCTCTACCTTTTATAAAATTCATATACCAATTCTAATAAATCTTTATGTAGATGTAGTGAACAAAATTACACTTCTATTTGTAATACCCTAGAAAATTTTAAATATGTGATTATGTGGAAAAACTTTATCGATAAATGGAAATGATGAAAAGGCTCCTAGTTGGCTAAACGTAATTTTATGAGGACGTATTTTATCCTCATATATTTTATTGTAATTCTTGGCATATTTGGATAGAGCTCGATCTGACGAATGCGTAGGCGCAAACCGTTCGTAAAATAGAGTTATAACGAAGAAGTTATAAGCGAGCAAAGAAAAGGGTGAAATGGTCATTTGATCATAATATGGAATGCTCCAAAAAACTGTGAGGTGCAACGTGGGTGGCTGTGGCTGGGAGAGAGGGGGAGAAGGCCAATTAAAAAAGAGGAAAATGAGGGAAAGGAGAAGGGGGGAAAACACTGGATCCCTGATGACCTGTTCTCAACTCGTTGACCTGACCCGGCTTCGCCGGGCTTTCATGAGCTTTCCGACGGTTTTTCATCCGTTTTCCGATGAATTCCTTCGTAAAATCTAGCCTTGAAATAGTGGAATTTGCACGGTGGTGCGACAGGATTTGTGGAGGTGATTTCCCCAATTTTTGAATCTAAACACTTTAGTTACCACCGCCTTTAGACTCCCCTTAAGGCCTAGAACAAAGCCCAAGCCTTGGTTGGGGCGGCGGATCGGGAACACCCAAATTCTAGGGTCCGGCGTGTTTGTGGGCAATTTGAGGTGTTTCCCGGCCAAATTGGACTTGGTCATATGTATAAAGTTTGCTCTACTCTTTGAGATCTTCATTTCTTAACTTTTGAGAAATTTTAGAAATAGTTGAAATTTTTCGGCGAGCCAGGACGGCCGACCACCACCCGCGGTGGCGCATGGCCAGAGGACCGTAGACATTATTTTAAGCCTAATTAGATGTCTTGAGTCGAAATTTGATAATCATATGGCGTAGGTGGATCGGTTGAACCTAAAGTTCGCTACGATACAATGCTTGATTAATTTGGGAATCGACGATTCGACCATTGGATCGTCACCAAACTTTGAGACATTATAATATGTAATATTTGATGACCTTGGGAATTTACGGATCAGGAATCCGACGTACGGATCTTCCCGAATTAGATTTCTAAGTTCGTAAAATAAAACGTCAATCGCCACTTGAATTGTGATTGGAGGAGATATGATCGTTGGATCGTAATAAAATTTTAGTATGTTGTTCTAGAAGCGTAATGTGAACTACGAATGACTTGATCCCTTTGTAGGGTACGTAGGCAGTCTAACGAGGTTAGATGCAGCCATAATAAAATAACTGAGAATTAATCTTTTCTTGGAATTGTCTAAGAAAATGAATTTGGTGATTATCTTCCTAAATAAATTTTGGGCCTATTTTAGTATTTGCTTCCAAATAAAACTTTTCGGGTTGTTACACTATCATACTTTAGGTACCAATGATCCAATTTTTCTTCTCTAACATATAAAATCAAATTCAATGCCTTAATTACAATATCTTAATTTTGGTTGATTAGTGAAACATGATGATATGAAATTTAGATAACTAGATTTTAATCCCTAAATAAGATGAAATTTAGAAAAATGTCTTATACAAGCTTAAAAATTTAGAAAACCATATGTATTCAATGTCTCTTTTTTTTATTTATAATTTTATGAATTTAAATTTTATGAAAATATTATAAATTTTAATTCTCATTATGGTAAGCATCTTATATAAGAAAATATTTTCGTAGAGATTTTTCGGTACACTTATGTTTTTGCATATTTTTTTATCTGCCATTAATTCATTACAATATATTTAGGTATGAACATTTCGATTGGGTTAGTATAATATGTTTAGGTACACACATTTCGTTACACTAGTATAGTATAATATATTTAGGTACCGATATTTCGGTACACTAGTTTAGTATCATATAGTTAGGTACGGAATTTTCGGTACACTTATGTCTTTACATATTTTCTTATGTGTCACTAATTCACTACATATATTTATGTACGGGCATTTTGGTACACTAATTTAGTAAAATATATTATGATACAGACAGTTAGGTACACTAATAAGAGAAAGTTAAATAAAATTAGTGAATTAAAATGTTTATAATAATAATAAATTTAAAATTTAATGTAATAATATTAAATAAGTTATCTATTAAATATAAAAACAAAAATATAATATGAATTTGAATTAAGTACACGTTAACAGACTAAAATCAATATTCAATCTAACACTAGCTTTTTATTAAATTTTAATCTTCTTAAAGGATTAAAGATAAAAAATCCCTATGAAATTTGATGAAACATGGTGATATGAAATTTGATGTAAACAAAAAAGTATACCCGTCGGCCGTGGTTTTGAGATTCCAGCCGCCCAAATCTGCAGAAGCCTTCAGATCCTCTCTCCACTGCTTGACCTCATTTGGATCTTCAGCCGTTTCATGCTTCTGAAATGCTTCCCCAAAACTATCTTCCTGTTTCCTAACTTGAGAAGGGTCAACGTCATAGAATATTGGACAGACTATTTTCCCCTCTTGATCTTTTAGGCACCTCATGATCTTTGACAGCTCCCTCAGGCACCACCGGGACTCCGCGTACTCCTTCGAGAAGACGATGACGGCGATTCTCGACCCTTCGATTTCTTGGTCAAGTTCACTCTGTATGTTTTCCCCCCTTGTGAGCTGGTTGTCTATAAACGTGTTAATTCCAGCATTGCGTAACGCAATGAAGAGGTGATCTGTGAAAGTGTTGCGGGTGTCTTCGCCTCTAAAGCTCAGGAACACCTCGTACTTCCAGCGGTTTGAGCTCTGCGAAGAAGACGAAGAGGCGGCAGAGCCAGCTCCATGGGCGGAGCTGCTGGTATCCATTGCAGCCTGTAGAAGTGCAGCTTGGCTTTCAAAAAACCAGAGTCAAGTCTTTCCCAACATTCCCCAGTGAAGGTGGCCCCTTTAAATATTTAGCATGGGCCAATGATGTCACTGCCGTGTCGATAACGCGTGAGTGCTATTCCCCCACAGTTTGATATGTATAAATGTTACCATCAAATTTAAAAATTGTATAACTGCTTACGATGCAATTTCCATATTTTTTGTTGTAGTCTTTTGAGAAATCTGCCGCCCAACTCTGACCAGATGACGACCTTATTGTATTTTAAGGTTGGTGCGCAGGTCGGTCCAACTGCCCCTGCTGGTGGACAGAAGAATCTTCGTTGGAGTCAGCCTAGAGAGTATCAATGGGAAAAGACCTCATCTCCAACAACCTATCTTAACAAAAGATGCAGAAAATTAAACTCCAACCGGCCAACTAAATGACTATCTATCTTTATTTTGTGAACAGTAATTAACAAAATTTAGCTAGAGGAGACATTTGTAGCTTACGTCAGAAGGATCAATGTCGTAAATAAGTAATTTACTTGCACAAAGTAAGGATCAATTTAGCTGTGAAAGCAAGGCGATGATCGAGCTCACGATGGCAGCTTTTTTGATCCTATCGTCTTGCAAGGGAAACAAGCTACAAAATGCATCACACGGAGGCATCCAACTAATAGTTGAATTTCTCGATCAAGATTATGCTGGAGGCATCGGTGTGCAAGCGAAACTCGACAGCATAGCCACACTACACAACCTCTCAACCTGCCATCAGACTACGTCTCTTCGGGCGTAGTGTTATAGTTGTTACAAATAATTCACGGGTTGGAAAAATCAAGCCAACTAGTTGAGAAGGCAATTGCGCTACTTGACGACATTGTTTCTTCATCGAAGACTGCGCTGAAGGAAACTGCGGGTACGTGCGACATAATCTGGGCACTTGTTGAGACAATTGAAGAGGGATCGACGAAATGCAAGGAGCACACAGTATCTTCCGGCTTATATGCCACAGCTGCAGAGAGAAGTACAGAGGACTGATACTGAGAGAAGGAGCAATGCCCGGACTGCTTCAGCTGAGCATGGATGGGACGTGGACGGCTAAGGCCACGGCACAGGAGTTACTGTTTCTCTTGAAAGACTGTTCCAATTACGGTTCGAGAAACAAGCAGTCGAGGAATAAGGATATAGAGCAGATTATGCAGGACACTGATGCTGGGGGAGAAAAAGTTGATGGGATGAGTACAACGGTATTGAGGCTGGTGGAGGAGATGCTATCAAAGATCAGCAGTGGACGATGATCTCGACCAAACTCTGAGCTTTGCTATCTACGAGTCCAGCAGGCAAATCAAAAACAATAACAAGAGCTTAGACAACACCACATCAAAGTAGTCTCATAAAAAATCCCACTATCAAGATAAAACCATTCAACAGTATATTGGAACAACAAATCAGTCGTGTACGCAATCAACTACGGAAAGGAATAGTGAATATTTTTGTAACTGTATATGGCTTAGCTTCGGGAAGTCATCCCACCCTCCAAAAATGAACATTTAGTGTAGCTACCAGATTCTCCTTTCATATATAAGAGCTTATTTAATTGACGTTATAACATCTTTCTACAAAGAGAAAAATATAGGGCCTCGACACCCGTGGCAGAACCCGACATGGATTAGAGTACGTTTCAGCCTGACCTTCTATAAAAGCTATAGGTCACAGCCACTGTTGCCACTGCTCCAACCACGGCAGCAGCTGCGAGAACATCACTTTGCTCCCAGTTCCCAATCAAGCTTGGCAGCTTCCCTAAGGCATCCTTTTTGGCACACGACTCTCTGGTTTCTTTCAGCTTCTTTTCCTCACTTCCACCGTTCTGCCCCAAACTTACTTCTTTGCAGCATGTAAATCCATTACTACTAGCACCCTGGCAACAGCCTGAAAAGTTCTCATTTTTCTAAATCTGATTGCCATTTTCTTTGGGCTTCTCCTTGATTTTCTTACTTTCTCCTCCATTTGGAAGCTTCAGGTCATTAATTTTTTCAGCTTCATCAGAAGATACTCCCATTCGGCCCCTGTAAGGAATGAAATTGAATTTCGTGTTCAGTTATTTAAAGATTCAACTCTAAGTTTCGTCAATAGCAATTGAGTAAGAACATGTATGATCATGCTTAATACACAATTTGACAACAATTAATCAGAAGAACATTACAAATCAGAAATATATGCAGGGTAATGACGTTATATCCAATTCGCTAGATCTGCTTCGCTTTCTCCATCTCTGTAAAGTGCCTACTTGACCATATCCCCTGTTCCCCAAACCACCTCTGGTTTGGTTTATCAATATAAAAAGGTTGTTTGATTTGGTTTCTCGATGTTAATGCAACTCAATATCAATAATCTATCATACAACACTAGAAATAATCAGCAATCCAAAAATATGACAGATGCTTCAGTTCCAGGGAAATTTTCATCAGAAGGGGGTAAGCAAAACCAAAAACGCACAAACCTCCAAAGTCGTTCGATGATCTCCCTTTCCCAATATGCTGATCAAGCAATTCCGGCACATTGTCAGGAGTGACATAGCCATACCTGCTATGAATAATACATAATATTCACTCCTTCATGTAAAGCCCCACCCCTAAAAGTAATGTAATTTCATTTTGTTTTGGGTATTGTTTTCTTTTAAAATTATTTTTGGTGTTAAATTGTGTGCCACGTGAGGCCCATCCCCTTTTTGGTCTACTTCTTCCCTCTCTTTCCCGTCACTCTCCCTCACTCTCTTTTTCTTCTTCTCCTTCACCGTGCCACACCCATAACCCATATCCTAAAATCATCATCAAATCACAATTTCAACATCACCATCATCTTTATCTCGTCGCTATGAACTCAACCATAGTCTTGGCATCTTGGAAGTCGAACCATGAAGCCCCGTACACGAGCTCCGACGCAGATCGCCACTTTCGAGGCAAGTTTCGGCCAAACTACAACAAGTTTGCCTGCGTACAAGGTATCAATCTCTTCGTCTCGCTGAGAACTACAACTTTCCTTTTTGTTTCACTCAATTTCGTTGAGTATTGAAGAAGTTATATCCATTTGAATCTTACCCAGTTTCCGGCGACATCAGTGGCTTTCGAGGCGTTTTCCAGCCCAACTACGGCAAGTTAGACATCGTGTGAGGTACCATTCTCTTTGTCTCTTCAAGGGCTATGATTTCTATTTTTAAATCACTCGATTTTGATGCGTTTTGACAAAGTTATGGCCGTTTAAAGTTAGTGTAGATTTCCGGCCGAATTTCGGCCTTCTTCATCCGTGGGTCTGGCGACCCACCAAACCCAGACCCTTTGGGTCTTTCTTGACGAGCCCAACCCAAAACCCATTTTAGTTTTATTATTTATTTTATTAATTGTTTTAAGTTAAAGGCTTTTGGGCCAAATTAGCTATGGCCCTAAGCCTTTTTTATCTAGAAACCCAAAAACCCTTAGGCTTAAGGCCTTCGGGCCTTTTGAACCAGGGCCCTAAGCCCTTTCCTCTAAACCTAGCCCACCTAATTAACCTAAACCCATTAACCCTTTATCCTAAACCTAAACCTAACCCAAGTCCTAACCCTAAACCCTAGTCGGCCCAAAACCATTTATGGAGAATATTCTGTTAAGGAATATTCTATTAGGGAATATTCAGGGAATATTCTATTGACGTTTACGAAATTTATCCGGGACCCTTCTTAGGGTAATTCGACGTTTTGAATCCGTTTCCAATGTCCGTTTTCCCAAATTCAATTGCTATTATATAGTTTTATTAATTGAGCCCTTTATGTGCTTAGGGGCAATTATAGTGGCGTTTCTGTCTTCACTAGTTGCGTGGCTCTTCGGCGGCGAAGTACTATGAATGGACCCCTTCTAAAAATGCATGTTTTAATAGTAGAAATGCATACATGGAAAATCATGATTTAATGATTATGTTCTATGAAACGCTTTGAGATAACATGCTTATTGAGACTATTTTGAATTATTACTATTTTTCCTATAACCCATGTTCTTATAGAATATCCGATGGATGACGATATGATATTTAGAATATGTTTCGAACACCTCTTTATAGTATAGATGATGGATGACTTTATACTATGAAGTTGCTTTTCAAGATATATATGTTCAGTGGTTTTGTACTTACCTAGTGGTCATTTCCACTACGGGACGTAGGGATAGATTCCGGTCCGTCCCGGGCGACGGTTTGGTGTTGGCATAGGGCTTGGAGTGTGTTTCATCTGGCTATTTAGCACAGGGACGGGGAGCTGGCATGAGGCTTGAAGTGTATTTTCCTCTAACTGTCTACTCAGAGACGGGAAGCCGGCATGGGGCCTAGAGGTTATCGAACAATTCACTAGTGATTATTATATATACAAGTTATGATTTTGAGACATTGCACATCATGCTAGGTTTCGGAAAACCTATGTTTATCATTATATATGTGTTTTCATAAAACCTGGGGGTTAGTACGTTGATAACTGTTTCACTACTTATATATCAAATTGGTCCACTCATGTTTGTTTTACGCCCCCTTCAGGACTTAGAATCGAGGCATACAATCCCGGCATCCAGGCACTTCCGCATCGGTATCTTCGAGTCCTCTCGGTGTAGGACCCACTTCTGTGTTCATTCAATTTTTATATTAATTCTTTTAGTGTTCTAGATTAGATGTGTGCTCTGAACACGTTACTTAAATGTATATTCTTTATTATTTTACATTTATAAGTTTCATCTATCCCTTGTTTTCAGCATTTGCACTCAATAAATAGCTTTCGTCACTCTCGGGTGTCGGCCAACACGTGCCTATCCTGGTATTCGGGGAATATTGAGATCGGGGCGTGTCAGATTAGTATTAGAGCGTGGTCTGTTCAGAGCATACGTAGAATCTTCTCTTACGGTAATAGTGTGTCTGTCATGACTTCATTTGGATGTCACGACTTCCGGATTTAGTGCCATTCGACGCAGTTGTGCGAACCTTTCTCTATTTGAATTGTCACATTCTGGTTGAAATACTAGAATTCGTGTCAGGACTGTGCCTCAGCAGTGATGAATTGGATTGTTGGACGACTTTCAACATTAGATCGATACTCCGCAATATGCGTTGCCTAGGAATTGGGGGCAGAGTCGGATCTACATAAGAGCGTTGGGAAACGGAAAAACCTAAGTGGTTTGAATTTGGAAGCTCTAAAGCGGTGTTGTACTCTGCGACGTGCATTCCCTGGGAATGACAGGCAAAGTCGGTAGTTTAAATTGTAATAAAATAAAAATAATTACTGAATAAATAGTTTTTTTAATAATATGATATTATGTACATTAAGTTGTGGAGGGAGTGAGTTTAGCTTCACAATGAGACAATCATAATAGTTTGGTTCGAATTCACCTTGACGAGAATCGAACTTAAAACTTCTTATTTATAGGAGATTTTTCAATTTACTAGAAACACGTTGTAATAATACAATTGGTTAGAAACAAAAAAAAAAAATCAAACTATTTTATTATGATACTTGGTGTATCAAGTCATGTTTAGTGTTCACAACAAACTGAAAAATTTCTCCTCACTTACATGTCAAAATGAATACTATTAAATCATAATACTAAGTGACTACTAAATAACTTATTTATATATTTGATTTGTAAAAGTTTAGGGGAAAGGAAAACTAATCCATCAAGGTCAGGGCATACCACAAGTCTTCTCGAGAGCTCACACAAGGGGTCTTAGTCTTTTTTTGGTTTTTACAGATCACATACCAAAAATGGTTGCTTGCAATGGAACTCAAACATAGACTTTACAACTCAACTAATCCTCGTTAGAAAATACACATATATTTAAGCAATCTTTTAATCAATTTAAACTGTTACTGAGTCAAAACTCCATGCAATAAACACATTGTTTTAATCAAATTAGCTATATACGATAATAAAATGTCTATTTATATCATCGATTCTAAGGGGGTGTATTCAATTGAGAATTTGAGAGGCTTTAATGGATTTATAAATCATTAAATTTTTATGGAGTTTAATTGATTTGTAGATATTCCATATAAAATTTTGATTCAATTCCCTCGAAATCTCATGGGAAGATGTGCGATTTGTGGATGCTTAAAATACACTACGAAATCTCTCAAATTCCCTCTAATTCCTCAACCTTTTCAAATTCTTTAAAATCAATTTCTAATTGAATACACCTAGAATGTTATAAACTTCTTTAAAATCCTAATTGAATACACCCAGATTTCTAAGGATTTTAATAAACTATTTTAAAATTCTAATTGAATATACCTTGAATTTCAAAGAATCACTTAAAATCTTGATTGAATACTCTTAGATTCATTAAAAGAATTAAAATTCCTCAAAATCCCAATTGAATACACCCCCTAAAATTTGACAAAGAGAATATTTTCAAGATTTACATAAACATAAAACACATACACACAGCTCTAACTAAATTAATCAAGAACAATTCAGCAAGAAAATTGAAGATATGTGACTTTTATTTATTTCATAGATTCTATCAAGAACAATTCTGCAAGAAAATGCCCTTTTGGTAGCCACTAAGGCTAAAAACCCATCACAATAATTGAATTACCAAAACGCATTACTTTGGCTTTTTTTTTTTTTTGGAAAACTCATTACTTTGGCGTTTCTGAAACTTGAACGTTACAAATATGACAGACAATAAGGATGTGTGACTTAGATAGTTAGATATCAGGTTGGAGGAAATTGGACTGTAGTACAAAGGTTAAGGCAAACAGATATGTGAGAGGTATTATGGGTTAGATATCAAATTATTATGATGTTGTGACATATGTTCTTATCAATATGTGATTGTGTAAATCCTAAGTAGAGATAAAATAGGAATCCTTTGGGATCTAGAAGATCTTTCCTAATATACTTTGTATTACTTGGAGAGCAAGTTTCTCTCCTCCTAATTACTATAAATAAAGGCACAAGGACTGGGGAATTAACACACAATTCCTCAAACCTATTCTCCATTCTCTCTTCTTCTCTTTGCCGCACCTATCTATTAAATATAGGCCACAACACGTTATCAGCACGCTCTTCACGCTGTGCTTAGAAGAATTTAAAGGGAATTTATTCATTTTCAATCAGGGGAGTATTACGTTTCAATTATTTTTAATTGATTAAATTTTAATTTTATTGAATTCATATTCTTTTATTGATTCAATTTATTTTTCTTCTTATGTTGAACGTGATACAAGCTTGAAGATGAAAGCCGAAATTGAAGAAATAATTTTTCTGCATCAAACCAGTTCATTCATATCATCACGCAATCAGGTTCTTCCAAAACAACGGCTTTTAACTCGATATTTTTGAAGCCCTGATCGCATGAACATTCACCATGATGCATGACCCAACTTTACGTTTAACGTATTTTAGATTCTACATAAATTGTGTATGCCTCATAACCAAAATTGCTACAATTATGTGAATTTGATATTTTTCATGAATTGAATCTTACATATGTACATGCATTGAAACCATTATTTGCATATGCATCAAGGTAAATATGTGATTCATGGAATTATATGTGATTCATGGAATTATATATGCCTATAATTGAATTTGAAAAATTTGGAATCGGGGAATTAGGGTTCTTCGAACCCATGCTTTCACAAGCCACCAGGCCCGTAGCCTGCGATGGCCCAACCACTCCCTCGCCAGGCCTGGAGCTTGCATCGAGTCCCCGAGCCGAGACTCAGGTTGAAACCCAGGACAACCCGACGCCAACCACGGCGTCCACCACCATCATAAGATGGCCTGCAGACCACCCTCACACTGTGAGTCACACACCGAGTCCCTATGAGGGAACCCGTGACCCCGTTGGAAACCTGACGCCCATGGCGTCCCAAACCCAGAAAATACACATCGCCTGAAGCGACACCACGGCTTTGTCGTGTGATTTTCTGCATCAATCCGACATGGAATCATGATCTTTGATCCAATCTCACTGAAATTCCTGAAGAATTTCATCTAATTTGTATGAAATTTCAAATTAAATTTCATTAGGTTTCCCAAGATTTCGATTCGAAATTATAGGGTTTTTCACAACAAATATCGAGATTTTTTCAAATCTCCGTTCATATTTGTGGTTTTCGTAGACTTACGAACTTGTCTCGACCTTGGAAACGCCGGTTGACACGGCGCCGTCCACTAATTCCGGTGTCCTTCCCCGATGAACACACCCAGCTACGGTTGGGATGTTTTGGACCTTCCCCGAGCCCCATTTGGGCTCTGTCTCTCGGCCCGTTTCGCTTGGTGTCTTGGGCTCACCTACAGTGACCCATACATACCCTTGTTTTGGCCCATTTTCTTCTCGGCCAGCAGAAAAGAAAAAAAACGAAAAAAAAAGAAAAAAACAAATTTATTTGGGCTCGCCTGAAGCGGCCCGCGAAAAAAAAAACATTTTCTTGGACTGCCTGCAGCAGCCCAGCCCCCTCCCCGTAGGCCTACAGCCTACACCCGAGACCCCTAGCCCAATTTTTGGGCCTAGGTAGTATGGACCAAATTTTTTCAAGTCACCCGTGACTTAGTTTTTTTTGTTTTGACCCCGAATTTTATTCGCCTAATTTTTTTTAGGCCTAATGGGTTTTATATTTTTTTCACCCACATTTTAATTTGGCCCGAAGTCCAAATAAATTAATTAAATTATAATTATAAACCTGAAGTTATATCTTTGTATATCCTTGTTGTATATTTGCTTGCATATATATTTGTGTTTGTCTGCAGATATTATGAACTTAAAAGTTCATACTTCCGAACCCGAAGTTTCGGAAAAGTGCCATATGAACCTGAAGTTTCTTAATGCGCAACACTCATGTTGAGACCCGAAGTTCTCCATGCTTAAATCCGTTTAAACCAAACCATGTCTTAAGAACCTGAATGTTCTAAATTTGTTGTTTATGGAAATTTTATTTCCTAAAACACCAATCACATTCTTGTTTCCTCCATTCAGCGTATTGTCGAACCGTAACAAGTTCGATTTCACTGATTTGGAAGTTTCGAATAGTAAACTACTTTATGTGGATACAAGACGTGAATAAGCATCCGCCATGATCCTTATTCGAAGACTTATGCCTAAAGCATATCCAATGGAAGTACCTCCCTGCTGAGGACTCCATGACTCTTCAAATCCGTTATGGACTGTTTCAAATCATGCAAAGATGAATTTTTGCCTGAAGCAAAACATGATTGAAACTGTTACGTCTATGAATAGGTACAATTCTCGTAGTCCATTTGTGAAGACTCATTTTGCTCCACCTAATACATTTGGAAGAGCGAAATTTGACATGGACGGCCTATTGGCCGAACCCCATTGTTTTTTTTGGTTTATTTTGTGAATAATTTATTTTGTTCTCGGATTTAAGATTAGTGTTTGGATGTCACCATTATTCTCGAATAAAAGAGTTAATTAACGAAGATTACCACATGTGACTACAATTAACTCATGCTTAGGTATGTTTTGTGGGGAAGTTAGCTGTCTGGTTCTATGCTAACTTCATACCTAATCATCCCCCGACAACCTTTCAGGCTTATCCAACCTGATTGTGGGGCATGGCACTGCCCTATATTGTCCAATGGTATTAACTTTACCATAAAGGGAAGCCTTATACTCACTTCGTTCCGGAAGAACGCATTTTTGATCTTTAAGGATATTCGAGAGTATTATTACCATATTGAAACCAATGTAGAAAAATGGAGTAAAATTCCTTGGCATATTACCATTTTGCACTTCTTACGAATATAGTTAAATGCATATTCTAGAGAAGATGGAACGCTTAACGAATGGATTACATCCATTCAAGTCCACTATGTGGCCGGCCAGAAGCCCGCGATTCCTAAGGAATTTTCGCTATGGATGTACGTTTGGGATATCTAGGATGATTCGTGATGCGCCGTTTTGGGCATCCTTTTACCAGAAGTAAAGAAATCATACCTGGACACGTATTATACCTTAGCACCCTCCATCTTTTTACAAAGGATTCAAATGGGACATTTGTGGATAGATTCAACCACCCTACGGACCATTTAAATATTCTATAGTATTTGTTTGTACCATACTTGACCAATCCCGAAACTACTGAGCACCGGTCAACGTTATACCATCAAGGATCCAGAAGAGCTTCCCTTCAACCGGGAGGCCAATCACAATGCGACACGTGTCGACATCAGAAGCCAACCACAGCACGACACGTCACAACACGACACGTGTCAATGTCAGAACAAAACTAGAAACTCTCTTCTATAAATAGGGGTCATACTCCCACAATAATCTCTAATGTCATTTTGTACTAAACTATTCACTAGAACTCACTAAACCAGAGCTTGAACCTATGTATTTGTGTAAACCCTTCACAATTAATGAGAACTCCTCAACTCCGTGGACGTAGCCAATCTGGGTGAACCACGTACATCCTGTGTTTGCTTCTCTATCTCTATTCATTTACGTACTTATCCTCACTAGTGACCGAAGCAACCAAGCGAAGGTCACAAAACCTGACACTTTCTGTTGTACCAAAGTCCTCGCTGATTTTGTGCATCAACATTTGGCGCCGTCTGTGGGAAAGACACTTACTCCCACTCTCTTCAGCTTTGTCAAGCTGGTTTCCACCGCTTGTACACTTTCTTTTGGCCAAGCATCTCTCTCCAACATGGGGAGCGAAAGAAGCCACAGCACACCGAATGACACCCCCGCTGGACCTAGTATGAAGCAGCGAAAACATGAAGGAAATAAAGTTACTCTTCAAGCTAAAGTCGATGAGCTAGAAGTTCAGAACAACAAGATAGCGATGAAGAATGAAGTCCTCCAGGAACAATATGAAAAACTTTTCGAGATGCTTCACGAGGCTAGGCAGGCTCAAACACATAAGCTCGTCGCCCCTGTTGAGGTCAACAATCAACTGAATGCCCCCCAACACGGAGGGTCGCCGATATCCGACACGGACATCCCTGATAGGGATCGAGCTACACATCAATGTGATAATCAACATGAGACTTCTCTCAACCCAGCTGCTTCAACCCGAAGCAGGAGAAGTAGAGGAAAACACCTCCTCACAGAGGGAGCGGAAGGATCAAAAGCTGTCTATCGCGATTGTCGAGACTTCCTAAAGCAACGTCGAGAGAATCTCATCCACATAAGCTCGAAGATCAATGACCCAAGGGTTTCTGAAAGACTCGGTCCTCTTCCACGACCCAGGCCAGCCGCCAATCTAGAGAATGGGCAACAAGTCCCAGAAGAATATGAATGTACTGGGGATTCGGAAACATTCCGACATACTCACTCTAGAAGTCAGTATGGCGAGTCTAGAGAAAGATCACACTATCTTGATCAAACTTTCCTACTTCCAAGAGGCGATGGGGACTTAAAGAAGAAAACTTCGGTGGTGCACGACTCCGCTCAGGACCCCCTTGTCCTGCAGCTTCTTGAAGAAGTAAACAAGCTGAAGGCTGAACGTCAAGCCAAGATACCTGATTGGAACCAACCCAGGCCTGGCCCTCTCACAAGAAGGATCCTCAACATTCCCCTCCAAGCGAAGACAAAGCAGAAGCTTGACTTACAGCTCTATACTGGAAAGGAAGACCCGATTGAACACCTTAACCTCTTTGAGTCCACCATGGTATACCGGGGACACACCGACGAAGAACGGTGCCTTCTCTTCCCCTCCACCCTCTCTGGCGGAGCTTTAAACTGGTATTGTCGTCTTCCACCTGAGACGGTAGACTCATTTGAAGAGTTGAGGAAGCTGTTTGTCTCTCAACACATCTTCCAGACCGATCGCTTGCATTCCGCAGATGACTTGTACACTATTCACCAGAAGCCGGACGAGTCATTATGAAAGTACGCTGGCCGCTTCAGCCATGAGTATTCTCGCTGCGCTGAGGCAGATGACAAGACCGCCCTCAAGGCTTTCACGGCAGGCTTACGTGACTGTTTCTTCAAGTACATGATCAATGCTAACACTTGGAAGACTTACTCTGAGGTGATGACACAAGCTTACAACCATGCCTCCGCCGAGGCAAGGACATATCAAGGGAAACCCCCTACAGTCACCCCTTATCAGCAAGTAGGGAGTGGAGGCCAGATCCAACCGAATGAAAAGACCTCAACCTTCCAAGTGGTAGCAGCACACCCCCTGCCTCATTTAATGCTTCGCCAAGTCAGCAGACATATCAATCTCAGGGCAAAAGGAAAGACTTCCATCCTCACCAATCTCATTTTAATAAAAAGAATAAGGGGCACTATCGCGATAACTCAGGATATCGTCACAATAATGCCCGCCCCCAGGCAGTCAACGCAGTGGGCCAATCACGTGTCAAGACAGGCCCTACCCCGAGGTATGAGACATACACCTCTTTGAATGCTACATGTGCTGCCATCTACCCCAGTATAGCTCACCTGATACCAAAGCCAAAGCCAAGACAGCCAGATTACAAGTCCACGAAGAACACGGGAATGTTTTGCTGCTACCACGAGTATAATGGCCATGATAGTGAAAAGTGCATTATCCTCCGTGACCATATTGAAGCTCTGGCACGTGAAGGAAAAATCGATCAGTTCCTCCTTCACCCTTCGAGGGATAACCGTAACCAACGCCAGGTGAATGTGATATATTCCATAAGCGGCGGCACACCCATGTCTGAATCTTCCAATAGGGCCATGAAAAACAGTGAACGAACTTTGAGACCTGGCCATCAAGTGTTTCACGTGGAAGACATCAGAGGAGGCAAGTATCAAAAGCCTAACTGGGATCCAATATGTTTCTACCCTGAGGAAGAAAGAGGTATCATCTACCCTCATAATGACCCGCTGATCGTGGAAGCTCACATAGCAAATTTTGATGTGAAACGAATCCTGATAGACACAGGTGCTTCAGTCAATATCATGTTTGCTGAAGCTTTCAAGGCACTTAATGTAGCTGAACACTTGCTCGATCGCTCGATTTCTCCTCTGATAAGCTTCTCTGGCGATATCGTGCAACCTTTAGGGAGTATACACTTACCCTTCACCATTGGTACAGGCCACTACACAGCTACTATTACCACTAACTTCTTAGTGGTCAATTGCCCGACGGCATACAATGTCATCTTTGGGCGCACAGGCATCAATGATCTCAAGGCCATGGTATCCACACATATGTTGTTGATGAAGTTTCCAACCCCTTTCGGCAATGGGTACATCAGGGGAGATCAACTTAGTGCTCGATCATGTTACAACACTTCAGTCAAACAACAACACCTGCCTGTCCCCAAGGAGACTCTCTCTATACATAACCAAGTCGTAAAGACCAGCCCAGATGAATCCAACTCGGGTCTTCAGGATAGCAACAGTCAACCCGACGACCCTCGAGATGACTCCTTCACCCAGCAAGCACAACCCGCTGAAGAGTTAGAGAATGTCTCTATCTCCAAAGACCATCCAGACCGCATGGTGAAGATTGGCACTACTTTGTCACCACCCCTTCGGTTGTCGCTGATCTCCTTTTTGCAAGAGAACGCCGAGGTCTTCGCTTGGTCATATAAAGATATGCCGGGCATCTCTCCCGATATCATCTGTCACCACTTGAGTATTGATCCCAAGACCAAACCAGTAAAACAGAGGCGAAGATCTTATGATGTTGAGCGATACGAGGCGATGAAAGCAGAAGTTGAAAAACTCAAGGACATAGGCTTCGTCCGTGAAGTCAATTACCCAACATGGGTAGCAAATGTTGTCCTTGTTAAGAAAAATCCGACCAAGGAAAGTCTCCTGCTTCAAAAGGTCTTGTGGAGAATGTGTGTCGACTACACCGACCTAAACAAAGGATGCCCGAAGGATAGTTTCCCTCTTCCTCTCATTGATAGACTTATAGACTCTACGGCAGGGTGTGAGCTCTTGAGCTTCATGGACGCTTATTCAGGATACAACCAAATCCTCATGAACCCCTCAGACCAAGAACACACGGCTTTCACTACTGACAGGGGACTGTATTGCTATAAGGTCATGCCTTTCGGCCTAAAGAATGCAGGAGCAACTTATCAGAGACTGGTCAATTCAATGTTCGCCGAACAGATTGGGAAGAGCATGGAAGTTTACGTTGATGAGATGCTAGTCAAGAGCAAACATGCTGACCAACACATCACCAACCTATCTGAAACTTTCACCATTCTAAAGATGTATCGAATGAGGTTGAACCCCAATAAATGTGCCTTCGGCGTGGGTTCTGGCAAATTCTTAGGATTCATGATTAGCCAACGAGGTATTGAAGCTAACCCCGAAAAGATCAAAGCAATCCTCGACATGAAAGAGCCCGTAACTTCAAAAGATATCCAAAGCCTTACTGGCAAGGTGGCAGCCTTAACCAGATTCATCTCTAAGGCCACAGACAGATGTGCTCATTTCTTCAAAGCACTCAAGGGAAATAAGAAGTACATTACATGGACGGAGGAATGTGCCAAGGCATTCAGGAACCTCAAAGAATACATGAGTAAAGCCCCTCTGCTCTCCAAACCAGAAATTGGTGACACTCTCATTATCTATCTATCGGTTTCGGCTTCAGCAGTCAGTTCTGTTCTTATTCGAAAGGACAGTGGTGTCGAACGGCCCGTTTACTACGCTAGCAAGGCCCTACAAGATGCGGAGACACGATACTCCAACATTGAGAAATTAGCTCTAGCATTGGTTATGTCTGCTCGAAAACTTCGCCCTTATTTCCAAGCACACGCCATCATCGTGTTTACCAATCACCCTCTTCGACAGATACTCCAGAGTCCTGACACGTCTGGACGAATGATCAAATGGGCGATAGCATTGGGTGAGTTTGACATCTCCTACCAACCAAAACCAGCCGAAAAGGGTCAGGTTGTAGCAGATTTCATAGCCGACTTCACATATCCTGTTGACATTGCTTCTACACCTGAAGCAGTAGCTTCATTACCATCGGAAGCTCAGAAGATAGAATCAACAACCCCAGCATGGAGTCTGTATGTTGATGGCTCATCCAACCAACAAGGCTGCGGAGCAGGATTAGTCCTCACTACCCCCGACAAAGTGGCGATGGAATACGCTCTTCGTTTCAAATTCAAGGCATCAAACAACGAGGCCGAATACGAAGCCCTTCTAGCAGGCTTACGTTTGGCCAAGCACCTCGGGGTTAAACGAATTGATATCTTCAGTGACTCTCAATTAGTGGTCAACCAAGTCACGAACAACTTTGATGCTAAGGATAGCTCCATGGCAGCATATCTTGCGCAAACACGACTTTTGCTCAAGCACTTCCACTACCAGATCACCCAAGTTCCTCAAGCGGCAAACAGTCATGCAGACGCTTTAGCTCGCCTCGCCTCGGCAGTAGAAGACAAGATTGGGAGAAAAATTCATGTCGAATTGTTGGCAGCACCAAGCACCATGGTCATGGAAGTGTGCAATTTACAGCAAGGAGATAGTTGGATCACCCCAATTTATAAATTCCTTGCTCATGGCACCCTCCCAAATGACAAAGTCCAAGCTAAGCAGATCCGATACAAGTCTGCCCGCTACCTGATCATTAATGACCAACTCTACAAGCGCAGTTTTACCCTGCCATACCTAAGATGCCTTACATTTGTGGAGGCGGAAATTGTCCTTCGGGAAATACATGAAGGAGTCTGCGGAGATCATGCTGGGTCTCGATCCCTAGCACACAAGACTTTTCGCCAAGGATACTATTGGCCAACACTCCACCAGGATGCCATCAGAATATCACGCTCATGTGATAAGTGTCAACGCTACGCAACTATCCCTCACTCCCCTCTCGAGCCGCTCACTCCTATGATCAGCCCTTGGCCCTTTGCCCAATGGGGACTTGATTTGATCGGCCCAATGCCTGCAGGGAAAGGCAAGGTCCGCTATGCAATCGTTGCAGTTGACTACTTCACAAAGTGGGCTGAAGTAGAACCCTTGGCAACCATTACTGAGGGAAAAATAGAGGACTTCGTATGGAAGAACATCCTCTGCAGATTCGGCATTCCCAATGCGATAGTCACGGACAATGGGCGGCAGTTTGACAACAAGAAGTTCAAGATGTTTTGCTCTAAGTTCAACATCAACTTATGTTTTACCTCTCCAGCCCATCCCCAGTCTAATGGACAAGTCGAGGCCGTTAACAAAATAATCAAGCGCACTCTGAAAACTAGCTTGGACAAAGCTAAAGGTTGTTGGCCAGAATTCGTACCTCAAGTTCTTTGGTCATACCGCACTTCATATCGGACTTCCACAGGAGAAACTCCATTCTCACTTGCTTTTGGTACAGAAGCAGTTGTCCCGGTTGAGCTTGAGCAAGCAACATACCGAATCCAGAACTACATACAGAGTGAGAATGACAAGCAACTCACCCTCAACCTGGATCTAGTCGAGGAACACAGAAATCAGGCTCACCTGAGGAATGTCGCCTACAAGCAACGCATCTCCAACTACTACGACTCAAAGGTCAAACCTCGCTCTTTCAAAGTGGGAGACTGGGTACTGAAGAAAAGATTACTCTGTGATAGAGTCCCGAGTGAAGGAACACTCAGTCCTAACTGGGACGGACCGTTCGAGGTCGTCGGCATCAGCCGCCTTGGCTCCTACAAGCTCAGAAGCTCTGACGGCAAGACCCTTGGCCATCCATGGAATGCTGACCACTTGAAGTACTATTACAAATAGACTTACATTGTACAAGTGTTAAGCTACAGCCGTTCGGCATCCTATGTAACAAAAGACCATTTGGTATGAATTCAATAAAGAGGTGATTTAGCCAACTCGGCCCTAAACTCTTTTACATTCTGAGCAATGAAACACTCAAGTGTTGAAGCTTCAACGCACATGTTTCCAATACAAAATAAAATCTAGGTATATGTCAACAAGACTATACAAAGGATCTATGCAAACATAGCCAAACATTCATCAATGATAGGGCAAACAATTGAAGCTTGATAATACAAACACTCGAAGCTTGATAATACAAACACTTGCTTGATAATGCAAACACTCATAAACATACCAAAAAAAAAGAAAACCCTCGAGCTTATAACATGGCACATGCCATACAAACAACAAACTAGTGCAGGCAGAGTACATGCAGAAAGTGAAAGCACTTCTAGTCATCCTCATCTAAGGTTGAACCCCTGATCATATCACTCTGATGACCCTGCTCATCAGCACTAGCATCATCGCTAGACTCATCTGCACTGCTCGAATAAACTGCAAGGTCGAAGGTTTCGCCTTTTCGATGATGCTCATCTATTTCTTCACGGTATTTTCGAAGAACACTTCCATCATCATAACGATCAAGGACAGCCATCCACTTTCTTTTTTCAAAGTGCACTTCCCGGGCACAGCGAGGTCTAAGGACATGGAGAAAGGCCTGGGAACCCAAGAACTCATTCACAGCAGCTTCCTTCTCAGCCGGGATACTACTCTTCAGCTCAGAAACCTCAACCAAGGCACTATCCAACTCCCCTTTAACCTTGGAAACCTCGAGCATAGTTGTCTCCAACTGTTTCTTAGTTGCTTCCAACTGTACCTTGAGTCTCAAGTTCTCACCATTCCGCCTCTTCAAACTCTCAAAATGTTGATCCTTGACTTGGATGGCCTCAGCTAAAGCTTTGCTCGTCTTCCTGGCATCATTCACAAGCTGCTTATTCTCTTTCAATTTCACCTTGCACCGTTCAGCCTCTCGCAGTCTGTCGTGATACTCAGCCATGACCTGCATGACAAGACAATCATCACTACTAAAATAATGCTAATAAAGAGGAGAAAACAAGGGAATGATAAAGTAACACTCACATATGAAGACAGCTTCAACATCCGGTCGCAATCCGATTCATCTTTAGCTAGGGGCTCTCCGAGCTCATCGAAAGTGAATCGACGCCCTGCCAGACAATTGTTGATATACCCAAAGTCCTTTGGCCGCATGGCAACCTTCAAATCCTTCCAAGGGACACTGCCAACCTCTTCCTTATCTTTACCCTTGCTGCTAAAACTAGGATCACCTTCCTGCCCAATGTGTTCCCTACCTGGAGGAAAGATGGGATTAATAATAGGAAGAGGAGGCAGCAATCGCCTATCTTCCCCAGCAACTATGGCAGCAGCACATCCAATGGCCTCAGCTTCAGCTTTCTTCGAGGCAGCAACCTTGAGGATTTCTTCTCGAGACTTAGTTTTAATAATTGGTCTCACTCGGTGCTTGCGAGCTTCCTTGTGAAACAGGATGTCTTCTGAAGGAACTAACATGGGCGCTCTCCTTTTCTTGGTGCTAGTCTCCACTTTCTTGCCCACCTTCTCCACTGAACAAGGAAAATCAAAGTAAGGAATACCACATTATATATAAAAAAAAAAAAAAAAAAAAAAAAGGGAAGAACAAGGATCAAGTGAGGATACAACTTACTCGCTCGTCTTTGGCACTCGGAAACTAAGGGCTGGAAACCGTACTTTCAAAACAAGGGACGTAGCTTACCCAAGTATCTATCTTCTTTCGGCACCCTCAGCACTTTCTCTACATCAGCTAGCTCCTGTCCGGAGAGTTTGATGGTGCCTCGTGTCACTGCATGAAGAAAAATCTTAGAAGCCAGAGAAAATCACAACAATAGCAAATAATGAGAAAATGGATACATTACAACCTACAGTCTGGAAGTGAGTAGGAACACGTCGCTCAGGCGTGACACCCTTAGCATGCTCCCAATCATTATAAAGAAAGCACCAACGTTTCTTCCATGTGCAATACGACTTTCTCTTATTAAAGACAACACGCTCTCTCTCCCTCCGACATGCACATTCAGCATAACCAGTACATGCTTTCACCGGGCGCATCTTATAACAGTAGCGCCACTGATGGAAGGAAGGCTCACCTAATCCACACTCCATCCAAATAATATAAAACCCGATCAAGGTATCCCAGAAACCAGGGTTGAGTTGCCCAGGTGCATAACCAATAAAAGCCAGCATTCGTTGCAACCACGGATGCAAAGGTAAATTTACCCCCAAGGTCATTAATGTCTGGGTATAGAACATAACATGACCCTTGGGCGGCTCCGAAGGCAATTCTTCACAACGCACCAAACGTATTCCTACACTACGGGGGATACTACATGATTGCCTTAGGGCCTCAAGCTGCTTTTCGCTATCTAACAAGTTATTTTCTAAATGGTCCGCTGTGAATTCAGAGCGAAATATGGGTATGGCATCACAAACAACCCCCTCACCCATTCGTATGGAGGAAGAACCAATCTCGGCTAAGGTTTGACAATGGTGAGGATCAGAACGACATATGGGTATGGCGTCACAAACAACCCCCTCACCCACTAACATGGAGGAAGAACCAATATTGGCTAAGGTTTGACAATTGTGAGGATCATCCAACGTTTCTTTTGTACAAGACTCTAACAAAGGCCATGAAGACCCCGACATTGCAGGCTCAAACCTAGAGCTCGAGCTAGGGGAGCCCTTATCACTAAGACTTCCAGACTCCGACATCTACAACAAACAGAAACAAACTCTATTACTACATGAAGGATCAAAACATAAGGAAGCTCACAGGGCATGAAGAACAGCTCAACTAGTTCATTATGTTCGTCACAAAATACATGAACATTCCAACAATTCAACAAAAAGGAAAACATCCAATGTAGTGGAGAAGACTATCAACCTGAAGATGGTGCAGCAAAGCAATGCTAGAATCCCTCTCAAGTAAAAAGCACTTTGTCTTAAAAAATCCCTACAAGATGAGCAAATGAAGGTAAGGTAAAGAATGAGAACTTATCCTTCTTATGTATAGTTCAACATGGCTATTAACATTCAAAATTCAAATTCAAACCATGAGAAAGCCCCACATGGAGGATCTTCAAACTTCTAACATTAAGGAGTTTCAAATTTCAAATGTTTCAGTTCCCCCCTCAAAAAAAAAAAAAAAATAAATAAATAAATAAATAAATAAAACCGAAAAAAAAAAAAAAAAAAAACCGAAAAAAAAAAAAACAAAAACAAAAAAAAAAACAACAAAAAAAAAAACAAAAAACAAAACAAAAAAAAAACAAAACAAAAAAAAAATAAAAAAAAAAACAAACAAAAAAAAAAAACAAAAAACAAAAAAAAAAAAACAAAAAAAAAAAAAAAGGGAAGGGGGAACAGCTTCATCAATGGGATTCAACTCCCAATCTCAAAAGCTTCGCACTATGTTCATCAAGATAGTGCGAAGCACAATCAATTTATGGTGCCAACAAAAGCTTCATCAATGGAGGACAAATATCAATCTCAAAAGCTTCGCACTATGTTCATCAAGATAGTGCGAAGCACAATCAATTTATGGTGTCAACATCAAAGCTTCACCTATAAAGCTTCACCACCAAAGCTTCACCTATAAAGCTTCACCTATAAAGCTTCACCTATAAAGCTTCACCACCAAAGCTTCACCTATAAAGCTTCAACCCCAAAGCTTCACCTATAAAGCTTCACCACCAAAGCTTCACCTATAAAGCTTCGCCAACCAAAGCTTCACCTATAAAGCTTCAACACCAAAGCTTCACCTATGAAGCTTCAACACCAAAGCTCTTCACTAGTCAAGCTATCTACCCAAGCACAAATTTATAGTCAATAAACCTTACCTATTCAACTATTTTCCAAACACAAAACCTTGTGGCAAATAAACAAATTTTGTTCACACAACCAATATTCTTTTGAACTTGTACAACAACACAGGGGTCAACACAAACATTTGTTTTGTTCTACACCCACAACATCCCTGTCATCAACAAACAGGCAATTATGTATATGTTTCCAAATATATTATAATACATCAAACAACAAGCCAAAGTCCCAAGTTAACTAGAAATCCAACCCAAGCAACCTTTTTCCCTCTCTTCCTCTTCCGCCTCCTTTCATCTATCAAATTTCTGCAACCTCTGCTCTTCTCCAATGGAGCTGAATTTTGGACACCTTATAGTTCTTGAGCAGATGAACAACTTTCAAGAAGGAATCGTTTCTGTTTGAGCTACGGAAATTAAAGTGTTGAGGCTCCCAACATGACAGTCGGATTCCCGCAAATTTAAAAGCTGCTGTGATGTTTCGAAGATCTGGAAATATTTAACCGTTAGTTCATTCTGAATTTTTGATATGTCATGAAAGAGACGATAAGAAACAACTTTGTTGAAGAAAGTATGTTGATCTGAACACGAAAAAATGAATTTTTGAAGCTCACAATAAGTCTGACGGGTTCACAGAAAATTGATGCACAGTTACTCATCATACCTGAATATCTGGAGTTGTACTACTCCGATGAACCTCAAAATTGGATATGTTGTATTTCACAAGGTCAGAAACAACTTTGATGAAGAAAGTATGTTGATCTGAACAAGACAAAATGAAGTTTCGAAGCTCACAATAAGTCTGACGGGTTAACCGCAAAATGATGAACACTTACTCAACATACCTGAATATCTGGAGTTGTACTACTCCGATGGCTCTCAAATTCGGATATGTTGTAGTTCACAAGCTAAGGAACAACTTTCATGAAGACAACCTTGCGATTTGAGCTACAGAACATGATGTTTTATTGCAGAGCTACTGCACCCTCTCCGTTAACTCCTTCCTTCCCTTCCTTGGCTCCAACACCCACTTTCCTTCATCATGCCTTTGGACTCATTCAGATTTTTGTGAGGACATGAAGACCTTTCCAGCAAAGAAAGAAAAAGGCCAGTCAAAAGAATAGCCAAAAGCCACCAAAAGTGACGGACAAAAGGAATAAGTGCACAGTGCCATATTGAACAAAGTCCGGGGAAATGGGGAAGAAGACACAGGCAAAGGGATGAGACTTTGAGTCTCATTGTTATTATTTATCTACCTCCCAATATGCAGCAAGAATACATTGGGCTTCACAAAAAACTAAATAAAGGGGAGTGGGCACAAACATGTTCTCCTCTTTGGGCTTGCCACACAAATAACAAATGAACAAAGGCACTGGATCCCTTCTTTTCGTGGGCTTGCAAACAAATGAGCAGTTTTGGGCTACACAAAAATTTTGGGCCCTCCCAAAGCTAAACCTAGCTTGAAATATTTTTGGATAAGGCATATATGAAGGTGTGACATCAAAACAAGGCTTCGTTACTTTGACATATTAGTAGCAAGCAAGACATCTCATTCGGCAACTCTCCTCGCCTGAAGACTTGGGGGACTCCCACCATATGCTACTGCACCCTGATACTCGGAAGTCTCACAACCACTCAGTGACTTGGATTTTTCAAGTCTCCAACCGAGAAGTTTTCCTCACTCAGGAAATTAAGGGAACACTACCTCAAACTACATGCTTCACTCACAAAGCTTCAACAATACAAGTTTCGACAAAAGAAAAAAAAAATTCAGAGAACTTTCTGAAGAATGCTTTGGTGTATTTAACACAATATGTTGAAATGGAGCAAAGCTTATTTATTAATATTTTCGATAAAGCCACAAATATGTACATATACATGAGTCAAAATAAACAAACAAAAGGGAGCCTTCACAAAGGTTGCTTAGGGGAAGTCTCAGCAGTCGGTAGAGCCCCAGAAAGAGAAAGCACCGGAGGGTGGTTATCCGGAGCCTCAGTACTTGACAAAACCCCAGAAGGAGGAGGCATTGGAGGTTCATCATTTGAAGCTTCATTACCAGGTACAGCCCCAGAGGACGAAGGCAATAAATGCCTTTGGAACAAACCCACAAACCGCTGATGATCAAGTAAAACCTTACCATCAGATTCCTTCATCTGGTCAAGCTTCATCTTCATGTTCGTAGCATAGTCATGGGCGAGCCGGTGCAACTGTTTATTCTCATGCTTGAGCCCTCTAATCTCCTGTTTGAGACTCATCACTTCAGCAGCCAATGATTCAACTTGGCGGGTTCTAGCAAATAGGCGTTGGGCCATATTAGACACAGAACCTGCACACTGAACACTAAGAGCCAGAGAGTCCTTAACAGCCAACTCATCAGACCGTTTGGAAAGTAGTCTGTTATCTTTGGGAGTGAGAAGGTTCCTGGCCACCACTGCAGCGGTCATATCATTCTTCATCACAGAATCCCCAACGGTAAGAGGACCAGTAGGGGATATGAAGGATGGGCGCCATATGTTGTCTGGAGAAGGCGTGGCTGTCTCTTCTCCAAGGTTCAAGTCAAAACGACGGTCGGAGGGTCCAGACATTTTAAAATGTGTTGAAGAGGGAAGAGGTCAGACAAATCAAGATCTTAGAAGTGCAAGAAGGGAGCTTCTACTGGTAGAGATTCAAGTGTGCTGTGGAACTTAATGCCAACCTCTATAAAAATCTGCACTCGACGGAGCTTCAGAAATCGAAGAGGCATTTGCTTTCTCAAAAGCTGGGCTGCTCAGAGACCACGAGGGCCGATCTCAGAAATCGAAGAAGCACCTGCTTTTTCAGCCTCGTCAGCACCTGTCACATGCACACTCAGCTTTGCGGAAATTACGGGCAATCTGTCGAAGATTTCTGGTGAAGTAGAAAGCACGTGAATCTTACTGTTCAAATCACCGCTCTCCACATGCACCATCAACTCCTCGGGTACCACATATAACTTTGTCAAAGATCTCTGACAAAGTTTAGGCACGAGAATTTCGAAGTTCCAGCTACCCTACTATTACCCACAAGGGTAAAGGAACAGCACCACTGCTTGACAACTGGAAAGTCCCTATGTGTGTCGACCTCCGTATTTTGCGGCAGGACAGGTTGGCAAGAACGTCCGACCTTTACTCACATTCGAGAAAAGACTCCCAACATAATTACTTTCTCAAAAACCGAAGTAGCACCGCTTTCCGAATCTCGAGAGTCAGATCCTCGACGGGATTGCTTGTTCGAAAACAGAAGAGGCACAACTCTCAGAACTTCGAGAGCCAGATTTCCTTAGATAAAGCTTGTCTGTAATCTTCACACGTAACATCAGCTTTCCAGATACCACATACCACTTTTTCAAAGTGCTCTGACAAAGTTAAAACACGTGAAGCTGGCAGCTCCCACTACATTACTGTGACCAAGAAGGGTAAAGGAATAGCATTACTACTTGTTATTGGGAAATCCCTATATACATCGACCTCCCTCCTCAACGGACAGGCAAACCTGCAAAAATGCTCAACCCTTTCTCGCATTCGAGAAGGCACCCTCAACATAACCTCTCGAAATACTCAGCTTTATTTCCCCCCGATAATACCTCAGCAAATAAGCCACACCAAAAACAAGAGTATCCCATATCATCAAGGTTGAAAGCAAGAGTATCCCATATCATGCTTTCTCCTTATCCTTGTCTTTGTCCTTGTCCACACCTGCAGGACAAGGAGAAAGAGAGCAGTCAGTCGGAACCTGAAATCAAACCTCCAATCTGGAACTGACTGCCTGGAACCTTTGCCTGGTTGCTTACTTAGCATTGCTCTCGAGTACTCATCCTCAACTGCTGTCAAGATCACGAATTCCACCGGCAAATACCTCATGACAGTTGATCAGATATTGGCTCTTTACACTGAAGCTGCCAAGCATGGATGAGTCACTATGAAGGAATGTTCTGAAGGACCATTTAAATGCAAAGGTTGCACACCACTTCTGCCATGCAAAAGATTGAAGCAGAAGGGTCAACGATGAGCTGAAACAGATCACTACATCACGACACCTTTCCATACCACATTCACTATTCCGTCAACAGCAACAGTATCCCATATCATCAAGGTCGAACGTACTCTAGATTTGATGGACTTGTTTTGACCCTCAAATTCTTAAGTCGGCCTTATACTCTGAAGGGAACCAAAAAACCCTCCGGCACAGTTCAAGAATTAGCCTGTGGAAAGTTACTTCTTCAAAAGCAAAAGTATCTCATATCACCTCTTCTCCATTTGTTTCTCCTTATCCTGGCAGCTGAATGAGAGACAAGGAAAAGGAGAACAATCAACCGGAAGCCGAAGACGAACCTCCGATCCTGGGTTGCTTGCTTGGAAGTTTGACTGCTTACCTTGTCTGTCACCTCTTTCGGCAGATCTCCTAGCTCGGCGACTTGGGGGACTCCTACTATAGGGTTTGTATCGCACTTGACCAAGCCCAAAACTACAAGTAAGCTTCAAGTGAAATTGATACATTACCTTGTGCATCTCCCCCGGTTAAGGACACCACCCCTGAATGGAGGAAGCGTACTTCCAGAGAAGATGCCACATCTACCTATGAGAAAGATAAGGCAAGTGAAGACGATACCACACCTCGGTACTTAGAAGTTTCGTGATTACTCAGCGGCTTGGATCTTGCAAGTCCCCAACCGAGGAGCTTCCCTCACTCGGGAACTTAGGGGAGCACTGTTTGTACCATACTTGACCAATCCCGAAACTACTGAGCACCGGTCAACGTTATACCATCAAGGATCCAGAAGAGCTTCCCTTCAACCGGGAGGCCAATCACAATGCGACACGTGTCGACATCAGAAGCCAACCACAACACGACACGTGTCAACATCAGAAGCCAATTACAACACGACACGTGTCAATGTCAGAACAAAACTAGAAACTCTCTTCTATAAATAGAGGTCATACTCCCACAATAATTTCTAATGTCATTTTGTACTAAACTATTCACTAGAACTCACTAAACCAGAGCTTGAACCTATGTATTTGTGTAAACCCTTCACAATTAATGAGAACTCCTCGACTCCGTGGACGTAGCCAATCTGGGTGAACCACGTACATCCTGTGTTTGCTTCTCTATCTCTATTCATTTACGTACTTATCCTCACTAGTGACCGAAGCAACCAAGCGAAGGTCACAAAACCTGACACTTTCTGTTGTACCAAAGTCTTCGCTGATTTTGTGCATCAACAGTATTGGTTGATGCTTCTACACGTTTGTCACACGTGTGGTTGTTGTCCACAAGTTGCATTCTCCACACTGGTAGCTCAGATTAACAAGCTCAGGGCTCACCACCCTGATTATCTGATCAAATTTATTTGATTGGATAAGTTGGAGAATTTACATCGACATTTACATCGAACAATTTAAATCTCGATGGATATTGCATGTCGGTTGGGTTTTTGAAAGTTGAACATCCAGTCCCATGTTCATACCTAGAACGACCCAGCAGAAGTATTCATTAAACGCCTTCAAATGATTGCGTGGTCGACTGGTCATACGTACCACAGTTCCCGACCTCTGCTTGGGGCCATGCAATATTGCAAGCAACCATGTTGGTCTGCCTGAGGCCCGTCACGACCCAACCTTATAAAGCGCGTGTCAGTTGGTTACCAGATACGAACCCGACATATCGCATCTGCGCGTCTTTGGTTGTGCGGTCTATGTGCCATTTTGCGCCGCCCTTACGTACACAAAAACAAAGGGGTCCTCAAGGAAGGATGGAAATCTATGTCGGTTATGATTCTCCTTCTAATATTCGTTACTGCATAACCTTTGACAGGCGATCTCTTTACCGCTCATTCTGCGAATTGTCACTTTTATGAGACATTCTTCCCGTCGTTAGGGGGAGATAAGCACGTCAACGTTCCTAAAGAACGACGCGAATTATCGTGGACGTCCCCACTATGTCTCATATCGATCCCAATCTAGATCGTCAGAGTTTAACCAGACATTTCCTCTGATCTAGAAAAAGTGACGAGATCACATATACCAGCTGCAAATATGCCTGCAAAGATGTGTACCAAATGTACTTCGGACCTTTATCCTGAAAGTAGGAAAGCCACAATTATGGCCGACCCTCGTACATTGGCGGCTAGCCAATCAATCTATCTTATGCCATAAGCATGGTAGATCACTCGGTTCGAGGATTCACCTCCCCAAAAGAGGAGGAACGTGGCACGAATGAATCCGCCCCTCGATCGCTGTCTCAGACCTTTTCATCTCATGAGATTAAATCCGGATTACTCCCGAGACCTGAAGTTCTTGGTCCAGTATACTAGTTTGGATGAGATATGGAATTGGAATGAGATTATCATAAATGATGTTTCATTTATATGGTACCGACATAAATGAAAAGCGACGTTAACGAACCGCGTTCCGTTGATTAATATCAACGTAGAACTGATTGGTCAACTAAAAGAATCAATCTATGACGAATGAGATGAATGAAATAGTGCAATATGACGCCTTGTGGCGCAAGGTTTCTCTCATACGCCATATGATTCATCGCAGCATTACAAACGTGGTTGTAGTATCTCTGGGATCGTGATATGAACCTACATGGAGTTTCCAAAGGACTTAGATGTACTGATTCAAATAGTTCTAGACCACAAGAACATCTTCTTGATTCTCAAGCGGCCTTCACTTTACGGATGCAGAACTATCCGGGCAGATGTGGTATACGCGTCTAAGTGAATATTTGATCAGTTAGGGATATATGCCCCTGCGTGTATAAAATCCGAAATTGCTAAAGTTGAGAAAATTAACTCGCATATCGGACTATAAGATGAATGATCTTGGGAGAACTTGACATTACCTCGACCTGAAGTTTCGAGCTAGTTTTGATGGTATTCTGGTCCACCACTCAAACTAGACCCAGAAGGTGTTACGTCTGAGTATATCCTGATCATCTATATGCTAGATGCAAATGAGACCTTTACGGAGGGTATGGAGCATAAGGTTCCTTATTGGAACGTGAGGCAGCCATATCTAAGTACCATTGGCGTTTGTTGTACTTAGCTCAAATGCACTAGATCAGACATCTTATGTGCTGATAATCTTTTGGCATAAAGCAGCACTGCGCCTAACACGCCACCACCAAATTTGGTGTTAAAGACGTTTTTCTGTTACTACGGATTTGGGCTTATTCCCTATGCATCTCAGAATAGATCACACCCCCTTGATCTTCGGAATGATGCCTACCTTGTGGGATTCGCTGAATCAGACCATTTATCTGACCGCACAAGGTACGTTCCCGCATGGTTATGTCTTTACCATTAAGGAACACCGCAATATCTTGGAGGTTAACTAGAGAGACCTTTTGTTGCGAAACCTTTGAATCGCTCCAAGACTCACTATGTCTCATCACGTGAGAGATATGGTCGAGAATTCTTGTTGAGCATATTCAAAATCCTTGCGATTTTCAACCATCGTTGAGTCCCAACAACGATCCATGAATACAACGCTGTATGTATCGACCAGATCATGATACATCCAACAAAGTCAACACCAAGCATATTGTGTCTACATCAGCATGAGCATCAGAAGATTGAAGTCAAGCAGTCCAATCCTAGACAACCTTACCGATATCTACACAAAGTCACTACCAAAGTCTACCTTCCAGAAGCTTGTCCAATGAATTGGTATGCGTAACTTTCTCATTTGCAATGCTTGTAGTTTCATTTGGAAGTTTTGTCAAACTCAGGGGGAGTATCTAGAAGTATACTCACTTGATCTTAATGTACTCTTTTTCCCTACGATTAGGAGCATTTTTCCCACTGGGTTTTTGCTACCTAACTAGGTTTTAACGAGGCACCCATCCTGGGCTGATCATACCCTTGTGAGCTCTTCTACTTGCGTCCAGAAGACGTATAGTTTTGACTTAATGCAACTTCTCACTTTTCTCCTTAGCCTATGGGCTTTTCTCCCACCTTGGGTTTTGCCATAGTAAGGTTTTGTGAGTTTTACCACTCCTGCATTCTTCCGTCTTTTGAGACTCGTATTCGCTACTTGTGCCGACCAAACGAGACGATTTCATCCACTACTTCTACATTTGCCTGAAGATCTGATGCGCCATCTACTTGAGTATTTGCACACTCAAGGGGGAGTGTTGTGACATATGTTCTTATCAATATGTGATTGTGTAAATCCTAAGTAGAGATAAAATAGGAATCCTTTGGGATCTAGAAGATCTTTCCTAATATACTTTGTATTACTTGGAGAGCAAGTTTCTCTCCTCCTAATTACTATAAATAAAGGCACAAGGACTGGGGAATTAACACACAATTCCTCAAACCTATTCTCCATTCTCTCTTCTTCTCTTTGCCGCACCTATCTATTAAATATAGGCCACAACATATGACATATTTTATCACCTTTTTTTATGAGAGATTTTTTAGTGTGCTGAAAACACAATTCGAAAAAGAAAAAAAATCCAACCACTTATATGATGACACTTGATGTACCGAGTTGTATTCCGGCACATTGAAAAGTTGTCGTCTCCTAGTTCAGATATACTGCTCTTTATTTTAAACACATCTTTGTATTCATTAAAAGACAAAAAGACATGCTAATATTTTGGTCCCAGTATGCAAGAACCATACCATACCATATACTTAGAAATATCAAGCATCCCGCTGGAAATCAACGGTAAGGCAAATATTATCAACGAAACAAGAGAAGGAATTGCACAATTCATTTGGTGATTAGGCGAACTAACAACAAAAAAATATAAAAAATAACGAGTCAATAATTTAAACATTGAATTAAATGATCCTTACGAAGATGTGGGTTGTTGAAGGGTTGGATCATCACTTTCCTTATTTTTGGTGGATTAGTGAGTCTTAGAAGCTAAACAAGACGTTGGAATTAAATTTAGAGGAAGAATTAATATACCTGTCCGCTGTGGTTTTAAGATTCCGGCCACACAAATCTGCAGAAGCCTTAAGATCCTTGTCCACTGCTCGACCTCATCTGGATCTTCATCCCTTTCATACTAACAAAGTTAAAAAAAATAAGGTAAAGTGAGACACATAATAAAAGTTTAGGTGGTAAAGTGAACAAATCAGCATATAGAGTAAAGTAAAATTTTGTGTACATAAGTGTCATAGAAATGCCTTTAATATTTTGTACATATAGAAAATAAATAGAGTTAATTACATTGCCCTGAATTTGTCATTTATCATCATTTTCATTCTTAAACATTTTATTTGTTTTATATGATCTTCAAACTCGCTATCGCATGACTTTGTTTTTTATATCCTTTTCATTGACTTCATCTATTTTTCTGTTAGGTAGAGGTGATAAATTTAAAATTCATCCCACAACCTAAAATATGGGAAAAAGGAGGTGGATGTACAAAATTCTTGCTATGCCCTCTATATTTAAGAGAAAAATTAATTTTTTTTGGTCAAAAAATAGATTTTGTTAAATTAGCCACCGACGAGGTTCAAACTCACATCGTCATGTAAGAGCTTAACTTCTTTCCACCACTATAGTAAAGGACCACTTGCAACAAAAAAATAAATTGAGTTAACAGATATAATTGAATTACCACATGAGAGAGTTTGAGAACCACAATAAGAAAAAAAAAAAAAAAAACTATTCTAGAACGAAAGTAAAATTCTTGACAACGATGTTGTATATCTGAAAAATAGTTCAAGCAGATTAAGATGTTAGCACATAGTCATTTATCTCGTTTATTGAACAAAAAACGAGGACATCAATGCCCTTTTTTTCTCTTTTGAAATTTATAAACAACAAAATTGAGATTTATTTCACGAAAATTACCATAAATTTTGACAAAATTGACGATTGAATTATAAGTCCAGCAGGCAAATCAAAAATAATCACAAGCTTAGAACACACCACATCAACATTTAGCAAGCAGTCTCATAAGAGATCCCAATCAAGATAAAACCATTCAATAGTTTATTACATTTCGTTCATTTAAGAGCATGGTTCCGAGGATTATTTAATTGAAGTTATACCATCTTTCTACAAAGAAAAAATGAAAAAGAAAATAAAGCATTGACACCCGTGGCAAAACCCGACATGGATTAGAGTACGCTTCAGCGTGACCTTCTGTAAAAGCTATAGGCCACAACCACTATTGCCACTGCTCCAACCACAGCAGCAGCTGCGAGAACATTGCTTTGCTTCCAGTTCCCAATCAAGCTTGACAGCTTCCGTAAGGCATCCTTTATGGCACACGACCCTCTGGTTTCTTTCGGCTTTTTTTCCTCACTTCCACCGTTCTCTTCCAAACTTACTTCTTCGCAACATGTAAATCCATCACTATTAGCACCTTGGCAACAGCCTGAAAAGTTCTCATTATTCTCAATCTGATTGCCCTTTTCTTGGTGAATCTGATTCCTTTCTTGTGGCTTCTCCTCGATTTTCTTATTTTCTTCTCCATTTGGAAGCTCCCGGTCATTAATTTCTTCAGCTTTATCAGAAGATGCTCCCATTTGGCCCCTGTAAGGAATGAAATTGAATTTCATGTTAAGCTATTTAAAGATTCAACTCTAAGTTTCGTCAATAACAATTGAGCAAGAACATGTATGATCAAGCTTAATAAACAAATCACAACAACATTACAAACCAGAAACATATACAGGGTAATGCAATTATATCCAATTATTTTGTGTTTTCTCCACAAAAGTTCCTCGATGTTAATGTAACTCTATATCAATTAATCTATCATACAAGATCAGACATAATCAACAATTGAAAAATACGACAACACAAGCTTCCGTCCAATGAAATTTTCATCCAAAGATAGTAGGCAAAACCAAAAACGTACAAACCTCCAATGTCGTTCTATAATCTCTCCCTTCCCAATATGCTTATCAAGCAATTGCGACACGGCAGAAAAGGTGACGAAGGGATACCTGCAATTAATAATACATAATATTCAAACTCCTTCATCGCTCCCAATACGATAAATTTTAAACTGTTATGATCCGGATATTACCAATGGCATGTCATGCTTCCATCTGAATCTGGGTTGTAGATCCTGAGTTCTCTAGCATACTTGCGGCCTCCAATTTGAAAGCAAGCAGTAACAAATACCTGATCTGTCAATCCTCGCAGCTTAGTCTCATGTTTGAAATTATAAATGAGAATACCTGCGACCAAACGTGCGGAAAAAAGATTGTCACTAATATGTGCGCATATAAATACACGGGGGCCAGTCAACGGCTCTTGCACTCCGAAAGCCCATGGTTTGTCATTCACAAGGACATCATCAACAAAGCTATCCACATCCGACTCTTTCAAGCCCCTGTGATCAACAAACAAAAACAACTCCAAAATTACAAAAAGGAATTTACAGGAAACAATAACCTAAAACTCTTTAATTTCTTGTAAGGCAAGGAATTAGTCGTAAACTGAGCTATTAAATTCAATTTTTAGAACTAATTTCAGAAGCTAACACGTATCTAATTATCTATTAATTTCTAGAACTAATTTTAGAAGCTAACATATATCTAATTATCTATTTAGTTCAAGAGATTGTGCAGAGAAGCAGAGGGTGACATCGGATAAGGATTGTCTGCACTCCACTTCCGGTGCCCTCCTGTTTTGTGTGGTCACGGTTAAGCCACGTCAACATTTTATATTTTTTTATAGATATAATAAGACAAAAATGAATAGTAATATAAAATGTTGACGTGGCTTAACCGTGACCATACAAATAGGAGGGCACCAGAAGTGGAGGGCAGACAATCCTTGTCCGGTGACATCAAGTTTAGGGTTTGCACAATGAGAGACAAGAGGGTTGATGGCAAGGGTTGGGGGTGGACAGAGGGTTGATGGGAAGGGTAGGAGCTAGAGAGGGGGGGTGGGTTCTGTCCACTAACGTTGGTTGCAGATAGAGAGAGAGGGTAGGGTTGAGGGGAACGGGTATAGAGAGAGATTGAGGGAGTAAGGGATAGGGGCTAGAGGTATGGGTTGATTTGTCCGGGTCTGCTGCATCCTTACTATTCAAAAGGTAACAAATTATTTTCAATTCATTCTTTACTGTTGGGAATTTACCGTTCGGCAAATGAGTCGAGGAGGACATCATAACAATAGGAGGCTAAAAAGGCTACTACATGATTCTCTTAAGGCTTTTCTCTTTCGTTTCAAGATTTGGATGAAATAGATAAAAAAAAACAATGCATGCACACTAGGTTTTGTTCTAAGTTTTTTATTGACTTTCAGAACTTTCCTCTCTGGTTTTCTGATTATTTTTTCAATTGAGATTATTTCTTACCAATTTCCTTTGAGATTTGTGCGTGTGTATTTGTTAATGTTCTGTTTCTTCGTTTTTAGAGGACATGGAATTGCTCTCTTCCTTTTTTTGGCAACCACGTATGCCCTCTCTCTCAAATTCCTTCATTAGGGGTCTAAGGTGATGTCTTTTTGCCTAAAATATAATTTTGTTAAACGACTTATGATATTTTGATTCTCTGCAAATTCTGCATAGTTCAAAAAGCAAAATCTCTCTCTATCTCTCTTTCTCTTTCTCTTTCTCTCTTGCTTTTTGTGGCTAAAGATCATGTCTTTTGTGTCATAAATTTGTTTTTGTTACATGGGATTCTGTATATCTTTTGGATAATCAAAAAGCTTGAATCTTTACTAGGTTTCTTTAAATTTCTTTGAATTCTACTTTGTGATTTTGGTTTAGAAATGTGTAGAATTACATTTAAGAGGATCATGAGGAACAGAAGCACAAATCAGTTCTCAGGCATTCCATACGTAATGTCAATGCTTAACTGCCTACCCTCCACTTGGTATGCTGCTTTGTTTCTCACTCCTTCAACTGCTCTCTCTCTCTCCCTTCTCTGTTGTGTACTGCCTAATTAGTTATTTACATTTGTTTATTTATCTTTGTAAAGCTTTCATGCTTGGATTTTAAATGTATGATTCAATTAGAAACCTTTATAATGTTGATGTTATAGAACATTCAACAGATATATATTCAACATTAGGTAGCTCGGGCAAAATCATAGAGACTAAGATTTGGTAGTATATGGAGGTGAGAGTGAATCTGCCTTGCTTGCCATGATATAGGCTTGCAATGATGGCTTCCTCTTTGTAGTACTACATTCTACTCTTACATGTTGACATCAGAAAGCAAACTAAGATAGATCCAAACCCACTCTTATTAATTAAAGTTAACGGAAAGAAAATGATTTATGCATACCTTTGTTTATTTGTCACTTGATTTTGGTTTAGGTTGACCATAGCTAAAACATCCAAGACTCACCTAACACCTAATATGATGACGACCCTATCCTTTTTAGCCTTTATGTGTGTGTTTGCTACCTAGCTGGGTCGTGGGTGAGTCTTGGATGTTATCTTGGAGGACAAGGATTGTCTGTCCTCCACTTCCGGTGCCTTTCTATTTTGTGTGGTCACGGTTAAACCACGTCAACATTTTATATTATTTTTTTTTATAGATATAATAAGACAAAAATGAATAGTAATATAAAATGTTGACGTGCCTTAACCGTGACCACACAAACAGGAAGGCACGGGAAGGGCACCGAAAGTGGAGGGCAGACAATCCTTGTCCTATCTTCGATGTCTTGATTACCTTGGTGGGCGAGTCTTGGATGTTTTGGTTCTGTCTTCTTCGACTCTTATATCTTCCCTTTTTCTGAATTTTCTTTATTTCTCATCCCTTAAACTTTGTATTTTTTTAAAAATATTTTTCTTTTTCGTGATGTAGATAGATGAACATGTTCAAAGGGAAATAATGAAATGGAATCCATCTCGATTTTCCCTTAGTTTCAGATGGAGAAAGTTAGGTCTAAAGCATTTTTACATAAACAGTCAGTCATAATATAACTACAACTTACGTACTTTTTCGATTTAATTGTTGTTTTGCATCAGACAAGGTTTTACTTCCAGCAGCTGATATCAGGAGTTAGTTGCTGTCATTTGATGGTATGTAATGTGACACTTTTCTGCCAATGCGTCGTATATTGTTATTTCTTTATCTTTTGATTTGGAAGTGGTGGTTGTAGTAAGGAAATAATTCGTTTCAATAGTATACGACTTAGTTTCAATAGTATATGACTCAATTTTTTAATAGCACTCGAGCGTTTTTCGAATAACGGTATTACGACTTAGTTTTCTAAATGCCAATAACAGCTCTAGATTTTGTCTCAAGTGGAGTATTCTTACTAATGTAGCATTTTGTTAGCACCTTAGTATGTTTTGATTGTTTCTCTGCTTGAACAGAGAATTGTTAACGTCTGGCTCACGTTTTAGTCTCTCCGTCGTAAGCAATTTTGCATGGCATTCTTCAATGTAGCTATAGGTAAGACAACACTCTCAGTACTCCATAATCAAACCACCATATGAACTTTTTTCATCCACCAAGTTAAGCTTTTATGTGCCATGTTGAATAGTTATAAGTTATTGCTTCAGATTACTCCAGTGCGACATTGTTGTTCTCTTCCTTACCTCTCAAGCTTGCTTGATATACTTATTCTTATTACTGTTTTATTGTTAAGAAATACTCAACTACGGTTTCAGTTCATCGTTATAAATCGGATTAAAATTAACCACTGGTTAATTATCTAAATCCTATAAATTCGGATGAAAATTAAAGCAACTACAAAACAAAAATCTCAAGAAATCAATGCGAATTTACCTATATTTGATCATTTGTGGGAAAATCAACACATCCCCGTCGGAAAACTCAGTTCCTTCGTGTCCTTCAATTACTGATAGCAACGTCTATCAAAAACCAAGAAAAAAGTGAGTAACGGAGTCAACTCAGCTCAACACCAGAACTCAGTAGCTCCAGAAAATAAGAAACGGTAAGAAAAAGCAATCAAAAATGCCGACGAATTGAGCTGGAAAATAGACCTTAACGGTGATGTCGTTCTTGCGAGCTTTGAGAGCAGATGCGAAGAACCTAGTGAGTGGATCGAACTCAGGGCCTTTGTTGCGCCATGGCCAGGCCTCTGGGGTCTTGTAGCAGAGGAAAACGTGGCAATAGCTCAATAGTGTATCGGCATCAGTGCCTACATCAGACACTCTTGACCTAGCACCGTCTTCAATAGACTTATATGGCTTAGTCACATAGGTGTCCCAATTAGTACCACTATCAGACAAATCCCACTTTACAATATCTACTCCTGTTTTGTTCACCTCAATTCTTTTATCTCCATAAAATTTTGCTCCTACAAGAACCATGTCGCCGCCTTTCAGATTGAGCTTCTTGTTTGAAATATTTCCCAACCAAAGATGATCTTCATGGGAAGCAGTTACGGTGGCCTTCATTGCCCAGATGCGAAATCTAGTTCGCTGGGCAAGATTAACAACATCAATGGATAGAAACCCAGTAGAATCGTCGTTTTTCGAAGAATAAACGATGCCCAAAGCCAACCCTCTTATATAATCATTACTTTGCGGCACTACAAATTGGACAATTTCATCCTCTCTCGCGACGTAGGCTAACCGGTGAGGAATATCATTTCCAGAGAGAAAAATTCCACCAAATGCATTTTTCTACACAATGGGGTGCAAAGTTAGTATAAGCAACAATACAAAAAGCAGAGAGAGATAGAGAGTACCATACCGTTTGGAGGTTCTCCTTAAAAGTACCAGTGAGACTGGTACACCCTTCCATATGAATTGAAACCATGTAGTCCAATGAGTTCTCCAAGTTTGGAATATCTTTGAGTTTGCGGCATTCTTTCAGTTCCAATTTCCTCATTTTCGACATCTCTGAAAAGTCGGACATTATTTCCAGTGCAGTGCAGTTATTCGCTTCCAATTCAATCAAACTGTTCGGCAAATCTGGGATTGCCTGAAGGTTTGTGCAATGATTTAGACGTAAAAACTGAAGCTGAGAAAGGCCACTGAGAATGGGTAGCCTATTAAAACCATTCCCACTTAGATATAAAGCTCTTAAAGAAGATAGACTCCCAATTATTTCGAGAACGGCACCATCTGTTATATTGCAGTTGCTGAGATTTAATGCCTGAATCATCTTCAGTTGTGCTAAAAAATGGTAAGCCCCACACAAACCCTTACAGCCACCGAGGTTCAATACCTCGAGAAGTGGGAGTTTTGAAAAGTCTGGTAATTTAGTCAAGTTATGGCAGCCTCCAAGAATGAGATACTTCAACTTCTTAGGCAACTGTTACTCAAAAAGAGAAAACAATAATAAAAATCCAAATGAATAAAGGAGAGAATGTATGATGATGACTGATGTTGATATTTACAAGGACATTGATAATTATATCGTACCAGGTTCGAATCCTCCCAAACTCGTACAATCTTGCTGCTGGTCAGTTGCATAAAAACTAGGTTTCGTTGATCAAAATCTGCTGGTATGGCTTTAAGAGGAAATCCATCCCAATACAACAATCTTAACTCCTTGGAAAGATGTTTGTAGCTTCCAGTCAACTTTACATTTTCCAGCTTGAGAAATTTCAGACGCCACATCTTCTTAAACGCTTCTGTACTGAAGCTTTGCTCGTCATCAGAATCTTTTGGCAAAAATAAGGTTAGGCCTTCAACTGCTTCTGTTCCCTGTTACAGATAAAAAAAAAGGATAATATTCACACAAAGCAGAGCCGTGAATTGGATGAATGAACTACTAGAAAGGTAGGACATACAACATAATTATGTATTTTCTCTTTCAATTTACAGTGGATGAAAGCCTTTTCTTTTCTTCTTTTTCTTCAAATATACTATGCACGTCATACATTATATATATGCGGATATGCGTATATACTCTTTCTTTACATGTACTTAACAAAAAAAAAATTTATTGCAAAAGTACTTACCAATTTGTTCCTAAGCACGGTTTTTGCATCTTCACTATGCCACAATCGACTACGTTTTCCCAATTCCACAGAAGATTCTGCCCGCAAAATTTCTCTTCCCATATCTCGAATCAAATCATGCATCCTCAAATTTTTCTCTACATCAATATATAAGAGACATCGTTCGCAAAGTGTGGTAATTTCTGCTTCTACAGAAAAACGACTACAACCATCCAATATTGCCGTGACAAGAAGTTTACCCCATCCAAGAAAGAAACAAGATATGTCAAGGAACACACCCTTCACATGATCATCACGTAGCCCATCGTAGCTTAATTTAAGCGTTTCATGAATTTTTCTATCAGGAATATTTTTCAATTTTTCCAATGTACTTTTCCATATGCTTTTACTCTTTTTCGTAGCCAACAAACGGCCAACAACTTCAAGAGCTAGAGGCAGTCCTCCACAATAATCAACAACATCTCTTGCGAGCTCAATATATTCTTCGTCGGGACGAGGATTTCCAAAGGCATGCCAACTAAGGAGCTCAAAAGCTTCGTCATTAGTCATTCCTTGTGCTTTATATCTTTTATCCACCTTTTGTATATTCAACACATGTTCATCTCTTGTTGTTATAATAATCCTACTTCCGGGACCAAACGAGACATGTGATATCGCCAATTTATCTAATTGGTCCGCATCATCTATGTCATCAACCACGACAAGTACCTTCATGCTTCCAAGTCTTTTCTCTATCTCCTTGGTTCCTTCAGCAACACTGCTTACCTTAATGTCATGCCGTTTCAAAAGATCTCGAAGAAGTTGTTCTTGCAGACTAACCATATTTTTCTTGTTACTCCTCACCTCTTCAAGGTAACATTGATTGCTGAAACTATGACCATATTTACTACAAATCTCTTTGGCAAGCGTTGTTTTACCTATACCGCCTGTACCCCAAATTCCAATTATTTGAACATCAGGTGAACCCACAATGTCTAAGTATTTAGTGTTGAATTCTTGCATGCGAAAAGCTATTCCAACTGAGTGTTTGGCTTCTTTTAAGTCTGTGGGTTTCAATAGTCCCTTGATGTCCCCAATAATTTTCTCGATAAACACTCCTTCACGGCTACAAGTAGAAATTCCAAATTACGAGAGCCATACTAGATGCCTTATTCATCATGACTATATATTTACGTATTGAAACAGGTTTGAATAAATTGTGATTTACTGAGCTCAATTCAACCACGTATTTATTCTTCAATTATAACATGAATACATTAGGTCACTGGTCATTGGACTATTACACAATTGTAGCTTTCAATTATATAATTAAGAATCCATTACAATTGGTATTTTAATTTGATAAAGTGTGGAGCATTTGTTCTTCACACACCCATAAAAAACGAAGCATGTACCCTCCGTTTCACTTCCTTAATTTTGACAGAAATTCATATGCAAATGCTCTACCTTTTATAAAATTCATATACCAATTGTAATAAATTTTTATGTAGTGACCAAAATTACACTTCTATCATAGTTCAGGGACCAATGATCCAATTTTTCTTCTCTAACATATAAATCAGATTCAATGCCTTACTTACAATATCTTAATTTTGGTTGATTAGTGAAACATAGTGATATGAAATTTAGGAAACTAGATTTTAATCCCTAAATAAAATGAAATTTAGAAAAATGTCTTATACAAGCTTAAAATTTGATTTTAGTCCCTTGACTCTATTTATGTATTCAATGTCTCTTTTTTTATTTATAATTTTATGAATTTAAATTTTATGAAAATATTATAAATTTTAATTTTCATTATGGTAAGCATCTTATATAAGAAAATATTTTCGTAGAGATTTTTTGGTACACTTATGTTTTTGCATATTTTCTTATCTGCCATTAATTCATTACAATATATTTAGGTACGAACATTTCGATTGGTTTCGATTGGGTTAGTATAATATGTTTAGGTATAGATATTTCGGTACACTAGTATAGTATAATATATTTAGGTACCGATATTTCAATACACTAGTTTCGTATCATATAGTTAGGTACGGAATTTTCGGTAAACTTATGTTTTTACATATTTTCTTATGTGTCACTAATTCACTATATATATTTATGTACGGACATTTCGGTACACTAATTTAGTAAAATATATTATGATACAGACGTTTAGGTACACTAATTAGAGAAAGTTAAATAAAATTAGTGAATTAAAATGTTTATAATAACAAATATAAAATTTAAAGTAATAACATTAAATAAGTTATCTATTAAATATAAAATTAAAAATATAATATGAATTTGAATTAATTACACATTAAGGGACTAAAATCAATATTCAATCTAACACTAGCTTTTTATTAAATTTTAATCTTCTTGAAGGATTAAAGTACAAAAATCCCTATGAAATTTGATGAAACATGGTGATATGAAATTTGAAGTAAACAAAAAAGTATACCCGTCGGCCGTGGTTTTGAGATTCCAGCCGCCCAAATCTGCAGAAGCCTTCAGATCCTCTCTCCACTGCTTGACCTCATTTGGATCTTCAGTCGTTTCATGCTTCTGAAATGCTTCCCCAAAACTATCTTCCTGTTTCCTGACTTGAGAAGGGTCAACGTCGTAGAATATTGGACAGACGATTTTCCCCTCTTGATCTTTTAGGCACCTCATGATCTTTGACAGCTCCCTCAGGCACCACCGGGACTCCGCGTACTCCTTCGAGAAGACGATGACAGCGATTCTCGACCCTTCGATTTCTTGGTCAAGTTCACTCTGTATGTTTTCCCCCCTTGTGAGCTGGTTGTCTATAAACGTGTTAATTCCAGCATTGCGTAACGCAATGAAGAGGTGGTCTGTGAAAGTGTTGCGGGTGTCTTCGCCTCTAAAGCTCAGGAACACCTCGTACTTCCAGCGGTTTGAGCTCTGCGAAGAAGACGAAGAGGCGGCAGAGCCAGCTCCATGGGCGGAGCTGCTGGTATCCATTGCAGCTTGTAGAAGTGCAGCTTGGCTTTCAAAAAACCAGAGTCAAGTCTTTCCCAACATTCCCCAGTGAAGGTGGCCCCTTTAAATATTTAGCATGGGCCAATGATGTCACTGCCGTGTCGATAACGCGTGAGTGCTATTCCCCCACAGTTTGATATGTATAAATGTAACCATCAAATTTAAAAATTGTATAACTGCTTACGATGCAATTTCCATTTTTTTTGTTGTAGTCTTTAGAGAAATCTGCCGCCCAACTTTGACCAGATGACGACCTTATTGTATTTTAAGGGTGGTGCGCAGGTCGGTCCAACTGCCCCTGCTGGTGGACAGAAGAATCTTCGTTGGAGACAGCCTAGAGAGTATCAATGGGAAAAGACCTCATCTCCAACAACCTATCTTAACAAAAGATGCAGAAAATTAAACTCCAACCGGCCAACTAAATGACTATCTATCTTTATTTTGTAAACAGTAATTAACTAAATTTAGCTAGAGGAGACATTTGTAGCTAACGTCAAAAGGATCAATGTCGTAAAATAAGTAATTTACTTGCATAAAGCAAGGATCAATTTAGCTGTGAAAGCAAGGCGATGATCGAGCTCACGATGGCAGCTTTTTTGATCCTATCGTCTTGCAAGGGAAACAAGCTACCAATTGCATCACACGGAGGCATCCAACTAATAGTTGAATTTCTCGATCAAGATTATGCTGGAGGCATCGGTGTGCAAGCGAAACTCAACAGCATAGCCACACTACACAACCTCTCAACCTGCCATCAGACTACGTCTCTTCGGGCGTAGTGTTATAGTTGTTACAAATAATTCACGGGTTGGAAAAATCAAGCCAACTAGTTGAGAAGGCAATTGCGCTACTTGACGACATTGTTTCTTCATCGAAGACTGCGCTAAAGGAAACTGCGGGTACGTGCGACATAATCTGGGCACTTGTTGAGACAATTGAAGAGGGATCGACGAAATGCAAGGAGCACACAGTATCTTCCGGCTTATATGCCACAGCTGCAGAGAGAAGTACAGAGGACTGATACTGAGAGAAGGAGCAATGCCCGGACTGCTTCAGCTGAGCATGGATGGGACGTGGACGGCTAAGGCCACGGCACAGGAGTTGCTGTTTCTCTTGAAAGACTGTTCCAATTACGGTTCGAGAAACAAGCAGTCGAGGAATAAGGATATAGAGCAGATTATGTTAGTTTATAAGTGTATTTGCTGAAATGTAATAAGAAGTCAGTTAAATATCAGCCCTTGGATCATAGTCCAAGTGTGCAGCTAAGATGTAATCTTAGACTAAGTAATTCCTGCCCTTGCTACATGTGCTAAGTGTGTGCGAATGAATGAAATGCAGAGACCTTTCTTCTACCTCAAGCTTAACTCTCTCTTTCTCTAAAAACTCTCATTCTCCTCTTCTTCAGTACTCATAGATTGATTGGAACTTACATACAAGATTACAGTCTGTATGCTAACCTGGCCTCAGAGCCTAGTTTGATCAATTGATACTGGGCGTTTGGATCTGTGAAGAGTGTTACCCAGAAATCGAGTCGATTGTGATCTGAGTCTAACATGGCAGGATCGGGTAGTAGTGAGGTGAGAACACCGATTTTCAAAGGTGATAATTATGAGTTCTGGAGTATTAAGATGAAAACGATTTTCAAATCTCACGGACTGTGGGATCTGGTTGAGAAAGGTTTCGAGAGTTCAGATTCGAAGGATGATGGTGAATCTGATGGAAAGAAGAAAGAAAAGGAGGAATCGAGCAGTATTGAGAAGCTACCTCTAGCTGAGAGACTGATGAAAGATGCTAAAGCTCTGGGTCTGATTCAAGGAGCTGTTTCAGATGAAATATTTCCCAGAATCTCTTATGAAGAAACTTCAAAAGGCGCATGGGATACTTTGCAACAAGAGTATCATGGTGATAAACAGGTTAGAAATGTTAAATTGCAAGGTCTTCGTAGGGAATTTGAATATACAAGAATGCGAGATGATGAATCACTTTCTGTCTATCTTACAAAATTATTTGATCTGATAAATCAAATGCGGAGTTATGGAGAGGAGTTATCTCGAGAGAGGATTGTTCAAAAGTTATTGATTAGTTTGCCATCAGCTTATGATTCTATATGCTCTGTTATTGAACATTTGAAGGATTTGGATGTGATTGAGGTACAAGAAGTTGTAGCTTCCTTGAAGAGTTTTGAGCTACGTCTAGATAGACATTCTGAGCACAAAACTGAGAAAGCATTTGCTAGTCTCAATGTGAATCCTAAACCAGCCAAATTCACTGGAAATCAAAGTGCAAGGTACCATAAGAATTGGAAAGAAAAAGGGAAGAGGTGGGATAACAAACCCACTGATGGTGCTAGAAATCCTTGTAAACATTGTGATAAGCTACATTTTGGTGAGTGCCGATTCAAGGGTAAACCAAAGTGTTATAACTGTGATAAATTTGGTCATATTGCAAGGGATTGTAATAGCAAGAAACCAGTGCAACAGGTCAATTATGCAAATAAGGTAGAATCTACACCCACCATGTTTTATGCTAGTAATCAAACTAATACTAGTGTAAAGGACTGTGATGATGTATGGTATGTAGATAGTGGGTGTAGTAATCATATGACTGGAAGGGAGGATTTACTTGTGGATATTGATAAGAATGTAACTGCAAAAGTTGAAATGGGTACTGGACAGCTTGTTGATGTAACTGGTAAAGGGAGTCTTGTAGTTGAAACTAAACTAGGCAAGAGATATATCAAGGAGGTTATGCTTGTGCCTGGACTGAAAGAAAATTTGCTCAGTGTGGGTCAAATGATGGAGCACGGTTATTATTTGGTGTTTGGAGGTCACAAGGTGGAAATCTATGATGATAGCTCATATTCCAACATGGTTGCTAAAGTTCCAATGAAGGGAAATCGAAGTTTTCCAATGAAATTACAGACTGGAATACATATTGCTTTCAAGGCAAATGTATGTGCTTCTACTACTATGTGGCATAAAAGGTTGGGACACCTAAACATGAGCAGTTTGAAATTGATGCAGGAACAAGAAATGGTAGTAGGATTGCCAGAAATCAAAGTAGTTAAAGGAGTATGTGAAGGTTGTGTTCTCGGTAAACAATGTAGAGAAGCATTTCCAAGGGAAGCTACTACTAGAGCATCAATTCCTCTAGAGCTTGTGCATAGTGACATTTGTGGCCCGATGCAGACAACTACAAAAGCTGGAAATAGATATTTTCTCACTTTCATAGATTACTGCACCAGGATGTGTTGGATTTATTTTTTGAGGCATAAATCTGAAGTTCTTAGTGTGTTTAAAAAGTTCAAAGCCACTGTGGAGTTGCAGAGTGGTTATAATCTAAAGCAACTTAGGAGTGGTCGAGGAGGTGAATACACTTCAATGGAGTTTAACAAGTTTGTTGAAGATGTAGGCATGGAAAGACAACTTACCACTTCATACACACCACAGCAAAACGGTGTGGCAGAGCGAAAGAACAGAACCATTGTGGAAATGGCTAAGTGTCTCATGTTGGAGAAGGATATCCCACTTGAATTTTGGGCTGAGGCAGTTAATACCTCAGTGTATATCTTGAATAGATGTCCAACCAAAGCCTTACATAGGAAGACACCTTTCGAAGCTTACAGTGGAAGAAAACCAGGAATTAAGCATCTAAAGGTGTTTGGTTCTTTGTGTTATGCTCATGTGCCAAGTCAACAGAAACAAAAACTCGATTTGGCAAGCAAGAGGTGTATTTTCTTGGGTTATGGTAGTTGTGAGAAGGGATATAAACTCTATAACATTGAATCTGGAAAGGTGATTATTTCCAGAGATGTTGTGTTTAATGAAGAAGCATGTTGGGACTGGAATGCACATAAGGAAATAAGGGAGAGTATCCAGATTATTAAGATGTCTGAAGGAGAACAAAACTGTGAAGGAGGTGATTGTGATCCTGAAACCCAATGTGAAGTCAGTGAAGAGAATGTTGGGCAAAACTTGGTTACTGAGTTCTCTGATCAAGAAAGAATGACAGGTCAACAGGATTTTGATCACACTCCTCTCAAGTACAGAAACATTGCAGAAATATATGAGAAGTGTAATCTGTGCATTATAGAACCCGAATGTTTTGAAGAAGCTGCCAAGGATGAATCATGGCAGAAGGCTATGGAAGATGAAATCTCTATGATTGAGAAGAATCATACTTGGGATCTTGTTGATAGACCATTTGATAAACCAATCATTGGAGTCAAATGGGTTTATAAAACAAAACTAAATCTGGATGGCTCAGTGCAGAAAAACAAAGCACGGTTAGTTGCAAAAGGTTACTCTCAGAAACCTGGAATCGATTTTAATGAAACTTTTGCACCAGTGGCAAGACTTGATACTGTGAGAACTTTGGTGGCCCTTGCTGCACAGAAAGGATGGAAATTATTTCAGTTAGATATAAAGTCTGCATTTCTAAATAGAGTGTTGAATGAAGAGGTGTATGTGGATCAACCATCTGGTTTTGTTATACAGGGCAAGGAAGACAAAGTGTACAGGCTCAGGAAAGCTTTATATGGTTTGAAACAAGCTCCAAGAGCTTGGTATGAAGAAATAAATTCCTATTTTGCAAAGGCTGGATTCCACAGAAGTCCGAGTGAAGCTACTCTTTATATCAAGACATCTCACAGTGGCATTCTCATTGTGTCACTATATGTAGATGATATTATCTACACAGGAAGTTCAAAGGAGATGATAGCTGAGTTCAAAGGTGAGATGATGAGACAATATGAGATGACTAATCTAGGATTACTTCATCATTTCCTTGGTCTTGGGGTATTGCAGACAGATAATTACATCTTCTTGCATCAAAAGAAATATGCAAAGACTTTGCTTGAGAAATTTAGACTTAGGGATTGCAAGCCGGTTGCAACACCATTAGCTATGAATGAAAAACTTACAAAAGTAGATGGAAGTGATCTGGCAGATGAAACTCTATATAGACAAATGGTGGGAAGTTTGCTATATTTGACAGCAACAAGGCCAGATATTATGTTTGCAGCAAGCTTATTGGCTAGGTTTATGCACAATCCTACTAAGAAGCATATGGGGACAGCTAAGAGAGTTCTGAGATACATACAAGGCACTGTGAACTATGGAGTTGTTTATGAGAAGGGAAAATGAGCAGTGTTGGTTGGTTATTGTGATAGTGATTGGAGTGGAAGTGAAGATGATATGAGGAGTACATCCGGCTATGCATTCAATCTTGGTTCTGGTGTGTTTTCTTGGGCCTCAATCAAACAAAGCAGTGTTGCTCTTTCAACCGCGGAGGCAGAGTACATCAGTGCAGCAGAAGCTACTGCACAGGCCATTTGGCTAAGATTTGTACTCTCTGATTTCGGGGAAGAACAAGCAGAACCAACTAAGTTGTTGTGTGATAATACTTCAGCCATTGCCATATCAAAGAATCCAGTTCATCATCACAAAACCAGGCACATTAATCGGAAATTTCATTTTATCCGAGATGCACTTCAAGATGGTGAGATTGATCTGGTATACTGCAAGACTGAAGAGCAGATTGCAGATATATTCACTAAAGCTTTGGCAAGGGATCGATTTGAATTACTGAGGACAGCTTTGGGAGTGATTTCAGCACATCACTTAGAAGGGAGTGTTAGTTTATAAGTGTATTTGCTGAAATGTAATAAGAAGTCAGTTAAATATCAGCCCTTGGATCATAGTCCAAGTGTGCAGCTAAGATGTAATCTTAGACTAAGTAATTCCTGCCCTTGCTACATGTGCTAAGTGTGTGCGAATGAATGAAATGCAGAGACCTTTCTTCTACCTCAAGCTTAACTCTCTCTTTCTCTAAAAATTCTCATTCTCCTCTTCTTCAGTACTCATAGATTGATTGGAACTTACATACAAGATTACAGTCTGTATGCTAACAGATTATGCAGGACACTGATGTTGGGGGAGAAAAAGTTGATGGGATGAGTACAACGATATTGAGGCTGGTGGAGGAGATGCTATCAAAGATCAGCAGTGGACGATGATCTCGACCAAACTCTGAGCTTTTCTATCTACGAGTCTAGCAGGCAAATAAAAAACAATAACAAGAGCTTAGAAAACACCACATCAAAGCAGTCTCATAAAAAATCCCACTATCAAGATAAAACCATTCAACAGTATATTGGAACAACAAATCAGTCGTGCACGCAATCAACTACGGAAAGGAATAGTGAATATTTTTGTAACTGTATATGGCTTAGCTTCGGGAAATCATCCCACCCTCCAAAAATGAACGTTTAGTGTAGCTACCATATTCTCCTTTCATATAAGAGCTTATTTAATTGACGTTATAACATCTTTCTACAAAGAGAAAAATATAGGGCCTCTGCACCCGTGGCAGAACCCGACATGGATTAGAGTACATTTCAGCCTGACCTTCTATAAAAGCTATAGGCCACAACCATTGTTGCCACTGCTCCAACCACGGCAGTAGCTGCGAGAACATCACTTTGCTCCCAGTTCCCAATCAAGCTTGGCAGCTTCCCTAAGGCATCCTTTCTGGCACACGACTCTCTGGTTTCTTTCAGCTTCTTTTCCTCACTTCCACCGTTCTGCCCCAAACTTACTTCTTTGCAGCATGTAAATCCATTACTATTAGCACCCTGGCAACAGCCTGAAAAGTTCTCATTTTTCTGAATCTGATTGCCATTTTCTTGGAGCTTCTCCTTGATTTTCTTACTTTCTCCTCCATTTGGAAGCTTCAGGTCATTAATTTTTTCAGCTTCATCAGAAGATACTCCCATTTGGCCCCTGTAAGGAATGAAATTGAATTTCGTGTTCGGTTATTTAAAGATTCAACTCTAAGTTTCGTCAATAGCAATTGAGTAAGAATAGTTATGATCATGCTTAATACACAATTTGACAACAATTAATCAGAAGAACATTACAAATCAGAAACATATACAGGGTAATGACGTTATTGTTAGACCAAGTCAGTGTGAGACTCTTGCTTCCGAGACTTCAGGCAGTTGTGATCACTCTAAACTCTTATCCATGCAGAGTTAGCTTAGGTTACAACTCTTTCAAATGTTTGTTGTTAGCTTAGGTTACAACTCTTTCAAATGTTTGTTGTTTCTGGGATATATATCCTTTGTATAGTTTGTTGTAATTTTTGAAGTTTTGAATAGCCTTGTAAATAGGGATTGCTTTCCCTGATGTAATCTGAAATGGAATATAAATACATGCAGCCTCTCTTTGAAAAGGTATGCAATTGAAGTGAACTCTTGAGCGTTCTTAAGTTTTATAGTTATATCCAATTCGCTAGATCTGCTTCGCTAAAGTCGTTCATGATCTCCCTTTCCCAATATGCTAATCAAGCAATTCCGGCACATTGTCAGGAGTGACATAGCCATACCTGCAATGAATAATACATAATATTCACACTCCTTCATCTATCCCAATATGATAAATTTGAAATTATTATGATCTAGATATTACCAATGGCCTGTTATGCTTCCATCTGAACCCAGGCTGTAGATAATCAAGTTTCCAGCATATTTGTGGCCTTCAATGTAAGAGCAAGCAGTAACAAATACATGATTCGTCAATCCTCGCAGCTCAGCCTCCTCTTTGAACTTATCCATGAGGACAGGTCCACAAACACCACATCTATTATCTCGACTACCATGTGCACATACAAATACATGGGAACCAGTCAACGCCTCTTGCACTCCGAAAGCCCATGGTTTGTCATTCACAAAGTGGCTGATCGATCCAAAACATCTTTTTGTTGGTCCGAGGATTGGGGAAGGCACGCATACCAAAGTGTACGAAGGAAAGTAAGTACAACGTCTGTGCTTGTTTTGTCTTAGATTCTGAATTTCTGGTCTCTCAAGTTTAGCAATTTAATATGATGCCCTAGATCTTGTTACATATAAATGCAAAATTGAGTTGGGTTTTTGCAGAACTAATCAAAGATCAAAACTTGATTTGGTGTTGTGCAATTATGGTGTTTATGATGACGAATATGTGTTTTTCGTGTCGAGTTACAACGATGATGTTCTGTTCTGTTGTGTTCTTAATCTGTTTGTTTGTTGCGTTTGGTTTGTTCTAGATATAAGAATCAAAATGTTGCTGTAAAAACTGTTCATAAACCCCAGAGCAGGTGAAATTTTTAGTTGTGACAGGAATACAAGTGGTATACCACGTGTTTTAATAAGAATTGTGAGAAATTTTATTTTTTAAATTATTAATTTTTCAGCACACATATCACATCATTTGTCTAGTGACACGTGATGTACCACCTCATGTACCGATCACATTGAAAAATCTCTCCCATAGCAGATTACCAAGAGAGTAGCGCAGTTTGCGAGGGAAGTGGCAATGATGTCGAAAGTGCAGCACAATAACTTAGTGAAGGTTGTTGTCTAGTTTTCAATAAGTATCTGTGATTACTAAATGGGCGTATTTGCAATATCTGATGGGGGATTTTTAACTTTGTGATTCTGAGGTTCTTTTTGTTTCTCAATCAAAGGGGCTAGCTCTAGGATTACTTTTTGCTCCACACTAATCACTTCTTATTTGAGTGATGACCTTGAAAATGTTTGGTTTAGATCATCGAAAAAGGAACGTATTAATTTACTAACTAGTTACCTCTTACATGCTACCAATATTCACACACGCACATAATTTAGAATATTACTATTGAAGTCTTAAGATACTATAATTACTAAGAAACTCTAATTAAATTTTTCTAACGGAGTAACTATTGATAAAGAAACGACAATTTGTATGGGCTTCCATGTTTTGAGTTGCAAGTTTGGTTGTTTCGTGTGATTGTATATAAATTAGAAGATCAAATTTGACCGTTAAGATGATGATTGTATTAAAAACGTGATTGTATTGTAGTCAATCTCATGTAGAATTTATGTTTGTGTTTGAGTGAATCATGCCTATGTGAAGTACGTTTTTTTCATAAGTTAAGCATGCCTTATATGTGAAGCACATCTTTCTTATGAATGTAGCATGTCTCATATATGAGGAGCGCAACTCACATAGCTTTAGCCATAAACTAATACTTATACTAGACCTTTTTTTATTCTTTGATGGGATAATGGAGTAAACTAAATTCTTGAATGAGTGTATTGTAGCTGGAAGAGGGTTGGTTATTATTGCAATTTATAGCTCTTGATGCCAAATCCAACTATTTATATAACTAAACCCAACCCTTTCTACTGCATTTGAGACGTAATAAATATCCTTAAAGAACTTCATCCCGAGCAAAAAGAAAGAGGCAAAGAGATCGATCGGATATAAGTCCAACAAGTGTGTGAAACTTCCAATCACCTACTACATTGCCATCATAAACCAATTCAATTTCCAATTACAATAAGCTCTTTACTACATTGCTATTGTAATTCGTTGTAATTGCAACTAGGTATTCCTGTTAACACCAACACGTACTACAACTTCAACATTTTATAAACATCATTGGAATCAATGTCAAAACACGTAGCAACCGACATACCTTGAAATCATCATCAAACATGTAGCAACCTCTAGTTGAAGTTTCCTCACTTGAATCTGCAAGGCTCCAAGTTTTCTAGCTTAGGGATTTTTTGTTAGTTCATAACCTAATTTCTAATGAGGTTCGACTTCGAAATTAAAATTAACATTGTTGTTGTACGATAATGTTTTGCATAGAGTGAAATTATGATATTCTTGCTCTTACGGGAGAAAGTCAAGAGATTCATATTTTACTTTTTTATTTTAGCTTCTCATGTCATTTTTACTTTTTTTCTTTAGCTTCTCATGTCATGATAGCAACAGTCTAATCACCTTAATCAGGTCACTTGATAGCAAAAGTCTAATGGCCTAAAACATGTCGGACAATATTTAGACGAATATGTATTTTGTCTGGTATCAACATGGAGAGAATAAAAAAGCTGCTTGTTACAATGAAAATGAACGCTAAACTCAATTGTCTCGATCAAAGCGTCAAGCAGGAAATTAAGTAATTGCTTTGTTGATCACAACAGATGATCATGCCAGAAAGTCTTATTTTTTCTTTCCATTGAGAAAATATATTATGTTTTACGAACCTATAAAACCAGTGCAGTTGGTAATCGTAAGTGATAAAATAATATCAATGTGACAAAATTGATAGCTAGTAGCACCGGTCCACAATGAATTTTAATTAGTCCAGCCCCGTTGACTGTCGTAAAACTAATAAAGTAATAACTTTAATAGAAAACTAGATTAACATCCTTTCACAAAATTCAATTTAAAAAAAAACCGAGTGTAAGATCTAATATTTAATTTTGATCCTTTGACTTTATATTCAACTCAGCAACTTTCCATATAGGAGTTAAATAGTCAATTAATTAAAAGAATTATTTTTGTTTGTTCCTAAATCGCCCTTTTCCTATGATTTAGCTAATAAATATTGACTATTAGGTCTTTGAGCTTTCATGTTTATTTTGAAATCAATAAAAACAAATATTTTTACTAAATGTCTATACGGGTTGCACAATCAGGTCTCATTTATGAAGAGGAACATGTCCAACTCACATACACACTTCTCCTTTATATTATCTCTTATCTCTCTCAATTGTATATTCTCATGATTCGTATGTTTCTTGCATTATGGAAAAGCTAAGGCTAGCAAATCTATTTTTTACTTATGAATTGTGTTTATTCGTGTATGATAATTTTTTGTCTATGGAGATTGACAAGTACGTATTTTTAAATCTATGATTTGTGTACTGATATGAAGATACATGGAGTAAAGTTTGCATACCGAAATTACGTACCTATGTTTATGCCCTTATACTTCCGTACCTATGTCTATGCATTTATACTTCCGTACCTATGTTTATGCCCTTATATTCTGTACCTATGCCTATGCACTTATACTTCCGTACCTATGCCTATGCACTTATACTTCCGTACCTATGCCTATGCACTTATACGCTTATACTTCCGTACCTACGCCTATGCACTTATACTTCCGTACCTATGCCTTTGCACTTATACTTCCGTACCCATGTATAGCACTTTGTTAATGTACTTAAAATTTTTATGGGTGTTCTTCTTTTTTCTTATGGAGATGGGAATTGTGTTAGTGATGATGTTTTGCTACTCTTTTTTAATGTATTTTTGTCATATCTTTCACTATTATGTTCACAATTAGTCAATATAAAAAATTTCATTTATTTTCTTGCACCTATTAGTACTTTCCAAAAATTTTAAAATTTTAGAATTTTGATTTAAGTGTATGAATGGGAGATTTGAGTGTGAAAGTCAATTTCCAATTTTTAGCCTTAATTATTAATTGAATATGTGGATGGCAAGTTTGTAAATAGTATATGTGATAAAGGCAATTAAATATGACATGTCGTTAAGATTTTAAAATAGGGACTTAAATTGGATAGAGAAAACCATGCAGGTTATAATCTAAAAGTAATCTTATTTAGGTCCTAAAATCTAAAAGCCCCTAACTTTAATGTAATGTAATTAGCAGCAAACTAATAAGATTCTTTTTCTAATCTAGAGATGTAGAGCTCGTTTGGATGTGATTTTAAAATTACTGAAAACGTTTTTTGTGAAAATGTTTATAGAACCAATTTTTAGTAAAAATGTAAGTAAATCCTAGAAAAGCACTTAAAGTGCTTCCTGGAAGAAGCACATAACTGATGCTTCTTGTATAAAGCACTTCAAATGCTTTTGGAACCCAAAAACATTGTTTGTAAAAGCGATTTCAATCATTTTAAAATCACATCCAAACGAGCCAGTAAATAATGGCAAGGGTGAAGAAAGTTGGTTCCACCATAAAATTAATTGGCAATATAGAGAGTAGTCAAACCTCTTATACGTTCATGTAAGGTTCATCCTCCCATCAATATGAGACTCATTCTCAACAGTCCCCCTCACGTGTAGCGAATTTTTAAGCCTAATGTGTGAGAATTTCCAAGCCTAATGCATAGACAACACAACGGGCTCACATGGACAACACAATGGGATAGTGTGGCTATGGGGATCGTGTGATTGTTTGGCTTCACATGAGGGACAACCTGCTCTGATACCATAAAGAAAGTTGAGGTTCCACCTTAAAACCAATTGACAATATACGGAGTAGCCCAACCATGAGCCCATGCAAGGCCCATTCTCTCATCAATGTGAAACTTATTCTCAACATATCACATTTTAAAACTATATTGGTGTATCATCTCATATGATAAGTGATGCCAACATAGCATTAAATAAGGGGAGTTTTAACGAAACACTCCCGGTGCTATTCACTTTTAACGAAAAACCACATTTTTACCTTTTTTCTGGTACTATTCACTACACCTTTATTTTTCATTTTTCATTAAAACTAAAGTTTTTTTGGACTATTCATTAGTTTTCCTTTATATAAATTCATTAATTGACGTGGCATGTACACATTACTTGCCATGTCCACATTGGATAGTACACCAACGTACTACAAAAATGTAATCTCCCTGATATTTTCCTACATATAATACAATTTTTTTTTAGAAACACATATAATACATTTTAGAGACATAATTTTCTCACAAATTTTGTCTTTAGCATCTTCTGTACCATTTTTACTGAAAAAAAAGTATCTTCTACAGATAAAGGAAAGAAGGACATAAAAACCACATGATATAAATAAAATAAAATAAAGAATAAAATAAAATATAAATGCCACCTTAAGCATAGATATATTGCCATAAGGAAATGAATTCCGAATACGCTCCCCTTTTTTAAGATGTTAGATTGAATAAATGAAAAATAATAATGACTAAAATTAAGAAGAGTGCAGAAAGTAAGAAAAAAATGTGTGCAGAAATTATGTCCAATTATCATATCTTAAGAGAAATATTTTAGTGTGTCATGAACACGACTGGGTACACCAAAATCATAATACAACTAGTTAAATTTTTGTATTTGATGTACCCAACCATATTCCTGGAACAATGCTCACATATCTCAGGCCATTTTGATACTACCTCAGCATTAATGCATACGACACAAACTTTGTCATATTACTAACTAAAGTCAACGCACTTTTATGTATATATTAATTGCTTCCACATACGGTATCATCATCAACTACATTGTAACGTACTTGATTATATACTAGGAAGGTGAAGCTGCAACTGCTAAGCTAAGCCTATGCACCAAGACTCCCTTGGGATCGTTGGAAACCCTAATGGATTTGGCAGCGGAGATAGGAAGAAGCGTAAGGTCCTCTTTCCATCAACACGCATCAAGTTTCAGAAGCACTTCAGATGTGAGATCCATCAACGACAACAACGACGATGAAGTTGATTTGCAGTGGGCTACAATCGAAAGGTTGCCAACGTTTGAACGTCTTAGAACCTCGTTATTTGATTGTCGTAGGAGCAATGCAGATCAGCAAGCCGATGAACAGGGTAAGAGGGTGATCGATGTAACAAAGATAGGGGCCCTAGAACGCCGGGTGTTCATTGACAAACTTCTCAAGGAAATTGAGGCAGATAACCACCGTCTCTTACACAAACTCAAAGAAAGAATAGACAGGTAAATTATAATTAGACCGATCTGTTTATACATCAATTGTCACAGGCTCCAGTGAAGAATTAATCTATAATCACCATCACCATCACCATACTTATTTGGTTTTTCAATGCTGCCATTTAACAATTATTCTTTTTATCCCCTATTTTCTTTCAAATATATAAACTTGATCTAGTAAAAAAATATTTAAACAATACTTTAAGATATATACTATATACGTAAATACTAAATTTGTAAACTTACTTATTTTTTTTTTTTTACAAATAATAAGATAAGTTACACTAGATGCATTTAAATTACGGAGATGAAAGAGAGTTTTTTGAATTCGGAACAAAATAGGTTGCGGGTTAATTAAGGAAGAAGACCACCCATACACCGGGGCTATTAACTACTTTTACACTGTGTTTAAACTATTTAAATAATATTTATATGAACTTTTCAGTCCAACATAGAAAACAACCATGGTACAAAATCAAAATGAGTGAATTCTCAATCCCGATAATATGGAAAACACTAATGAGGATCTTCTTCAGATCTTTTTTGTGAGAATTTTAAGAATCTTTTAATCACATTCATTCATTGTATATCATGCGATCAGTTTTCGTTAGGTACTGTTTGTATTTAATTTAAATAAAAAGATTTACAATAATTTCTGATTGCACAATATATGATGAACAAATGTGATTGAAATATCTCTGATATCCTCACAAAAAATATCCAGAGACGATCCTTATTCGGAAAACCAGATACTTTTGCTGTTTGCGTCAAAGTTTCACAACAAGAACTTTTTTTTTTTTTTTTTTAAATCGTCCATCAGCACTGTTTTAATAAAAACTTGCGTCCACAATTTGTTCCCTTAGCTGGCGCATGCTTGTTTTTGTGCATATATTAAATCACCTAGAGGTTAAAATATAGAAAAATGGCTTATCGATTAAGTGTCCGACGACTGACCTTTTGCAATTTTGTAGAGCGGGATTGCAATTACCGACAGTGGAAGTTCGATACCAAAATATTTTTGTAGAAGCAGAATGCGAAGTAGTTCAAGGAAAACCCCTCCCCACACTATGGACTGCGCTCAAAAGCATACTTTCTGTAAGTGTTATATTCATCTATATTTGTATCTAACCAAACTTCGAATGTGTACGTTTATCTTACGTTGCCGGTCTCAAACCCAAATAAAGAAGGAGAGGAGGGCGTCTGGTAGTCAACAGTCAGCACTCCGAATTTATGATATTAATTTGTATCTAATCTGCCTAATTAAGGGAGAATGATCTTTCTTGAAATTAGGGTTCCTAAGATAATTTATACATTATGTGCGTGACCAGCCCCTTGAAAGAGAGATTTTTCAGTGTGCCGGTAACACGGCCGGTACACATGTAGCAATACAATTGGTTGGAAACTTGATTTTTTTTTTCATCCAATTACATTATCACTGACACACCCCGATCCTAGAATCAAGGCATGCTGGCCGTCACATGAGCATGACATAACCATAAGTGCGGTGCGGAAGCAAAGATAAGAGAATTACGAGAGAATAAAAACCAATTACTAGTAAGAATGTCCAAATAGCATGCTAGAGAGAGAGTTAAAGTGTGCAACACACATAAACAGAGCTTAAACAACTAGGTGCAGTCGAGTAGAACTATAATTAAGTTACAACACCCGCAGGTGAGTCCTACATTAGGGAAGTCTGTCGGAACGTCGAAGAAAGCCTCGTGAGTCACCAACTGCTAGCTAGAACCTGGAGGGGCGCAAAACAAATTGAGTGGGTCAGTAAAACAAAGTTTTTCGAAAACCTTTCGTTTAAAACATTTCTAACCCCTCGCTGTAAAACCTGTATACTTTCCCAGAAAAATAGCATAATAACATATAGGTTTTCAAAATTCTCAAATCATCAATCTTTCTTGAAAACCAGAAAGTATGCCATGTCAAAACTTTCAAAAACAGTTTGAATGATGCATGAGTATAACAGGTGAAATAATGAATTAACCGGAGACCCTGCAGTTGGTCCTGTTCGGTTAATTCTATAGCTCAATATCAAATCCATCCGGAGTCACCTCGGTGACCTGTACGGCACTACACTGTAGATAAATCGAAACTACCTGAAGTAGTCTGTACGATGAGGATGGTGTAATAATACGCTCTAGTGCTTCTCTCATCAATCATCTGTGTACACAATCTAAGGTCACCTATCAGTCAGAACCCTCTCATGGTCTGTACGACATGTCGGAACCCTCTATGGTCTGTACGACATGCACCTACTTGGATCCAAGGTGAGCGTGCGGTGCGAGGTGAAAATATAAGCACTAACACCATGATTGCAGGTTATGAGCTATCAACATAAACATTGCACATGAATAACATAAAACTCACCTGACTTACCTGTGCGTCCACAGCGCCAATTCACATATATATATGCATCAATTATCAATTCATATACTCATATATGCATGCATGGCATTTTAGAAACATACTTTCTTTAAAACTCAATTTCTGGGAAATTTGATAGCATATAGGTAAATACAGAAAATACTGCCCACTCACTGATAAGTCGAAGGGTCGTAACCCCCGTGACGTCCCTAGATGCGCTCGTCCTCGGGATAGGTGTCACCTATATGCGAAATAACTATAAAAACGTTATTTAAAGCACATAACCAATAATTCGCCATAACTTTCTCATACGGTGCTCAAATTGGGTATATGAATATACCACGGTGATCTACTCGACGTCATGGACGTCGACATATTTTTAGATTAATTTTTTGACGTGGCACGCACCCCCACGCGCCAGGGAAGGCACGGGTCCACGCGCACCTTCTTCCTCGCGAGCTCGCCGGACTGGTTTTTCCGGTGGCCGGAAAACTGGGCATTTTTCAAATGCCTTGTTCTCCTTCGTTTCTCAACCATTTTCTTCGTATTTTATATCAAAATGAAGCCCTCAACATGTAGTTTCACGCTATACTACTTTAAAGCTCTAAAAACTACGAAATCTCACCGGAAAAATTCCACAAGAACCGGCCAACTTTGAACGTGGTGATCCCGACGTCCAAAACTTCCAAACGAATGTCCCCGAGCTTCCTTAGGACCTCACTAAGCTCACTACAAGCTTGGATTGTCCTAAAAATCAACCAACATAAAGTTCATGAATAGTGCCAAATTCGGACCTCGAGATTTCAACGTGAAAACGAAGGATTCCTTACCTGAAAATGGTGTCTTTGAGTTCGTAGAGTCTTCACGAGCACAATGGTGCCCTTGGCACCTTCGATCCGTGAAGTTTCGGGGTTTGAGGGTGTGTCCGTACGTTGAGGGTGAGAGAGAGAGTGAGAGACTGAGAGAGAGTGTCGAGAGGGAGGAGAGAGACACGGGGGAAGGAGAGAGAGAGGGATCCTGCGTGTGGTCCAACCAAAACCACATAAACATACATACCTACTTAATTTATTCCAACTTAAGTAAATTTCCAAAAACTTAGGAATTAGGTGCATTAATCCAAATATATCACACACACGTACCTTAGTGACCGTCAAGGGCACTTTCGTCACTTCACAATCCCGTCAATAGTACCTCCGGGACGGGCTGTGACAATTACACTTCGTATATTGGGCCATGTTCTGGACACAACAAAATTTCTCCCCAGGAAGTTCAAATTCTTCGACTGCATTCCAATTAAATAAATCGTGGTTTTAATTTGTTAAGTTAATATAATTAAACATGGATACTGTCCCACTTAAATAATAAAATTGAAATTAATAACAATAATATTGACGGGTACTTGAAAAAATTCATATTTGTTTTTTTTTTTTTTTTGTCGAAAAAAAATCATATTTCAGAGTTTGTAGTACCTGCAATGTTCTTAGTATTCCTATTGCATTTGCAGCACGTGATGCATCGTGCATGCCAGGCATATATAAAGAATAACTTTTTTTTTTTTTTTGGAAACAGAATCTGAGCACCACAAAATTGCTTTATCATTCAACTTCTACTCATTAACAAAATGGGAACTATTAAAAGCATGCACGGCTAGAGAATGGCTTCTTATGAAACGTAACTCATTTGTTCATGTATTCAAGTCGGTGCAGGTAATGAATAACCCTTGATCTATCTGAATCCTAACTCATTTATGTCACGCTCCCTCACCACTTGAATTATTTCATTCTACAGCTTGTAGTCGTTGCGCTGGTCACAATGACAGTGTTTTTACGCACATGGATGGATATTGACGAGGTCCATGCAAAGTACTACATGTTAGTGTAACTTGATTTCAATGAGAGTTTTAATGAAGATGGAGTTGTACAGAAAACACACGATGAACAAAGGTTGGAGAAAGCGAACGGTTTCTTGTTCTTCTCTCTGCAGAAACTTTACAGAGGAATATTGCTTCTCTTTTTTCAGAAATGAGCACTCACGTGCTTTACATTAACTGAAGGTCCTTAACTTGGGACCACACAAACTACTACATTTCATCCTAGACACACATCTCTCTAATTTCATGGATCTACCAACACATGGCACTCATGGCCTTTTTACAAAACTAGACATTTACACTTTGCCTCATTCTGCACAAGTGGATTCACCAATTTAAACAAAACTTATTCTAAAACATTTCAGCTCAAATACTTATAGTTCAACACTCCCCTTTAAGTTTTGAGCTGATTTCACACCAAGCATATCTCGAAGATAGTTGAATCGATCCTTAGACAAAGCCTTAGTAAATATGTCTGCCACCTGCTCATTTGTTGGACAGTACACCAAATCGATTATCCCTTCCTGGAGTGCATTCTTGATAAAATGATACCTTCTGTCAATGTGCTTGGTTTTCTGATGGAAAACAGGATTTTTAGTAATTGCAATTGCTGCTGTATTATCACAGTGTACTGGAGTCGCTTCAGTTTGCATCTCACCAAAATCTTCAAGAACAAATCTAAGCCAAATGGCTTGAGCAGTTGCTTCAGAGGCACTGATGTACTCTGCTTCTGCTGTAGAGAGTGCTACACAATTCTGCTTCACTGAGGCCCATGAGAACACTCCACTGCCAAAGGAAAATGCATAACCAGAAGTACTCTTGCTATCATCAACAGATCCTCCCCAATCACTATCACAGAATCCGATTAGCATTGCATTCTTTCCCTTTACATACTCCAAACCATAATCTAAAGTTCCCTTGATGTACCTAAGCACTCTTTTGGCTGTTCCAAGATGTTTATTTGTAGGACAGTGCATGAATCGAGCTAGAAGGCTTGCAGCATACATTATATCTGGTCGAGTTGCTGTGAGATACAACAAACTTCCAACAATTCTTCGATACTGTTCCTCACTTGCTGAACCACTGCCATCATCTTTGCATAGCTTCTCTGATGAAACCAGTGGTGTAAACACAGATTTACACTCATTCAAACCAAACTTATCTAACAAAGAACCAGCATACTTCCTTTGATGGATAAATATGCTTGTGTGAGTTTGAATCACTCCCATACCAAGGAAATGGTGAAGGAGCCCCAAATCTGTCATCTCATATTTTGTCATCATGTCTTCCTTGAACTCCTTCAACATCTCAGTGCTATTCCCAGTATACACTATGTCATCCACATAGATTGAAACAATCATAATTTCTCCTCCCCTTGCTTTGATGTAAAGAGTAGCTTCACTTTGACTTTTCACAAACCCACAGTGAGCAAAATAGGTATCAATTTCACTATACCAGGCTCTTGGTGCCTGTTTTAGACCATACAAAGCTTTATAAAGCTTGTACACCTTGTCTTCACTCCCCTTGATCACAAAACCATCTGGTTGTTCTACATAAACTTCTTCTTCGAGTACTCCATTCAGAAAAGCAGATTTCACATCTAGTTGGTATAATTTCCAACTTTTCTGAGCTGCCAAAGCAATTAGAGTCCGAATTGTATCCAGTCTAGCTACAGGTGCAAACGTTTCATTGTAATCCACACCTGGTTTCTGAGCATATCCTTTGGCTACCAATCTTGCCTTATGCTTTTGCACTGTCCCATCGAGATTAAGCTTGGTCTTGAACACCCACTTAACCCCAATTATGGGTTTATCACTTGGTCTGTTCACCAGATCCCATGTTGCATTCTTCTCAATCATTGACAGTTCATCTTTCATAGCCTTCATCCATGCTTCATCTTTGGCTGCCTCTTCAAATTTTTCAGGTTCCATAATACAAAGATTGCATTGTGCCAAGACATCATCTAGATTCCTCCATTTCAATGGAGTGTGATCAAAGGCCTGAGTCATTCTCATGCTGCTGTCCACATCACTTACAGATTCATGAGAAAATGCCAGATTTGGTGACAAAACATAATTATTTTCCTCTGGAGTTGTCTCTGATGAGATACATTTAGGCAGCACAGATAACTCACTAGGATTAAACACAGTTACATAGTTCTCAAGAGCTATCTTCCATTCCCAGGCTGCATTTTCATCAAACACAACATCCCTTGAGAGTATAAGCTTTTTACTAAGAGGATCATACACTCTGTACCCCTTTTCACAGGTTGCATAACCTACAAATATGCCTTTGACACTCTTTGCATCTAGTTTCTGTCTCAACTCATTTGGTGTGTGTACATAACACAGACAACCAAAGATTCTAAGATGTCCAATTCCAGGTTTTCGACCACTGAATGCTTCAAATGGAGTTACTTCTCCAAGAGCTCTTGTAGGACACCTGTTCAATATATAGACAGCTGTGAGTACAGATTCTGCCCATAAGTAGTATGGTAGTCCTTTGTCATGAAGCATAGCTTTTGCCATCTCAACCACAGCTCGGTTCTTCCTCTCTACCACTTCATTCTGTTGTGGAGTATAGGCCATAGATAACTGTCTTTGAATCCCTGCATCTTCACACAGTTTGTTGAATTCACAAGATGTGAATTCACCCCCTCTGTCACTCCTCAAACATTTTATCTTAAAACCACTTTGTAATTCCACCATGGACTTGAATTTTCTAAAACAGATCAATGCATCTGACTTGTATTTCAGAAAATAAACCCACATCATTCTTGTACAGTCATCTACAAGAAGCATGAAATATTTGTTGCCCGCAAGAGAATCATTCTGCATAGGACCACACAGATCTACATGCACCAGTTCTAGAGGTTTACTTGCTCTCCACGCTTGATTCTTTGGAAACCACTCTCTATGCTGTTTCCCAAACTGACAACCTTCACAAACTTCATCCATTTCTTCTAAAACTGGGAGACCATGCACCATTTCTTTGTTCTTAAGCTGTTGAAGACCTCTAAAATGCAGATGGCCTAGTCTCTTGTGCCATATCCAAGTAGACTTAGAAATACCTGCTCTCAGTACAACCTAATCATTTTGTATCAGTGTCAAAGGATAACATCTGTTCTTTTTCATTTCAACTTTGAGTACAAGACAATCCAATGAAGGTCCATCAAAGATACTACACATCTTTCCCCCAAATAACAGGTAGTAACCGTGTTCATCCATCTGCCCCACACTTAACAGATTTTCCTTCAACCCAGGTAGGTACATTACTTCTTTGACATATTTTCTGCCTTTGCTAGTGTCTATCACAAGTGTACCAAAACCTGCCACATTCATGAGTTCCCCTGTGGGCATTTGAACCTTGCCAACCACATTTGTCTTCATGTCTATCAACAACTTAGAATCCCCTGTCATATGGTTGCTACAACCACTGTCTACATACCATTCTCCATTCACTTTTGATTCAATGATTGTGCTATTTGCATAAAACAGGTTCACTGTCACCTCTACCTGATTAGCACTATTTGCCTTTTGCACTAATTTACCTACTGTGCACTCTCTAGCCCAGTGACCAAACTTTTCACAGTTATAGCATTTAGGTTTCCCTTTATACCTACACTCTCCAAAGTGAAACTTAGAACATACCCTGCACTGTGGTTTTGTACCTATATGTCCCATTGACTGTGCATTATGTGCAGGATTAGCAGGAAATTTCTGCTGAAACTTAGGTTTTGAACCCCATTTCTTGCCCTTGTTATTCCAATTTTTCTGAAACTGAGATGAACCAGATTGACCTTCACCCCTATCCTGCTCTTTTGAACTCACTGAGAAAGATGAGAATGCTTTCCCAGTAGTATCAACAGTATGCAGATCAAATCGTTGTTCTTGACTTTTTAAGATTGCAACTACTTCCTGCAACTCTACAGTCTCTAGACACTTTGTGTTTTCTATAACCAAACAGATAGAATCATAAGGTTTACTAAGACTAATCAGAACCTTTTGCACCAGTCTCTCATTCGACAGAGATTCACCAAATGTTCTCATTTGATTAATTAACTCATTCAGCCGTGTAAGATAGCTAGATAAAGACTCATCATCTCTCATCCTAGCATATTCAAACTCTCTCCTAAGATTATGCAATTTCACAGATCGTACCTGATCACCACCGTGATACTCCCCGTACAACAAATCCCATGCCATCTTAGCTGACTCGGCATTGGCGATTCGTGGGAAGATCTGATCCGAGACTGCATTCTGAATGATTCCCAAAGCCTTTGCGTCTTTCATCAGAACAGCTACCATTTCTTCATCATCCTTCGATGCTTCTCCAGCTTCCTTCTTCTTCGGATTGGAGGTTTCAATCCCCTTCTCTACCAGATTCCATAACCCAAGGGATTTGAATATCGTTGCCATTTTAATTCTCCAGAACTCGTAGTT